>NW_028288845.1:1910000-3110000 GCF_059628265.1 Tinamus guttatus
GGAAAGGCGGGCGAGGAGCTCACGTACCTGATAACACACAGCGCAGGGCACAGCTGGGTGCAGCACTTACTGCTGTCCTTACTTGGCTCGTCTAGGAGCCTAGGGGCACAGTAAGTTGTGGACCCTCTTCTGCACTGCCTCTTGCATGGCCTCAGTCAAATCAGGCTCTAAAAAGCCAGTGCACACCTTGGATTTTAATGAGCAAGCAGCAAAAATGGTTTAATTGCACTGAAACTCTTAGTCCAGTTTCTCAAGAAACACCAGCCATACCTGAACCACACTCTATACAAAAGCATCATTACCCAGTCATGTCTTTGGTGGAGTTCAATTACGATATCAGACCCCTTTAACTAAGAACTCTGAAGTTGCATTTTTGTTTGAAGAGGGTTACCTGTGTTACATACTAACAGTAAAAATATTTCATGATAATGTGATTTTTTAGACTTCCTTTACTGTCAA
Organism: Tinamus guttatus; assembly: GCF_059628265.1. Lineage (NCBI taxonomy): Eukaryota > Metazoa > Chordata > Aves > Tinamiformes > Tinamidae > Tinamus > Tinamus guttatus. The sequence continues at coordinate 1,910,460 of NW_028288845.1, forward strand.
TAACTTATAAGTTGCATTAAGACAGACAATGAAATTTGACAAAACTGCCCAACAAATCAGAGTAGTGCATTTACCAACATACCAAAAGATCTGCTCTCTGCAGACATTTCTTAAATATTTGTTTTCACTACACTATTATTAGAGTGTAGTTTAAAGAACTGACTAGGTATATAGACTTAAGAACAACTTCAAGTAGGAGGAAGTGTTGCTGTGCACATTTGGTAATGCCTCATCCAGAGTTTATTACACAGTTTTTGCAATGTGTAGGAATTATAAATATTGTTATATCACATTCCTCTGAAATTTCTTCCTTTGATAAAGCATTTTATTTAGAAAAGCAGTCTGTGCTGACTGTAGACATCCTTCGTCTTTCCAAAGGAAAGCACTCAAAGCAGATGGAAGGAAGCAACTTTCCGTCTTCCTTCCAACCAATCTGAGCCCCAGAGCTGCCAAACTGACCCATTCTGGTTCTGCCATCAGCTGCAACAGGAGATGCAACTTGAACGATGTCCAAATAAATTTCCTTTAATTCCTGTCTGTGCCTTTGCAATACTGTCTCTTGGGAAGGAAAGATTAATCAGTAAGCATATCTCCAGAATTGAGTAAAAAGGGTATGGGACAAATTTAATAAAATAGCACATGGCTCCTGAATGAATTTTTTATCCCATAAAAAGATAAAAGAAAAAAAAAAAAGAGAGAGAGAGAAAGAAAAAAGCACCCTAAAGAAGAACAGGAAAGCATGAAATCATAATTGGCTTCCTGCACAAGAGCTACAGGATAAATCACACACTGTTGATACGTTGCTTTAGGATTCTCACCCCATAGTTACTGTGATCAAATCTCCAGCAACTCTGTATGTAAACTTGAAGGGCTGGTACAAATTGTTTGGTTCTTCAAAGCCAAGAGCTGTAATCAACTAACTTTTCTACCTTTGAATTACCAGTTTCATCTAAACAGACTGTCGTTTTTTTAACTGAAAATCACTAAACCATTTGCCTCCTAAGCTCAGGGAAAAAGTCTCCAGAGACAGTGAGTCAGTGAATGAAAACTGGTTTGGGTCCCATAGCAAAGAACGTATTTTGCATTCAAAAATAGATACATTACTTGTGGGAAAAAAAAAAACCAGCCCAACTCCTTCCTCTCCCATAGATAATAATGCAAAATGTCAGACACCTCCCACCATCCATTCCCAGGAGATCAATAGGGATGCAGGGATTACTATTACTTTTTTTTTTTCTCTTTTCTTTAAAGGTTGGCTTATATCAAATCACAAATTGTGACCCACCAGCCAACAAATGCAGCTTTCTCTTCATGCGGTGAGAGACAGAAGGTTTGGCCTTGGCTGGGGAGGATGTTGTGTGGTGGGACATGCCACATGCTTGCCCTGATACAGCACAACCAGCCCTGCAAAAACTGCTCGGACCTTAGAGGCTCTGTGGAATGATAGTGGATTCGTAAGCTGCTCAACCTGGGTGATTGAATTATTTTTTCCTCCCCTCAGGGCCAAAATAGCTGAGGAAAGTGGAGCTAGACCCCTTTCTGAAAGTTAATATTTGAAAGGAGACAGGATGTCACACCATGCTGTTTCAGTTCCAAGTCAGGTGGCGGGTTCAGTGACTCTAGCATAAGAGCACTAACCAGTCCCGCATCTTAACAGCTGCAACCCTGCAGCAGAGCCACAAAACCCACCCACACTCCTCACTTCACGGCATTTGCGATGCAAAGTAACACTGGGCAGCTTAAGGCCTTCAAGAAAACTGCAGTCCCAGCAGAGCCCAGCGAGGGTCTGAGACCCTCACAGCATTACTGCAGCAGAGCCATCTCCGGCCACAGCACTGTGCCATTGCCTACAGCCCACAGCTACCCGCGGGCCGTTATAACCTGTGCCACCAACCCTGGGTGTCCTGAGCCGGTCAGCATAGCCCATGGCACCTGCACCCACTTTGTGCAATGTTTGAGGACAGCAATCCCTGGGCCAGGGCCATGAGCAGGGACACATGCAAAGACGCCCCTAGAAGTTCCTCTGCACCACTGTCCTCATTTCACTAATTCCTACATCAAATAACAACAGAAAATTCCCAGACAGGCAGCTAAACTGAACCCCGGGCTGTGTGCTACCACAGCAGGCTCTGCAAAGCTCTCACAGTCCCAGTGGAGGTAGGAAAAGGAGGAGGAACTATCACGAGAGAGGTCTTTGCTTACTCACATCATTGGCATAGACACGCGTGTTTACATTGGATTGGCCTCATCTAAACTTTGCTGGAGGTTGACCATAATATTTACAAGCTAAAAGAACAATTATGTAGCTAAATGGAACAAAACAAAACCAGAGAGGCAGAAATCATGTCATTTGTGAAAGTCAGAAAAACAAACCGAGCCATCAGACCACACATCTTTCCCACTCTATATAAATTATCATTGCAGCACCACTTGTGCTACTCTGCTGTAGCATGGACGTTCTTCTAGTTCATAAACAGTTATGGTGCTTATATTCTCCATGTGCTGATTGCTACCATAAAAATTTATATGGAAGGATATTTCCTATGCCTCATCTGTTTGTTTACAGAGTCCACCTTTAAAACACTCATATTCTTTCCTTTGGGGCCTGCTTACAGTCTGCACCTGTGATGCTTTCTTCAGTTTGAATCTCAGGGGCTGTATTTATTACATAACTGTTTTCCCTCTTTTAGACACCATTAATCATCTCCCTGCCAAGATCTTCTTCCCACACCAGGCTTTACTGTACATTCCTCACATTTTCATACCATGATGTCAGTCCAGAAGGGGAATAAAGATAAGAATGGCTCAAGATTTTCCTTCAAACGATCCCTTTTCTGCAAAGTTATATATAAAATAAAAACCTAATACCATGGAATTTGGGGAGGACCAGGTTTGGGGATTTATGGCCCTCTCCTATTACCTACCCCTATTTCCTAAAAACTAAGACAGCATTTGTAAAATGATTTTGGAAAAATTATTGTAGAAATACAGAGACCAAAGCAAGTGTAACACGGCTTTCCAATCAGTAGTATAGGAAAATATGTAAATTATGACTGCAAATGTTTGGAAAACAGTTAGCCAATTATGTCTAAGAAAAAATGATTCTTTTTCATACTTTCAATATTTGAGAAAGTTTGATTGTTTCCTTGTGTACTTTTAATACTTTTTTTTTTAACACCATGGCAAATGATCTTTTATGATTTAGAACACTAATAAGAAAAGAACGCTAAGAGAAAGCATCCAATCATTTGCATGTTTTGGAGATAGGATGGACTCTGAATTTTTAATTACAATCGTCACTTTATGAAAGAAAGAAAAATAGCAATCTGGCAAATTGCTAGCAGTAACCTTGCTTTGGTTTCACTTGATCCAAGTACTCAGATAGGTAACTTGCAACTAAGTAAAGGTCTCTGCCTCATTCTGCTGTTATACTAACATCATAAAGGCTCTCCATAATATAGTGACATGTAAGAAGAGCAGTGCTGTAACATGTCTGGCTGTCAAATGTCAGACTATAAAAATACCTAGGTAGCTCTGCTTGTCTCTTGAAGCAGCCAGAGCTGTTTAGACAGAAAAATATTTGTTTTATTGACAGACTTTACTGTTATCTGCTATCCACCAGTGGGCTCCATTTGTGCTTTACATTGCAGAGTAATTGCTTATTAGAGACATTAGCAGGTTGTTTATTTGAAAACTATTATGCTAATAAGGAGCAATCATATTAGCAAGGTGTGCTCTTTTTAACTTTATTAGCTTATCCTCAGGGACGAAACTTCTGAAAGCCCAAATCTTTTGTTATATACCAAAAGATCTGACAGCAAGATGTCTGATGGTTTTGTTTCATGTCCAAGAAATTTGTCCAATAATAATCAGTAGTTTCACTGCCATCATAAATAAGAGGAGCTGACAATGACAGGAGGTGCTCTGCATTGAAGGCCATTCTGCACACAAACTACTTGCTAAGCAGCAGGGAAAAATACACTTTTGCTGCATCTGCATGTTTTCTTATTAGCAATGTTACCATAGCTATAACATCCAACTTTGGCATATTATTAAGCCCAAAGGAAAGGAACAAACTAACTGTAGCATAAACGTAGTTTATGCAAACTGGTTGTGGAGTCTCCTTATTCGGAGATCTTCAAAAGCCACCTGGATGCGACTCTGTGCCACGTGCTCCAAGTGTCCCTGCTGGAGCAGGGGGGTTGGACTAGATGATCTCTAGAGGTCCCTTCCAACCTCAACCATTCTCTGATACTGTGATAACTTCTAAAGCTCTGGGAAAGCACCTGTTTCTCACAACCTTTGAGCCTCAGGAGGTTTCTAACCTTAGGCTCTTCAATAAAATCGCATCACAATAACCTAGATGGGATTAGCTTTATTTACACATCCCAAAATGCCTAAAAGAGAAGTGCATACGGCATATTTGCACTCTTGCAAGAAAATGCTCTCACCATTGGCACAGCTTGAAGTATTTACTGTGCTGTTGCTGCTTATTATTTTGCAATGCTGGGGGGTTATTTGTATGGTATGCAGCACAACTTCCAGTCAAAAATTAAGAAACAAGCTTGCAGTGGATGGTGCCCACATGTGTAGCAGAGCTGCAGTGATTACAGCATGACTGCATGCCAAAGCAGCTACACTTATTATTATTTATATTGCAGTAGCACACAGACCCAAATTTGGCATTAGAGCCTAAGACTACTAGGTGTAATGTAAACATGTAGGCAAAGGACCTCCTGACCTAAGCAGCTCATAATCTAAAATAATGATGGCAAAACCAAAACTGTTAGAAAAGAGCAAACAAACAAGAGAGCAGGGAAAGAGGAGGAAGAAAAAGCAACTTATATGGGGACTAACCACACACATAGCTCAGGTCATCTGCCTGCCTGCTGGCTGGCCATGGCCGTAGAGCATAGATGAGACTCCGAATTCAGTAAACAGAAAAGTCAACATAAGAATGGAAGCAGAATAGGCTGGATTTTGTTATGGAAATACATACATAACAAACACCACAAGTATCATGGTGTATTCCCTACCTGCATATTTCTGTATGCATACACACCTGCATGCTTGCACACACATGTGAATCTTGATGTGGTGATGCTTATTTAGATCCTATGCCAACATAAGCAAAGCATTCAAAGGGGAGGTGACATTGCAGAGAATCAGACATGTTGCATCAGACCCATACGGATCTGTGCTCTGGCATCCAAAGTCAGCAATTCCAGCAATTCTGTTATGTTTTGGAAGCTCTTAGGCCTGAAATTGGCTAAGCAAACCCGGCATATCTACCTGGACTTTCACACACTGATTTCAGATGAGGAACAAGGGGCTTCAGAAGATGAACCCATACTGCAAAACAACTAGCCTTCATGCAGTAGTTCTTGGAACAAGAGCAGCAAAGCAAAGAGAAAGACATAAAAGGTGCAACACTTTGTACTAAATCCTCAGCCACTCTCCAGAGAAGAGATCTATCACATTACATAAAACTTTACCTGTCAATGCTTACTTTAAAACATGTCTATTAACAGTAAAACCTGCAGATCTGGCAGTCTCCCAGTCCTAACACTGCCTTTGTGCCAGAGAAATCTCAGAGTAAAGGCTGCTTTGCTCTACAGTGAGCACAGAGAGCCCTTAGGAGTAGAGCTCAGCTAAACCTCTCTGTGGTGGGTGCCCTTCCCCAGGCTCTGCTTTTCCGGGCACTCGGCCTTCCCCAGCCATGCCAGGAGAGCCACTTCTGTGCCAGCGGATTCCCTCTGCCTCTCGAGCAATAGGTCAAGAGCCAATCTGGGACAGCTGAGAGCGCACGCAGGTTGCTCCTGTATCCAGGCTGGTACTGTCAGGAGCCTTGGAACTGCCGCGTGCCCAGTAAGCGCCATGCTTAAAGCATTTACTGTAAACTGTGTGCCTGCGCATACACCTTTTGCATGTACTTCAGTAGGATGCAAAACACTCCAGAGGCTCACATGGATGACCCACAGAAACCGGGAGCAGGAAAGTCCCCTGTGGTTCTCCACCTCCAGAGTCTGCAGGCGGCTCCGTTCCACCCTGCAGACGCGGGGTGGCTGCAGCCCTAGGGCTGTCCAAACTCTCCCCTCCACTTCTTACATCACCCAGCAGAAATGCTTCAGAGATGGAAAGAGGGCTAGATATTTACAAGCAGTGTTTATTTTCCTGTAATACCATATGTAGTCAGCTGTGTGTTCTCTTCATTCAGTGGGCTTGTGATCTGAATATCCTTAAGCTGGTCTTCTGTGCTTCTTGTCCCTCTAGATCATTGGGGAAAAAAAGAATAAAATAAAGAACATGCTGCCACTTTATGGCATGCCCTTACAAGCATGGTCTCATTTGTTAGCACCCAGCAGGAGTTCAGGATGGTTTGTGAAGAGCTATCTGTTCCAGCAGGTTTATATTTGAAGGTGACAGTAATGGATGAGATCAGCCTGTTCCATTCTAGCAAGATGCAAGTCTCAGGCAGAAGCAGGCAGGGCAGCGAGGTAGATTTGTATCCATTTGTTCTTCAATATTAGAGCTTTAAAGCTGGTCTCTCAGACTCACTCTCACTCCAGGTTGTTGCTAAGGCAATGAGAATACGGGGGGATGTTTTGTTTTTCAATCTTTTATGTTATGACTGTAGCTCGGGTCAAAACTTAACTTAGTGAGAAAAGCTGTACTGACTTCTTGCAGAAATGACTATGAAAAACTACCAGTGAGGCCACAATAGACAGGAACAGATGCAGAGAGACTCCATAACATACTCCGAGATGCCTGCTGAAGGGATCAAAGCCAAGCTCCCCCAGCTCCAAACCCCTCCGCTCAGCCAGCGCCGCTGGCAGCCGCGGTGCCTGGATGCTGCTGCTGCACGTGGGCTGCCATGAGCGAAGAGCACATTCCCCCTCTGGAAAACAGAGCAGGGAACATGTGCAAAACGTGCAAATGTAAAATAAAGTAAACTTTCCACAGAATACAAGTATATATATTTTTCTTTTTTCCTTTCATATTTTCCAACTTTTGTGGGTTTTTTGTTTTTTGTTTTTTTTTGGTCAAAGGCAGCTGTAGTGTTCAGCAACACTCATGAAAGGCTGTTCCAATTGCTCTCACACTAATAGCAAGCATGGGCAAGGAAGAACTGCACAACTGTATCCATTGGGCAACGAACGCTTCAGGCTGAATTGCAGCGCTCCTCCTTGGCACAGGCTGCTTGTGCAAGACGTGCCCAAAGGAGCAATCCGGTCCTGACCTTCCTCCTCCCGTGAGCAATGTAGGACAGGGCCGAGGTGCCAAAGGTTGGTCTCCCAAGGGTGTCCCGCATGCCTGCTCCACCAGGCAGTGTGAGAGAGGACTCACAGAAGGTGGACACTTTTCCCAGCAGTTAGACTGGACTATGATCTGCATGGCTGCCCCCAACCTCATCCCTGGCTTTGCTTTATTGCTCTTCTCCCTCAGATCTACTCAATTGCAGTATTTGGGTTACACTGCTGTATATAGAAAGAGTCCTCCTCCCTTCTGCTGTTTCCAAAACTCCATTTAATTCCACTGTGGATTTGAAAATAGCATTAAATCTACGTATACATATACACACACATATATAAAGCAGAACTCTAAGAGTTCACATCCTGGGAGGACGCCAGCATTGATTTCTTTAAACTCAGAGTGACTCCTGACTTATGAAGGAGGTCATGTGTCTGAGAAACAGCAGTGGAAATTTGTCTTTCAATGTTTCCTCTTATCACTCATCAAGGTTCTGGAGTACATTCACATCTCTCTGTAAGGGCCCCGAGAAGCCGTTCTGAAAAGTCTTGTTCCCATTAACAAATCTGTGAAATTGTCTGAGAGACTGACATATGGGAATACAGAAACACGCAGCACGTTCGCTGATCCTTGCTACCCGGCTCCCTTCGGCAGCGCTCAGCTCCCATAGGCAACACTCGCTGCTAAGGCCTTGATAGTTCATCCACTCTTCCACTTGTCACGCTGCAGAATGAGTGTGTGAACTCTAAATATTATTAAGCAAACACAGGAGCTTCCAGGACTGAAGGGGAGTCTGACAGAGGTGAAATGTGCCAGTTTTGAAGGTGATGGCTTGACCTACCAAAGTGCTGAGAAGGTCAGGTACAGGTGCACTGAAAACCTGCAGAAGTTTTGCTCTGTCCTGGGAAAAAGGCTGCTGCCATAAATCACCTTGTCTGGGAAAGCATTCTGAAATGACAATGTCATCTCCAATATTTGAGATATTAACTATCCCATTCCTTCAGGCTCCTTTAAACTTCATCACAGACACAAAAGAAAAAGTGAATGAAAAAGAAATCTGAAAAGCTGCCATTGATTTTAACACGCTCGAACCCGAGGGACACAATTCACGCAATTTCTCCTCAGTATCATTTCCCTTCCAGGAGACATCACACTTAGTCAAGCAGCAACACATCTAATTTATGCAAGTACAGAAAAACTAGCACCACCTGCAATTTTGAAAATGTTGAATACAGAGCTGGGCCTAGGCCACAAAACTTGCACTTAGGTCAGTTTTTTTCTCAAGGCCAGAATTATTTAAAGAATAATTTAAAGAGAATCATAAATGTTTGACCTGAACTAATGAGGATTCAAGAAAATGTATTAAAAATATACCTGGATGAGGCATATTTTTGTTAAGCAACACCCAGGACAGAACTGTCCTCTGCTCATTGCATCCAGAACAAAAGGGCATGGAAAAAGAACATTTAAATTCAGTGGATGATGGCACATACAAACAATTGGTGAGGTTGGTTTCATCTTTACTTGCCTCTACTACTGCCTTTAAACACCACAAGTTCAGTGCAAAGGGATCCTCATCCTGGTGTCTAAAGCTCTGAGATTCGTGAATGAATCCTGTGTTTTGTACTTGGCAGAACAGAGCTTTCGAATATTGCAAACTGAAGGCTTCCTGGTGCAACCTCTGTTCCCCACCTCTGCAGGCACTCTCAGGAAAGCACTGGTCCCTGCAGAAGCTTCTGCTAACAAAATCTCTAAAAATAGTCAAAGCCACAAGTGAGCACATTTTAAAACAGTGAAGAGGGACTGAAAGGTTCCTTTCTAATCAGTGAATTAATTCCCCCAGTAAATTGTATAGTTGCTTGTAAGGACCATGTGACTGGGAAAGGAGCTTCGCGTTGAAAGCTTTCATTTGCCCTTTATCACACTGTTTTGCTTCATATTCTATAAATAGATTGCGTGCACTGTTTTTCCTTTTGGCCTCATAACTACAAACCGGTTCCTCATTGGCTTTTGGGAGGCTGAAGAAAATCTCCAGAGAGTGCTGTAAGCATTTTCGATAGAAGCTCACAAGTGGATTAATTTCAAAACAGGGCTCAGTTGGCACATTTTAAAATATGTAATAATCAGGGCTGTTTGTAACAGATTCATCTCCTTCTGCAGTAGAAATCAGAAACCTGAATAGCTCGGTTTCTGCAATCTGATTTTAGTTACAGTTAGGCTGCAATCTATTTTTAGTAACAAACTGTTTCCCCAAGACAGACTCAATTGCTCATTAGCATTGGGATTCTTCTCTACAAAAAATACATTGTGAAATTTCCTTTTAGCTCTGACTAGATCTATCTATTAAAATACAAATCGGAATCTGCAAAGAGAGAGAGATTTTACAGCTCATCTTGTCATTGAGGGAAAATAGAGACATGAGAAGTAAATTGTGCCTTTTGCCTATATTTTTGGGGGGTTACTATCAACACACAGTATCCCTCAAAAAAAAAAAAGGCAGGAAAATCTGTTAGTTTAATACATGAATTAAGAAGCTAAAGTGAGCTCAAGTGAAAAAGAGAATTGAATGAAAAATAAATATAAGTAAAATACCAGGTCTGTCCAATTTCTGATGTGATACCACTAAGCTACTTCATCCATGCAGAGCTAAGAACCCTCCACAGTGGCTCCTCCTGATGAGGGTGGTAATGGAAGGCTGGGATGCAAATTCTCATTTGCTGCTCTTTCCAAAGGACCAGCTGCTCTTTTCAAAAAGACTTTAATCTACTTTGCTTCCCATTTCACCACAGGTGTCAGCCCCTTCTGCTCCAATCCAGCTCCCTGCTTTAACTTAGTAAACAATATTTTGCAGGCCGTTTTTCTCCAAAACGCCCATGTTGGGTAACCTCCAGGCACCTAGACTTTCACCACTCTGATTTCCAGCATCTAAACTGCCAGGCTAGCTCAGACTGTAACAGTGGCCAGCAACAGGTGGGAAAAATAAAACAAAACAGGGCAGTTCCTGCATGATCTTTCCTGTTTGTGTTTTGGAAATCTGCAGTTAAAGAAGTTTCTGAAGACAGAGCTTGTTTCCAAGATCATGGTGTTTAATAGCTTTGGATGCCTATTCTCCAGATGTGCTTCGCTGTGCTTATTATCTCTTAGAGTTAGAAAGAATCCTACAGCAAACAAGAGACCCCTACTTTAGGTCACCCCTGAAGGTGATGAAAAATAACTCCCACTTTAGCACACTGACAAACATCAGCAGATGGTAATGCTGACACACAACAACTTCTTGAGCTGTGGTCCTGCAAAAAGCAGCTTCTACTGCGCCCCAAAGGCTGCGGCAAGAGATCATTCACTTTTGCAAAACATTTGCATTACTGAAGACAAACTTCTCCAGACTTTCCAAAGACCTATGGCCATAATCAATAGGTGTCTGAGTCTGGCTGAGCTATTTGGTTAGTTTGGTGTGTGATTTTTGTTGTTTTTTTTGTTTGCTTTTATTTCTTTAGCTACTATTAACAATGTATTATATTAGCATTTTTTCTCATTAACATAATTTTCAAGGTAATCAACTTTTCTGACCGGATTTTAATCAATGTCTACCTAACATTTCAAGCACTAAAATGCTCTGACAGTTCAAGTCAGATTTTCTAAAATTTAAAGTTACTCTTTTTCTTTGAATTCCCAAAAGAGTGAATATTGTTCCATACAATTTTCCAGAAAGATAAACTTCTTCCCTTAGAGTTCTGTTTATTTTGGTTACGTTCAGCCACTATTTTCATGCCTAACAACAAGAAAAATATCTCCTTTCACTTCAAAGCATGACTGCAGTCTTAACTGTTAATTGTAGAGTTGTTGCAAAAACACGACTGAAATGGGTAAGAAAATTGCTTGGAGCAATTGCTAGAGACATTTCACAAGACAGTGCAACAACTCCTCCAAAATGTTTTTTACATAAGCAGAGCTTTCACATATATGGCCGCGTTTGACTTTGGAAACAATGTCATTTGGAGAAGCATCATTTCCTGCTGCAGGAGAAAGCAGCCCTTCAGAGATTTTCCCTGAAATCACACGAGTTGATTCAAAATTCTTAACCCTCTTGTTCCAACTCTAATCTTGACCCTCTGACACTAAAAAGTTGCAAAGCTAATTGCCCAAGCCAGTTCTCTGGTTTGCAGGATTCCCAAATTATGGATTTCGAAGAGAAGCAGAAACCATTTCATATCAGACATGAGAATATTTGCAGGGCAATGGATGTGCCTTATTTTGGCTGCCTTTATCTCAACTGTAACGTTATTCCAACGTGACTTTGGTGTTACGCTTCACGATGGTGGTATCTGGAGCCCTGCCCCACGAGCAGCAAGGCATTCCTTGCATATCTCATGGAATGCATCAGCTTGCTTTGGAACAAAAGCCCTTGCTTTGGATGCAGCACTGCAGGCTGTAGCCTGATCCAAACTGTCTGCCTCCTCCTGAACTTTTAAACAGAACTGGCAGACTTATTTGTACTTTTTTTTAAACAGATATAGCCTCAGAAAAATTATCTGATAATGCCCAATAGGAGTTTCATTCCGAGTCCCAAAACTAGGAATGTTTACATGTGCACTAATAAAAAAGCCAAATATATATATATATATTTTAAACATACATCATATTCCCCTGCACAATAGTACCCAAAAGATAGTAAAACTTAAACATAAGCTTTAGCTAGGGAGGATTTTACTTTCAACCAAACCTAAATATGTGCAATTAGCCCAAATCTAGGTGCTATTTGAAGAACTGTTGCAAATGCTAATTAGGAAGGGAAACACAGAGCAACTGCACAAAATATTTAATTTTAAAAGTCTGCATATTCAATAAGGCCTAGCTGTTCACAACCACTGGTCTTCCATAAAATGAAATAACATCTCTCACACCTGAACATGGGAACCTCAAGATGTGATACTGGCTGCAGTAGAGGAGTAGAGGACAGATCTTGCTTTGGAAATTCCTTGCCACAGGCAAGTAGGGAGAGGAAAAATAAAAACCCAAAATGTAATCCTGGCTATTTTCCCACTTGCTAGGCAGAGAAATTAATTAAGAACACAGGGTAACAATTCTGTTTTAAAAAGTAAACCAATTTAATCCCCAAGTACCTCATGTATCAAGGCAAAACATTCCTCCTTAGGAGAAAAAGATCCCTGAAAAAGAAATCAGATAGGGACACTGAAAGGACATCCAGTCCCTCCCAGGTCCCAGAGTAGGAACAACTACCTTTATGTCATTCTTGAGAGATTTTTCTCTAACCTGGTCTTTAAGACTATCAGTGACTCCAAAATCACACTAGCAATCGCCCCCAGCTCCTCCTTATCCCTGTTTTGGAAAGGCTATTTTTAAATGTCATCTTTGAGTGTCTTTTGCTGCAATCGAGTTCTATTAAGTCTTGTTCCATATACCGGAGAGCTTTTACTCCACATGAAGAATAGACTATTCTTCTTTACAGCAGCCCTCTGCAATTTTATTCTCTAACCCACCCAAACTGTTTCCAACTTCCTTGCAGTTCTTATTTTTTTTAAATCATTTACACTTTGGAGCCTTTCCAATCAGTCCATATCATTCTTCAAGCTACCATTCATATTCCAACAAACTCTTGAGACCTTGCTACCACAAATGGCACACAGTTTTTCCAGCCAGGTTTTAAAATGGCCTCTCTCAAGCTGAGGACTGTCACTTTGGAGAACAGTTAACTTGAGTTCTTTGCACTTAGGCTACGCTTCCCCGTTAGCCTCATGCCACAGGAATAGAGAAGTGGAAGGAATGTCAGGGCGTCATCTAGTCCATATCCCATCTCTGAGGCACAAGCAAGTGCCACATTATCTATGCTGCTTTTAAAGACTACCGCAACAGACACTTAATGTCTTTCCCTAGGCAGTTTTTAGATTAGAAATCCTTGTTCCCCCCCTCATCCTAGGGGTCAGAAAGACCTGTTGATCAGTAGCCAACATATACTGTCTACTTATTTGCAGTATTTTTAATATTTGGAAGCTGTTCTTAGTCCTCCAGACAGGCTTACCTGAACCAAACAAACGGAACCCTTTCCTCATTTCCCCAGTGATGTTTTTTTTTTTTCACATCTCATTTCTGCTCTTCACATCTGAACTTCCTTTAGTTTTGTTATGGATTTTCTACATCTTTACCTAAAGTGGTACTCAAAAACAATTTCAGCTCACACCTCGACCTTGCTAGGCAGAGCAAAAACTTCCCTGAGTTTGTTTTATATACTATATTCTTGATAGTAACCTCAAAGTGAAGCTCTCTCAAATGTAGTCTCTTACCGTCTTTGTAACCCAGTTAGGCCACTCCGTCTTTACGCATCTCATTTATTAAGTCTTTTCTCTAACGGGTCATGGTTAATTTAATTCCAAACCTGTAAATCCAAATTGTTCATGATTTTGCTAAATTTGATGTCACCTGAACAATTTTTTTTTTTTTTTTTAACATCAAGTCAAACACTCCTTGCTGAAAAGCATTAGAATGAGAAGTCTCTCCTTCAGGAACACATTTGTTATAGTGTCCAGTCTGGCAGCAAACTGTCAAAAACTGCCCACCAGGTCAGATTTCTGTCCGTCACGTGCCCATCCAAGTATGCTTTCATCTAGATGATAGCACCCTAATTTGCTTATAGGTCATGTATGAGTGTGTCCTGTTTTGCCTTTGAAAATGGTTTTCTCAGCTCTAATAGACCCTTGCACACAATGACACCATGATAGTTATTTATCATATTTATAAGAACAAGAAAGCATCATTTAAGCACTTATTCCAAATAAGATATTGAATAAGAATTAGCTCTACCCACGTTTTCAAACCTAAGCACTACATTTGCCTCTGTGATATCACCAGGAAGCTTCCCCATCTACCACCTTCCAGAAGAAAAGACGGCATTTGCAATTTTTTTTACATTGTAGGCTATATTATAGGCTATATATTGTAGGCACATCAGTCCTGCTGATGTGCATAATGTCACTTCTCTATCAAGTACGTCTGGCACGTTCCTTTTTCACTCCTGCATATTTTTGCTAAAACTGAGTAGCTTAAACCTCTTGTCATATTTCCCCTTCTTTGTGGTAGCTGAAAGAAAAAAGACATCAAAAACTTTTGGCTGGGTCACCCCTTATATGCTCATTTTCACATTAAGTAATAAACTATTTTTCACAACCTCAATTACTTCTTAAGTATTTCCTCGCTACTCTTCCTTCCTTGCTGGTTGTAATTCAGTTCAGGCCTGAGCTTTCTGACTTTCCCCTGCATGCTCACACAATCTTTCACTTCAGGAAGTACAAGTGCAGATTTTCCACCTTCTTTTTTTTTTCTCTAATTTTCTATGTATTAAAACAGGCTTGTCCCTCAGTGCGTGCCATTTCTTTGGGATCATTAGCTGAGAGCAGCCGCATGGCAAAATAACCCTTGCATTGCACGGAAGGATTGGGTTACTGCACAGAATAATTGTGTTAGCAGCTGACAAACTCTGTTAGCTGGAGCTGTAGCCTGTGTGACCAGACAAGCCAGGCAATTCAAGTGAAAAGCAGCACCATCCTCACTTTAAAGGTTTCTGCCTTTGAACAGGACTTGAGTTAGGGGCAGTGCTGAAGTTATGACTCTCTTTACTCTGTTAGTCAAGAAAAGCCTAGAAAATGCTCGGAAGACACATGAGTGGATACTTCCCTTAAACTCTGTTGAAAATAAAGCAAAAGCAACAGGCTGCACGCGTAAGCAGAAGCCTCGCTGCCTGCTCACGTTTCAGCTCCAGCAGCAGGGAGCAGGCCAAGGCAGACGGGCTCTTTCGGGATGCAGTTGCTCTGGAGGTTGCTCTGCCTCCCTCCCTCCCTGCCCGCAGGTCCCCGTCACGGACGCTGCCCAGGAAGGCTCCGCGGCGCAGGAAGCCCCTCTCACACCTGTCCCGGGGATCGGGGTCTGAGGCGCAGCCAGAGCACACACTGAGCCCGGCAACGCGCGTCAGGGCAGCGGCGGGGGCACCTGCCCACTTTACAGAAGGCAAAATAGGGAAAACTAATGCAAAGAAACAAATCACAGAAATGTTTTTCAACCTTAAGCATGGTACCTAGGAGCAGAATGGAGCCCTTTCTACCAGCTGTATATTTCATTTAACTACTCCGGGCATACAAATGTAAGCATTTCAATGGAAAAGGAAACAAAATCCTTCAATCCCGAGGGAAAAATCACAGTTTATCTCTAGAAAGCAAGAAGCCGCAAAACTGAAAAGATGCCAAAGTTGACAGTTAACTGCCACATACTACTGAAGCCTTTTTTTTTTTTTTTTTTTTTCCTTCCTTCTTCTTAAACTCTTTCTCCCCATTCCCAGGCGAGGCTCCAGTTTGGACGTCCCTGAATGAATTCCACAAGTACTACAGTACTACAGAGCACTAACGGCTCCAGAGCCGAGGTATCAGATTTCACAGCTCTGCCAAGAGGCTGGAACAACTTCAAAGCGCTTCTGAAATATCTATTACTTTATTATGAAGAGACAATAGTCCCTCCACAGTTAAGGTTGAAACACTCCTTCCATTCGCAGGCTGGTTCTGACATATACAGTCTCAACTTCAACAACACAAACCCAACATGTCTGCAGTTTCACAAGCAACACTTCTGCCAAGGCAGAACTTACCCGTAAAGTTTGAAGCAAAGCAGGGAAACTGTTTGCGCCATTTCGAAGTTTCTAGAGAAATCAGATGGTCTCAGGTCTGTCCTAACTCCAAAATAGCTAGGAGTCAGAATCCCAAATCTGCTTCAACATTTTCATCCTGATACAAAGCAGTTACTTTTGACAAACATTTTTAGTTACTAGAAGTAGTCTTGCAATGCATTATCAAAAACAAGTCATCTTGAATTCTTCCGCGAACATTAGTTAAATTTCAAAGAGACAAATACACTCGTCTCAGAACTTATGACTACAAATTTCAGAAAATCTTCCTACCTTGAATTATTTCAGTTTCAGACATTTTTAAAAGATGTCCTTTTCTTATCACAGTCTCCTTTGATTTAAAAAAAAAAGGGGGGGGAAGTCAAATTTTAAACCTTCTTGCATACATAAAACATGTAGGATTTTATGCATTTTTTGCCCAATCAATTTACAGTCAAAGCCTTTTACTTCTTCAAAATATCAAAAATAGTTGCAAATATCATCTCCCATAAGAGCGATTACTAGGAATAACCAAATGAAATAAGAAACAGGAATCAAACCCAGATACAAGTATATTAAGAGCAACAAAACTGACTAAGCAAATAGTGAGCTGAGAATACCCTTCTAAGCTCTAGGTCAATGGAAAATTTTAATTTACAGCTGTATCACGTGGAACAGAGCTGTTACAATTCCAAACATGACAACTGGGTGATATATGTCATTTCCCATGTTCTTATAGGTCCTAGTATTTCAGTTATTAAATGACAAGCTGAGAAACAGTAAAACACAGGCCAGTGACAACAAAGCTGGTGAAAGGATAGTCAAAATTTGTCAAAGCGTGATGGAAACTGTGGGAAGAACAAAACATTAGCTTCATTAATGCTTGGAAAAAATAACTCTAGAATTCTAACTAAGGACAAAATGAAACATTAGATGCATTCATAAGGCAAGATGTATTTGGATGGTGCTTGATAGAAAAGCTTTTGTGAAAGGAACGGGAAAGGCCAACTGGAAGTAAGGCGGTCTAATGTTTCATCAGTCTCTCTCTGTTTTTAGAAACATTGGAACAAACTCTATATAAGAAAAAAGAAACCCCCTATTCCAGTGCAATCATAACTCTCTCTAGGTAGAGCAGAATAAGGGTAGAAACTTTATCTCAGCAAAGACAACAGTAAAGTTTCCAGCCAGTTTATCAGGAAAGGAATTTACTGATTGCTTACTACTCGTATCCTAGTGCTTTGAATCTGCACTACTGCCGTCCAGTCCCTGGACAACGAACTCTTCACATGACTTTCTTGCTGTTACTGTGTTCCTCAAAACAGGTATATTGCCCAAATAGTTTCCTCACTAAAACGAAGGGAAAGAAGCATGGCTTTATTGACTTGTGCTAGGTTGTCCTCTATGAAGCTGGGAGAGGAATCTAGCCTGCTCTGCCATTTCCATCCATAACAGAAGTCAATTAACCAACTTCAGGTTAGGGACCTCAAAGTGTGGACATGCCTTATCTGGCTTTAAACCAGGACAAAAATCAGCTCACTATTCTATGAGGGATTCTGCATCCACAAAATTTGTTGGAAAAAATGAAAGAAAATTCATAGATGGATTTTTTGTTGTTCCGGTTTTTAGATCTGTTGCTCTTCAGTGGCATAATAATGATTACTATATTTTTGTTTCCTGAAAACACAACAGTCTTGTAAATAATTCATAAAATCAGAGAATAATGTAAGTCACTTTTTACTGTCCAAAATACCTTAAGATAGCTTTAGCAGTGCAGAAGTAACAACAAATGGCCTAGTTTTCAGAAATGATCCTCAGCCTCAGATCCCTCTGTAAGAGATAGTATCTGTCATTGTCTTACACCTGTGCGAGCCAGGACATTTGTAAAAGATGCAAACTGTATACAGGAAATAAAATGCAATGGATACACGGATAGCTAAATACAAATATTTGGCTGCTTAGTCTATTTTCCTGTGCAAGTTCTTTGTATTACATATATATCTAAAAAAACCACACCAAGAAATGTTTCACAGAAATTCCTTAAATACCATCTAAATAGGCATGTAGATTTATCCGGCTCCTTGTCTTTTCCAGTAACAGATATCCCTTAAATCAAACAGCCATGCAAAGGATTCATCTAATTTACTAAACAACCTGTTTTATAAGTAGGAGTCATATCCTGACCTCATTTACACTGATGTAGATCCAGGATAGCTATAAGTTTCAGGAAAAAAAATCCAAATTTAGTTTGATTCAACAGAAACCATTGAACAATAAACCAATCTCATATAAATAAGTTGGTTACTAAAATTGTATCCTGGGTAAATACCTAATATACTTCAAAACCCAAATAATTCAGCATTTTCTCCAATAGATACTACTCATTTTTAAATACACCTCACATATGCAACACAAGTGCAAACCAGCTTTATAAGCACTATTGTAACTTGCAGTCCATTAAAAAAGCACCCATTCACACAAAGCTTTAATGAATACATGTCTCCTTAATACACATATTAAGGCTGTGGTAGGATAAAAACAGAACTGAATTTTCAAGGAGGATTTGATGAGACTTCTCTTACGCCTCCTGCAATTCCATTTCATTGGCTTTTTCCCTCCTTTGTATTTTGTCTTGGTTGGCCTTAGTGTATATTAAGTACTTAGAGAAAGAAGACAACAAATGCAAGTGCTTTACACTAACCTTTGCATGTAGAAGCAACATTCCTATCAACTCTGCTTTTTGCTTTCAACAGGTCAGGATTTTTGCACAAGCTGCATTACACAAGACCACCAAAAAAGAAAAAGAAAAAAAAAAAAAAGCATCTTAAAAACACAATCACTAAAAACAAATCAATTTCCCACAAAATTAAAGGTTTCTTTTAAAGCTTTTATTTACATTTTCTTCTTTAATAATAAAATTGCTTAAGTTCCCCTTCTGCAGGCATTGATTCACTAAAGCTCCTGCCCCAGCCCAACCCTGCCAGTGACAGTGCTGGAGACTCCAGGCGCTGTTTGAGGTACAGTAACCTAACGGCTGCCAAGCTGCTCGAGTTGGCAAACTGTTCAGTCTTTACAGTTGAGTTTTGAGGTATTCTGGTAATTCACATGGATCTGTGATGGTGCCTGCATACAAAACGTTCATAACTCTTTGGACAAGGCACAGTTTAATATGTGCTCAGAAATTACTATATACTGACCACAGAAGTGGTCACTGGGAGCAGTTCAAAATGTTTTACAGGAATGCTTTGATGCTGGCCAGAGCAGTACTACTGGCCAGTAGCAAAACTATAATTATGTAAGCTGGATTTGAAAGTCGGCATTGAATTGCAAGAATTCCCTTCTCAGCTTACCCGTTCCAGAACTTTATCAAGGCCAATGTTCTTTGGGGAAAGTTCAGTCCCAGTGAAAAAGCAAGACTACAGCTGAGAACCTCTTGGGTTCAGATTTTTTTTTTTTAAACTAGGTAATTCTAACAACACTGGCAGGATTTTCCATGCAGGTAGAAAAGACTTGGGGATTCCATATAGGTAACAAGATAGGAAACAAATAGCATTTACACGTGTTACTGTACCTGAAAAAAAATATTAACAGCAATTCATTCCAAGCATTGTCTCTGATCTTGCCACCGAGACAGGGATTCGGTTATCTAACGTAACAAGAGCAAAACACAGCTTTAAACAGTGCCCGCAGCACACAGGCCCTGTATTTATTCCCAGCAACGTATTTATAAATTAGAGAATGAAAAGGACCACTTTGACTTCGTGGGATGCAGGAATTCACTTAGTCATGATATGTTCTCTGCTGCTGTGACCAAGGCAGGCATTCAAAACTTAACCACAAGCTTCACTTCTGCTGTAATCAGGTACATGACCACCATGGACTTGAGCAGATCCAAGGGCAGCCTCCAACCTCACATGTCACGAATGGCCGAGCAAGAGCGCTCCGAAGGGTCCCGCTGAGGCAGCCCTTGGGGCCGCTGCTGCACAGGCCTGAGCTGCGGCAGCAGACCCAGCACGTTGCCCTCCTGCTCCACGGAGGCTGCTAGATGCCACCAGCTGCAGGTGCAGCCCTCGGGTGCCTTTGCCCACCTTGATGCTGAAGCCCCTTGTAATGAGGGAAGAGCAGCTAAGGTCACTCAGGAAAGGGTCATCTGTCTGGTGCCAGCAGTAAGTGAAGTTCAGGAACTAGGTTTCACTTTGATCATGCTGCTTCCCAGGGCAAAGATCAGAACTGTGGCTTTGGTTAGGTCTTTTTTTTTTTTTTTTTCTCCAGTACTTGCTGGCTACATTTTTAACCCTCCACTTACCTTGAGACTATTGCTTAACTTTTACCTCATTCCAATCTTACTGGTTTGAGGAATGGCTATCTCTACTCTCCACTCTTTAAACTGGCTCCAAAGCTAAACAATAATTATAGCCTGAAAAGTCTTTATTTGCTTTGTGCCTCGTGACATTGGTTTATGGAAGTCAGTGCACAATGTACTCCCACACAAACCCATGTAAGGTTCCCATTATCATATAAAAAACTGGCAAGGAACTACTGCTTTTTCCCCCTCCCTCCCAAACAAAGAATCTTTATGAAAGAGAACTTCCTCTTCCTTTAAAGTCAGCCTCGTTTCAAGCCACACTATTTAAACTAAACAAAACACAAAACAATCC
The DNA here is from genome assembly GCF_059628265.1 of Tinamus guttatus. Taxonomy (NCBI): domain Eukaryota; kingdom Metazoa; phylum Chordata; class Aves; order Tinamiformes; family Tinamidae; genus Tinamus; species Tinamus guttatus. The sequence goes on from NW_028288845.1 coordinate 1,931,028, forward strand.
ACTCATGTCTTACAGATTATTTCAGTTTGAATTCTTCTCAGAATGAGTGGCCACAAACAGAGGGTTTGTGTCTGTTCTAGGGAGTCAGGATACCTTCTGTGCATGTATGTGTAGTTCATTTTACTCTGCCATACATAACCCTAATTACTTTCGGCAGTGGCAAAGTTGTAGAAATAATTCAAAATTACGATCACCCGGAAACATTGTACTTTATTGCAGCAAAATCAGCGCTCGTGTTCCAACTCTCCTGACCTTTCATTTCCTGCACAGAAGCACATGAAGTAAAACCTATTTCTGAAGTCATGGCCTTCAGAATTCTCACAGTTTCATTCTTGAACATATTCCTTTGTGAGCAATGAAAATACATACAGTGATCCACTTTAAGATGCACCAAAACAAGATAGCTACCCATACTGCAGTAGTACCAAATGGACAAGTTAAAGGTAGAATTAGACTAGAACACCAAGGTTGTGGAATCAGAAAATGTCCATCTAAATTTCTTCATGTCATCCTCAGAAAACAAGGGACAAAGAAAGAAGTGTAAAAGTCAAGCTTTAGGAATCTGACTCTCTGTTGTACTTTTTTCCAAAAAAAAAAAAAAAAAAGTGCAGAAATACTGAAACAAGGATATGTGATTATTTTACAGAACAATGAAGATTTCATTAGAAAACAATCTAACTGCACCAGCTAGCAAGATTTTAAATTAATCTACTCCAAAGAATCTACTCCAAAGTAGCAAGTTCTTTTAGTCTTTGGTCTGGAAGTTCCCTGCGCCTTTTTCTCTAATGACTGTATCAGTTTAATAGGCCACTCTATCCTAAAACAAAAGGTGTTTATTTTGGAGCTGTATTCTGTTCTCTGTCCTATCATCTTCTAAACTGTATTTGTGAAATAGTGTAGTTTTTAAAAAATGTGCTTGCTTTTTATTTTGGAGGTCTGATTTCAAGGGAAATTATTCCACATATCTAGTGAGGAACACCATTACACAACCAGGCCAAACAACCAGTAGTTCCATCAGGTCAATTGCAATAGAAGATCTCAAAGCAGGCAGCAAAAGAAATCTGTAACATGGATTATAATCTATTTTTACTTTCAAAAACAGGAAGGCTACAAGAAGCACATTTAATTCATATTAAAACTGTAGAGACTGTAGTTTCATTATCCACTGGCTCCAGAGCTTGGCTCACAGCACGTGAGCTTGGCTGGCATATTGTGGAGCAAGTACAGCAGGAGCAGTTGTGCAGAGGGCAGGGGCTCTCTGAGGCAGGACTGTCCCCAGAGTCAGTAATACAGTGGTCAAAGTACACTGGAGACTTAAGGGTGCCTGGGCTTCACAGAATAGGATCCTAATGGATGAAAGCAAAATAAAATAGTTTGAGAAAGGCACAAGAAATTCATCAAGGAAGATGAGAGTATGAATAGAAGGCTCAAGAGCAAATAAGAAGCTCCTTCCTAGAAGTATCCCTGGGAAGAGTAAGCAAAGAGGAGGAAGAAAGCCAGCTCTCTGTAAATAAAAGATCTCACATTTTGAAAAGGCACAAAGTCAAGACACTGAGAAAAAACAGTATCATGTCTTCAAGGAAGCTTGGAAGATCTTTATTTACTAAGAGTTCCTAGTTCTCACTCTTCTTACAGTGTAACTGCTGGAGGAAAAAAAAAAAAAAGCAGACCTCAAAAACAATTATGGGTGTGTATAAATCCATTCTTAATTATTTTACGAATGTATTTGCTTTAAGCTTCTGTTTGTTGTTTACTGACTTCATTTAGCAACCATTACTTTAACAGACCTTAAGTAGCCACTTTACTGGCCTTCCTGAAGAGCAATGCTTTCCTGAACTCGCTTCAAGGGTGACTTCCATTGGTACATTACAGAGAAGTTTTAGAGAACAACTGCAGAACTGGTTTAAAATGATCACATTCTGGTGAGAACACCTTGACTATGCAGCAGTTATAAAGAAACCCAGCAGTTAAGGGGATTGCTGGGCTGACTCTCAGGACAGAGGATGGAACCCTCAGACAACCACGTTTTCTGGCTAATCAAGGTACTAAAAAGAACAGAGGAAGGACCAAAGTGACAGCTCAACTCCGGAGAGATATGAAGAGGTGGTACAGTATTACTGCTCTGTGACAATTATGTTTGCACATTTTCTTTACAAGTTGTGTTCCTCAACATTACAGAATTCAAGTACTTAGAGTTCTGTATCTTTCTAACAGTTCAATGAGGAAAACAAGAGTCATCTTCATTTTACACACACAAAACTAAAGCAGTGATATTAAGTGATTTATCCACATTTATACAAACTTTGGAAGAGTGAAGAACAAAACTTGGCTCTCATGTCTCACTTGGTCCTAATCTTGAAAGTAACAGAAATGTCTCGATGCCTTACACACGTCTTGTTTAAATTCTTATCATTGTTCACCTCAAATAGCAACCTTCAGGCCACTTTGCATAGAGAAAATCTACAGAGAAGTCTGAGCAAGCCTCTCATGTAGGCAGTGAGCAGAATTGCAGCTTACCTTTAGCTGCGGGATCCTGCTAAGCACCGATGCTTAGGATGCATGAGGCAGACTGCATTCACAGACACACTGCAAAGAAGCTGAAACGAATGCAAAACATTGCTACTGATAAAGGCAAACTGACAAAATCAGCTAGATTACTCTGCCATGTAGCTTAGGCAAGCCAGATGATGTGGTAAAATGGCAGGCTGGGCCGGACACTAACAAGTTCCTAATCTGAGAAGACAAAAACACATGCACAGATCCTCAGGCTGCTCTGAAAAAAAGATAAACAAATCACAGGTGCTGAAAACTCATCAGTATCTAAGGTTGCAGCACGGTGTTATAAGACATCCTTTCTCTCTAAAGTTCATTACTGCAAAGAATCAGGAGTCTAACACCCACATCAGGAAATAACAAATGTTTACTGTAACAGGGTAGAGAAAACACATTCAGCCTATGGTAAATACCCACATTCAAGACACAGCCATAGCAGGCAGCCTGTGCTTGCAAAGCCACACACTGCTAATAGAAGCCATGCGATGGCCACCTTTTGGTTCTATCAAACTTAATGAAAATATCAAGAAGTAAGCTTAGTTAGCAGCTATGTAAGCTTTACACTAACTTAAGAGGTCCAATACATATTTAAAGGGGTTTAGTATTAGGAGTACAAATAATTTTTTTGGAGTGGAATTGTCTGCAACCACAGGACTGGAACTGAAAACTTACCTCATTTCTGTAAGTTTTTTTTAAAAACAAAAGTTACCATCTTGTTGCTGATTTCAGAAGATGTGGCCTGACAATATCAGAACACATGAGAAATGCTGCTGTTGTGAAAGTCTTGTCTCATTTTGAGCAGCAAATTAAAAACACTGAAAATTGTTCTGAGTTCAAAAGCTGAAAGTGAAACAGTAAATTGATTAATGAAATATTATCCTTTCTTCTTTCAGTTAACATTCACTATGTGGGATTGAGGAGAAACACCCCAATGTTTCAAATTTACTGTGTTTTGTTAAAATTAATAATTCAGAAAATAAGTAATATTTTATTCAGGAGATAGGAGCTGATATTTCCTATTTAAACAGGATGGCCTCCGAGAAAGTTTTCCCACACATCAATCTCTGTGCATCACAACCATGAAACATAGCTGTGCACAGATATCAAGAAGCTTCAAATCAGGTAATCAAATCCTGCAAGATTAATTTTAAAATAAAGATATAAACATATAAAAGGGAGGCTGTTTGTGACTCCCACATATACTACACTATATTGACATAAACCTTTGAATTGTCAAACAGGATCGAGAAGTATAAATAAGCACTTTTCAAAAATTATTGGCAAAGGGACCACAGAGCTTACCCAATATTTTTTAGTTTTTAGCAATTCTGTAGCATCACTGCTGGTTTCACCTTGCTTCTTAAAACATCACCCTCTCCAAATCTCCCAGCTTCATTTCTCCAGTCAGGTCTGTCTCCTATAAACATTCAGTGTTACTATTTCTACAAGCAGAGCCTAAGGAAGCACTTGAAAAGGCATAACACTTTTCAAGTCATGACACTCAATAACTCTTTCTGTTGTTCTGATCTAATATCTTTTATCCACACACAGGGAAACAAGAAAAATAAAAAAGATTTCTCTGAGACATATTCCATTGGTTTAATCTACAAAGGGCACATGGGGTATTTTTCCCCCCACCGCTCTTCTCAACTATCAGTGTCCAGCTGCAACTGCCAAGTGTCCCAAGATAGCAAAGCGACAGGTGCTGCAGTGACGGCAGCCGCGGGGCAGCCGCCACGCACAACCTTTCTGCAGCTCGTGCAGCATTAGAGGAATTTCCCCAGCAGCCCCTTTTCCGTGAAAGGCACCAACTCTCCAAGTGTCTCCCAGGGCTCCTACAGGCACGGCCTGTCCTCCACGACGTGCTGGACCCCGCTCCCCGCGAGGCCGGGCAGAGCTGCAGTCCCCTCCAGCAACGCAGCAAAGCTCAGGCAGAACCTGAGCCTGCCCATTAATCACGGGCAGTTTTGGCATCAGCTGCCACAAGTGCAAAATTAGACATGGTAAAAAATACTTGGATGTACCTAAAATTTTTATTTCTAAAAAATACACAGATAACATGACCATAAACTGAGGTCTCCGGGCTCTTGTCATTCTAAGAAAGTCACTGCACTTACCTCTGTTCCTACCGCTCAGATAGGAAAGAAAAAATAGAAGCAATTACACACAAATCAAAACCAGGCCATTCTTAAGTCACAATTGATGTGAGTCCCAAACTATTTTATCTGCTTAACTTTGTACACAGAAATTATACATACAATTTGTTAAAAAAAAAAAAATCAGAAAAACCACACCTCTGACTATTCTATTGCTACTAGCCCAAATTTAGAGTACAGAACTTCTAACCTGAAGATATTTAAATACAGAAGTTAAAATAGTGTCTGCTTTTCAAGCAGTCATTGATTAGCCTTTTCTTCTGATGTATAATGTTCTCCCAGAATTTACTTTTGGGAAGAAGTGAGTGTATTCCTATCACGGTTCTTCTCAACTCAGCTAGATTTCTCCTTTTATCTTTGAGATTAGTATCACCTTAGAGGCACAAAGAACAACAAAAAAAGCTTTATTACGAACTGAAGCCCTTAGTTTCTTTCTATTTGAGTCACTGCAGCTTGGAGAATTTCCAATGAGTTCACAAAACTCAGCTATGGCACCTCCAAAGTCACAGATAAATGAAATTAATAATAAGTAGGAAAATGCAAGATGAACTGCAGAAGTGTCCACTCTAGACTTGTGAACTAGACTCAAGGCCTGCCAGTCTCCAAAAAATGCAACCCCAAAGATGGGCTGGAGGTCACTGAAGAGATGGGCGAAGGATTTGCCCTCAGTGAACCACTGAGAATGGATTATCACATTTTCAGGAACTCCTCTTTAAACCAATCTAGCTGAGGTGAGTTAAATTGCAGAATAAAGCACTTAAACACCTCCAATGGCTCATTCAGTTAGCAGCTGATGTGCTGTACTTTGGCCACTACCAGGCACTAGCCTCAGCTAAGCATTTCAAACGCCCACATGAAAGACATCACACGGCTGCATTAGTGTCTGTTACTGCACAGCAGAATTATGCAACTGAAATATGGGTGCTGTCTGCTTAGTGTGTGCCGTAACACCCACTGCACAGCTCTTAAGTGTAATAGAGAGCTTGAGGAACAGTTTGGGCTAAAAGTGAGCTTATAACAACATGTACATGGATGCTTAGTTCTTAAACATGCAGAAAGTCAGGAAATGGCACTTACAGTTATCTCTAAGTGTGGCCATACTTTCCTTTTTCCTTTGTTTGTACTTTTACAGGAAGTGTTTTATAAGAGTACAGAACACATTTGACATGGTAATTAATAGGTTAATATCAGAGACTAGAAGGATGAAAATTTATTCAAGTTTCCACGGCACACATACTAGCCAAACACCAAACTGAGTTTGGATACAGCAACCCTTGCAAAAACATATGTAAAGGCAGCTAGTACTGTTGGAGACTGCAGGTGACCAACCCAAATCATTTGCAACAGATAGGACTAATAGACACATTCAGCACAGCTTTTTGGAAAACTGACACAACCCTAATACTGGAGCCAGAAAAAAACTCAAAAAAGCATCAAATTCCACTTAAAAACAACTCAGAACAAAATAAACCTCTGCAAATGAATTTTACTAACCAATATAGGACTGATCCCATTTGTCCATTTTAAAACTTCAATAAATGATAATCTGTTCTGAGGCATAAAAGGATAACATCTCATTTCTTGAGGAGTTTACGCTTTGATTTAAAATGCTTTGCTTCACAATGGCCAATCTATTAAAGTTTGTAGTTCCCAGATATTAAAAAAAAAAGTGCAAAGAAATGAAAAGGCTCAAGTTTAGTTACGAAGGCACATTAACCTCATTAATAAGCTCATTAATAAGCTGTTTGTGTGGCTATACGTTACTCATGACATGAATGGGGACAAGCCCGCCAGACCAGTGCTACCCTTCTCCCTGCTATTCCTTCCTAATCAGCATAATGATCATTGCCAATTTCTACTTTTTAAAAAATCTTTACCTTATAAATGTAATTTACTCATAGATGTATCAGCACAAAAAATAGATTAAATGAATTCACTAAGGCCTTTTCACATTTAATAGTAGCTTCCAGCCTACAAACCCATTCTAGTAATTCCTAGAGGATGCAAATTACCTGAAAGAAAGAAAAGTGCAACAGCCATGAAACACTGTGCTAAACAACCTAAATTAACTGCCGTACTGCCTAACATTCAGCAACCAAATCAAAATAGTGAACATCTATGTTAACTTGTTAAGCTAGCGAAAGCTATGGGCAATGGTTTGAGGGGTAACTTTGCTTCTGTATTTTTACCCGAGAAGACACACAAATTTTCACTGTTACTTTAACCCCCCTAAAACAAGAGAGGACCTTACAGTAATGGAAACTCTGCTGCTTCTTGAGAGCATGGCTCCTCTTGAATATGCACTAGCCCATACAATTGTTTTGCAGAACAGGGACCTGGTAGTAGTTTCAAGTCCAACTAACACTTAAGACAACTTCTTATGTGGAAGTGCAGGATCTCAGTAATTCTCTGGCCCCGCAAAGAAGTAAGGCTCTGCAAATGCTATGCACTAAAGAATTTCTACCTGGACAAAGACAGTGTAGAACACAGGACAGTGTTACACAAGAATTCCTCCTCATCCTGCTGCATGCACTGACTTCCAGGCAACCATCTTGGTCCTTTAAATCTTATGCTGAAGTCCTGTTACTGCTCCCACTGAATCTGCTTGATGCGGACTCTTCCATGGGCTTAAATGGAATGAGGACTGTGTCCTGAAGGCTCTCCACAGAACTGAAACAAGAGCTTTAGTAAAACACTTCATGGAAACTTAATTGCTACTACAATTAATTATACTTAATTTACTTTTTCTCTTATTCTTAAGCTATGATAACCCACAGACATTCTTAATTAGAAAACAAAAAAGAAAACCTGAAAAACGATTTAAGACAGTTAAGACAATTTAACAGAAAAAAAAAAGGCGAAAGCAGATAAAACAGTATCTAGTTTATTACATATAGAAAGAAATTTCCAGAATTTACAAACACCCACATTGTCATTCCAAGGAGAGAGTCAATTTGAAAAGTTCACCCTTTTTTGTTTTCATTTTGCTTTGTGGTTTTCTATTGGTTGTTTTTTTATTTTTATTTTTTTACAATATATACAATGGAAGACTTTGATTTGATTTTTTTTCTGATTTTTTTTGTCAGTTGCTGTGCAATTGATGAATTCAAGTTGACATTTGTAAGTACCATGTACAGTAAAGTTTGTCTTCATTGTAGTTAATACAGCCTATTATTTTACAAGGAGTACAAAATTATTTTTCTTTTGGAAAGAACTTAACATCAGGGTTATCTTACAACTGATAGTATCAGTAAATATGACTGTACAATCAAGGCCCAGGGACCAATGACTCATATTATATTATTTTCTGAATTACAATCTTAAAACAAGAATAGTACCCTACTCTATTCTTAGAAGCCTTGTTTTAAGCAGTTTCCCACTCTGTTTACAACAGAATATAGTATACCTCAGTTCCACATCAAAAAATGATGTGCTGTAGGAAAAGTTACATTTTAATTAAAAAAGTACATGTATAAATCAAAACCTATGTTAAATATTTAATACTCTTCAACCAACATTAAGTTTTGTATGCAATAATTTACAATGATGATTTGTCATACAGGTTTTCAGCAGCAAATGAAGTTGTGTAAATGTGCTAGTAAAATACCCATTCTCACCATGACACAGTGGTGGGCACATCGGTTCATTGTGGCCAGCTAAGTCCTTATGGTAGAGGATGAAGTAAGAGAGTCATAGTCCAGGTGTCACAGTGCTTCTCTTGGCACAACACAGGATGTGCAGCTCAGTCAACTAACTCCTGAGGTTTGTGTAAAGTAAACAAACTGAACTGGATGCATCGTACCCATTTACAGAGGAAGAGGAGGAGGAGGAGGTGAGGTCCTAGTTGTGATAACATGAAACATTTAGAGTCTTGATACCCATGAGTTAAAAGAAGGATTTGCTGAGGTTGTATAGGTCATCATTCTGAAATTAAAAGAAAAAGAAAATTAGCATCATAGGCACTTCAAGCACTTCAAAAGCCACTTGGTAATTAATACATTCATTCATTTTGTTATCAAAACTGAAAATGTTAGCACCTTGAAAAACTGCAGCAGGCACACTTGAACCTACTCAAGCATCTGAATCCCCAAAGCATTTGAAAACAGATGTTGGCAATAAAATTTGAAGCAGTCAGAAACGCTTTTTTAAACTGCAAGAGGTTCATCTAAGCAGAAACAATTTAAGTGACTATTCTGATTAACTCTGACAAGTTCCTGTGACAAGAAAAAAAAAAAAAAGAGAGAAAAAAGAAAAACTTCAGCAGCAGCCTCCTGTTGGCATTTTTACCCGCCACGTGAAAGAGCCATTAGATATCAGGCCTCCCCACAGAGGCGAGTGGTCACCTGCAAGGTGGTTTCACTAGGAGAGGATGAGCGCGGAACGGCGTACGAGGGGTGCAGCCCCCCATGCCCCACGGTTATCAAGTGCAGAAAGGCAGCCGAGGGCACCCGAGCGGCAGCCACCAGCGCCCACCTCGCTCAGGGAGCGGCGCGCGCCGCGGTCTGGGGGCCACGTGCTGTGGCCGGGCCCGTCCCTCCTCTCCTGCCGCCATCCCGGGGCGGCCACGTGCTGTGGCCGGGCCCGTCCCTCCTCTCCCACCACCCTGGCCCTTGGGGACACAGCGGCCACCATGAACCAGAACCCATGCTGGAACCAACACTGCATTTGCCCGAGCTGCAGTTAGAAGGATACCAGCATTTCCATTTGGGGACCTTCACATAAAAACTCATGGAGCAAGACTTAGGTTTTACATAAAAGTGTGTCTATTTCTATATTAGATATTACCTATGCTCCTAAGAAGACATGTAAATAGCATATTTTCCTGAGTACAAATAAAGGCTTCCCATAGAGGCACTAGAGGAAAAAACTGAAAAGACCTCCTGTCCTATATTCTTTAATTGCCCGAGCAACAGAATTTACTTTGTGTGGTCCTTCAAGTGAAAGGCAAGCCTATCCTTGCAGAAGATGTGTGGTATGCTGGGAAAGCTCCCCGGAGAATTCTCTCACACATCTCTCATTTACTTCCAACTTTCTTCTGAACTCCTATGGTCATCAGCTGGAATGTCCCTGCCAGAGTATCTGCACACAGCTTAGCGCGCTGCAGTTATGTGGCGCCTAAAATTAGCCAGCAATGCCATACTTCAGAAAAGACTACTGACACCGGAGAAAAGGCTTAAACGGCCTGAAGGGAGCTGCCGAGCGCCCATCCACGCTCTTCGCGGCTGCGGGGCGGGTTTCAGTGCTGGCTGCCGCCCAGCGAGGCCGGGTCGAGGGTCCTGTGCAGGGACAGGCCGTTGCTGTGCTCACAGCCCGGCCAACCCCACACACCATCTTCCACAGGGCCACCCCTCACTGTGCTGCAAGTGTTTGAGCAATTAAATAATAATTGGCAATATCGAGAGCAAATGTTTCACCTCTTCGCTGGTACTCAGGGAACCTAAATTCAAATTCAGAGTGTTTTAAGCAAAATGCAGAGTATTTTAAGCAAAGGAGCTTGTTCCATATCGTTCCTACCCAGTCCAAGCCATACTGTCATGAACTCATTGCAAATGCTGGCGCCCACCATGTATTCCTGGATTCAGAAGTCAGAAGAGTAAGAAAGAAAGAGTAACAAGTCTACCTGAAAAAGAAACCACTTTCCAGAGGAATTCACTAGGCAAACAGCACTGAGAAAAAAATCACAGCTACTGAAAAGTCCAACACTCAGCTAGTCAGACCCTGAGCACGTGTAATGGGAGTCAAAACACTGCAGTATCCAAGAGTTCAAGACTTGGAAGACCAGCCAGAATCAGTTGGAAGACCAGCAGGGCACAAATTGAAATAGGCTCTTTTACAAATAAATTTTGTCTTTTTATATTACATATAAGTTTTTTCATGGGCTAGTTTCAGTCTTGTTATACACCTCCAGCATCTTCAGCATTAGAAAATGACATGTCCAGATAGAAAATCTATTTATCACCCCTCTGCAAAAACATATTGGTACCTCTGTCAGTAAAGTATCAAATAGAAAAAAGCAAATACCACAAGTGAAATTGGAAAAATATCATCAGACCAGAACTCAGCCCCACATCAGTTGTTTTAAAGACAAATCCACAAGCCTTAAAGGTATATCCTTAAGGGCACTCTTAAAAGAGTACAAAACTAAAACAAATGCAAAACAAAACCCTTAACAAGACAAATTTCAAGAATTTGTATTATTTAATTGAACGTAAAAAGCTGAAATGCACGAAAACCAAGATCTTACTCCCTGTTGAGTGAACCACAGCACAGTATACTTCAGGGGGAAGTGCCTTATATGGGATTTAAAATCATCAGCTGGATACCCCATTGTTTCTTATCAACAAGCATCAGCATTTCCTTAACGACATACGAAAACAGCGCAGCAGACAAGTGTTCTCATAGAGAGTGCGAGGACTACAGCGCGCTGAGGTAAGGATCATTAAAACTACTGACATCACTGTTGGCAACTCGGGACAAGGGAAAACCTGTGTTTAATCTATTTCCTATTCACCACAAGCTTCAGCTGGAGTCCCCAATAATACAGTTTGTGGTTGACTTTAAGGAAAAAAATGGTGATGCAAGAAAAATGTACTGAACCAAAAAAGCAGCTTCAAAAGTTACTACAAAGCACCTTTGACAAGTCGTCCCTGCTCAGCATCTGTTACAAAAGACAGGCAGATAACACTAGCACACGTTCCAGCTGGCAATACTTCCTTCTCAAGAATATTGGTCCAGGCTGAATATGACACAAGTAACTGTAGTTCCTATTACAGCCGAAGTCTCATTTTTAAATCCAGTAACTAAAAATAATTTGATACTTCATTTTATTTCCATTATTGGGGAGCTGGAAGAGGAGACAAGTGCTTAAAACTTGACTTCTCCAACAGCAAAGTGTCTAGACTACTTGAAGGTATTTTTCCTGAAGACAGCTAAGTTTTCATATGAAAAAATAAGTCTTTTTAAAATACACAGAGTGTGAAACTTACTCTTTCCTTTCAAAGCATTGTTTTAAAAAGTAGTAGTCAGAAGAAAAAAAATATATCAAAGAAATGAATACTCAGGTGATCTTAAAACAAAAGGCTTCCCAGTCACTAATTTTAAACTTTTATTTGTAACTAAGGGCTAATAATGTGTCTTGCCCCTGAAATACCAATAGAGAAGTCCCTGCAAAGAATCATTCCCTTTAAAAACAAGTAAGACATTTGTAACACAGTTGCTGTCAAAGCTCTGTGATTAATGCAGCAAATAAATACAGATACTTCATCACCGATTAATACCAGGGCAAAACACAGCTCGAAAATGCCAGACTGGCTTGGTACATCATCATACAGCTTTTCAACATTTGCTACACACACGCAGAACACACCAAACTGAACAGGTATCTAGCAGAATCCTAGAATCACTTCCCAGCTCTGCCCTCAGCCTTGCTAAATCAAACAGGTCCACAAAACCTTGCTGTCTCGCCAGCGTCTCCTGTGAGACAGTGAGCAAAAGGAGCCGTGGAAGATGCTCTGACAAAGCCCCTAGCTCCAAACAAGAGGCTTTAAAAGTAAATGCATGTTTGTTGCTCTAGGACAGTATCATGTATCTTGCTCTGTGTAGATCATACAGTGATTTATTGCATAATGAACACATCTACCTAGGCGAAAATACAAGAGGTCAGGAACAAAAGGCCAAAATAAAAGTCCCTACCAAAACATACTAGAAGATTCATAGAGAACTTTGCCAATTTCAGGTAACATGATCTAGGCACCATTTGTCTATGTGGTAAGTATCTTTTGAAATCTAATACAAAGTAAACACATTTAGTAATACTGAAAAGCTCATTTACAGCTCTTGTCCTCCTGACATTTGCATGAATCATTTTCTAACTGTAACAAAACTGTGCAAGGCTTCTTAAAAGCTGAATTTACCCATGGCTTTTGTTCTTGCTCTCCTCAAGATCATAAGCACCCTCTATTTACATTTTTTTCTGGGTATTGCTGGCATGCCCACGGATGGGATGCACAAAGTATTCCATTCAGATAGATTGAAAATTAGCAACTAAACATCACGCAAAAGTTAAAATAGCTCAAATATCCTATTTCCAAAGAGATGCAAATGTATGGTACAGTTTCCCCCATCTTAAATGTGCATTAAAGAGAGGAAGAATACAAGAAGAAACAAGGGTTGCTCTCGTGTGTTAATTGTAGCCTGAGTTCTAACAAAAGGAATTCAAAATAGAACTAAACAAGGTAATTACAACATTGCTATTGAACCTGACAGGCTGTAATTTACATTTAATAAGCCTAGGGGATGAGCCTTGCTTCACTGTACCCCCAAAACGTCTATTTCCTCTTTCTTGCCAATGTCAAAGCCAAGGAATTACTGATCAGCTGCTTTCACCACATACTCCGCTGCCAGGCCAAGTAAATACACTTGGTATTTTCAGCCTCTCTCTGCTCTCCATATAAAGTTGTCACTCATTGATGGAGGATCCTAACACCCCATAGGAGATGGCAGAGTCTTTTGCCATTAGTTTAGACAAAAATAACTCCCTTTGGGTACAGCACAGATTAAATGTCAACTTCCCCAGGGTCCTCTGCCAGAAAGAAATGGGGGGATTGAAGAGGGGACGTTTTGAGTATGATAATGAACAGTAAAAGACTCTCAGATCTCCTCCTCTCATTTCCTACATTTTAAGCATAGCCAGAAGACACAAACTAACCATGCACGCACTTTGCCTAGCAAAGAATTTGTATGCTTGATTTTAACTTAATCTAAACACACGCAGGACAAACCGAATCCCACCGCTTCAGCCGGCAAGAAAGGCCAGGAGCACAGGTGGAACCCGAGGCCTGACTGCGAGGAAGCGCCTGGCCCGGCGGAGCGCGACAGCATCACGGGCCTCGCTGGTGCCTGCTCCCACGGCGCGGAGCACGGAGCAGGAAACGAGCCGGCTGCCTGGCCTGGCGCAGGAGCACACGGGGAAAAGCAATTCGCCAAGCTTGTAAATAGAAACATTATTTAAGGGATCTCGAGCAGGACCAACAGCACTTAGGAGCTTGAACACCAGTGTGCCACCCTCCAAAGCACTGACTTTCTGAGAAAGTATTTTCTCCTTTAAATTCTGGAAAAGAATGAGAGTTTCTTTTTGTTTTTCTTGAAGACTAAAAGAAGCATATGACAAAGTTCAAAACAAGCTTTAATTTAATTGGAAAAGAGTCTGTTTTTAAAAGGAATTCTGCAACTTCTCTTGTAGTGATAGAGCTAAGCACTAATGCAAAACAACTGCCCACTGATTACCCAAGTTACAGAAAAGCAAGGGACAGCCTGCAGATTCTGGGTTTCTGCAAGGAAATGGGAAACACAGAAGAGTTTTGCTGGTGCAAATTGTTACATTTTAAGCAGGATTGTTTTGCTTCTTTCTTCCAGCTTCACAGGAGGAGATCCTTGGGATCTTTTCCCTTTCTTCACTAATAATTCAGGCTGAGCGAGCAGCTGAAGATGGAGTTCTGTTTACATCAAGAGAACTGCTTTGGTATCAACATTGAAATAAAAACATTGGCTATGAATTCAGGGAATAGAGGATTTCACTGGATTCTACACTGCATGTCCATAACCTCGCGTAACACTTCTCTGATCCTCTTGGCAGCTTGAGCTTGGTGAACCCTCAGATAAACCCACTGCAAGCCTGGGCTCTTCTCCCGCTCCAGGAAAGCCTATGGATACCAAAGACTAAGTGTGTACCTAGTTAGCTTCAGCATTCACAGGACAATGTTATTGCTGTTCCAAAGACTCCAAAAAAGCAGCCAAGTCAGAAAATGTGGCCATTTACCCTTCTGGAATTTGTGTCCTTCAGTTCACGGAGCTGAAGGGTCAAACCCTGAAAGCTTTGGGGTGTTCACAGCTCCCCCTGAAGACCAAAAACCTGTTCTTAAGTCAAGGAAAAACAAACAAACAAACAAACACACACACACAAACAAACAAAAAAACAAAGCTGGGGTGCACTTTCCATGTCTGTATCCTTCAAAGGGGAAAACGCTGCTCATCAATTGCTTTTATCAACATAGGCAGTCATCAACATAGGCAGTCATTTGCTCCAGTCCTCAGATTTTAGCAGAGGAAGCCTCCACAGCAACACTCCACTCTTGCTGTTACGAAGCGCCCATTTCCTAGCTTTTTAAAGCTATGCTTCCATACTTTTTCACAGCCTGAAGACTAAAAATGCTAATTTTTAGTTATCTGTCAAAGTAAACAACATTCATGTGCAAGCATCTAGGATTACTAGCACAAGTAGCAGCCAGAAACATATCTTCATCACACAATTTGTTTCTCAGAGGAGTTTTCTTACCGGAATTTTTTTTTACTATTTGCCCGGCAGCCTGGAATTCCCCGGGGCTCCACAGCAGTCGGAGCGGCCACCACGGCTCTCGGTGGCGAGGCCGCTGATCTCCAGGCCTGTCAGGGCCCTCGCTCCTCCTCAGCCCCATAGCACAGAGTGCAGCGTGACCCAGCCTCACACGAGGGCCCCGAGGCCACACGCAGCAGGTCGGCCCCGCGGCGGCACTTGGCTCCTTGTGGCCTCGCAGACCAGGCCGCGGGTGCCCAGCTGCTCCTTCCCGCTATCTCTCCATGAATCTGCACTTCGGAGGCCTTTCCCGCACCCCGGGCTGTTTCCCCATTCCTCCAGCTCCACACTGCACTTCCTCCCATGCTCTTTTGACCTCACTTCTTTACAGCACTCATTTTCTGCCAGATGTACTTTTCTCTGACAATATGTTGAAGAACTACATAATCACAGGCTTATCTAGCTTGAAACTAGTTTTTGATACGCATTAAATTGTGCTAGTTCAATCTTATAGCAAAGACTTACACAATTCTGCATAGCTGGAATCATTTCCTTCTCAACAGACAAATAAAGGCAAGCAGCAGAACCAGACAGAAGAAAAATGTCATTGAAAAGGAAGACACGCAGAAGCCCTGCAGGGGAGAACCTGGCCAGCTGACCTGGCCTTTGAAATTTTGCCATTCCAAATTAAGGAGCTCGACTACGCACCGTGTCTGGCAGCAGCGTGGGAAGGAAGCTCTTCAGTGATTTGGATGAAATACTTCCTCAATTCTCAGCAACAGCGCATTAAATATCAAAAAGGATAATAGGAAGGCGCTGAAAGGCACAGTCTCAAAAACACACTAAGCAAGTGAAGAAATCAGCGGAGATTAGAACAACATGTCAGGAAACAGACAAAAAAAAAAGGCAACAGGAAGCTTGGAAAGAAGAGGTAGATAGAAACTATCCATTATTTTGAGACCTTACTATGCCTTAATACAAAAAATATATCACACAGCAGAAATTACAGTTAAAACAAATCGGAGGTTGGGCTTTATCAAAGTAAAAGGAGAAGCCCAAAGGCTTCTTGATAGGCTTCCTTCCTGACAGGGGGCAAAAAACTACAGTAGAGTGTGTTACAACTTGAAGATGAACTAGGAAATCATTATTTAACAACAGATTTAGCATTTTTCTTCTTTTACTAAAATACTATTACCAGTCTGATATCAACTCAATTAAACTGACTGCGTTGATCAGTTGTTTTCTCCTTTATCAAGTGAAATTTTATAGGCCCATCATATGATATGAATTTATTGCAATAAGAGTCTATTTTCATGCTCATCCATACATATCCACATATTTATTTCCAAAAATCTTCACTCATTACCTAAGAGGAGCAGTTCTGACTCATGAGTGGATACAGCCTCACTCAGGATGCCTGGTAGTGGTTTCTGCTCCGTGTCTGTATCAGGCCACACTATTTGTGGTACTAGAATGGGCCAGAAGCAGTTTTGGTGAAAGGTTCAGCTGTGAGTAGTAAATGAGGTTTTTGTCTATGGACTTCATGGGTTAATCCTGTAAGGTGACCAGGGTGCACAGAACCAGGCCAGACTTAGAGAAAGAACTAAGCTAGTTTTAAGTCAGAACAGGGCCAGAGAATCATCCAGACCTCCCCTCCCTCCCTCTGCCATAAATTTCAAAACTTTGTCAGGTGAAGTCATCTGCTACTTTTCCTTCTTCCCAGCACTTTTGAACCTGATGTTTAAGACTCCTCGAGAACTAAAAATTGGCAACTGAAATTCAAAGAGTCAGTCCTGCTCCAAGCTCAGAGCAGCAAGATGCTGCGTTTGGGAATGCAGCCCAGGTGTAGGCTGACATGCACAGCTGGAAGCAGAGAGACCTGGAAGCTAATTCTGGTTCTCCTACTGTTTCCCTGAGCAGTTCTACCCAAGTCACTTGGTCTTGCCTCAGGTAGAATAGATAAAATATTTACCTCATCTATTTCCCATGTGACTTTTTTCATGAAGACTTCTGTCTTCAGGTATCAAGCTGAAGCACAGTTGCTGTATCACCTGGGGAATTAGATTTTGACCATCTCTCTCGACTGTGAGATGAGAACTGCTACCTGACAGAAGGAATGAGTCCGTGTTTGAGAGCCAGGCAGCAAAGCAGCAGGCGCCTCACAGGGGACCGATCGTTGTGCAGGGCACAACCCTGGCTACTAGTAAGTAGAGCCATGAGCTAGTCTCTGTGACTAACTTGAAAATTAAAGGGGAAAATTAATGCCTAAGAAGATAAATAATGCTTGCAAATTTTCTCAAATAACAGAATCAAAGAACAGATCAATTCCAACATAAGAAAGTAAAGCTTTACTATTAAAGTAAAAATTCTACCATTCCACTCGCACTGATTCAGCAATTAAGATATTTTGGACTGCAACGGGATTAATCTCAAAAACAACACAGAGCAACTTAATGAGCTCTGAAGCAGTTCATGGCTGAAATAGGCATCGTACCGTTTAAACACCAAAATACTTGTTTGTATATAGATTAGGTCCTCAAAACTATTGTCACCTGATTTATTTTTGGAAACGATAGTAACAGGAAAATAGGAAATAAGGTGATGAAAGGGCACAAAAGAAATGTAATTCTGGTTCAAAACAATGCGATTATGTCAGATTAGAAGTATATGGACAGAGGAAGCACCACCTGGCAGGCTCTTGCATGCCCATTTGGATACAGCTGTGAATAAAATCCAAACTAATTGTAACAACAGATTAGACAAATCAAGTTCTTTACTGCTGTTTCTTTATTTTCATTCAGTAAATCTTTTACAGCCTGAAGAACTGCCAATATGATAATTTTAAAACACTAACAGCATAAATAGGCTAACCTTCAATAGTTCAGTCATTAAAATTGTGATGTCAAATGTAAAATTGACCAGCCTCATTAACAGTCAATATAACTAACACAAACCCAGCGTTCTGAGACTGCACAGAATTACACCTACAAAAGCGACTGTAGGTAAAAGTTGTTCTCATCACATCTCATCATGACAAGAAACTATGATTTTAAAGAAAACTCTTGCCACGATTACCATTATTGGAAATGTTACCCAAGCCACAAAGCTCACAACCAAACAGCTATGCTATTGATTCTACCTAGGGGGAATTCACTTCCAAAGGCCAGACTCCCAAGGGTCCCATTCAACCCTGTCTTCTGCTGGAACTCCTGCCACTGAGTTACACTCAGCCTTTACTTACTCTACGGCAACAGTTTTCCCTGGTGATAGGAAAACTGGCAGAAGCGAAGCCAGAGAGGGTTAGAAATAGCAACAGCAAGAAGCTTCTGTGTCTGTGACTAACCTGAAAATGCACCAACTTGGGTAACAGTGGCCCCCAAATGGGCAAATGGGCATGCCTAAAAGCTTCCCAAAATTAGAACTGGAAGACTCTCAAAGATGTGCATCAGGCATCTTCATGCACATCCTCATGCAGCTGACATGATAAAATTAAGGTATTACATTTCCAGGGACAAGAGAGAAGTGGGAGACAGATGGAAAAATAAAAAAATAATCCACCAAACTATGAAACAGACCTCACTCACTGTCCCAGCTAACATGGATTTAAAAAAAGTGCTCTTGAAGGTAACACAGCATTAGTGAAAAATACTTTCCCCCTTCAGAAAGCAAAAGCAAAATCAAGTTCTTGACACTTTAATATAATGAGAAGTTGAACAAATCACGTTCCAAGTGAACTATCCAGTTCACTGAGCCAACTTTATTTCCCTGCCTTTTCAAGCTTTTTTTTTTTTTTTAAAAAAAAAAATACCTCCCCACAAATTCCTTCCCTCATCCAATGAGTACTGCATTTGGCTGTCACCTCCTCTGTATGTCTGGAAATCTGCGCAGCTCCAATTGTAGGGACTCAAAGGCCTTGCTACACTTAGGAGAATATATGAAGAATGGCAGAAATTGTTTGGTCTTCTACTTTGTATCATAATTCCAATGCCAGAGCCAAAACTATTTTAAAGTCTAATTGTAGGTCTATCTCTCTTAAATGGACTTTAATTAAGATAAAACAAGCATTTTTGATACAAAGCTTCCATTTACATGGGTTTTTGAGGAAAAAAAACAAAACAAAAAACACAACCAAATACCACAACCAGACAGATCTCACTATATGCCCATCTGTTTTCTCAATAGAAGGATAGCAGGTTTCTAGTACAAGGTTTTTTGAAAGTACATTTCTTCATTTTAAATCATATAGGGAGCAGAAGGAAACAACTTTGCAATTATGTGGAACTGAAAATATATATACTTTGAAGTTCAGAATTTTGTCAGAACCATATAACTTATCACTTTTCCTGCAGTATAAGTTTTCTACTTATTACACACACAGGGTATAATAGAACAGCACCTATAAATATGTGTATGCCAAGAGGAAGTGATTGCTGGAGCTCAAGTAGGTTACAGTTGTGTGGAAAAATTGGGTCAGTTGCCTTACTGGAAAAAAATGAAAAACCCCAAACAAACCAGGACAGCTCCCTATATTAGTTTAAAAAAGAAGTATCTGAACTGTCAGACACAATTTATGATTCCCAGTTCAAATTTTGTGAGCATTCTCAGAAATGACAATTACCTTGGAAGGAGAGGGAAAAATAAACATATTTATTTTCCGCATATAAATATTTCCTGTATGGCTAATGATACAGACTTCTATTATATTTTCTCTGCAGTCCCAACAATTGCATCTTTCCTTCTTCTTTAAACCATTTTCTGCTTTTTAAACTTCTTTCAGTTTCTAGTTACCAAGAGATTGATGCTTAATGTAATGCTTAATTTTAACCAAGAGTCATGACAAAGTCACAATTTGTTGTACAAACAAAATGGGATAGCATGCATCCACAGACACTTCTTTCTATAGGTCTGAGTCCTGGCACTTAGACTACGTAAAATAACCTGTCAAATTTTCCTTTTTCTCTCTAATTCCCTTGGGCTACAAGTCATAATTTCTGGCTAAAGATTCACCAAGTTCTATTGGGCTTGCAAGCACACACAGTGCAGCATCAGCCTTACAGACTAAAAGCTTTAAAAACTATGAGCAATTCAAACGCTCTACTTTTTCACCATCCAAAATATAGGTAATTATAATAGAGATGTTCACTTGATTTTTAAGCAAAAATCTGATTTTAATATACATGCTCAAAAGAACAGTAGTCATGGTAAACAACTGAATTATAACACTCTATTAGCGTTAGCATCATTAGCAGAATTTAGGACACAATATAAGCTAATCATTTTAGACAAGATTTTTTCTAGTACAATTTAGTATAAAGAACCAAGTAAATAACCAATATTTCCGCACCAATATTCCAGTAAGAGCAATTCTATGACATCAGTTAGTACAAATATATTCAGAAAGGTGTGAGAGTTCTAAGCTGTATGTTTTAAATGTTGAACAGACTACCTGCAGTGTAAAAAGCCTACGAAATGCTCCACTTCCCTAAACAAAACCATGCTCTGTCAAAAGTTACATTACAAAAGTAATGAAAATGTAAGGAAGACAGGGGGTTCTGCAAATATCCTGCAGTACTTACTTGAAAGCAGTAATTAAAACAGGGAAGAATACATATCTACTGATGTTTTATTTTAAAAGATTTAAAGAAGACATCTTCCCCTTGACTTTACAGTTTACAAATTGGATCCAGTTACAGAAAAACAAAGCTGCGATCCTAATTTATAATAACCCCAAGTCAGTAATACTTCTAATAAGCAGAAATCATGAAGTGACAAGCAGATTTCACTATAGCAGCATCCATACCTAAACGAGGGGGAGGGAAGTCCAGAACACACAAACCCTCTTACTTCCCTGCGCACTGTCCCATTTTGATTTCGGTGACTGTTTTACTTCCGGTATTTCTACACATATCATTTTTCTTTCCTATATTTAGGAAACTAATAGGCAACCATAAACAACATGTTTATAAAATTATAATCTATATTCTGTAATGTAAACAAGCAGCCATTACTTAGAGGCCACAGATGAGCAGACTATTAAATAGTAATAGAAACCAGCTGCATTTTCCCTCCAAATTGTTTACATTTCTAAGGCATCCGCACTTGAAAATATTCTCCATACAAATCAAAACATGCTGTGCCTGAACAAAGGACAAGCCCGTGACAGTAGTTTTAAACTGCAGCACTTCCTGCAATGTCAGGCAGCTTAAACTTCGGGCTGAGTAAATAGAGAACTTCAAAGGGAAAAGTCCCTAGAAATGCTACCACTCTCAGGTAGAGGGGAGGAACAGGCAACCGGCTGCACTGGTTGCCTTCACCACCCCCAGATATTGCAGTTATTTACACAAGCATGCTTATATTCCTTTATATGCTCAAAACATCCACTTTTATTTTATGAATATAGGTTAGCATAAAGCCAAATGTATTTGAGACATATTTTAATATTTCTTTCAAAAGTCTGCAGTATGCACCATCTTTCAAGTCACTATTAAGTCACAGGTATAAATTACCTGCAGAGACTTATCAAAATAATGCAAAAAAATATATCGTTCAGAAGTTTTCAAAGCTTTCACTAGCACTTGTCTGTAAGTAGTTTTTACATTAATTATTTGACAGAAACACTAAGATCACTTTTAAACTGGATCACAGTCCTTGTGTTACTGTTAGCACTGCCTCAAAATTTACATAGTGCCAAACTGCACGTGGCACCAAAGGGCAGTTTGGCCACCATGTTCCAAAAGAGGCCACTGCCAACAGCTAATTGAGTCACCCATTCACCTGCAAACAGCATCTCTGGTAGTTTTGCTCATTGTAATTACTCAGTTTTGTTTTTAGTTTAAAAAAGGCTCAGCTCTCTTGTAAGAAAGTAGCCTGAGCTTTATGTTGAGTTGATTTAGCCTTTATCAGGTTGGGGGGCAGAGAGGGGAAAAAGAAAGAGACAGGAGAAGAAAAAAAAAAAAAAAAAGAGCCTCATGTATAATACTAAAATCAAAATATCTTTCCAAGCTTACAACAGCTTTAAATATTCTCTGCAGTTAATGATGACTGTGCTTATGAAGATCAACTGAAGTACCAATGCATGCTAAAAAATAATAATAAAAATAAAATAAACAAATAAAGGAACTAATGTAGACACACAAAAAAATCCAAAGCCCGCCCTTCCTATTCCCCTTACAGGTACTAAAGATGACAGGAAAACAACAGCCACTTATAAACTGGTTTAACATGGGTATACGGGGAAGGAACTTGTTACTTGCTTTGACTTTGAAAAAAATTAATCTGCTCTTTGGATTAAATTACAGCAAAGAGGCCCAGCCGGTCCCTCTTCACGTTCTGTGGATTTGGCTCCTTTCCAGCTTGGGAAACTCACTGTACTCCCTGCTCTGTAACGTGCAGCTCCTTGGACAGCAACTGCTTTATTTTTAAACTTATCAGTTGGGTAGTGGGAAGTTAAAAATATTGAAATGGATTCCTACAGAACTCTTCATTAAATTACTATGTGCCAAAAATACTATTTGTATTTTGAAAACCTATTACTAAACATACCTATTTAGCAAAACCATAAAATCTCTACAAGGTAAGACACCTGCAGCATATACATGGTTTGCTAAGACAGTAAAAGATCTCTCTAGAGAACTTGAAGTAAAAGATCTCTCCAAACATATATATATATATATATATATATATATATATATATTTGGAAATTAGCTTTGCAATAAATAGGAACATAGGGCAAAAAATAGGAACATAGAGGCCTAACCTGTAACAGAGGCTATTTGTTGCATTAATTAGTAAAATAAAAAAGTGTAAATCAATATTGTCCTGATTCTAACAGGAGGCACAAGGGGCAGTGTGTGCACGCATGTGCTATGCGCACCCCCAAGCAGCTTGTAAACATCCGCAAATATTAACCACGAAACAGCAGCTGCAGCAAATCGCATGCTGAAACCTTGCAGCACCTCCTCAAGGTTTTCCAACGCGCCAACAGTTATTTCTACACTGCAACTGAACAGCGAGCACATGCACAGAATAAGCCAGATAGGAACTAAGCTAAATATTTTTTCCAAAGGAAGATTAAATGAATATTAGAAATCCACAACATTGGGGGGGTTTAATATAGCGCATAATCATTAAATGAAAAGATTTTTTTTAAAGAAGTGAAAAGATGGCGTTAATTCTGTTTCATGTTTGGGAAGATATTTATAGTAACCACATATAATAAAGGACAAGCAGGAGTATCATACATGTCACTAATATGATCATTATGCTGCAGTTTTTCAAGTCACCACAAAGACAGACATCTGCGTGCAGCAGGATGAGAGCTCTAGCACTCAAGAAACAACATGAGCTCGTGTCACCAAGAAATAACACATCAAACGAGGGCTGTGCTGCACGAATACCTGCTACCCACACATGTGAACTTTCCAGATCTGTGGTTCCCAGCACTTTCCCCCATTCATCAACAAGTCATTAGCCATCCCATGACACCCCTACCCGTTACCAGGAGGCTTCCCCTAATCGGGCATATGAAGTGAATTCAACGCTTGAGAGAAGGCTCTAATTACTTGGAATTCAGAGCACATCCAACAATGTACTCCTCTCCTACAGGGCCCAGCGTATCAGTTGGGAACAGTTGTTCTGGATGTATTTATTTCAGAAATTTTGGAAAGGCTATAGATCTTGTGATCATGCAACTGAACTCCATGTTAATTAAAACCATGTATGGCTAATAAAAGTTAAAAGAAAGTTAAGAAAAGAAGTAACACTTCAGACTTTCACCATATTTTGTTTTCATACCATTCACAGCAAAATTTGAAATAAATCAACTTAACTCCTCTAGCAGCATCACCCAAAGGTCCCAAAAAGCATTAAGAATATCAATCAATACAGAAAATCATGATCAGGATATTCTGTTTTTTTTTTTTTCTCTCTCCTTCTTCTTCCTGTAAAATTTGAACCAAGGAACTAGGTAATTACACTGCTTTCTTTTATAATTAAAACATATGTTGGGAAAAGATTACATCAAATCAGCATGCTGCAACACAATAGTGTAAGACTATACTGGGCCGTACAGTTGTTTGTGCCTATTTCAGCAGAGCTTCAATGTTTGCTGGAGTTTTCCTATCTGCTTCCATGAAAACCAACACCTCTAGGTTTCACTGCTCGCTGTTTATGTGAAACCGAAGACAGAAGTGAAGCTGAGCATCATCAAGGGGAGGGGGGGGGGGGAGAAGACAACTGTGTAGCCAAGTAAGAAGATACACAGGGAGCGCAATCTCCTTCTTACTCAAGTAAGAAAGGAAAGGTGGCAAATTAAACATCTGCCTATAAATATTACCAGGCAAAGTGGATTTTGAGAGGACAAAAAGTCTGATACACATTTAAGTCATATATAACACTACAAAAACAAGTACATTTTCCTTCAAGAAATATCCACCTATCCTTTTAGACTAAATGTCAATTACAGCAGACTATTCTGAAATAAATGCAAAAAGCACTACAAATCTCTCAGTTTGAGATAACTTCCAAGAAGGTGCTATGGTTAACTCAGAAACAACACAACAAGACTTCAGCGTTTCCACAGTAAATACGCTAGTGCAGAACATCCAGGAAAGGACAGCCAGATCTGTCAAAGCCTCATGTGATCTGTGGGAACAGAAAGGCTGAAGAGATTAGGTGGATACTTTACATATTTCCCAAAAAGAAACAAAAGGATTTTTCTGCTCACAGAAGTTCAGGGTTGAGAACCTGGCTGTGCTAAATATCAATGGCAGGACTTCTGGTGGCCTCTGTAATCTCTGCATGTGACCAGGCTACAGTCACTTCTAACTGTGCCATGGGAATACAGCAGTGTTGTAAGCTCTACAACATCAGTGACCTACAGGGAGGAAGAACACAGGAATGCAAGCAGCAGACAAAGATTTCACACAGAGTCACAGAATCATCATGGTTGGAAAAAGCCCTTCAAGAAAAATTTATAGCCTTCCACACTTCACCTTTTTGTTAAAATAATTCCTCTAATGTAATCTCAAATGCAACAAACACGGCCTAAATTGTACCAGAGTTCAGAGAGCAGCTTAGCTGACCCTCGATCAGATGTTTTTCTCCCTTTCTAACAGGTTCCTTTTACATTCGATATACCCAAGCTGCGCCTTTGCTGCTCCTGACCAGGTGCTTCAGTCTGCAGCAGCAGCTGGGGACAGGAAATCTGTTTGTCTCCTCTTTCTGGTCACTTTGGAGTTGTTTTTCTTAAATCCTCTCTCTTTCCAAAGCAGACTCGGAGATGTATTTTCAGCTGACATGACTTTTTTTTATTATTATTCTTCCCTTTGATCAAAAGAAAATGAAACTGATCCTAAGGACTTGTATGCAATGATCAGAACATCTCAAAAAAATCATCCAAGAGACTTCCAACCTTCCCCTGTGCTTAAAAGGTGGGGTCCCTATTTCACAAGCCTAGCATTAACCAGTAGTCGCCAGGACATCAGGCCCCATATAGAGCACATTGCAGCAATATAATATTTCAAGGAGTGCCAGGGCTGCCAATGGACTAGAATAGCAGTTCAGGAGCTTTCTACTCCTGCCTCTCAACAAGCCATTTTGAGAGAGTCTCCATATCCCCTCTTCTCCAAAACTTACAGTAGGTAATTTCTAGGAAGAAAAAACAAAACAAAACAAAACCACTACCCGTCATCACAGCACCCGTCATTCTCACCTGTCATTACAGCAATAACAAGGCAGAGCAAAAGTCAGTTTCTCCAGAACTGTTCACGGAGTTGCCTCCTCGAAGACGGAAATTTTTCCTAGCAAGGAAGATTCAGATGCCTACAGTCACGTTTATAACCAAATACTGCCAGCAGAGCCTTCTTGGTGACAAGTTCTAGAGTACCTTGACACTAGGCTATGTTCAAGCCTGCTAAGTTCAGATTTAGGCATAGCCTAGCTGGTATTAATAACATTTTCCTACAGGATAAAAAACACTGTAAACTATAAGACTAAAAACTGGACATTTGTTTTTCTGCTTAAAGAAATTGCATCTTAAAAAGAAAAAAGCTTTGAAAGTAAAGCCCTAACTTTTTATCTACTTTCCTCTTACTCTGCCATTTCTAGTTTTTAAGCGTTATTTTTTAGCCTTGTAATCTTCCAAGTCTTAAAATTACACAAAAACTCCAAGCTCTCCTTACTAGCGTCTCTCTTAGAAGATTGCTATCCAAATTCATTCTAAAAATATTACAAATAAAACCACTGAAAGCATTAGGCATACCGCCTCCCAGTTACCAGCAGTAACCACCCTACAAGCCACCACTATACTAAAGTTAACATTGAAAGAATCTCACAAAACCACATTTACTTAAAAAAAAATGTAACACACACTCTCCTAGATTCTAGCCCATGAGCTACTCACATGTTTAAGATTATGATTATATGTCTTTTAACTCTGTTTTCTATGCTCTTCCACAGGCAAGCTCCATCTAATTATTTGCATCAATGTGCACTATGGGAAATTCTGAGATTAGGCAGAGGATGAATTAAAGGAAACTGAGATTAAAGAAAAAACTTGCAACCAGTAGGTCAACACTATCCTGAACCTCTGCTTGCAGAATGAAAGGAAAATGGTAGGAAAATGGTGAGTGTGACCCACATGAATCACATTCCCAGATCAGCTTTCCAGTCTGTTTTTCCTGGCTAGAAACAAGGGCTTTTTTTCTAGCTTATTAGGAAGCAATAGCCCTGTCAGCTTGCAATGCTGATGAATTTAGATAAGTAGATCAGAAGTCTTTCTTGGAGGTGCAGCTTATTTAACATTAAAGCAAGGAGCCTTAAAGCCTCCCCATCTAACCCTGTCGCAAATGAGGATGTATTTTGAGTGAATGACAGAAAGATCCTATTAAGCCTGACTGCTCAAGAGCATAATGGTGCACTAGATCAGACTGGTGGTTCATCTATTCCAGAACTTGTCTCCAACAGGGCAGAAAAAGGTGCTATTGAGAGAGTCCATAAACCAGGTTCTGTGGTCCATTCCCCTCACACTCTGCCTATTGACCATGAATTTGCCTAATCCTGTTTTGAACCTGCTTATCCTGCCTATTTTCAAAACATCCCGTGGCTGCAAGCTCCATAAATTCCATATTGTTTACACATGTGCTGTGTAAACAGTATTTTCTTTAATCTGTTTTAGACCAATTCCCAACAAGCGTCTGGAATCCCAGTACTGAGGCATTTTTGTCCACAACAGTTCTGCATTCAGCTTACCCTCACCATCGTGATTTTGTAAACCTTGATCGCCTCTCAGCCGCTCCTCTTCAGACTGAAGAGTTCTAGAATTCTGAATTTCTCCTAAAGCAGCTAACTCCAAACACCCTTGGGTGCTTAACTGCCTTTTTCTGAACCTTTGCTAACCTACATCTTTCTTAAAATGTGGACACCAAAACTGCACCCAGTGCTCAAGATGGTGGTACACCCAACTTGGAAACACTGGCAAAATAACAAACACTCTCTCTCTTGTTCTCAATAACTTATTTTCAGATGATGAACTGTCAATGACAACTCTAAGACCACTTTTTGAAACCGCAATCATCAGTTCTAAGTTTGGCATCACAGTCACAGGTTGAGATTTTTTTTTTCCTTCCTGGATTCTTCACCTACACTGAAGTTCACATACCTACTTCTCATGGGATGTGCCCCTCAAATTCCTTAGCATTGATTCTGCATGAGACTACCCCAAAGACTTGAATATCTAACAATAAGGCCAGTTTCCATTGTAAGTGGAATTAATTATAGGTTGGTACAAGTTAACAAATCTGGCTTTTGTTATGAATGATACCAGGTCAGTTGAGACCACTGGAGTTCATGTTATCATTGTGGAAATATTAACAAAGATAAAAGATATATTCTTCAGAATATCTCTTCTTCTCAGCATTTAAAAATGAACTATTATAGAGAAGAGTCTGAGATCTCTCTTTCTATCACATGATGTAATTTGATGAAGAGGAATCTGGAAGGCTGTTAAAACATTAAAGACTGCTATCATGGAGCAGAGAAAGAAAATACCAGAACTCTGATCCCAAAGGGATTGTTTCAGTATTCTCTGTAATTCTCTACTTACTGGCATTAATGTAGCCCCTTGGTTACTCTCCAGGGAGAAGAAGGGAGGAGGAAAAAAAAAAAAAAAAGTAATCAACTCCCCTACCTATTAAAATAGAGATGAGTTTCCTTTAATTTCCTCCTTAATCTGGCAGTGTTCATTTACAGTTATCAGAATCCAGAGAACTAATTCTGCCTTTTTCAAAATAAAATTTGAAACCAACTTTTTCAATTCCTATGCTTTCAACTGAACAATAAATCAGATTGATTAAACCCCAGGAAAGCACCATGCCCTTGTGATGGGTATGGTCAAATGCTACTATTCTATACTCAAGAGATGGCACCGTCCTCGAACAAGTCACTCCCAAACTCTTATTGAATTAGGTAAGCCAGTATGATTTGGAACAAATGTCCTGAATATGATATTTCAGATATACTAAAGAAATTAGTTGGAACTTTGATACTTGTAATTCAAAGGATGGCAGTTAAGCTAGTGTTTTCTTCAATCACCTCCTACTTGATTTTTCCTTACTTCAGGATTTGACTTCTCTACTTCAAATCCAATTCACTTTTTTTCTTCTCATATTTCATGAAGTTTAATCTTTACATGTATCCAAAATCTTAATCAGCAATTCTCTGTATTTACATATAAATAATATACCATACTGTAAAGGATTGATCATACAATTTAGACTGTTAACAAATGTAGTTACTTGCAGATCAGTATGGCAGAAATCAGATTTCTTGCAACATCAACTCAAGTGATACTCCATCAAGATGACCAGATAGCAGGATTTCTAATCATAGATTGTATCTATTAGTTCATTCAGTTTTACTTTACAGTGAAAAAGAACCGTTAAGGAGATCTTCAAAAGTGTTTAAAAGAAAATCCAAGTGACATTAGATGAAAAAATATATATTCTAAATAAAAGTAACCCTAAAGTTCAAAGCAAGATTCTTATGTTAAGGAATTCATTAGAGCAGAACTGAACCACCACAATACCAACAGAAATTAAACAAAAAACTCAAATTAGAAGGCTGCAACAACTTATCACACAAGAATTAACTAGCAACTATAAACAAAAGCCTTAAAAAGGTCCTACAGCAACCACAGAGGTTCTTCAGATAAGCAGCATTTTGACTCTGCTGCACAGTGAGTGCTAAGTGCTGTGCCACCGTAGGAATCATCTTCTATCACACACTGCGCTGCCAAGACCTGTCCTCAAAAACATATCATAAAGAAACTGTGTGTGGCAAAAGTAGTAGATCTAAAGCTACCAAAATATGCTGATAATTTCCACTTTTGAACATGATTGCAGTTTGCTATGTGAAAGAAAAAAGCTTTATTCAGACACATACATTAAACAAACTTCATCAAAACTGGATTCCCACTTTTGACCTTCAAAAATAGGAAAGACAATTTTAAGATTGTTCTCTCAGTATCAAATCATTAACGACAAAAAAAAAATCACTTATAAAAATTAGAGTTTCAGAGTTGGCTCGATGGCAATTTTACAAGAGAAAACTAGTTTTTCTAGGCACAGCTGGTAGATCTAGATAACCTAATACCTGAGTTTGCACTCGCAGCACAGTATCACTAATTCATGGGGAGCCTTTTAGGCTTCTTGGTCCAAAGCACTTGCCATCACATACAAGTAACATGTTCATTTTATATTCATACTCTCCAAAAAACTCATGCATTGCATGGATCCGTTGGGAAATACCCTATTTGCTGAGGAGAGAAAAGGGAGGAAACCGCCAGCATCACTTCCAGATTTCAGAGTCTGATATAATTTCTCACTCCAACAGATTTATATCTGAAATCTGCACTTTCCTCCCCTAACTTGGCAGTTAAGGGGGTAATTTTATGAACGCTTGTTCAACAGGTCTGTTTTCAGAGACCTTTATTAATGCTCTACAAATCCTCCATCTAGGACCAGGTGATGGGTGGGAGCTGGAATTTCTCTTCTCCCAACTCTTAAAGCCAAGCAGCCCCAGAGGAGCCTGCAGACCTGCTTCCAGGCTGCCCTGGGTCAGCAGGTGCTACATTCTTCAAGTGAACGTTGTTTAGAGCCCTGCACCATCATCAAGACTGACGAAATTCCTCCATTGATAGACATTTGTCCTCTAGAAGAGCCCCCTCACCTCTTCCAGTAGCAGAAAACAAAGCGGGACAGAAGGAGTAATCAAGAACACGCTGGTCAGAGCGAGGGTTACACCCCTATATCCCATAATGGATCTCTGGGAAGTCACTCTTAATACCCAGAACTTTCGATCCCTATTAGCAGAGACTACAACAAACCTCTCCGAAGCCCAGGCTGTTCAGTGAAGGATACTAAAGTTGTGGACAGCCAGAGAGCTACAAAAAAAGCACCATGTCAGTTGGCTGTCTCAGCTTTTTCTCAGCTAGGCACCTGCTGCTCTGCTGAATAAACTGCTGGCATTTTTTCCATGCATCTGTCACCAGCTGGATATTAAAAACAACTCCAGGAGAAAGAAGGAGAAAGAAATATGAAACACTTCCACTTCAACATGGGAAGAATAAGACTTTGCTACTAGCAATCTACTTCCACACAACCAAGAAATCTCTCTGCAATGCTGTCCTGCACGCGGGTTGAAGACAGTCATGCTTCAGCTTCTCTCCCCTTCCTGCACAAGGAAGCGCTACTGGCCAAAGGGTTTTCCCTTCAGGAGCAACAGCGGGCTGCCCTTGGCTTCCCAGGCAGCGGGAAGCGGCAAACCAGCCCGCGGAAGGAGGGAGAGATTTCACAACACTGAGCTCCTTGAACACCACCGATACAAGGAAAGCAGTAATAAGCTTGGGGAAGGAAAAAGAAAAGATTTACATGACACCGGACATAATTTTATGAAGCAGATGTTAAAACTACTACAGTGCCTGCTTGGGAAGAAGAGTTCTATAGAATCAAGCTGCCTAGTGCTGCCTTTTGCAACATCTCAGTCTTGACCTCAGTAATCAGCATCTTCAGCCTCCCCGGACAGGATCAGGAAACGGCTTCAATTCAGGTGAAGATCAGGCCTCATCATTTCCTCATAAAATATGATTGTATTTCCTGTTTCTACCTAGCAAATGGTGTTTGCCTCAATATTTAAATAAAAACTTCTTTGTGATACTAAAGGTTAAAGTTTTTTTCTTGGGAAAAAAATTCGGTATGTTCCTACTTATTTAGATTGCTATCTTCTACCTGCCTTATGATTTAGACATTTTGTATTTAAATGGTCTGTTTCCATTTTTAACCTAACAATGCAAATAGTAAATTCAGTAAAATGAAGCTATTTTCCTTTCATCCCAGAGATCATTTCCTGCTTTGGCCAACTCCAGCTCTTCTGCCCAGTTTGATCACACAAGGCATCAGAAAATCCTGAATGCAATTTCATTAAGTGAAGAGAACATTTAAATTCCACTGCTAACTTCAGATATTCATAAGGTAAAAGCAGGTATTATGTGAAGTCGTGAGTGACAATTCACTCACTTTGAAAGCTTAATGTAGCTTCCAGTTCACTTCTTAAAAGTTTTATTTCCTTACAACCTTTGTATGTAGAAGCTATTTTTAAAACATTTTGAAAACTGTACGTGCAGGAGCTACTTCATAACTAGTACATTTTAGATTGTAGCATATACTGTCAGGTTTACTGTTCTATTAACATCCCAAATTTGTTTAATGTAATAAATGTTACTGCTATCACATTTACCTTGGCATAAAAACCTAGTTCTCCACTAAAAAGCAACTAGTCCCACATAAGGGACAGGCTGTAAATAACACTTAGAATCTGTTCAAGACAGGCAATGATTATGTGTTGAATATTATAGCTGATCTCTCTCCTCTTCATTATATCAAATCTTTTAGTTTGTTTACACTGCACTAGCCATTAAAAACATTAAACTCACTTTAAGATATGCAATATTTTGTAGGAGAAAGCAGAAGAGTTCCCAAACGAAATGAACTGAAATGAAGATGCTGCGCTGCTGCTGCACTGTTAATTTTTGTTATTTCTTGCTTTATGCCTCTATCCATAATCACAGAGAAATAGTTTTATAGTTTTTTTTTTTTTTTTTTTAAGGGTTTGAGAGGCTGCCTCAGGAACATGAGGAACATTTCAGTTGAACACAGTCCACCTAAACATCTTTAGCATGTTCAAGTCAGTCTGGTCTCCAATCTCAGTACAAATGGTAGAATGCAAGACACGACACTTATCATCACTAACATATTTTCATTCATATCTTTCCTATTCCATTTGGACTAATTAATTTGAGGTTCTCCAGACTAGCACTTTCATCCATTACAGCATTAAATTATTAAGTTGAAGCCCATGATGATGACAGTTTGGTGAATCTGAAATGATTATCTGTTATGCCATACATCTTCTATGAATTGGTCATGCTTGACTACGAGGATAACAGACACATTAAAAATGAGTAAACTTAAAAGAGTTTGATCCAAAAATTTTCAGCAAGATCAAAATACACTGTTCTGTCAATCTGTTAAGAATATCTATTATAAAAACACTAACGTTCTTTCCTGCTAGATCAAATCACCACATATTTAGAAAGACAGCATAGTATGTACGTGCCAGTGTAGGTGCTGAATAGATGCTTGGCAACTGAAACACTAGCAAACCTTGACATTTCACATGTAGCTTGGAGCACACGTTTGCCTGCAAGAGGCACAGATACTGCTGGGAACTGCTCAGAGAGGTGCAGCACACAACCTTGCACTGCTACGGATGCCATCACCCGCTCTGGTGTCACGCAGTTCACATGGAAAGCAGGTAGAAGTTGACAATCTGAGAAAGGAAGTGGCATTTTGTAGGAGAGGTAGGCACTTCAGCAAGTTGATTACAATTTAAATGTCAAGTTGCAAAGGAACTGGCTAGCATATCTTTTGTGATAATTAAAAAACAATACTGCATGCATGCACACTTTTAAAACAGAAACGCTAACTTAGTTCGTATGCAGCATTCTGTGCTGACTCAAGAGAGCACAGAACAGGTTTGCCCTGAGCAGCTGATTCCTCCTACTTGCTTGAAACACTTTCTGGCCTCTCACACAACGGGGCTACCAGCTGTATGGCAGCCAGGTTTGACATGTTTTAAAAACGGATTAGCATACGGAGAGCACACACGTCGATGCAGTCGGAGCCGGAGCGCGCTCGGAGCGACCCGAGGGCGGCCGCCGCCAGCACAGGCCGCAGCCTCCGCTCTGCCCCGCTCGCCAGCGCGGGCCCAGCAGCCTCTGCCCCAGAACAAAACGCCCCCGGCAGCGAGGGGGTTTCTCCATGTCATGCTCAGCAATGGCACCTTTCAGCTCAGCATCCAAACCAGCTGGGTAGGGAGCACCACCTTGCAAAAGGATAGTTCTTGGTCTGTCTCTCAGCTAGGTAGCTCAGCCTTTCCATCAAACATCAAACAGGAGAAGCAAAACTAAGCTGCAAATAACTCTCCTTTTGCAGTTTCCTTGTCCTCCTCACAGTTCTGTGACACTGCAGTTCTCTACTTCAACTGTTTGAAACAGTGTCTAAGTCTACAGCAACCCAAAAAATCATAAATCTAAATGTTAAAAAGAAATCGTATTTCTAAAAGACAAAAAGGTTTTAAAGCGATTCTATAGACCCTGGTCACCTATTCAGAAGACACGAGACACTTTCCTACTGCTGCTCAGAGCACTGAAACCCATCATCTCCATGACCTCACGCTTAAGGACACTTAGGAAAACAAGGTTCAAAGCCTTCTGACTCGCAGCCAGTGCTTTCAGTGGCAGCCAAACATGTGCTCTCCAAAACACTCTCTACAATCTAAATTGCAAATACAGTACAAATATATCAAGTTCCCTTTACAAGTTCCTATGGATTCATACAGAAGGGGAAAAGCCATACTCAGAAATATGCAAAATCAAAGCTATACTCTATCTTACGAAAAAGATGTAGAAGAGCTGTGAAATCTTTCTGGAGAAAACAATCCCAGTTGTCTATCTGTGCTTCATTAAAGCTGAGTGATCAGCTTGCAGCAATAAGCAGCAGGGATGATCTTTGAATGGCAGTGAGGGAAAAAACTTGTACAAATACACATTAACAAAGAAGAAAGTAAACAGAAACACAAAGGAAAAATAACCTGTTCTTATCCCCTGAAGTGCAAGATGGGATAAAATGTCTTCTGTTTCAGAATGACAGATTTGGCATCAAAATTCATAATTACCCTCCTATCTTCTCTCTTTCTTTTGCCTTTCTGAAATTCCAGGTTAATTTCTGAGCTCTCTGAACTTCTCCCCCAAGGCAAAGATAGGAATAAAACTTCAACTTGAAAACTACCTTGTCTCTTCTGTGTGGCAGAGCACAGCTGTGGAAGGAGAGGGTGTGCGCTCTTGAAGTCTCGTTATTAGCACTTGTAGGTGTTAAATATAGCTCTGCTCCATGCACGGGGCATTGAGCCATCATGCTCTGCACTCTGATGCCTTCTGCTTGACCACAGCAGTTGTCTCATCTGGTAGTGCCCCCAAAAGAGGAACCTCCCAGGCTGAATTTAGTTTCATCATTGCTAAAAATAATTCAGAGGATTTAAATTCAGAAGAATGGAGTCAGAAAATTAAAAAGGAAAAAAAATGGTTGGGAGTCCTTTCTCCCACTTCGAAATGCTAAACTTTCAGGTTGTTTTATGGGTAATGATTAGGGCTCCACTCCACTGCACTGAAGAAATCTGCACAAAGCATACAGAGCAAAACTGTATCCTCCACACAGAACCACAGAATCGTTATGGTTGGAAAACACCTTCGAGATGCGGTACAGCTATAAGGCCCTCAACACTCTACCTGATGAATAGAGCCATAGAATCATATTGGTTGGAAAACACCTTTGAGATCATATGAAGGTTTGGGGGAGAAAAAGAGATTACAGGTCATCCCTGCCATTTGCTTTTTAACAAAATATGACTGGATGCTAAAAACAAATCAATTCTTCTCAACTAATGAAAGATGTGCTTTTTAAAAAGCTCTTCGATATTCTTAAATTCCAGTCAGCAAGGAGAGCCAGCAAGACAGACTACAGAGTAATGGAAGAAATCCCAGGTGTGCTTCAGTCAAATACAGTGGAAAGGAAGCTGGTATACACATCCCATTCCTGGCTATATTTTTTTATGATGCAGGCTAGAAAAAAATCCTTCTGCCATGCCAGCACTTCTGGACATGCTTAGAAAGAAACAGCTACTAGAATGGAAAAGAGGAGGGAAAGCTTGACAACTTGACTAGAGTTTCATGAAAAAGGTGAGGCTTATTGATCTGGGGTTTAGGAAGACTTAGCAAGGACGGAATGTTACCTACATAGACGATGCCCAGGGGACACAGTGCAGAAACTGATGTGACAACCAGGGATAATGATTATTTGTACTGCTTGCACTGCACCTGAGTTCAGGACCCTCAGTGAGGTCTCCAGCTGCGCCAGTCACTGAGTAAACAGACTAATGTGCCATGAACCCAGCACATGCATAGTTAAAGAAAAAAAAAAAAAAAAAAAAGTGCAAGGAAATAACGGCATAATATTGGTCAACATGTCCCAAGCAGCACGTGCAACAACATACCAAAGACTGGGCTATTCCTCATCAACTGATGAACATACAGCTCCAGTTTTGTAACTATTCAAAACCCTGTCTACATCAGAGCACTTGCTTCCAAACAACAAGGCTTCTAATCTGCAGCTCTACTGAGAAGCCTCTGGTCCTGACAAGAAAGATGACCTGGACCCCACTTGCAGAGTTCTCTTTCTCTTGCTTTCCTGAGGGCCACCATCCTGTACAGAGTAAAGCTTTATAAGTACAACTTCACTATTATGATGAAAGATCAGATGAATATTTGGACTATAGTGGCAGCACTTCTGTACTCAATTCCTTTGAGGCCAAAAGCCTTTGAAGATGTGGTCATAGGTTTCAAATCCAGTCTGCTGAGTCCACTGTAGGGTACTGCCATCTATTACTCCAGACAACAATTCCTAGTTTTTGCATTTTAAGTTAAAGCTTCATTAAGTAATGTTGGTTTTTGGACCTGTTCTTTACTTAATACTTCCTGAAAAGATCCAGAGTTTCTTTTCTTTCAAGTTCATTATATTTTACCTCCTCTACTCAACTTTCTAGTCTTGAAACAGGACTGGAAAGAAATCTCACTGCTCCCCGTTTGAAAGAATGCCTTAAGTGTTTCACCCTTCCACAGCAAAAATTAAACACCCATTTGCACCTAACTTTCAAATAAGTAACAAGATGGCAAAAGACCAAAAACAAAATCTTTGTTTGTCAATCTTCGAAACAAAACCTAAAACCTGCTTTGCAGCATTAAAAATGCCCTCCTCCAAACCAAACACCTTACTACATAATTCAGCACAATCATTCTCATTTCTATCAAGAGTTGGAATTTGCCCTAAAAAACCCTCTCCACAGCTGAAAGAGAAAAATCACCCAACACTCTTTAGAAGAAACTCAGGTTGCTAAACAAAGGTGCCTGGTTTCAGAAATACTGCAGTATCCAAGACCTAGCAGTAACAAGGCCAAAGGAGAGAGACTCATCTAGAACAGGAGCTGAAATCTGGATAAGAAGCTAGAGCTTCTAATTAAAAACAAAAACCACCAACCAAAACCCCTCTAACTCTTATTATAAAAGACGAAACGATTTATTTTTACATCAAAACTTTCTGCAAAAGGCTCACTTCCAGACATTATAACGAGAAAGTTTCTATCATGCAGGAAAAGATCTAATCTCTTCTTCTTCATGCAATCAGTACAGTGCCTGGAGGCTCAGTTACTGCCCTGCTCCAATGAAATAAGCATAGCGAAAAATGAATGAAAATGTTGCAGGGATACCAAAAATCACAGTTTCAGGTGTCTACTTTAAGCCAGCACAAGGCACTACTGCTACTGCCTTAACTGCTCCCATCTTCTCTGCATAACCCCATGACACAGATCATCCCCTCCTCTGCCCAAGCACAAGAGACTGCACAGGAGCAAAGGGAGCTGGACGATGAATTAAGGCTTTATTTCTCCCCTCCTCTAGCTAGGTTAGTTTCACCCAAGATTAGGTTCCTGATGCAGTTACCTATACAGAATACTTGAACTCGGATAAAAGAGGTGGCAGCCTAGGAGCAGGAGGGAGAGCACTTCCCTGAGCAGCCCCGGCAGTCTCAGACGAAGCTGTTGAAACCGTGGG
This sequence comes from Tinamus guttatus, assembly GCF_059628265.1. Lineage (NCBI taxonomy): Eukaryota > Metazoa > Chordata > Aves > Tinamiformes > Tinamidae > Tinamus > Tinamus guttatus. The sequence goes on from NW_028288845.1 coordinate 1,968,343, forward strand.
GCAGAAGCGCGCCTCGGGGCTCGCGGACAGCGCGCGCCGCTCTGTTCAGGACAGCAGATAGTATCTGCTTCACCATGCAACATTTTGGACAGGAGCTGAACTCTGAAGGTGGCAAGAAGAGGCCAACTCATTCACCAAAATAACTCTCTAGCTCTCCAAATTTACCCAGACAGCTGGAGACGCCATGTTCAGATTAGCAGCCCAATTCAAACACAGGAAGATAATGTCCTGCACAGTAATCAGAAAATCTACAACTCTTATGGAAAGGGGCAGAGAAGAAAAGATCTCATGCGGTCATATGGAACTCGAGGTGATGACTGAATCTTGTCTAGCTGTTCATGCCTATAGCTCACATGAGTAAATAAAGTCACTGAAGCTTCTCAGTGAGAATCACGCCCTGTTGTAAAAAGATCAATCTGCTAAGGAATGTCCCCACATTCTCCCCAGAGGGAAAGGGATGAATATTTCGCTTTATTTATGTTTTTTATTGCCCAGACCAATCACTATTAATGCACGCTTGCATTAAAATGCTGACTTGTTCTAATTCACAATTTTGTTTTTCTGTGCAAGTTTGTACATAGGCCATCAGAATTTTTTCTTGCTTAATCAAAGCCTTGTGTGTGAGAACACTGACGCACAATAACTTGGGTCTATTCAGCCAAATCAGAACACCCTATGTTCAACAAACAGAAGGGTATAAAACAGATTTTACAGATCTATGACATACATGTCAAATATTTCACAAATGATTTTCATTTCCAATCTACGATTACCCTTTTTCTCCAGAAAGCAATGCTCTTGAGCAAACCACACAACTTAAAACTCTCACTATAATACATACATGCACTTCTGTAGGAGAAGCATACAAGGGAGAAGAAAAATATATATATATTTGTTACTAACTTCTGAACACTGATAAAGAATTCTTGGAAAAGAGCCTTTCAGGACATACAGCAGCACTAATGCATTGCAAACTCTATCCTCATCCCTCTACTCTGTCTATACTACCGGGAAAACTGTGCTCTACTAAAGCAAATGGAAAATTTGTCACTGAACTCCTTAAAGAACCAAATTCCTCCACAGTGTGCACACACATCAGCAGTCACTCTTCCTGTAGCCCTCAGGATAATGGTGCAAAGGATAACCTCCCTTAAAAACCTAACTGCCATGCAGAGAAACCAAAGCCGAGCCTCATTTTCTAAGGCAGTGCAATTCCAACTACAAATAGATCCATAAGGCAACTGGGAATGCAAGGAAGAAACCCTGCGGAGAGCAGCCCCCAGAGCAGGAGGCAGAGCTGCTGCGGGGTCGAGCGGCTGGGCTGCCCTGGCCCTTTGCGAGGGGATTCCGCTGCACAGCGCAACTGAACGGAGCTTGCACTCAACGTCGCCAACAATATGTTGAACACCTTGGTCCTGCTTTGCTTTTTTTTTGGTTTCCATACCGTTGCTAATAATAAACCACCAGCTGGCAAGCAAAGTGTGCTGCGTGACCTTCACTTGCCGTGGCACAGTGAACTTGGGGAATCCTATCAGAGAAACACGCTGACTAGAAGGTGCCAAAACGTTTGCACTGCCTGAGCAGCTCTTACGGTAGAAAGAAACTTCTCATTTACCTGGACTGGTGGATTTCCATGTGCCTGTGGAGAAGAGGGACACAAGCCAAACACAGTACGTCGAGTTCAGGAAAAATGAAATCTAAGTTGCTTTTTAAGAAAATGCAAGAAACCTGTGTCTTCTCTGTGTGTTTTTGGAGACATCCAAAACACACCATATATATGTATACATATATATATATAAAAAAAACATATACACATATATATTATTTTTTAAAAAAGGAGGGGGCATAAAGAACTAAAGTTTCCTCACTTCCTCCCTCAGAAAATAGTCATTGTTTGGATGAGCCACTAAATTAACTTCAGCTGTAGAGAAAATGACTCATTAAACAGAACAATCACAAATTTCACTGCAGAGGGGGGAGGAGGTAAGGAGGAATTTTAACCTTCCCCCTCCCCCCACCAAATAAATGACAGACTAGAATTGAAAAACATTGCAGTAACACTTCTTAATGCAGGTTTAAACCAAAAAGTTAAAAGTGAAGGGGAAAAAAAAAAAAGCTACAGATGATTTCTGCAGTTCTTGGTTCACTGTAATTCTCCAAACTGTAGTTACTTCCTAAAGAAGGGGTTCTTTACTGTAGAGTAACTGTAGAGTACTTCTTTTAGTAGTACTTACTTCTTAAAGTTGTTACTTCTTAAAGTTGATCATGAGGTTACAAGTTCATTAAGTAGTTAAAAGCACCTCTTTTTTTTCTCCCCCTCTCTCTAACAGCTACACATCTGCTGGACAATATCCAGTGGGTTTTTATATGACACCACAGGGATCAACAGGACTGTACTCTTAAGGAAAGAAAAAAAGAACAATTTAGGACAGCCTTTTGCTACTTCATCAGCAGAAGATGTTTCGGAGAGGTGGATAGGTCTATCATAGTCAATTACTAATTGAAGCCTCCTCTACAATGACTACGTTTAAACTAGAACTCGGTCCCAAAAAGTAGAAACCTGGCAGTTTCTCATGCGATATCTTCAGGATGTCGCATCAGAGGATTCACAGAATAGCTGTATAAAGCCAGTACAAATATTTCTCATCTTCATCTGAAAAAGTTTTCCACATACTTATGGCTTTGTTTGAACTAGAATGCTAATTTGCCAGCGTGGGCTTTTTTGCCCGGAGGAGGTTGGCTTAAGAAAATGATAAGCAGCTGTACTCACGTGAATCCTAAAGCAGTGGATGCAGCTTGGCCAGTGAAAAATGTCTTTTCTTATATACAAGTTCCCCTTTTTTCCCCAGTGGAATCAAAACAAGCCATAAGGGACACATGCTTCATCTACAGCATAAATGCACCCCTGCAGCACTGAGATGGAAAGTGGCACATTGAGAAACAGCCAAAGCAGCAAACCTGTTTTGGTAACACCAAGTTTAACCCAACGCACCCGTGACACCTGCAAACGCTTCTCAAACTGAAGTTCTTGGGGCAAAGCTGGTTTTGGCCAATGGAAGTATGCTTAAAATCACAGCCTGGTCCCCTGTGTGCAGATCTCACCACAGGCTCCGCTTCACAGACCTCGTGCAGGCAGCGGCAGGAGAGCAGCCCTCGATTCCTTCAAGCCGATGGGGAAACAGCACCCTGCTTTCAGCTCCTTATGCAACGAGCACCTGTACTCGCTTTCTCTTCTGGCCTTGAAACTGTCATCCATAGCTGGGTAAACTGAGCATATCTAAAGCCTCAGATCAGAGATGGCAACAACAGAGGAAACAGTACAACTTTTAATTAGGACTAATTATGACGGTGTAGATAAGAAAGCTACAGACCTGAGAATAGTGAACTGTTTTACTCCTGACTTCACCAAAGCAAATCAAACAACAACAACAAAACTACTTCTAGACACACTGAAGACCAGTAATGAGATCCCAAAACAGCACATCAGTTAAAAGCCAAAAAGGGATGCAAAGCTATAGAAACATAGGAGCCCTACACACCAAAGCGATGATTATTATGTATTACTATGTATGATTATTATGATGTATTAAAGCAACATTTCTTCCAAACACTAAACATAGAGCAATGCTACTAATGGTCGCTGCATTTAGCTGTTTCTCCAACCTGAATTCAAAAGCTAAAATGTGACCCAAATTCTTAAAGCACAATTAACATCACAGGAGTTACTTGCTAAGGAATTAAAGCAGATGAGCTACTGTAACTAACACACAGGTGAAAAAGCTCACATGAAAACAGGTCAAATGGCCTATCAGCCTTCAAGAGAAGAATTTCTGGAAAACATGAAACACCCAGGGTAGGAAATAAATTAGATGCTGAATTACAGATCATTTTGTAATACTTCAGAAGTAACTCATTAGTATAGCTAATTAAAATTAACTGGGACTTGCTATTAATTCAAACAGAACACTGCTGTAACAACATACAAGAGAAAAAGAAAAAAGGATTCAGTTTAAAGGGGCACATGCTACAATAACTAAGCATGCTGCCTGCTCTCACTGACTGCAGGTAGGCTACAGCATTTCACAGGAATCGAACACCGCCCCTCTCCCCTACCAAGATGAGATATATTTCTTAGCACTGTCATAAATAGAAGGAACACGATTCAAATCTTCCTCCAATATATGTTTATGTAACTATTACCAGTATCTTAAGCTATCTTTCCCCCTCTACCTATTCTTGGTACATGTTATCAGTGCCTTTACACCTATGTTGAAGATTCTGCAACAGACTATGAAGCTAAGAGACTGTGAATCATTGAAGCCATTAAAACCCAGTTACATCCACTGAAATGAGAGCTTCCAAGCTTTATTCCAGTTTCTCCTTCTGATCACCAATTCCTTGTACTCTTGCACTTCTTCCCACACAACTTCACTTTCTCTAACCTTGTGAAATTACTCATATAGACAACTCAACAACTGGCCAGCCAACTCTTTCTACTCACCTATCACTTTTATCTCCGATTAGGTTAAACCACCATTTCTGTGTGCTTCTGGCTCAGTCCTCTTCTCTCACCCTCCCAGCCTCTTAGCATTTCATGTGCTGGCTGCTCGTCCTCCTCCTCTAGTTCACAGGAGGTCCCTTAACCAGGTCTCTTCTCCAGCTGCACTTTATTTCTGCATGATCATATCTGTTCAAATACACTTAATTATCATGTATACACTGACACTTAACTTCATGGTGGATTAATTCAAATTAAAGTGATTAAAATAATCAATTTAAATTGGCAAATGAGGAAACTTATCTTTTTATGTTCTTAATGGTCATTCTTAAATACTGATAACCACTAAATCATACTGATTTCTAATATAACCTCTTAATTTAGCACTTGCCTTAGTCTCCTAGATAGATATTATTAGCATATATTTTTGCAGATTCTTGACATATGATTTACTACTAATAAAAGTCACCATTTACTAGTTGGTTCATGACTCGTCAAGCTACATTCAAATGGAAATCAGGAAACTTTAAAACATTTTGCATTCAGTTAAGTAAAAACATCCAAATATCCTGAATAAACAAGGAAGCCATTTAACAAAGCAAACTTTGCATTTAATTTCAATTCTTTTTAAAATCCTCATCTTTATTTAGTAGATAAAATTATCTAGGCTTGGCTACTTCAGCACGAAGTAGAGCTCACTTTCATCCTCTTTTTCTGAAACACGAGGAATGTGTTTTTCTACCTTTTCAATTCCAATAAATCACGTTCAATGTAGAATAAATTACTTGTGTAATTAGACTATTCATATACGAAAAAGAAAATAACTTCCCTATCTCATGAAGTAGCTGCTATTCTCTAAACAAGGTTTAGCACCTCAAACCAAGATTCTGGATACTTGGACGATCTTGGCCACTAGGGCTTTTTTTTTTTCTTCCCTCTTTTCCTCCCCTCCTTTAAACATTTGTTGATAACGTTCACCAAGTGGTTCTAATTTGAGATAATATCAACATGTTAAAGCACATTTACTTCTGAATATAAGCTTACTTTCTGAGAAAACATTACCAAGAGTAGTTCTGTCTGAGCTGCCCTGCTTCCCAAACCTCACCTTGCCTTTCTCTCCAGGCATGTGCTACCATCACCTCAGGGTCAAAACTCAATTTAAGAGAAATGTAAATATTTATTCCCTTCCTGGGAAAGTGCTACACATAGAGGATGTGGGGAATAAAAAAGGGAATGTGCATATAGGGAATTACATCGCTATAATTAGAGAGTTTTATTAAGCTGGTAAATCTGTGTAGGCAATTCCTTTGCTCTGAAGGGTATTTCCTATCTAAGAGTGTGCATTCCGTTTTCCAGCGCCTTCCTGCTGAAGAGACATCTCAGCACCACCGCCCAGTGAGATCAAATTGGGTGGCTGGCTGCTTGTTGTGTGAGGGTAGCACAAAGGCTCTCCAAGTTCCCGCTCAACAAAGGCTTGTGTGAAGCAGCCTTTGAAGACACAATAACATTCCTCCAGCGAGTTTCAAGCCCCGAAGCTAAAAGCACTAAATAACTATTCACTCTTCCATCTTGAGACACATTCCTAACCTAGTTCAAAGGCCTGAAAAAACATGCCCTAGCTACGTGCCTGCACACCTTCTGAAGGGCTTTTCCCTTGTATCAGAGCTTGTGAGATAAAGAAGTTTCATATAGAAAATCTAACGTATTTGAGAGTTTCATTTCTAAGAATCACTAAAATTGTTGCAGGCATTCAGAACTGTCTTTTATATAAATTCATCAGCTACGATAATCCATTTAAGATTAAAATTTCATCACTTACATATCTAAACCGCAAGTCATCACCCAGTTAGCAAATATGAACAGACATATTAGCTCTCGGCGTTCTGCTCCTTCTTGGGATGGAAACCAATGTAGTTCCATCCACCTCTGTTTTCAGCTCAAACTGATAGAGATGGATCAGAAAGCTGAGGTGAGGGCACCTTTTTCACCGAAGCAAGCTGGTATCTCCTTCCAAATCTCCTGCCAACCCAGGCCCCAGCTCAGGGCCACGAGCCAGATGGTTTTTTGAGACTTCTGAAGCACAGTGGGCAGAAAGTTCCATTTGTTTGTAAGTTTTTTTTTTTTTTCAATATACCTTAGCTTTAGCAATGCTAGTGTTTCCTTCTGTGTACTTCGTTTTAGGTACGTAACGAGCGGTGAACTATTAAGCATTCAAGCATCTTCCTCTCTTAAGAACAAGAAATATTTATTCTTCTGCAATTTAGTTACCATTAATAGAAAAATCAACTTTGTCCTGCAATGCAGGCAATTACAAATGGCCCAACTGCTGACAACAGCAGATCACAGCCAAGCAAGAAGAGAGCAGATACCACGCGTATGCTCCGCAAGCCAAGCAATCGGAAAGAGAAACAGGGAAGAAGTAACAAGAAACAAGTTTTTCACTTTTAACAAACCAGTTCCTAACCAAAATGTATTTTGATCTTGATAAGAATTTCAGTTACAGTAATTTGCATTTTCAACAAATGACAATAGCTCAGTTTGAATTTACTTTGTCATTGCAAGGTGAGCATTACTCATTTTTTCCCTCAATGTAGCCATCATACAGGTGGCTTAATTTCCACCACAACAAACCACCAAAAAAAAGTAAAGATTTATTTAAAATTCCCCAGGCAAGCTTAGCTGTCCTACCTCTCCTTTTAACTCTTGAGCAAGCTGGAGTCTGATCACCTCTATGTCATGATGCAGAGGCGCAGAAAAAGACATTCTGCTGTGTCTCTACCTCCTCCAGGAGAGCCATGACATGGGGTTTTCAACTCCTCTATGAGGACCTAGTACACCACATGCAAGTTAGCTTCTTTCCCGTTTCATGGGGTTAAAACATCCTTTTCTAACATGCTAATCTTTTCAAAATGAAGGCAATTATTCTGACCGCAGAGGTGGCCAGTGTTTAAAATCAAAGGTACTATGAACAAACAGATGCCCAATGTCTTGTAAGGAGCGAGAAGGGCTTTTTTTTTTTGGTCTGGTTTTTTTTTTTTTTTTGGTTGGTTGGTTGGTTTTGTTCTTTTGTTTTCCTTTGTTATGTTTTTGTTTGTTTGCTTTAAGGTCTACAATTCAAGGAAGTAAGGGCAGAAGGAACCCATACAATCACTGACAATCTCTTCTCTCCAGTTTTCGTTCCTTCAGGAAACAATTCGACTAAAGAAAAACTTCCTTTTAGAGATTAGTTATATATTTCATTAAGCAGCAAAGCTAATTTAAGGAGTTTCTGCCCCATATTGTGTCTTAATAATTATTTGTTCACCACATGGCAAGCCAGATCACTGAAATGGGACAACAATCAAGGCAATGAAAAAAAAATTTGTTTTGTTTTCCTTGAAATTCCGTATTTCAAAGAAAGCTTATCAAATGTCTAGATGCCATTGTGCCTTTTAAACACCCAGCCTATAAAGACTGGAAAGAAAAAAATATCACAGTAAATGAAATCAAAGTTGTAGATGTTTCCAAATTACTTCCTGCCTACATCTTTCCATTCTGTATCATCAGACTGTACAAATGCAGACACACACTTCAGCGATTCTCCTGGTTGAAAAAACTGAAGTATTATTTCCACAATATAATTCTACTCTTTCGGATGTGTATCTTGTTCGAAAAAGTTATAGATTGTTTCTGCACAACTTCAGCCAAAAAAAGAAAAAAAAAAAGGAATTTTACAACACTTGACAAAACACATACAGGTAAGTCTTCTGTAAAACCGCAAGCAGAATGATGCATTTAAACTTACAGTTCAGGTAGCTGATATCCGATCTTTTAACTAGAATCCCAAAATATTACAAACAATATTCAATACAAACTCTACTGTCCCACCTACCTGATCAAAAACTACTCTAAAGAAAATACAATTTTCAATTACCCAAGGTTAAATCTCTAATAATAGTCTTCAGGGAACCTGACCTAGATATGTCAAGCATGATCAGAGAGATGTATATCAAGGCATCTTTTAGTTAGTTAAGAGTGCCAGGCTCATTTAAATCTCCTTTATCTGTTCACACCTTGACTTCTATTATATTTCTATCATTTCTGTAAGTTGATAGTGAAGATGTTAAAATTGAGAATCTTCCTGAAGTTGCTCATGCCTCTCCTTTGCTACCTTCATCCTGTGAATTCAAAATTGACTGTGATCATGATGATTATAAACTATTTACCAAAAACACAGATGATATAAAAATAGAATTAATACTTTTCGTTTTGATGAACAGGTACGCTAGCAAATCATATTATATAAAGACGACCAAATGTACCTTTTGGAATTCCGATAAATTGGGACTTTAGTTTTGTTTGTTAATATTAATGTATTTTCCTTGTAAATCTTTCTACAAAACGGAAAAGAAGAGATCTGCTGTAACAAACCACATTTGTTTACTGTTATTGCTGAATTTTTCTTTTACAAGATCTTCCTTAAATCAAATAGTTTTATGGTAATCTATATTCATTAATCTATACGACAAATAGTGAAACCAGTGAACTTCATTTTTAATCAGATTTGTAATTATTGTCTCAGTGGTACAATAGAAAGAGCAAAGTGATGCAGTTAATCTGTGTGAATATAATTTTCCTTTCTCTTTCTATTTTATAAAAGCAAGACTTTTTATACTTAAAAATTCACTCATGCTTACTCAACTCGTACCTAATTTAGATTCCTACCTGCGGCTTACTACTGGGGTTTGATAGAGACGTTACGAGAGAATGAACTCAGGACAGAAGAGCTGGAGGCAAAATCCTGCTTACCTTGGTGATGCCCACCATCCTGTTAAGTTCAGCAGAATATCCAAATAATGTTTTAAAAAAATAAAACTATATTTAAACATATACTGTAACTAGATTAAAGGAACCAGTCTAGTCTAAGTTGTATTATATGAATATATATTTTCATATATATATATATTTGAATATATATATTCAAAAACCAAAAACAAATTATAAGCTTGTGGTTTTGTTAAACAGGAGAATTGCAAATATCCAAGTATACAGAGAGAGGCTCAGTTCTGGCAAATCCTTAGACAAGGAAAAATGGTGTGTGTTATCATTAGAAATAGACTGTTTTGTCTACAGTAACAGCCACAGAGCATGAAAATCTTTTGTAACTTACTGGCCTTTATATTGGTGCTGACCCTAAACTACAAAAACTCCCATTCTTTCAATTCTGGACACAACCTTCATTTCCTCCAGAAATTTAGTTTAATTGTACATTTGTTGTTTTGGTGATTTCTGAGCTTTGATTGTTCTACCTTAAGTTTTTAAGGTGAGGAAACAAAGCCAGGTATAGAAAAATATTTTAAAAAATAAAGCACACAAGCTAAAAATAAAACAACACTCCATCAAAAAAAAAAAAAGCTCCAGGTATATTTATACAAGAATTACATGAATAGAATAACTCTGTTTATGACATTTTCCTGAAAGGTGCAAAAGAAAATAGTAGTTTTTTGTCTCTGAAATCCTTTCATAGAATCATATAACCGTTATGGTTGGAAAAGACCTTCCAGATCATCAAGTCCAACCATAAACCCTTGAACACCCTACCTGCTAAAGCATGTCCCTAAACGCCTCATCTACATGTTTCTTGAACACTGCCCCGGACAGTGACTCCACTTCCCTGGGCAGCCTGTTGCAATGCTTGACTGCTCTTTCCGTGTAGAAATTCTGTCTGATCTGAACCTCCTCTGGCGAAACCCGAGGCCATTTCCTCTTGTCCTATCCATCATTATTCTGGAGAGGAGTGCTGTGTGGTCGCTGTCAAGATGATCTGCTCCATAACTTTCCCCAATACCGAGGTCAAGCTGGCAGGTGTGTAGTTCTCTGGATCCTCCATCCAGCCCTTCTTGTGGATGGGCATCACATTGGCCAGTCTCCATCATCTGGGACCTCCCATGATGACTAGGATAGATGAAGGAGAGCGGCTTGGGGCTCCATCTGGCCCCACAGACTTGTGGGTGCCCAAGTGGAATAACAGGTCACTGACTGTTTCCTCCTGGATTATGGGGGGTTTATTCTGCTCTCCATAGGTGTCTTCCACCTCTGGGGGCCAAATACCTTGAGGAGAACTGATCTGAGTGTTAAGGACCGAGACAAAGAAGGCATTAAGTACCTCAGCCTTATCTTCATCCTTGGTGACAACGTTCTGCATTGCATCCGATAAAGGATGGAGATTCTCCTTGGCCCTCCTCTTCTTATTAACGTATTTGTAGAGCTAGATGGCCAGATCGAGTTCCAGTTGAGCTTTTGCCTTTCTAATTTCCTCCCTTCATTTTAACTGGAGCCAAACACGAGGCATAACAAGCTTAGAGTTGCCACTGTACTTAACTCCATTTTGTTTCACCTACTCCTATACCTTTCACTCCCTCCAACAAAAAAAAAAAAAAAAAAAAAAAAAAGATTGGGCAAAAGGGGTATTATTAAAATTGCGAGTGAGCCAAGTTACTACTTGCTCGCACTACGCACAGTCTATCCACTGTTATTAGCACTCACTTTCAGAAGTTCTCAGACTCAGCAACAAAATGGAAATAAGGCAGGGGAATAATGTTTTTGCTTTGAAGCTGCAGAGATCAAAACCACATACCTGGATTCACTCGACCATCTACTACAGCCTTTCCTGTTCCTCCAGAGCCAACCTTTAATGGTTTCCTTTTTGGAATATTTTCCAACTATGTACGCAGCACACAAACTATCAGCTGTTGATCTTCAAAACCCCTACTAATTTCTTTTCTCATAACAATCCCAAAGGCAGGTAAGAAGCACATTCACATCTTCTCATACGTGGAAGAGCCTAAGCAGGAGAGAAAACGATGACACCCCATTGCTCTCTCCGCTCTCTAGCTATTGCCTCAGGTTCTTCCTTATCTGTTTTCCAGCATGCTTTAGCCACTACAGCAAAGTTGTCTTCAAACTACAGCCTGCAAGTGCACCTATCAAAGAAGCCAAGCAGCAGGCTACAGCTCGACACAAAAAAATACCCAATCCTGTGAAGCAGATGGAAGAAAAACATCAAAAAACAAAAAGCATGCAAGTCAGTATTGAAACTGCTGTACTGCTAGGACAGGGGCAGCTGTTAGTAAAAAGCCACACACAGCAAGGAAAGAAATGGAATTTGAGAGTGCAGAAGAATGCCAAGGATGCAAAAGGATTTTTTTAATTATTATTAAACTTGGAAGTTAGGTGATTATTTCAACCAGTATCTTCAATCTTTGGTGAAATATATAACTTGAAAGAGGTTAAAACTACTCAAGACTGTAATGCCTGAGCAGCTCTGGAGGGTTTGGGGGTGGGAACAGGGCAAGGGAGTCGGGGAAAGAAGAAGAGCTAGTTTGCAGCAAAGCAGCAGAGTTATTTTGCTCATTAAGAGTTGAATGAGAAACCTTTTAGGTCTTTGTCTTGCAATCTGGAAGAAAAATGCCATCCAGAATGGACAAAACAAGAGTTACCTGAATCGTTTTGGCCTTTAGGGGGCAGGAAGGCTTTCCTGCTGTGGGGAGCAAAGCAGGTGTGGCCCCTCTGCCTCTCTGAGGTTAAAAGCAGAAATTTACAGTCTCCAAAGAAACGAAGAGCAAAGGAAGTGTATTTAAAAAAAATACACCACCTTCCCTGTTCCTTATTTTGATACCTGCAGCTTCACCTCTCCCTCCCATGTGTCCAGATGTTCTCTGCTCTCTGCTATACCCACAGACATACCAACTTGCTTTTGCCTTTCTCCATCATACTGCTCAGACACCTACAGAAGAGCAACAGAAGCCGCCTCCGTGGTTTCAGCTGCCGCTGCAACCGCCTGCCCTGCCAGCGGGAGCAGCCGAAGCGGCGCGGAGCGCGCCAGCCCGCAGGCAGGGCGGCAGCAGAGCCACGCGGAGCGCGGCGGGGCGCAGCGCGCGGGGCTGGCGGGCAAGCGGCCCAGCGTTAGGTGCTCACTGCTTTGCCACGCAGGCTAGTCGCAGGTCTACAAACCACTCACCTCTAGGCAGATTTTCTCAAGAATAGCATAAGGCATATCCTACCCTGGGCCAACTGCCCTGCCAGGCTTGAGTTCCATCTCCAAAGTGAAAAGGGAAAAAAAAAAAACACTATAAAATGGTTTAACATGGAGAGAAAAAGAGACAGAAAAAGCTTACTTTTTTGTTAATACTCTCAACAATGGATGAGCTAGTTGGGCTGAATCTTGTGCAGAAAGTTTTCAGCTGATGACACGATGGCTGGATTAGGGTTAATAGGTGGAAAATGGTTCATGTGTGGGAAAACTACAAGCAATTAACACAGCCTTAAAATGGAAACAGTGAGGGAACAACCGCAGCTACAAACTCTCCCTATGATTTTAAATTGGCTCCCTTCCTCTGCCTTCTAGGAGAAGTTATACCTGCTAGCTCACTCCTCATTTGGGGAAGTAAGAAGAACGAACTTCAGATAGCAGTTGTCCTGTTAGACACCACCTTTCACAACACTACTCTGAAAGCCATCTGCATAATACTTTCCAGCATGCTCTAGCGGGGATTTATGTCCTCGTCCTGCACACACTAGCATAATCCCAGGGGGCTCCTACCACCATGACGGATAACATAAAAGCTATGGCCAAGTTTAAGTTGTCTACAGCAAAAGTAAACTCTGCTTTTCGAAAAACCTTGCGAGCAAATGGTCACAACACTGCTCTGCTACAGACCTGCAATCTTACTCTTGCACATGTTTATTGGGGTCCCAGTGCCTTCTCTTTCACCCTTGGCCACCAAATCTTAGCAGAGACCAAGAAAGTGATACTCCCACCAATGAGTTATAACACAACATGCTGAATCCTCCAGGGAAAATCTCCTCCCTAAAAGTTCAGAATAATAATTCTGCCTCAGGCAGATATGAATTCATAGGGTAATGGCAGGCATCACCAAGAGAGTCTAGACAGCCTCTTGACATCCCAGAACAGAGCCGGGGTGTGGTGGCTTAAGCCTGCTCACAAATACTGTGGCAGGCTGCACACTCCCGTCAGAAGCTCACAAAAACAGTCATTTCCTACTAGGCACCATTTGAAACAGAGCAGCTCTACCCAGGCTGATCCTGAACCTCACCTTGAACTTTGGAATTAATCTAATAGACTAGCACCTAAATTGCACTTCTCTAACATGCGAGAGCAGCATGCGCTAAGTAGTGAATATGGAAAGATTGTCTCGCTTTTGTCCAGGTCATAAAAATGGAAAACAGAACATATGATTCCAGGGTTCCTAGCGAGACTCCCTCAGTGCTCATACCCCAAGTGAACAAGCAACACAAAGCATAACCTTGTTAGACTCCCAGTGAAATAAAGCAGTCTGAGATTCATCCTCAAGTTCAGCGCTGTATACATGCATTATAGTAACTACTTACACTATTACAATTGCTGCTGTTCAAGTACGTAAAAAGCTCCTAAAAATCAAGAGTGTCACAACAAAACTCACAAGGTAGCTACCTACTAGTACTTGTGCTGGGGATGCAAAAGGATTTTTGTTGTTAAATTTGTAAATTAAGGTGATTATTTGAACCAGTACCTTCAATCTTTGCTGAAATGTGTAACTTGAAAAAGGTTAAAAATACTCAAGGCAGGAAGGCCTGAGAGCTCTGGGGAGGTCTGGAGGTGGGGTCAGAGCAGGGAAATACTTGTCTATGGCAAAACCTTCTTCAGTCTTTTATAAAAAGACTTGTACGTGTGCACACTGCACTTCACAAGTTTGGAAATACAATATATTTAGTATGTGCTGCATTAAATTTCTACGTAGCAGAAACATTACATTGTTGAAAACAATGTTCCTACTCATCTTATGTCTGTAATCTGAAAGCAACCGTCTGGCAGAGGTTTTTCTTATTTTTCCATAAAAATCTTAATTTCTTAAAAAGCCATGGTGTATACCATTTCTTATGGAATTGGCAATGCAGTTGGGAGCAAAGAACAACCATATTTAGTATCAGTATAAATAGGAGTTTTAATATTTTGAAGACTTTAAAGCCTATTTCAAATTAAAAGTACTTTCTGAGCAAGAGTAGATTAATACCCACGACAGCCGTGTAAGGTAGATGATATTAGAAGCCTTTTACACATGGGAAAACCAGAGCTGGAATGGTTAGCTGCCTTACCCTTGGCCACAGGAGTCACGAAACCAGGATTAAGATGGGAGTTTCCAATTTCCAGCTCTATGCTACAAGCTAATTCACTCATATTTTTACATGCGCTTTTAAGAGTACACATAATTCCAAGCATTAAACAGATGAGGTAACACAGTAACCACAAAACTGTATCTGTCTCAACAAGAACATTCAAGTGCATTTTGTAAACAATCTCCACACACCACCGTACGGAGGCGGCACCAACACCAGCTCGCACCTTCCAAGCACCTTCAGTTCAAGGATGCTGCACTGGGCCAGAGTCTTGCTGCTACGACAGACGGCAAATATTAAGGTCACTAGGAACTCCAGAATTAAGCTAGTGGGTCACGGCCAAGGGGTGAGGGAGGTGCAGCACTTTCCCAAGGTTCATCCGCTGCGAGCCCTTCACACCTTGCTACAACGTGAAAAATGGAGACCACGAGCAGGGAATTCGCGAGGCGAAAGCTACCCCCGGAGCCCTGCCCGGGCACCTCCTTCCGCCAGGAGCCGCGTGGAAGCGCCGAGCCCGGCCGCTCGCATCCCGCCTGCGCCCCTCTCCTCCCTGCTCACCTGCGCCCGCGGCTCCTACACGTCGCGCCGCTGCTGGAAGCTGATGCTGGCGTAGGCGCTCAGGTCGTCGCTGGAGCGGCTGCCGCCGCGGGGCTGGCTGGCGGGGGCCGCCGGCGGCGCTTTGCCCCCCGGCGGCGCGGCGCCCTCCGCGGGCGCGTGCAGGTGGCGGCGGTGGCCGCCGCTGCTAAAATCCTTCACGAGGTCCAGGTCGATGTAGTTGAGGCCGTTCTCGAGGGCGGGCGCGGGGTCGCGGCGGGCGGCGGGCTCGGCGCCGGGCCGCAGCCACACGTTCTCGAAGGAGGCCGAGCTGTGGCGCTTCACCTCCTCGGCGCCCCCCGCGCCGCCGCCGCCGCCGGGGAAGGGCGCGCCCGCTCCTCCCGCCGCGCCGCGGGCCGCGCTCGGCGTGGACGAGAAGGTCTCGGAGCTGTGGCGGCGGCGGCCGCCCTGCGGGTCGGCGCGGATCACCTTGGCGCTCTGGTTGCGGCCGGGGCTGAGGCTGACGCGGGTGAAGGCGCTGCTCGCGCCGGCGCCCCCGAGCAGCGAGGCGGAGCGCGGCGGCGCCGCGGCCAGCTCGGCCCGCGGCACCTCCGGCGACAGCGGCGCGGCCGCCGGCGGCTTCTCGGCGCCGGCGCGGCCCGCCCGCACCTCGGCGTAGCCGAGCAGCAGGGCCGGCGAGGAGGGCGGCGGGCTGCCCGCGCAGTCCGGGCACGGCCCCCCGGCGCCCCCCGCCAGCTGCATGGCCACGTAGTCCCGGCCGCCGGGGGCCGCGCCTCGGCCGGGCCGCGCCGCGGGGGCCATCCGCGCGGCAGCAGCGCAGGGCGCCCGCGGCGGCCCCAGCTCCATGTTCATGTACTCCTCGGCGCCCTCCGGCAGGCCCAGGGCGGCGGCGAAGGGCGGCTTGTCGCCCGCCACGAACTCGATGTTCACGTACTCGCCGGGGCTCTTGGGCTCGGGGGGCAGGAGCAGCGGCGGCTGCTCGCGGGCCCGCGGCAACGTGCTGGCCTTGGGGCCGCCCAGGGACAGGCGCGTGGGCCGCGCCAGCCGGCTGCGGGTCTGCACGGCTGTGTCCACCTTGCGCGGTGGCTGCGCGCAGCCCTCGTGGCCGCCGCCGCCCAGGCTGTCGCTGCTGGTGGACGAGGACGAGTCCTCGGTGGCGTAGAGCAGGCGGCTGGAGCCAAGGGCAACGCAGGGCTGGGGGCTGCCGTCATCGCCTGCCGCTGCCCCGCCGCCTCGCCGCTGCACGTGCTTGAAGGAGCGCGGCAGGGAGAAGTAGGAGTAGATGAGCTTGTGGTGGGGAGCAGTGGCAACAGCAGCCTCCTCCGCGCCGGGCTGCCCAGCGCCCCCAAAGTAACAGTCTGGTGGGGTGCTCGTGGTGGAGCCGCTGGCTGGGGACATGTTGATGTAGTCACTGCCGCCACAGGGGAGCTTCCCTTCATTGCTCTCCACCGAAAGCTTTGGGTGGTGGCCGGCCCCATTAGTCCAGATCTTGCCGTAGCCTGCTGGGCCACCATCAGGTGAGTAGCTGCCACTGGGGGACATCATCATGTAGCCATTGGAGTCCACCATGGGTGGCGGGTGGCGGCCCCCCCTGCCGGGGTTGATGATCTGCTGCGGGGCTGACACGCTCTTGGGGCTCATGGGCATATAGTCACCGCCCTTCGGGGGTCCGCCACCGCTGGGCACGGGGGCGACGCCTGGAGACATTGGCATGTAGCCGTCATCCGTGTGTGGAGCAGAGTTGGTCCGATGGTGGCCACTATCCAGGTGGTGCATTTCCAAACACTCCTCGGGGTAGGAATGAGTGGGCACAAAGGCTGAGTGCCGGTAGGAGGACAGGCGGCTGCCACAAGGGTAGGAAGGCAGCATCTCCGTGTACTCCTCAATGGAGGCCACTGAGGACTGCGAGGGTGTCTTCTGGTGGGAGATGGTGGGCGAAGTGCCTGCCGAGTGAGTCCGTTTCCTGAATGCCTTCTCCAAGTCAGCAGCCTCCTCACCACCGCCTCGAGGACAGCAAGGGGTACCAGCATAGCGGGGCTGCTGCTGTGGGTGGCAGGTGCGTGGGATGAAGTGGCCATTGGGGGCTGCCAGGCTGCAGCAGGATGAGGTGGCCTTTCCTCCCATGCAGATGTAGTTGAGCTCTTCGTCACCCCGAGCTGGTGGCGTGTGCCCCAATGAATCTGGGGTCACACTACGAAAAGAGCTGCGAAAGTCACACGGGCTAGAGCCATACTCATCAGAAGAAATAAATCCACCGTCGCTTGGGGAGCCAGAAACCGAAGCACTAGACCTGCGTGGAAAGAGGCAGTCCGAGGTGGAGCCATGGCCACTAGTGCTGCTGGATGACAGGCTGACTGGGCTGGTGGCCGAAGGAGAGCAGCGTGAGGAAGGCATTGGGATGGACCGGCTGTGGTTGAGCGGAGGATGGAGCCTGGAGTTGCCACGGTGTCGATGTGAATGGGTCCGGTTGGCACTGGGACTAACTGGACTGCCATCCACAGAGGCAGGTCTTGACATAGTGCCTTCCCCATCGCTTGATGCTCTTACCCGGAAAGAGCTGGGCTTGCCACCAGTTCCTCCTCCACCACCACCAGCAGGAGAGGTGGCAGTGACACTCTCAGTCCTGGACCGGCGACTGAGCCCCACTTGGCTGGGTGGAGGGTTGTTGATATGGTGTCTGCTACGAAGAGGCACGGAGATGGGGTTGGAACAGTTTGAAGAAGACTGGCTCTTGCTCCGAGGCCGAAATTCCTCACTCATGGCTCGCATGGCCTCCAGGATGGTTTCATGCATGTTCTGTGCCACCACCGAGTCGTCCACCTGCATCCAGAACTCGCCGGGCCCAGTCACAGCTGAGCGTCCCACCTCAATGAAGAAGAAGTTCTCAGAGTGACCACAGCGGCGGATATTGAGCAGCTGCAGTACCACAGCAGCCGCATCTGAATTCAGCTTCACAAAGCTGATGGTCTTGTTAGTCAGGCACAGGCGGTAGATGCCAATCAGGTTCTTTGTCTGGCCTAGACCCTTAGGCTTCAGAATTACTTGCCAAACTTCCTTAAAAGCCGGGCCAGGGGCTACCTCTCCATAGTTGTCCTCACCTGCTTCCCCCAGTCCCACATTGCTGCCCCCAAAGGTGACGTCACTGTGGTGGTGGTGATGATGGTGATGGAGGTGGTGGTGGCCCTTGGCCCTGTTGTGCAGCTGCAGCAGCGCTTGGTACCAGCTCTCCTGCTCTGGCTCGCTGTCAGCTGCAATGGCAAAGTGCTCGTCCTTGGTGTAGAGGGCCACCAGGTGCTTGTTCTTGGAGTCAGCTCTTTTGTTGATGTTGAAGCAGCTTTCTAATGGGATGGAGCGCTTGGGGGCCCCGGACTTGTGTCTCCATTTCTTCTCATTCTCGTAATACTCCAGCCGGGCGGGTCCCGACTCGCTGGCTGCCCTCAGCACGAAGAAGCGTTTATGCATGCTCTTGGGTTTGCGCAAGTAACCCACCTTCCTGACATCCGAGAAGAAGCCCTCGTTATTATCCGTGGGGCTCGCCATGGTAGAGGGAGAGGCGGTGTTACTGCTACTGCAGCTAGCAGTCCACAAGACCCCCAAACAGCCAAGAGAGCCAGAAAAGGCAGCCGCCTAAAATAAAATTCATGCAACAACAATTAAAAAAAAAAAAAAAGAAGCAAAATAGCTCAGGATCCCCTTTCGAAAACGGGACGGGGGAGGGACAGAAGCAGGGTGAGAGCAGCTGTTCAGTGGCAGGGGCAGCTTCCAGCACCAAATCAGAGTTTGTGTTGCTGTTTATGCCCAAATCGCCCTTAGATGGGTAAGCGCGTCCTTAAAAAGTCCGGTCCCAATCAGTCCAGACGAAAGTCTCGTCCCAGGAGCCACCGCCGGGAAAGGGAACCGCATCTTCCACGCGTGCGGGCCGGGAGCCTCCGCGGGCGGCGGGAGCGGGCAGGGGCCCCTCGCCGCTGCCCAGCACCCCTTCCCTTCTCAAGTTTGCCTCCGCGAGCAGCGATTTCTGTTGCAGATTAAATATCCTCTGGGGGGCGGAGATTGTTTTGCAAAGTCCGGGGTTTGCACCCAAAAATACACGCTTATTTCAACCCCCTCCCTCCAAAAGAAAAAAAAAAAAAAAGACCGCCGAGCCCCCCAACAAAACGCCCCTTCCCAAATATCAGCGCCGAGGCTGCTGCGGCTTCTCCCGCCGGTGCGTGCGGAGGAGGCAGGCGACCCCATTCAGTCCCATCTCGTTAGGCGCAGAAAGTGCCATTTCCACGCAGGGCGCGAGCAGCGGCGGCAGGCGGGGGAGCAGCCCGGGCGCAGCACGAACATCCTCTCTCTTCCTCCTCCTCCTCATTCCAGGCGGCAGCGCCTCAGCGGCCGGCGGCGGGGCCCCCTCCCGCGCCCCGGGCTGCCGGAGCGGCGGGCAGCGCCGCGGCGGCTCCCTCCGCGGCGGCTCCTTCGCGCACTTCGCCGGAGCCCCGCGCCGAAACGGGCGGCGGGGGCCGCGCTCGCCGCTCCAGCGCCCTCCCGCCGCCGCGGCTCGGGCTCGCTCCAAGGAGAACAACACGTGACGGCGCCAGTGCGTGGACCATCCCCGGAGCCGCCGCCGGGCTCCCGGCCAGCCCAGCGCCGCGGCCCCGCGGACCGCCCCGGCCCGGCCCGGCCCAGCCCGCCGCGCCGCTACCGCCCTCCTGCCCTCCCCCCTTCCCGCCCCCGCCGAGCGCGGCCGCCGCCCGCCATTGGCGGCGCCGCCTGCCCGTCACGCCGGGGCGGGGGGCGGCGCGCGGGCCGCGCTGAGGCGCGCGCCGTAGTAAGGAGGCGTCGACGCCATTGAGCGCCGCGTTATTTATAACCGCCGCCGCCGGGGCCGCCGCAGTGTGGCGGCTCCCCTGCCGCGGCGACAGCGACAGCCCGGCCCCGCGCGCGCGCGGCCCTTGTCCGCTCCCCACGGCCGCTGTCCCTCGCGTGACTCTAGGCGCGAGTCCCGCTGCCCGCGGGGCTGCCGAGCGCAGATTCGTTTCCCCACGTAGCGCCAGGCGGTTACTGCGCTTCCCCCAACCACTGCGTGCTAAACCGAGCTGAATATTCAACGCGATCTGCAGCGCGCGGGGCTGCAACGTGGAGCTGCGCAAGCCCTGCTGCAAGGGACGCGGCGAGGGGCGGGCAGGCGGCTCTGGAAAATTACTTGCTCAATGCTGCCATCTCCAGGGCAGCTCCGCAGGGCCCTGCCGCCTCCCTCCCTCCTCCGCGAGTGGCGCTTCCTCGGGGCTATCTCCGGGTTTCCCTTTTTTTCCCCCAGTGTCAAAGCAAACCTCGCCTGGCCTCGTTCATGTCCCTCGGTGTGTGAAGCCTTATCCTTCCGCACGGCGGGTGTTGATGGCAGCGCGGTTAGGGAGCGGGCTGCGGGCGTTAGGCCGTGCCCAGCTGGTGGGAGATGAAAGCGTGCAAACCCTGTCTGAGCATTGGAACGCCATACAAAGGTGCGCTTCTGTTTATGTTTACGTAGGTCCAAGCAGAACAAATCAGAGGCTTTTGAAAATGCCTCTGAATTGCAAAGCGCCATAGCAGGTAGATCGTGGTTGTGCAATTGCTTGAGACCACAAGTTAGGGCAAGTGGCACCACCAGAAGTCACCATCTCTTTTATCCTGGAGGTAACAACACAAGATACAGCAATGCTTGGAGGTGTTTACCAAACATATGATGATGGTTGTAATGCAGGAGCAGAGGCTAGCTGGTAAGAGGCAAGGAGTTAGAAGGAATGATCATGAAAATCTATATTATAATAATAATCTGCATTATAATCTAACCGCTCCTAAACCTTCTGTCCCTGTTCCCGCAGAGGCATGGGAACAAATGTTTCTGCACAAAATATATGTAGCACTATTTGTTAATTAAACACTGTGCATGTAGCATATAAGTTTATTAATAACAAATATTATCTTGACTTACTGTCCCATTTTTTTCTATTCAAAAGATCTTGATGCATTTGGCAAGTGATATGTTGACATGCCTAACACCCATGTAGAACAGTCTTGTGACGGAAGGTAATTTGATTTGCTGTGGGTTGCACAAGAGTGATTACAAACTGGGTATCGAGGTAAAAGCAGGAGATAGTCTTATCAACAGTATGTGGGTAGACAGTGTGCTTAAATACACCCTATTCACCTTGGGTGCATTCTTTTCAAAAACAACATGACTGATTTTACAGACACAATTAAATCTGGTTCTTCTAAATCTAGCTTTCAAGGGGAGTCAGTAAGTGTCCCAAAAGTGTTTTCAAGCTTTGTATATGGATTTATGTCTTTCATCCAGCAGTGCTAACAGGCAACAAGTAATACTGTAAGCATATTTTCAAAACTATTTTTTGGAGGATGGTTTAAATCATACAAAACTACAAATTGGAATAGTTTTATTGTTCAGTACCCTTCATGCTCATGTTCAGATCACACATCTCAGAATATATTAGAATTAACTTTTCTTTTGGAGATAATGTTTATTTGATGTAGAGGAGGGAAAGGAGTATAATAGATCAGATAAGGATCCAAGTTCCCATACCTTTATCTGACTAAGTGGCTGAAGCTGAAGTTAGGAAAGGGCAATCCCTTGTGGCATAATCTGTTTGAGGCAATTAGTTTCTGTCGTGTTACTACCAAACCTGGCAGAGCAGACAGGTCAGGTCCATGAGCTAGTTGAAACTGGTGTTTTTGCAATGCTGGGCTGGTGGGACGGTGTCTTGGGGAGGCCACTATAGGCATCCAAAGTAATTAAATATAAAGTGCTGCTCTAAATTACTGACGACTCGCTTCTTTTGAAGTTGTCTTCAGCTCTGTACATCTATATTCCCAGCTAGCTACAAAAACAGAGGGCCTTGGTAAAGTATATTTCTAGCTCATTGCTCATTGTCTTTCTTGCATTTGAATGAAAAAAAAATGGAGTGAAAGCAGGAGTTCAGACTAAACATATCCTTAATGCAATAAGGAGGAACCAAATGAACATTTATCTTTTCAGGTAAATGTCATAAGCTGTTGAGTTTTCTTTTGCTTTCAGACACTTCTATTGCTTTTTTCTTATTTATTTATTTCCAGTTTTTCTCCCCTCCAACACATTTTTTCTACACTTTGCTCGCTTTTCTATTAACCTTGCTTACCTGACTGTTTTCCATTAAAAGGAGGTTGGTTAGTCTTCTCCTTACCATCTTCTACACTTCCAGGATCCACTCAAAATTTCACTTGCATGAATCCAAAGCAAAAGAAACTTCTCCAAACAACAGTGTTACATTGCTGTTAGCCTGTAGGAAAAGCAGCTCTTGATCACCAGCTTAGTCAATTCACCTTCCAAAACAATCGATGGGAAAGTTTCTTATTTGAACTCCCACTTCCAGCTGTTCCTAAAACACTTGATCTCATCTTCCACATCCAAATCTTCAGTTAAAAAAAAAAAAAAAAAAAGAACTCCAGTTCTGGGCAGCATCTCATGAAAAAATAGTAGGTCAAGAAATTAAAACTTTCTGAACATTATTTTCTTCCATTTCCCACAGAGTTTGAATCAAGTTGCTCAAGAGGAGCTGAAGTGAGCTGCTGTGCAAGGGAGTTTGTGCCCATTGCCTCTTGCTCTTTCACTGGGTACCGCTGAGAAGAATCTGCCTCCATGTCTCTCCCATGAGGTATTTTTACACATTGACACATATACGCTCATGTTCCCGCCCGTGTTCCAAGGATGATTGAATTGCATCTTTGTTTAGGCTCATTTGTAGTGCTTACTTTCCTGTGCTCAAAAGTAAGGATGAAGCTTGCGTAACTCCTACTTCAAAAATAACATGATTGACTCTAAACTAGTTAAATTATTACTTGAGTAAGCAAGTTATTTAATTTCTTGATTAAAGAAATGGTAGCAATATAATGACTGTAGCAGAAATGCAAAGCAGCAGATCCTACATCCCCAGCCTTTGCTGGCATCTCTTTGAGGCCCATGCAGAACACATATAGAATGACTAACGAGACTTCCAAATGCATTGCATTAAGAACAATAAGCATATCTGACTGCTAGCAGCTGTAGTTGACAGAATCACAGTAATGAGAAATAGAAAAGCCTATAATTCATCTTGTCCATACCTTATTTCCCAGGATTGTTTCTGCAGCATGTTATCTATGGATTGTCCACTTAATGTGTAAAGCAGTTTTACTGGTATGAGCATGTTGGTAGAGCGTATGTATTAATAACATGTTTAAATTGTACAGTAAAAATCAGTTAACCATCTCCTCTCTTTAAAAAGCATTAGACTTAATAACAATTTACAAAGATTATATTTTTTTTTCTATTTTTCCATCTCCCTTGATATCTTCCTATGTCTCTGCTCAAAGAAATTAGAAAAGATTACTGCTACTGGTTTATCTCGCTAGAGTGCCACGAGGCTAACAGAAAGGTAAGGAATACTTTTGGTTAATTCCCAAGCTACTCTGATCAACCTTCTTCTCTGCATCTATGATCTTTAGATTTACTGCTTGCAGTACATTCAGAAAAGGTCTCCATGTTTCACAGACATTTCTTTTGCTTTAATTCTGTTTCCTTTTCCACAGACAGTTTTGCCTGGAACATGGATTTCATAAGTGATACTGAAGTTACAGAATCATTTATCTGATTTATAATATTTTTACTCTGTGCACTGCTAAAAGCAATAATCTCAAACAGTTCTTGACTGAGGAAAGTAGTTTCGTAAGTCCACAGTTGTTTTACAATTGTGCCAAAGCCCACAGAGGCCCGAAAATGAGAGGCAGATACAAGGTTTTGCCTGTAGCTGACAGATGGCAGCAGTTAGACTTGGTCTTGTCTAGATTCGGCTTAACTTCATCTTTTAATGAATGCTGGTCATTCTAATTCCAGGTCAATGAAAAGCAAGAGGTGCTGTTTGAGTTTGATCACCAATGATTTCTCAATTATGCTAATCAGGAATGAAGGACTAAAAACAGACTAATGGAGCATGAAAATAAGTGTTATTTTCTAAAGGAATATTGTTGTGTTTTTCAAAGAGTTTAGCAGTTGAAGTTACCTAAAGACCACCGAGGTTATGTCCACTGATAGTGGAAAAAACAGGTTATTGATATGGGAAGGTAGGGGTTCGTTTCACAGGCTCTGCTGTGATTTAGGGTTCCTTGAACTTGTTACTTCTGTTATGGGATCAAACTTACCCTTGATTTAATTGCTGATTACAAATGGAAAATACTTCACTGCCTACTGTTCTTTTGAAGAACTATGAAAGGTTCAGAGTTGCAGAAAAGCCTCATGATACTTTTGATGCTGAGTAATAAAATGCTAAATGTACATGCATATAGATAAAAGCAATTCTAACCTGACATATTCAGTAGCAGGCTCTGACCTAATTACAACAATTTATGAACCAGCTCTTGGAATGGTAAGAGGCAATTTTATGACTACATCAGCTCAGTATTCTTCAACACTCAAAAATCAAATAGAACATTGGGAATTATCATGTAAAAACAAGAAAGAAAACAAAGGAACGTAATTCTGTAACTCTATAGATTTATTGTGCACCTTCCCTGTGCCTTTGCGAAATTTTACTTCTAGATCTCAAAAACAATACAAAGGAATCAGAAAACGTAAAGAGGGTAGATGTCCAAGGATAGCTCAGATTGAGCTAACAGATTAATATATTTTTTTCAGTCTGGAAAAAGTATGACTAAGAAGGGATATGACAGATATCTGGAAATATCACTTGAAATATCACTTGTCGGCATGGGGAAGGTGGAAAAGGATTGGTTTTTCCAACACAAAAGACAAAAAAGGAAGATGAAAACAGAAGGTTCAAAACAAATACAAAGCAACTTCTTTAGATGATGTCAGTGAAACTGAAATCATTTCCACAGGATGCTGTGACTTGTCGATGAATGGATAAATACTTGGCAAAAATTCCTCCCACGAAATACAGGGATATCACATCTGGCTCAGGCAGGGTATGGGGTACAGATCTGTGGAAATTGGGACAGTATTCTGGGTAAATGTCACTTTTTATGTCCACTAAGCGTCTGCTGTTGGCTGTTGATATCAGAATAGTGCTCTAGCTGGACCTTGATGTGATGCAGCACAGACTTGCTTATGCTCTTGAGATTAATTTTGTAGGTGTTTTGCTTGAGCCTATCAGCAGAGCTCACTGATAACCCTTTGCACAGTCCCTGACTGAATCCATTGTCGGGGCTGCGCTGACTTGATGAGCTGTGTTTCTTCAGCTTTGATTGCAGAGAAAGAGAATGCATTTTGTCCTCTGTGCTATGATGACATGTAAGAACCACTCGGCTGTGAGCCATTATTTGACTCACAATTCTTTGCATCTACAAAATTGTACCCTCAGTTGAATGTGACTGCAGAACTAGACTTTGGACTCTTAAAAATTCAATGACAATTCATATTCATGATATGCTCAAAGGGGATTAGCAATCTATTGCTATTTATTGCAGTTTAAAAATTCATACTATTCCTAATGCTTCAGCTTCTTTTTCACAAGGAAGCATAAGCTACTAATCTTTACTTCCTAGACAGTAAGGACCACAACATGATCAAGTGGAAATATTAATGGATTTACAATTGTTAATTACAGCATGAGGCTGTATGTAGTATCTTTTGAGCACACAGTGCTAATGTAGCACCACCGCATTTCATTGGTGGCTTTCGGAATCTACATACTGTCAAATCCATATTACTTCTTTTGATTATATAATGCTTTCATGTCATAAAAGACAATCAATGGATTCCAACTTTCAGAAGGTTTTGTCAGGCTAAAGAGATTTTAAGTTTACAAAGCAGGGGCTCAACATTTTAGTAATCCTCTGGACACACTGTGGTATGGCAAAAGAGAGGTAGCATCAAGTCCAGACTCAGAGCAGTCCCCAGGGTGAGAGCATAATGCAGGATGAAGCAATGCAGATGAGGATGTTAAAGAAACATATTCATTTGTAAACAGTGATGTTAATTCCACGTTATCTAAAGAGAGGCATTTACAAACCTGCCAAATATTCTTCCAAGCTAACACATTAAAAAATCCAGTGACTTTTTAAAAGAACTATTGGGAAGAGAGTGACTCAAAATACAAATTAAGTAACTCACTCAGAATCCCTTCCTTCTCCTAACCCATACTAGCTGAGCACTTTCTGGGGTGAGACGTAGAAAGTATTCATGTGCTTGTATGTGAGGTGACCAGCACTGATATAGTAAATTCACTATTTATACACTGTTTTTCATTTCACCTTATGTGCAAAAAACCACCCCTCTTTAGTATTAGTCAAAACCCCATAAAATGTAATTACGTTTTAGGTACTACCTTCCATACAAAGTTGCCTTTCTGGGATGGTCACAACTGGATTCATGTTGGAGTGATCTTAACTGAGCACAACTGTTACCTCTTCCTACTGACAGGTTTCTGCCGAGCATTTTTAACCATTAATCCTGTAAGGAGGCCCTACTTTGGGGTTCAAGAAGCTTCATGGTGAAATGTAAAATGTTCAGACAGAAGTTGTCATCCACAGGCTGTTTTTCCCTCGAGTTCCTGAGGCACGTCTAGCTGATTCAAGTGCACATTGTTAGCTGCAGTTGTTTCAGGCAACACTTTTTAAACTTTAATCATAATGATATGGCATAACCATGCTTAAGCATGCTGATTCCTATACTTCTCGTTGTAGTTTGGCCTGGTTGCCAAGAGCTATTCTGGGTTTAGGGAGATTTGGGGACAACAGGTCAAGCACTGAAAAATATTACTTTCTTATGCCCACTGATAAATAAGTATAGATGAAAGTTTATACATTTTATCTGGCAAAGGAAGGGAGTGGAAGGTTTAAGCTTCTGTTTTCTTGTTATACTTGATCATTTTCTTAGTACATTAAAGACTCCAAATTTTCTTGACTGATCTCAGACAAACAGTAAATTGCTTAGGAAATCTTAGACAAAATCTGTTCAATTGTTTCGTGTTTGTCTGCATGAAATAATAACCCAAACCACATTTTTTGTTGCTGCCATTATTCAAATGTTTCTTTTTCTAGCCTATTTTGAACAGTCTAGTCAAAACCCATTAGTTTTTCTCAACTCCTACTTCTGCGAAAGTGCAGGTTTGCTGCATAGAATGAAAGGCATTATACACATTTAAAACATTACCACAGTAATTGCCACTTAAATGATACATGCTAAATTAGAACAGTCATTTTGGGGAACCTCTCTGAAGAAACTGGTTTTAATCTAACAGAAGTACATAACTGCTACTTACTTGGAACACCATTACCATCATTATTGCTTAAACAAGGACAAATCTAATTAACAATTGGTCACTAGCAGGAATATTCTGTTGTGCAAACATCTCGGATATGCTGAGCACCTAAAATGGCCCTATTCATGCACGCCTACCCACCTGACTGCCACGCTTTAAATATTTCAGACTGGTCAGCCCCAAAGATTAGGAATATGGATCCAGTTCAATTGCAATCAATAGCTGACTGGGTGTGAAGCGCTGGGCTTTGTGGGTTTGAATTTCAGGAATGCCAAACAATATGGATTATATTCCAAGAAATGGGCATGTCCGCCTGGCTTCAGTCTGTGGAAACAGCCCGGCTGGATATGAAGACAAGCTCAGTAGAAAAATAATTAAAGAAAATAGGCAAAAATTTCTAAGATATTTTAAAATTTGTTGAAAGATTGAATATAGACTCAATTGATGAAATATTCAAACAGTTTCAGAGTTGGTTTATTATGTGTTTAAGTGATTACAAAACCAGCCTGGTTTGAAAAAAATATTTAATGACAAAATAATGGCTTTTGTTTTTTGTTTGGAATCCTACATATGAGATGGTTTGAATTAGAGATGGCTTTAGGAGAAGCATAAAAAAAAATCCCCAAAGTTCCAATTTTTATAATTTATGAGTAATTAATGAACCCTACAAGCTTAATCTTGTATACCAAACCAGTATCTATGTTTATCCCTAAATAAATCTGTCAAACAGAGCTGTCATGATTTGTTTCTAGCAATTACTTTACAGAATTCCTATTTAAGAGGTTCTGGAACTTCCTTTCAGAAAATGGCCTTTAGAGATTTTTGGGGGCTTAATAATAGAGAAATATATATTTCTTTCTGATTAGCAGAAACAAGAGGAATAGGAAACAGCCTGTCATCCAAGTAAAGTATTGATCTAGCCATGAAATAATTATTGAGCTCGTTTTATAGAAAAATATTTTCTTGTATATTCATTCTTACTCTTTCATTAGTAAAATGAGGAGATCCAAGTTACTCTTAATTTCAGGGCCAATATAAACTCTGTTTCTGTTTACAGTGAAAATATTCCAGCAGAAAGGAAAATGTATATATATAGAAAGAAAAGGAAGTAGTAATTTATGGACATATGTTTATCTGGAAAAGCTCTATTAATTAAATTAAAGATAGTCTTTTGGGAGTAGAATGAGACACAAAGAGAGAGAATTAACTGCAAGACAAGCATATTATGAATCAGAGGTGCACCTGAGAGTTTAATTAATTTTTTTAATATTGATGGCTGTTTTACTGATAGCTAATCATTTTATGTGCAGTTTGTATGGTCTCTCTAGAGCTACAGAATGAGGAGAAATGGGCTCTACTGTGTTTGTATGGGAGTTCTCAAATTCTTGCTCTCTTTCCTGAGTTTCTCACCGATGATCTGTGCTCACACTAAAACATTCATCTTAACAAACCCTAGGGCTATAATTAAAAATAAGAAAGTCTGACTAGCTGCTATTATTTTTAACAGCAATTGCTTTTCTAAAAAAGAAAGCCAAATTATCTAAATTAGATGGCATCTGGTTTCTTTAGTTTATATGCTAGAATTTTAAAGAAACTACCTGTTGCCCTAATACTATATTAAAGCTGACTAGGTAGTAACAACGGAGCAGGGACTCCACCTCTTTCCAAGTTTGCTCCTAGAAAATTAAGAAATTAAGATGACAAATCCATCCCCTTAAAACAAGATGGTGTTTTTTAGTTAGCTCTACACAACAAAAGACAGGTCTTTAAAGAAATGTGTGTGCCTAATTTTTATTAATTTCAAAGGCAGAGCAGAGAAAGTTTCTGTTGCAATTAAGAGAGTGCCTATATCTACATCTTATTCACACAAACGCAACTATTAATATTAAAACACAACTATTAAATACTATTATTACATGTATGTTATAAATATCCTACCATGCCATGTTACTCCAAAGATGTTGCTTTCTATCAAGTGATTCTCTGGTGCTAAAAAACCTTCTGCACCTGTTTGGCATGCACATTCCTACAGCAAGTTCAACCAATTAACAGTCCTTGCTGACAAACAGGAGGTCTCCATGGTTATTATCCTCTGCTAGCTTTTCCAGCCACTTCAATAACATTCATTCTTGAGGACTTTTTAGTCAGTTTACATAGATATGCTCCCCTCTTGATATGCATTGCATTACATGCATTAGGGTTTTTTATTTACGAAGCCTTATTGGGGATTATTAGTAGTTTACATATATCCATGAACATACCATTCCGTTACTACCCAATCCAGAAAGAGAGTTTTTGAGCACCCAGTTTTCCTGGTCAGCTTATACATTTACTTGCCAGTATTTACATTGAAGCTGGTATTTGCAACCAGAGATGTAATAAATTCACAATGGTTCTAGAAGTCAATGATGTCTGCTTTTTTGTCTCTGCTTTTAATACATAGATGAGGAGAAAATAGTTGTCAATTGATGGATTTCAGCAGGATGAAAGGAACCAGCAGAACTCAACTGTAAAGGACAGCTATTAAAGAGTGTAGCGGGGGAGGGCAGGAGGTGTCTAGTATAACAGGTTGCTTGTGCTTGTTTGATTTCCAGGGTTTCCCCTCCTGCACCTGCGGTGTGATGAGGAGATGTGCTGCTCACAGGCTGGTGGGTGGCACGCCACGACCATGCTCTTCACTTTGCACCCAGTATTTGAAGAAAGCCAGAGTTAAATCTCTAGGTTCAAGGTTTGAGTTGCAAACCACAAGGCTGAGGTTCACTCAATTTAAATATTTTTTCATGTATGAGGCTACTTGCAGCAGGAATATGATTCCTGGTTCTCCTTTTCTTTGAAAATGCTTATTTCAAGGGTCAGATTTCAAGTGGAAGTAGAGCAGTTCCCCTTATTTCCCCACCCAGGATCCTCTTCAGCTTGAGTAATTTAAATTTACCTAGCTGTTTGGATTACATTTGTATTTATTGTCAGCTCATCTGTTACACGTACAAAGCTATTATTGAAACTGTAAAGTAAGATGAAATTTGTTTTCAGTATGTTTTGCACCTATCATTTTCAGGGTTGTTACTGTCAGTACACATAGAGGCTGCCTCCAGACACTCGTCTCCTGTGTGCATTTTTAGTTCCTCTGCTTGCTGTCTCAGGGAGAAATCTTAAAGATCACACAATCTTCCAATTTGAATATTTTTACCAAAAATAAAACCTGAACATCCTGCTAAGAATATTCTGATTAATGCACCGGCAGCGATTGCCTTTCTTCTTTCCCCTTTCATAAGATTAAGCCATACCCATGAATATAGTTGCTAACTGATTTGTCTGTTTCTACTGTTTCTAAAAATAGTACCCAGAAGACAGGAAAAAATGGATTGTGAATCTCATGTGGGGGCAGGATACCTCTTGGGCTTTTTAATCCTTTAAAAATTATTTAGTAGTGATGATAGATGTGAGACTGACATCTCAATACAATGAAACCCTCAATTTAGCCAAGCTATCAGCAAGGCTCTTGTTATTGCATGATTCTATAGCAATGGAGTTTGTTACTGAATTAATTCCTTCCTATGAAGTAGTGATTAATAATCTAAGCTTCTGTTTTCTAAAACAGATGTTTCTGGCCTCACAACAACAAAGGTCAACTCAAATACATGAACAGAATATAAATAATGTCTTCCCGAGTCTGCAGAACAACCTGAAAAAAGTTAATGGAGAGGTCTGCTTCACCCTCATTGTCTCAAAGGGCTGTCAAGTCTGGAACTAAAAGATAAGTTAAAATGTCGCCCTTAGTAATTATCTCTATGTGGAGACTTTCAGTAGAAGTATATAGTTCTTGTTTCCAGCTTCCAGTCCAAAGCTGCCCATGTAGTGGGGAAATTGATTAAAAAAAAAAATACCCCAGAGGAATTTGTTCTCATTATGAAATGCACTTTCACATATATAACTAACTTCAAATGTCTTCATTTTGTCTTAATTAAGCTACTGTAGGTTTTCCGGTTTCTTTGTTACACTAGAGTGCTAATATAAAACATAGATTAGGTCTAGCTTGTTAAACAGCATGGAGTGTCTTAGATATATGCACACCAAGGTCTTGTGTATAGATGCTACAGCAAAGTACAGTTTCACCCATGAGCCATACTCTTGTTTTGGTTTTGGAAAGAATTATCTTCAGTTCCTTTCTGTGATGGCTGAGGTGAATTCTAAAAGCCAAGATATAGTTTATGTCTTCTCTGTCAGCTGAACCTGCTCACTCTGATGACACTGGCAGCAGTCACATAAATGAAGTACCTAATTACATTTTAAGACTTACAAGTGGAATAGATTTGCTCAGAAGTGTAAAGCCTTCCTCAGAAAGTCAGACAGAGACTTGTTGGGAGATCTGGAGAATTGTTGTTGGACCTATAAAAACGGCTCAGTATAGCCAAGATATTTTGATCTGTGATGACAGTCTCCCTTGATAGCTGCATTCCTCAGAAATGATGAAGTGACCAACCTCCTGGATGAAGCTTGTGAAAAGAAAACAATACTGCCAAGAACTGTTGTCTTGGAACTTGTCACCAAAGGAAATCAGAGTGACCACAAATTCAGATGTAAATATTTAAACATTTTTTTCTTCAGCTGCACTTTCCCATAGCAACAGCTAATAAGAACAAAGGATAAAAAATAGAAAAAAAAATAGAAGGTAAAATAGAAGAGGTAAGGAATATAGGAGATAAAGACACTAATATCAGATGTGCAAAAACTGTGTCCATACATGCTGGTGTCTTGCGGGGAGCAGGCCAGAAATCAGACCATTAAAGTTCTGTGGTTTCCATCACCTGAGAACAGGGGTACTATGCCAGCTGTGATTATAACACTCTGTGGGGGCCTCCAAGGCGCTACAGACACCATCCGGCCTTTCACTGAAGGAATATGCAACAGCATCGTGAGGAGGGTCAGAATTTCATAACCTGTGAAACACACCATCTCTTCATCAGGCCTGCTTTATTCAGCACGCACATCTCACTGTGCACAATAATGAGGGCAGAGGACGTGGGGCCGCTGACCTGTTCCTGGCCAAATCCTTTCCCCCAATGTGTGAAACAGAAGCAGTGTCAGTGGAATCAGCAATCAGTCTGATTATACCATGCCACAATGTGCAGTATGTATTTTTTTAGTTCAGAGGTCAGTGGTACATAGCAGAAGAGCCAGGTCTGTTTTCAGTGACCTTAACATCACTAATTACTCCGCAGTTTGTGTCATGTAATGAGCAAGTCAGAAGTATATCCACTGAAGAAAGATAACCGTATGTCAATGTCTCAATATTTTCATTAACAAAGCAAAAATATTTATTAAACTCAGAAATTGCACCATGTGAACCTCTTTTTCACTTCAGTTTTAATGCAGCAGTCCTCCACAAAGTGGTCACAGAATCTAAGACTGCAAGATCATGTACCAGCAATGAGGAAGAGCTAGTTTTTGCATTCGTAACCTTGACTTTGTCATCTCCAAACTTTCGTGAAACTTAAACATTTTTTCCAAGACTTTCAATCCTTCAAAATCCTTTTCTAATAATGCTTAATTTTAGTCCACTGAGTAATCCCTAGGCTTTCACTGGGCCTGCTGTCTCTAAAAAATTGTTTTATTTACAAAGCCAAAGATTTTGTGTCAGTACATGAGTAGGTGGCTTTCAATATAACATAGTGCTGAGCTAAGCAGCAAAAAGGAAAAAAAAAAAAAAACACTCTCCCTGCCAATTACTGTTTCCAGGCTGTAATTTGTATACCCGCAATTAATGATCCAGTATTGGCTAAATGGGGAGCACCACTTTCTGTTGGTTGAACATGCAAATGGTTAAGGCCCTTGCAGACTGCGGGGTGCAGAGGTCACCTCGCTGATCGCTTATCAAAGCTTGCATAATTAAGCGGGCGACACAGCCATTAACTTGCATATGGGCTTGTATATGTCAAAGCAGAGCTGCTTAATCTAAAGGTGAATTCAATAATGTTATGCTGATTTGCAGTGCACAAAGCCGACGATTAAGGGTCAGCACATCTGGCTGCTGGTTTGATGTCAGCTGCTAACCTTTCTTTGACCTTATCCCCTGCAGACTTTCTAACTGACTATTACTAAGGATATTTTACAATGTCATCTTGCTGACTCTCCCTGTGCAGCGACAAATACCATGTAGCTTCACCTTTGTTAACCTGATCTCAAAATTTCTTCAGTGTATGTGGGATTCTAATATGTCATTTTATTTTTCTAAGCCAGGAGTAAATTGTCATCTTATGCAGGGAGGACATTAATGAAAATTATCGAAAAGTTTAATTGTATTTTCCTTTTCCAAAATAACCATATCATCACATCCATGCACCACTGTGATCTACCTATGGAACCGAGTGCTTTTTGTAACAGCATTCATGACTAAAATTTATTCATCCTCAGTGTAGTCGTGTCAAACTGAAACAGCAGAAAATTTTGCTTATGCCATATAGGAAATCATTCACATTGCATGAGATTTCCTACTTTACTGACTTTTATTGTCCCTATATTTGGCAGGTTAGTGTCCTATTTCTGTTGTTGATAGGCTCAGGCTTCTTTATGTCCTTGAGTAGGGCAGTCCACATTTGCCAAAGTCTGACAAGAGGCTGTATCTTTCTGCATGAAAAAAGAGAAATATGTCTCTCAACTAGGCTTCCCATTTGCATCAGAAAACAGCCTCTTCATTAGAAGCAGTTCCTAATCTTAAATGGCTCTCTAAGCTCCATGCCAACTGATTTTCAACAAATAGTAAAAAAAAAAAAAAATTACAAAACAGAAAGGTAGATAATTACAGTATTGCATCAAGTTATGACATCTCCAAGGATAAAGAGGAAGGAAATCAGTAATTCAAACAACCTTCCCTTGCTCGGAGTCCTGGCTCCTCTGGCTTCCTTGCAGTGCATTCTTCCTTCCTGCCATTTCCTCCATCATTCCTTGCTCATCCTTCTTGTTTCCTTTATTTCAGTCTGGCTGAAAGGCAACCCTTGAAGCATTACTGCTTTCCAAAATGTACAGGGAGAATGGGCAAGCTGCAATGCACATAGCTTTGCTGTAACGTGGCTTTATCAAATATTTCTCTGATATAGAGGCAACACCAGAAGTATATGGGACAAGTGGGCCTTTAATCTAAAGGCAAGACCAACTTTCTAATGCTACATCACCTTTTTGTATTTCACTGGTATTCATTCAAATTATCAGATTTCTACTTGTTGGTGTCTAACATTTTTCCTTAAGTTTTGAAAGGTATTGGCAGTGTTTTGGCATGTGAAGGGCCAAAATAAATAAATTGAGAAAATTGTTTTGGCTGCATTAAATATCTTGCAGGAAAATACAACTCCTTCAAGTGCAGATACTTACAGAAACAACAAATGCCAGTGGCGTTATGGAGTAATATTCATAATTCCTATACAATCAGACACATAAGACAGAACACAAATAGTACCAATCCTATCTGTTAGAAGTTTACTTTTCTAGGTCTTTTTATTCAGCGCTCTCTGTTTACCATCAATCTATGAGGTATTCTTCTAGGTCAGTTGCTTAGAATTTCTTACAATATTACCACATAAATGTTTAGGTAACCTACTAACAAGCATATTAAAAGGTGTTATAGACGCATCCATATTTTGTCCTATGCACTGTGGTGGTAGCTGTGCTCCCTTTCTTCAGTTTTCCTTTCACGTGCTCAGAGCTTTTCATTACTCAGTCTATTTAGTCTATTTATACTTAACTATCATATTTATAAATATATTTATAAATATCATATTTATACTTAACCATCATACACATAAATTAAAGTCTTCAGACTTACAGACTGGTGCTTTACCCAGTAAGTCATCTTCCCTACTTCCCAGTAGATGTTGGTCTTATCAGTAGCACCTTTTGTCCAAAAATCTTCCCAAATCTAAATAATAAATGCTAAGTAAAATCTAAAATAAATATAAAGTGCAATAACTTAGAGATATCAGTATGATTGAAAAACAGCTTTCAGAAATCACATTTCTGTAAAGCCTAATTCAGTTTTTTTTGTCTTTATTAGTCTTTATTAGTTCCAGCCAAAATTCAAGCCCTCTTTATCACTTAAAGTCTTCCTGGCTCTCAAAACAAGGCTTAGACAAAACCTGTGCCAGCATTCTACATTAGAGCAAATTTAGTCTCTATTACATTGCCATTTCTGCTAGATCCGAACTGCTATTCAGTTTATCTGCTTCTCCTGTTAGCTGAGCCTACCTTGTTTGTAAACTAAGTGCTTTTCATATAAGGTAGAGATTAGGTAAAGACATTTGTTGGATGTCATGCTGGCAGCGTTTATTCCAAGCCCATATCAGTAATACAAGCCTTCCATGAACAGTAGTAACTGGATATGCACCAAGGATGTGTTTTGTTTGCTCCCTTCCTGTGTCAGCCCCGGCTGGCACGTACAGAGTCTCATTTCCGTTCTGTGAAAGTTCCATATTTTTCCCCATTATGAGTCCCCACAGCCCAGATTGATAGTAGACCCAGCTGTCCTTTATAATTACATTTTAATGACTTAGGATGGTTGTTTGCATTTTGGCAACTTGTTTAATAGTGATGACATTTAAATTGTCACAACTAGGCTTCAAAGTTATCAATTTATTAGATGATCAGGGAACTTCACACCTATGGTGGTACAATTTTTTTGGCTGCAAACTCAGTGCATTGATTTATGTAATGAAGGTTATTTCATGGGGATATGCTTTAGTTAATTCAGCTCATAAATGGATTAATTTTCACAAATTAAAAAGATTCTGTTTATTTATTATTACTTTAGATTGACAAGTACTCTAAAGCACATATACTGTGTTTTGTTTTCTGTTGCTTTCTGCATTCCTGCTTTCTTCATTATTGACTTTATCTGTGCACATATTCATTTCCATTTCCTCTCCTTCTGCAAATGAACCTGAGATTTGCAGAATTGCAAAATATTCCTTCAGAGAAACACTTCTTTCTCAGACGCCAATAGAATTTAAGCACCCAAATATTAGAGATTTTGCACTTAGTGTTTTTTTTCTTCTTTTTGCTAAAGATTTGAGCCCCACAATCTAAAGCTGCATCAAAACAGTTGTGAAACTTTTTATGCAAAAGTAGAGATTCTGTAAACAGCAGAAAAATGAGGCCTGATGTCCTGAGTGTCAAGTTCAATCACAACACTTGGCTCCTTTCCACGTTCCTTACATTCTTGCTTACTCTTCTCTCTCCTTTTTCCCATTTCCTGGTACTTTCAAGACTGTCTGAGGTCTCCTACCTATGTTTGCCTGACCAGCTGTGTGGAAAAGAAACACCCAAACCCAAGAAACACAGTTTTTGGCACCAAAACCGTGTGTGTGTTTACAACAAATTCACCAAGCCCCAGACCCAGCCGCCTACAGGAGGAGGCAGGGCAGGGAGCACATCGGTGTTGCAGAGCCTGTTCCGCCACCCCGGTGCCCAGGGAAGGTGGACACACCGGTCCTCTCTGGCAAGGGCAGGAGGCTGCTGTTTCCTGCGGAGTGGCAGAGGTCACTGAAACGCTGCTGGGAGGCACCGCGCACGTGCAAGCAAATGTCCTCGGAGTTCTCACCTACTTCAAAGGACTTGGCCCAGTGCAGGGTTTGCTGGATAATCTTTCCGCTGAGAGAGAATGGGCTCTTATATGTAAACTGTGGAAAATTCTAATGAACATAGTTCTCTCTAGATTTTTGACTGGCTTTTCTTCCTTATCATGGGTATTATCTCCAAGCAAGCAATCATTAAGTAAACAGATCTCAAAGAAAAGTCATTTCAAGTACAGACTTCTTCCACTAAATTCCCTGGAGTGCCCATTCTGTAGCCCTTGGGCAAAATCCAGCATGAATTTATCTAAAGAATAGGCCAATGCTCATTAATCAAGTGAAACCCTGGCTGAAATCTTCACAAGTGAAAGAAGAAATCTTCACCTTGTTGTAACTGATCTAGGGACTTTATGATGCCAAAAGCCAAAAAGCTGCCAAAGACCATTATTTTACAGATAGAAAGCCAGTAAAGGGAGCATGGAAAGTAATTAAAATATGTATTTCTCAACATCATTGGACACAAATCAAAATAAAAGAAAAAAAAAGAATAATCAAAATAAATGTGACAGGTAGCAGCAAGATAGTATGTGTTATTCAGCCAGGGAAAGAAAGGCTGCAAATACACTCCCGCATATTTTTCAGTAGAGGAGGAGGAAGTCTCCAGGGAAATCCCTTAGGGAATTCATCTCTGACTTTTTGGGAAATGGGAAGGTTCCTTTGACTGGCTGAAAAACTTGCCCTTCCACCTACAAAGCTGGAAGATCCCCAGCAGCCTGCTCGACTCCTAGAAGGTTTGCATGAACAGCCATGCAGAAACCTGAGCTCCCTCGTCAGTCCTCTCCATGCCGCTCACATACTCTGCCTGGACAGCCCTCTCCTCCAGAGAGAGCCTTTGAAGTGAGATTCCAGCTTTGAGGATGTTTTGGAGGGACAGGTACTACCTGTTTTGGCTCTGAGCTGTGCTGCCTACTTGGAGTATATGTAGGGGACAACAGGGATCTTGCCATCCTCAACCTCGCTCTGACCTAGAGACATTTCTGAGTTGATTCTAAGCACCTATCCTTGTGGTTTGCTTTGGAAAAGATTAGAGAGCACCGTGACAGCGAGCAGTGATGGGCAGCCATCTCCAGGGAGAGCAAACAAGCAGCAGGGGAAGGACAGTCACCTCTGAAGCCATTGCAGCTATTTGCAGTTTGACTGTGCTCCTTAGTGGATCCATTTATTGCTCAGCCATGTATCACCAGGGCAGTCCCAGCATGGAGGCATCCCCCACTTCTATTTCAGATGTTAATGAGGTGTACTAGATGGGAATGATTGATTGATGGGATATCAGGGGTCCTTGTCTCACAACCACTGTTTGGGACATAACCAATTGAGCTGTGTGCAAAGTCATCATGTCTGGAGTGGATGGATGAAAAATAATAGATTAGGGAACTTGACATTTGAAGTGTGGAAGCTGCTCCGGCCAGGCAAGCTTCCTCTTTTCAAACGGGAAAAGCCCAAGTGCAATTACTGCCGCGTAGGCTTGTTTTATCACAGCCTGTAATAGTGAGGTGCGGGCGGTGGTGACTGGGGAGAAGGAGCCACCTCGGCGTTGGGGACACCCGACCAAGACCCCTGCTGAGTGGGGACCCAGGCAGCTGCCTCCTGTCACTAATGATCGCGCTCTTTCCTCCGTGGTTATTGAGGTATGTTACCACGCTTGGGTTAGCCAGTAGGGCGCCTTGTAGTTTAGTTTACTTGTTTCTTTATTTTTCTCTAACTAACCCCTGGAAGTTTGTGGTTTTCTATGTAATATAAATAAATCGTGTGATACCATAGCCGAGATCAAGTGTGTGGTCCCTTGCCACCCGGAATCCACAACCCCCTACTACAGGAGGGTGCCAGCTACGCTTCGCAGTACGGTAAAAGATCCTTCCTCTAATGCTTGCATCAGTGTCCTGAGTAGATCAGCATCTACAGAGGCTACAGAGGCTACAGCAGCGCTACCACTAAAACAGGGCAGATGTGAATCTTGCTGTCTGCAGTCAGGCTGAGCAGTGATGCTGATTTCTGATGAATATGCAATAACCAAACACCATCCCAGCCAGACGCACCAGCTATTACGCTCAGCTGCTGTGTGTAACTTCCAGTATGCTCTACGGCTAATGAAAAAAAATTGCCCTCCATTTGTATTTACCTTTGAAGTCTGGTGCTTCCATTTCAGATCTCAGTAAGATTTTGTGTGCCTGAAAGCTTTTATACAATTCCCAGCTATACTTCCTGATCAAATAAATTGTGTTACATCTACCTGAAAATTCTGTTTGGCCAGGTTAGAGTAAATACCTTTTGATGAGCAGAATCTGAGCTGAATACCATCTACCTATGATCTACAAATATAGTACAACTCTCAGATTTCATTATTTTCTTCAATACTTTTGCATAACTTGATTATAATTTTTTAGAGCATTGGCTATGTTAAAAAAATGCTTAACACTATAAAGCCAGTTTAATCCTCACTTCATTTGCATTTCTCACTACAGCAGGTTTTTATTTTCATTTGAATGTTTTAAAGACAGTATAAAGTTAAAAACAGGGAAAAAAAAACAATAAGGGAAATTAAAATGATGTTCTCCAAGAATTGTTGCTAGTTCTTACTAATTTCAAATGCCACTTTGAGATTGATTGAGTATCGTATTTGCAACTATCTTGCACGAGAACAACCTATGTGAAGATAATCCCTTTCTCTGCTTGGGCTTTTTTTTTTTTCATTAGCAAACATTTCTGCCATAGTCTACTGCCAGCTCAGGAAGCTATGGTAAATTCAAATGATGCAAGTTT
The DNA here is from genome assembly GCF_059628265.1 of Tinamus guttatus. Taxonomy (NCBI): domain Eukaryota; kingdom Metazoa; phylum Chordata; class Aves; order Tinamiformes; family Tinamidae; genus Tinamus; species Tinamus guttatus. The sequence goes on from NW_028288845.1 coordinate 2,008,194, forward strand.
GAGCTTGGGAAGTGGGTCAGGTGGCTATGGTGGCTACTTTTGAGATACAAACTTCCAAGGGAGATGTAGCTTCTCTCCTTGTAGAAGAACAGAAATAAAGATGCTGACTCATAAAATAAAATCTTAGGATCACTCTTCCAAATGCTCCCTGCTCTCAGCTCTGCCTGTCAAGCTCTCTTTAGGGGACACCTTACAGACTCAAGTTGATGAATGTGTCTGTTGAAGAGGCAAGGTTAATACAAGAAGACAAAAACATGCTGCACTCAAATTCTACTCACATCCATAGGAAAAGAGAGAGTGAGAGAGGACTTCCAAAAGGCCGTTACTGTGATTTTTGGAGAAATTCCTTTACTATCTTCAATAAATCCTTCTTAACAAGGACTGGCAGATAAAGCCTTTCAGCATTGCTGCTGGATTAGCCCAACTTCGAGAGCTGAGAGCCCCAGAGCTCTGCAAACTGACATTTCCTGTCCGTGGGGAGCACACTGCACCCACTGCCCGGGGCAGCGGGGCGCACGAGGCAGCGCTGCGTTACACATCCATCCTTGCTCCAAGGCAGCGAACGTGTCGTAAGGATTTGGATCAAAAACATGTTTTCATAAAAGAAACATTATGCGCACACTTTATAGAAATGGGAAATCATCACAGAATTTTCACAGCTACAGTATTAGCAAAAATGCTCTGCCAGCAGCAGAATATACTTTAACTTCATGATTTGTATAAACTGTGAATGATGAGATGTAAATTATGTTGCTACTGAAAAAAGAGTGGTATTCAAGGGAATAATTTCTGTGTACACTATTATTATGTTAACAATTTTGAGACAGTTTTGGTAATGATTATTTAACATTCCTGTGGTCAAGGAAAACAAAGATCAATGTTTGCATATAGACATTTTTAAATCCATTTTAGGTTGTAGCAGGTTACTGTATAATAAAATAGCTCTGTAATCAAAACATTTTTATATCGTGATGTGCTACGACCAATAACTTTAAATTATACTCTCTTTGATTTTGATAATTTTGCTGATTTTTTTTTCCAGTTCAGTAGAGAATCTTTGGGGCATATTTCACACGTTCAATTCCTTATTCTTTGGTATATTTCATTCTCTTCCGGTAACATACAACAGCTCAGGCTTTTGAGTATGAAAATGCTTTGTTTTAACAGAAGTCACTCAGTGCAGTGTAGGCGTATCTGGATAAGAGGTGACTAGACGATCAAAGGCCCCTTTGACTGCAAGCATTACGAAACCTTTTTGATGTTAGTCCATTTTTCTTTTGGCCCATGTTCAGGCCAACAGACTCTTATTTTCACCAGATGTTTCTTCTTTTCCTTCCGGCATACTACATGATCAGATCAAGGTCCTCCAGGATATATTCTTTTTCATCTCTACAAACTGAAGTGAAAGCATCTATGTTTTTCTCTCCATTTGCTCATACTGTATTTTGTAAAGTGATAGTGTTAATGATGATGGCAGTCGAACTGGAGAGAGTAGGAAACGAGCTAAGGAATGGAAACGAGCTAAGGAATGGAAACAAGCTAAGGAATGGAAACAAGCTAAGGAATGGTTGCCGTGGGTGGGCTCCACAGAAAAGACAAAGTAAATGTCAGATCAAAGACTCCAGAGGGTTAAGCCCTGAATTCATACAAAAAATCTGTTATCAGTTCATATTTCTGTATTCATCTGACACAAGTGCCTGCCTTTCAACTTCTGCAGCATTATATTGGGCTCAGAGCCTGAACAGTAAGAGTGGAACAACCGCTTTATATAAGGTAGCTACAGATTTAAATGAATCTTTTAATCATCTGTATTCTGTTAATTTTCTCAGTCATATATTATCCTGTGGATCAAAAACTGGGTTTTTATTTCTTTCTTCTTACTCTATTATTCATAAACACCATCATGTACTAGCAGTCTAGGAAATTCACAGTTCCTCTATTATGTTTTGAGATACTTCTAACATTCCTAGGCTAGTTGTAACTAGTATCCTCAAGATTGTTAACATAAACAGTATTTCAAATATGCTGCTATCAGATTCCCAGCATTAATTAAAAAAATAACCTTCAGATATGGATTTAATTTGCATCCATGAATTCTATAGCAAGCTCTTCCTTCCCAATGATTTCATGTATGTAGAAAAGCCTCAGTGTAAATATCGGGGAAGTAAGCATTTTGAAACCTGCTCTACTGCTCCAAAAACCTGTTTAAATGTTGTGCTCTTAAGCAAAGGAAAGATTTCAATGTCACTTTCTACTTATAGGTCAGCCTATGACTAAGCTGTATGTTTATAGTGATAATAGCTATAATATAAATATTTACATGGATTATATAGTTAGCAATAAGGCGTAAGCAGTGCTAACTGTATGCGTCACTCTTTTGCTAAGGGTACATGGCTTATGATAATGATGTTTTTGTTTATTTCTTCCTTATTTTCTTTCAAAGTATTGAAATCTCCAATCAAGTCAGTCAAAAATAGGGAACAAGAACTATACTGTCCGCAGTTGCTTAACTGGAAATGGAGAGTTTCTTGTTTGAACACACCTAACTTTCTATGTGCAAGTGCTCTTCTATGTGCTCTTCAGCCTAAGTTACTATTCTTACCCCAAAATGTCTTCTATATTAAGGTAATTTCACATATGGAAAATTATCATGAGCAAGGCTCAAAATTAAATTTCAGACATATTTTTTCAGTTTTCCATCAGAAAGTTGTCGTTCAGTATTTCACATTTTATTCTACTTTATTGATAAGCACAACAAACTCTTTAGGAAAAACATCAAAGCAATCCACGAGGTGGGTGAGATAAAGGAAAGAGGTGAGCAGACTTTTTTTCTTTTTTTTTCCTTTCTAACCAGTTATTTATATGAGTAATCCAGCATATCCTTTTTTTTGCTTTAAATAAAAGGTTTTGTACAACGAGTATTAATACATTTTAAGGCCTTAAAGGAGTATCATATCCCACATCTGAGGGAGAAAAAAACATGGTATGAACACAGATCTTTAAAAAAGAATGTATCCACAGCATATGTATCCATATCACTCAGGTTCACATAGAAAGAAAACTAGGAATGAAATCCAGACCTTCTAGGTCCCAGAAGACAACCACAGTTTCAAGACTTGTACATCCAAAAATAAGATCTGGAACTGTGCTCAGGCAAAATTATTACATTGTTAAAAATTATGGACTGGAATTATGATTGTATCAAAATGGGAGTACGCTATTACAGAAAATGCTGCCAATTATTTAAAAAAATGGTGTATGTTAGAAAATCTAACAGTCTAGGCATTTATAGCTGTCGTGTCCTGTGATTTCTATGAGTTATTAACAATAGTTGAGGTAAAAGATCTAAATGTGCCAAAACTAAAGGCTTTTAGGTAACGTGTTCAACTAGTGGCACACACTGAATCTGCCCTCCTCTTTTGGCTTCCGTTCAGTTTTGGAAGGGAAAACTATACTGAAGTTGCTTGTCTTGGCAAAGGCGGCTCCTTTAACTTGATCTCCACCCTATTTCTAGGAATTCAGCCCCTTTCATGCCTGCCAGGCTGCTGAGCTCGGTGCTGTTTTTGGAAGGGCAGAATACAATTTTCATATAAATTCTATGACATACTCCTATGACTTGCCAAAATGTTCTATGAAACCTAAGTGCCACATAAATGATGGCAAAATAGGGCCATTTACATGTAGCTTTGGCTATGGATTTTATTTATGATTCATTTCTAGTCACATATTTGCACCATCAGCTTGCCAATGTTTCTGTGATAGCCTGTTATTTTAGGCCTTTATAATTTGCTCAGTTTATTCCCAACTGAATATTAATAAAAGGTTGCAGTCTCGGTATCTGTGTCAAATTTGGGGAATAATACATAACACAGCAGTGACTAGTACTCCATATACTGATGAAACTAGTACGTTCGTCTAACTGCCTTTAATGTTTGGAAAAATTAAAGCAGCTCAGCTATTAAACTTACAGAAATAGTTACTACTGTGCATCTGTGCTTAAAATTTTTCACAAGAAATCCAATTGTGCCTTTTAATGTGAAACGATACAAGTAAGTGCTGTTTTCAAAAAGGTTGCTGGAATAAACACAATCCAAAAGCTTCTGACTGGAAAGTAGATGCCCTTTACAATTCATTAACTCCAAAATCTGGTGAAATTTTAGAAAACAAGAGGGTTTTACAGACAGCATTAAAACTGGCAGTGGTTTTATGAGAACCTTGCAGTTAGTTAAGCCAAATGAACATCCCAGAACATGGTTATTTCCATCCTTTTAATTCACAGTTGGAATACAAAACTGCATTTTCTGCTTATTTTATGATGTCTCTTAAAATGACGAAAAAAAATCGCAGATTTCGCTACGTAAAAGTTGTTTATAGCCCACAGTGTTTGTTGAGAGGAATTAAAGGCCGTGCGGAGGCTCCTGAGCCGCGGCAGCAGCCCGGGCCCTGCGGGCCTCCTCCTCTCCTCATGGGCAGCTCGCGGAGCCGCCGGCGGCCGCTGCCGCGCTCAGCCCGCGGAGGAAACCGCCGCCGGGGCGGCTCCGCAGGGTCTTCCCCATCCTTCCCCCCGCGCCCGTGCCCCGCCACGGCCACCAGCCCCGCCGCGGCCCGCACTGCGGAGCACGCCCACGCAGCCGCCCGCCGGCAAGATGGCGCCTCCCTCCCCCCGCGCAGGTTTGTGCGCACGCGCGCGGGCTCCCGGCGGCTCCCGCCTCCCTGGGCGCTGAGCGGCCGTTGGGTCACGTGTGGCGGCGCCAAGGCCCGGGCTCCCGGGGCTGCTGTGCGCGTGCGCCGGGAACGTGAGTGGCGGGGCGGGGAGGAGGGGGCGCGCGCGCCGCCGGAGCCGTTGGAACCGTTGGAGCCGCCAACGGCCGCGCCGCGAGCGGGCGGGTGGGGGTGCCCGAGGGCGGCTGGTAGGGAGCTGGTTCTGCCCGTGTGAGGAGGCGGAACGCGAGGGTTCCTGGAAGCGCGCGGTGACGCACCCGGCGGCGCTGCGGCCGTGACCGCGGCGCGCGGGCCGGGCGGGTCGGGGAGCAGGTGCCGCAGGGGGGTGCGCGCTACTGCGGTGCCCCCTGGCACGGATTGGCACCCGGGCAGCTGCCCGGCCTCCCAGCTGCTGCTTGTGCGCGCCGTTTCCTTGGAGCGCTGCTTCTTGCGCATTAATAAAAACGATAGGACCGCCAGCTGCTCTGAAGTGCAGACACTAGCTATGTTGTAAGCACTTTATCAGTGCGACCCTACGTGGTATCTAAATTTGCATGTGCAGAGAAAACTGTTGCTTTTAAGTTTTTCTAAGCAAAATCAAAAGTAACATGCTGCTGTTGGACAGCGTCTATACAGGACGCACACAGACTTTTCTAATAAAGAAAGACAATATTTTTTAAGGAGAGTTTTTGAGATATGTAGATTTTTATTCCTGCTTTTAATGCCTTCTCTGCACTGAAATAACTGGTTTGGCCATTGTAGCAGAAAAGTATTCTTTATAATCAACTGCTTGAGCGGAGTAAGTTTTGCTCAAGCATGGGCTTTGTATTATTTACAGCTGGTTTATATTGCCCTGTGAAAGACTGGTGTGACATCCCTCTTGAGAGGAGGAGAGGGGAACACTGTTAATATTTGTATTGCCAGTAAATCCTTTTAAACATGTGAGACCTTGGCTGAGGCACATGGGTAAAGCATTTACTTCTGCAGCTGTTACCTATCAAAGGTAATAGACTGAAGATCAGGGAGGAATGAATTCAGTGGCAGATTAGTCACTTCATAGAAATATTCTGAATATTTCCAAGGCCACATTGTAGGGACATGATTAGTAATTATTATTTTGACTTTCATAAGCTAAAGAGGTTTTAAAGCAAATAATCTTTCTTTTAATGCAACTTCAGGAGCGGAAAATGGTTTTGGTTTTGTTCTTTCTCTTTTTATCATTTCCTTTTTGCAACTTGAGATTGTGAGTTATGATCAGATTCTGGCTGCTTAGAAGCCACCACCTTATGATGTCTAACTTGTGACTTGCTTGTAAGGGGTAGTGCAAGCTACAAGTCCAGCTGTTATCTGAATTTTAGACATTATCTCTACTGCCATTTTCTCTAAAATGTGCTCAAGATCACTATATGCCTCTGCTTTCATTTCCTACATGACATTCATTTCTGACTTCAAGCCTTAAAACTACCCTATCAGCTGCTATGACGTTAAAGCAAGCGATGCTGTAGGGACACTCAACCTAAAATGCCAAATTCCAGGAGAGGCAAGCAGAGAGTGCGCTTGTCTAAACAGGCCTTAAGTCCTAGGAAACTGCGTCGCTACCACGGCACCTGGAGCTGCTGGTAAATCCCCTCTGGTAAAACTTGCCTATGCTCGGACGGAGGTGGCTGTGCATGAACTGGAAGGCCTATTCCTGAGTTGCTTTCAGCTGAAGAGAGACTAGATCATTTATGGCCACTCTGCAGTGTGAACCGAAGGGAAATTTGCAGGGGCCATGGAGAGATTTCCTTGTTAGGCAGGCTCCTCAGCTGAACTTTAACAGAAAACCTGGGATTTTACCTTTCTCAGCAGGATTCTGTAATGCTAAAGGTGCTGCCCTTACCAATCATTTTTACAAGGCAACTTATTAAATTCCTGGCAGTCCTGTATTGAAGACTGGTGACAGATCTTTTGAAGATCAGGATCTGCCATAGAGATAAAAGGAGAACTTGTACATCATGTCTACATTCAGGCAGGATGGAAATGAAACATTGTATTTCTCTCACTATTCATAAATCCAGGTCAATGTCAGACTGTGTTTTTGCTTTGTTTGTGAGGTGAAGAGTGGTGGGTTGGATTTCACGTCACAAAGGTGTGAATCAAAACTTTATGCAACGAGGCTCCTCGTTCTGTGCCTTTTTGGGGAGAACAAGCGTATCTGGGGACTCTTCAAATTATAGGTATAGGAAAAGACAGTGTAATGTTTCATTTTAACAGGTATTTACTAAAATATTTACTTTATTACATGATCTGTCAATAATATGAAATCATAATATTTTATGGTTGCCAAGCAAGTGAAGGGGGTTGTCACAGTAAAAGTTTAAATGCCTTGCAGTTGGTTAGTACAAAACAAACAAATTCTGAGAATGTTTAGTTCAGACATTTATCTTGAGTAGGTGACAAGAAATGTGGACACGTGGCAGTCTAGATGTAAGACAAATGTCTATTTCAAATCTGTTCTGGAAACTTGCACACTTTGAAGTGTGTGGTAAGTTTTTAAAAAGCAAATGGAATAAGTGCTTCATTGTTTCAAGTCTCATTAGCCTTTTAATAAACCGAGTAGAGGCTGAGGAAAAATGTTCAGGCAGTTGAAAGCACTATATGTTTAAAATGAACTGCGTTCCAGAAGGCTCTCAGATAACCAGTTTGTTTTCTTTCTTATACTTTTTCCCTTTCTAATGGAACACATAATGTGTCTTGGCTAACAACGTTGATTGCTTCCAATAATCAGAATGGCTTATAACACATAGCATTGCTGTAATCCTGGTGAAGCATTCCCATTCATCCCTGTTGTCTGACTGCTGTACAGACACGGACCGCATCAGGGTTCCTTTTCCTACGTGCATAATCTTTTATACATAAAGATTTTTATTTGTGCAGAATATGTGTTATTCTGTATAAATCTTTTATTTGTATCTCATATAAATTAAGAATTGCAATAATCTGCTGATTTTTTTTTTATTCTGATTAAGGAAGATGCATGTCTCAAATGTTTAGTAAATTTGGCAAATTGTCTCAAATGTTTAGAGAATTTAGAGAAGTTTTAACTATGGTTTAAAAAAAAGTATTGCTGAATTTGAAAATGCCCGTCATTAATCATTACTAAAGAATATGCATATATAGTAATGCCTTTATCTCTTATTTTCTTTCAGAATTTGCTGAACTTAGATGGTTTTGAATTCAAAGAGAAGACTAGAAATAAACAACAAGTTTCTTTGAGTAAGAAGTGACAATGCAGCGAAGGCAGAGAGGAATCAGTGCGGGATTGCTTTTGCTGTTCTATGAAATTTCTCGAGTTGGATTTCAGAACATTCCTCCTGTTACACTTGGGACACTTGCACTGAATGTTATTCTCTTTTTGAATCCCCTGGGTCCACTGTCTGAAGTGTGCATCAGTGTAAATGAAAGCTTCTACAGAAAAAATTGGTGGCGTTTGCTGCTTTCTACTGTCCACCATGCAGATGACTGGCATTTATATTTTAACATGGTTTCCATGCTTTGGAAAGGGATAATGTTGGAAAGAAAGCTTGGAAGCGCTTGGCTTGCATATATAATTGCAGTATTCTCAGTGCTCATTGGAGTTGTTTATATGGTTTTGGAATATGCACTTGCAGAACTACTGGATGACCCTACATATAAAATGATTTGTGCTGTGGGTTTTTCAGGTAAGACATGTAGTTGATGCAATTTGCTTAGGTAAAATTAATATTTTTAGTTACTATATAGTCAGTATATTACTGTTGAATATAGAAAATGTATTCATCCAGGCAGATCTGAATATTCCAAGCTTGGAAATATGCAGCCTACATGTACGTGCATTGGACCGTTATTCAAGCAGTAGACTAAGGCAACTTCAACAAAACAAGTATCCATAGTTGATGTTTATAAACCTCCAACATCCTCCCATATAAACATTCCTCGAGTTGCGGGGAGTGGTGTATGTATGGAACAGCTGTTGAACAAGTAAAAAAGGAGTATTTTCCTGGTGATAACTCCTCCTTTTGAGAGTCACTCCGCATCTGTGTTTATGAACCCTGTACTTTTGCAGCTTTCAAGAGCCTAAGGATGCCTGGATACTTCTTTTTTTTTTTCTTGTTTTTACAGTTCGATGAAACAGACCTGTTTGTTGTTTCTCAGGGAAACCTGTCAGAACACCTGGCCTAAATGGTTCCAATGACACTTGCACCTAAAATATTTGAAGCTGAATATACAAGGTTTTGGTGAGCCAAGGATGGATTGGTAGAGACAATTGCTAAACGACACTTGAGAAATTCAGTATTCTTTCCTTTGTTAAATTTGTAGTTTCTAAACCAAGTACAGTTTTATCAGTAACAAATAACAAAAGTTTGCATGAGACAGTGTGTTTATTTGAGCACGCTTAAGATTACAGAATCACAGAATGGTTAAGGTTGGAAGGGACCTCTAGAGATCATCTAGTCCAACCCCCCTGCTCCAGCAGGGACACCTGGAGCACATGGCACAGGGTGGCATCCAGGTGGGTTTGGAAGATCTCTAGAGAAGGAGACTCCACAACCTCTCTGGGCAGCCTGTTCCAGGGCTCTGTCACCCTCACAGCAGAGAAATTCTTCCTCATATGGAGGTGGAACTTCCTGTGTTTCAACTTAACCCATTACCCATCGTCCTGTCACTGGTCACCACAGAGAAGAGCCTAGCCCCATTCTCCCTACAATCACCCCTCAGGTACTTGAACATGTTAATTAAATCTCCTCTCAGTGTCTTTTCTCCAGACTAAACAGGCCCAGCTCGTTTAGTCTTTCCTCATAAAGATTAGGGATGATCATAGAATGAGAATCTCTCCGTCCCTGTGTGTGTTAAGGAGTTTGCTAGCTCTTGAGTTTTCTATGGTGTTGGAAGCTAGGGGGGGGGGAGGCGGGGAGAAGCCTTTTTCATGTGTTTAGTAATATATCTATATCGTGATCCATTCAGCTATTTTTCCTGAATCAAATCTTTTACTTGCCATTTTGCAGATTTTTTTTTCAAGCAGTTGTTCTCAGTTTCCTCTTGAGAGGAACCTTTTCAAAAACATTTTGAAAGTTCAAGTAAAATCTGTGAACTCATTCTGTCATATCAGCTGTTGCTTACATGTTAAAACAGTTGTATTCAATTAGTAACAAATGGTTATTTATTGTGATTAAAGGTGATTTATGTGGCTTTTTTTGTTGCAGAAAGAGTGATTCTGGAGTATATGTAAGGTGATTTTTCCATTAATTCAGGGTTCTTGATTCTGCTCTTTAGTAGACTCAGCACTAATGCATCACTTTGTCTTGTTTTCAGTCATGGCTTTTCTCAATTCACGAAGTGTTTTCTGATACTTAATAATTAGTACAGCTGCACCTTCCATTTTAAAATTATGTTTGTATTGTTTTGAATACCTCAATAGCTGCAGTGAATGGGTATATGAAAAGTAACTTACATATTTGCATAGCATAGCCAATTCTAAGTTGTATTTTTTTTGTTGTTGCTGTTTTATTTTTTTAAGGCATTGAACGGTATCACTGAAAAGCAGCTTACGGCTGTTCTGGCATGTAACAGTATGCTTCCTGGTGTTGTGAAACTGCATGGTTCTATGGTTTTAGTTGTTTGAGTCATTTTTATTTCTTTATTACTCGGACCCAAATGCTTGTCTCTTGATGTGATTTGTTCTTTTGTTTACAGGAGTCTTGTTTGCTCTCAAAGTTCTTAACAATCATTACAATCCAGGAAGATTCAGCAGTGTCCTTGGAATGCAGATATCTAATAAATATGCTTGCTGGGTGGAGCTGGTGGCAATTCATTTAATTTCCCCAGGGTAAGTGCATTTAATATTTCAAAGATAGTAGAAGAGATCTGGGGTATCTGAAGTTGTTTGAAAACTTATTTTGGGTAGTACCTGCCTGCCATCCAAAATGATTATTGAGACTACAGTTAAGTATTGAGGATACAGGGTGCTTTTTTGCCCTCAGCATCTTCTAGTGTGACCATGTTTCAAAATGAAAGAAATGGAATGCTCTGCTTGTGAAAGATAATGAGGGCTGCTGGGCAAGGAAAAGGGACATATGCGTTCAGCAATACAAGCTAACCTGAAACTTTGCTTTGTATTTCTCTTTGCTTTGTATTTCTCTCATAGTCCCAAATGTCCGTTTGTTCCAATCACTCCTCTAGCATAAGATAGAACTATTATCCAGATACTGCCATTTCTTTTCTTCTTTTTCCTCAATTTCATTGCCTTGCACTATTGCTGAGTCCACTGTTCCATTTTCCTTGGTGCTCAGTTCTGCCAGCACAATTCCCCCAGTTCCCCCAAGCCCCTTCAGATTAGTGCCTGCCTTTTCTTTGACAGCTGATTTTTGGAATTGTAGTTGCAAGTCAATAGTTTGTGGTTTATAATATTTTAGAACTGTTAGCTGTACTGGAGGATGGATGTGAAATCAAACTACCAAACTTAGTTTGTAGATTTGATGGCTTTATTTCTCTATCAAACCACAATTTACAAACATATTTTCCTACTTTTCAGGAAGGTTATAAAAGGAGAGAGGGAGTGAGACTGAGATATTCCTCATGAAATACTATTACATAAATAGATGAAAAATTTCCTTTTCTAGGAAAAGGAGAAGAAAGTTCAATTATTACCTATTCTAAATACTACTCATACTGTTTTCATGACTTACTACCTGACTGGCTACAGCAAGGCATCCCAAATTAAATAACAGAACTGCAGTACTGAAGTACTCGCTGCTCCAAACAGAAATTTGAGCTGAGGTCTTTTATGTTATACTACTGTCATAGAAAACCAAAGTTTTCAGCATTAAATACATTCTTCTGCAAAACATAAACTGTCATTTTAGCCAAAAATGGTTGTTTGATGGTGTATATTTAATAATCCTACTTGTCTTCTTATTAGTAAGTAGTGAAAGAACATTGTCTGTAATAAAACCTCATATGCTCATCTTGTACCATACCCAATTCATGGAAAAACAATGAGGGTAGTGATTGTGTGTTGTTGTTTGTTTCAGTTATATTACTACAGGAATGTCATTGATGGAGTAAAAATTGTATGGAAGGTGTAGAACTAATGTCAATAACTTTCACAATTTGAGTGGGAGCTTACATTGCTACTTGGACTAAAGAACCTCTGGACTGTTGCATGCCATCCTGATATTAAGGGCAATTTCACAGCACTTAAATGATAAGGTGGATGATAGAAAACAAGGAGTAGTTTCTAGAAGTTCAAGTCCCAGAACACAGTGTGTTTAATTAGTAACTGCCTCCAAATGAACCATAACAATTGTAGCACTCAGAGCAATGCAGTTTGCCTGCTCAGGGCATGTTGTAGTATTTGAAGTGTCAGATTAAATGGTGTTGCTTTGTAGGTCAGGTTGCGTAAATTAGCTTTGCGTAGGTGAGAGGTGGAAGACTGGGGCAGAATTCTGTCTGGTCAGAAGGACGTAGGTTCAGCTTGGGCCTGCCTTAGAAGATATTTGTATCACAGGATCATCAGAGAATCTATAAGCAATGAAGGATTCAAAACTAATATGGAGGGTACTGAAATTTAGATTTATATGCTAGGTGAAATTTAGGGTTTTACTGTTTTTTTTTTCTTTTTCATTTTATGCTTTTGTTATGGGGAAATTTTAAGTCACATTTAATTTCTTTCTACCCCTGCTCTTCCAAGAAGTGAGGAGATTGGGATGTCACCCTTTTATAGCAATCCTTGGGATGAAATCTTTCCCTGGAAAGAGACTTGTTTAGAAAAGTTATCTTCTAATCTCTGTGCCCATTCCAGAACTGTGCATGTACTATTTACGTCTTCTATTTGGTATGCAGGTGCTTGACCTGTGTTCATTACTAAAGAAAACGTTAATCTTTAAGGTTGTTTCTATATTACCTCATTTTTTTTTATCAAACTGACAAAGAAGGCACTGCTGGATTAGGAACTCAACCTCATGGTTATTATGGTTATTTTCAGGCTTTTTTTTTTTTTTTTTTTTCCCCCCAAAAGTTAAGAGTAAGAAAGGATGAGAATCATGGGAGAGTGAAAAGTTACAAATGAAGAGGAATAGAGGATCTTATTTTTCCAGCAGTTCAGAGCATTGATGTTTCATATTGTGACTGTCCAGACTTGATCACTTCACAGGTGATTGGGGTAGCGAGACTTCAAGATGGCACTTGGAAATGAGTCATTCAGTTATAATTTACAGTGTATCAATAATGAAAATCAATTTCTTCATTTCACATGGTTTCCACGAATCTACAGGATCTCAAAATATCTGAACAAAAAATAGTCAAAACATCAAACTTCATCAGTAAGAATACTGAGATTTTCATTTAAGAGTTATTTATATAAACATATTTTGACAAATCTGGTTCTAAATTTTGATTTCCTTCCCAGTCCCAACCCTGGTTCTGTTTCTGGTGTGAATACTTTTTTTTTTTTTTTTTTTTTTTTTTTTAAGCTCTAATATTGAAACACTTGTGAGACCTTTTGTTATGCATGTGTTTTCCTACTTAGTTGACTTTTTAATTGCTCGTTGCTTAATGTTTAGGGAGATCACTGACCATCACTGGTTATCAGTCATATTTACTGTTGAAGAGTTTTATTGATGAGTTGTCTTGCTGTGTTGATATGGGTAGAATTCATGGATTTTAAATCAGCAAGTCTCACAGAGGGAGAATACAAGTGGTCCTTCTGCTGTAACATCTTGACTGTTACAGCTGTTTGAATCAATGAATTGGCTTATTCTTGCTTGACAAACACTTCTGTCGCTTTGACTAAAGATTTCCTGACATCCCTTACCTGAAGTACTAGCTTGTTTTCACAGTAATGTCACAGTATTGAAAGCTGCAACAGCAGTGTAATTTGGGCTTGGAGGCACTTAAGCATGATATGTCCTTCACATTCTTGGTTTAGTTGTAAGCCATCGTTTGACCTCATGATAAGAATTAAAGAGCAGATCAAATTCATGTATCTTTAAGTTTTAAGCCCCGTGTTTGTTAATTACAGGAGCAGATCAGTAATTTTAATGTATTGTTGAGAAACCAATATTTATCTGGTGGCCATCACTGCACTAATGTTCTTCTTTAATACCAGTCCTGTTTCTTAGAAATCATTAGGTCATTGCAATTCATCAGGAGAATATTGTCAGATAAACACTCTCGTTTGATAACAGATTCACAGAATAAGCAAGCAGGGAGATCTTGTTACAGTGGCTGGAGCTAGTAAATGTGCCCAAGAGGCGGCTATTTAGAGCCCGCTGGAGGGATCCTGGAACCCTTCGTGAGTTATTTTTGGAAATGAAGCAAATCAGTTCTGGTAATTTGAAAAGGGCAAGTGATGGTGCCTCTTGGAATGAGGAGGGAGCCCAAGAGTTGTAGACCAGGTGAGCTGCTTACTCCTCTCTTCTTCTATGAAGCAATTGAAGTGTAGTAGGAACTAAAAGGCATTTCAAGAAAGATCAGGGTAAACCAGCTTGGTTCCTTCCTGTAACACTGGAAAAGGCTTTGTGGCTTGTAAGAAAACTAAAGATGCCACCTGCTTTACTTTTAGCCAGACTTTGAGCCCAATGTTCTCAAGGGGACCTAGAATAGTGTGCAAGAGGATGGGTTGCGATGCACAACTGGTTAGAAAAAAATGTACTCAGCAGGGGTTTTGTTGTTTTTGTTTTTGTTTTTTTCCTAGTGATGTGTGGAATGCCTCTTACGGGACTCTCTTATGGGATAAATAGTCAGGAAACATTTTCCAGTCTTTTATTATTCTGTCAGATCTAGCATTTAAAAAGAAGCAAAAGCTCAGTTCCCAATTTATTACAAAATACCTGGAATTAGAAAAGTTGCTAGTAAAAGAAACGATGGCATTTTCCTGTATAGGTCTGGTTAAAATGGGTTCTATGTTGTTTGTGGGTTTTTTTTTTTTTGGGGTTTTTTTTGTTCTTTTCTTCCCCTTATGTGATCACTTGATTTATTTTAATTTGTGTTCAGTGAGAGTAAATTAACTACATTGCCTACTTTCCAAGCAAGATTTAATTTTATAGCAAAGGGTGTAAATTGTAGGTGACTACCTGCTTAATTTAATTTGGAAATTAACTGTGTGTATAAATAAACACATGAATTTTATCTCATTGTCTCACCATTTATCATTTTTCAAAATAAATAGCTCCAGAGTCTTGCACTGTGTTGCTTTGTTATTACTGATTTGTTTAGCGAATGTGTGCTCTCTAGCAGAGCCTTGGAGTAGAAGATGTATCACAACATAGGGGGGAAATTTGATATAGATTGTCAAATATTATACTCATTTCGTACATGTCAGTAGTATTGTATGAGTGTGTGTGTCTGAATCTTATTTTTCGCTTAGAATACTCTATTTAGACATTTTAATTGTTTATTTCTACTCTTCTAATATAACTTTTTTTTACTAAAAATTAATAGCAGATATCTATGGCTCGCTTGATAATATAGCTTGGGCACCTATTATGCTAAACTGTTCAATAGTCATCAAATAGAAATTTTTGCTTTGCTGAAGACTTCTTAAAACTGGATGTTTCTGCTTGTTTATATTGCACTCAGCATTTTTTTTCACCTTGATTTTTGCATTTTGTGGAACGGTGATAGGCTCAGGTAAGCCCGAATGAGCATGAATGTGCTGTAAAATGCTTCCAGGAATGTAGGTAAATAAATAATCTAATGTTGGTATTTTTTTAGAGTAATGTTTTTTAAAATATTTAATATTTTCCATAATAGGTATCACACTTTTCAAAACAGGCAAAGATGTATTTTTTGCAACAGGGAATCTGAAATTAATTCCTTATAAATAGTTTATTTTACCACCTACTTTTTACCTATAACTTTTCCCTGCATTTACTCCTCCCTCTTAAATTTTGCTGGTAACTTGTGGAAGAGAACTGCAGTTTTACACAGCTGAGTACCAGAGCATGGTTCAGTAGATGGCAAAAGACTGAATTTAGAGTTGATTTTCATCTCCCTCTAGTGGCACATATATGTTCCCTTATATTCCTACCAATGGCATCTGTAAGTTGTATTGACATGAGTATGTGGAGCATCATTACCGTGTCTGTGTGGCTGTCTTGGATTTCTGACCAGAACTTGGGCTTTTTTTGTTGTCGTTGTTTGCTTGCTTTTTAAAGTCATGATTAGATCTATTCTTTATTTAGACAAGGGTTTTATTTCTGCTTTACAAAGTAGGGGAAAAATGGGTTACTTGAATTTTGACAGCAAGTAAAAATCCAGTAGACTAAGTTATTTATAATCACATATGCTAGTAAATATTAAAAAGTATATTAGCTTCTCGAACATTATAACTTTTTTAAACTTCATAATAGAGAAGCAATTTAAAGCATTTACTTTAGATGCTTTGACGTGAGCAACATTCTGTCCTTTGGACAGCTAAAACACTCTGTGCTCATTGATTTTCAGTTGCTTGAGGATAGCTGTTGGATGTTTTTCTGTAACTCTGTATCCCCACTACTTTTAGAGAAGTCAGAGGAAGAAAACTTGGCACCTTAGCCCACATTCTTCTGACCATGTTGGATATTTCTAGGAAGCATAAAATGGCAAAATTAAAACTTTCACAAGAAACACTGAAGTGTTCTTCTATACTAGCTATATACATAGCTATAAGATTAACTTTATGGCTCAGACTTTAATGTGGTGAAGCTGCAGTTCTCAGATGCAGCCTAGAGGTGGATCTTGCTGCTTTTCCTCAAGATAAGCATGCTAAAAAGTGCAGAGGGTTTTGTAAACTGCCCAGGTAGATCATTTCAAGTAAGTGATGCTTTAAAATTAGAAGTCAGCAAGTGTGTATGTCAGAGCAGAAATTAACAAACCTTTGAATTCCCCACTGTCTTTGCAGACAAGTTCGTTCTGTGTGCTTGGTCTCAGTCCAGTAACTCAGGAAGCTTCTGGTTTACAACAAAATTTGCAGTCCCCTACTAAAAAAAAAGCCACCTTTCTATTACTCACAGCTTTTTTCCTTTCTCTTAGGACTTCCTTTGCTGGGCATTTGGCAGGGATTCTTGTTGGACTGATGTATACCATGGGACCTCTGAAAAAGATCATGAAAGCCTGTGCAGGTATATAGCTGGTTCCATTTGTGATATTTATTTTATTTTTTTATTTGAATAATTTTTTTATTTTTTATTTTTTTATTTTATTTTATTTTTTAAATTGAATAAATCTAACTAGAAAAATCCAGGCACTTAGGTGATTGATGGTATGTTTTTATTAAACAGAATGCAAAAGAAAAGCTTTCTTTAACATGAATGATAACCAATAAGTGTGTTCTCCAGGCGTTTGCGCTTGGAGGAATAAGTTCTACTGTACTTTAAAAATGTATATTTAAAGTTCAGGTAGAGTTCAGGTAAAATGGTATTGAAATATGTAACTTTTCACAAAGTGCAGTAAACGCATGAAAATATACCAGAGGACAGTATGTTACTATGTTACTTTTTACTACTTGTATCCATTTTAGTGGAAGCTCCTATCGTTTGGGAAAGGCTTTTTTCATCATTTACCAGCACAAAAAGAGTGTAGTGTTATTATAGTCTTTAGTTTTCTCAAGGTATAACTTCACTTCAGAAATTTTTCTGGATATGTTTTAGAGAACATATTTTAGGTTGTTTTTGCATTTTTCTACTCTGCATGGATATATTGTTTTATTTATTTATTTATTGTTTTATTATTGCATGCTAATATTAAGTCTGGAGCCAAATACAAGCTTACCGATGTTACATACACTCACCAATGGAAAAAACAAGTCTATAGATGTTCATAGTTTCATATTTGTATCATATCAAACAAACATTCTGAAAGAAACAACACTTTAAACTTTATTTTCTCTTTTTAAATGGACAATATGATTATTTTAATAATGCATGCATAATTCTTCTTATATTTAGGTGTTTTTTCTTCATCCACCTACCCTACTCGTCAGAGAGACCACTATTCGCGTAAGTGCCCTCAGTTACCTAAAAGCTTATTTCCACTTTAAAAACCAGTGAGACCACTTTTACTAGTGTTGAAAAACCTATGTAAGTTTTTACATAGTTTTTACATAATTAATTGGAAAAATGATGACCTAAGGTCTTTGGTCCACCTTTCTGTTGTTGATCACTCTCCTGGACTGTTTTTGTGAATTAGAAAATTGTCATATATATTTGGAACTTCTAACCTTGTTTCCTTCTAAAATTAGAATAAAATAAATTATGAAAGAAAACTAGTATGAGGATAATATCTTGTTTCACCATGTCCCAGTGAGTAGCAACAGTTGTTTATTCCAATTTTACAGAGTATTACAATCATCCAGGTTATGAGTACAGCACACCGAGGAACTATGATGTTTATACAGGTGGACTTACTGAAGAGGAGCAGCTTGAAAGGGCAGTGCTAAACAGTCTTAATGAAAGAGGTAGGAATCACATAGTATTTGTATTTTTTAATTATGATTAATAGTGAGAGGGGAGTTAAAAAGAAAATGCATTGTTCATGACTTGTTTCCAATATTTTGAAAATTTTCTCTTCAGAAAAAGAATTGAGGAAAATTTCCTGGTACAATTTTTAAGAACACCATGTAAGGATGCTGTATCATTCCCTTTGTGAAAAGTGCAGTTATTAATAATTGCTTGCTTATGTTGTTAATACTACACAGAAATCCTTTTCCTAAGAAAAAAAAAAAGCTAAGTAAATTAAGCTACCGCACCATAATCTCTTATAATACTCTAAACGTTAATATAAAACAATATAATAGAAAAGTTGGTATGTTACCGATACTAACACTATCTCTGCCTAATTTTGCTTTTTCACATATTTAACTGAGGAGCAGTATACTGGCTGCTTACTCTTCATATTGTCCTTTTTCACCTAAGAGAAAGCTTATACTCTGGGCTTTAGTTGACTGGCCTGAAAAAAAGAAATTAAGAACAGAAAATTACTGAATTTGACTGAAGTTTGATAGCTGGTTTAGTATTACTCATTGGGATGTATTTTATCTTTTCTTAGTGTGAGTGAAGTCTAAAGGGGATAAAATACTTTGTAGACAAAACTTGTCAGATTCTGAAAACTGAGGGAAAGCTTATTGGAACTTAACAGCACATTATTAGAGCACTATTATGTCACACAAATCTTTTAAAATATATTTAGATGATTTTAAAAGAGCAAAAATTAAAATTATTTACATTCTCTGGTATAAAGACTGAAAAAAATGAATAAATAGAATAAATTAAAAAAAAAAATCTCTTGCATGCCAATATGAATTCTTTTGGGAATTTGGCCAAAGACCTTTCTAACTAATTTGATATTTCTTTTCAATTTGTTGAAACTATAACATTTAATCTTAATATAATAACTAGATAATTAGCAGTGTCACTTCCATTCTTTTTCATTTTCTTGTGTGTGTATGTGTGTTTTGTTTTTTGGGTTTTTTTGTTGTTGTTGTTTTTAAAATTCCTGAGTGCAAGGAAGCATTCATCAAGGTGAAGAGATAAATGCCCCTACTCATAACTGCCCGTGTTTCCATTTCAATGCATCATTCATAAATCTCTACCCAAAACTTGCACTAACTTGCAGCACTATTGCTTTCAAGCTTTTATAACAAAGAACATGTTGCCTTGACTGAGAGATATTTCCAAAAGGCAGATAGATACCAAGTATCAAATTCAGTTTATTAGCATATTCTTTGATCTTTTTTCTTTCTCGCTCTCAGCAGTGTATCTCTTCCTTGATTTTGCCTTTGTCACATTTAATTTTCTAGTTCATAAACTGGCCTTTTAAACCAATTAGAACCTCTTAGTAAATGAATAAAAATGCTAATAGTTGCAAAGTTAAAGTAGCGCTAGAATTATTAGCTAGTTATCTCTGTAGCAGTATTGCTCAGTAAGAACCTGACACTGTGCCTGCAATAGCTGATTTTAGTCTTACTATTCACCTTCTCAGCAAAGGTGTTAGCAAGAAATGTTTTTTAAAAAAAGGTAGAATATGGCCTAGGAAATACCATGCTGTAGAGAATGTTTTTCAAAAGCCGTGCAATTGTTGCATTATCAAATCTCCAATGACATTCTTTGATTGTTTCTGCCACAGGAGCAGTAGTTTAGGAAGTAGGATTGGGTGGGAAGCTGCTTTGATGCCGTGCCTCCGTTTTTGTATGTCAGCTAGCTGTGTTCCCTGTGTAGGTCACATAGGGATCTTAAATCAAAAAATATGTTCTAGATAGCTCTTTCTGAAATGCTGGAGTAGGTATCCTCTGAGCTCTGTCCTCACTTGACCATTAAAATGGCACTGCCTCATCTAGATCAGTGTTTTGAAAATGCTAGTTTTAAATTTATCTCTTTCCATCTCCGTGTTACCAAAAATGTGCTCTATATGAGTATTTTATTATGAATTTTTAAATCTTTATTACCACAGTGCCCACTTGGTTCAGATACTGAAATGCAGCTATTAAAAGCAGCTTCAGGCAGTTGTGCTTGGTTTGAAAACAGACATCAAGGTGCTTGATTTAGTTTTGGTCAGTGTTGGTACTATATTTAAGGTATTAGATTGCATAAAGATTTCTATAGGATGAATATAGTCAGGGGAGATTCATTCCTCCTTTATTTGCACTGTTCCTACCAGTGCTGCCCATCTTTCTTCAGTTCTTCTGTCTTTAGGGCTGTTAATATGTGTGAATCCACGTGCTTTAAAAATTGGCCCTCTCAGGGAGGCCCAACTTGCCCTGGAGAGTAGAGCTTGGAGGAGGACATTTCCTCAGGTGTCTGGAGGAGGGGTTGTCAGGGAAAGCTTTTGATGGATGAACCCACAGTCTGGCAGATGTGCTAACTGCTGCTATGAGCTTCAGTAGGTTGCATCGTCTTGTGCCTTTCCTGCTTCGCCTCCTCCTGACCATTACTGAGAGCCCTCTGTGCCTCCTCTTCCTCCTGTCTTTGAAGCATACTTTGTGTATGAAATAAAACTGGTTCAGATTTATTACAGCACTGTGTTCTGTTAAAAGATCATTACCAGGAACTTTTTAAAGTTGCTAATGCAGATAAAAGGGATTTGGTGTTCACCATGTGTCTCTTCAGGGAGGGGGAAAGAAAAAAAAGACAAGACACAGTTAAGTTCAGCTCGCTGTTACAGACAACATTCCCTAAGTTTTCAGACTTGCTTGGCTGCATCTTTCTTGAGTTGTTATGTATTATAGGGATAAAAACACAGACACCGTTAATTTAAAAGTATGTCTCCATTCTGCTTGAATTATACCATGATTGCACACTTTCAAAGTTGTGAAAATAGGCAGCACTGAAATGTTGTGGCACACACATGTCGAGAAGGGTTTAGCCTGTGCATGGTTACAGAGCCGTGGTCTGGCACCCTGGCACAGCTGCCTTTTAAGGCTCCTCTGCTCTGTGCTTTTGTCCCAGTGCTGCTTGCTCAGTTGTCCCGGGCACTGCACTGCGCTGACATTGCTCCTCTCCATGTTTAACCTTCTCGAGGTTATGACACACTTTTACAGTGTGTCCTATGATTAATTCCTTCCATCAAACCCTTGGGAGAATGTCATGTATTCTTGAGAACGCTGCCCGAATGAGGGGTTAACTTTTTTAATCTTTAGGCAAGAAGTCGGCAGTGACATATTTGTTCTTACATTCTGATTATTTATGATATGAAGTTCATCTTTTGCTCCAAAGGTTTTTATCAGATAGGAGCTCTAACAATCATTAATTTTGTTTGTGTTTTGAGACGTATATGACGCTGACCAAAGTATTTATGGACGACACCATGCTAAAATTTATGCAGAATGCTGCCTTTTTTTTTCTTGTCACTTCCGAAATACACAAACACTTTTGAAGGCTTTGCCACTACAGCTTTTTTTGGATAGTTTCCTTCTTGCTAAAGTTTCAGCTTCCAAAGAAAATAAAAATAGGAAGAAAACACTTTAAAAGTTGAAAAAAATATCTCTGACTGCAGCTAGGAATATTTTTTTACATTCACACTAGATTTATTAGAAAAACATGGTTTGCATATGGAGATAGACTCTGTTCTTGGTATTTTGATCCAAGATCCAAGTGATGCAAATAGGAATCTTTTCATTGACTTCAGTGATCTCTGGATCAGGCTGCTAATTCAAAAGATTATTTTCGCCCCCCCCTGGTAACTTGACCTCTTTTTTTTTTTTTTTAAAAAAAAAAAAAAAAGGAACAAATGTTGTTCCTTCCACAGTGGGTTTGGCAGGGTCACCTTGCTGCAGAACAGGCAGTTCTGCTTAACAGCTGTGGGCATAATTAGAAGAAGCTGTGTGTGGGCTACATAAAAGCACTCGCCCGCGCGCTGGAGAAAGTGGTAGTTGCTGTGGAGAGGCTCCAGTCTGGATTGGTGTCTCTGTCTATCCATCTGGGTTTCTTATTTTTGGCATTGGGAAGGGGATTTTGTTTGGAGTTTCTTTATTGTTATACCTCTCTGTTAGGCCTGCAGAAACACACCAAGTAAACATGAACTGTTTTTCTAAATGTGATTTTTAAACTTATTAAAATATTATGAATTTTTTTGTAGTAAACTGAAATTGTTAATAATCATCTCCAAACTAAGATCAGTGAATATTCTTAACCTTGGATTTATCCATTGGTTGACTTATTTTAACTCTAGCAATTTTTTAGTTAGATTAATTCTAAGACTGGAAATCCTTTACACTTCCTTAATTCTTTGTTTTCCGCCAGGAGTCCATAGCTTGTGTTTGTGTTTCAAGTACCATGTACATTCCTCGCTAGCCTGTGTCTGCAGCAGTAGTAGGTTATGCACCAAAAGGATATATGGGACAATTCTGTCTTTCATATTCAGTCTCATGTGTCTGTGCAGTCTTGTAGACAGACATGAGCAAGCTCTGTCTGCCCTGAAAGCGGCTGGATGGGGTCCAGCTCTGATCAAAAAGTCTTAGTTCTGTTAGTTCAGGCAGATTTTTGCTAATGCAGTTGCAGGTACATTTAGCAAACCTGAAGTACGGACAGATTTGATCATGTCTGCAAAGGGTTTGCTAGACATCCTAGCAGCAGTTACATATTTTAATTATGGTTGGGAGTATTGCAAGATGGTTCTGAATATGAATTCTGCTCTTGTTAAACTCTTCAGAGTTTAATCTGTAAACTACAGGGGTTTATCTGTTCATGATGCTTGCCTCAAATTGAAATGTTATAGCCTCAAATTCATAGATGATATCCATAAGATGTTACATGCAAACATTAGTAGTGGTTTACAGTTAAGGAATTAAGCAACAGGAAGGTATGATTTTTTTAAAAAATCAAACTTTAGTAGGACCTGAATTAGATCTTACGTATATGTCATAGCATTGTGAATGAATAAGAATAGTATCTAGCACTTGTATATTAGCACATTTCTTCCTTCAATAGAACTTGCTGTTGTGATTTCTGGATGGTGGAGACATTTTTTTGAGGAAGATCTGTGGCACTCAAGTCAGAAGCAAAATCTTCACTAACTCATTAAATGTCACATTTCCACCCGAGTGCTTTCAGAGGAAAATATTTTTCTATATTTTTTTCACGTAGGAACTGATTTCCTTCACCTTTAGAGGCCTGCTGTTTCCACCAGACAAGTGATGAATTGGTGTTGCTGATGTTCTTAGTTTTTCACCTCTTTCTGTCTTCTTTTCTAGGCCATGCACCTAGTAACTGTATTTTAATGCTTGATATGCTGAGAATGTGTGAAAAAGATCTGGGAAAAAGAGCCTTGAACTGATTGCTATTAGAGTAAAAAGCCCAAGAGAAGAGTGTAGCACACGTGCAAGGACAGCCTTGTTTTGAGAATGCTTATGCTAAAAATACTAGACACATTTTACTTATTATCAAGACAGGCAAAACTTAGCGGCTTGTTTTGTAGACAGCAGGATGTGTAGCTGTTCAGCTGCAGCATTAAAACATTGGTTATTCAGCTGCTCTTTTCAGAGCAAACATTCTGCTATAAATATTATACATAATGGCAAATATAAGCTCTGAACTTAGGACTGGATTATTATTATCAAAAAATACCTATCTATCTAAAAATCTTAGCTATCTACATATCTATCTATCTATTCCAGTGGCTTTCACTTTGCTTTCCTTTTGATGAAACCTGATGTGACAGAGAAACTGCTAGATGCTGGCAAGTAATCCCTGGGTTTCAGACCAGCCAGACAATAAACAACTCTCTAATATTCAGTGCAGCAGCTTCTGTAGAGCCCATCTGTTTCAAAATAACCCTAATTCTGCTTACAGCGCGGAATGCCTCATTGGCTGGAGCTTGTCCTAATTTCCGTGGCAGCCCGTGCGGCCACGGTGCCATCTGCTGGGTGACGGAGCCTTGTCACGGGAGGCACCTTCCCCTGCGAGCCGCGGATGGGCTCAGGTCTCACGTCGTTATAAGTTACATTAGTGGCTATTAAATTGTTCCCCAAAGCTCTCTCCAAATAGCTTAAAGCAGTTTGCTGCTCTCTAGCTTCTTTGCTTTTCAGTACGGGGTACTTTCCTGATAGTCTTCCAAAATGACATTTCAAATCTTGGAACTGTTTGAAAAAGATGAAGTCTAAGCCTAGACGGGATCAAGTGATGCCCACACAGTTTCTCCTCCATGTCTGACATGCCTTTTGACTGGAATTAGTTGTTTGTGAATCTGGCCTTTCCGGGCGCAGACTGTGGTGTTGAGGTGATGCAGTGCTCTGATCTCTGAAAAGCTGCAGTGGGATCTCCTGCTATTTGATCACTGCCTTCAATTCTATGTATTTTAGCTTCCCTCAGATATGGAGGAACTATTTTTCCCTGACACACTCTCTCTCCATATATATATATATATATATATAATATATATTTTTCTTCCTGCAGTGCTGAAAAGATTGTGTCTTTTTCTGCATAGAAAGTAGTTGTGACAAATTACTATTTCTGCATATTTTGTTTAAGTATGTTATTTTATTAACATTTCTATTGTATTAAAAATGAAAGATGTTAGGGAACTATTTTGGGTAAGAAGATTATTTAAATACATACATAAATATATATGAATACATATATTCAAACCCTTGCATTCAGACAGTTCTTCATTTTGCATTTTTGATGTACAAATACATATTTTCTTGAAGATCACCATAAAGCTTTTCAAATACATCAAGAGTCTTTTCTTACTGGGTCAATATATAATGGAGCAATTTATTTTTTAAAAACATTTTCTACTTTTCTTACAAGTGATGAACATACTAGGCATCTTACTATCACATGCTATTCTGCAATGGAAAGTGTGCTTACAGGTAGGGCAAGAGGTGCTGACAATATCCAGGGGTTTTGCACAGTGTTGGTCACATAGTGGCATGGCATTTTCAGAGGATCGAGGAACAGCCTGCATGCATTCCAGTTTTGCGTTTAGCCAGTTGAGACACAGGGACAAGCTGAAGATAAAATACCAAACGCACACGCACATTAAATTCACTTTCTGCATGCTAATATGAATTTGTAAAGATCCTCTTAAATGGTGCATCTCATCTGATAAACACTCAGGTTAATATTCCCATCTACTATTATCTGAGCAGTTACTTATCTCGAGGCATTTTCGAACTTCGAAGAGTTTAAGTTCTCTGCAAGTAAAGAAGAAAATGTGATATAGATGTTCTAATGTTTTACAGAAACTTGCATTTGTTGGTGAGTACTCTGTGAGTACAGCCGCTTGTAATTGGTTCAGAAAGTAACAGGGATGTTTGGAACCAGGACTTTCACTGATGGTGCAACATAAATAGACCTTACTCTATTCAGTGCAATTTCTGTTACAAGACACAGCTGTAATTAAAGTCTGTCTTGAAAATGAGCATACTAGTATGATACTTGCTTTTTGTTTCCAAATTCATACTGCTAACTTAAATAAGGTCCCGAGATGCATGTTTAATGCAAGATACTACCAAGTCTGAAATGATATTGTTAAAGCTAGTTTATTTATCCTTATTACTGCACATAAGCTTGGAAGGCAGCCTCACATCTTTGTCTCCCGAGTCCCCCCAGGGTGTGGGAGGCTGAGGCCGTGAGTAACCACAGCCTCTGCTCCTTACTTTGCTCTATGCCTTGGATGTGAGTTCTGGATTCACAGTTGCTGAAATGGTTCTTTTTCTCTCGTGCAGTGCCAGGAGAGACTACCCAGGACAGAGAACTGTCAGCCTTGCTGTGTGCTATTTCTGCTCAAATTATTTTACTTACAGTTTTTCTCCAGCTGAACTGCCACGTGTATTTTATTTCTTAATTGCTTGCTGTCAACTAAAAAGGAATTTTATGTACATCTGGTATGGGTCACCACATCTTGGACAGCAATACTAACAGCTAATTCCAAAGCTCATTTTTCCAGGAGAAACTACTGAGAACATCTAAAAAGTATAACCTAGAATTTAAGAAGTAGGGATTGTGGGGATTGTGAAAAATGTGAACTTCTAAGGAAATATATACTTGACTTATTTGGCTTGTTTGTTTTTTGTTTTTGTTTTTTTTGGGGGGGATGTTTTTGTAAGAACAGTTGCTGTGGACTCTGATTGTCCTAAACAATTGGAGTTGGAAACATTCAACTCTGTGTTAGCATGTTTTGCTGATCTGTGAATTTGCCCATATTAAAGAACAAAATAGCAATTGTTTTTCATCGTGTCTTGCAGATTTTGGTGGATCAACACATAACGTGCGGCGACCCTATGGATTTTGGCTTCCATCTGAGCAGCTTTCAGAAGAGGAAATGAGAAGGCAAAGGCTTCGTAGGTTTGAGAGACGGTGAAATTAGCAGGTGTTGATGAAAATTCCAAAGTGCCCTTCAGAATTACCAAAATATTTATAGGATTATTCATTTGTAATGATTTGTATGCTACCAGTTGCAAAACTGCAAAATATGCTGGGGTTTTGGAGAGTTCAGACTCAATTAGCGCTTGTATCAGAAGGATGAGATGGGAGGATCAAACTGTGATGTTTACATTTTTCAGTCTTGATGCACGGGAGAATATGGGAGAAGGCTGCTAGGTGGACGGATGGCTTTGCACGCGCTCTGCTCGCTCGTGCTCTCTTTCTTTTGTGTAGTTGGAAGAATTCCTTGGCTTTTTGACTGCTCACATTCTCAGTCAGGTTTTCTTCATCACTTACAAAACCATTATATTTATGTCTTTAATAGTTTTAAACTACGTAAATCTTACTTGCAAACTTTATCTGTACATGATGACTTATGCTTTGGGATTGGCATGTGAAATGTCATTTTAAAAGATTGCATTGATAGCAGCCTATAGGCTTGAGCTTTCTAGCAGCCTTACAAGCTGTGTAGAGAAAGAAAAATGCAGCTATAGTTAGCGTAAGAAATTATTCAATATCACCTTGGGTAGTGCAGTCTTCCTTAGATCTTGTCATTTTCACCTAGAGATTATATGTGACTTATCGCTACTTATAATTTCCTAAAGCCAGTCTTTGTTTAAATCCAAAAATACTTTCCTTTATAGATTTAAAATAACTTTCCTAGAACTTATATGGAAAGGGAAATGGATGATGTGCCATGTAAAGAATGTATTTATTTAATAATTTAAACCTTTAAAAATCATCTATTTCTTTCTTAAAAGGCTGTATATTCTACAGGCTTCGGAAATTGTATCATGTACGTGTTGTTCATGCAGCTTTAGAAGTGTTACTGTTCCTGTACCTGTATTTCATCTGAGGTCCAGTAGGAGCTGGAAGCGGTAGCAGACTTGTGGAGATCTTGCATGGTGGAGATACAGGGCACGGTGAGTTCTCTGTTTCCGGAAGGCGTTTCCCTGGGCACCCGGCTGGAGCCTCGAGAGCTCAGTTGCCGCTTTGGAGTGACCCTGCGCTCGCTGCTTGTCAGGCAGGGCCGTCCCCGCGGTACCGGGCGGGCTCTCTGCACCCTCTCTCCGTGCAGGCTGCCCTCACGCTGACTTTCAGTTGATCTCACAAGTATACAACCAAAGCTGAAGGCATCTGCCCATTTAGTAACATTAACAAACGGAGCGTTTTTTGTTCCAGTGGCATTTTGCAAAACTGTTTTTTGCTCAGACTCTTTCTTTTTGCAATGGGAGAATTTCTCCTGAGATTGGCGACATCCTTCTATAGCTATTTTCAGTCCTGCACTAGAGGAATTAGGTGGTTGTCTTTTGGCACAGAATAGCTGGGATCTCTTCAGCACTGATTTAGTTGCATGTTAGGATCAATAATTTCAATGCGTTCTTTCAGGGTTGTGTGATCACTGATCTGTGCTTTATAAAGTCTTGGGACTTGTCCTTTTCCATTGAGTTGCATTTTGAATGTAATATCATAGCACTGTATTTTTCATATAGAAAAAAATCCTGCAGGTAAATTGTTGAGTATATTGCTTAAATAATGTCCATCTTTGATTTTCACTAATGTGCATAATGGAAGCCTTTGCTGAAAAATGCAAGGGCTGCTCTCTCCTGTGCCGTTACCCCTTCCACCGTTTGCTTGCAGCCCGCGCTGCTCTTGTCCCGGGAGCAGCACAGCCGATGCTGTGGGGCGCGAGGCCTCGGCGGTGCCGGCCGAGCGGCAGGGCTGCCGTGTGCCTTTGCTCGCGGGAGCACTGCGGGCGCTGCAGCCTTTTCCGAGGCCCTGGGTGCTTGGGGACCGAAGCTGTTTGGTGTCTTCTCTCTTGGCTGTTCTATGCAGAAGAACAATATATGCAGTAGCGCCAGAATGAAGCAGCAGATATTCAGATCTTCTAGTAGGTCAATTTTTTAAATTTCTTACAACTTCTTAATTATGTATTTAAAAAAATTGCATAGGCTTTAAATGTTTTACTTAGTGTGTAATAATTTTGTAAATGAGGAAGGAATAGCATTGGTGCCTCAAACTAATCACAGTGCTCTGCTGGAAAGTTTCAATGTGCCTTACTTGGTCTGTTAAACTCCGTTTCCTCCCTATGTGGAGGATCTCTGTTCGGGTTCCCCTCTTTATTCTTATTTTGTCAAGCGCTTGCCACTAAATATTGATGAAATTTGTCAGTACTAAGTTGTTTAGCTGTTTGCACTTTTTTCTATATGAAATTGAAATAAATATTTTTTCACATTTCGAAACGATCTGTTTTTCATTACAATAGTTAATAAAGCATGAATTTTAAATTAAAATATTATTAGAAATGAAGATTTGTAACACTGTGGGGGCAGATAACTTATGCTGGGTCTAATTTTGCTCCTTTTTAAGTTCTGTGCAAGTTTTGTGATTGTGTTGTTGGGAAGAAGTTCTGTTATTTATAGTATTTTGGAAAGTTTATTAAGAGAATGATTCTTTAGTAGCATTTTACCCTGTGCTTTCTTTACAGAATTTGGATGCATCCTTTAGCACTCCCCACCACCACCCCCTCCGATTTCAGAGGCCTGATGATGGTAGATGCAAGTCATAGATGAATTTCTAATATGTGCTCTGTTCCACTTCTTTCTTCAGGAACAACAATTCAGGACAGTCTACATAAACCAATATCTCACTAAATATTCTTTCATCCTCTTTAGTAGCTGACTCAGTCTGCATAAAATAAGGATTCTTCAAGGGGAAGGGAAAAAAAATAGTAGTCCTGTATAAATGTTTATTATGTGAAATTTGATTCCTTTTTCTCGGGAGCTGTGATATCTTGTGAATGTTTAGTGCTTCCTCTGCACTTTGTGTTCAGGTGCCAGGTAAGAAGTTCCACATCCCCTAACAAACAGTCTTTGTGGCAGATGGTTTAGTTTTATTTATATAATTAAAGAACTCAAACTGGAGATGATGGAGCAAACCTGCAAGAGCTCCGTTAGTCTGTACAGCGATCCTGACCAAATGTGGGGACCAAAAAGGGCTGTGGGAATTTGTAGGTCAACCTGTGCCTGAAGATTGCCTAAGAAACTTGATCAAAGGACTTGGAAAAATAGGATAAGTACAACTGCTGAAGGGCTTCTCTAGTTTTGTGATGTGACAGGGAGTGGGTGTTGCAGTTTATCACTTCTCACTCCGTGCTTAGTGAATCATAATTTATTTATTTTATAATACTCCACCTGGCAAAGGGCAAATGTCCCTCGAACCAGAAGCAGTTGGTTGGTGGATACCGACACCGAGGCCCTGTGGCTGCGGAGGGAGCGCGCAGCAGAGGAGACCAGAACAGCCTCCTGGCCTGGACGTGTGGTGCTGCCTGTTCCTGCTCCCCGCAGCGGGACTGCCCTGGGTGCACAGGGAGCCTGCAGCGCCTTGCACGGAGCGCAGAGCCGCTGGCGTCACGCATGGCAGCGGCTGATTGTTTCTTTTTGTTTCTGATTTCACTGAGTTTTTGCTGACGCTTCTGGCTAATGTTGGCAGAAGAACCTGTTGTGAGGAGATGTTTTTTTGCAGAACACACTATTCTCCCAAAAAAAAAAAAAAAAGTTTTTTCTAAAGTGCCATGAAAATTTGCTGCTTATTTAGGAAGGTGAATGTTGTTTCTGTGATGGTACTGCTGTGGGAGTTGCTATAGTGACTGCATTTGTTGTGATAGCACAGTAAATTGGCACATAAAAGCAGAATACTTGGTCATTGAACAAATAACTGTTGTCCTGAGGTTGCACTAATATATTCACCTTGGATTGTTTAAGCATTTTCCACTCTATTCTAAGTTTTAAAAAAAAATCCGAAAGGTAATTTGTCTTACTCGCTATGAGACTTCAAAGGGTAAAGCAAATATTGACCGTTTTGAGCTTTTAGTTGTAGATACAGCTCTAAAGGAAAATTAATCTTGTGAGCGTCTAAGCCTTGTAATATTTACTCATATCCAGTTACTTTTTCAGTGAATAAGAAGACTGCAGAAAGACAGTCTGCCATGCACATTTGAATAGCTTGGATATTTGTTTTCCACTGCCTGCTCAGGGTAAAGGAATTGGGTTAGTTTCCATTGCAGCAAAGCAAATATAAGCAAAGAGATTTAAGCCATGTGGGTAATGAATCCTTGAAACAGGTTAAGGATGTTCTGGAATTTCCTCCATTAGCCTTTTAAGAGGCGGTTAGACCAGTGTCTGTTACAATCTGTTGAACATCTACTGTTTACTTGCTCTTGCCTTAGTTGAGCGAGTTGGGTTTCATTTTCTACCCAATTTCACAACTCTTCACAAGGATCCTTTAAGAGCTGTTGGTGGGCACTTCACTCCTGTGAATCCAGCAATCTATGTAGGGTTTTCCATGCCCAGATTAGAAGTTAAGGAATGTCCCCTAAACCTGCACACTGCAAATGAGTAAGAAATTATCTTTTTGACTATTTTTCTTTCATTTGTGTTAGGCGTATTGTTCTGCATCTGTTGTATAATCTGTTGGTTAAAGAATATGTCAATTGTGTTTTTAAGGAGCCGAATTCAACCTCAGTTTAAACACCATAATTCAGTTGGTGCTCATAGGAGTCCTTTCGTTTCCATCAGTAGGAAAAGTCTTTCAGCAGCTTCTGATAAAAGTTTTGAAATAGTTGGTGTGCAAAGGCCAGAGCTCCCCCTTTCGTTGCATGCAGCATTAACAGCAACAACAACAAATCCAGGACATGGGTTTGCGTCAGAGTGGCCAGAGCAGGTTAGCTGCTGTGTTCACCTGAGTCTGTTTACTGTATTAAGAATATGTTGTTTGTACCTCTTTCACTGCTGCATGGAGCTGAAATACAGATGGAGCTGTCAGCATAAAGAAATATGTATTTTAAACTGGATTATGTCCTTGTAGCTAGTAGAACAGAGGATGAATGATCCTTGATGCATTTCATTTCAAACATGCTGAAATGATAAAACGTTTCTTTAGGTAGAGTACATAAAATTTTCAGTTTCTACACTTTATCATGCTCAGCTCTTTTTATGGCCAAAAATTATATAATATTGGTAGCACTTACTGCATGTATTTCACTTTTTACATGCTTTACTTTATCGTGCTTAAACATTTAAAATGCATTTGAAAGTTCTGACTTGCCTTAGCATTTTTAGGATATAGTATGTGGAGGCTTAATGAACTACAGCTGCAGCTGCCTCAGAGTAGCTGTTTGTAATGTAGATTGCTTCAATTCCCATCTGAATTTAATTGCTCTCTACCTGCGAGAAATTCTAATCTTCTCTTCAATGAAAAGAAACCTCTGTCTTCCTCATGCAAAACTGCCAAAGAGGTGCATACAGAGCCCAACATAGGGGTATCTTTTGTGGTCAGATCTGGCTTTTCTGTTTAGCAGAATTTTGTTTTACCCAGCCGAATGTGATGGAGTTTGCAGTTTAACTTTATTCCAAATCCTTGTATGAACTGCTGAGCAGTAATGGCTGCTCTCCTGCCTTAGAGCCCTGGCTGGGAGCAGAGGGAGATGTTGCCAGTGTCCTGAGGATTTGCCACGAGTGAGAGGCTGGCAGCCCTCGGGTGCCGTCGTTGGCCAGGGTGATGGGAAGGCAACCTGCCTCGCTGTAATCCCAGTTCTGCGTTCAGTTCCAGGGTAGCTCTCCAGAACCGTGTTAACGCCAGTGACCTCCCAGTGTAGCCAGGACACTCTTCTATACTGGCTGCTGTCTACAATAAAATTCACTTCTCTGCTAGGCTTGCCCAAGCTCTAGAGCCCTTGAATACAGTTGTGCAGGTTACCTGTGCTATAAGGACTAGCACAAGGCCATTGCCTTGAGGAGGGTTTTGACTCTTATAAGCAGTCTAACTATTCTTTTTTATACATAATGTCATAATTAAGTCCCATATGAATAACCCACCTAATTATTTGCTGCTTAGAATCAGTGGACCAGTGATTACACAACTAAAGCACATGTTGCTTTTTAATTTGGGCTATGTCTTGCTTGCTTTATAATGTTAAGCAATTTATGTACAACTTTTTTTTTAATGAGTGCAATATTTTAGATGGATTCTGCTGAAGCATGAAACAAACTGGCATACTTCTTATGTATTCCAAACTATCAATGACAGCCTAAAAGTATCTCCAGTATAGTATGTTTTTAGCAACCTTAGTAAACCATTCTTGGCACTGTTGCAAGAAGTGTGCATCAAAATACCAGAAAACGTGATTGTTTTACATCATATTTAAGAGCAAGTGCAAGATGATACAGTTCTAAGAAGGGACTTTAGATTATTTATTTAGATTAGGTCTTTGTTTCTTTGTTGATTTTTATGGGTATTATAAGATTTTTCTGAACAAAAACTCAACTCCTAAATCCCATTGTATTGCATCTTATTTGTCTTTAATTTGTCTTACTGAGACAAAGCCTTTAGCAACAGAGTCTATAAGGATTTAATTACAATTTATTAAAGTGCCCACAGTACAGTCAGTTCCGAGAGCCTCAGCACTGCTTCGTGGGCTCTCTAACTGCTCTCGGAAGAGCAGAGCCCCCCTGTATCTAAAGGGGGTCTGAGAAACCTGAGCAGAGGCTGCAAACGAGGAGGAGGCTGGTGAGCACTCTTAGGAAACTGCCCTTTATGGGACCTTAGTGAGGAATTCCCCAAATCCAGTGAGGATGCAGGAGCGACAACTAAAGAAAATGCAGTGTCTAAATTCTGCTGAATAGAAACTGAAACCAATTGTGTTTCAGAAAACATCAGCTGTGGCCTTCTTGGAAAAGCCTTCTGCACTGCTTAAGGAGTAGATAACTAAGGCGTGGGACCTGCCTTAAGTAGCTGCTCTCTTCTCACAGCTCTGCACCTTGGAGATGGAGATCCTTTTGCTCAAGACTCTCTGCAACCAGAAAGCCAGAGTCTCTTGTGTGTGGGAGATGCCGTCTGGGGCAGGATGGATTAAATTCTTTGACGCAGCGATTAATTCCCTCTCAAGACCCGTGTGTCCTGCCAGCCGCAGAGGGCATGCGGGAGGCGCGCGTGGGGCGACGGCTGCGCGCGAGCCGAAGGAGCTGGCCCAGCGAGGGGCTGCTGGAGCCCGGCAGGGCCGCGCTGGGCCCTGGCTCTTGGCTGCTTCCCAGCTGGGAGAGCCCCGTGGGCCCTTGGCCCCGTGTCAGCCGGGCTGCTCCGGGCTGTCAGAGAAGCGACACAGGCTGACACGACTGCGCCAGGAGGACTGGCCCATCCTGCCTTCCTCTAGCTAGGACTGCTAGACAGAAAGATGCATCTTTCTCTCCTGCTGTTTCAGGCTCTGGATCTAGCTTTCAAGTTGTCTGATCACATTGCGTGCTCGTGATACCTTTACAAGGAGCTTTTTCTTGAATTAGGATTTACAGATGTGATTTTCCGTCTGCTTGAAAAATACTTTGCTCACCAAAAAAAAGAAAAATCTTGTAGCACACAAGTGGCAGAAAGACACTTTAATCTCTTCTATGAAAATATCCCTTATTTAAGGGGTAGAAAGAGCATTTGTGGCCCTTCTGCACACAATGAATTCTCCTTCTGCAATCAATGCATTTTTTTCAGTAGTTTCACTGTGATTCAAATGCACATATCCTACTTTTGTTCCCTTATCGATGAATGAAGGTACAGATGTATTCAGCTTTTACAAAAGGTAGTGCTTTAGCTTCTAAACTTTTAAACAATAAACACTGTTAATAGTAATATATCAAAATAACTCCAAAGCCAAGATTCCATAAGGCGCTGCAAGGTGAAGGTTCACCTTCCTTTTGTGGTATATTTACAAACAAACAAAAATGAACAAAATTTATTTGCTTCAGGGTTAGGTGATTGTTCAAAGATTTCTTTTATGCATCATGCAGATGAAATCACCCATGTTATCACCAGGGTACTATTTCTTTTTAATTGTCATTGGCAACTTCTTTGGACTAGAGCTTAATTTCATTTAACTGCTCCAGAAAAAAAATAATTGCAAATATAGTTTTTAAGGCTTCATTATTTCAGCTAATTTTATTTTCTTACATAACAACCTGCTGCTAGTGTTTTGGCAACTTTTTTGTAGCTTATAAAAGATCAATTAACACTTCTTTTCCAGTTTGTTCGGTACTGCAATGGTAAAGCAAGATTTGATCTTCACTATTTTATTATGTGCAAGCATGTGTTCTCAATAAAATTACATTTTTGCCCATCCTCCAGAAACAGAGTGGGCAACCTTGTTGAGCTTGGGAATTGAAGCTGCAGTGCTTAAGACTTTTATCTCGACTTGAGTGAAGCTTTTGAAAGCGTCTCCTAGAACATCTTTGTAGACAAGCTGATGATGCAGCTGATAGACGGAGACAAGCGGCGGCAGAGGAGGAAGGGGCCGTGAAGCTGCTTTACAGAAACCTGGCTGAACTGCCCAGCCCAGAGGGTTGTGATCAGCAGCAGGAAGCCCAGCTGGAGGCCAGTCACTAGTGATGCCCCCCTGGTGTCGATGCTGGGGCCAATACCATTTAACCTCCTCTTTAATGGCCTGGATGATGGGACCAAAGGCTCGCTCAGCAAG
This sequence comes from Tinamus guttatus, assembly GCF_059628265.1. NCBI lineage: Eukaryota > Metazoa > Chordata > Aves > Tinamiformes > Tinamidae > Tinamus > Tinamus guttatus. The sequence goes on from NW_028288845.1 coordinate 2,043,267, forward strand.
TTGGCAGGTGATAAAAAAACTGGGAGGACAGGCTGTTTCTCCAGCTGGTTGTGCTGCTATGTGGAGGAACCCCAACAGGCTGCAGAAATGGGCAGAGAGGAAACCCACAAAGCTGAACAAGGGAAAGCACCGAGTTGTGCCCCTGGGTAGAAGCAGGGGCAGCACCTATGCAGCACCATCGCACACTGGGAGATGACCGTCTGGAAAGCAGCTCAGAGAAGGGCCAGAGGTGTCTGATGGACATCATGCTGAACACAAGCCAGAGATGTGTCCTTTGGTAAAAAAAGGCCAACAGTCTCTTGGGCCTTGGGAAGAGCAGCGCAGGCAGGTTGAGGAGCTGGTCTCTCCATTCAGGTCAGCACTGCTAAGGCCACATCTGGAGTGCTGTGTCCATTGCTGGGCTCCCCAGTACAAAAGAAACACGGAATTACTGGAATGGGTCCAGAATGGGCCACAGAGATGATTAAGGCCTGAAGCATCTCTCATGAAGGAAGGCTGAGAGAGCTGGGAAGAGCCTGGAGAAGAGAAGGGGGATTTTATCAATGTTTATCAATGTCTCACAGGAGGGACTAAAGACAACCAAGTAGGAGTCTCCTCAACAATGCCAAGTGGCAGGACTACAGACAACAGTCACAAACTGAAATACAGGAAACTCAATCTGAGCATAAGAAAACACTTCTTCCTCAGGAGGCTGTTGAGCACTCTCGCAGGTCGTTGTGGAGTTTCCATCCTTGGAGATGTTCAAGATTTGACTGGATGCAGTCCCGGACAACCTGCTGTAGTTGTCTCTCCTTGAGCAGGAAGGTTGGACCAGATCATCTCCAGAGGTCCCTGTCAACCCCACCTATTCTCTGCTTCTGAGAAGGCACTGAGTATTTGCACATCTCTATCTATATATCGATCAGAGGTGTTGTTTATAATACGCCTTATAAAATACACATTCTCCTCCTGTTCTAAATATTCCTTCTAACGGAAAATCTGTTGTCTCGTATAATCATGCGATGTGTTCCTGGGTAATCCAGAACAACTTATTCAAGACTCCAAATTCTCCCTGTTGCCTCTATATTACGGTAGTCAACGCTGGTGTGACAGATTTTTTTTTTTTCTGATCTCAGGTGGTTTACAGTAGCTCTTAGTATCTGTAGATGTGCACATGGGTGGATAAAAGTCCATAGATGCATCTTTCAGTGCTATATATCAATACAAAAGAAATGTGGACTTTCCAATATATTCCAATATCAAGTCATGTTTAACCTTGAGCATGCTGCTCTTCCCTACCCTGCTCAGTTTCTTCCTGACTGTTAGCCATGCTTCAGGCACACCTGACACCTACTGATTTTTTTTCTCTGCTCTTGTCCTTCTTTGAGAGTTCCTGACAGAGGGGCTGATGCAAACTGCAATTCAGGCATCACTGTTATCAGCCAGAAACTGTATTCATTCGCAAAAAACTGACATGTTCCCCGCTGACCCTGGCATTCAATGAATGGTGCAGATCTGAAGTCTTCTAGGCAACTTCCAGGTGACATAAGGGACTGTCCACCTCCCTGATCACCCGATCCAGTGTGCTGCAAAGAACAATGGAAAAAAACACCTTGATCACTGCATGTGAAAAACAGGTAAATGATGTTCATGTGCTTGGGGGTTTTGATTGCTTTGATGGTGCTACTTTGTTCACAGATTGGTGTAAGCTTTCTTAGCTGAAGAAAAATTTCAGTAATTCCTTAATAACTTCATCTCTATTTTTTTTCTTTAATAATTTAATCTCAGTCTTAATCTTTATAAATTATATATATGAAAAAGTCTGGAAGCACCTTATTTTCCTTATACCCTTTTTTATCAAACTGAAGAAAAGAGTAATCCAGGTGCATACTAAATGATGTTCTCTAAACTTGCTTCAGATCTGACTGGAGGACAGCATTAAAAAGAACTTTGAATTTCTCAAAATGCATCTTTGCCCACGTTATGGTGCCCATTCTTTATATACGTTACTGTAACTTGGATTTGATCCATTTTTGGTGTTGCTTTTACTCTGTAGGGTTTGCTACATGTTTGAGTTCACCTGTCAAAGCTCAAATGTGTGAACCTTTATATCACAAAAGCCATATGAAAGAAATTTCTCTGTGTATGCTCGTGTGTGCAGACTCTTACCATCAAAAAGGAATATCCTATCCAAAGACTTCTCCAGTTCAGTGGGCAGGGAGGAATTGACTGGTCTTGGCTGTGAACGGCCACAGCCTGCGCCGGCGCCTCGCACACGGCACATCTGCTTATGTAGGGCCGGATCTCCTCCTCGGAGAGCGGCATCGTTGGGAGAGGAGCAGCACTTGACAACCAGTAAGACTTATCATTTCGGCTGGCGTAATAACAAACTTGGTTGATGTTACAGTAAGCAAAAGGCATGGTATTAAATATAGGAAGACAAGATCCAGCTAGACCTGAAAATAGTAACAAATGTTGAAAATTACTCCATTTTTCCCAGGTAAGTTCAAAGCAGTATTTTGGCCAATGTTGTTCCAAAACTATGTTACTTAAGAGATGCTGCATAATTCACAACTCCTAAATTTCCCTACCAAAATGAATAATAATATTTTAAGTAGAAACTTTTTTTTAATAATCGATATCTGTCTTTGACCAATAACATTTCAGGATGTCACAGTATTTAAACATGTAGCTTGCCACCATGAGAAACTGTTATGATGACAAATTTTTGAACTGTGACAACACTGAAAAATTCATTAGACAAGAGGTAGCAGCTGGTTAAAAAGGAAAATGGCTATTTACACACTCACTAGGAGCAGTGAGAAACCAAATACCAACATTGCTAAAATAGATCATTTTTGTGAAGGGTGACAAGCTGTTGTGATCAATGACCTGGGAAGAAATTTCATTAGGTGTTTTGTTGCCTTCCAGGTTGTTGCCTTCCTGGTTTCATGGACTCTCAAACTAACGGAAAAAGGACTGAGACTCGCCACAGAGGCACCCATGCTGCAAAACTCTCATCAGCCAGACACTAGCAGGAACCAAGGAGTGATTACTGCATATGTCAGATTCAAGTTCTTCTTCCAGAACTTAGTTTGGAATAGTTTCATTGTGATCTTTCAGTTAATGTAATCACTGAAAATATATTCTGCCTTGAATTTCATGATCGATATATTATTTCTGTAATGCACCAAAACCTTAAAGTGTGCTGTAAAGGCATATAACACTCCTACACAAAAGACAGTTGTGCTTATCACGGACATTATTCCATTCCAAGAATAAGAAAGCATCTAGAGTAGCCTTAGTAAGGAATAGGCCTGCAAAAAGAACATATTTTGGTCAGAGGGAACAAGGATTTTATTTTACTTGGCTCTTATTTTCACTGTTGCTATAAGGCCCTGTGTTACTAAATTTGGCTACCCTGGGAATACCAAACATGTAATAGTGAAAACATTTCAAACCAACACTCGTGTACTAAAAATATCTATTTTTTATTACTTTTAGTAAGTTCTTTTTAAAACTTCTTTTTTCAGCTTATTATCTTCTTCATCTTTCATCCTAAGGGACTTCTCTGCCTCTTGTCTAAAAAGAGGACAAAAATTCAATAATTTTCTTCTATGTAAATTGCAGCCGCTCAATTTTTAAGGTTGCATTTCTGGCCACATATTTAGGCAGCTAACTTCAGTCAAAATTGGTACAGGTGGCCCAAGACACCAAAATGGGCCCCTCTTCATTATAAATTCATTATAATCAATATAGGAAAAAAAATCTTGAAAATTAGTATGGAGTCTACAGAAAGTAAATAATTGATGATAGTTCTTAAATGTGTGCCCCATCAGGCTTGTCTTTTATTGTAAATAGAGCACATCACATTAGATCTCAATTGGAGAGTGACTACTGTAGTGCAATACATACCAAGGTCTTGATTATGAGCTTTCTCTTGTCCTTCCAGGTACAACAGGCTATAGCCAGTCCATAATTTTGGCATCCCCTGCGGACAGAGTGGTTCTCTGTCTGACTGACTGTGGAGAACAAGCAAGAATCCACTTTCAGATCTAACTTGAGGGCCTGGTGGTCCTGGGATACCGGTCTGGCCAGGTGGACCTGATGCACAGGAGACAAGGTAAAACAATTTGCTGGTTAAGTGAACACTTAACTAGTCGGAGCTTTTATATTTTGCTCTATGTTAGTGCTCAGTAAGAGGTTCCTGACTGAATATAACACAGCTTTCTGGGGGCAGTAAAAGTAACAGAAGACTCGCATTATCCTTGTTACTGGAGAGAACTGAAGTAAGTTGCTGCTGAATGCTCTGATGTTGCCTTTTATGGTCCTGCCTCTGTCCTGTGCTGCATGGATATCTGACCACGAAAAAATGAACTTTGGTGGGCAATAGTTTTACGGACTTGTTCCCTAGGATGACACTGCTGTCTGGACTTGTTTTTCTTGTTAATAATGTATATTGCGATTTTTCTGGAGCTGAGGCCTTTTTACTTGCTATCAATCCACAAGTATTGTTACCAGTACTTGAGCTGCAGGGGAAAAAGGAATGGTCTGGTATTGAGGTCAGAGAGAGAACTGGGGTGAATGAGGGGAGCGGAAAGCAAACGTGGCCTCTCCATCGCCTCGTTCATCTCCGAGTCGCGTGACTGCGTTGCTGCGTGAACGTTACCGATAGGAACAAACTCCCTTCTCCCTGGTCTTGCGGGCTCCCCTCTTCTGCTGAACCTTGGTTTAGCTGTACACATCAGCAGTGCCCTTGTCAGTCTAATCTACCTCTTTAGTCTGGGCTTACTGAGAGCAGCAAATCTTGCTGACTGCACTGAAGGTGTTCTGAACTGGAGCCAACACTTCCCAAAAGCATCAGTAAGTTTATCTTTAAAATGAAGACATCGCAGCATATGATTATCTCATCCCACAGTGGTAAACAGAGGAAATGAAACATTCTCACCTTGTGGCCCAGTGTATCCTTGTTCTCCTGTACTCCCTTGGTCCCCTGGAGGCCCAGGTGGCCCAGGCAAGCCATCCTGACCCGGCAGGCCACATGACCCTTCTTCACCTTTTCTTCCTAGACAAATACAAAGGGCATGCTCTTCCTTCACAGGGCTGCGTTCAACATCTATCATTGTCACCATTTACATTGCCAGTTAGCAAAACTGAGACCATCAAGAAATTACATATAAGGAACAGAAAGGTCTAGAACTTTTTTTTTTTCCTTCTGTAATTGGTTTATAGCTTATTCTCGTTCCTTGTGACTGCAGTGGTAGTTCAGAAGTGGAAGCAGGATAACAGAGCAATTATTTATTTCTGGAGACAGCTAAAAATACTTAGGAAGAAGAGACAAGATAAAAAATGGACAAGAGCCCTTTCCAATACCTTGTTTGAAAAACTAAAACAGCCATCCAAGCCTTTCAAAACCTAAGCTTACCTTGGGGTCCAGGGTGGCCTATCGGCCCTGGTAATCCTATAGAACCATCATCTCCTCTTTGCCCAGCTTCTCCAGGAGGCCCTGGGATTGTAGGGCATGAGTCATCTATTTTTCCTGGTTCACCGGGGTCACCTCAAATGTGTAATAGGAAACAAATCAGACAAAAAATTGTTAGTTGATTTTGGTATTCAAGTGGATATTTTAAAGTCAACTATTTAAAAACTTGAATGATCTGTCTCACTCATTTTAACTTCACTCTCAACCTTTAAGAACAGCATTTAACAGGATGGCATGTGTCCATAAGCGTGTGCTAGCTGACACTTGGTCTCCATTCTCTATTTGGTGTTAATGTGCCCCCAAATGATTACAATTAATCCTAGCTGTTCTGTCCCACAACACACACAAAAAATATTGTGGCCATTCTCTCTCTCTGTTCTAAAAGTTATTGGTTATTTGCATTTTGGAACAAAAGCAATATCACATCAGTTTAATCACACTAAGAATTAAGTGTCAGTCTGTGTAGGATTCAGACTCTGGATAGGTTTCTGGCTAGATAGTGTCTGTTGTGATAAGTGAACAAAATGAACGGATAAATAACTTAAAACAGAAGTATTTTATATATCTCTGGACAAAATTATAAGTGATGTCTTAGCATGAGCCATCTTATGCAGCACCATTATGATAATGCTCTGCTTGGATATGCAAGCTGTTTATGTGAAAAATCTTAATAGAATGGCACTGTTGTGGCAATATCCTATTCCTAGCAGCCTGGCGAAGATCTTCTAATTAAATGGAGTGTATCCAAAAAGAAGGAAGCCCAGATAAAAACAGTAATCAATAAACATCACCTTACCTATGACACCTGAAAGATTTGAAAAATGAAAAGCAGATTGCAGCCATTGTGGTTCAGGTAGGAGCAAGTTTCAGGCATGTAAATTAGAATAAAGAACAGAATGAGAACTAAAATCATGAGATGACATCAAATTAAAAAAAAAAAAGACATTTCAGATACTTTTAGCAAGCTCATAGGAAAAACAGATTTAGAGTTTTTCCAAAGTTCCTTACATTTTCTATATTCAAGTAAATATTAGTAAGAATATTTTATATAAGAATACAAATATGAGTTGTAAATGAATGACAAACAACAACAGATTCAGAAGTACCTGAGGGACCTGGAGGACCAGGTTTTCCTTGAAAACCTTGGTCCCCTGCCTGTCCTGTAGCACCAGGTGGACCATGTGGGCCAGGGATTCCCATAGGACCTGCAAAGCAAACAGCTCTGCAGTTACATGTGTTCACATTCCAAGGTGAACACACAAGACTGGCTGCTTGAGTAACACATACTTGGGATGCTCAACTCCCTTGTCTCAGAAAGAATGAGACAGAACTTTTCTCTTTTCTTCTCTCCCTACTCTTGAATTTAATTAATATTTAGAACTTTTCCTTTTGTAGAGAAGAGAAAGGGCTTGTGTAGAAACATTTTCTCTACAATCTGTGGAAGAAGCATAGAATTTAGATCCCTGTTTCCAAACTAAAGAACCTGTTGAGAGCCAAACAGCTATTCACAGTGTGGACGTGTGACTCCGTGTTAGCTCATACCTGTCTGCAGCTTCCATGGTTTCTCAAAATCCATGCAGACAGAGTCCAAATGGCTTCAAATGTCAGGTTGGTGGGGGAGTCCTCCAACAAGATGTTGCAACCACTGTGTGTGAATCTGGCCCTTCTTCCCCAGCCCTACCTTCTCTGTAGATAAGAGAGCCCAACTATGAGGTGCCCCTTTCTACGTGGCTGCAGCAGCCTTGCCGACAGCAATCCTTGTGCAGAGGGACCAGTTGCTGGCTCATACCCGCCGCTTAAAAGCTTCACATCATACCCTGTGGGCCTCTTCTTCCGTGGTTCCCTGGAAGACCTTTGGCTCCTTGTTGCCCTCGCTGTCCAGGAATCCCAGGTGCCCCTCGAAAACCAACATCACCTGGATCTCCTCGCACAAAGACCGTCTCTCCAGGAGGGCCAGGATTCCCTGGCTGACCTACAGTAAAACCATTTTATTCTGAAAAAATACACAAAGCATGAACATCTAAAATAGATGTGTTCCACTGATTTTTTTTCACTGGGATATGGTATGGAACTTGCATGTTTTTGGAAATACTAGCCTCAGTCTTTCTCCGAGGTGCTGGTAAAAAGGAAATCAGGGGAATAGCTTCTAAAATTACATAGATTCTGCACAAGGACGAAGCAGCAAGTCAATGTTACCTTTACTGAAAGACTGTTTCTTTGTGTTTATTAGAGTAGTGTAGACCCTTCCAATCCCCATCCCCTATTTCCCAATCTTTTGACTAGGCAAGGAAAAGGTCAGATAATTACCTAAGGTAAAAAGGTCAGAAGAGCTGACAGCATTCAGTTTGGCCCAGGGCCTAACACGTGGTCTATAGAGATGTTTACAGAAGTGTTAGGACTTTATCTCTGCTAGGGCTGCATTTAGATCAGAAAGCTTTTTCTGGGTTTCCAACCAGCTGCAGGTAAAACCGTAGAAAGGAAACTGAAGAAAATGCCCACACAAGCTCTGGACAAGGCATTTTATCCTTCCTACTAAAAAGAGACAGCAGGAACCCTATTTGCATTATGGTTGTGGGGAAATGGATATATGCTGTAACAATGGAACTTGCACAGAACCACCAAATAGGCAAGAAAACTGAATCTGGAGATCATTGTTTTATTCTTGCTCCAGTGACCTGTCCACTGTTTTCTTCTCTGTTCATTCATAGAGGTTTTGATTGGTTTCTTTGTTCCCTATGAACTTTTGGATGTTGTTCCACAGGCAACAACCCAGAGTCTCCTAACAGCACCATGGCTCACATTTGATATTTTTGATTCTTAATACCTCTGATGCCATCTACACCAGGTGGTCCTTGGTCACCTGGAGGACCAGGAGGAGCACTCACAGGAGACCTTCCCATAGGTCCAGCAGGTCCAACAGCTCCTCTTCTACCTATGGGATCACATAAGAAAAGTGCTGAGTTTTTGGTCTGTTTTTATTTTAGATTACAGAAATAAGTTATTAAATAAAATACTGAAATGTCAAGACATGGACATGGAGGTAACATATTCTGCCGGTTTTATACTGAATATGTTGGCGATTAAACTAATTAAGACTTTTTAGAATTGAAAATACTTGCTACCTTCTGAAATTTTTAATTCCTTTCAATAAAATGTTACAGAATGGATCGTTACATATGGGTGTCATTACCAGAGATAATGCTCTATCCCTGAGTTCTAACAGTCACAGAAATTGTAAAAATGCAAGACAAGTAGAGACTCTAAGACTATCCTGCCTGCGGCAGGATAACTTTATGTCTATGAGAGAGTTCAGCTATTTTCTAAAAACTAATAGCAAACAACATAAAGTTACTAGCCCTAGGTGTACTGTTTTTCTGATGTGTAAAGCCTGATGTTTAATGGTTAATGTCTGTGGGTTTTTTGTTGTTGTTGTTGTTTTGTTTTGTTTTGCAAAGGCACTTAAGTCTTACTTTGCATGACGTGTAGGAAGAGCTACTAGTCACCATCCTGCATAATGCTTTTGAATACAGGAAGGTTATTACCGGGGGTTGTACGCTGACTTCTCTTTTCTACACGAAAGAAATCTAGTTTATTTGAGCTTGTTTTCAACTCTATTCTTCAACACAGTCCTTCAGTTCATGAAAACTTGTAACTGTTTGAATTGAGAAGACAACTGATTGTTTGTCTTGAATTTATTTACCGCACTGGAATTAATCTCAGGAAGTTTGCTTTGAGGAACCCTGTGATTTTCTCATATTTGATGTTGCCTGATTCTTTTTCTCCTTACATCTTGTACCACTTCTTCATATCTGTTTTTCAAACATTTGCTTCTTCCTACTTCTGTGCAATTCCTTCATCACCAAAGCTCTTAAATAATCATAACAATCTTCTAATATAGTTGCATCTTTCATTGACATCAGGGCAGATGATAGAGTTACTGTATTTCTGTGACTACACACTCTCCTGCACATTTTTTCTTCAGGAATTTCTCCCCAAGAGGTAATTTTTAGCAGTACCCTGAGTCTGTCCAAGTCCACTGCCTTCTATTCTCACTCCTAACTGGCCTGTAAACATAATATCTATATCTATCTATAACTGGTAAGAAAGTGGCATTGTATTGCACTGGAAATGGTTTTCTTAGTTGAGGGCATGTCCTGTCTATGTATTCATGTTCATGCTAGCTGGGGAAGAGCCTACTTCATTTCACAAGCTTCATTTCAGGTTTGCAGGGCATGATGAGGGAAAAAGCTTTTCTTACCTGGGAATCCTGGGAACCCCCTTTCTCCAGGGGGACCTGGAATAGAAATACCAGGCCATCCAGGTTCACCTCTGTCTCCTTTCGGCCCATGTTCTCCTGAGTATCCGGGGATCCCTGTTTCACTTTGACCTTTATAGAAAAACTGTCATGTACATATAGTCTATAGCACGTACAATTACAGATGTGCAGAATAGAAACAGCAGCTGCAGATGTTTTTCCTTAGCAAGGGCTGCCTAGCACTACTTTTCTGGTTCTCACTTGAAAGCTGGATACAGCTTTGTTGAATCTGGCCCTTATTCATTCACCTCTTTCCTTCAGGGGTTATTTTATATGGTATTATTGTCTTGTAATATGAAATGTAAACTGATTCAGGGTCTTAAATCTAATTTTTTATCAGCATAAATTTTTAATCTCTAGATGGATGGTGAGCACTGATTTTAATACTGCTTCAAAAGTTCTTTTTGAAAGTTGCAAATAGACTAGCATGAGTGAAATCCAGGTTCCTCTGAAGTCTGTGGCACAATTCCCATTGACTTTAATGGGGCTGGGATTTTGTAAGTCTCCTGTTAATTTGTTAGTTTATCTCTTACATATAAAAAAAATGGAGACTTTACTTTGAACATATTCCATTTGAATATGTTCATTGTAAAAACAGCTCTGAAAGTTTCTAACAAAACTACGTGAGTAATGGAAGTTTTAAAGTTTTCTCCACAACTAACTGCAGGTGTGTTACGAGATTATTAGCTTTAGGTTCTGTTTGAAAGTTTATCCTGACTTAATGTTCTCTTCTGAGCAAGGCAAAAATTAAAATAACATGCATCATTCCTCATACATTCAGTCATTCAAGACATTTTCTGCTCCACATGACTATTTTCATTCTTTACCTGGAGATCCTGGGGAACCCTTTTGACCTTTTAGTCCATCCAAGCCATCTAGTCCGGGCAGTCCAGGAAGACCTGAGAGGTATTAAAGGCCACAAAATGAATGTTACAAAAATCCTTTAAACAGCCAAAATTAAAAATCATGCCGTTTTTGCTGACAGCATTCTGGATCTAGACAGAATAGTTGCTGAATTTGATTCATATTGGCAAGAGAAGAGGAGACCACACTGTAATTGAGTGCAGTCGTCTTGGACAGGGAAGTGTGAAGGAAATCTGAAAATAGCAGCCATAATATCCTTTCACATCAAAGCAATCAGAAAACATGCGCTTTAATCCTTTAGGTATTTCTGTACTGCAGCTAACAGCAAGAAGCCCTCACTCTGCATCGGCCCTGGAGACCGCGGCTGGACGCACGAGCTGCTCCCTGCCCGCAGCTGCTCCCACGGGAGCCGCGCTGGCCCCCAGCGGCCGCCTCGGCGGGCTGGGACGATGGGGCTTCCGCACAGCCGCTCTTCTAGCTTGTGCGGTTTGCACACCCGTGTGGCTTTGATTTTTTTTCTCCTGTCCTTGCAGATTTAACAAAAGGGACAGGGGATGCAAAACACCAGTATCCTGCAACAATTCTTTACACCTAACAGCACAAAGTTTTTGCAGGCAACAAACTTACACACCTGAAATGGAGACCAGTGCTGAAGTAGGATAGTATACAATAGCTTTGTCACTAGGGATATATTTGTTCTTATCAGCTGTGCTTTTTGGAAAATTACTGAAGTACAACAAATAAAAACATGGCTGCAATTTACCTCTCCCACTCCTTAAAAAAAAAAAGAAAAAAAAAAGAAAAAAAAAGAGTTGAACTAATCTGAAATCGTGCTCATTTTATTTAGTAGAGAGCCAAATATTTCCATGTCATTAGCATTTTATAGCTTCCTAAATTGTAGATGAAGTATGAAACAGCCAAAAGACGTACACTTATAAAATACAAACTGCAGGCTTTTCTTACAGTGCCTTGCTGTCTCCATTTTGAACAATAAAGAAGTACAAATAAATGTACGTTCCTTTTAAGTAAAATTCAAAGTTTATTGATATTATATTGAAAATAGTACCTATATTCTGGCACTTCTTTGGTTAGAGAAAGGTAGGTGTTATTTTGTGCAAATGCCAATGAGAATCAGTAACTTGTAACACACATTAAAAACACTCTAGAAAAAAAGACAAAAAATCAGAATTTTTTCAGTCATCACTATGTTATTGTTTGGGGAGATATAAATTAATTACATCACAATGCTCCTACTTATACTTCCTAACTTAATGCTGCTTAATACTGAAACTTGTTTAAAGTTCTTGTCATGTAGTTTGCTTTCATATAAGATGTTGGTGTTTAGAACTGGAGGGGAGGTAGAATCATAGAATCATAGAATGCTTAGGGTTGGAAGGGACCTCTAGAGATCATCTAGTCCAACCCCCTGCACACGCAGGGTCACCTAGAGCACGTGGCACAGGACTGCATCCAAGCGGGTTTGGAAGATCTCTAGAGAAGGAGACTCCACAACCTCTCTGGGCAGCCTGTTCCAATGCTCTGTCACCCTCACTGTTAAGAAATTTTTCCTTAAGTTCCTGTGGAACTTTTGGTGTTTCAGTTTGGGGCCATTTCCTCTAGTTCTGTCAGTGGCCACCAGTGAAAAGAGGCCAGCACCATCCTCCTCACTGCCTCCCTTGAGGTACTTATAGACACTGATTAGATCCCCTCTCAGCCTTCTCTTCTCCAGGCTGAACAGGCCCAGCTCCCTCAGCCTCTCCTTGTAGGGCAGATGTTCCAGGCCCCTGATCATCCAGGCCCCTAATCACCCTTGTGGCCCTGCGATAGGTAAAACCCTATCAGTTGGGCACTGAGGAAACAGGACTAATTCTGGGGTGTCTTTCTCGAGCTAAGGTTGTAACTGCTACTGGTAGGAATAGCTTTGACAGAACTGATGGGAGACTTGGCGACAGTGAGAGATTTCAGACAGAAGAGTAGACTTAAGACGCCTCTTGCTCTGAAGAGAAAAAAAACATAGTGGATGCTGATGTTCAAGATGCTCAACACTACTGTCGGTGTCCATTCCTGTCCTTTCACCACTGCTGCTCTCCTCTGCCAATTTCCTTCTGCTACCACCTAGGCCTTCCAGCCTAGTTCTTCTGTGCCTTTTTTCCTGTCTCTGTTTCTCTGTCTAGCCTTTTCCTGGCAGAGGAGATATCTGTGCCAGTTTCTGTGCTTGATCCCAACATGTTCTGCATGATAAAAATCTGCTGTATATCCAGCACAGGAATCATGTTAGAGTTAAGCATATATGAATATATATATATATTTTTTTCTTTTAATTTATAAGCAAGTCACATCTGGTAGGGACAAACTGCTGCAAACACCAGCAACAGCAAATGTCCTTCATCAAATAATTCACCAGGCAAATATGAAAGTCAAAGATGCAGTCATCTGAGAAAGGAAAAATAAAAGGTTACTAAGGTTCTTTAATAGTCAAAGAAAATAATGTCCCAATGGTTTGTTCTCAGAAACTGTGGGACTATTTTAGTTAACAAAAGCAAAGTAGTAGAGACTTGCCTGGAAAAATTTCAATGCTGAAAATTGTTTGAGAACCTGCAAGACCTTGTTAATATACTCTACTATGTAAGGAATCCTGCTTATAATATGCAAAGCTAATAATCCACCCGGTAATATCTGTTGTGCCCTTGATTCATTGCTCTTTACTTTTTCATGACATTTGTTCCAACTTGCAATCCTACTTTCTATAGACTGCTTGTGCTTTGGGGATGTTCCCTTTTTCAAGTTTATGTAATATTTGCATGCCACTTTGAGATATTTAACAATAGTATTTTTAAAATTATTATGGGCTCTAATGATTTTTGGCACTCAGTTCACCATTTAAAACTTTTTGGATGTTTAGCATATTTGGTCAAGACTGATGGCCTGGTTTACTCGCTTTCCAAGGAAATTCTGTCACATTTGCCAACAATTCATTATAACATCAACACTTGTAATTCTAGATTTTGGACTGTTAAGAGTTTCATACGTCTAGGTACAGCTGAATTGGCTGACCTATATGTGAACCACTGTCTCTGTTTTACAGACAAACTCATCTTTTGCTCATGCAAGTAATTCTGCTGATCTTACTATTTGCTTCATCAAGAATTATTCACACAAGTAAGGCTTGTCAGTCTGAGACCTTAAGTAGTAAAATTATCTCTGTAATAAAAAAAAGTGATCTTTTATAGATGCTATTGAAGTATATTTCTTATTCTAAAAATTCTTCAGGTGTGAGACATGTAATGTATATGAAAAGCAATTACACTAATAAGATTGTGTCCTTAGCAATACACAACTAGTTAACCATTTCATTTCTAATGCTACTTTTTTATTAAAAATAGCACAAGATCCATATTCTACAGTGAACTGGAATACTAATTCCACTTAGATCCACTAGTTGTTATCATTGGGTAAAATTTCAAAGGTACTATGCCTTTTTTTCAACTATCCTGGCAATTAAAGGGTCAAAGCTTTAATGGGCAACTTGGTTTCTTATAAATTTCCATCTGAAACTGAAATTTCCTTTCTCCAGAATACATGTTAATTTATTAGGTTTCCTCTGCAGGACTTGGGATAATTTCTGTATAATGTAGGAGGTAAGTGTCTGACTGCTCATAACAAGATGGAAAGGATCCATCTATTACTAAAAAGTTTTCTGGAATGCAATGCTTTGCTTTCTTCTTCAAACTTAGATATTGTTTTCAGTGCAGAAGCCAATATTGTTTGAGACAATGAAAAGTTGTCTTTTGGATTATGCACCAGCAAGGAATCTGTATGACAATTTAAACCAGTACCCCAGTATTTTTCTACAAGCAGTCATAAATGGTTTCCATGTTTAATTCAGTTTTCTAGTAGCCTATTAGAAACCTTCCCTTAGGCTGAAATTGAGAATCTCCTGTCCTCTGTAACCATTGGTCATAGACTCAAGTGTTACACTACTGTGATATCTTTATATGGGTCATTACTGTTACTCTTTTTACCCAGGAACAGGTTATGAGGCAACTATCAGTGTATTTATAAAATGTAACTTTTAATTTCATTATTAACGTTTTCTATACTTATGAGGATATAGTCTTCTTCAACAGAAACAACTGTGTAGATCAACCACTGTTCAATCTAAATATAACAACCACTGGGGAAATGTAATTTTGTTTCTACATACAATCCAGCGAGTTTTTGTTTGTTTTGTTTGTTTGTTTGTTTTTGCAAGACAAGGTTATTTTTATGATCACAACTTGATAAAACGGGTTTAGAAGTTTCCAGTGTTTGAAGACACTATGTTTTTTCATCATTAAAACAATCCAAAGCAGCCTGCTCTTTTCGTAGAGTAACAGTGGCACTCCACGGTCAAAAGGTAAAACAGCATAATTGAAATGAAAGTGAAAAAAACTGAATTATTGGAGAGAAAAAAAAAAAAAGACGATTGCTTTGCTTTACTTCTGCCATCAGTATGGTTCTACTTTCCTTCTTACTCACTTTAGATTGTAGCATAATTTGGGCAGGGGGCATTTGTATTACTTGAGTGGGATTTTCAAAGATGCTAGGAACCATCTTAACTCTTTTTTTATGTGTGTGTGTATATGGAATATGGAATCAAAATCATGCTTTTGTTAGGCATGTTTGAAGGCGCTTTTCTATTTTCAGTGCTAAAAGGACAGTAACATCTGATGCTGTTATTCCACTCTGCTGCTTACCCTTTCTGCCTTGAGAACCAGCAAATCCTTGCAATCCTGGAGGTCCTAAAAATCCATGTTTCCCCCTTTCTCCAGGTTCTCCTGGCAATCCCTGAGGGCCCATAGCACCTGAGGAGGAAAAAAAAAAAATTAAAAGGTCTGAAGAACCAACTGACTTTGCTCCTCTGAGAGACTTGGAACAGATTCTATGTGGATACTATCTGTGGATACTAAAGTAGTCTCCTCCATAGAGGTGCATCCTCCACTGCATTGGCCTGTTCCATCTCTTTTGAACTATTACATGACAATATTGTTTTAAACTTTGGCATTACCTGGAAATCCAGGTATTCCTGGGTATCCAGGTTGCCCCTTGGATCCTGGTCTTCCAGGTTGCCCTTGGATACCTGATGAACCTTTCTCTCCTGGGAATCCACAGAGTCCTTAAAGAGAGAAAAAAAAAAGGTAGTTTCTCATTTAATAAGTTACCCATTCCTCATTGCATATTTAGAAATATAAAGGTCTGGTAAGGTTTTGTTTGAATAGAAAAAGAATTCTATTTTCAATACTTTAGATGCCTGCATGTGTTTGTTAGCACTGCATCTCCTGTTCTCTCTGCTGGTATCTCTAAAGCAAGAGTATAAATGACTAACAAGATACAGGCAAGCCAGCTCTTCTCCTAGTAGCTCAGGGTATGTTCACAGGTGTATTAAACTATAGCTGACTATATCTTCTACGCTCACACTAGCAATATTGTGATACCTCTCCAACCTGTTGGTTTGTAACTATAGAAAAGACAGCTCAATACTTACAGAAAGCAGAGCTTCTTCCCAATCCCTCCCACATGCCAACAAAGCTTGTAGAAATTTTCTTATGTCCAATTCTCTTAATAGTACAGAGGTACCTGGTAATCCTGGATCTCCTGGAGGCCCTTTTTGACCACATGTACCAAGCAGAACAGTTGGATCACCTTTCTCACCTGTTAAGGTAGGATGAGTTTCATTTGATATAAATATTCTTTTCATCTACAACACTCAAACTGGAGAATTTTGTAGGACTGAAAAACCTCCTCACAAATATTCACAGCTAGAAGACAATTCTATAAAATGGACTGTGAGAATAGAGAATGCGAAGTGCTTTAGCACATGGAAATTATCTGCCAGTTCAGGCTGTCTTGAAGTACTAACTCAATTATTTGTATTTAGATTCCTGCCAGTATCAATGCACATTTTCCATAGTAACAACACACAAAGAACCTCAACAATTATGGTAACTTTTCTAGTATTGGCAGCATATACTGAATATGCTGAAAGATGTTACATACATTCCCTGTAGCACTTTAATAAAACATAGAACTCCTACAGAGGTAGGTTGTAAGAATATGCAAAATCAGTACAGCATGAGTCAACTTAGTATAGAGCTTTTAAGGGACATCTGGGGCTTTAAGCCAGGTAACCTCCTTCTGGCTGTGCTGAAATTCCTGTTTATCAGACTCAATAATTCCAAGGGATTTTGCTTTCTGTTTTCTGTACAGATGTCTGACCTTTCCTGCCTACTTGTGCTGTCTCAAGCTTTTTTTTGTCTGATGTTACTGTGAAGGTAAGAGGAAATAACTAAGTCCAAGTATCGCTAGAGATCATCTACTCTGCCAATCTCCATGTTTTTTAGTTATTTTCTGCTTGCTTTAAGGATATTTTTTCAGTAAGTTTGTTTTAAATTCATTTGATAAAGTTTACCTTATATTGAGTATTGTTCTTTAGTTTTTTTTTCCAATGTAGCAATACATTGCGTAGCTGAGAATGTTGCGTATTTTTGAGGAAAGAGAAAATGTAACTGTGAAAGAATTTTTCCAGTCTCTTTTCTTTTTTCTAGATGTTGATTTAATTTCATTATTTATTAAGAATAAAATCGTGCTCCAAGGAAATTTGGGATAATATGGGTGAAGTATTTTATATTTTGTTTAAACATCAAATTTTAAAATCTAAATATTAGACAACAAATTCTCAGAGTGATCTCAACCCATGCAAAAATCATGTAAGTAAAAACTCAATTTTTCAGTTGAATAGTATTGGATGCATAGATAATACAAATTCTGCCCTTTTTTTTAATGTTACAGAATTTCCAAGTATTTAAATACCGCAGCCTACAACACTGGAAAATAAGGGATATAAAAATAATTATAAATCATTATGTACTGTTTTTAAAACTTTATGTCTGTAAAATGCCATAAATAATGAAATTTTCCTTCACTTGGTCTGACAGATTTAAAAGATATATTACAAATAGGTTCTTTTTTGGTTAAATTTTAAAATTCCATTAAATTTGACAAAAATTCTTCTAAACTATTTTAAGATGTGATATTGTTAAGTGCAAATATTGCCTTTGGGTACATCAGATTTTTTAAAATGATATTCCCATCTGATTTATGTTCACTTCTGTCCCATTTTCTCTTGTAAAGTAAGTTCCCACCATGTATCAAAATATACACATTCTAATAATACTGCTGTCTTGCAAAAGCACATCTATATTATTACCTTTAGGTCCTTTTGGGCCAGTCGATCCTGGTTTTCCAGGGATTCCTGGTAAGCCAACATCACCCTGATTTATTTAAATACAAAATATAATGTTTCATGTATGATATATAACATGTAATAGGAATTATCTATAAGAGCATTTGATTCTCTTACAGTGATAAAAAAAGATTAGCAATCAGTAAGACTATATCTTAAACTCGGCAGAAAAGCATGCCATCTTTGTTACTGGTCCAACATTGATCATTAATGCTTCCAAGAGCCTCTAGATTATAATTTCTAATCATTTTTTATTTGTGTTTTTATAGTTTTTGCTAATATTTGGCTTGAATATTTTAAATTCCTTCCAATGGGCTTGAATGATTTAAAAGCTACTATGAAAATGTACCAAATGTTATTATATTTTATGCAAATATTACTATATTACAAATGTTAACCAGCCTGCATCCCGTGTGATGTATGTTTGCTTTAGTATATTTGTTGTTCAGCAGCAGTGCCTACCTTTGTTGTGTTGAGTACAGCCTGTCCATATGGGCACAGAAGCCCCCCAGCCAGTGTCTCAGCTGCTCTCTCTGAGACATGAAGAAGCAGCCATACAAACTTCAGCCTGGGGCTGCTGCTGTCTCATGATAGCACCAGTAAGTAACCCGGCAATCTTTTCTTTAGAATCATGTTAATTTTCCTAAATAGTGAAATGTTCCACCAAGTGGCAATATAGTAAGATCACAACGGGCATCTAGGAGAGAGGCAAGAGGCCATTCATTGACATTGCCTACAATTCCTTTGCTAAAAGAATTCCAGGCATTGGAGTGTTGCATTGAGGAACTGACTTTTCATATTATGAGTCTGAGGCTCTTTTCTCAGCAGAACAGTCTAAAGAGGAAGTGCAATATAAGTACCCTGTACCATTTTTTTTGGAGTCAGGAGAGATGTAGCTGCAAAATCTACGTTATCTTTTATTGCCACTTTCAATTTACCTGGTCACCTGGTTGTCCTTGAAAGCCCATAATTCCTTTAAAGCCCTTTGGTCCTGGAAAACCTTGTGATCCTGGAAACCCCATCAGTCCAGTGTCACCATGGTCACCTGGCAGTCCTGGGAGACCATTTTTCCCTGGAAATCCTGGGATGCCTCTGGAACCGACATTGCCTTTTTCACCTGAAGTTAATTACAGAACAAGATGACCAGTTTACTCAAGCTGTGATTTGACGCTGATTTGGAGCCTGGCTGTGCATTCACACTTTAATTGCCTTAGTAACTGCTCGAAGAAACTAGCCTGCACTTATAGCTTAAGAATCTACAAAGCTAGATGTTAGTGTGAGGCCAAACCGATGAAAACACCAGCCGTTTTTACTGAATCGGAGGGACGTGTGCCCTGTGTACAGCTTCATTTTATGGTCTTACCTCTTCCACCTCTAAGTCCATTCTCTCCAGGAAAACCTGGTTCCCCCTTTTGTCCCTTCTCAAGTCGAATGGTAATGCAGCCACTGTCTCCTGGTGGTCCTCTTTCACCTTTGAACCAAACATGGAACATAAGTAAATCCTTGATGGCTAAGATGTCTTGAAAAGTAATTTCAGTTCAGGCTTTCCTCACAGAGAAAGTCTTCAGCAGATACCAGTTGTTTCAGCAGGGTCACTGCTGTCACCACTTTTTTCTTCTCTTGCTTTTTATTTAAATCAGTAGTAACTGAGCCCATGCTACACCAGAATCATTCCCTACCTGCCTAGACAGAGGGCAATTGTACTGTCCATTGTGCAGTCTGTGATTTTGAATGACTACACCCTCAAAATGACTATTCTCCTCTCCGTATTAATATTTAAATAAGTTATTTTCTGTACACTTTACACAGAGTGAACAACACAGGTAATATAGAAAATATGAAAATCTTAAGTTTCAGATGTGTACAGGACAAAATCCAAGGTTTCTTTGAACTGGTTTGATCTACAGTAGTAAATGCATCTATTGACCTGAGTGGAATTAATTTTTCTTAGTGAATTTTCATTACATAATTGAAAGTGAGAGAACTGTATTTGGTATATCTGGAGATGGAAGAGAATATACTGTTTTAACAAGCAGAAAATGTAAATATATACCAACCACAGTTGTAATGAAACTACAGAGTGAAGATGGGTTTTACATACCTTTTATTCCCAAATCCCCACATTCTCCACCAGGTCCAGGTAGACCCATTTCTCCTTCTTCCCCTTTTAAACCAGGGATTCCCGTTGGCCCTTGTATTCCTGGGAGTCCTGGGAATCCTTGAGGTCCTCGAATCCCTTTGCTTCCTGGTAATATTAAATCATTTGTTTACATATTCAGTCTGTTATGGTGTTGCTGTCATACTCTAAGAATGAGTATAAAGCAAAAAGTAGGGTGTTTAGAAAGACTCCTTAGGAAATCAGGAAAACTACTCAATAATTAGAACATTGCTTCTCATCAAATCCAAACTCATCTAGAAATCCAGAGTGTCTTGAAACAAACCTCCCTTCCATCCCCTCCTTCTCACACCCCACAGTTGTTAAAGCAGCTATTCCCAACACATGCCTTAAATACAACACATAATCTAAGTCACTATCTGATTTTGCTTGTGGCTACTAGAAATCATGACTCGATTATCCAGATTGACAGAGAAAATAGGGCCTTGCTGCAGAAGCTCAGGACTTTTGCTCACAAGTCAGTGTTGATTTGGGAATAAGGTTGCACCTAAATGTAATGGAAAGGGGCACCTAAACCAGCCAACCACAAGGAAATCTCTCACTTATATGCAGAGGTCATGTCCTCCAATTCTTATCAGCACTATCTTTCCACAAAAAAAATGGAGTGGAGTGCTCAAAATATTTTAATACTGCTTTCTACTAACATGGGGCATGAAATGGTTCTGGTGACTTTGAACAATTGCCCTGAAATTGTTGATACAAATTGTTGATACAACTGCTCTGAACTGTTGATACAAAACACCTAAATTGACATATCACCTTCCCCTAATCTCATTTTCCTGGAAAATGTCCTTCCTTTGGAATTTAAAATCTCATACAATTCTCAATGGGATCTAGCCTTAGTTCAAGTCAAAAAAACCTTCTAACTGTATCCCTGCTGACTAGGTTAGTCCAGCCCTAGTGCGCATCAAACTTTGATTTTTTTTTTCCTGTCCATGGTAAATGTAGTTTTGCACTAGAACTCATGGAACTGCCCAGTTTAAACGCCGCTTTCATGCTTCAGCAGCTCTTAACCCAGTGTAGGCAGGGATCTGCTGCACAATTTCTCACATTCTGGAGAATTATATGTAATATGAAGCTACTTCTCCCTTTACTGATCAGCGTGCATAGCATGCAGTCAAACACTGCCTTAGTAAAGCAGATCCTCTAAATATAGTAACAGGAATATTGTTTTTTTAACATATCACAATAACAACCTAATTAAATAGAAAATGGTGCATGGAAATATGACAGCAAGATCTTACAAAACAAGTAAAACTTCAGGATACCCCAGCTGTTCCTTAATCTTCAAATTCCTTTCATTCCTATATTTTACTATAAAAGGAAGAATAAAGGACGCTATTGTTAGGGTCTTCTCCTTCTGCAGATATTGTAGAAGCTGGAAAGAAAAATAGGGTGCAAACTATTTCTTAGCTTTAATGGCAGCAGAAAGATCTCCCCCTACAAGAGTGGTTACAGTCATGATGGCTTTGCATGATGCTCAACGTACCTGTTTGGCCTGGGAAACCAGGTGCTCCCCTATCCCCAGGAGATCCTGGAACTCCGCGGGAGCCTGGAGGTCCTGGGGGCCCCGGGGAGCCAGGAGAGCCTTTGAGACCTTTCAGCCCAGGTGGTCCTACAAGGCCTCTGTCTCCTCTCTGACCTTTAAAGCCTTGTAATCCTGAGAAGAGGAGAAAAAAATGCTCTACGTATATAAGTTGTACATAAATGCAGGAAAAAAGGCTCAGTAATTGTGTTTAAAAAGTAGAAAGTGGTAGATTTTGGTGTGAACTTGAAAATCATCAGTTATGGCAAAATGACTTGAAAGCTTTGCCACCATCCTGGAAAGGAATCTTGGTTGTGTCTAGATTTTTATCTGGAATATTTTGTTTTCTATAATGAGTGAAATATCAGTAGAAGCTTCCTATGAAAAATCCTAACTTCTAATTTAAAAGTAATCCTAACTTTTAATTCAAAAGTAGTTTTAATATACACTTTTTTTCCAGCTTTCCTTAAATCACACTTAAGATAAAGAATAAGGAAGATAAAATTCAGGAACTAAGTTACTCAGGACAACAATGTAAGAGACAATTTGCTCTTCTTATTATTCCGCAGCAAACACATTGTGATTTGGCTGGTTAAGGAACAGCATTTAGGGAAAAGGTAAGTTGGACAAAATCTGAGAAGCACATTATATATTCTCTGGGTAAAAGGGAGCTTCCTATTAAGGAACAATCCCTGTCTATACCAACTACAGAATTTTTCATGCTAGTCAAAAAAAAAACAACCAAAAAGAGGGTAAGTTTGTTAGAGAAGATATAAAGATATACAAAGCTCAGTGTAAGGCAACCTAAAGATGTTGTCTACCTTGAGCGCCTGGTTGGCCTATGACACCTCTGAGTCCTGGTGGTCCTGGCAAGCCCCTGTCACATGGGAGACCAGGGAAGCCTGGGCAGCCTGGTACTCCTATACCACCTTCTGGGCCTCTAAAACCTTTGGCTCCTGGAAATCCTGGAGTGCCAGGCTGGCCTGGAAACAAAAAACATTGTAAAAAGTTTTCCTTCTATTATTTACCATCCCTCAGAATTCCTAATTGTAATTCAGAAGTGACATATTTGATTATTGGAATATTTTACTTAACCTCTAGTTTTTGTACAAATTTCAAAAACTGATGCTTTTCTGTAATTTAGAATTAGCTGTTGTGGAGCTGTTGCTCTAATAGAACAAATACCAATTCAGCTCTCACCTAGAGGTGAGGGGGGTTTATGGCCCGAGACACGAGCTGTTTCTGATGTGTGGGAGAACAGAATGGAAGGAGCTCACAGGTATGGACCAGCTGCAGAGAGATGGATTCAGTTCTACAAGGGTTCTCTGCACAGAAGGGCATGTGTGTGTTGACATAAAAAGGAAACAGGAATATCTGCTATGAACCAGAAAGGAAGTCGTGCTGTGGAGACGCAGATGGGGGTAATACTGTGTAACACTGGGCAAACAAATCATCTGTCTTCCTCCTTTTGCCTTTTTTTTTTTTTTTTCCGTCTTTTCAGAGTAGGCAATTTGTGAATATATATGTGGAGCAGAGCACAAGATCCTAATCACAGATGGCCACCTAAGAGTCAAATAACAACAGTAACAGCAGGAAGCTGCAGCGCTACTCCAGGGACTGGGGAGAGGCATTCTTGTTCTGCAGTGCAGATCTTCTACAGTGGCTGCTCAGCTGTAAGAATACAAATGTAAAAATATGGCCTATTTTCACAGTCAGCATTATGGATCCATGCAAGGGTAAGCCACATCAGAACCAGCACTGGCCTTGCTAACTTTCTTCTCCGAGCATATTAAAATGCTTCATTTAAAAAAAAAAAAAAAAAACCTCATACCTTGAAGCCCAGGAATGCCTGGATCACCCCTTCTTCCTTGCGCACCAGGTGGTCCTGGCGGTCCTCTATAGCCTGGGATTCCTGGAGGACCATATGTGGTATCACCTGGAACACCCTTCTGACCATCTAAGCCGGGTGGACCTGGAGGACCACTTTTACCATCAACCGTAGATCCTCTTACACCCTCATCGCCAGGATCACCAGCTTTTCCTCGAAAGCCTGTCAATATGATTTTTAAATTCAAACAGGGCATAATTCAGAGGATTTTTAAGAAGTGTTGAACATCATAATGCAAATTTAACTAGAAATAAATTATCACTTTGCAAGAAAAGTAACATAATACAATATACTCTAGATTCCTTATTTACATCTATTGATACATGAGGAATGAAGGGCATCATTCCTGTGGGAACTGATTTTGTTTGGGGCAACATCTGTTTATTTTGTGTATGGTCAATCTTTGTCCAGTTCTATTTGCTAAAATGGTATTAGTTATTTTCCATTTACAGTGCAAATCTATTTATACTGCAGTATTTCCTCCACTGCATTGAATTTTACATCACTGAAGTACCTGCCTAGAGGTAAGAAAGGGAAGTGGTAAAGATTCCTCTATCCCTTTATCCTCCCCTAAGCTTTAGTTGTAGTGTAATTCCCATTCTAATCGACCATGATAGCTGCCTTACCCTGTTTGTGTGCATTTTACCCTGACCAGCAGGTCTCTTGGACAAAGAAAAGCACATTTCACCTTGCGGCCCAGGGATTCCTGCTCCTGGTCTGCCTGGCTGGCCTTTCTGCCCATCAAAGCCATTTGGTCCGGGACGACCAGGGAGTCCTTTTAAACCCTTTTGTCCTGGAACAGAAAGAGAATAAGCAACCTATTAAACCTCTAGCTACCACCTGCAGTAGTGATGTCCACTATCTTAAAATGACTGTTTAAAATCCAGTCTCTTCATTTGTTCTGCTCAGCATCTCTGTATTTTCATGAGATTTTTTCCAAATGTTTTGGAAATGATCACAAGCAACATTAGGCCAGTTCCTGGTACAGTTCTTATTTAATTTGAACAAGTGAAGTCTTGGTAATAAGTATTTAGATCTTGAGGTTCAGGCATAATTTGGTATGAGCAATGTCAGTCTAGAAATTACAGACTTGCAGCATATCTTTGCTTAACACTCCTTTCTTTCCTGGCATCCTGATGTAGGCATTCTAGGACCTGCCAGAGTCAAACTACCTGCCTATTTTCAGTCTCTCTTATGCATTTTAATTGAAGGAGGACAGTTTCATGCAGCTACCTTCATGTAATCATTTCTGTGGTGGCAGCCTGCACACCTTTTGATCATGCAAACTGCAGCTGTCAAGCCTTTGTTTATATTAGATTAGTATTAGATTGCAGTTTTACAGTTTGAGCAATATACCTTTTTAAAACCTAAAATGTGTACTGTATATTTTTATGATAGTTAATTTTTTTAGTTAGCAATTAAAACTCATTTTCAATTAAGAAAAACAGAAATTTCCCCCATCTGGCCCTCAGTAGACATACCTTGAGCACCTTTAAAACCTGGGTGCCCTGGACTTCCAGGGGATGGTGGAGTAATACAAACTGTCTCACCTGACGCAAGAAGAAAAAAAAAGAAACTGATAGTTTTTATTTGTGAATAAATGGAATCTGACTGTTTGCTGTAATATTTCTGTTAAATTAACCATGTGCACAGGCAAAGAGAAGGGACTATATAGGCGTATCTTCCTTCCCATACTGTATTTCTGGTGGAGGTTTGGTGGAGAATCTTAAAACACATTTTTCACACTATTTATTTATATTACTGGTAGTGAATCAAGATGTTGAATGCAGCTTTGTAAAGACAAAGATTTTTATTTTTACTTTGCATCAGCAGAAATTTCTCTTTACAATAAGCTGGGTTGAAAGACAGAGAAACAACATTTTCATCTCAATTCTGTGTACATTTCTTGTTTATTCATATTGATATCAGGCTGGAATTGTTTTTAACCAGAGAATATTTATAAGCAAACTGAGCCACAAGCATTTGAGTTCTCCCTGCTCCTTCAGCAAAAATGCCTTGCCCTGCGCCTGCGAATTCTTATATACAGGAATACTTCAATGTGCAAGTACCAGTTTGCAGGTTCAGAGCCCCTAATGATTCATACTCCCACCACCGTTTCCTGTAAAATCCACAGAGCACTCTACTTTTCAGTGGGCATGTTTCACAAGACCATCAAACTTGCCATAATTGCTTTTCACTATAAATGAATGAATAACACTGCATATGATCAATGTTTGGTAGGATCTATTACAGTTCCATAAGTATTTCATCTCTTTATCTCTTAATATTTACATTCAGATTTACCTTTCTGACCCTTTGGCCCAGGTGGCCCCACACTACCAGGATCCCCGAAGTCCCCAGGCACTCCTCGGACTCCTGGGGGGCCAGGAAAGCCCAGGCCAGGCAGTCCCATACGTCCTTTCACCCCAGGACTCCCTGGGACCCCAGGGAACCCTTTGTCACCCAGCAGTGGTACTCCAGAGTCACCCTAAAAGAAAAGAGTTTGTGGATAAGAAGGAACAAGCCCTAATTTCTTTCTTCTCCTTGATTATCAAAAGCTGTGTTATACAAGTATCTTGGGAAACTCTGGTACCAGTTTAAGTGACTGGATGGATGACATGAGCAGTTTAAAATATACAAAGGCAACTGAACACAGGGCAGAGTCTGTGCCTTCCTGATCCCATATCCACACTGTATATGCAGAAATTATACCCAGAAATCCCACAATGAAAAGTGGTATTTATAAGGAAATCATTTTTCAATGGTTAATTACTATAATATTTGTTTGATCAAAATTGTAAAAGGAATTAATCTTCTATGAATATGGAATAAAATTACACTTTTATTTAAGCAATCGGAAAAAAAAAAGTCACAGAAAGTCAAACAAACCTTGTCTCCTTTCTCTCCAGGCAATCCTAATTCCCCATCTCTGCCATAATTTCCTCTTTGGCCTGGAAATCCTGGAATCCCTCTAGGACCTCTTTCTCCTTTTATTCCTTAAAACAGTTTGAAAAATGAAATATGACATTTACAGCAGCTTTTTAAAATTTCTTTCTGCTCGTATAAGTGCTGGGTAACCATTTATTATATCTGGATCTGTATTAAGGATTTTCAATTCCTGAATTCAGATTCACTTGGTGAGATATTTTGGGCTCAGGAAGGCAGTATGAAGTTGGACACCTCATGGAACAACTTGGTCTCTCTGTAAAAGGCATGTTTATAGGCACAAGAATGCAACTTCTTGTCATTCCATACGCAGAGAGTAGAAATGTTTTGCTACTGAAATCAGTCAAAGTTTTAATCCTTGATTTCACTGAAATTGGCACACAGCCTTGCCATGTGGCACGTTTGCACCAAAATTCCTGAAAGCTGTGGATGTGTGTGCCTGTGTATGTTTCTTTTCCATTATTTATGAAAATGTAATTTTTACATCAAGAAAAATAAAGGATTCTTGACACAGTAAAACAAGTCTCTAGATTTATTTTATTTAGATTCATTCTGCTGGGTCAAGAAATACTTTGCAAATAAATGGCATATGTTCTACCCCACTTCAATATCCGTAAACACACATGGGCATCCAAAACTAAACTAACTCTTTATAACCGGTAAGTTAGACTTTCTTTTGTTTGAACAATTAATTTAGCATTTCTAATTAAGTTTTGCCGACAGATAACTGTAACTTGTTGCTTTCAGCTTCTTTTGCAAATTATCAGCGTATCTGTGAAGGGTCTTTCATCTGTTTAACTGCAAGAATTTTGTTTGTGCAACTTGTGGCCTACTGTTTCTCTTCAAGGCCTGGTTCACAGTAATTTTTAGAAACAGGAGCAGGAATTTGAATGGCTATTGAGATTTAATTTTTTCCCAGGAAGAATGTTTAAATGAAGGTAACAGATGAGACACTGTCTTATGGCACTTCAGAAGATGTGTTGTTATACAATAATGTTTCTTCACACTGTGACAAGAATTGTGTTCTGTTTAGTCTTAGCTATATGGACCTTGATAGGATCCTGGTTATTTTTCGGGACATAAAGTCATTTGTTACCATTAATAGCAAGTTGTTAAACCTGTTTCATGTCTCAGAGTAAAAAGTATAACTTGTTTTGATCAAGATGATGATGAAATAGATAGTACCAAGAAAGCAGTCTGGATAAACCAGACTTCTAGGATTCAGTAACTTGGCAAATAATAGTTTTAATAAGAGTACATGAATGCAGTTCTCTCATTACTTAAGCATCACAGAGGAAGCAAAAAAGCTAATGATAAAATGCAGACTTGCCTTTTATTCTAATTCTTCCTGGGTCACCTTTCTCTCCTTTTTCACCATCTTGCCCAGCAGAACCAGGTGTTCCCTTGCCGTTGAACAACAACAAAAAAGTGTAAGTTACTCTCAAGCAATGAAACAATATATACAGTGGGAATTAAATATCCAACATGGGCTCTAAAACTAGTAATGAGTGAAAAAAGAAACACTATCCCTTTTGACATCTATAAAGACATTTCTGAACAGAGCCTTGTCTTTTCAGTTTATCTCTGCCAAAAGTGCAGAGATACAACTACATAAAATGAAGTAATTCAGGAAAGAATTGGGCCTTTCTCAGCTGTAGCTTGAAATGCAAGAATATTAAGATATAAAGAATTCACAAACTCTTCCTCTTGCAGACTGCAACCCTGACACCACCGAGGCAAGCAACTGGAGCATCACAACTGCTCAGTGAGGCTGCCCTCCCGCTACTGAACGTGCCGGTAAGTAGATGAAGTTTATATAGCAAGAAAGACATTCACACAAATTGACGAGACTTGATTTTGATGGTTTTGGTAATTTTCCTTCTACAGACTAGTAAATCAAAGGCAAAATCTTAATTCCATTTCTGCCTTTTTGCTAATACATGTATCGTAGAGAGACACGGCATTGTCCTGGCACCATGACCGAAAATGGAAGATTATAAAGTAATATGGAACATTGAGGGGATAAACACAGCACAAAAAATAACACTGCCTTTCTGAATCTGTGGCAGAGAGACTATATTCAGACTGCCTCATCAAAGTAATTAAGACTGTGGATACCGCTCTAAATATTTCAAGCATTGTATATGAAAAATAGGAAAGACAAGAAAAAAGAAAATTGCTTGAAATGTCTAACTAAAATGAAGGTTTCCTTGCCCTGCCACCCTCAGAGGAATGTTGACATAAAATCCATCTTGACCTGCTAACGTCATGCAGTTCTTTGTCTTAATAACATTTTGCTGGAAATCCTTTCCTTTGAAATAACTGAAAAAAATTTCACAGAGGAAATCTGTGTGTCAACAATATTATCATGAAAAATGGTGGGTATTCAAAGCTAAAAGTAAAAAAGAGCTGAAACCAAAATAAAATGAACACACACCAGCCTTCCCAAGCCTCCTGACCACCCCACAGAAACAGCAGGGGATTCTATTCTTTGGTATAAAACTTTGCCCCTTGATGCAAGAAAAAAAAAAACCTAAATAAGCTGTAAAAACATGTAATAAGGAGACATAAAAGCAATGTTCAGAGAATTTTTCAGGGCAGCTTGTCTCCCCACCCTCCACCCCACAAACATCTCTCTCATGAAAACTACTCACAGGGAGCCCTGGTGATCCTATTGCACCAGATAAGCCTGGACTGCCTTTTTCTCCATATCTTCCAGGGTATCCCATTTGTCCTTTCTTTCCTTGAGTACCTGGAGGTCCATGTATACCACGGACACCAGGAGGACCAGGACTACATGAGCAGAGGCCTTGATTTCCTATGTGGGTGTTGCAAAATCACATTCAAACAGTTGCAAAATTAGTAATACTGCCTTCTACTTTTCTGTATGTGTAACGCACAGAAAATTTTATTTCATGATGGCCTTCAACAGACGTGAAGCATATCAGTATCCTTTTACAATATTGAGAAACTGCAGTATCAGGATGATTATTAATTCAGAAGCCACAACATGAACAGGTCACTTAACGGACCCTTCAATAGGCATGATCCTTCAAGTCACCATAAACTGCTTGCAAATTTAGACCTGAGGTGCTGATAGGTCTGGCTAAGGTCTTGTATTTAAAATGCTGCTATCCCGGCTTACTTACCCTTTTCTCCTTTTTCACCTTTCCTTCCTGGAGGGCCTGTCTGACCTTTTGCTCCAGGTTCTCCAGGTACTCCTCTGTCAGTACAAATTACACCTTTAAAGAAACAGAAATTGTACAGCTAATATAAATCAGGCTTACTGTTTTCACAACTTAATGCACGTGTTCTCTTTTCCCTTATTTTGGCATCTTCACCTGATAACTACTGATCTGATGAAATGCTTTACAAGACATTGCTTACAGATCATTCTACAAAAGTCAGTCTGGCTAGAGTCCATGTTCACACAAGTGCTTTTTATTTTTGCTACCCTTTCTTCCTTTCCCATTACTGAACTTTCTGGCTCTTGTTTTTTTACAAAGGATGCTGATTTGGGCTTCTCTATAATGAGCTCTGTTTTTAAATTCAGGTCCTGTATTTTTAAGGAACATTTGTCATGTTTGTTAGTATGGTGGTGGAGAAAGAAGAACATTTTTGTTAGTGCTGCACTCTTGAGTCTATTAACGTGCAAAATGATGTTGCCCCGTACAAACCGCTGTTGCTGCTGAACCTACTGGGTGGCCCAGGTAATCCTGGTCTTCCTGGCTGTCCTGGTAATCCTGGCGGCCCAGGAAATCCTGGTCTTCCTGGGGTTGATTCACCTGTTCCAGGGAAACCAGGGTCACCTTGAAAACCTTGTGGTCCTGGTACCCCACTTGTTCCTGGCAGGCCAGGCAGACCTGCAAAGAAAATAATGATATATGGCCCATACAACATCATAATAAAGATTACTATGAGATAGCAATAAGGGAATTATAGGCCATTGAGAACTATCCTGCAGAAGAGCTTCTATAACAAAGACTTAACTGGGCAAAATCCTCCGAAATGCATCCTTTTTATTTATTTGTCTAGTTTTGATTCATATCTTTTTAGGTTCTCCAAAATTCCCAGGAAAAAAAAAGAAAAAAAAGGATCCTGCCTTGGACCTTCAAATACTCTCTTCTTTCACCTCATTATCTTTTTTTTTCCAGTCACCCCAGCCAATCTTTTTTTTCCTTACACACAGCAAAGTCCACACCTTGGATCATCCACATCATCTTGGTTTTCATCTTTTTGAGCAGAGAAGAGAATTTCTGGGCACAGCACTCCAGATACAGGCATACCACAGGGTTGGAGTGGTCGGGAGCATTCTGTTTTCTCTTTTGTTCCTTTCCTAGTAATTCCTAATGTTTTATTTGAGGCTTCTTCCTTCTTTTTTTTTTTTTTTTGGCTCTTACTTAGTGCTGAGCTAATATTTTTATAGAACTGTCTGGAAAGTCCACATCTTTACTGTTAGTGACTCACTGCAAACTAGAATAAGGAGTTTTCCTACAGGTAGATAGTTCATATTTTAATCCCAACATCTCTTACTTGTTCCATCATCTCCTGGTCTTCCTAGTGGGCCTGCAGGGCCAGGTGGTCCAATCGACCCCATATCACCAGCAGGACCTGGAAATCCAGGATCTCCCTGCAGACCTACACAGAATTTTAAAATATGTGAATTTAACATCTTACACAATTGACATCTTAGATTTAAAGTAAGCTGCACCTGGAATTATAATTCAGGAACTACACAAACTACCATTACCTAACATGGGTCTTTTTCATAGGTCTAAATATGCTAAACAACTAGCCTGGCAGATCTAGCTGTGACTGCATTCATAAAGATATTTAAAGTAAATATTTAATCTGAAATGTGTACATCTAATATAGGTCCAGTAAGGTCAGTGGGACTCGGATGAAATGCAGGATGTGGCAATAAGGGAGACAGTGTTTTAGGATCTCTGGTGAATCACTAATGATGGCTTTCAAACACCTTAGCAAAATAGGTCCTGCACA
Source organism: Tinamus guttatus (assembly GCF_059628265.1). NCBI lineage: Eukaryota > Metazoa > Chordata > Aves > Tinamiformes > Tinamidae > Tinamus > Tinamus guttatus. The sequence goes on from NW_028288845.1 coordinate 2,074,725, forward strand.
CTTTATATGGTAGAAAAAGTAATAGAAAATAGCTATAACCTTTTACAGGAAAGAATGGAGCTCCAACAGTTCCAGGAGGACCTGGGGGCCCTTTTTCTCCAGGATCCCCCTGTAAAAATCCAACAATAAAGTTTACAGATAGATACAAGCATGCACTTTGCTAGTGTGTTACTGAACTTTTCAACAATAGTGGGGGCACAAAGATGTGGCAAATCCAGATCACCTAAGAAACTCAATTCTGACGCTTTATAACATTTAAGAACAGACAAAAATTCTTTAACAGTAATTAAACAGTAATATACCTTAATGCATACACATTTACTTGACATTTTGGAACTTGCAACTGCTGTGTCTTACTTCATTCACAGTATTGTAAAACAGGGCCAATTACAGTAAAAATAACTGAAATTGAAATACTTTGATTTAAAAATAATTCTAAAATTGTTTTAAAATTGTATAAAAGAAATAGGAAATTACTTTTATGATGACAGATAAGCATGAATTAACCTGAATCAGTTGCATCGATACATGATTATTTTTCTTTTGCTCTGTGCATAAGCAAATGTAGTATCATCTTCCTGAATCTTTATGCAAACATTCCAATTTTTCCTAGCATTTTCTTGTGACAAGAAGTTGTCTGCATAACAGCAGTAATTGTAATTGTCTGCTTACACTTTGCAGCATTAACTGATGGCTTCTGAGGCTGTGGGCTAAGGAACAGGGATTGGAGAGGTTCTGTGTATTCATTGTGATACTCCTTCTTCACGTATTTTCTCTCATTTATTAACGATGCCCCTCACTAAAGTAATATGTTTATCACAGTGAGTATTTATTAACAACACGACACTCAGGGTTTGATTCCAGTTTTGAAGGATAATGGATTGCAATGATATTTCTATTACTGAATGAGACATGCAATGTTTACATCTAATTAGCATCCAAATGATCCTGCATTGTTATAATGCTAGCAATGGGTAAAAGGCAGAAAAAAATGTATATCCATGGAGAATTTTTTCCAACTATGACTACATAAACTCAGAAATAACTGTTGGCAAATGGGAATCACCAGCTCCTGTGGTCAGTAATGTGGAGTTCCCCCTCTCATCATACGCACCAGACAGAAAAGTTTTCTCCCATAGTTACTTACCATTACTGTGCTGAGTAACTACAACTATTATCAAAACAATAAATCTTAAAAGTAGTTACTATTATAGAAAAAGCAATGATCTGATAGGCAGGTGCATTTGGGAAGAACTATTACCATCTATATAGATACATGCACATATGTATGTGTGTGTGTGTGTTCTTTCTTTTTACCTTTACGCCTGGATAGCCAACTTGTCCAGGAAAACCAGCAACTCCTGGTTCTCCCTGGAAAAGATTACATAAATATCTTTGGGTAAATCTCTTAATACATTAATGTTGCACAAAAATCAATATAGCAGTCATACTGGCATCTTATAGCAACATTCACAGTTTGTTTGAAAGAACTTAACTGAACTTGTTCAACAGGATTTAATGGAAAATGAATTCTGAATTTCATACAATCTATTCAGCAAAACAACCTCCACACGCACCTTTTTATAGATCATCAGGTTATTTTAGATATCAGTCAGTGGATACAGTGCAGCTGGAGCACAGAACTCACTGGAACACATACGAGCAGGCTCTAACAGATGGCTTCTGTTTAATGTAGCTGAAATTGGCTTGTGGCTTGCTGAATGACCCTCTTAAACTATTACTGCATGGAAAGCAGCTTTATATATCAGCTTCTCCTATCTTTTTATGATCTATTAATATATTCATGTATCCAATATTCATACTCTTTTGAGCTGACAGTGGTATAAATCAAAGTAAAAAGTAATTTAGCAAATAATACACCTGGAGAATAATTCAAGAAGCAAATATCTGTACATTAATGTGATTTATGAATAGATTTATGAATACCTTAACTAAATTTGGTGATCATTTTGGAGAAGAGATAGGAAAAAAGCAAGATGTACTTACATATGCTGTGCTTTAATTCAGAAAGATGTTGTAAGCTCATAACTAACATTTCACAGACTTAACAGCAAAACTAGAATTTCATGAGCCAGAAAGGCAAACAAAATATATATGTAAGACAAAGTGACAAAACTTGCCAAGGTATGTAACTTTTCTATCATGCTATCTGCATGTTCCACTTGCTATTCCTTTCGCTCACAACTTTGGATACCTTTGCCAACTTCTGCCCAATTTCAGAGAGGGCAGAGGTTCCAAGGAGAAGGAGGTCATACAACCTTAGTGGCAACAGCAGCAGGGGAGAAATGAGGGAATGCAGTATGAGCTATCAAGCATCAAGAAATTCCAAATCTACACAAATCCATAGGAAATCAGTCCTCACTGATTCCACTGCTCAGTGTGCTGCTTAGACTTTATTTCTTACCTTTATTCCAGGAACCCCTGCAGGTCCATAAGATCCAGGACTACCCTGTTAAAAGCAAGCAGATTGAAAACTAAAACAGTGAAAGGCTATTCGAAACCACACCCGAACACTTAATATTCCTTAGATAATTATTACCCAGCATAATATTTCCCAGTAGTTAGCATTTGCAACTATTGTGCATGGGCATGAATTTGAACTATAGCCAGAAAGTCTTCACTTAAATTTTTATTATATTGTACCAAGCATAATAGCAGACACATTGCTCCATGTGAGCACTGTTATGCAAATCAGGTGGAAACTGCTGCAAACACTTGACACCAGTATGTACTAAATACATTAAAAGTAGTGTTAGTACTGTGTTATCACAGTAGCTTTGTGCAATACTAAATATTTATTGCAAAGTCCCCAGATTTGTTGTCTTTCCAGGGACAGAAAATATATATGATTTTATGCTTACGTCTGGGATGAGGTGACTCCCAGAGCAAAAAATGTATAAATACTTCAGATCGAAAGACAAATTTGTTTAAAAAAATCTTTTTTAAATTAAACTTACTTAATCTAACCATCAAATATTTGCTAAAATAATCATACTGACTTTGGGAAATAGTTTATTCTGCTTTCTTACCCGTACTCCAAGGAATCCAGGAATACCTTTTTCACCCTTTTCTCCTCTCCCAGATACACCCTGAAACATTCAAAACACTTTCTTTAAGCAAAATGCTTGGTAAAGTGCTGTTATAAACTTTATTTTATGTGCATGTTTATTAGGTTATGTATATATTACATTAATAGTACTTGTTTCACTTGGTAGGTTAAGTTAGTGGGATTTATTTCATACAGCAGTGCTTCAATTATTCACTTACAGGTCAAGGAACATAAAACTGTTGCATATAAAAAAATCACATTACTTACCTTAGGTCCACGTGGTCCTCTATATCCCGTAACCCCAGGAAGTCCTTTTTGACCCTAAGTGTACAGGAAAAGCTTCTAAGTGTATTTGGATATGCATGATATGCCTATGTGCCATTTAACTTTCCTTACTGTGATAAAGAGCCATCTCCCAGGCAATGAGCTTCAAGGCCTGTGGGAAGGGTGCCGAACGGGTTTTCTACTGAAGGTGATGGTTTATTACAGCAAGGTATGTCCTATGTATGACTCCATTGCAAAAACTACATCACAGGCTTGTACTTGCTAAGTTGAGTACAGTTAAATGCAAATAGAGATTAACACCTTTTCTCCCTTGAACAACTGAGCTCCAGGAGGTCCAATTAACAGTGGTGAGCCTGGTGGCCCAGGAAGTCCAACATCACCCTGCAGAAGTCAGAGGAACAGCAGAAGGAAAGTTTTTGTTCAGTGCAGCAATTCAGTGAGACTTAGCATGCATACTGTACTGCAGAATTATGTATTTCTTATGTATTTCTTTACTCACTAAACACGTGCAGATAAGTCAGGGTTTGTACTGAGGTCTGTAAGCTTCTCTACATTCTTCCCCGATGAGCATGGCTGAAAATCTTAATTCACTTCTATTCTCTCCCATCATTAAAAAATAATATTACAGTTAAGGAAATAAATGAGAGCTCTGAAGTCATGGTTCCAGCTCTGAGCCAGTTACATGACTGTCACTCTTTGCTGCCACGTTCCAACCTGAAGCCTTTGAGCATATGGCTTCCTGCATGTAAACAGGAGATTTGCTATGGAAAGTTATGCATATTATAAACCTATATGGATTCCAAAAAGCGATTAGACCAATTCATGAAAGAAAAGTCAAATATGCTACTTTGGTGTTGGAAGCCATGAATATGCTCAAAGGTGGAGACGGGGAGAGGAAATAAGGCTATGTGCTTCTCCTGCTCTTACAGAATCACTGCAAGATCAGAAAATCCAAAGATCCACATGGAACCCACACACCTGTGTATAGTCAAACCAACAAAAACTCAAACATGCATTTCTGTTCAGGAGATCTTCAATAAATGGAACTTAATTTCTTAGGATGTGCTTCTAATTCTAGAGCAAAGACAGCTTTAATACCATTTGTTTTCTTACCGGCTCCCCCTTCTGTCCATCCACTCCAATGCCTGGATTTCCCTAGTTGACAAAAAACATACACAGTTTACAGATAATCAGAAAATCCTGATAACAGAATTTAATTCAAAAAGCATCAAAAAACCTGATAACAACCACAAGAGATGTTTCAAGATCTGTATGAATTAATGCATTATCTCACTAACAGCTTCAGGAAAAAAGTTGCCTACCTGTTCACCTGGGAAACCTGGGAAACCTGGTGTACCCTTTAAAAGAAAGAGAAGAAAAGTTAGGATGTCTCACATAAAAAGACAGCTTTCTTTTGAAAATTATACCTACTTGACAGCATCACACAGGGTTAGAATCTCCACCTGGGATGCACCCCTCTCCACCTGCAATTTACCTCACCTGGTTGCTACTTTCAGAAAGGCTCCCTTTTCCTGTCTCCCAAGATGGGCTTGGGGAAGAGGAATAAAGGAGAGAGCACTACTAGCATTCTTCTAGCTGCCAGGGTGAAACACTGTCACATAGGCATGGGAAGGAACAACGGATACCCCAATTCTCATAGTTCCAAACTTACAAGGTAAGGGAAGAAACTCGGTTTTTTATCAGCTACCTCAGAAATGATGTCTAGACTTGAATTCATACTGCCTTAATTGACAATAAAACAAGTTCTAACAGCAATAGACTGGAATTTGTGCATGTCCTGAAAATATGAGGCTATGTAACTGTGGTGATCTTACAGGCAAGCCTGGTTGGCCTGGGTATCCAGATGGGCCTGTAGTACCTCTTGATCCTCTAGGTCCCTGAAAAAAGATGGAAAAAAAAAAAAAAAAGACTTCTTTGTGAAAAAACTACAAGCTTTTCCTTTTCTTCACAAAAGCAATTTCTCTAAAATGCCTGTATTGCTTGGACTCAGTCTACAGGCCACTGACTGCGTTCCCCCCAGGTATCCTTGGCCTGAGGTTTATACCTCTCCTGAAATGTAATGGTCACTAGAATAGTTCTGCACTAGTTTTTGGATGGTACTGTACCGATACTGAGCAATGTAAAGTTATACAGTATCAATGGATTGAACAAATACCTTTTTAGCAGCTGTTCTAGAGTGTGGGAACTTGATATAGCTCATCAATTAATATTTTTATGGAGAGTCTAAAAAAAGATCCCAGAGTCATAAGAGTGTGAGTTTATAAGAGCTCGGTAACCGCGTTAAATCCTCTCTCCTACCTCTGTTGTATTTTTATGGCCAAAATATGGTAGAATGCTACATGTTCTTGGAAGATCCCAAAGATATTTTTGAAGAAAGTGTTACAGCTCTTTGCATCTTGAATCTCAAAAAAAAATTGACAGACTTGAATATATCAGGTGTAACAGTTGTCCAGTGCTTTGCCAGTGCTTCAGCCCAAACCACAGTGCAGCATGGGGCAAGGTTCATTTTTGCTTCTTTGAGCAAGCAAGAGCTACCCATGGAGGCAATCTATAGGAACTGAATTTTTGCTATACTGTGTTTTTGAATATTGCTATTTATGAAAGGCACAGAGAAATCCTAATATTGCTTTATTATATGTAAAATGTATGTATAAATCCTGCTGACTGTACTTACTGGCATGCCAGGAGGTCCAGGATCACCTCTGTCTCCCTGTAATGACAGTCATTTAACAAATTAATGATTTGTTAAGTCTTATTAAAAAATCTTTGACTTTTAATTGTGGAAATTTTGTAGCTTTATAATTTTTAAGATCTTAAACTATCTGATCAAGTTGTATATTTGCATTAAGCTTGCTTACAGCAAGCTTTATTAAACAGTTAGGATTTTTGAAAATAATTAAATATGCCATACATATTTTTGTTTTTTATATATATATATATATATATATAAATATATATATAGTTTGTAATCCTATACTCACAGGAGGTCCTTTTCCAAAATGGGAAAGATATACTGAATTTCCTTTTTCTCCTTTTTGTCCTGGATACCCCTTTAAAATTAAAAAAAAAAAAAAATCTTGTCAAATATTCTGCTCTGCTTTCTGATAGCAGAGATTCATTGGTATTTCCCTTGGCTGTGTTCTTCTGGTGTTCACGTATCGCTAGGTAATCCATAAGAACCACTATTGCTTCATCAGCATTTTGCAGTTCTTCTATTTAACAAGATCCTTAAATGTAAAATTCCCTTCTTGCCAGGGAGCAAAACAGCTCCTCACAGCTTTTGGACTTCTGCCCTGTTAGGGACTCCTTAGCTCTTGGGTACATTCTAGAGTCTTTTCAAACTTGGCCTTTCTATTGGTATTGCAGTCTCTTATTTCACTGGGTCAGTGGCTTTATTTATTATGCGCTCTATTTCTCCGAAGTTCATGCCACAGTTTAGAAGAAGCTACGTTAATTCTGCATTAAAAAGCTGAAAGCATGGACGGCTTTACATGCCTAATATTTAACATTTCCAGACATTAGTAAATACATTTCACAGTTTACAAAAAAATGTAAATCCAACACTGAAAGGCCTTGTTTATCATAAAATTAAGTTTTAATGCTACTTGCAGTGGAGTTACATAACTTAGTCTATCCTAGCACCCTCAAAACCTCAATCTGTCTTAGAAGGAATGATGACTGCTTTTGCAAAACTTATTTTATTACTTAAATATTATGTCCATGCTACATATTTAAAAATGGATATATAGAGGCGTTCCTTCTAAAGTTTTTCACAAGATATCCAAATGTAGTGAGTATAATTAGTTGGAATCTATAGCCAATTAGCTGTCGGCTTCAATAAACTCGGTACTGTTATTCACAGAATTTAACCTCTTTAAAGCTGTATCGTTTTGCTGATATTTATGTGGCTGTTTAAATCCTGAATCAGAATAAGATAGATAAAGTCTTTACCCCTGGAATGCAACAACAAAGAGAAGAGAGTTACAGCTGCTTGCAGCTGCATATATCTACAGTAGCCTGTGTACAGAGAGCAGGTCAAACAGCTGCAACAGGAAAATATAAATTTGTCTTTGCATTATTTAACTCATGTTTCTAAACACATTTTACATCTCATCTCTTACATAATCAAATATCCTTAGTAGATTCAGTTTGTTACCCTCTACATGACTTAAAAGCTCTCACAAATAGAAACCCTGTTCTTTTCCAAGTTACTCAGGAGGTAAATGTGCAGATCTTAAAAGATAACAGAAGTAAAGCTGACAAGTATGCATGTAGCATTACATAAAATTATAAGAGACAAAGTTTTAATTAGGAAAAACATATATATAATTATTATTATATTAAAAATTATATTTATATTAAAATATAAAAAATAGCTGTAATATATAGTCAAGATGGTACTTGGTGCAACAAATTGATTTTAAAACAGGCAATTTGCATAGAGAGGTTGGAATGACATTCTTGTACATGAGCAAATGTAGCTGCAATGTTTTGCTTTTCTGGGCAGTCAAATAATTTGCATTGGAGTTTTAGTGTGAATATCTAAGTCTACATGCCTATTGTGTCTCCATTCCTTTTCAAGTTGCAAATACTTTTCCAGCTCTGCCCAAACGCATGCTCCTGGAGTTGGAGGATTTGTGCTATAATTTGTCCAGTGTCTCATTTTCCTTGTATGTAACTGTGGCGAATTTCATTTTGAAAGATGTAATAAGTAAGGAAAAGCAAGCAGAAGCCATTTTACCATTTTGGAGGATAACAAGGTTACCTTCTGAGGTGTAGTACATCAGATTATCTCTTTTTTTTTTTTTTTTTTTTTATCAGGTTGTGAGTTCAATAGACTCTATGGTAGGTCCAAGACTGGAAATGCTTTTTCTGTTTATTTACTATATTTTATATTTTGATAATGTTGTCTTGTTATCTCACCGTTTGCACAGTTTTTTATTGCCTAGGGATGAATCAGCATGTTGTTTATCTCCTAGTAAACATATTTGACTTTAATTTAATGTGCAGTTGGCTTTTTTTGCTTTATTTAGAAAATTTTAGGCAAGCTCCTAAACCAACTAATGAGCTATATTAGTCACTCAGAACTAAAACCTGTTTCTGCAAAAAGTTAGGGACTAGATATGTTCAGAACAATTTCTTTAGATCTATAGCAATTTATATCATTTTACAGATAGGACTTAGATTTACAGATAGGTGTTTTTTTTATCTTCTTTAATAAGGCATTGCCAGACTAAAAATTTAAAATGGGAAGCATTTTTAAAATCGTTTAACAGGAAAAGTGACCAATATAGAAGTGCTAACTTTAACCATTTTAACTAAAAGGATCTCTATGTATTTGGACAGACACCCAGGCAAGCCTGGCTATGCACACGGCAGTTGTGAGTAGATACACGTGAGGAGCGGCACACGGCCGCTTACAGCTTTAAGGCCAGAAGTCTGGAAGAGATTCATTGATATAATTGTGTGATCTACCACTGAAAATCTTCAACTGTTACAGATTTATACTTGCTGAAACTTTTGCTAACTGCTGAGTCCTCTCAGATGTATCCCTGCTATTAAGATTTTTCAAATGGTACAATGGTCTTGAGGTATTCCTTCTCAATGATACTTTCTTAAAGTGCTACTGGCTTTGGTATGGTTATGTGTGAGGGAAATAAAGTGGAACTTAACTCTTAAGTTAGACAAATATACTTTAAGGATAAAAGAACTTATTTAATATTCAAATTTATATCTGTCAAGTTACCAAGTGTCTTATATTCCCTTTAGCTTTAGTAAGAATGAAAGTTGTATGCAACTTAATGGTGCAGTAGAGAAAAATATCCTAATACAGCAGATGAGCCCAAGTATCTGCAGCCCTAAAGCTAGTGCCATAGGCTAAAGCTCCTTCCATGTTAAGGCCTGTTATCTTGGAGAGGAAATGCAGATATACATCATCAATAAACAGTAAGAATTCTTGTAACATACATAATGACCTCTTGGTCCAATGTATCCATTTTCGCCTGGGAATCCTGGATCTCCTCTTGAGCCATTGCAGCCATCCAAACCACGTTTACCCAGGGGTCCTTCACTTCCTGGTAATCCCTGACAGACAGTTTAATATTTGTTACAGCTAAAACTTTATAAATAGGGAACTACTTTTTTACTGAACATAATATTTGAGACAAATATCCCTGGACAGCAACAGAGCACACCTCACAATTTTCTCAACTTCATACTTTTTAGGATTAGAAATGTTTTCTGTTGTGATCAATAGTACTTGTGTGTGTGTGTGTGTGTGTGTATAACAGGTGAAGAATCTAGACCCTAAATTTTTCATATCTTGTTCTTTGATGCTTAACAAATATGACAGGGACACCACAGGATCGAAAGACCTGTGCAAATAAGAGCAGAAAGTATCCGCTTTTACTTCCGTCAGCAAATAACACGCTATTTTTCTCAAGGAAAGCAAATTCTAGTCCTCACACCTCTAATCTCTCTTGTAGAAAAGAAAGAGCCTACAGCCTTTCTTGTAGGCTGTAAGGAAAAGCCATCCTGCCTAAGAATCACATAGCTTTATTTTTGAAAGACACACACAGATGTCATCTTAAGCAGTCTCATATTTTTTTAATCGATTAGGACAAAATAATGAAAAACAGGACAGAGATTAAATTGAACATACCATGACTGCAAGGAAATATAACTGTATGTTTTGGAACCAAGGAGCTGATTTTTCAACCTAGTACAAATTAACCAATATCCAGACTGGATATTCAATATTCAATAGTACTGCAAATGAGACACCATTCACTAGAAGCAGCGAGAAAAATTCCCTTGGAATGTTCTTTCCACGTGAAAAAATATAATTATGACAATTGAAAATTTTGGTAGGGAAAAAATAAATTTGCCGCAATTTTTTATTGTTCTTCTGGAAAATGATCAGGAAAGTGTTCTGGAAAATGATCAGGAAAGTATGTGGTCTTTTTTTTTTTTTTCCTCTCTCCATGAAAAGGATACCTGTTTATTGAGGACTCTTCTTTCTTGTGCTAAATTTTAGCCTTGTGAACTGCATATTATACAAACACTCTGGCAGTATTCCTATTGTTAAGTATAGACAGCTGACAAGCAGAGGCTAAGGCATTCCTTTAGTTTCTGCTTCTGTTTTCACATTCAAAATTCAACATTTTTTACTTTGAGCTGCATGAATTCAGTTATAATACACGGTATTTTTCAAAATACTGGATCTTCTAGCACACCATTTTCACAATGAAAACTACGGTCACAAAAATGCATAATCGCATACACATAAATATGTGCCTAAGACCGACTTTACTTGTTCAGTCCCTATGCAGGTAAATCTCACTGAACTCAGTGGTTGCTTTTTTCCTGCAAAAGGTCTTCAGGCAAAAATCAAAAAGTTTGAACAAAAAAAGGATACATGATTGGAGATACATTTGGAATTACGACTGCAGAAAGCAGCCTGCTACAGAGCCTGAAAAAATAATCTCATAATTTTTCCTAGCTCTGACACTTATCTGCTCTATGAATTTAGGCCAGTTTCTGCCTTCACTACCACTCTTTCCATAAGAATGATTTACTCTATAGGGACTCTGTGGAGTTTATTAACACAATTGCTAACACCTATTTTACATTTTTGCAAGCTGTATAATGCTGTAGGTGACGTTAATAACAGGTATAAGACCTACTAATTTATGGAATACATTATTCTATAAGAGGACTTGCTATGACTTTACAGATTATAATTTTTATGAAGCAATGTTCACTCAATACATACAGGAACACCATTTAAACCAGGAAATCCCGGGACTCCTGTGGGACCCTAAAAAATAGGTGACACAGAAAAACAAAGCTGTTGATGTCATTAACCCTTAAAAAGAATGAAAAGCAGTAATACATGACACTATATAGTGAGAAGGAAGAAACAGTCTTGTTTACAGTCATGAGTTTGAGTTATATTGCAATCAGAAGTAAGTATCTGACAAAAGGTGCACAGCCTTAGCATGAAACTACTCAGTTGCTACACAAATACACATGGTCCTGGGCAAATGTCAAATTCTTAAGCTCAAAATCATTTTCTGAAGACAGTAAAACTACACATAGCATATGGCTATAACATATAAAATAATTGTGCAGGTCACTTCAGAACTCTTCTCCAGTTCTGGCAATACCAGCAGGGCATTTTCTGTACGTACAGCAGCACGGCTTACATCTCACGAATGACAGACATTGACCTTTGAATGAGACCATTGAAACTGATATAAAGCACCAAGGGCAAAGCAGAGGTATTGTACAACTATGAAAGATAAGAAGTTATACTCCCATCACAAAGTGGCAATGTTTTGCTTAGTGTACAACACTGCTTTAGAAGCACCACACTGTCTTCCCCCAAGCTCCACATTCCTTCCACAGCACTTGCTGAGGTTAATAATGATGATACAGTGTGTGTCAATTAGAGTGTGATCTCTTTCATTTTATTTATTCTTCTGACATTTCTAATAGAGCATATATCTCCCACATAATTTTTTTCCAAGACATCGTAATTGATTTCAACGACAATTTTATGCGAGCAAGAGCAGGGTATGGCAAATGCTTTTTTATCATTCAGGTTCTTTTTTACTTGGCAATATTTACTATTATATATAGCATGCACTCAAAAGAACTGTCTGTGGTGTTTCCTACCTTATCACCTTTTCCTCCAGCTGGCCCAGGTTGCCCATTCTCACCTCTCTGACCTTTTTCACCTGGCAGACCAGCTGGTCCTGTAGATCCCAAGGATCCAATGGGACCTTGAGCTCCCAACTCACCAGGCTGACCCTGAAAAGAATCCAAAGAAGAAAGTGAATAATGCAGTAAATCTCAGAGTGTTTTGGAGATGATTCTAGGGCTAACATAAGGCTTATAATGCACACATACTCAGGAGCTGAAGTAGTTTGCTGTACAGACTGCAGGTCTTTTACATGCATTAGATACTACAGGATCACAGCTTCTAATTTAAAAAGTTCCTCGGGATGGTAGTTTTTTTCACACGAATTAGGTGTCCAGCACCACCTCTGAGATACTTGGGAGAGACAGGAAGACCTGCAGTTTTTCCATAGGTAAGCAGTACCTTCTGCAAGCCTAGGGCACCACCAAGCATCACATTTTTGCCACCAGAGAAGTGGTGGTTCATCTTAGGCAGAAGGACTTTGTATATAAATTGAGAAAGTTCATTCTTTTTTTCAAATCATAATGTAAGTTTTTAGCTCAAATATCTTGTGTCATCTCTCTGAGATTTTAATGCCTCATTTTAAGTTTCAAAGTTTGCAACAGGAAAAAGGGTAGTTATTAGCAAGCATGTTTATGTAACAGATCGTATTACCTATATTAAAAAGAGGGTACAGAGTCTCATTTATCTGTATGTAACTGTTACTGCAAGTTACTGTATTTACATTACCATACCAACCATTATATCTGTTTTTTACCAATTCTTCCAAGGCAATATCCGTACTCCATAAGTAACAAAGATTCCCAAGCCAAAGAGCAGCTGGATTGTTTTTGGCTGAAGGGTTGGTACGAGACTGCTTTGGTTTTGTTGCAGATTTTGTTCTGTGCTGCTAAACATCTAAGTCATAAATTTATAAGTACTGGAGAAAATAATTTCTAATTAATCAAGCTTGAAATATGAAATGTCTGTGCTTTTAACCCTACAAATCCTGTGTGTTTACAGGTCTTTATTTCTTATCTTTAGCATTTCTATATATTTGTTTCGCCCTAACTTGTTTTGTCTTTCAGTTGAAGAGTGCTTTGCTTTCTTTTTCAGAATTAACTTATTAATTATATCGCATTACTGAAAGAAAGAACAAAACTGAGCCCTGTGCTTTCCAGAGAAAAGCACACAGCTCTAAGACCACTCAGGGCACTACCATTTTTTTCAGTACAATCTCCATCCACTGAAACAGTGGACAATACATTTATTTCTATGAATAGTTTGAAGAAAAACAACATGTCAGAAATCAAAGGTGTTTGTAGACAGTTCTGTTGGCTTTGAGAGTCAGATTACTTGGAAGCAATAAGCTGTATTACACTCAGAGTAAACATTTTAAATAACTCTAAGTCTAGTTGTAACTCCAATATTTTCTTTTTTATTAATTTATTTTTTATTTTTCTTCTAAAAATGATAAAAATGGTACTTGATATTTTGGGCATGAAGTTAAGAAAGGTAGAGGATGCATCATTCTGTCAAATTAGCAAAGAAATAGTTTGGAGTAAATTACACTTTAATGCTTGGTACAAAAACATATTATTGGCGTAGGCAATACCAGAGTCATGTCCGGATCACTAATGGCCCTGAAGCTATGAGGAGTTTAGCCAATGGACTAGGAAAAGAAGTCCTACTCCTGCAAATAATGGTAAGAGAGGACTGCGAAAAACATCCTGTGTAACTCGCATTCTTTTGGTCTTTTCTGATTCTCCTCACTTGAGCTTTGATTTTGCTGCCAGCAATGTCATGCAAAAAAATCCCGGGCAGAATCAGCAAGTTGTCTTGAGCAACAGTTAGAATAACCAGAGAATTGTAACTTGAACATTGTAAAATATTATGCAAATTCAGGACTAGTGGAAGTAGATTCTTCTGATTCTGAATTCTTTTGAACAATGTTCAAGTTACGAGTCTGGGTGGTGTTACTGAATTTGAATGTTTGCTTCCATGAACAACTGCAGCTTGTGAAAAAACAAAATGAATGGGACTAGTAACATAATAAAATACAACTGTTTCAACCATTCTTTCTACCGGGAGAAGTAATATTTCTCATTCTGAATTAGCTGTTAAAACACAGCACTCATTAACAGGATGGGGGGGGGGGGGGGAAAAGGCATTAGCTATTTTTCACGCATACTCTAAGCATTAACAGTATAGTTTGACATGAAGCTTCTGGAGCAACTTAAATATTTTTAATTCATATTGTACATGCTCTGCTTTCAGGATTTGAAAGAAAATTTTCAAATCATGTTATTTATATTCTTTAGACACTTAAAGACATTTGATTTTTCACAGTACTCAGAAAACCTTAGACACTGCATGAATTCTAATTAACCTCTACGACTGATGAATGAACACCTCCAGGACAAGTGGCCTTTTAGGCTGATAAAATGTCTTAAGTTAGTTTCTACCTTGTGTATTTAATTGCTTCAGGGTTATATCTTCAATAGGAGGTAGTGAAGTCAAAAAAAAGTAATCACTGAATCCAGAATTCACAATAGATTTGACAGCTGATACAACTTTAGCATGCCATGTGAAGCCTGTGGATTGTCTCTCTTTCTTTCAGTTCAAAGTCTGATAGTGACTGATAATGACTTTGTAAAGACCAAACTGATACCATGTCATAACATCTATTATCACATCTATTATTTGTGCCCATCCAATGTGACTACCACTGTAAAGGACAGCTGTCCAAATAAAGAGGATGAAGGTAGTCATGCTCATGTGAAAATGACAAATTAGCTCAGTTAAAATGGACAGAATATTATGCCTGCTCTGCCATCTGATGCCAATAAATTCCTTTAGGATTTCACTGCCTTGTTAATTGTCTAGGTCAGGAACTACCAATGCCAAGACTATGGTCTGTTGTTTTAGCATATCCTGGGCTTGACCTGCATTAAGAAGCTGACTTTAGACAAAACAAGACTGTATTTTTTTTAATTAAGCATGCTTCCTAAGATTAAGATTGCAAATACTTCAGAATCATGCAGCAAAGCATTTAATACTGTTTAGAGAGGCCAACGGCCAAGGTTTTTTTTGGAATGACACCTCATTTTGGTTGCCCTGGAGTGAGATACCTCAGAGCACCTGTTTTTGAGTGCTATGAGCACTAAGTACCTAAAAATCAGATATTTTAAAGGAGTCTTAAACTGGAAATGAAAGGGGGATTAAAAAAAAAATCTAAAAAAAAAAATCACAAATCACTGGGAAATTTTGGCTCATGCTACTGGACTAAATTCTGTGATTCTCTTCTCATTGCTAATCCAGTCAAAAGAAGCTCAGCTATTCCTTTCAGTTAGAACAGTGCCATAGGTTATAGTCTATATGAAGGTTTAAATGATTTGTAAATTGCATTTATCTTCTGTTCACACAAACAAAAATGAAAATAACTCATTCACAGACCTGGGTCCTAGGTAAATAATAGTGCTCTTTTTCATTCTACATGAATGCAGATTTTTTTTTTTTGTATTATTCTGTCATGCAACCAGGGTCCTTCTGATATTACCAAGGCAGAAGGAAAAGGGAAGGAAGGGGAGTAATACAGAGGCAACAGTGGATAACACACAGGCATTTGCAGACATATATTTTCCTATGTGATTTGCTCAGTGAGATGGCAGCATTTGCTCCTCCTCTGAGCTCCACCCATTTCCTCTCCACTTTTGGAAGAGTGAGTCTATCCCAGAGGGCAAAGGCTCAGTTTCCAGAGGCTGTAAGGTGTCTGCTCCTTCTCCACTGTAGCTACGTAGAACTGGGACCAAAATAATTTTATTTCAGTTCCAAAAACTACTTTCTAAATACTAAGTTTATGAACATGAGATACAGATGAGAACATACAGCTATTTAGCATTAAATCCATTCTCTTATTTTTACTAAAACAATTTTCTTTGTGAGTTAAATGGTAACAGATTTATTCTAATATATAGGATATACTTTATATGCAGTTTGTCCAGAAACAGCAGATCACTTAATGACTTTTAAATATTAGGTAACGTCTTCCTATGCACAGATTTTGAGTTGGTTAAATGCAACAGTAAGATGTAAAGCTTGACTGGTCTCTGCATGTAAATCGTATCAGCACCTTATTTGAAAATTTTACCCTCTTTCTGCATTTTTTCTAATGATTCAAAATGCTACAGGAACATACTGCCTGGCAATGCAGCTTAGAGTTTACAGTGATAATTCACTAAAGCATTACAAAGCACAGGGAAGAGCTGAAAACCTTTTTCAGTGTCCATCTTTTTGTTTTCAACCCTGTGCAACTATGAAGAGAAAAAGCATCCACTAAGCCAGTGGGTGTCACTATTGTGTTAGAAAAACTGAGTGAGAATTTAGCACTGAAACTCTTAAAAACTGTTAATGGCTAAAAGCAGAGAGCTGCAAATGGGGCATTTTAGACCACAAATAATTAACATCAGATTTACTAACAAAATCAAATTTATTCCTCTTCTGATTCTGAAAAGAAAGTTACGGATTGGCAATATCTGTGTCCCATAGATTTATGAAGATGAATGGTTTTATAGAGCTTTGCAATCTCTCAGTCTTCTTCAGTATGTAGAAGGCTGCCAAATCTTCAGTAACTGAGCAAAAATATTGTATTTAATATGATGGGACAAACCAAAATTACTGAGGAAAGAACATATGAAATAAGATCTCTCAGGACAAAATAAGAGATTATTTATCATAATCAAAACTTTGGGGAAATTATGAAACATATCTAATAGGAAAATTGCTAATTTACAGGTCTTCTAGGTGGACATGTTGTATGAAAAACAACCACCTCAAAGAAACCTTACAGCGAGGAAACTAGAGTGATGCTGTTCCTAATTCCATATCCAAGTAAACATGCTCCAATCTCTACCAGTTCAAATATGAACTCCTGAAACCAGAGAACTGTCTAGGGCCCATTTATAGACTTGTGGTCTGCTTCAGATATAGGTCCAGGGGCCTAGTTTTTCCAGGGCTGCTGTTGCATATTTCTCACCTAATCTCTGTGAAATATGATAGAAACACTTCAGAAACACTAGCTTCAGAATTTCAGAAAAAGGATCCAAGAGTATGAAGCAAACAGTGGGCCAAATTTGAGGTGCATCCCTAACTGTAGATTCAGCTAAAACATGTGTTTTTGATGTCCAAAATAGGTTTTGTATTTGCTTCCTAGAATGCAGTTTTGGAACTCAAATACAATGTTGGATATTCCATATGAATAACAAATTGACACTTATGTTCTACATACACAAAATTTTAACAGCATATTAGCATGAAAATAGGCATGGTTTAATAAATGCCTCTTGGTCATGAAAACAGACAGAACTTGCACAATTTTCCAGTTAGTAGATCTTAAATTAATTCATACTGTTCTATAACTTAGCCTTGGTTAACGCACAGGAACTATAATCAGAATGTGATAAGAGTAGTGATGCCAGAGGACCAACCTACCACAGAGTTAAACTTCGCTACTTTTTACCTCGCTACCCTAGATGTATATACATCAGCTGACTTTCTAACTTACCTTTGACAACAAATTGATTCAGTATCTTGCATGAATGTTTATTGTTTGTAATTCATATGCCCCCAATTGCGAGAACTTCTTGATATGTTTTCTAGGTTCTCTCTTATATTGCATCAAGGACAATTTTGAAACTACCGTGAAAACAGGCCACTCACTTTATAAGCAAAAGAATGAACATCAGTCCTGCTGAGTTATATTTGCTATTCACTTTGCTCCAGGCATTTCACATGATCTCATAGCAGAAGCTAGATCAGGTTGGGTCATGAATAGACGCTTGCTTTCTAAATCTACTTAACTCTATCAACAAAGCCAAAGAATTGAATGGGATAAAACTGCGGGGTCGCCACAGGACAGGTTTATAATCCGTCAGTGCTAACTGCAAACTTTCCTTTTTAACTATCTAAATTCTGTTGGAGCATCCAGCATTTCTGAACACCTCTGATAGAGTTATCAAGGAACTGACTTAGAGAACAGAGGTGAAATGTAAGAAAGGTTCCACCACCAGATGAGGGAAGTATCAGAAGAAGATTAAAATCGAGGACTGTAGGATTGTATGAGAGCAAAACAGAAGAAGAAAAAGAATTTTTCTTCACCTAAAATTAATAAAATGGGCTGCCCTTACCTCTTTAAAGATTATACATCTTGACTGGGAGAGAAGAGGTAGGAGGAAGTCTCAGTTGTTCAGACCAGCATGCTCACTGGTTTATATACTCCCACTTACAACTTTTTCCTCATTAATTGCTCCCTAGTTCTTAAGCTAACATGTATAATGGCACACGCTACATGCAGAGACTTAACAGTACAGTTTAACAGAGTTCTATGGCAGAAAGAGTACTTCCAAATTCTGACATAAAATCAAGAGATAAATAGTATAATTCAAAAATGATTCCAACAAGGCTGTATTCCTAATATAAGTTGACATTCTATGGTGATGTGTCTAACTGTAATGCCATAAGAATGGGATATGCTACTAGGAATATTGACAAGGATGTTTTTCAGACAGTGCTTTCTTGCTAGTGAATAGCAATTCAAATCTTTTTATTCTATAGAACAGTGTTGCCTAAGGGTGAGGGAAATAGGTACACAAGCTCTTCTAAAACCTAGTATAGCAATCAGTACATACATATGCTTGTTTATAAATAATATATTGAATACAAGTTTGAATATCTGCTCCTACTTTCCTTCCAACTTATCTAGTTTCTCATCATCCAGCTATGGCCACCAGTTCTTCAGTAATCATCCCTTCTGTAGCTACAACCTGAATTATCCTGCCCTCTTTCAGCGAAAATTATTTCCTATGTTGACATTTTAAAAGATTTTTTATGTGGAGAAATAGGAGCTAAACTCTTAATTTCCATCACATTCACAGTTGGCTGCACAAGTTTTTTATGCTTTCCTGGTAATCACAGCTTCAACTAATCATACTAAACTTCATGGAGGAAAAAAAAAAAAAAAAAAAGCTCATTGTGTACTATGCCAAAGATACTGGGGCAAGAACTGAAGTCCTGCTTTCCTATGGAAACTTCTGAGTATACACATGACACTTCTGACAGCCATTCTGTTTACTCAGGAACTTTAAAAATATTTACAAGTTTAACTTCAGCTTTCTATTCTCTCACTATCCCAGTCTTTGTTTTTTTTAGGGGACAGAAGTTAAGGAATTCTACTCCAAATCTGGAGGCGGGGGGGGGGGGAGAAAAAAACTTGTGTACTTTCCCAGCTAAAGTTCCAGGGAGCAATGCTTCCACTGAAAGCGTAAAAAGGCAACATTCTAAAATTTGCATAAGGGCAATGTCATCAAATACCTGTCATAGTGTTTTGTAAGTCAACAAAAATCTCTTAAATGAAACTAGAAAACTTGGTTCACAGTCTGCTGACAAAGTGAATCCTTCAGCAAATGGGCACACTCTAACTATGAAGCTATAAAACTGCGTTTGAGAAGGATGTAGGGAAGTGGCCACTAGCAATGTGTTGAAACATGCTGCTTTTGACAACTAGCTAACTACTTAAAAGCACAGAGCAACCAAATATACGCTCTTACCCCATCTCGGCTTCTTTATAGAGAAGATTTATTTAATAATCTGTACCTTACTAAAATTTTAAGCTTGCATACTGTACAATGACAGAGTCTTTCAATGTTCATCTATTTCTTGCACTTCAAAGAGAGGACTGGAGAAGATTGGAAACCTCAGAGGAACCAGCCTGGCAGCAAAAATCAGACTAAAATGTAGATAAAACATTATTTAGTGTTCTAGAAAGCTGACAATAAGATAAACGTGTATTTTATTTCATGGGTAGTCTCCACAAAAGCTAGGAAGCAAAGTTAGTCAGTGTGTCAAAGTGCAGACAGATCCCAGCCAAGTTCAGAAATGAGCATGGTTATAGGCTGCAAAAAAAAAAAAAAAAAGAAAAAAAAGATTGATCAATTCTATATAAGAGAACTCATCATTATGCATAAATACAGAAAATATTTGTAAGTATCTGAGGCAAAATTTATTTATATATGACATATAGTGGATGAGTCCTTTTACCCCTCGCATTTTGACAAATGGTAATAATTTTATGGAATATAAATTCATGTTACATTGGAAATATTGTATCCATCAGTGTGTATTGCTGTTTAGGATGGAGTACAATTCCCAGATTTAAAATATTTTTAAAAATATTTATTGCTCTACAGAATGCCTATCTGGCACTTAGATCCAAATCCTTGGAAGTAATTAGAAAATTAAGTGAAAATGCATGAATCTTGGCTCAGTTTAACTGAGATGGGGAGGACAGCTTAGTAATGAGCCCTCATGAGTGCAGCGCGTGTTTATTATTGGCTGAATAGAGCCATGCAGTCCAGAACTTCTAGGTTACTGAAAGAACTAGATTTGTGAGAAATTTCATGATCCATTTTTTTTCTTCCAGTTTTAAAGTCAGTTGTTTTTAAATAACACTTCAGATTAGGGTTTTTTGGTATCCAAATCAGTCTATTCAGTAGCGCTGAAAGACACTATGACACTGCTAGCCAAAATACTTTTCCTGGGACGCCCCTTTGTTAATACAGTGTTACAGATAGACACATCCTAGGCCCTGTATTATGAAAATCCTACAACACAAGGGACTTTCATATAGACATAATCCTGGAGGATTAGGATAGTATCCAAGGACACCCAGGCAGTGATCATGACACAGCAAAGCATGCAGCTGACTGCAGCAAGCAGAAGCACAGGAGGCAAAAGGTGTGCCCTGCTTCTGTGGCCATTTCCTCAGGTTGGACACAAACACATGGAGAACTTCTCAAAACTGATCCACAGTAGTTAAGTTTTCTAGTCCTAAACTCTGAGTGCTTTGAACAAAATTTTCTTCTACTAACTGAAACTTTCCCTTTTTTCGCTAATCATGGAAGGTATTTAATAAGTCTTTTCCTCATATGACACTTAAGTCACTTGCTATTGCTATAATTACTGCATGCTATATACATACTTTGAGAAAGAACTATAAGTATATAAAAAGTAGCTATAGCTGGACCATATTTCAATGGATAAATAGCAATGTACACACACTTCCAAGAGATGGTATCTAGTTCTTACAAGTGTTCAAGTAAATATCAAGACGGGGAATATGCAGAACTTACTAGTTGTAGCATATTATAAGAGAAATACCTAAGCTTAATTTCACACTTTACAATTATTTATAGGGCTACGACAATTCAGATTTGTTTTCTATTTAGTAAATAAATAATAAACTGATCAGAATGACATAATCAAATACCTAAGTTCTCACAAAACTGCTAAAAAGGAAAAGCATTTTCTTAAGAGATAATTAATACAGATTTTTTTTTTAATTTAATACATCTTAGTATACATAATACATCTTAACCTTTGTCTAAGCATCAGGATAATCTCAAGAGAATCTTCTCCTTTACAACACCACCAAAGCTACTGAGATTATTATACACCTAATTACTAGCAAGCCTGCCCACAATAGATCTTAACTTTCTTTGCCATTGCTGTACTTCAGTGATAGAGAGCAATGATTGTATGTAGCAGGTTAGCATAATTCTGACTTGTTCATTTTCACTTACTTTTGTTCACTGGACATATTGATCTGAAAGAAGTGATGAGTACCAAGGAAGCAGTACTTACAACAAGAGTTATCAGTAGTTCTACTTATCACTTACTCTTGATCCTTTTTCTGGAAAGCACCGACAAACTGAACAATCCTGTCCCCCGCATGGATCAATATATGCATATTCACCCTAAAAATCAAAAGTTTATGAATTTATTAAGATGCAGCAGACAGCAATTACTATATCACATGATAGAACATTTCATTAGTTTTCTTTAAATTGTTAGATATTCCTGAAAGGGTAAAATACTAGGAAGAAATTGCTGTTTAATTGCTATCTGTTATAAAACTAAACATACTTTGTGGAATCTATGTCAGAATGTTATCAGAATTGAGACTATTACTTTGTATACAGCTAAGGTATGCCCTAAACCTTTTGATCTATACAAATATCATCTAAATAAATGGGTTTTTTAAATTTATTTAAGATCAAAAATATGGCTACCCTTGCATAGCCACAGGGCAATTTCCTGCTACACAGGAAACCTGGCTCAGCAGCAACCCTCAGGTTACAGTATAGCGCTTCAACTTGACACAATGAAGAATGGATAGTTTTGATCTGAGAGAAAAACCATTATCTTAGAGGAGTGATGCCCACGCTTTCAAGCTGGCAAGCCTGCTACCTACTCTTGATGAACAGTGGTGATTTGTGTGTCATTTGTCATTTGCAAACACGTGCCTGGGAGTGGTATGGGTATGTGCTTTGTCAGAAGGTAACTCCCATGTGTAGGGAAAGATCTACAATCCAGTAGGTCCTCTGGTCTGGCAGTGGAGAGCACAGGGCACAAGAAATGCCCTCCCTCTGCTGCTGGGAGGTGGCCAGGGCGCTTCTCTGCAGCGCCGGGACCCAGCTCTCCCGCTCTGGGTGAGCACTGGCAGCACAGAGCACAACTGGAGCCTCCAAGCTGCTCTCGCACGCTCAGCTTGCACTTTGTTTTGCCAGTCATGGGGCAAAGTGAGGGTGAACTGCACTACCACAGCACGTGACCTGCCTCTCTGATTATTTACAGTTGTTCATATTAGTGATACAGAAGCAGCAGCACATCTTCAAAATTTTGCTTCTCCGAGGACTGAAACATGATGATGCATCAGTATCCTTGGTGGCAATCCAAAAAGGACCTGTTTGCTATGCTGATGTTTATTTAGGTTGAATGGGCTAGAAGTTGTCTATTAGCATCATATGAAACTTTTCCAATGCTTAATTAATGAAACACCCCTACCCTCATTTAAAATCCCCTTAGACATCTTAGCATAAATATTCTGTCAAAGCAGAAGCAATAGGCAAAAGCATGATGTAGAAGGTGAAAGATATTAACTGTGTTTCATTTAGTGAAGCTAAATATTACACCTAAATATAAACATGGAAATAGGTCACATCTAGAAATATTTTAACAAAGTCAGAATTGAATCTGTTACCATTTGTAAACCCATTGCCATTAGGTTAGGACATTAACTAAGATAAAGTGAAAAATTTTAAAAGAGGCTGAATATCAAGATGTCAAGATGACCACTCAGCAATAAGGCCTTATATTTAACTCTTGTATTATATGAGGAGGGGGAGAAAAAAAGGGCATAGTGGAATTATCCATTGCCTACTACTAATTTACTTATTATTGTATTATAACTTCCTCTCATTGTGCTCTTAATAGCAAGGAAGTGACTATTTTATTTCACAAATCAGAAATGAGGGGAAAAAAGTATACCTGAGGAAAACCTAAAATACCAGAAAATGTAAATTCAGTAGATTTACCTTGCGATTTACCTTTTTATTACTCTTTTCAATTTCCCATTGACTAGCATTAAAGTAAACACATCCTAATTATCCACACGATATATATTTGTAAACTTTTTTAGGTGGTTGGAATGTCGCATTATTTTTCCAATATAATTTAGAGTGAAAATACTCAAAGTAATTTTAAAAAGGATGACAAGAATTTTAAAGATTTAAAAATAATTTAAATAAACTAATAAACAGTGATAGTATGAAAATAGTTGTTCAATGTGGATTTCATTTTTATCAAGGTCAACATTGTTTTGTTCCTGGTTTTAATGATTATCAGAACACAGTAGGTTCTTACTTTAATTTTTCAAGGAGAAAGACACTGACAAATATTAGATAAAGAGGGAAAACTCTGCTCTTTCTATCTATAATATTTTTAGAATATCTGGTACTCCCAAGCCTCAGAGCAAGAGGTTATGATGGGCTCTCTCACTGACTGCTTCACTTTCACATACTGGGTTTCCCATGAAATGATTAATGTACTCGACAGTAGTCCCTCACCTAGTTATTAAAATCTTATCTCTACTGGAATGTCAATGGAATGCAAGTTTCCAGTAAGAGCTATGTTGTTGTTCTTTGTTATTTTAGGAAAAAAATATTTTAAAAAGCACATCCACCATCAATACTGCTGCTAAAAAGGCAAATATCACAGTGGTCACGGAAGACAATAAAGCAGACTGCTTCTGCAACCATTATAATTCATTTGCTTTAACTAGAGTCACACAATTATTTGTAATTGCTATTTTTAACTACCCATCAAATGTATGTACAGATTTGGTATCCTGCTTCTTGTATGCTCATTTTCAAAAACAAGTAAATATTTTCAGCCTTTTAATTTATTTCACCTTTATCATTGCATAGGTCATTGCTCACTTTTTAACTTTTAGGAAATGTAACATGGAATAATTTGTGCAGATTCTCAGTGTCTATATGAAATGACAACTGAAGAACTTGCAAGCTCATTCTCTTCTGAAATGTGACAAAAATATTGTTCTACAACTTTGGGGGAAATAACAGGTTTTTCTTTTATTTCATACAAGTTTTTTTTTATCTTTTCTAAAATATTAGCATCTAAGATATTAGCATGCAGATAATTAAATAATGTCATTAGAAATAATACACGCTTATAACTTTCATAGATAATGCAGCTGAGGATACTAAAAGGAACAACAACAAAAAAGCCTTTTCTAATATTGTTCAAGGTATGGGAGTTGGGTTCTTCTATAAGCCAATCATTAGAAGGAGACAGGACAGGTGCTGCTGGAGCTGTTTATCAATGTAGTAGTAGAGGGACTCAGTTTCAGCAAGGGTGTTGCAAACATCAGGGTAATATGGAGGACAGCATAGGGAGAAAGGTAAACTAGATATTGAGAATACATTATATATGATATTGTGGCTTCAGAGAGATGTGAATGTATAGAGATATCATTTAAGATGAAGTTTAACTTAAAAGGGCTTGAAAGCTAACACAAGCAAAATATACAGTATAATATACAGCCATTGAAGGGATTCATAAGGAAGGTAATGAATTCAGTGCATGAGAGCTTTATAAATGAGCTTTCTGAATGCATCTAAAGATGCCAAAGTTAAAATGAAAAAAAAAAAATGAATCCAAAGATGAAGATTACAAAATGGTTCAACTGGGAAATCGGTAGTGCATGAGAGATAAGTATCTTAGCAATAAGAACAGAAATCAGAAAGAAGTGCAGAAATACTGAAACAGCACAGTTTTGCTAGACAACTATAGGGTGTTTTGGTATACATAATGTTTGAGCTTGTTTGAACTGTAAATCCCATTTATCAACTCTCTGAAGTAAATATCTGTATCACTTACCCCATCAATTTCTTGTGTTGAAAAAACAATCAGCAGCCACCTGATTTAAAAGAGGAAAAAACTACATTAACATTAAACTTCTGGTATCCAATCTTCACAAAAATGTATCCTCTGAAAAGTGAGAAGCGTGTACATCTGATTAATCAGTCCAAACAGGACTTATTTACTAAACAAATGCAATTATAAAGGGAACTACTTTTCATCGAGAAATGGTCAGCCTACGCATTATGATTTTATGGTTTTTGGATATGTGAAACTGACAGTAAACAGACAGGGACATCTAAGACTATGTAAAAGCCCTTGTGTCATTTCCCCCTCATAACCTACCCCAGCTTCAGAATTAAGACTGGCCAGAGAGCAATCATTCCAGACAGGTATCTGCTTCCATAGCAGACAGGAGGTGAAGTACATGAGCCCCAAAAGGAGTGTGATAATAAAATGAAGGCTGGAGTGGGTAGAGGAAAAGGGGAGCAGACACTCAGAATAGCTGCATGATCCCAGAGCAGTTTTGTGTAATAATGAGTCTAACATTTTCTGTATACAGAATCTAAGCTCCAAATAGGTAAATAAATGAAAAGGGAGCAAGGGAAGACAGGGAATGTATAAGCAAAATTCCTGGATTTTGGCATATGCATTATTGTTAGTGACTTTATGCCTGATAGATTTACTGGCAGTATTATACCTGCCCAGAGGGAAAATAAAGGAAATGCATCCTTTGGAGACACTGGTTTCGTGGGCTCGCAGTATAATAAATAAATAAAAACTATGCAAACTAGAATGAAAAAGATATGGAGAGGTATGCACTCGTGAGGAAAAAAAAAAAGAAAAACAAAGTAGTGATTGGTGGAGTACAGCAGTTATAGCACAAGATGAGGAGCAACAGCAGTGCAACTACACTAAGCGCTACCCGCTAGCCCCGTATTTGAAGCCAAGACCATATTCCTCAGAAACCAAGATAGCAACAGTCCACACTGCTGGACTGTAGCCGGATGGGTAGCCGTTGAGTCCTTGCTAATCTTGGTAGTTCCACTCTTAATGTATCAAGTGAGTTGGTGTAGAAAGGATTTAACTCCTGGGACAAATTCAAGCAAGTAATAGAGAATAGGTCTATGGTGTGACTGTAACTAATTTATGAGGCTGTTTTTTCTCTTAACCTCCTGAACTTGCAGATAATCTCTATAAATATTTTTTCCCATGTTAACATTGGCCAGGTGCAAGATATTTTTCATTCAAGAAAATGACAAGTTTCTATGAAACTCTTGCCAATTAAATGGAAATTCAATGATGATGTTGTTGATGTACTAGGCTGAAGTCTCCTTTTTTCAGGAAGGTATGGTAGGCACGTGTTTGCCAGACTGTCAAATGTCCTCTGTCATTTCAAAATCCCTGTCTCCAGAATGCAGACAGATGTTGTCTGTGTACTCAAATAATCATAAGGCCTTTAGAGGCAAGCCACTTAAAAATAGATGGGGGAAATTAAAAAGAAAAACAACAACAAGAACAGCTGCTTTGGGGAGATGACCAAGATGGAAGGGTGCTCATTGGAGAATCCCTGAGTAGCAAGCAGGCAGGGTTTGCAAAAATCAAATAAGCATGAAAAAGACACAGGAGACAGTTCAGGCATATCAATATGATTGATGACTGCCTAGCAATCCATTGATGTCTGCTTCAAACAAGGTACGTTTGCTAGGCCAGGCTCTCACATAGAAAAGCTTAATTTCAGAGTCCTAAAGATCCTGGTTCAAGAAGATGCACAAAGATCTGATAAAACAAGGAAAACTGAAGAGTTGGGCTCTCAAAACAATCTTTGAACACGCCTGACTGTAGTGACCAATCTTCTCCTTTAGGATGGCTCTCCTCCAGAAAGAACTCCTGCCATGGCTGTTAAGTATTTCCATCTCATGCCATGAAAGTTTTCTTCATCCCTTATAACAACTCTCCCTCATCTGCAAATTACTGGGAAGAGACATTCTGGTTTGAATTTGTCATTACTTTTTCCTCCTCAAGCATCTTATCGCTAGAAGGTATGAACATTTTTCCTCTAAAAACAGATTCACTGAACTAAAGTTTCTGTTTTCTATTATTTAAGTAATGTCATACCTGAAATTTAAATGGTAAAACTGTTACAACAAGAATGAATAAGATAAACTACCTTGCATGTTTATCAAATTTATGATAGTCTGCAAATCATTTAACTGTTTTTTTTGTTGCTGTAAACTGATGGCTAAAAATGTATTTCAGTGACTGTAGTTAAAAATTTTAGTGCTCTGTAAAACTCACCAGGCAGCTGTGATAATCCATTTAATCCATGCAGATGAATCCTTTGTTAATGCCATTCACGCTGATTGAGGATCTGAATATGCAGCGCTTTTTTTTTTCCTTTTTAGACAGCAGATCTTCTCTTTCCTCTTGTTAGTAACTGGTCTATAAACTCTGTTCCATTCTGCTGTTGTTTTCCCCTCTGAACCTGTTTATATTAAAATATACATGTGATGTACAAATATGACCAACTACTCAGTGATCACTGATGTATGTTACACTGCAACAGTTTTTTGTTGGGGCTGCACTTTATTATCCCTAACCATGTAGCATTTTATCAGCAATGCAATCAAATTATTTCAAGGAAATCATGGGTGAAAGTATAGTTCAACATAGAAAAGGTACAAGATTTCACCTCAGAAAAGATAAGTCTTCCTTCCTGTTCATTTGAAATAATGAACAAAGACTACCTTGCATGATTTTCTTTTAAAGCTATCCTAACCACCATTTTTGATAAAAGCATAAAAAAGAGGTGACACTTTATTTAGTAAAGACTTAATGTACTTTAAATAACAATCAGAAAAACACTGGCTGCACTTTTAAGATGAATCTTAGTGGTATCTTCTGCAAGCTGGACTGGACAATTACCCAGATATGCATATGGGTAAAGGACAACTACTCTGAGTGCATTTTACCCATTTTGCTCAGGCTTCACATGCCAGATTTGACTACACAGTGCATATGTGACATCTGACTTAGGTCCACCTAAACATATACAGTTTTATGTGCACATGTGTTGTAGCAATCTCTTTGTAAGCTCCAGAAATCCAAAGGGGAGAGTTGCTGTGCTTTCACATACCTAAAGTAAGAAAAAAAGCTGAAATCCATATCCAGCAGAAAATTCACAGAGGATATTCCAACCTGAGGACTTAGAGGCTTTTTTAGAGGACTTCTCCTTTAGCATAGCACAGGTTTTCATTAGCTTTATTTTTTAGTGCTGAAGTCTACCTGATCTGTGGAGGTTCACTTTAAGGAGACTGAACACTGCCTAGAGTAAACAGACAGGGGGGTCACTTCCTTTGGAGAAGTCCCTTGAGTAAGATGGGCAGTCAGTTACTGAAGAGGAAGCAAGGACAGGAACCTACAGCAAACTGGCTGCTGACAGCTATTCAACAAACAGCTATCTGTTCTTTGTCAAACAGAAGTATGCAAAAAAGCATAATACTCCTGAAACAGTACTGTATTACTTTCAATTACTTAGTGCAATTAATGTCTGACAGCTGACTTTATATAACAACTTTATAAGCACAGCTCATCCATAAAGAATATTAATTCCTATGTGTAAGCATAGTACATCCTTATCCCACAGTAGGGAGAAAAGACTTGGTAAGCCAGCATGCACTCACTAATGAGTAAAAAGCCTATGGGCAGCTAATAAATACTGCAAGTTCACAACCTACATGTACTGTACAATAATCAGTTTGTCTGCCAAATCCCTAGTCTCTTTCTGTGTCCTAGTTTCCCATCTGTAAAAAGAAAGGAAAAAAAAAAAGAAATAACAGCACTTTCCTGCCTCACTGATTTTTGTGGTAATAATACAAGACTGTGAGGCGATAAATAGTGTAGGGAGCGATTGCCTCAGAAGATACAAGATCAGTCACAGTAGTTATCCTGTACTTATAGATCAGTCTGTAGTTAGCCTCTACAGAAATCTGTTGCCCACTACTCATCATTTAGTTACTCAAATAGCTTTTATCCTGAAAATGGAGAAGCAATGGGAATTTGGTACAAAGTTTGCTTTGTATTTACAGAGAGCCTTTTGCTTTTCCAGGGAAAATCCATTCTGATCCAACCAGTTGACGCAGATTTAAGTCATATGTAATGCGTGAATAGAAGATTTAAACGATTGAGCTTGTTATTTTATCATGACTATCTAAAGCTTTAAATGACCCCATTGCTTTCTGGGTGAGCTTCCTATGAAGTGCTTGGCAGCCAGTGCAAGAACATAAGGACTACCAAGTAATTTAGGCTGGTATGTCTAACTGATCTCATGTTTTACATTTTGTAGGGATCAAAACGGTTGCCTCCATAGAACACTTACCTATTTGAAAATTCTCACTTGATAGCACCTTTCACCTGCTTTCTAGGTTTGAGATTCACCTTTTCTCTCTTTTTTCTTTCTTTTTTTTTTTTTTGGCAGAAGTCTTCCACAGGACAACGCAATTACATAATTTCACACAATGCATGCTGAGCCTGCTTAGCATGACGTTTTGCCAGGCAAGACTGCCTCTCCTAGTTCAAAGCTTTCTGAAGATACCATGGACTGCTGCAATATCATCAGTACAGTCCACATCAAGGGTTCATAAACCTTTTCTGGATGGATGCCATCAACTATGGTAGCCAGGAGCAGCAGAAAGAATATCCGAGGCAGCTCCTCTCTTTTTTAGCTGCTTTAAGTCACTTATCTGCCCACATGCATACAGACATGTGCTCTCTGACAAACAGAGCAACATTATTTGGTGTTTCACAAGCAAGTAACATGCAGCTGGGCCATGCTTCTTAGCAGCAAGCTCCTCAGGCTCAGAAGTCAGTGAATTAGTTCTGAGATAAGACTGAGGGGAAAAAGACTTTACTGAAGTACTCTGTCCTTCTGTTTTATCTCCCTTGTAAGCTTTCTCTCATCTTGGCTTTAAACTTGCTCACTTCTTGCGAAGAAATTTCCACACAGGGTTTTCATCATTTGACAGCTGACTCAGTATCTATTTATCATAGCAGCACTTCATTCACTAGGTTTCCAGGATTTATTCATTTATTTCTCCTTACAGTGTTTGGTCTGCTTTCTGCTACTTCTCTTTCATTTTGTTTTTCAGGTATTTCTTTGCCCTTGTATTTAAGGGCTGTCTTTTAAGTATTCTGTTCTGTACTGAATGGGAACTACACTATTCATCTTGAAATCTGAAATCACATCATTTTCAAATACTGACCACTTTCTTCCACTGTAATCTCTTTTTTGCTTCTAATTGTGTTGTCTCAGAGAACTTTGCAGCTTTTATTTTCACATTTTTGTAAATTGCCTTCTGTCTAACACCACTTCTCTAATACTAAATTTCAGTTTAACTCTAGGAAGGCTGAATTCCCTGTTGCTCTCTGATGTTCACTATGCCCTCATAGCTTGGACAGATGACCCACATTTGTGTTGATTCACACAAGACTGAGCTGGTATTTTTTTTCCTGCCAGAAAAGCAAGATCCATTTTTATTCATGCATGCCTTTCCAGCAGAGCAGTGTTTGCAAGAAGTTGAACAGTGAGCAAGTTCAAATACTTCCCACAAATAGGGCTGCAATTTGATTCACTAAATGTATTTCACCATTGGTATTTTCAATTACTGGCTACTGTTTCCACCTTTGGCACAGAAGTCAGGCATTACAACAAGTAGGGCAGGCTCAGGTACTGATCAGTTTTAAGCACCCGTTGCTTATATGGAATTGCAGACGTTATCTTTGTCCCTGTTCCTGTGTCAAGAGCAAAGCACTGTTTATATTGACAGGTTTAGGAACCGGATAAATGAGATTGATCAATTTAATGTTCTTTCCATAGAGGAGACTATCTCCTCTGATCTCTGATGGTGATCACAAACCCTGCTTGAAAACGGGACATTTTTTCCCTTCTCCCACCACCTGCCAGCTTACTGCCGCGGCCGCTCGGGGTTTTAGAGCCAAGCCGAGCGCGTCCTTCACGCTGTAGAAGCCCAAGCCCAGGGAGAAACGTCCCGCCGGGGCAGCGGGCGGAACGCCGCGCCGCGCGGGAGCAGCTACTCGCGGTGCGCTGCAAGGGCAGGACGAGGAGTCCTCTGCTGAAGAGAAACACGGCCGCAAGGCAGCCCCCCGCCACGGCGGGCAGCAGCCCCTCGGTTCCCCCGCGCCTCCCCCGGCCCCGCGACCGTCCCGCAGCCCGCGGGGTGCGCGCACCGGGCGGCCGAACCTCGGGTCGGCCGGGCTGCCCCCACCTGCCGCTGCGGCCGCGCCCGGGCCGCCCCCCGCGCTCTCCGCCGGCGCCGGGCGGCCCGCAGCGCGCCAGGTGCGGCCCCTCCGCCCAGCACGGGCGCGGGCCCGGCTCTGGCTCTCACCTCCGCTGCTCCTCCCTCACTCCGTGCCCGCCGGGGACTGAGAAGCGGAGCGCGGCGCGGGCTGGTGGCCCGGGCAGGCAGCGCGGGGGGGAGCGCGGAGGGGCGGCGCGGGGGCCCCGCCCCGGCCCCTGTCCCCACCCCGGGGTGCCGGGAGCGCCGAGGCGGCATCCCCGGGCCAAAAGGCGCGGGTGGGGGCCACACTCTCTGCGCCGAGCTCCGCGGGACGCCGCGCAGGCAGCGCTGAGCGCCGACATGGCCGGCGGCGGCTGCCCCGGCCGCCTGGCGCCGCTGCTGTTCCTCGCCCTGCTCGCGCCGGGCCGCGCCGCGGCGGCGGAGGTGAGTGAGCCAGCGCGGGACGGGACAGAGCGGCGGCGGCCCCGCGGCAGAGCGGGATGCGGCGCCTCAGCCCCGAGCGCGCGCAGTGAGGGCGCCAAACGGTGCTTCGCGGTGTTGAACCTGAGGCGCTTTAGGCGCTCGCGAAAATAAAGTGCGTCACGTCACACGCGTGTGGCGCTGTCCCGTGTAACGGCCGTTAAACGGGCGGCGCCTCGTGCCCACCTGCCGCCGCGGCCCCCGTCCCGTGTAACGGCCGTTAAACGGGCGGCGCCTCGTGCCCACCTGCCGCAGCGGCCCCCGTCCCATGTAACGGCCGTTAAACGGGCGGCGCCTCGTGCCCATCTGCCGCAGCGGTCCCTGTCCCATGTAACGGCCGTTAAACGGGCGGCGGGGAGCGCCCGTCGTGCTCAGTCCGTAGCTCATAGTCCGCCACGGAGCGCTCTCCCGGCGCCCGCCGAGTGGTTTAATGGTCTCCCGCCGGCCGCTCCTCTGGCGTCGCAGCTCGGAGGCTCCTTTACCCCCGCGGCTGTGGGAGTAAACAGCGCTGTGGCGCCCAGTGCTTCTCCCAGGCGACAAAGCTGCCAGCTTCATTACGGCCCCAGATCTCTTTTTTCCCACTGTAATTACCTGTGTTTGGCTCTTCTTGAACTCCAAAGTCCTAGGAGACAGCCCCGATTACATCCAAACCCCTTACTGCCTTTCAACATATTTTACAGTTCTCCTTTTGTAAGTAGAAATTCTGAGTATCTACTTTGTCATCACAAAAATAGAGCGAAATACTGTGCCTGTGGTAAAGGTTATCAGAAGCAGACCTGCTAGTGGTTTTTTTTTTTTTTTAAAGTGATGTAGAAGTGAGATACAAGATCCATTTGCCATTTCAGTCTAGTATACTCGTTTTTACTTTTGAAAAGTCATTCTAGGCTCTGTCTAGATCTGTTCGTTGCTTGAAAGCAAGTGATGAACAAAGCCAAATCCTGTCCTCCCACCTTTGCAGTTTATCCCATTTCTCTGTTCCTCTGCCAGAGCCAGCTGCAATTGCCTGTGCCCGTACGAAGCAAGCCACAGGACAGCTCATTGCGATCCCAGGCTTTATACTAGCAGCTCCTGCTGTCCCCAACACAACACATGCGTCCCTGCGTGCTTGCTCTTGCTGTGCAGCTTCTGCACTGCGTAGTGGCTTTGGTTGTGTAACCCTGTATTGGGTTTTTATCTGCAAGGCAAAGGAAAAGTGGGTATATGCACCACTGAATGTGTCTCCGTAAAGCATTTCCATTCTTTTTCAGCACTTTATTTCAGGAGAATCCAGAATATTTGCAAGTCTAGCAGTCTCCTGTTCATTGGCAGCCTTTCTGCTAAGGATAAATTATGAAGCTCAGAGATACCAGTTTTCTAGAGAAACACTGACATTACTAGAGCCTTCCTTATGCTAAGCCAAGATAGGGAACAGTCAGAAGTGTCCTCTGAGGAAATGTTGCTCTTGAGGCAAAGCTTGAAGGCAATGTATTGGTTCCGTATTGCCCTAAAAATCCAGTGGATTTTAAATATGTTGTTTGAGATTAAACTTGATTTGCAACAGGTAACTGAGGTCAGTTAAAGATTCAGATGTCCTAATTTCTGTTCTTGGTTGAGAACACTGGTATTTGCAAAGAAGAAAGTTAATTCTAAGAAGTTTTATAGGGGATGGAGGAAATAAGAACTTTAAAACAAAATGTTTATCGAAAGCCCTAATTAAATGTTTGTGGTTAATGTTAATTGACATGGATTCATTGATGAGTAAATCAGCTGCTCTTGATTGGACTGTTCGTTACAAACTAGTCATCATTTATGCTTTGGTAAGATAAGTAAAGTGGTGTTTTATCAGCAAGTAATATTAATGCTGTAAGCTTATAGACTGTAAAATGTTTCAGCATAGCAGGGCTATGTTTTTCAGTTTATGTCTCTTAATAACTCAGTAAGTAGTTTATTCTTCTTGCTTAGAGAAGATGGAGATTATTAATATGTACAAATACTTGAGGGGAGAATGTGAAGAGGATGGTACCAAACTCTTCTCAGTGGTGGCCAGCGACAGGACAAGGGATAATGGGTACAAACAGAAACGCTGGAAGTTCCGCCCCTATGTGAGGAAGAACTTCTTTCCTGTGACGGTGACAGAGCCCTGGAACAGGCTGCCCAGAGAGGTTGTGGAGTCTCCTTCTCTGGAGATCTTCCAAATCCGCCTGGATGCCACCCTGTGCCACGTGCTCTAGGTGTCCCTGCTGGAGCAGAAGGGTTGGACCAGAAGATCTCTAGAGATCCCTTCCAACCTCAACCATTCTGTGATTCTGATTCCCAAAGCCAAGAAAGAAAATCTTTAGTTTTGTCTTCTGACATTTGTGTAGCAGATCTGGGCCTTGAGGCCTCTGCAGAGTAGCGAGGAGACATGTTCCCTGCCCTGAGGAGTTTGAGCTTTCTGGCACCTGCTAGGGAGTGTTATTATCCGCATTCTTGGCCACTGGCACGCTATAATTGCATTGTCTGAAAGCTCAGCAGAGTTCCACATCTTTCCATATCAGAGACTTTTCCGCTTGCTTGATGTATTCCTTCGCTCCAAATGCTGATCCCACAGATTAACATACTCTATGTTCTGTGTTTGTATCAATATGCTATTTTCATCGTGTACTACTGGCAGGAAAGCAGTGATAGGAAACTCGGTGACTGTAGGACTTGAAAGTATCTTTGAATTTCCTTTCTCACTTATGCTTATTGTCTCTTAGCAAGTGTTTGCATTCCTTGATTTGTTTTGTTTTTTTAAATAATGTTAAAACCCACATGCAAATACTTACAACAGTCTTCTCCATTAAATATATATATTTTTTGCCTAATAAGCAAATAATTCTGCTGACACAAAGTCTTAAAATATGGCTCTGGAAAAAAAAAAGTGCGGTGTGTTAGCTGAGCTGTGAGCATCTCCTAGCCTGGGAAGAAAGTGATGCAGGATAGTTTGTTTTATTAGGAATGAAAATGTTGGAGGGAAAGAGTAGCTTCAGTGAGAACGGCTTTCTCTGCTTGCCTTTCCTTGTGGCCAGGTTCTTTGTCACACAAGGCAGCTGTGAAGGGAAGATGTGCACCTGAATATACAAAAGAGAGTTCACTGAGCATGGTAGACAAAAACAAATTATTTCTGAAGTGCCCTCTTTGATTTGGTTAATATGATCCTGGCTCTGAAGTCAATGGGAGTGTTACTCTGATCATTTGGCCCAACATATGTTCTTATCCTGGTTGCCTCTATGATTAGCTGAGATTGAGCCATCATCACCATAGAGAAATAGGCCAATGTCAGAGTGTTTGCAGAACAATATAACACTCACAGGGGCCTGCTCTGCTGCCTAAGAAACATGTTCTGTTCAAGCTATATGTTGCATTTTACAATTGCAAGAAGACAGAAACCTCATTTTGAGTGGTCATCTTAATAAAACAACTATGCAAATGCAACTGGTAATACTCTTTTTTTTTTTTTTTTTTTTTTGGTCCTAACATGCACATGTTAAATACATGCGTAAGCAAAACTGTGATCTGAAGTTTTTTTATTGATTAAATAATATTCAAATGATCAAAATTCCTTCTTGATTGCTTTGCATTTTATATAGATACAGCAGCATTTTGTTTTGAGATCTGGACTAGCAATCTCTTCTGCAAGACCTAGAGCTGGTTTATCATAACATGTCTTTGAAACAAAATACTTTGCTATTAAGTGCAACTAGTATGAGATGTCCGGTCATCTGTTTTACTGTCACATTCTCACCCTACTGCCCAGCAGAGTAATACTAGAAGGCTCGGTTTGTTGGCATGAATTACTGGAGCCTAGGAAGAAGGTGGAATACAAAAAGGCTTTTTTTCTTAACTGTTTGCAGTCCCTGTTTCTCAGACATGGAGAAAAAATCAATTTTACCACACTTTTTTCTTTATTTTGATTGTTTGTGTTTATTTCTTAGCAGTTTTATGATAGGGTACAAGTCTTGCGAGTTTTCAAGTCTTCCACTTTGCCTGGTTAAATGAAGGCTTTTTAACTAGGGCTCTATGCTGCACTTTTCCACATACTATTTAGTAGGGAATTATAAGGAAGTTACTTTTTAAGATCTTAGAGCCTTTTAGAAAAGGAGAAAGCAAAGCATGCATGATAAGCTTTCCCAAACAAACTACTGTTGCTTTCATTCCTGTTGGCGTTATTTAAGATGCGCAAATTGTTTGATTCGGTGCTAACCATTCCGTGGCAGGTTAGCCAGAATTCATGAGCTCATGATATCTATTCTTTGTTCTGTTAAGATGACCTAGCAAGCGTTTGAAGTGTGTTAGCAAGCAAGAGCAGCTGAACAAGCTAATTAAGCACCTATAAGAGTTTGCTACAAAAGAGTGCTGTGGCTTGAATTGCCCATTCCTTTTTGCTTGCAGAAAGAAAGAATATTCATCTTTGTTGCTTCAGCAGAGTTCTAGATCAGGAGATGAAATCCACAGCAGCGCCTTGTTCTTGGAGTGCCTTGGAGATTTTAGCAGCCTGAGTGAACAGAGTGAACAGTGTGGTCCCGCTTCTGATAGCCCTAATCAGAGTGGCTTTCACCCTAATGAGATTATTTGTAAAGTTAAGATATTGGTCATTGTAAATCTAAATATGAAAACTTTCTTGTGTTCTTAGCAAAAGTTAGCCATCTTTCTCTGTTTAAAGGAGAAGTAATTCTGTGTCTTTTGCTGTTCACAGAACACAGGCAAAACAAAGAAACGAGATATTCAATTGAGAGTTTCACCTGACTGTTTTCCAAAAATACCCACAACATGCCAGGTCTAGTTACATAGATACTGGGTAATTTCAGACAGCTTCTGCAACACAAGCCTTAGTGGACATCACTATACAGTTCACTAACAATTTAAGACAGTGTATACACTAAGGTGTTCTTTCGTTAAATGAAAACATTTTACCTATGTTGTTCCAGAGTATCCATATACTCACTGGAGGTTCCTAAATCCTACCATTCCCCTGCTCTCTAGATTTTTACTATCAGTGAGCAGGAGCGGAGGGAGAAGGTCCATATGATTAATTGCCTGGAATCTGAATCTGCCTGGACAAGAATACATTTGACACTGTGGAAGTTGTGTGTAGAAGTACGAGCGAGGTGTCAAAATGATATACTCATATAAGACCAGTATAAGCAACTATGCTGTAGTTACTTCCTTGGAAACCCTATGCAGACAGGCCTTGGGCTCATGTGTAGCAAAAAAAAAAAAAAAAAGGCAGTATTTAGCAAGTGTAATCAAATAAATTTTGCAGGCTGTTATATATATATATATATATATATGTATATTTTTCAGGAACATGACTTATCTCAGTTAAACACAATTAAGAGATACCAAAAGTTGTATTAAATCTTTTCTTCCTTCTGTTTTACTTTTTCTTTCTAAATTTTATTGCAAGAAACAAAACAAGAATAGAAAACTTTTAAGCTGGACAAAAACAATCTCCTATTGTGCAATGTGATGAAGTGGGTTTGTTTGTTTGTTTGTTTTTCCTATGATTATGAATGCTCTTTTGCAGCACATAGCCAGTAATACAAGGCCCATGTCACCAAGAAGGGCTATTGACTCAGTAGTTATTTGTTGAGGAAAGTTCCCCCTGCAAGTGTTTAATGAAGTTTATTCAATAACTGCAGCGTTGTCTGTAGCATTACAGTTGTCTTCTGTCCTGTCCTTTGAGATCAATTCTCCCTACGTAAGACATTATTGACTGAGCTGTTAAAGTTGCAGATGTATTTCTTTTTAATGAAAGGATGGAATTAAATAATTTTCGTCAAGTGCTAGATGTTCCACTGATAGGTAAAGTAATACAAATGCTGATTACATGCATTGGTGTTAACAGGAGTCGTCCAAGGTAGGAATGTCTGGCTTCCTTCCAATTTACAAGTGACTACACAATGTTTCAGGGTTTGGGAACTGACATATTTTCCTTCATCTCCTCATCTCTATTTGTGCTCGATGTTGTCTATATTTATTGAAGGTTTAATAATTTGGTTTTGTTGTACTGGTCCAGTGATCACTAAAAAAAACATCAAGTTCATAGTGGTCTTTGAAAATTTTAATGAATTCATGTTTGATGCTTAGAATGCATGAAAAACTTCTAGTATACAGATTGTAATTGTGAGACTGGTATTTTGTTTTGATAGCAATGTTTGGGAGTGAGGGGACTTGATTTTCGAGTACTTTCTATGCTCTATCGTGATTTACAGTTGTGCAATGTGAGGAATATGCTGCCAAGGTCACATACCTACTAATGTCTAGATAGTATCACTAACTTTGCTAGTCTGTTTATCTATTCTAAGAGAAGGGCACCTTAAACTGAGAATATTTTTCGCTCTATAGCTTTTCCATAGTAGGAACTCTTTTTCTATAGAGCTGTGCTCTCAGATACTCTGTCTGGGCAGGTTAGAATGAATTGACAAAAACAAAATTGTGTCTAAGCTAAAGGCCTTAGTTAGCACCCTGATGTTCCTCAGAAACTACAGCCTTTCACATTCCTGTGCAGCATTCCTATCCCAGCACAAGTCTGTAGTGAAGATAAAGGCTAAAGAAAAGTTTTTCACTTATTGCAACAACCTGTACCACAGCGTTTTGCATCTGCTTTTATTAGATGCAACAGAAAACAGAGAATGTTAGAGAAATGGGCGCTTTTGTGGTTGTAAGGCATATATCAACACCAACGATTTGAGTGATATTATCTGCTGTGCCCAGTTGTGGTTTATAGCTGGAATGTGTAAAATTGCTGTATTGCATTGAGACAGCCAGGAAGAATCCAGAAATCTCAGTGTGTTAGCAGCCCTGAAAATGTATAATTAAGTTTCTTAAAGAAATTGTCTCACTGGTATTTAATCTTTAATAAATACTAGAATTGTAGAGAAATTAGAGAAAACTGAAAATGAGCTGATACTTCTACTTAGAAGGGACCATCGTGAAGACCTGCATTCCTGGCAAAATGGTGGAAAAGAGAAGGGAAAAAAAAAAGTATCACAGAAAAGTAGTTTTTGTCCAGCATGTTCATTTTTTTAATACAGTTTTCACCCTAGTGATCCTAGAAGATGAGGGCTAATGAGAGGATAGGTGATATGCTAATAAAAACCAAGTTTAAGTGAAAAAGGGTACATGAATTTTTAATAATGAGCCTGGTGATCTATGAGAACTGCTTAGGCAGGAAAGTGACCACTTTAGCATGAGCTTGAGAGAAGACACCTGGATTATTCTTTTGCAATTAATTAATTTGTTTTAAAATCCCTCATGTTGCACAATAATTTTAAGTCAACCAGAATTGGATTAGAATCAGTGGAGTTCACCCATGAAATTAAAGACCAGTCAGGTCAAAACTGTAAATTTGAGCCCCACTTCAACCAAATTACTGTATTCTAATAGAATATGTTTAGATCCATCTCAGCTTTCCTCTGAATGTCTTTCTTGGCAGTGATAATACTGCATGGTACTGAATAAAGCTCCTGGTAACTACCAAGGCTTCATCTGAACCCTATTTGAAGAAGATGGTGCCTGATCTCGCAGTAATATCGCTTTCTGGCTGGCTGTCCTAGTACAGTGTCTTTAATATAAATGTATGTATTTTTTAATTGTAGCTGACCTATTCTGATCTTCTCTGAATCTGGAAAAAGCAAAGATACCCTGATTAGTTTGTCATCATTTGCGTAACTCCAAAATGAGATCAGCGAATGAATATCGATTGGTTCATTACCATCTCTGTCTCATTTTACCTGCTCCCATAAAGGTAGCATAGGTACATGCCTTCTGTTTTGCATGTGAAATTAACTTTTCAGACTTCTGATACAGTATCACTTAAATCTAGCTCTCAGATCAGATAGAAGAAAGAATCTTCTTTATGTATACCAAGGAATTAAGTATTTAATGCTTATAACTCTTTAAAAGTCTCGCTAGAGACATTATTCACCCATTAATCCATCTAGAAGAACCCATAGATATAATAAATTCTTGGAGGATTTGTTTTTTCGTGGCCAGTCATTCCACTTTGTTTTATTTTGTAAATGAGTATTTAAATAACTGTTCTCTTGTTGGCTACCCGCTGCATGGATTCATCTCACCTAACTTAAGGCACCTGAAAGAGCAGCAGCTACTGCCACTAGTTGCCTAGTTAAAAGGCAGGTACCTGCAGCATCTTCCCTCGTTTCTGCAAGAAGCATTGAAAAGAGAGTTATTCCCAGCTGGATGTTGAGTTTCCTTCCTAGTCAGTGGAAATAGACAGACAAGATCAGCTGCATAGGAGATGGAAACAATTTCCTGAGACCAGACAGCTCATTTTTGAGTGATGAAGATGGATGAAATTTATTGTAATTTGTGGGAAGCAAAGGACTGTCTGAAAGATGTTCTCGAGTTCTGTAAAATGTTTTACCTGAGCATATTAGATATAGAAGGATTCAAATGTAATGGCTCTGACATTATTCTTTTAAAACATAATGGAGAACACTTTCTCTCTTATTTTGTCTTCTGTTCTTTGAGAATGCCACTGGAAAAGTTATAAATTTGGAACAGTGCTGCTGTTGTATCATGACCAGCTGTAGGGGTTAATTAATTCTGTCTTCAGGATCTAAAAAGATTTTTCATCCCATCTTAAAAGCTGTGTTCTTGTAAGTTGCAGTTGTTCTTTCTTACGATTTCATACAGTTCAAACAAATCTTTATGACAAATATATGATATTTAGCCCCATACTAAATGGACTTGTACAACAATGTAAGTCATGGTGGTAGACATATAGGTACCAAAATGAGGGGAAATAGCCTTTTCTTTCTGAAGTGATGCAATTGAAATCATTCAGCAGAAGCTTCACAAATGAAGGGAACAGTTAAAGTATACAAAGACTATAAATGCAATTTATTCCATGTTGATTTGACATACATAACTTTTGATAATCATAATGATATTTTAGCATATGTAGTATTTATCTTAATAATGGATTATTATTTTTCTTCTCCGCTCCAGTGACATAGGCCATGTCTGCATGAGTGTGGAAATATCCTTTGCAGATGTGTGCTAGCGGTACTGGGCTAAAGCACATGAGAGCTGTGGCAGGAAGAGGGCTTAGAGGGGTTAACTGGTCCTGTGTTCACCCGGGATCTCAGGCGTGTTTTGCAGCGCTGCTGAGTTTCACGCCGCTGAAAACTTCCTAGTACAGCTGCTAGATAATTTAGAGTCATGCTGTCTATCCAGTTACATGCTCAGCTTCTTTCAAATTTTGTTTTTCCCACTTAATTTCAGTGAGAACAATTTAAAAAAAAAAAGTATATTCTCAATTATTGAGTTTTCCCAAATTCTTGTTGACGATTGAGATGAGAACCAAACAGAAGTTGAGATGCTGCATAGATGCTGTAGCATAGATGCTGCCCTCCAAGAAAACTTTAAACAGACGTCTTAATAAAAACTGTGAGGTATGACTCATCCTTCACTAAAGAACACAATGAAATGAATCATTTTCTTATGAATTTTTTATCTTTTTCTTTTACAGAACTGTGTGTGCAAAGGTAAAAGTCCTTGCCTTTGTGATAGCACGAAAGGTAATAAGGTAAGAGAAAATACATAGCAAACTATTTGCTGGTATAAAATTTGCTTGATGATATAATTGCAAATTTTTGCTGTTGTAATTGTTTGCTGGTATTGTTTGTATTACCTTACAATATATCCATTAAAATAACTCTACATGCACTCTTTAACTAAGAAGACCTTTGCATGCTTTTTTTCTTTCTTTTTTTTTTTAATAGTAAAAAACATCTTAAACATGAATTAATGCATTTTTTGTTATCAACACAACAACTGTCTGAAGCAGCAGGTCCCTTTTACAAACTCTTAACAAGTGCCTGCAGACAGCATTACCTTGGCAACAGCTTTCCAATTACAGATTTCATATTGTCCTGAACAGAGTCCTGTTCAGAGTCTCCCTGTTTCTGTCTTTGGATCTTGCACCGCTCCCAACCTTTTCTGGACCCTGAAGGGAAGCTATGTGTGCTGGTACTAATCGGATAAGTCTTCTGCAGACCGAGACAAGAGATGAGTTTCTGGGCCCTATACAGAAACACCTTACCAGCAGCTGGGAGCAGTGTCAAGTCAAAAGTAACAGAGCTGTAAGATCTGCCTGTTGCCAATAGTAGCTTGGCAGAACTTCTGTGTGGCTTTTAAACAAATGTGAATTATACAAATGCCAAATTCTTTCATATTCTTGCTTGTAGTTGGAAAACAACTGATGCAAAAATTAAGGTGACATTATTAAAGAAATCATGACTACAATTCAGGCTAATTCTGGACACGGTGATTGGCATACTAAACCTTAAAATAGGTTCCGGGCATGCAACATTAGGATGTCCGGATAAGCTTGGAGTTGCATATATTCTTACTGATCCATACATCCATCCTCCTGTACTTTTACTGTCAAGAAAGTACATCATATTGCACTTCCAGTCGTGGCTTGAGAAGCTCAATTTCAGTGATGGAGAAAATTTATCTAAAACTAAATTATATGTTCACTATTAAAACATATTTTAAGAAAACACTCCCATCCTTAAAAAATCTTGATGTATTTTTATTTCCCTAGATTGTCTAACTTGACTTTGCTCAAACCTGTATAAATTGGGACCAATTGAAAACTAAGAAAAAATAACTTAAGCTGCCCAATAAAAGGAAAAATATCAGTAAAATTGAACACCAGCTACATATCTTCATTACGTACCTTCATATCTTCACGTTAAATCAGCTGAGAGCTTGAAAGGTAACAGTTGTGGCTTACCTTGATGAGAATTTCCATGTAGTCTTGGCAAACGAGGGCAAGTAAATTATCATTTTGCTTAGTAACATCCTAAACATCCTAAAAAAACTGTCAAAGACCATAGCTGATCTTTCAGCAAGAACGGGAGGATAAAATTGTCTGTGCTATCTAGAGCTGAGAGGTGTTGGGAAGAGCAGATTGCCACTCGGTAGCTGGCAAACACGGAGGAATTGATTCATTTTTCTGTGCCTTAGTTCTTCACCCCCTCCAGTGGCAGATCTTGGTATAGCTTTTTTATTATTTTATTTGACTATGCTAGATGAAATAACTATTTGTTTTATAAAGCTATAGCATCTAGTAATTTAGAGTTCAAAGGTACTTCACAATGTACACAAGTTTCAGCTGCGTTCAGATACTCCAGGATTATCTTCTATGCTTATATATATTTAAATTCAGAAGCTGTTTTAAATTTAGTCTGTTTGGTGGGCGGTTTGAGTTTTTTATATATATATAATATATATATAATTCTTCTCTGATGAAACGATAATAAAATTGGATCTGAGAGAATAGATAACTCCATTCTCTCTATTCTATATCATGCTATGGTGTGAAAGGGTTTGAACAGGCAACGGTTTGAACAGGCAACTCTTCACTGATGTAAAATTGAGCAGACTGAGTTGCTGCTATATGTAGAGATGATCTTTTTTTTCTATGAGTTTCTAAGCTTGAAGCGCTGTAGTTTTACAAGAATAAGACTAGCATCTTCATTATATTTAAATAAAAAAATAAAAATATCCCAGCAACTGTAGCTTAGCCTCCAGTATTCTGTAGCTTTAATTATCAGTGTTTTCTCTGCATGGTTTGGCCATTTGAACTTGACCTTAAAGAGACAAAAAAAAAAAAAAAAGATGTAAAGGGGGTTGGTGGCTTAGTCCTTGAGATTCAGAATTTAAAAAAAAAAAAAAAAAAGTTACCTCTTATAGGAAATTCCTTTTTATTCTATATAAACAGTTTTATTGTATTTGGCTCACACTGTTTCTTTACATGGTTTGCATAAAGATGTTTGCAGTGATGGTTTGGAACTGACCCTTCTGTACAGCAGCAGCCATTCCATTTGCCAAGTAGAAATTGGGAGTGCCATGATGGATTCATGTTTGGAGTGTTCCTGTGGGCTAAGGTCACTGTAGACACAATAAGAAGGCATGCATATCAGCTGCATAATAAACTTTTCCCGCTGCTAGTTAACTTCTGTACTCGGCATAAAGTTGAGTACTCACGTCTATGGTATCTTCACTGATGCTTATGAACATGTTACTTCAGTGGTACTGCAGGACTAACCACAAGAGCAGGTCAGTATGCTCAAGCATTATCTAATCTATTACTAGCAAAATATCAGTTGAGGTACACAAAATGATGAAAACCTTAGAAATAAGTTATTGAAAGGAGACTTCAAAGGTGTTGTAAGGACTGCTTTCTCTTCATGTTTACAGGGTGAAAAAGGCTTCCCTGGCATTCCCGGTCCAGCTGGTGTTAGAGGCTTTCCTGGCCCAGAAGGGCCTCCAGGGCCACAGGGAGCTAAGGTAGGTTTCCATCCGTGTGTGTGCATGTGAGAGAGAGAGAGAGCGAGAGAGAGGCTGTGCTCCTCTGTGAGGG
The DNA here is from genome assembly GCF_059628265.1 of Tinamus guttatus. Classification (NCBI taxonomy): domain Eukaryota; kingdom Metazoa; phylum Chordata; class Aves; order Tinamiformes; family Tinamidae; genus Tinamus; species Tinamus guttatus. The sequence goes on from NW_028288845.1 coordinate 2,119,238, forward strand.
AGAGCTCTGGCAGAGGTAAAAATCTTGTGGAAGAAGGAAACCTTTTTCTCATTCAGTGAGGTGTGGTGTATGTCGTCACCAGCGTTGATGGGACCTGAACAGACTGGACAACTGGGCGGTGAAAAACCTCATGCAATTCAACAAGGCCAAGTGCAAGGTCCCGCACCTGGGGAGGAATAACCCCAGACACCAGTACAGGCTGGGGACTGACCTTCTGGAGAGCAGCCCTGCAGAGAAGGACCTGGGTGTCATGGTGGACAACAAGTTGACCATGAGGCAGCAGTGTGCTCTTGTGGCCAAGAAGGCCAATAGGATCCTGGTTGCGTTAAGAAGAGCGTCTCCAGCAGGTCGAGGGAGGGGATCCTGCCCCTCTACTCAGCCCTGGTGAGGCCACATCTGGAGTATTATGTCCACTTTTGGGCCCCACAGTACAAGAGGGATGTGGAGCTGCTGGAGAGAGTCCAGCACAGGGCTACAAGGATGATCAGGGGCCTGGAACATCTGCCCTGTGAGGAGAGGCTGAGGGAGCTGGGCCTGTTCAGCCTGGAGAAGAGAAGACTGAGAGGGGATCTAATCAGTGTCTATAAGTACCTCAAGGGAGGCAGTGAGGAGGATGGTGCTGGCCTCTTTTCACTGGTGGCCACTGGCAGAACTAGAGGAAATGGCCACAAACTGAAACACCAAAAGTTCCACAGGAACTTAAGGAAAAAATTCTTAACAGTGAGGGTGACAGAGCATTGGAACAGGTTGGCAAGGGAGGTTGTGGAGTCTCCTTCTCTAGAGATCTTCAAAATCCGCTTGGACGCAGTCCTGTGCCACATGTTCTAGGTGACCCTGCGTGTGCAGGGGGGTTGGACTAGATGACCCTTCCAACCTTAAGCATTCTATGATGATATCTGACTGAGTAGATGATGTGAATATGGGATTTTGTTGTCAGCTGTCTGGTGGCCAGTGCTAAAGCATCTAGACCAAACTGCCAGAGCGAATGCACGTGGGTCTGAAGGATTTGTAGCACCATCCCTGCCATTTTGTCTTAACAGTGCTGTCTGACATCAGTGACTGGAAATGGAGGAAACAAACTACTACTAAGACAAATAATTAAGTGAAATAGTCTTAAGAAAAATTGGATAGGTGAACTTTGAGATCTTGCTCTGTTTAAGTATCATCAAGTGGCACAGTTGCTTTACAGTATGGAGAGAGTGGCTTTGGTGACATGGGCTTTCTTTCCACAGTCTGAAAACAGGCCTAAAGGAATAGAAGAAGGAAATATATCACTTTATTTATATTTGCCTTGAGGGGCATCATTCCTGTTATGATTAATAAATTGACTCTTTGATGAATAGATTATTTATGTGCAAGTTTGGCCAGAACTCAGCCATAGTGTAAATCAGAAAGAAAGACTGAAGGAACTGCCATAATCACATATATCTTGGGCCTGTGCTAGTGTAACCCTCCTAGCCCTTATTCACACCTTTAAAAGTTGTTTGTAATTCTCTTTTGGGTGTTATTGCAATAGTCTATCCTATTTCCTTTTACTTTCCATAGTATTATTTTTAATAATGCTAATTATACTATCGTAATTTAATAATACTATTTTTTTAATAATAACCTCTGAAAAGAAGGCAAGAAATAAGGATAATTTAAATAACAAGGTCATCTGTTAGTCTGAATGTATGTCATAGTGTATTCCAGGTAGCCATTCCTTTTCTGAAGCCTGTGTGCATGCTGGTACTAGTATTAAAAATGGATGCATTTTATGTTGATATATGTGCAATTTAATTTTTGGGGTTTTTTTGTGGCTTAGGGTTCTCCAGGACTTATGGGCTTACCTGGGTCTAAAGGTATACGTGTAAGTATTTCTATTTTAAACAAATTTGAATGTATTAACGTTATGTTAAATGCTAACTTGGTTCAATATTTTGTGGAAAAATAAAAACAAAACACTACGATTATCTTAACGTTATTTTAAAACTTTTGACTCTCTACTTTTTATAACTTGCTCCATTTTGTTACACGTTATATACAGGGTTTGTGCTGTGTGTATTTAGTAGTGATGTGTGCTGTGAATGAGTCCAACCAGAATTCCATAAGGGGCTGTTAGAAGGGGGTTGTTTCTGGGGGTGACTTACCTATTTTTAATAGTTCATAAGCTACCATTATACTTAGTACACATTCAGAGGAAATCGGGTTAAGGAAGATAAAGTAATGAAGTAACAGTCTTTTGGAAGAATCATACTCAAATTTATTCTCATAAGTAGAATAAAAGAATGCACCATGAGCTTTTCCCTAATAATTTTCCACCTCTGTGTTTATATCTTTAGGGACTCCCAGGAATACCTGGATTTTCAGGTCCCCCAGGTCTTCCAGTAAGTAAAAACAAATCTGATTTACCCAGTTTATCTCTTAACACAATTTTAACTACGCAAATGTCCTCAAGCAATCATGCTCATTCTAATGTCAACATCAGCATTGTCTCTATCAATTAAGATAAAGATAAGAATCGCTGATGCTAAGATCGTTATTCAGTTGTAGTGGTTGAAGAACACATTGTAGTCTGTTGAGTCTTTGTGAAACTTTTCTCCAACATAAACTATTTCAACATTGCTATTAAGGAATATGAATGTTCAAAAACAAAGCCTGTGTCAACTTTGCACTTGTTCTTAGGGTGAGCCGGGAGCTGTTGGTCCTCCTGGGCGCCCGGGTGTTCCAGGATGCAATGGCACAAAGGTAGAAAACAAGCTGCATGTTATGAGTGTGAGGATTGTGTTTGACTGTGCTTAGGAGTGGCCAAAAAGCATTCCTCATTTTCCCCGTGGTATACCGCTCTTTTAATTTGTGTTGGTTTATGTCTTTATTCACTAGGACAATATTAAATCAAGACAATGACAACAGGGAGAAAGTGCTGCCTTTGTGTGCAAGATAGATAATGTAGTAATACATGTTAATGACTTGTGTTAAAAAATTATGAATAACCTGATATTTGCTGTCTTGATAAATAAAAGTTGTTTCACTGAAAGTTCAGAAGATCTAATCAATTTAGTCTAACCAGTCTTTCTGTTGAAAGGTTATTAAAGATTATATCTACCTTGCAGTTGATAATTCATACATTGTGAAAGGAAATAATAGAAAAGGCATAATATAACATTGAAAGTTGTTTACTTGTTCTGCTTTGCTTATAGCTCTCAGCATTCTTAAAATCAGAAGAATGCCCACTACAGAGAATCATAACTTTCTGGTGAAAAGATGGTTTGGCATAGCCAATAGAGCCTGCTCCGTGGGCAAGAGATCAAGCCATACATAGTCAGACTGTGACCTTCTTAACGAATTTAGCCATAATGCAACTTATAGTTTTAACCTGATAATGTAAAAACATCTTTCACAATCACCTCTACTAAAATCAGTATCCAAATAATAATGCACATTAACAGCCACCCTTGCTACTTCCAGGGCGATCGAGGTTTTCCAGGTCCTCCAGGTAGAAGAGGTACTGCAGGTGTTCCAGTAAGTCTCTGTGAAGTTCGTGATTGTGTGCATTTCAACCAGATATAGCCATATTCTGAAAGAGTGTAAAGCCTCAAATTAACTGGTCTTAACAGCTCTTTCTCCTTGTTTGAATAATACAGCTATCCTATTTTATTAATATGAAAACTTTGGGGAAAAGAAATAAAGGTTAAGCATGAAGTATAATCTGATGCATGTTGGACTTTGACTTAGGCAATTAATTCTTGCAAATTCATCCTCTGCTGTCAGCTTTTTAGTGTCTCAAGCTGTAGTACTGCAGTCTCAGGAGATATTCATGAAGATTTTCCACTCAAATTTCAAAAAGTGTCCAATATGTATTTAATTGATTCCAATTTCAGTTAATGCCCAAGCATCTTTATTGACTTAATGAGGCCACATCTTTGACAGAACAAGGAATCAAAGCTAGGTCTTCTGATTTTTGTCTTCATTGCTTTAAACCTAGGATGTGAGGGTGTGTTTTGTTTTTGATTTTTCCTCCCTCTGTAGAAATATATATTAAATTTGCTTCTAAACAGCAAATGGAAAAAGGAATGCTGCCTGTCAAGTTCCATTGGCTTCAAATATGATACTTTCTAAACATGATCTTTAATACTCCACCCGCACTCCTCGTGTTTTTTTTTTTTTTTTTTTTTGGTTGTTGTTGTTGTTGTTGGTAGTGTTTTTTTTCTTTAAGATCAGGCTTCAGAAAAGATGAGGCCTGATCAAAAGATCAGGCTTGTAAAACTGTGGCTGCAAGACTGTGATATTTTTCAACAATATGTCCTTTCTCCTGAAATTGAAGTCTGGCATGGCAAACCTGTATGTGGAGATCATACATAGAGATCATTGCGCTTGGAGAATAGTTTGAATGTGTCCTTTCACCATTCTCTCTCATCTTTTTCTGTAATATGATTATTGTTCTTCTCTTTAGGGTATCCCTGGCATGAAAGGAGAAAAGGTCAGTTATTTCACAAAATAAGTTGTAAATATTTACTGATGATCAAAATTTTGTATATATATTTGTTACTGGAAAAGAGTTCTTGATGTCTTCATCTGCAGTAAATAGGTTTATTATCCAGAAGGATCCACAAACTCTGGTGTCTGGTGTATACTAATGGCATCCACCTTGCAGTCCAACACAGTATTTCTTTTTCCTTTAGCTACTGTCATTGTATGCTATAAGTTTAGCTGTTTCAAAACACATGAAGAACTAAGCATCTCTTCAAAATAGCTTACAAATTTGTTTGGAATTCTACAGATGTGCTAGAGTATTTTAAAAGGGAGGGGAAAAAAGTAATTAAAAAATTAAAAGGGTCCAGACGACAGATGAGAGAAGTATGTATGTCTGAAATTAAGACTGCTTCTAACCAATAGGAGTGATATGGCTGAAAATGGTACATTCTATTGGAATCTGTATGGAATTCTCATTCTGTTTCTCAGCCCCCCCTATTCTGTATTAGCAGACTTGAAGTTTAAGTTCCAGTAAAGAGCACTACATCATAACCTTATTGTCTTGGATTTTTTTCTAATTGTCCAGGGCTGCCCTGCAGATGGCTATAACCAAGGATATGATGCAAAAGGTGACCCTGGATTGCCAGGAATGCCTGGACTTCAGGTAATGCAGTGAGATATATATATAGAGAGATATTTACGTATATATGTGCATATAAAAATTTACAAGTATGTATCATTAGTTTCTAAACTAACAAGTAACCGTTTCTCTAAATATTATTAACTTCATTTAATTTAGTTAATATATACGAAAGGTTTCTTGTGACTTTTCAATACTTAAGAGTACCCAAAGTCAGTAGTAATGAGTTTTCTCATAAGAATGAGAAATCTCCATCATACATTAGTAAAGCAGTATGCAAAAGTCAGGAGGCAGACAACACGAGTAATCATATACAATTATTTAAATGTTAATGAAATGAGTGAAAATTCTAGTGTATGTTAAAGTGATGCAGTTAAACCAACTAGATGTGCAGCTTGCTATGGAAATAATTTTCATGAATACATGTTAATATACTTTGGAATAATAATTTGGTCAATTTATCACATTACTGTTCTCCCACTGCAGCGGCAGGGAGGAAACTGGGTACCTATGTTATCAGTTTTAATAAAGACATCTTAGTCAGTGGGCAAGAGATGACATAAAAGCAAAGAAATTATTAGCATACTTTAAAAAAAAGTCAACTAAAATGTTGTTGTGACCTTCAATGGTATAATTCCACATACAATGTTGTATTTACCTCTGATCACCCAGTCTCAAAACAGATACTTAAGAGATTAAGAAAATACTTTTGAAATGAAGACAACTGCCATAGGTAACACTGGAAAGATTAGTCTTGTTCAGCTTCTAGAGAATCATTAATACAAGACATTATGATCCATACTTACAAAACACAGATTGATAGAAGATGAAGAGTAGGCTTTTCTTTTAAACCTAACAATAAATGGAGGACAGCTAACAATCAATGGAGGAATAAAATTGACAATGAACAAATGAATATTTTTAGTTCTCCCAAATTTTAAAATACACAATTTATTGCATGCAATATCCTAGAAATTAAGTATATAGTAGGGCTGACAGTCTTATGTGGATAATGAAGACGTCCATGACTGCATTCCCATTTGAGTAATTTTGTTTTAGTGCAGGCATGTATTTTTATGTTTCAAATCATATACCAACTAATGATGCAGTGAAGAGAAATTCTACTATATTATCCTGAGACATGAAAAGGAAAATCCAGAGACAATGCTGTTTCTCTGTTTCTTATTCAGTTCACTGAATTTAACAAAGGGAATTGTTCATAATCTTGCCATAACATGTATTCCTTTTTCTTTTTTAATATACAGGGTTCCCAGGGTATTCAAGGATATCCTGGGGAAATTGGACCACAGGGCCCTCCAGGAGTTTCAGTGAGTATGAAGTTGTGAATATGTGAAATCCATACCTACACACACACCCTGACTTCCTGCGCGTGCGCCCCCCCCCCACTCTCTTTTCATTATTTTTATGCTTGATAATCTCCATGTTTTTCAAAGTATTGTCATACAGTTATGAATAAATCATCAGTTTTCCTTAATTACTCACAAACTCACATTACATACTAAAGGGTAGAACTATAAGAGAGGGAGAAAGATCTGTTTGCAAATCAGATCATGTAAATATTCTGCTCTGCCTTGCTTTTATGACAAATTGCAGTTGTAAAGGTGGACTAATGAATAAAAGTGTGATCTAACGCAGGCAAAAAATGTGTACTTGGAACCCAGTGTGTAGAACTTGGTAGAGAAAACAGAAAAGCCCTGGCCCAATTAATGGCCTAAACTAGTGCTGAAGACTGCAGTATTTTACACTAAGAATCTTTTCTCTCTGTAGGGAATGCCAGGGAGAGCAGGACCTCCAGGACCTAAGGTAGTCTCAGATTGGTAATAAGAATGAAAGATTCCTATTTACTGTAACATCAGTTTATACATTTTATGGGTATTTTTTAAAATAAAAGCATTAACTTTTATGGCTCTTTCACAGGGTCTCATGGGAATGAAAGTAATAGGAAACAAAGGAAGAAAGGTAATTGTATAAAATGCTTAAAACATATTTGAAGGGTTTTTTCTGCTTTTCTTACATACTGTTGTGACCTGTTTGGAGAAGTAAGTACTGTGAAATAGTTTTCAGCAAATACATGGAAGGCGTTCTTCTTTTTTTTGGAAGATGGGAACATAGCAATTAGTATCTAAGGACAAACTGTTTTCATGTTTTCACATAAAAGATAATGATATAAACTTCCTGATAGAAGGGTAGAAACAGGCTAATAGTTTGAGGAGCCAGCAGTTAATATTTACTAACAAATCTCATTAAAGTGATATGTATGTCATAAGCATTTAGGATTCCATTGCTAATCCAAGTAGGTAAACATTGATCAATATACAGCATCTGTAGACTCACACCTTCTTATGACCAACATATTTTCCATGTCTGCCTTCATGATGCCAGAAAAACTCAAATCTTTCGAAGAAAACCTTCCAGTATCTGTCATTCATATTCTTACTTTGCGTCAAATACAACTTACACTAAGACAGAAATGTCTATGGGCAAATATTTTATTTATTAGAACCGAATCATGCAATTGCCAGGAATCTGTAGCCAGTCCTAATGTCCGGACAGGATCATTTTGAATACTTAGGGCATTTCATAGCATTATCTGAAAGTGGGGCTAATACTGTAATTATTACCAGAAAGAATTTTCTGAGTTGGTGACAGGAGCCTGCCTTGCTTTCTTATGGAGCGTTGCTTTCTTTGTAGTTAAGTTTCAAGTGCACCCTTAAAATTCTTCAAGGAATTAATGATGAAAGCCAATTGTAATAGGCCTGTGTTTACATGCATATGTAATATGTATACTGACAGCCAACTGTCAGTAATATGTTAGTTATACTTGGTGTATATAGACTGTAGTTTTGCCCATGTCACCGGTGACATGTATTCTATTGACTGACTTAATCAGTCTTGGTGAAAAATGACAATAGTTCCAATGGGATATTTTAGGTGATTTACAGCTAAAATGCCTATATAACTTTTAAGTAAATAATATTTGAAGTACTTTAATTCTAGATACTCTAACATAAATGAGTATAGGGATTTTTTCAATTTCTCGTACAGAAAGAGGATGCTGTGGAAGTATTAAAACTTCTATATGCCTTTTTTGTCAATGAAAGTAAATAACAAGCTAAGAGAAATGTTAAATTCATTAATGGCTAAGTATAGTTATAGAGAAAGTTTCACAAATTTGAAAATATAGGGATAGTGATTTGAAACAAAACAATATATATATTTATATATTTTTTTTCAACTGCTTAATTTTTTTTATATTCAGGGTGACACTGGATTAACTGGACCCCCTGGACCACCAGGAACCGTAATTGTGACATTAAGTGGACCTGACAACATGACGGTATTAAAATATGTCTGTGATCAGATACAGATAAGCCATCCATGCTGTTTTGTACTTTGAGAAAAGCATCTTCATCTTTGCTGTTCAGCTGACATTTCCTTTCACCCATTTTAACTTTTTTCTGACTTGTTTAATTGGATAATAAGCACTTCTTGGAGCATATCTGTTCAGCCAGCTCAGCTGAGTCCTGTGCACTCATATGCACATCTGCATGATGCTAGTGGAATGTTAAATGCTTGTTAGGAAACCTCCTATCGTGGAAACCCTTGAATACATGAAAAGTAAATCACTTCTAGCTTGTCCAAACCAGCATGGATTTTCTGAATAGCCTTCAAAGCCAGAGCTACGCTGACCTCTGAGGCTTGTCACAGGAAGACTCTTAGCTACTACTTCCATTTCAAAAAAAGCTTACAACACACTTACATGCATTAAATCATTTTTTTTTCTCATTCTTTTAATGGAATGTGGGTACTCATGGAAAACACTGGAAAAACTAAGTATTTGAGAAAAAATAATACTGTGATTCAACCTTCATTTTAAATACTGCCTTGTAAATCCAAAAAAAAAAAAAAAACGGTTTTGCTCTTTCAAAGAACTTAAAACTGTATATCAACTACACTGCTATCTTCACATATTTATTGAACAACTCTTTCTCCCTGGTTTTTACCTCTGTTTTCCTGATTTGATTTTCTTGAAGTTATCAATCCTTGTTCTCTGTTGTGGGCTTAAATTCATTTGTACTCCAGGACAGAGAGAGAAGATTGTAGAGTAATCAAAGTTCAACTTCGAGACAGCAGCTCTTTCCTGTTTAAATCAGGTGTTGAGCACCTGGTGTATTTTACAGTCACAGCTGTGGCAGCGTTGAATGAGAGAATGGCTATTTTTCAGAGGCATAGAGCACTGCAGATTATCAAACAAATAAAACTATAAAAAAACCTTAACATTCCTGATGCATATGACATGTATAGTTTGGAGTGTAAGTCCAACCAGCTATTAGGTAGGCAGTGAATAAACTTTGGTTTTATGATGAGTTTAGACTGTGGCCCACTACAAAATACATAACTGTACTACATATATGTAGTACATAGCTGCACTACACAGTAAGGCAACATAATCTTGAGCCAAGAGAAGCATGGATCACATGGTTAGTTGCTGGCATTCACGCACTGTGGGCAACTGCATCTCCCCTGAGCAATGAAGCTTTATTTGTTTTCCATTTGGGATTTATTGCTGATCCTTTGGATATTTATTGCCATGTTTCTGCCACAGAAAGGTCCTTTAGAAGTCTTCGTGTTTAGCAATAAATGCAGAGCTAGTTCCTGATTCGGACAATATGGACTGGACATTTAAATGTAGTTCCTTTCTCAGTCATTCAAGTACCATCTCTGCTTACAGAGATTAGCAACTTGTTGGTAACACAAAGTGTTTTATTTATTTGTTTGTAAATACTGAGTTTTTGGTCAGCACAGAAAAATCCAAGGTACTATATTAAATGTTGACTTTCCTTGTGATAGGACTTGAAAGGAGAGAAAGGAGAAAAAGGATCAAGAGGACCCCCAGGGCCAGTGGGGTTTACAGTAAGTGACCTGAAATAAATCCTGAAAGTCCTGACATTCAAGGAGTATCACCTAGTAAATAGTACTCTTCAGAGTCCAGCATTTACATTAACTTATTCTGACCTTTAATGAATAGCTGTTAATAAATTTAATTGTACTTCACTTTTATAATTACTGAAGATAAGAAAGTGGTAGAAGATTAAATTAATTTAGTGTTTCAAATATTGTGCATTGTTACAGGGGCCAGTTGGTGATTCTCAGAGTGAAAAGGGTGACCGTGGAGAACCTGGAGCACAGGTGTGTGCAAACAACTGAACAAACTGATTGCCAGCCTTACCTGAAGGGCAGTGTCGCACCGATGTTGCTTTCAAGCTTTGTTTCAACACCATTCAGAGCAAAATTTCTACAGTTCAAAAGTTCTTTTGTCTGGTATAACAGACTTGAGATCAGAAGGTCAAATATCTGTTCTTAGAGGCTCGTGTACCATGAGTACAGGAGATAAAGATGGTGAATGCACTTCCATTTGTTTTGCTGGAAGGGTCCTGCTACTAAAACTTAGGAAAAAATCTACTCTTCTGGCCACGTACTAGCATTGCAGTGCCAATGTGTGAGTAAGAGATGAAAACATCTTCTGATTAAAACATTTTGATTCCTCAATTCCAAATATAAGTCTGAACATTTTAAAAGCAATGTTAAGAAAAAATAATTTTCAGATTAAATATTTAATCTGATTCAAAGATATGTATTTATTTAATAGCTTTTCTCATACTACTTGCAGTTGCAATATACTTACACAAGGAAGGGTAGCAAGCCTAGACCAGTAACATCTTTAGATTGCACTTTTCAGTCATAATGATGATGCTATAGAACATCTTGCTTGTTATTTTTATTACTCCTGTAGGTTATGAAACACTACATTTCTGTTTGAATTACTGGCATAAAGTACTAAGCGTGCCTGTTACTCAATGTTCATTATTCTTTCTACATATTCTCTGCTTCTGGATCATGTTGTCTGTGTACATGTCATCATTTTATCTTTTGAGTATTACTCTTTCTGCTAATGTTTAGACTATAACTCATGGTCTAGCCATCTCTTTTGAAATTATTTCAAATCTTTCCTCGATGTATTCAGTATTTTTAAAAAAAAAAAAAAAAAAAAAAAAAAAAAGACTTGTACTCTTTTTCTGTTGTTCTGAACGCAGTATCTTTCATTCTACTTTTATCTTGTCACTACCCTCCTACTATGCATTTTAATGAACGTTTTCTATATTTCCACCTTTTAGGTGCCAAATAAGGTACCCTTATCCAGAACTATGTTCTCTCCCTCTGTTTTCTCCCCATTTTCCCCCTCCTCTCCCTTTCCTTACCATTCTCTCCCGTTGTTGCTGCTGCTCTGAATCTTTTAACGTGGATGGTAGCCACGCTCCAGGCCAGAAGCCCAGCAGAAGGCGGCCTGAGGTGCTCTGTACCACAGAAAGCAGCAGATACCTTTGGCCTGCTGTCTTTTTCCATTTTCACTTTTTCATTCACTGCTCTACCCCCACTATGTTTTAAATTCAGTCCCTACCATTTTTTCATTAAGTAATTTCTCTTCAAGGAATTCCTATTATTCCTAGGAACTGCTAGCTGCTATGTTGTTTCATCGAAGTTTGTCTTGCCTTTGCAGAGATCTGATTTTTTTTTTTTTTTTTTTTTTTTTTTTTTTTTAAACTGGGCTTTCTGCAGTTCCCTGAAACTTTGTGCTGGTCAAGTGTCTGCCTGTACTAATCCTTCATAGGAGGAGGGCTCAAGCTTTTCATTCCAAGGAATGCCTTACTCTCTGTTTTGTAGTTTTATGAACAGTAATTATGATTAGAAGTAAGGAGCATTTTAAAAATAACCTAACTTGCTTTTCTAAATTCATAAAGACATAAAGTACAGTTGTATGCACGTCATTTAGTTGTTATGCTTTTAGAATGCAGTGACACTTCTTTTGAATATTTCTCTTTAATTTTGGTAGGGTAAACCTGGAAAAGAAGGTGCCCCAGGTCCACCTGGTTTGCCGGTAATGATGGAAGCCTTCTAAATGTTTTCCGAGTAATATATATTTAAGTAACAATGCGTTTATCAAGGTCATATCTTCCTGCTGAAGCTTTTTATTTCATTGCAGTATGGGTTTTGGCAATGACAATTTGCATACCCTGTGAAACATTTCCTTTCATATAACTCATCTTGGGACACATTCTTTAAATATGCCAATTGATAACCAAAATGATCTCATTTATGGACTAATTAAAAAGCTAATATTTTCTAAATATATTTGAAATGGCTTATTCCAGCAGTTAAATATCAATTCTACTATATTTACTTTGCCTCCATCTTAGCATCATTAGGTCACAGTGACCTTACAAATATGTTGTCAAAACTCTTATTGTCAGAATAGGCCAGCTTTGCAAATGTCTTGCTGAAAAACCTTCTTCTTTGTGTAAAAACAACCTCAGTGCCCAGTCTAAACACATTCCAGGCCAGTAAAGAATGTGGTATGACAGACCGCAAAGCTTTACTGTGTTATTACTCGGCTATCAGAAAGCAAACTTTCTGCCATGTCCAGGGTACGTCCTTGTTCTGTTACCATTTCTAACTTTGCTGGCTTGCAATGTATGCAACTGTGTAATCCTTCAAGGAGCAAAAGTGCCTTTCCTCACATAAATGCACTTGTAGAAAGTGATAGTAGCAACCTAAACTGTTTCGTGGCTTGGCTTGCTGAGGCCTCCAGAGATCTGCATTATCCTGGAGACTGGATAAGTTCTGAGAGAAGGAGTTGCTGAATGGGAGGATTTCAGACTGCGTTCAGTTTCTACTTTTTCAGAAACAGTAGCTTGCAGAAGAAAAACAAACCAGAGCCTCCTGTTCTTGTACGATCCTTAGTGTTTCCACCTTGGAAATGGTAGAATGTGCCATGATAAGACAGGCTTGGAAGTTAGCCATGTGGTATTTTGTACAGATGCAGAACTTTATGACAAACTGAGTGAATTTCCATAGGAATTTCTCACAGATTTCTTCCCCGAGCACGTCACATTCATCTTGGCATCACCATGAAAAATTAAAGCTTTGAATTTTGAATCCTATTGCTGACATTGGTTTAAAAAAAATAATAATAACCATCCTAATACTTCTGTACTGTCACCTGCAGGGACAAAAGGGCAAACAGGGCAAACCAGGGTTTGCTGGAAAACAAGGAGCTAAGGTATTGTCTAATGGTTTTGTCGTTGTTTGTGAGGATGAGCATAGGGCGTGTTTTGTGGTTATTATTGCATATCACTGCATGTACAATATGTTTTATTTTACCTAAAATCTGACAACTAATGATATCTTTGAATCTTAAATAGATTGGCTGAAAAAGAGTACATGTTTGAGCAGGTTTTTATCCCTGCCTGCTGATGTGCTCCTGCAATTTTTGGTTCGAGTAATATGGTGAATAGTTTGTCAGGAACAGACACAGATGTTGATGAAGGACTTATCAGGAGCAGAAGTCCTTCCTGCATGTTATAAGCAATGTACTGAAGTAACAGGGGGTGTCAAATGTCATGAATATGTTTTTAATAAATAAACTTAAAGACCCATTTCTGTTCCCAAATGAAGGGGGCGAAAGGAGACACTGGTCCACCTGGAGCTTGTGGTCGAGTAAGTGTAAATTATCATTATTATTATTTGTAAACTAAAATTAAGCCAAACTGACTATATGTCACAATAATGGATGTCCCATGAGGGTATCAGCCAAGGTATGGATTTCTAAAAGTAGGAACATTGCTGGAGATCTGACAGAAATGGGATTTCCCTTTATGGAAAGCTGAATGCAAGATATGCTGATGCAGGGTCTCCCTGCGGTTCCAGCATTTTGACAGGAGACCAGACTGTTACAGAATAGTTAGAGAAATTCATAGGAGTTAATTTTTAAACTGATAGTCTAGTAAGTTCCAAACGTAATGTTAATCTTGCAATGCGAAGAAGTTGCGTAAAATTTCTGTCATCTCCTTGCCATAATGGAAACCTTTTGCCCAATTTAACAAGTAACTTTTTCAAAAGTTGTGATACTGACAGAGTAGGACAAAACACTCCTCTTATAAGAATGTAGAGAACAAAAATAAAAATTGTGAATTTTGATTTTAATCACAGTTTTATTCCATTTAAAAACAGTATTTTGGTAGTCATCCATTTAAATTTCAAAGTGATGCATGTATTTTGGGACATAAATAATACTTGTTCTCAGGCATTGGTGCCTACAGAAAATAATCCAGAAAAGAGCAAGAAATTAGTGGCTTTCATATAGTGGATGCTGGCTGGAGACAATGGAATAGATTAAGTGATGCCTTTCAATTCCTTTCAAGAGTGTTTGTTTGTTTGTTTTTCTTCATTAATGTTCGTGATTGGGTTGTCAGCTTGTACCTGCCCAGTACAACCATACCCCCACACAAAGAAGTTCTCTGTGAGCTCAAGTACTGAGCTGAACGTTTCAGGCCCACCTGTTTCTGCAGGTCTATGATGTTACATACATGTAGCAATTTCATTTCTGGCTGTTTGTGGAAAAAATAGTATGCTAATCATATACTATTTTAGAGAGGTCTTATATTATCACAAGATCATAGTAATTAATGAAATTGACCATTTGGTTAGAATGTTATAATATGAGGCACTGTGCTTCTCTCTTCATTCTTACTATTCTTTCTTTTTCTTATTATCTTTCTATTAAGACAGAGTATTATGATAAAGTGGTTGGTGAAAAAGGAGATGAAGGGCTTCCTGGACTTCCAGGCCCAAAAGGTCAACGTGGTGTGCCTGGTGAGTGACATGTGAAACCACCGTCTTTTAGCAGGAGCTGCCTACTCAAAAGCCTTGTTAACAAGCTAGCTTTTTTCATAGTGTGATCTCCTGGTCATCTGCCTCTGCCTTTCTGCCTTGATTTCCAAATTATTCCTGTAAAATTGCAGAACTTAAATTTATCCTGAGATGTTAATCTATAGCCGTGTTTCCTATTAAAAGTAATGAAGCTGGCACACTTTCCTTCCAGACAATTGAGATGAGCACCAAAGCTCACTTAAATCCTGCTTTGTGACTGCAGTGGGATCCTACAGCAGCACATTATTGGTGTATGCCATAGACTAACCATCAGGGCTGTAGTCTTTTGTTAAAGATCAAACTAAGATTTGTTGTAGCCTTCACTGATTTTCTTATGCCGTTTTTATTGTCTGAACTTTGAAAATAATAAAGATCTGCAAGTTTTTGTTTATTTTTGGATATTCTGTAAAATTATTTTTATCTTGGCTTTTTCACAGTAGAACAAAAATTTATGAACTGAATTCCGAGGCAGTATATTGTAAGCTGTTTGTCTCATGCTCATCCTACTAAGCGCTTGCTTACTTTTCTTTGATGTTCCAGTTTTATGAATGTTTATGTGAGTGTTCATCTTGCCTTCACTCCTTGCTGTTGTAAATCCCCTTGAATGCACATATGCAAGGGATTGTGAGAGGCAAGTCAGTCTTCGAAAAGATGCGAGTACATCATTTGCTGCAGTTTAGTAGGAGAAGGTAGTATCTTTATTAGAAGAAATGCAGAATAATGGCAGAAAAGAAAGAGGTGTTAAGGCCGTAAGTCCTTCTCAAGTAATTGGGTAGCACCACCACTTAAGACAAATGTGATGGATGCTTTACCTGTTGCATATGTCAGGCTCTTGCGGGGTTTGTGAGGACTGTGTGCAACAGTTGCATAAATGGTAGATGCCTACTCAGACATTCTTAAAAGATAAAATTAGCATAAAATGCCAAAACCCAAAGTTTGCAATTAATGTTATTGTGATTTTGCTAAGTATAGAGCAATCTAACCAAGGTTCTAAATACCTTGCTTTTGCAGGGCCAAGGGGTCCTCCTGGAGATACTGGTAGACCAGGTAGGTGTAGTGATCCAGCAGCACAATAAAATACATTGTCTATCCTCTGTGTTACACCCTATTAGCTTTGTGTAATCTTTAAGGTGTTTTTAAAGTCATCTCTAAGAGACAAAAACTCATCACTTCAAAGTTTCTATGTGCCAGCTGTATAGAGAACTTCTATCACAATACAGCAAAGACTTTTTGGCTGAACTCTGCCTGCTTGCTTCGCTTTGAAGTTCTGGTTCTTCTGCAATTCTTTTTGCATTTTTTCTCTTTGGTTAGGTATGTCAAGACCTGGTCTGAGAGGTCCCCCAGGATTTCCTGGGCCAAAAGGAATAAAAGGGGAGAAAGGACAACCTGGCATGCACATTGTGGGCCCTCCAGGACTACCTGGGATTCCTGGCAGACCTGGTTCTGTTGGGTTACCAGGTCCCCCTGGGGAACCAGGTGAGGTTTCAGTATTTCAAACAAGAATAGTTTGGATTTGTCCAGACTATTCTTTCTTTTAAATGAATGTTGTCTCTATCTGATCACTGAACCTTCTTTTTCTGTCAGCAAATAGAAAAATATCTGAACAGTCTAGTGAAATAATGGTGCTATGTTTATTTTTTTAACAGGTAGAATAACATTTAGAACTGGCCTACCAGGTCTTCCTGGAGAGCCAGGCTGTGTGGGACCTCCAGGATATCCAGGAGATACTGGCATGAAAGGTCAGTTACAGTGTTGACAAACAATGTCCTTGGGATTGGTATGATGTTCGCTCTTACCAGTAGGCAGGAAAACATGTTCACGAGAGCTGCTCTAGTTTAGGAGAAATAAAGGCAGGAGTACAAAACGATTATGTTCAGTCTCAGTACAGGACTATATGTATTCTTCTTTGTGTCAGGTCTCACTTTGCTTCCATATACCGTATTTTGCACATGAAAATGCTTTCTCTGGGCTGGATTGTGTTGGTAACTACTCACTGGTCCTTCTTTTTCAAGTGAAAACCAAGATGCAGTGCTGAGTGCAACAAGTACTATTGTCATTTCTACATCCTTCTTTAAAACTACCCCTCTAGAAGTAGGTGGTACAATCTGTCAATCTTCATGAGTTCTCATGAAATTCAGAAACTGCTTGACTTCTCGTTGTATTTGAGTCCAGAGCACAAAGAAAGTCCATTAAGGGCAGCAAGATGTCTTCCTCTGTTAGTGAAGAGCATCTGGAAAAGCAGAAGTGTGCAGTGCCGATCTCCCTTGGGGCAAACAGTTATTACGGGGCAGGTGGGGTTTTTGGGCTTTCACGTTCCCCTAGTATTTGTTCTGCTCAATAGTTGATCTTTGGGAGAAGGAACTAGAAATAAAATCTTTTACTAGCTTCCCAAAGGACATCAATCTAAAATTTGCTAGTTTCTTCCTGTGAATATCGGCACAGGAACTGAATCTCTCTGATGCTTGCCAGTTGTTGAAGTTTTTCAAGTTGTTCTTGTGCCGTTTTAGCTCATTGCCTCTGTCCCTTCCTTCTTTTGAGAGAATTTGGCGTATCAGTGGGTGTTTCCAACTAGTTCACTGAAACTAGACTTCAAAAAAAATCAAATGAATGTTCCTACATTTGCAATTAAATGTAGTCAGCTCTAATAGTCACTGTCTGACCACAGAAAAATACTGTACTGGAAGAATTTTGTGGTTTTGTTTGCTTGTTTTATAAGGCATGCAGAGTTTGATACACAAACAGATTTAAGGCCATGTTCATACAACTCTCTGTCCAAAAATTATTAGCCATCCTCTAGAACAAGTAATGCAGCACATTAATTAAATTGCTTAATTTGCAATATGCAAATAATTAATTGCTATAGAACAATTAATGAATCTACAACCTCATTCTAGGTGATGAAGCTTGCCTGTGTACTGATTGCAGCTATGTTCCAGGAACACCTGGTCTTCCTGGTCCTCCTGGGCCACGTGGCCAAGATGGAATCCCTGGTAAATTATCATGATTTGCCTAAGGGGATAGTGGGACATTCTTTTGTTTATTGCCTGAGAATTGGAATTGGTGCGGACATGTCCGCAGTATGCAGTATAAACCTGTACTCAACGATCCTTGATGTAGCCTTGAGGATGTGATCATTTAATATAGCATTATGCAACTCTGTGTACTGATTCAAGCAGAAGTCCTAAAAAACTGAAGCTAGAGTACTGTTGGGCTCAGGTGCAGCCTGAAGCCAAGTCAGTTTGTGCTTATGCAGTAAATGGGAAAGGCTGCAATGTTCAGGGCTAAGTGTGATGATCAGAGCTTGCCAAAATCTGTTTGTTTTATTTTTTTCTGTACAAAAGATGCTGTCTCTCTTGCAGGTAGAGAAGGAACACCAGGTTCCAAAGGATCTCCAGGCTCTCCAGGAGCACCAGGGTTTCCAGGGCCTCAAGTAAGACAGGAATTATTTATGACTTTCAGGTTATTTTTCAGATTCTACAAAAAATATTTCAGAGAAACTTCTTGGCTGGTGCTACATTAAGCTGCATATCAGCTGGTTACAATAGTTGTCTCTTTAGTGCTGATGAAGAATGTCTGCCTAGCAGGCCTAAGTAGTGATTATAATATGAACACAGCTGACATATTTAAATAAGCCTGGTTTGCTCAGTGCAGTAGGAAATTCAGCTCATGGCACAAGCATCGTGCATGATACGTGGGCAGCTAACCTGTGCTGTATTTCAGGATGGCTAGACTGCTTCTGCCTGACCTGGCTAGTTTACCATCAGATCATGTAAATGTGCATAATAGTATAATCATGACTGTGGCTATAAAGCGTGTAATCTGTGTGCTCTCTGATCTTAGTCAGACCTCTTACATATCTTGTGTCCAGAAGAACTGTGCAGAGGAACTTTCTTCTCATAATATCTATTTCAGAGATGCGCAGGACATTCCCTCTTGGGGAAACTGCTGAAAAGAGAAGGCAGACACCTGCCATAGACATGCCTTATGGCTCTTCTAACTTGTGCCTGTAGTAATAATTATTTTTGAAGAATTACTATCAGAACTCTTGTACTGCCCAATACAAAACAGTCACACACAAGAATTCATTGTGCTCAGTGCCATGCAAATGCAGAATGAAAGAGCCTGCTAACAAGCTCTTTCCAAAGGCTCCCAAGAATTCATTAGCCCCAGATCACTAGAGGCCAGTGCACTTTCAGCTCCACATTCTACTCTGAGGGGGAGACAAGAGAGACCAGGAGATGCAAGTGGACAGAGCCAAATATGGCAGCATTATGGAAACCACTGATCAGGTGCTTTCAAGGTGTTTTCTTGCCTGTACTTTTGTGCTACAGAAGCACAAACGCATACCTAATAGTCTTATCCTGCATTACTGCAGCTTACAGTAGTATATATGAGATGACAATTGGGGCCAGAAAGAGTGAAGGCTAGGAGAAAAAAAAAAGGCACTGTTCATTGAAATATGCAATTACAGCAAATAAAAATGAGAATAAAGAGAGCTACCCTCAGATATTTACTTTAAAATGAAATGAAAGCTTTAATTTAAATGTAAATGAAAGCTTGGAAACTTTGATATCTAGCATATAAATTCTCTTGGTTGCTTTGTTCCAGGGACTTCCAGGTTTTAAAGGAAACCAAGGACATAAAGGATCAAAAGGTGATCCAGGATATGTGTATCCAGAAGGACCAAAAGGTGAGCAAGGAGATCAAGGGGCTGAAGGAGACAAAGGAAGAAAAGGTTCAAGTGGATTTCTGGGAAGACCTGGCTTGAAAGGTGCAAAGGGTTCTAAAGGAGAGCAGGTGGGTATGTACTGCTTGCAGTTGTTACAGAAAATTGTGTCAATATCCCCTTTACAATCTGTTTAATCTGTTTGGATGTCTTAACTGAATATCCTCTGATGCAGCTATAGCATCCAATATGCATAAGGTGAAATGCAAGTAAGAGAGAGAGTATTCTGTAATATCAGCAAGAGGTGAACTCTGGTAGAGTCATGTTGCTGGAAAAATCTCAGCAGTCAATTGTTTTGTTGGTTGGATATTTAAATTGGAGCATTGCCTTGGATTCCTAGGACATATATGAGAAAATAATAATGACAACTTACCTGTCTAGTCATGATTCTTAAAAGGAAATAATTGTCATCTCCAAATAATTCATGTTCCGTCTTTAGGAGTTAATCATTAGTCAGGGCTGAGAGAAACAATAAAAGCTGGCAGACCTACCATGGGACTAGGATCTTTAGAGCAGAGCTCTTTGTTCAGCAGAATAAAAACTTAACTATTATTGTGATGTGTTTATCGAAAAACTTTAGAAATGTTTCAGATATAAGTATCTCCAAGCCTGTCTTCAAGCAGAACCAGAGCTGAATTTTTTTTTCCATAAGTTATTTAGAAAGTAAATAGTATAGTGCCACAGTGGTTGAAAATCAAGCCCTCCATATTTATTTGCACTTTCTCTTTTAATAGAAAGGATGAATAACCATTGTTGGTAAAAATCCATTTCCTTTAATGAAAATCATAACTAGGTCAGATAAATAATTCCTCTTAAATTGACAGAGCTACTTTGTCATTAAAATAATTTCAGATTATAGTCATATAGAAAATCAGACATCTTGTTATGAAAGCTGTCATGGAAATAATACTTGGTATATACATATATGTGATTATTAATAGGGACTAGCTGGATCGAAAGGAGACAGAGGACTACCAGGATTGCCTGGTAATCTTGGTCTCACTGGAGAGATGGGACTTCCTGGACCACCAGGATATGGAGCACAAGGAACAAGAGGTCTCAAAGGCTCTAAAGGAGTACCTGGTCCACTCGGATTACCTGGAGAAATTGGTTTGTAACTTATGATTTTACCATTCTTTACATACTTGAGCACTTGTTTGAAATTATAGAGTTTGAAGACACAGAAGTGATCTAGGCATCATAGGAAGTTTATCTTGGAATGAGTTTTCCATTTCCAAGCAGTGTTCCAGATTTGATTCCACTGAGGACAGTAGGGACCCCATTAGGTGTTAGTCCAACTACCTGCACAGAGCAAGATCAGCTGTGAGATCAGACCAAGTTACCCAGGACTTGATCCAGTAACAAGGCATTTTTGAGACTTGTTCTGGTGTAGTTGTGTTGCTTCCAATATAAAAATCCACAGTAGTCTGTTGGAGACTGTGACGTTTTTGTTTTGTTTTAGTTTCTTTCCAGGGTCTTCAACAATAGATTCCGTGTTTTGGAATCTTTCTGGTCCAAAACAAACATGGAGCCTATGGTGTGTTTTTGCCATCAGTTCAGAGGAGGCCATGACACTTATTAAATCTTTATGGAGTAGAGCTGCAGATTCATCATCTCTTAATTCCATTTTTTTTTTTCTGGATCTCTATAAGCCTGCAGCAGAGCTGAAAAGTGTGGTATTTCCTTGATATTAATAAAATACTTTTGCTGTTACAAAGCCAGGATGTGAAGGCTTTTCAAAATCTATTGGAGCTTCAGATGTATGGGAAGTGTGGAAGACTGCATTTTTAATCGAGTAAATTGTTCATTTTATTTTTAAATGCTGAAGACTATACCTTTCCAGACCATATACCTCTGTAAGTTCTGACTATGTGTTTGCCGAAGGTGTGAAAGGAGAGACCAGTACAATAACTTCATTACCAGGATTACCAGGGCCACAGGGACCCTCTGGTTTGCCTGGACCCCCAGGAGTGCCTGGTGAGTATGTCTACATTGAATACAGCAAAATTCAGAGGTAATCTAGCTGAGATATCTCTGTTTCTGTGATAAAGAAAATGTGAAATTTGTCGTAGAATTTCCTTTGAAAAAAATAGAGAAAGAGAATGTAAGTGTGAATGGGAAGGGCACAGGGGACGCGTCCATGGTTTGCTGTAATGCTGAGATTCCAAAGAGAGCTATGCTATGACACAATTCCTCGGAGAACCAGAAACCCCTGGCATACATGTTGTGGCTCATATATCCCGGAAGGAGCCTACGGCATAATTTTGACAGATCCTAGCCTAAGTTATGTTGGGACTGCTGCAGCCCTCAAAAGAGGAGGACCAAAATTAGCTTAAAGCATTCTTAAACTTCCTGAAACCTTTGGGCTGTCATATACCTTGTAGAGGCAGAGTCAGAAAATCTTGTAAAGGTATTTGCAAGCTTCCTAGAAAAAGCAGCTGTATGACTGAGTTTCCAGGTTCTTTTTTTTAAGTGACTGTTACTAAGCGTTATCTTAAGATGATAGGAGCCTGGGGTTCCTTTTCAATGGGTTTTGGGAATTTATTTCTTTGCTTGTTGCTGTCTTACATGTTGCAGACTTTCTCATTCCCAGAAAGACAATAAATGAGAACCAGCTTAACCATAAGATCTCTCTGCTTTAGTTTTATAGAACAAGAGTCCCTTAAGCTGCACTGAATATCATGGGAGAATCTTTTGTCATCTTTACAGTAGCTTCTATTCTTACACTTGCTTCTGAGTGTGTATCATGTGTTAGCATATTCTTAACAAGTAGAATTTTTTTTATCTGCACATTGCTGTTCGTGGAAGTCTGAGACTTGAGTAGATTGCATAAAGGCTTAATTTACAGGCTTGTACCTGGTATGATAATGTTAAGAGAGAGATCACAATAGCATTTTAACAATGCTCAATTTAACAGGTGAGGACCTGTTGTGAAGGAGAAATAGTGCCTATGTTCTAATGAAGTTAACTACAGTGATGTCCTAATTAATAATGATAAACTAGTGAAATGCCCAATCCTTGTATTTTGAAGTTTTGAAGCAAGATGCATTAGAGTTCAGCTGTTTTCTTTGTACAGGCAGAGTTGGATCTAGAGGTCAGCCAGGTGATTCAGGTCACCCAGGGCCAACAGGTGACACAGGCTTTCCAGGGCTTGGATTTCCTGGAAATCCTGGTCCAAAAGGTAAAATACTCTTGCATTTGTTGTTGTTTGTTTGTTTTATTGTCTTCTTTTTTTTTCTCCCTCCAGATTAAAAACAACGAACAGTTTAAAAAAAAAAAAAAAAAAAAAAACAGTTAAAACTAGTCAGACAGGCAGGTGTTTATTAATACTCTTATGATTTTCTGCCTTTGGGCTTATGAATTGAAAAGTCAAGCATCAAAGCTGTCAGTAGCAGAATGTTTTAAAAGATGTTTCTAAGACTTTGATGGCAAGAGATACCCTCTGGAGAAGTGCAGAGAAATCCAGAACATTGAATCTACTTAAAAGAGTACCTGTTATTGTCAGAAGAGGGGTAAGACATTGATGCTTCTTGTAAAACTGGCCAGATAGATGCAGTTCATCTGGGTACCACACCTACTTCAGATGGATTATCTTTACCTGTGTATGTATTACAGAGTCATAAGTGCTAGTACTTTATTTTTAATCAACTTTGGTTATATACAGTGCAGTGCCTGCTGTAATGTGCAGGTAATAAAGTGTTTTGAATACTGTGAGGGTGGCTATTCCTCATGCTGTCATGCCCCAGTTTTAAAATGTCTTTGAATAGTAGAAATATTTGGAGCCATTTCTGTGATCCAGGAAAAAGAAAAGCACTCTCTGAAACTAAAACCACTACCGTGTTGTTTTTTGAAGAAAACAGTAAGGGATAGATAATCAGAAATGTTTTATTTGTCAGTTACTTAATCTGTTTCAGTTTGGGGCTTTTCTTTTTTTTTTTTTTTTTCTTTTTTTTTTTTAAGGTGGGTAAAAGAAAACTAAATAACTGAGCCATGTTACAATTGGTGCTGAGTGAATATGTAAGGAATAAGATTCAGCATGTCACATCAGCTCTAAAATCAGGATGCTGTCTACATTAGTGTCAGAGCTTCATAGCCATATCTATACGAGTAACTATTTGCAAAAAAAAAAAAAAAAAAAAAAAGCCTGGTGATAACCATAGCATTTTTCCTTTTTCAGGAGATAAAGGGCTTGCAGGAGGAAGAGGATCACCAGGTTGTGAAGGAAAGACTGGAGATCCAGGCCGGCCTGGAAATCTAGGACTGCCAGGAGGAAAGGTTTGGTTAGAAATGCAGCCCAAATATCTTTATAGATCTATTCAGTAAGTGTGATACTAAGCAAAGTTAAAACATGAGTAAGGAAAACAGTTTTTATATTTCCTGACCAGTGACACATATATTACAAAAGGAAATTGTTTATAAAAGAGAGCTAAAACCAGAGTTTTCAATTCAATCACAGAATTTCAGAGCTCCAGGTATTTGGGCTGTTTTGGGAGTGCAATTTTCAGTCCACACAAAAGGTATTTTGCTTACCTTTGCTTACAGCAAATTATTAAGGCTATTAAATTTCTACAAAGATGTTTTTTCAGAAATTGCAATTAGGCACACTTTTGATGGAGGTCAATACAAAGTAAGTATATAATGGAGATCAATACAAAAAAAGTATATATTCAAGCAAGTGCTTCAGTGAACTGAAGCCTAAATGAAACAAGTCGCAGCTATGATCTGCAACCCCTCTTCTGGATTGACAGAATCTAACCTACTGACAGGATATGGAAGTGTACTGACTACTTTTAAAAAATTAATAACACTTGAATGCCTTGAGGAGGAGACATTTCTTATTTTTTGAGTCTGTCCATATTTCATCATCCGTTTTGTGCATTTCTTGACAGACAGTGTATGATACTTTTTAAAATGATCTATTCTGTGCTTGAAGCCATCAAAAACTGAATTTAGACTGGCCTTTGTAGTGCAAAGGAACCATCAATGACTTGTATAAGCTTGGCTTCGTTGGCTTGCTTTAATATTAACTTCTAGTACTCAAAGCTACACCAATCGGCAGTTCAGAAGATTGATAGAAAAAAGAGAACAGGAAATGAGTATTATGAGACCTATCTGGATGCTGACCTGGATTATTTAAAAAAATACTTGGGTGAAAATAGGACTATAAGGAAAAATAAAGGAAAAATTATATTGCATAAATTTCGGTCCTTTTTCAGATACATGTCCAAAAATTCTCGTAGTTGCAGCCAACATCACAGTGCAGGGCAGATTAAGGGAAGTGCCTTGCATTGCTCAGTAGCAATGTCTATAGCAGAGTAAGGAGGCAGGATTCAATGCTTACATGAATTATCCTTCTGATGTGGGACCTCCAGGTGAACAGTAGGGAATATCTAGTGCTCTTCTGAATAGGAACCACTGCAAATGGTATTGTGAAAGATCCCCAGAGATCTTTCAATTAGCTAATTTAAAAAGGTGTCTGTCCATGGGATGGAGAAAGTTATATTTGTTATATTTAGCAAGTGTGCTGCATGTGGCTTGTTTACATTTCTCTGTGTGTTGCAGGGTGATCCAGGTGTAGTTATTCCTGGAGAGCCAGGTAGAACGGGTTCACCGGGAGGTAGTGGCATTCCTGGCCCAAAGGGTGATGCTGGATTTCCAGGACTTCCAGGCCTACCAGGACATGCTGGACATGATGGTGATGATGGGCTAAGAGGTACTGTGGTCAAACAAGCACAGAGAACAGAGCAAGTTACATCTGCCCTTTAAGGAAAGGGAAGCCAAGTCAAACAATATTCATTCAAAACTTCGAACTGCTGTTTCAGCATTATGAAATCAGTCTCCTTCCTTTTAGGAGATCCAGGCTTGCCTGGAATTCCTGGGGATCCAGGTCCTCCAGGAAAACCTGCAGAGTGTATTATCGGTCTGCCAGGTTTGCCAGGTGGTGAGGGAGCTACAGGCCCTCCAGGTAGGACTTTCTGAATTAAATGTGCTATTTGACAGGGTGAGTCTGGGTGCTTGTGCCTTCCCACTGGTCTGTGGGAACTGAGATTTCTTGTGGATATTGGTTATACATAAGTTTGCAAGAAAATTTGAGCTCTGGTAAAAGATCCATTGTCTACAAATCGCAGGGAAAAAATCTGTTAAGTGGACTCCCTGGGTAAAGATTCAGAATCCATTGTGCAGCACAAAGATTAATCATAAACTGACCCCAATTCCACAAGAAAAGGATAGTTCCGTGACCTACCCTTGTATGGATCTCAGCTTAGGTTACTTAGTGCAATGTAGTGGAGGACATAGGAAGAACAGAGAAAGAGCTCAGCTGCGTGGTAAATATTCAGAGACTCACAGCACCTGCATATACTGTTTATGAAATCCCTCCCAAGAGAGGATAGTCTTAGGCACGCAGCTCAGTCCTCTTAGAGATATCCTTAGAAGGATTCCCCCCGCCCCCACAGGTGCTCTGTGAAAATACAGAGTCTGGAGTTTGGAGGATAAATGCAGAACTCTGGGGCGGGGGTGGTTCTGAGAAACAGTGGGCTCATCTGCTCTGTTTTTGGCTTTGTTGTTGCTGGGGTTTTTTTTTTGCCTTAAGATTGCCTGACTAAGTATGTTACCTGATGATGGTTCTCAAGCAAGCAATACTCCCAGAGTTTGAGTTTCATGTTCATAATGGCAAGGTAGAGGTAATGATGGTTTATTTCCCAGAAAGCAGTACAGATACCGTGTCATGCATTTTTCTTAGGAGGAAGAGGTTCACTAGGCTCAAAAGGAAAAGTAGGCCCTCCTGGCCTGAGTATCCCAGGAATTTTTGGAAACCCTGGAGAGCCTGGACGAATAGGCCCTCAGGGAAATACAGGATTACCTGGTCCCAAGGGACAGTCTGGAAGGCCAGGAATCTCTGGAGTGCCTGGTAAGGATTCCTCAAATGCATATTTTGATATAGCAATTAAATCAACCTCTGCAGAAAGATGTCGATCATGCTTTTCCAAATTGAAGATTCAGTAAGATTTTTCCATTAAAACATAGATGTTCAGCTTTCCTGTATCACTGAGATCTATATGGAAAACAAATTAACCACCATTCCTTCAATGATGAGTGTATCTTGAGGTTGTCATGGCACAATAATCAATTTTCTAAAGCAGCTTTTTGAGCTGCTCTAGTTTTCTGTACAGTAATGTCTTTGCCACAGGACAGTAACCAACTAACCAGGACAGCTAACCAGTGATTCCCCAGCATTATGAAGCTTAGTATCAGTATTAGTATTTAAAGGAAATAGTTTCTAGTATTTAGAAGAATGTTTATAGTTCTTAAGAACCTTCTAAGAAGTTTTTATTCAGATTCCCTTTTCAAGAGAGAACATGCCAATGCCTTTTTCAAATCTACTTTTTCCAACAAAAGCAAGTTCAGTTCTTGAATCTAACAGAGTTGTGGCTCAGATCAAACTGTCATGTTAGCCAGAGCTGATTTTAAGAAAGACAGGTCAATTCTTGTATTTTTTTTTCTGGAAATTTGTTCAAAGTTTATGTTGTAGATATAGATATATAGATATAGATATATATATTCAGTATTCTCAATCCCTTATTCTGTGGGAAGAAGATGGTATATGCCTTTTAGTTGCACAACCTGTAAACATGTAGCGCCTGGCTCAGCAGCCTAAACATAGACATCTAGTGTCATTTGAGATAAGCTGTCGTATTCCAGCCGGTCTCTAACTCCTGGATCAGGAAGAAACAGCTTTCTCATACATCCTGTGAACGATATCCCAGCCCTGTGTGGGGATCTTGAATGCACAGTACTCACCATCAAGTGCAATTAACTGCTTAACTGACAGGCACATATGTAACTTTCTGAAGTAATGTTATCTTTCACTGATCAAATATTAACAAAATATGTTCCTCATACTTCGTTTCCATAGGCTCAAGGGGAGAACCAGGTATCATGGGCCCATTAGGAGTTCCTGGACCCCCTGGTGCATTGGGAAACCCAGGCAATCCTGGTAGCAGAGGTAAGTGGCCATAGTATCCGCTTTCATTTTTCCTTAAGACTATAGGATCTTTAAAGTTGAAGTAGTCTTGTGATCCATCTCCTTGCATATTATCACTATGGAGTTCTCCTGCCTGCAGTTAATGACTGAAATTTCCTTGATTCTTGGATTCGGTATGTTGTGAGGTCTGCAGACTAGTGACAGCACATTTTCTTTTAACGATTTTAAATCTTTTTTGATTTCATGGATACGTGTGGAAAATGGCTGGGAATGTTGCTAGAGAAAAAAACAAGAACAGAAAGCTTTTTGCTCTGTTTGCTCTATTTTTGTCTATCCAATTTGTTTTCAACTTCTTATCTGTTTAACAGATTTAATACTAAACTTTTGCGCCTTATAAGAAATAATTAGTGTCTTGCAGTGATCCATCATAGATGTTTCATTGATGACTGGAGTAATTAAGAAGCTGTTTGAGGTTGTTATCTAGCATGTATTTTTACATACTTAGCTACTCTTAAGGGCAAAAATTTCATTTGGCTGTTTATATATGTTATCAGCTGGGAAAATTTCCTCAGAATAATTATTTTTATTTTACCGCAGGTTCTTTCGGCTTGCCAGGACTCAAGGGAAGAAAAGGATTTCTAGGACAAAAAGGTGAACCAGGTGATAAAGGTTTTTCTGGACCATCTGAGACCTTGGTTGGAATTGGGAATAAAGGAGAACGAGGCTCAGACGGTATGCACTGTTTCTCTGTCATTCAAAACTGTGTTGCAGTTCTAGTGGGCTCTAATGCTTGAAAGAAACTAATTCAAGGAAGGGCTCAGAATACTCGCAAAACCTCGGTATAATTAGTGCATTGCAATAGCCTTTTTATTAATTGGATAATTGACTATTACACTGAATATTTATTCCCACTTAAACAAGCCCTTATCCTTAAAAGCTCTCTTCTCAATTCAGTAGTATTTCTGTAGTACTAAGAAACATAGAATATAACCACAAAGGACACATTTTACACATTCAGTCCATGAAAACAAAAATGAGTGTGCTCACCAACTAGATGATGTACACCAATAGTTGTACATGCTAAACTAATTACTTATGACTTTTTCTGTAGACTTATTTTGTAGAAACTTTTGAAAATTTCCCTTTCTTTCCAAATGAAAAATACTAAAAACATTAACTGTGTGTTTGTGTCTTGCTTTTGTTTGTTTACAGGCCAAGTATCTTATGTTCTGTTCTGTTTCTCTGTTATTTTTAGGAGAGGTTTTTGCCTGTTTTCTGAGATACTGTTTCTTAATACTATTTTTACAAAACTTTGTTCTAGGATTTCAAGGAAGAATGGGTTTTAAAGGAGAAAAAGGAGATGTAGGTGTGCAAGGACCGCCAGGTTTTGATGGGTCAGAAGGAACACCTGGCTTACCAGGTATAGAGCATCTTTATTGATAACTACTGTATCAGATAGAGGGTGAAGGTTAATATTACTTCAGCACTGATACTTAATAGATACTTAATAGTTTCAGTAGAAAAACTATGTTCACTTTAACGCTAAAGTTTTTGAGTATTCTGAAGCTGTGTAATTTGCAAAACTGTTATTTGGAAGTTAACTATCTCCAAATGACTCTGTTTTATTCCAAATACAGACATTTATTTGACCTAATTTGAGGTGATTAATGAAAAAGTAATATGAGATCCTGAATGGTAATAACTTTACGCTCCAAAATCTAATGAGACAAATGAGCTGAAATTGGTATTTATAAAACTGAATAAAAGTTAGAATTCCCAATATTGTAAAGAAACAGTAAGAATTCTGAAAACTCTATATTAAAGAATTATTTTGGAAGCTTTCAATTTGGTTCTATTCCCTTTTTGAAAGCCTGCATGTGCATATGTTGAATGCTGACAGGCCTTCACTGAAGAGAAGTCTTAAAAACAAATATGTAAAAATTAAAAACCTAAATAAGACATTCTCAAAATTCTGCTTTGCCATTACCCTAATGCATAATGATACATATGGGCCCTCGAGTGAGATAATGCATCTGTTTTCTCAAAAAATCAAATGTCTTTCACTCTCCGTATTCTGTATTGTTGATTCTTTGAGAACTTTTTTGCATAAGTCACATGATGATACATCTATAAATAGATTCTTAAAAAAATGGGTTCTTTAGGTAATTAGAAAGCATTTTAGATTTGTAATGAAATTGACCCTGGTCATGATGGCAATCATCCATGCTGTATGTCACTGCAGCATTACTACTATATTTTTTATTAATGCCCTTTGTAGTCACTGCAGTGCAAAAAATGCAGGAAAAAAATGCAAATGTTCTCTGACCTCTTCTGGAAGAAAATCAGACTGACCTGCCTAAATGTTTGGTTACCTCTACCTTAGAATTTGGACATGTGTACAGTCCAAGTGCAACCAGACCTATAGCCATTAAAATAAAAAATAAGCTGACATTGATAGAAGACTAAGCAAAAGAGAAGGAAGTGGAAAAACAGATCAAGATACAGAAAAATTCATAGGCATACAGCCATGAGAAGTGTGTAATGTCAAAGTAGTAGTGTAGCTGTGACGTGCTCAGAAACTGAACTGAACTCAGACAAACAAAGGAAGTTCTGAATGTGCAAACATAGATTCTTGGTCTGAATGAATATGTGCAAAGGTATATTGCAGTTGTCACCCATAAATACTATGAATCATCACAAGCCTTATGTTAATGTTGATTGGAGGAAAATAAACAAATAAATAAAAGCCTTGACTTTCCAATAAGAATAATGTTAGTTTTATGGATGTCTGGGGCAAGAGGAAGAATTTTACTTCATCTATTAGTTGATTTATAAAACAATCAGATACCTTGCCAGGATATGAGGTCAAAAAAAAGGCACCTCAAACAAATACAAGTACAAAATGTTTGTATTAGTGATAGCTCTAGCAGCTAGCCAATGTCTAAACTAAAGATGTACAAATAGAGAAACTAAAGATGTGAAAATAGTGTCTATTTCTTCATCTTACAGGTGTCAAAGGATTTATGGGTCTTCCAGGGATTCCTGGAGGACAAGGATTCCCAGGAGCACCTGGAGACAAAGGGGATATGGGAATTCCAGGTTATTTTTTATCAAGTCACATTACTAATTCATAGAATTGTGTAGAAGTGTTTACAGAAATCTGAGCAGTTACTATTAGTGGACTACACAATGCTGATTCAAACAGAGAATTATAAACTTGGGCTTGTAAACTTCTACCCACCCACATAGCTTCTTGAATTGCTGAATGTAGTTCTCCCTGTTCAGTTACAATCTTAGTAAGTGTGTTCCAAGTGTTCCTCTCAGGTAATTATTTTTTGGAGAGTACAGGGCAAGAATTAGTCAGGATGTGGTACTATATAGTGCTTTTACATTTCCTTGTAATAAGCTGTTAGCTCAGTAAACAAGTCTCTTTTTCTGTAAGCTCTATAAATAAATGAAATATAAGTAACATACACTGTTATTTTGAAGCAAGTCTTTTAATGCACATAGAATTAAAATTACTTACTGTACAACTCACTTCAATGAAAACTCAGTATCTGAAAATACAAGTGGAATTTTGCAAAGCGCAGTGTGTTTTTTGCAGTTATGATTCCTGTAAGAATGGTACCAACACCTTCTGTTTTTCCAGGTCCCAAAGGGCAGAAAGGATCTCCAGGCTTTCCAGGACCATCAGGTGACTCTGGGCAAACGGGCTCTGGTGGCTCTCCAGGTGACAAAGGAGAACCCGGGTACCCAGTTCCTGGGCCTCCAGGAGAACCTGGTCCAAAGGTATAAAGGCAGTGGACATATTGTCATCTTGGCCTATAAGCTGAGCCTTTGACTGTAGGAGCAAAATAGTATATATGCCAGACCTGGGAGTCTGCAGCAGATAAGTAGATTATTTGTTAATGTTGAGAAGTTCTAAAATGCTGTTATGTCAATGTTTAGGACAATTTTGACTTCCATATATTTCATTTTTCTCTGTGTGCAAAAGAAAGTCATATTTGTAAAGAACATCCTGGAAATAACTTTGTTTCTGAAATAGGTGTTAATCCTTTGAGAATATGGACTTCCACTTAAAAGGCAGTAGTAGGTATACTTGTACATTGGGAAGTTTGCAAAAATATATTTTAGAAAATGTGAAAATTATGATACCTAAAATTGTGTTTTTGATTTTGACAGTAATATCATTACACAAAAATAAATTGTTGTTGTCTTTGCAATAAATATTTATTGTTGAATGGAATTTAGATCAAATTAATAAAATTTTACTCCACATATTCAGATTGATGAATACTTGGAAACCTCTTTACATGTGAGAGTATCAGAAATATGTGGTTCAAGCTGTAAGGTTTGCTACAATTCACTCTATCTGCTTAGATTCTGTATTATCTGGGTAGACAAAATAAGCCTGAGTTTGCAAGTCAGTCTTAAATTTATGTGGACAAACCCAGTCATCTGCTGCCTCTGTTCTAGTCCAAATGACAGACGAAAGTAGAAATTTAAGGAAAAATGTGCATTCCTGTTCTGCCTGTCTATTATATAAGAAGTGTCCTTTTGGATCCAAAGAGGATCAAATACAATTGGAGGGAAGCCTGGATGCTTGTACAAAGTGCTGGTGAAAAGAGCGTCTAAAGACTTTACATTAGTCTACTTTATACTTTTTATAGAAATCATACTGAACCATGATTATATACACTTAAAATTACATATAACTTTCTGATGTACAAACATACAATGTCATGTATTTAATACGTGATTCTTTATCTGTTTGTGTTTGTCCTCTTTTTCTCAGGGAGATCCAGGTCCCCCAGGGCGTTTAGGGAGTAAAGGAGAAAAAGGATCTCAAGGTCAGCCAGGACGTGCAGGAGTGCCAGGACCAGATGGGATCAGAGGGGAATCTGGAGGTGCAGGAGTCCCAGGTGTGTGTGTGTGTGTGTATATATTTAAGAGAGGTGGCGAGATGCTGACATGCTTCTAGAAGAGAATTTCTCAATATATCACAGAAGGCCTATGGCGCATTTATGCTCAGCTGTTGTGAACTGAAGCTTGTAGTCAGCACAGCCAGTCTAACTTACATCTAGTAGAGATCTGTCACAGCTCTTGAAGCAGAGATAGTAGCAAAGCACAGATAGTAGCAAGGTTAGCAGATTTAGGCTAGTCCTAATCTGAATTCCAGGTTATAATGTCTTTTTTTTCCTGTCCCAAACTTTCTTCTTACAGGGGAAATAGGACTTCCTGGAGGTGTTGGTGCTAAAGGGCATCAGGGCCACCCAGGACAAATCGGCAGTAGAGGCCCTCCAGGTATGATTTTTAGCACTTCCCTCAAATCACTGTCTCCTGGTTTGTCATTCACTTCATATATTGTAATGAGTTAACAGATTTTCTTGCTTTGCAATTGATTTTGGAGTCTCTGTTTATGTGGGTATGAGAGTCTGTTCGCCTTCTGTAGTTCCAACTAAGGTCTTTGCCAGGCTGTTTTTAAAGTATTAGTTCAGCTCAGGCAAAAGATTTTAGTTTTATTTTCATCATTGTAATACTTATTGATTTTTTTTTCTCTAATCCAGAGGTCTCAAGGAGACATGATATCCAGAGAAGTAGCAAGAAAGGCTTGTTCTACTTCCTGAAAGAGAATAATAAATATCTAGCTAGACAAGGAGAAGAAACATGATTAGAGTAGGAAGAAGGAAAGGACAGAGTTTCTCTTGTTAGAGCAACAGAAAAACTCACTGATTTATCAGCAGAGTTGGCTAAGATCACTCTACTCCTTGCTTAGAGAAACCTTGAATTTGTAATAAACCTAGGGTGAAAAATTGTACTGCCTGTCCCACTAGCATTGGTTAAATGAAAGGCAGGATCCTAAAATGTCTGAGACAAAAAGATATTACCTGTAAAAATAATGAGGGTCCTAAATCCATTGAAGTCCAGAGAGATGAATAAAAATGAGATACTTCTCTTTATCTTGATAACATTAACATTACTAATTACAGTTATTTTTGAAGGAGCTGCACTAGTGACATTTTAATAAAGGAGACTAATATCTTCTATTGTTTTGCATGTGAAGATGCAAAAGGGGAGATGAAGGGAGATGTGAAAATGATATTCTGGCCCACTGTAATTCACAGGTGCTGTTGGAGAACCTGGAAAGAATGGGCTTGTTGGTGAAAGAGGAAATCAAGGTCAGGATGGTATGCCTGGCGCCCCAGGGCATAAGGGAGAACCAGGTACAGCAGTGAAGTATTTTCTTTTTGTTTTAAAATTGCTCTTCCCCTGCCCTGCCAAGCCTCCCCATGCCCCCAGTTTCCCTTATCACTTCTGGAGAGGATGGCTAAAGGGCTTCTGGGGAACAAAAGCTATGTTGATAGGTAGAGGGTTCTTAATTTTTACATAATTCAAAGACTTTCTGCACCAACCGTTTGACACACTATCAAGATTTCCCAGTACATTCATTACTTCTCTATTATACATTTGATTTGTCAAAATTTCTCCTCCTTCCCCTTCTCCTTCAAATACGAGTGGGAAATAGGAGTTACCACTCCAAAGAAAAACTTAAAATTTAATTTATATTTCTGGAAAGAACCAGTAGAAGATAAGGAATGAAGATGTTTTTCATATAATTAAAATATCACTCTTGACTCAGTGAATATTAAAAAAACTGTATGAAATTTTAAGCAATTATGATGTTTTCTAGCAGTTATTTGGGACTGTTGGGTATAGTGTGACCTAATATTTTGTAGGGGCACCAGGCAGAGGAATCCCTGGCCTGCGAGGTATTCCTGGTCGTAAAGGTGAGTTGTCTTTTCAGAGAGCAGAGGCCTAATTTTTAAATATTAGACTTGTCATCTTTTCCCTTAAGTGACATCATTCTTGAGGAATGGTACTGTGAGATTTAGAGGCAAAAAAGGGTGATTCTCTGCTTATAACCATGACTTGGTGCTATATATTAAGTATTAAGAGTTCTTTCTTGTCAAGTGAAGATTTTAACAAAGGTACAGTGATTGCATTTTAATATGTTACCATCTCTCCTTTTAGGTTGACATGGTCTCAAGAATAAAAAGCAATTGAATAGGGAGACACTTGCTAGTTTTTAGGCTTTTTACATCTAAGACTGGTGGATATCGATATGCTTTGCTACAAACAAACCAACCAAAAAACATCCCCCTCTCTTCTCTATTAACCATTCACCCTAAGATCAATATGAGAATGAACTGATCTGTCTGGAGTATTTTCTTATTTTGCAGCACTCATATTGATACTTATAGCTAGAATTTAATTTAATAGGATTTGCAAATTGTGATGTTCTAACCAGCTTTTTCTTTTCTTTATTAGTGTATAGAGAAATATTCCATACTCTCTTCTTTCCACCCTTTCCTGTCTAGTTTATTCCTTTGTATGAGCAAACTCTGAAATGTACTTTTAAAAGAAAAGCAGGTTTTGTACACTACACTGCAGCAAGTCCTGTCTTTCCACAATCTTTTCCCTTCTGTTACTGTGGCAAGTTGATTTTCGGGGCTTCTCTGTACTAAAAACAATGGCTGAATTTCAGCTTGGCAGCATGATAAATGCACGTATTCTGTGTAGTCAAAATTTTAAAAGCTTCACAACATCTTGACAGTTCTTCCAAAATGCGTTGTGTAATATTTATACCCCGCAGGAATCAAAGGGGACATGGGGCTGCCTGGTTTTCCTGGGCCACCAGGTATCAAAGGTTGTCGAGGGGATCAAGGACCCATTGGACCCCCTGGCATGATGGGATTCCCCGGATTACAAGGTGCAACAGGCATGGCAATTCCTGGCCAAAAAGGGAATAGAGGTATTGCTGGTGCTGATGCACGACCAGGTGTGTTGTTACATCTCCTCGTTGATCTGAAAGGATGTACTGCTAACTGCAAGCAGAATTTAGCCTGTCCAAAATTCAAGATTGAAAGAGTTTCTGTGCCAGAGTGCTTCATAATTAAACAGGCTTCTTATCAGTTGATTGATGCAATGTTACCATTGCAAACATCAGTTATCTGTGCAGTAGAATGTAAAGCCTGCCCGCTTGCATGGTTCTGCTTTCTTCCTCTGCAATCTACAGGGTGTTTAGAAACTGTAGTACTTTAGAGGACTGAGAGAACTTAGCTCTGATCTCAGATTTAATTAACAGGCTAGGGAAAAGGAAGCCTTTTTAGTTTTAAATAGGTATATTTCCCTGGAAATTGCTGGGAGAGAATAAATATGAAGTTCCGTAGTAGTCCCTGAAACATTGTATAGAGTGCAGTACAACGTTATGAAATACCATTGGCAGGAATTCCTGCTTACTTGGATGTTTCCTTACAGGTGCTCCCGGCTTTCCAGGGCCTCCTGGTCTTCCCACTCCCAGCCTGAAAGGAAGCAAAGGTTTTAGAGGGGCAGATGGCATACCAGGGCCAACAGGCCCAAAAGGCAGCACTGGTCCTCCAGGTCCAAAAGTCAGTGGAAGGGAATACTCCTTATTTTTTATTTATTTATTTTAACTCCATTGCTAATTTTCTCTTACCATAAAAACTATACCCAGGGGAGGGAGGGAAGAGTAGAGGGAAAGATATTAAACTGGATATGAAAATCAGTTTTTTTTTGACTTTTACAAACCAAAAAAGAAAAAATACTGTGAATTTCTGGCTTGTTATTTCCTTGTCCATTTTTTTATTGCAGAAAAATAGTAACAATGGTCTGGCTATTTCTAACACTGTTGCAAACAGAGCAAATAATGCTTCTAGTTGTAGACATAATGTTTTGAATGTTCTGAATAAAAAGAAAATATACGTTTTAGTGTGGCAATGCTGTTTTCCATTTATTTATTGATGTTACCTGACTTGCAGGGAATGGAAGGTCAATCAGGTTTTCCTGGTGCTAGAGGAGATCCTGGATTTGTTGGATTCCCAGGTGTAAAAGGTATTTATACCTCTTCTATATGCCAAATGTAATTAAATAAGTGTTTTGTTATTGTAGTAGTGATAGTATTGTAGTGATAGACATAAATCTTTCCGATAAAGACAGCAGGATGTGGGTCAGCTATAAATGAGATCCCTCATTAAGGGAGCAGATTTGGTCAGACATAATTTGTTTTGAGTTGTGTTATGGGTGCATCTAAACTTAGGCTTGAATGAGGAAGGGCTGGAACTTCCATGGCCTCCATTACAGACTACATCAAAACAAGTTTGTCCTTAGTGCTTACCAGTGAGTAATGCAGTGTAAGCACTTTGGACTGAGTCTGCTAACATGAAATGCCACACTACTGCTAAAAGATTTGTTTTTTTGGCAACCCCTTAGCTACAGAACTCAACAGCATGAATCAGAATTGCAGTACAAAGGCCTGGGCCTTCTGTTTGCTATCATAATAGGCCCAATTATGTTCTCATTCACTAGTTCACTGACAGACTAACTCCTAAATTCATTGCCTTCGTTAACTTTGTATTCCTGAGGCTTAGCTGAATCAGCAGGTGGCTAAAAATCCTTGTAACTTAGACATTTTTCTAGTTGGTGGCTTAAATCTGAGGGGAAGTGCACAAGTTCACTGAAGGCAGCACTTGTACTGCAAGATCAGTTTAAAAACAAACAAAACATGCATAGTCTAATGTGAATGTTTTAAGCCAGGCTTATGGGTCAGGCTATTATATGAAGACAGGCATGAAAAATCTTATAAACTGACTGTGTTTGACCTATAAATGATAGAATTAACAGAAAAGCAGTAGCAGTCCACTTGAGTATTTCATGAGTCTGCTGACTGTTACTCTTGGGAAGGTTGCATGAGTCGCGCAAGCCTCTTAAGCAAGCCTCTGTACCTCTGGCAGTTGTTTTAATGCTTCAAACCAGGTATATCTCCAATCTCCTTTTCTAGGCGAAAAAGGTAATCGAGGACCTCCTGGACCACAAGGTGCAGAAGGGCCAAGGGGACCAAAGGGCCAACATGGTAATATGTTCTTACAGTCCTTTTTGTTATAATACAAACTGATTAAGCTTGGTTGTGTGGGTTGTTTCCTTGATTTGGGGTATTTCTTTTGTTTGATTTCTTATTTCTTTGTTCGTTTGCTGCTAGGTCCACCTGGAGTCCCTGGGAAAGTATTCTCTGTCCCAGGAAACAAGGGGGCTCCTGGACTACCTGGAAGACCAGGAACACCAGGTGATCAAGGAATTCCGGGGATTTCTGGACTACAAGGTGGGTTTATTTTTTTGTTTTTAATGGGTGTACATACTTACTTAATGAAGCATTTTGGTTTGCAGGAAAACATATTTCATAAATCAACATGTCTTACTGTCTACTTAATAGCAAATGGTGCCGTGTTAACTCCCTCATGTTCAGAACCTGTCTTTTTAATCTGTCCCACTGAACATCTGCGGGGACTGTTCTACCCACACAGTCTGCAAGTGATGGAGTTCCCTCAACATAAAACTAGGCAAAATAATGGAATAAAACATAAAGTTTAGACAAAACATTCAGTGTTTTCATATGAGCAGCGTCATGCTCAGTGTGTTTGTCATCTTGAGAGGAAAATTACCACAAGTCATAAAGTACCATTACAAAGTGATCCTCCCTCTGGTTGTGTGGGGAGGTAGAAGGGAAGGAGAGGGAAGTAGTGCTAGAAATGAAGCCTGCCACCACTGTGAGTCATGTGGGAGAAAAGAGCAGGTGGAGGAGGTGAATGTACAACGAGTGGGACTCACACCACAGCTGTTCGTAGCAGGAGGGAGCTCCTCGGGAAGCCAGGCCTGGAGAAAGGCACGTGCTGCTCGGGGAAGACAGAGCTCCCCCAGCGATAACAGACAGTTACTTTACAAAGAAGCTCCATTATGTGTGGAATTATGGACAGCTTCTGAGATGGCTGTGGCTTGTTGTTGTATTTTTGAAATATTTCTATTGTACAACAAATGCTAAAGGAGAAAGCTATTTCTTTTTGATTTTTTTTTTTTGCAACTGTTCCCATGAGAATATTTTTC
Organism: Tinamus guttatus; assembly: GCF_059628265.1. Lineage (NCBI taxonomy): Eukaryota > Metazoa > Chordata > Aves > Tinamiformes > Tinamidae > Tinamus > Tinamus guttatus. The sequence continues at coordinate 2,157,785 of NW_028288845.1, forward strand.
TGCAGTACATTCCATACTGCCCTGTCATCATCCTGATTAAAAAAACATGGTGAAAGTAACACTGTAAACACAAAGTCTCAAAGCTTAGCAAATTGATACTCACACTTTTATTATAATGTAGCTACTTTCAGGGTTTTTTTAAAAAAACTTTATTTGAAAATTGTTATTAGAATCTAGAAAAAGATACCACAATATTACTGTGTCTTTTTCCTGATTATAATTTAGGACCTAAAGGACTAAAAGGTCTACCAGGAACTTATGGGAGTCCAGGTCGACCAGGGTTGCCTGGTCCAAAAGGAGACAAGGGCTTTCCAGGACAAAGAGGTACAACAAACAAGACATCTCTGATTGTACTACCAAAGTTGCAGAGCAAACTGCATTCTCAATTTCTGTAAATCCTTTCTTCTGTATATACTGATGTTCTATAACTCCCTCAGTAGCTGAGGGCCTTAAGAATATATGAGCACACATTTAGTTTTCAGCAGATACACGTTCACCACTGAAATAATGTTTTTTCCAAAAATATGGCTTGGCTCTGCTTCTCTGTTATTTACCCAGCTCCATTTATTTACCCACTTGAATACTGATACTTAGGGATTTAAATGGATTTTCTATATATGGCATAAAATGCAATTATATATGGCATAAAATGCAATAGAATAAATATTAATATAATTATTCAAATATGTATATATTTTTATTTATCAATTAAATATAAAACATAAAAGAAGTATACAACATGATAAATATTGGTCACTAAAAATGTTTTTTTCTACAACCCTTCAATAAGGAGGGCCATGATTCTTCAAATGTTTTACTATTTCACAAAAATGGGTAATGTAAACATACCTCATCCTAGTCTGAAAGAGCTAATACAAGAGCTAATACTACCAACTTTCAGGCTGGATCTTTTTTTTTTTTTTTTTTTTTTTTTTTTTTTTTTTTGAGTGACTCCATTAAAGTAAAGCAAGAATGCAAACATGATAATAGTGTTTATCTTTTTTTTTTTTTTTTTTTTTTTTTTTCTTCCACAGGACCATCTGGACTGATTGGCTTTCCAGGTGTCCAGGGGTTACCTGGCTCACCAGGTGTCATTGTCCCTGGTCCATCAAGAAGAGGTTTTATCTTTACCCGGCATAGCCAAACAGTCAAGATCCCTGCATGCCCTTATGGGACATCCCAGATCTACGTTGGCTATTCCTTGCTTTTTGTACAAGGAAACGAGCGAGCGCATGGACAAGACCTTGGTACTCTAAGTAAACATTTTCACATCACTTTCGGTAGAGAGCAGTAATGCTACACTGCCTTCAGGAAATCAAACTTGCAGAAAATACCTAAAATAACATTAGTTATCAGGCTCCAGAGAGCTCCACGGCTCTGAGAAAATGCAGGAATCATGGCTTGAAAGATAGGCTTTTTTCTTGCACTCCTGTACTCCACTTTTACTACCCCTAAATGCTTTTCAGGAGAGATTGAGTTAGTGGCACATAGGCATCTGCAAAGTAATGGCTAGAAAATGTGCACAGGGCTGGCAGTAAGGATACAGGATCTAGGCAGGAACCCTGCTTCCCTGGAAGCCAAATAGGATACTATAGGGAACCTAAAGCAGCACCAGAAGCTTGTGTTCAGGCAACTGTATCCCTGCTGCTCTGTCAAAGGTTGATACAATGCAGCAAAGTATTACTGTTTAACACAAACTTTTTTTCTTAGCCCTTGCGGGGCAGGGGGGTGTATTATATACGAAGTGTAAGCATTTTGCTTTTGTATAATTGCACTCAACAAACATTTTTCTCCCCCTTTTTATAGGTACCAACTTTTAAAATTCTCACCATGTAGATTGGTTCCCATCACGTCTCATCTGTTTGCTATCCTAAATATAATTTCGTATTTATCATGAACTCTCCCCTTTTGTTTTTAGGAACAGCTGGTAGCTGCTTGCAGCGGTTTACCACCATGCCATTCTTGTTCTGTAACACCAATAACGTTTGTAGTTTTGCTTCTCGCAATGATTATTCGTACTGGCTGTCAACTGCAGCAACAATGCCAGTAGACATGGCACCGATTTCTGGCAGAGCACTAGAACCCTATATAAGCAGGTAAGAGAACAAGAACCTGGGCTTTTCTGACCTGGAACCACACAGGCAACATAGGCAGCTCTGAGATTTACTGTTTATCTCAGCCAGTGCAACATTGATTTCATCCACCTGATTTTTTGATTAATCACCTGAATATTTCGGATATTCAGTGATACCCAAAGAAAAGTTTGATTAAAGTTAGATTAAAAAAAAATAATTAGAGGTGGGCTAAACTAAAATAAAGACAACTTTAGCATTTGGAATGTGGTACAAAACAAGCTCTACTTCCAAATACATTTGATATGAAGTCCATGAAGAACTTGAGATCCTCTGGCTGAAGGATCTCTCCTATGAAAGACTCTTGTGCAAGTGTGGTCCTTTCTAGTCTGTGCTGCTTTAGGAAGGCTCAGAATGAGGTCTTCTAAAGGAGAAATAAAAAAATAATCCCAATAGACCAAGAAAAAGATGAGAAGGCAAACTTTGCATTTTGTATTCCAGCCTGTGCTGTCCAGCTGTTGCAATTTAACAGTCTATCTTCCTAGTTACTTTAGAAAATAAAGATTAAGATGTTGTTTGTCTGTTTGTTTGCTTTAATCTTAACAAATAAAGGTACAGATAACAAACTTTGATCTAAACTACAATAGATCTACAATAGACTACAATAGCAGTGAAAATTAATGAGCACATGAAGAAGGTAAAATTTAGCTTGTTACATTAGTAAAGGCAAAATTAGGAAGCTCGAGTGGTCTGAGACTAATCCCCATCTTGTACCAATATTTGTGCAGCGTTATTGGTAGAGATAGCAACACAGGTATTTGGGTTACCTTCACTTTTTGTCTTTCTAATGAGAAGCAATGCTGTGTGGGAGTGGTAGTGTTTATAGTAAGCCTCGCTGTTAGCTGGTTACCCTGCCTGCAGATCAGGGGCGTTTTGTGCGCTCACGTGTTTGCCCTCAGCTCTGCACCGGCTGCGTGCGTGTTTCTTCTCACAGGTGCGTTGTCTGCGAAGGAGCTGCGATGGTAATAGCTGTTCACAGCCAAACAACTGCAATTCCTGCATGCCCAGAAGGTTGGATGGCTCTCTGGAAGGGATTTTCTTTTGTTATGGTAAGGGTATAAAGGCCAGAAATAATCTGTTTCTCTCCTCTCAACTTTCATTGATGTTTTCTTCTCTTAGGTTGTTTGTTTTTTAATAACTAAAATGTCCTTTCCTTAGGCACAGTCAATAATTCCATTAACTCCACTTATCAGAAGCATAGGAAAAACTATTCTTATCTTCCCTTAATAATAGATGGCAGGACAAAAAGGGAAATTGATGAACGGAAAAATGTTAGAATTTTAGTCTGACAAAAATAACTGCCCTGTCTCATTCTCACGCATCATACAAAGCTCTAGGAAACAGTTCTGGGCAGTGGGGTGGCTAGAACAGTTGTGAGCACATATATGCATAAGTAACTGAGGATAACCCCCCACTTCCTTGTTGGGCAGTTATTTTATAAACCAATTCTTGGAGCAAAATTCTCCAGAAGATAAAAATTAAAAAGATTAAAACAAAAATAGTCCATTGTCTGCAAAGAAGGGCCTCATCAATTTTGATGCCATAAAGAGGTCTGAGTGGAAAAGCTCATAATGTGCTTCCAATGAGAGGAAAACTGAGTGTGAGGATAAGGGTGCATTGGTGCTGGAGGACGTAATACTTCACACTTGTTACTTCTGTCTGTGAGATGCCATAGGATGCCAGCAAGCAAGGGTAAATGACACCCTTTGCAAGGGGATGTTGTTCTTTTCAAGCCCACATTCCTATTTGCCTGATAGGAAGTATTTTTAGGTCTGCTGTGGAATTTGTTGCATCTCTTGGGATTTGCCCCAAAGTAATATTAAATATCTTGGAGAGAAGGAGGAGGAAAAAAAAAAAAGTATGCGGTTAAAGTAATTTGCTTATTTCAAACATCAACTTAGTTGTAGTTTAGAGCCAGTTTATTTATTTTAGGAGCATTTCTATGGACATTTACCAAAATCAGTGATAGAAACTGATTCTTTCTTTGGGAAAAAAAGCTTCTTTGCTTTTTGCATTTGGAGAAGCAATCAATACAGCAGAAATATGAATAAAGACCAAATAGAAGATTTGGCTCCTTCATAATTAGGTTACTTTGGTCTTCAACTGGACAGATGTCAGCTACTTTCTAGTCTTTCTACTGCTGGGTATGGTCTCAAGCCCTTTCACAGAGCAGAAGTTATTTGAAGTGCCTGAAGAAGTGTGCCAGAATAATTATGCTTGAATTTTCACAAGGCTTCTGTTCTTTATTAGGAGTCTGATAAAACTTCATGTGTGAGGACTTTTTGTCTGAGATGTACCACACTACCTATGGCATGGTTTGCAGATTTTTTTTGTCTGCAGTTATCAAAAGCTGATGGATGATTCTTATTCAAAATTTACAGTATACAAGTGCTGGCTCAGAAGCTTCTGGACAAGCATTGGCATCACCCGGATCTTGCTTGGAAGAATTTCGAGCCATCCCATTCATTGAGTGCCATGGCAGGGGGACGTGCAACTACTACACAAATTCCTACAGCTTCTGGTTGGCATCACTAAATCCAAGAAGAATGTTCAGGTAAAATGTGCTTTCCTGGCAGCTTAACTCTTCCCCATTTCTTGTATCTATACCTGTCGCATCCACGTGGCAGGTGCCCAAGGAGCCAGTAGCCTATCTGCTCGCGTTTCAGGGCTCTCCTCATAATTCTCCTCAGATTAGATATCTCCCTGGGTGAGGATTAACATCTTTCTGCAGTGCTGGAAGAGCTTAAAGAGGCCTTAGCGAGTCGAGGATTTCAATTTCTATGTCTGTAACTCAAAAGAAGGGGGAAATACGTTTTTAAGAACATGAAGATCCCAAGTGCCTGCAGCCAACCCCATTTAAGTGCCTGAATGTGCTTGTGTTCAGTTATGTCACTGTAGTTCCTTTTTATTTCCGTAGCAATTCAAAGTTAGTGTTCAGGACAAGGAACACCTGAGCAAAAGAAATGGGGGAGGTGCAGGTAGGGGAGGAATAGAGAAAAGAGCAGGAAAAATACAGTAATATGAAAACCTTCATTGCTTCTCCATGTTTTTAAGGAGAAAAAAAAAAAAAGATTATTTTCCTTTATTTTAGGAAACCTTTGCCACAGACTTTGAAAGCAGGAGAATTGGAAAACATCATCAGCCGCTGTCAAGTCTGCATGAAAATACCAGTCTAAACAATGGGCATGGCTGATGGAGCACCAAACTGCTTTTATTTAAAAGAAGAAGAAGAAGAAAGCCTACTTCTGAAGAGCTCTAATTTATTAAAGCCCAGTTGCATCTGGAAAGAAAATTATTAATTGCCAGTGCAGCACCATGGTGAGGTAGGGCAACAGTTTGACTTTTTCCTTTGGCAAATGACAAAGCACTTTGTTGGAATAAGCTTATAACAGCAGTCCTTCAGGGTCTTCTCCTGAACTGTGTCATTGCTAAGCATCTTCATGATAAAACTGTGGCACTGCTGGCAATCTTTAATGAAAGATGTTAATGCTGCCTTGTACCATGTGCTTTTCAATCTACAAGACAAACTAAATGCTATAATATCAGCTTACGGATGTTCAGTGTTCAAAGTAGATATAATTCAAGATGAAAATCTGGCACTTGAGAGATGGAGTTCAATAGGAAATCATTTTTCAGTGCACTTCTAAATGAATCAATATATATTTAAGGTTGTTTTGGTTTGGTTTTCCTGTCTAATAAACAAGTATCTCCCCACTTATCTCAGCCACAGAGGGATGAGGTACAGGAATATGTATTCTTTGTATCACTGCAATAACAATGGTTGGTTACTAGCCAGGAAGGCAGCTACGCTCTGCTTCGTAGGCACCACGGGGCGACGGGCGCTAGCTCTGCTCTCCTGTGCAACCTCGGCTAAGGGCTGACTAACCAAAACTCTTGGAAAGTCTTTAGATTAAGTAGCTTTCTTTAATTTCTTAACAAGTTGATAGTATTGGGCCTCTATTATGATTGCATGCTTTTGTCTCTACTGACGAAGAACTACGATAACTTGAAATGTTGATGGAATTTGCAGTTACTGTATGGCTCAAGGGCTCCCATGGCATTATCAGCTTAGCACACACCCTTCCAGATGTAATCTGTCTTTTTTTATTGCATTTTTAAACACACAACAAAAGGTAAAATGTACACATTTTACAGTATTTAAATATTATCATAAACATTTCTGGAAATGAAATCCCTTATTCCATCCAGTTAAATTCATGCATCTTAAATTAAAAAAAAAAAAGATAGGCACTTAAATTGTACCATCTGAGCACTGACTAATACAAGAGAATACAATTGTAAATGAATATAAATATTTGAAAAGCACTTTCATTTACTCATATAATTTATATAAAAGTAGCTCTGATTTTTTTTTTATATTTATAACATTGCACTTGCAAGGCTATTTAAAAATGTATTGTTAACATTTAAAATGTTAATAAGTGTTAATACTTGCACACAACTGTCAATTTCAGTATTTAGTGTTTATATAGATAAAGTTTAATTCATTCGAAAAGCTCTGTAAATGCCTCATTTTAAATGTAGACTCTAGCAATTCATGGAAATAACAAAGATTTCTCATTTAAATCTTTTTTTAAAAAAGTGAAATTTTATATTCAGTTTCTCTTAAATTTGCATTGTTTGTCTTATTGTTCGAATTTCACTGTTAATCTAACTAGACAATAGTTTTATCTGTATGTTTTTATGTCAGTACCTTCTGAGGAAGTTAATCTGAAGACAACAATTATGTGGATTGAGTGGATATTTTAAAATTACTCTTTTCTTGAACAGATTGTTGTACTTCTGTTTGCAGGTATAATTGTGAATTTACAGGGTTTGATGAAGAATATTCAGATGCACTTCTGACAGGATGGCACTGTCAATCGCAATTCCATTTGAATCATGTTTGGGAATGGGGGAAATCTTTAAGATGATCATATGTTAGATTTTTCTCTAAACACTGAAATCTGATTTAAATATTCAGAGATGAAATACATACCTGTTGCATAGCTTTTTTTTTTTTTTTAGTTATTTGTTATTTGTTTTTCTTCTTATTAAGAGTGGGATAACATAAACATGACTAGGGCATCATGTACTATATACAACCCCTGACTGGGGAAACCCTCTGTAAAACTTACTAGTAAAGTGCAGAATTTAAGTATCTACGATTAAAGTCTGCTAGAGATGATCAGTAAATTATAATATGTAAGGAGAAGGGAATATTGTTATTTTAAACTAAAAGGTAAGTTAAAATGAGGAAATTGTACCTCCTAATAAAACTTGCCCCTAAGTAGAAGTTTATCCCTTGTTTCCAGTTCTGGATTCTGTTGCTCCTTTATTGTGTGACTTTATATGATTCACTAAAAGATTTCCATAAATACATCTGGATTTCAAGCATTAAGCCCCAGGCTTTCTTCAAGAAACCTGAAACACTCAAAACTTGGAGAGATATTTATGATCATCAAATCCAGCATATTAAAAGGCAGATGATGAAAATCAGAGAAAAACTTGAAACTTGAAAAATGTTCATCTTAATTTCTCCTGCAGATGCAGATCATTTTACTTTCTTATTGCTAATAATTGTTATGAGAATTAATTAGCTCATGTCTGTAAATGCTTTGAGAGCCTTAACTGGAAAGTACTAAAGAGATGCAAAGTGTTAATATATTGTACTGAAAGAATGGCAAAAGTGAAGGCGGGGAAGAAATAAAAAATAATAATAATTAAAAAAAGAGAAAGATAAATCTTCTGCTCCGTACAACACAATAAAAATAATTTTGACTATAAAAAAAAAAATTCTCATGCTTTTTTGGTCCTTGGAGTGCTAAAGCTCTTTTCTGGTATGTAGGTATAATACAAAATACTCTGATCCATGATCATGGCCCATGACTAAAAGAGAGCAGGTGGATGTTAGCCTTGGGCTGAGCTCCTCTTTCTCCTCCATGGAGTGTGCTGCAGTCCCCCACTTGGGTGGGGACACGCGCGGGACGTGCAGAGCCCTCCTTTCCGTGCAGGTCTGCACAGGGAGCAGGTGCTGGGCAGGGGCTCGGAGCTGGAGGGGCCGAGTCCTGGCTCCCTCTTCTAACGGGTCCCTGACTTGGGTGCAGGGGGGTTGCATGTCGCTGCTGCAAAAGAGAGGAGTGTAAGGGCAGAGTAAGATGAACGCATTCCCAGCTTGCTTCTGGCACCGCTGTACCTACAGCTAGGAGAAGGGGAAGGACTGGCCACCAGGGAAGCCACATCTGCTGAGGAGATGCAGGAAAAAAGAAAAGGAGAGGAGCAGGACAACACAGTGTTTCCACACAGTGATGAGTACCCCAAGTATCCTATGACTACACACAGAGTGCATTAGAAAGAAAAAGGCAGGTCTATGCTTTTTACCAACATTATTATTGCCAAGATACCACCTATCAAGTCATACAGGCACCTTGGAAGAGGGGGTTGTATAAAAGCTTCTTGAGGATAGCAGCTGAAACCACTGAACAAGAAAAACAGGAATAGCAGGGGAGAGATGGCACACCATCCCCGGAAAGGGCTCCTGCCAGGATTCCTGGGCGATGATGGACGGGAAGGGTGTCCTGAAGGATGAGGACACTGGCAGGGCACAGCTATGTGCTAGTGGCCAGCATGGACAAGAGCTGAACTGTGGGGACGAGCTGCCAGAGTCACAATCTCCAGGCGGGACTTGTACTGTGAAACCACCTTGGAAGAACTGCTGTGGCTGCTCTCAAATCTTAGGATAATATCCCAGATTGACCTTGGGTATGTTGTAAAAATACTGGTTACAATACCCGTTAAAAAGGGGCATTAAGAAGTGCAGCTGCTGCACGTGGCCATGTTTGTCAGCAGCAGGGCTCAGGGTGGCATCGGGTATCTGGCATGGCTGATAACCTCCTTCCTGGTAACAGCCTGGAGCAAGGGGCTTCCCCACAGCCCCAGAGAAAACGGGTCAGTATTAGAAACAACATGAAGCTCTGACTGGGTGTGAGCCAACAGCACCTGCAGGTAATGGACTACCTGATGTGGGATTGCTTCTAATTAAAAAAAAAAAAAAAAAAAAAAAAAAAAAAGTTGAGGAAATACAGTGACACGCCTATCACTGTTTAGAGGGGAAGGAAAAAAAAAAAAAAAAAAAGGTCAGTTTCAGAAAGGCTATCACCCTGTATCGGAGACGTAGGAGCTCTGCTGTGGGACCGCTTAGCCCACGAGGCGGAGCGGGGTGGCCAGGGCACGCAGCGGCTGACGTGCGCGACCCAGGACAACATGGCGCGCCACCCACCTCCCTCACTAAAAATGGATGCCCGAGGGCATCTCCCCACTTTCCCCCGCTTCCGCCCTCTTTAAGTCACCTGACGGGCAGTCTCCGGCCCGGCTTCCGCCCTCTTTAAGTCACGTGACGCGCAGTCCCCCGGCCCGGCAGCTCTTACGGGAAGCCAATGGGGACAATCGGGCTCTCGGTTGCGCCTCGTGTGGGGAGCGCGCCTCGCGCCGCGTGACCCCGTCCCTGTCCCCCACCCCGCGCGAGGCAGCCGCGCGCGCCCGGAGCGGGGCAGCAACGGCCCGGGCAGCGGCGGGGCCGCGGCGCCGCCGGGTGAGTACGGGCCTCGCGGGCCTGCCGGGCCCCGCGCCCGCCCCTCGTGCGGGGCCGCCGCTGCCTCCGGGCGCCGCTGCGAGGAGCCGCCGCGGGGCCCGCGGGCTGCGCCGGAGCGGAGCCACCCGCGCTCCCCGCAGGCGGGTCTGCCCGGGCTGGGAGCGGGACTGTCGGCGGCGGCTTTTATAAAACAAAAGGTGTTTGGCGTTAGGGGATCTGTTTGGAGATTCCAGTCGATGCTGGAGGAGCTACAGAGGGGCTGCTTGCAAAGTGGGGAAAAATAAAATAAAGGGGGAAGCAGTAATTCGAGTTGCATGATTTGATAACCTTGTTTATATAATGGATTTCTGGAGGGATTCACGTCATGCTTGTGCTCGGGCAATGTACTTTCATGGTCCGCGTCCATAACTGTACTGTGCTAAGCACGTTTTGCTATTTAGGCTAGATCTGGCTCTGCTTTCCCTCAGCTTGCTCCGCTAGTGACCGTATGGGTGATCGCTGCAGTGGTGGCCGTGCCATGTGAGGAAGAAGTCCTTTGAGTCCTGTAATACGTTTCCATAGCCCTGCTCAAGATGCTGGTCCTCTTTGCCTTGTCCCGGGCCGCTCGCAGCCCCCGCCGCGGCAGCACCTGCAGCTCGGGCGGCCGGGGACGCCGCCGGGCAGGGGCGAGCGGCAGCGTCACGGCGGCGGCCCCGCGTCGGGCGCAGGGGCCCCCCTGCGCTGCCGCTGTCCTGCCGGGCTCACCCCGAGCACCAGCGTCGCGGGGTCGCGGTGCGCGCGGCTGCCGGGAGGGCATCCATAGCCCACGTGCTGCGCTGCGGCCTCGTCTGCTCCAGGACAGCGCCTGTTCACGGGAGGGAGGCGAGGAGATGCCCGCGTGGCTTTTTTGATTGCGTATAACTCACCTCATAACTTCCCCTCTCTCATCCTCCCCTCAAGTCTTTTTTATCCCCTCTTCCTGCTTATAAACCTCCAACACGTGTCTGTGCTCCAGCTGCAAGAGACATCCTTTATGTCTCTTGTATTTGTGTGCCTATTTTTATTGTCTCATCACTCTCATACCTTGTTTTTGTTGTTAGTCTGATGTCTCTTGAGAACTTAATTCCTTAAACATCACTCATTAAATGTTCTTTCCTCCCTGATTTATTATTAATGTCTTCTGTAAGTATGGTTTGCCTAAGAAAGATATAACAGCAAACAATGTGACTTTGAATCCTGGTCTCTTTAAACAGTTGGGCTTTATATTAACAAGCTCTGTTTAAATATTATAAATTTTATTTTGCTGAAATTCAATGCTTTTTGTTTTGCTCTTGTCAGAGGTCTAAATAAAATCAATTTGCTAGAAATTACAATTCTGAATGCCAAGCAGTAGGCACAGTATGAAGATACTGAGGTATTGTAGCTGCAGGTGCTTCACAGGTGCAGCTAGACCCACACTATGATATTTACAATAGAAATAGTTTATGAAGCGATTGTTCTAATGCTGTCTTTCTGTGTGTGTGTCTGTTGTGTTTTATAGTTGCAAAGCCCCTGTTGTGTAGTCTTAGGTACAGAAGCAATGCCAAACTTCAGGGAGGCTGTGGTGTAAAGTAAGTGGTGCTGCAGTGTAGTGATACTGAATTGCAAAAAAAAAAGAGAGCTGTGCAGATATTTCAAAATGAGGAGTGAAAGGCACGTAGTCAAGTCTTATGAGCAGTGATAAACTACTGCCAATAGATGTTCTTGATATTTTAAGTTCTTAAAACTCAATCTTTTAATTGACATATTGTAGGAGTACTGTATTGTATGAGTATTGTACTTCTGTATGTCTCAGAATGTTTTGCTGATTGTAGACTCTGGTTTGAAATGGAAAACACCTTCAGAGATGTGAAAATCTTAGAGATCTCTGTGCTTTGTTCATGGCTTTGGCTGATCTAGCTTGTGTTTCAAAAGAAGGCAATTCTGGCTTGCAACACTGAAGGACAAGCGCTTTGAAGCGGCAGAGCTGATCAAGCACCTCTTGCATTTCTACAAGCCACATAAATATATTTTCAAGCGTTTATTTTTAATTGTATGGATTCCTTAACTTGAGAAATGCAAGCAATAAGAGTTAATACATATCGATTAAGTCTTTTCATCATTACAGGTATTTTCCCTTATGGTCTTTTTTTTTTTTTTTTTAAGGCTCACGTGGAACAGAGACCACTCTGCCTTGTCCTGCGTGCCAGCTCTCCTAGTGTGTGGGGCTGAGTGAGGCTTCCAGGGATCAAAGGTCTTTCCTTTGAGCTGCCGTGATAGAGAAGGTCTGAAAATAGCACTCAGGGTCCCTGGATGGATTCCCAAGTGAATCACATCTCAAATCTGCCAAACATGTTTATTTAATATAATCATATACAATCCACATCTTTCTGTATGCTTCTTTCTGATGTTTCAAGATTACTGCTACTTTAATAATCAGATCTGACTGATAAAGACGAAAAGTGTTGCTTCTCTGTGATGTTGAGAAGCCTATCAATAGCTCAGTATCAGTATAGTTATATGCCAACAAATCAAGGGTCGACTGGCTTATCTGTATTCAATGTGCAAAATAAATAAACAATACTGTTTCGGTTTTTTTGATCATGAAAAATCTTCCCAGTATATCATGATTGCAGACTTAGCACAGACATCGCAGAGGCTGATTTTTCCTTGGTTGGATCCAGAATTTAGGATGGTCTAACACTTGCCTAGCAATCCGAAGAATGAATTTCCTCTGGGTGCTGCTGTGAGTTTTTATGTATAGCCACTACAGCTTATTTATCTTCATTTTTTTTTTCCAGAATGAGTGGGGCTGCATTTCCATCTCCTGCTGCCGAGATGGCAGAAATTAATCGCCTTCAGTATGAGATGGAATACACCGAAGGAATCAGTCAGCGCATGAGGGTCCCAGAGAAACTCAAAGTAGCTCCTCCAAATGCCGACCTTGAGAAGGGTGTCCAAGAAGGATTTCCAAATGCCAGTGTAACTATGCAGGTGCCAGAGCGGATTGTAGTGGCAGGTAGGTTTGTTGATCTTGATACAAAGCCTCCTTTTCCCCCTTCCCATAGGCCTGCTCTGTGGGAAGGCTGAAGCGAGAGCACTCCATGAGTGAAAATGCTGCTCGGCAGAATATAGGCAAATATAGGCAAAAACTTGAATTAGTTCTTAAAATGTCTAGGAGTGCAAAAATGTATGTCAAGGTATTCCTAAAAGAAAAGTCTGTAAGGTGCCAAATGGAAATTTTTATCAACTTTAATCTATGAAGTTCCTGAAAAACTGAAAATACTTCTTGAATAGGTTTGGGGTTACTTGCAGTGTAGATAGTTAATGAGTGAACTATGAACAGAAAGCTTAGTCACTGACTTTTCATTTTACTAAAACATTTCTGTATTTAATATTTATTGATTTGCAACTATTTTTCATAATAAATGTTTTCCTAATAATATAGGCTAAGGTAATTCTAACAAGTTTTGGGGGTGTGATGTATCTTAGCCATTTGCTGCTATTCAGAAGGTATTTGATTATAATCAGAGTACTAATTATGTTTATTGTCTGTCTATTGTTGGCTGGATTGTATTGACAATTGTTTAGGTAATGGGCTTTACATTGGGGGATCTAGACCAGCTGAAGGCCTTCCAATTTGTAAAAGTTGATATATGCATATTTTATACTTCGAGAGAGGGAAAATTTTCAAACTCACCAGTCATGACCTCTGTAAACAAACAGAGCTTTAATAGGACTATCTCTTGAGATAAAAATGGTCTAACAACACTAACAATAAATGCTCAGGATTATTCAGTATTATTTTTTCAGAGATACTGCTCAAACAAGAGTGAATTATTATAATTATTAATAAGAGCTTTAGACATAGTTTTTAATGTACAAACTATGTGAGAGAAAGGAATATCTAGTTATTTGGGTAACAAATGAGATATCACTCTGTTTTTGAACTTTGACATTAGCCCCTAAGGCCTCAAACCAACTTGTTTTCTATTGGCATCCATTGTCCTTCCAGGTAACAGTGAAGACATTCCATTTTCCAGACCACCAGACCTTGACCTTCTTCAGTCTACTCCATTCAAACCACTGGCATTGAAAACTCCTCCTCGTGTTATTTCTCTTAGTGATCGACCACTAGATTTTTTGGACTTGGAAAGGCCCCCGCAGCAGACACCTCAAAATGAAGAGGCTAGTACTTATTTTGCTTTTTACCTAGTTGAGAACAATCCGTTAAAGAAGTGGAACGACCAATGGTATTGCCACTATGGTCCTAGTCTACTTGATAATAAGATGGGAAGATATAAAAATATTTTTATAGGCACTTTATTGGTCCTAATAATGACTCTTAAGTTCTATATTTATCTTGCCCGATAGATGGTTGGGAGTTTGCACTCTCAATAAGCTTACACAGTGCCTCCAGAAAAAGTATAAGCATACTTGGAACCATTCAAAATACTTTAACAAAAAATATCCTTTTGACTATAGAGAAATAGCACGATTTTTTAATTTGCAGGTTATCAGAAAGCAGAAAAGCAGCCAGATTCTTTTGGCACGTATAGTTAACTTTTGGAACTCATTGCCGTATGATATAATAGCAAATAGAAACAGTGAATTTTCTTTTAACAAAACTATGAATACCTGTTTCAGGGAATGGTATAACATAGATGATATGTGACTGATATTTTACAAGCTGAAAAATATTTATGAAGTTGCATACTCTGTAGGGTCATAAAACAATAGGAATATATTAATAACATTAAGCATAATGGATTGCTTTCTTACACAATGAAAATTCTGTTTGATTATACATTTTGGTACCAGATCATATGGATAAATGAGGGCAGGACTGCAACAAGTTTGGAACTTGGTTTTATTTATATATCTATTTATTTTTTAATGTATCAGTATTGGATCCTGTCATGAGATGTTTCTTCCTAATCACTATGAAACCCATAAAAACATGCATTTGTATCTGAGGGCTGACAAGCTTATCCACTCTTAGGAGTGCAAAACTCCTAAGACTCTTCCGGAATTCCCTGCCTTTATGTCCCTCCCTTTCCCCTTTCCCCCAGGCCCGCTCGGTGGGAAGGCTGAAGCGAGAGCGCTCCATGAGTGAAAATGCTGCCCGGCAGAACGGCCAGCTGGCCCGAAATGATTCCATGTGAGTAGAGCAATGGGGTGCAGGGACACAGCTACACTTGTTAGGTATTTCTTCCTCACACTGCCTTTTCTAAGTAATGTTTTGCGTGTTGAGGCAATTACATCGTTTTAAATGTTACAAGGGTACTGTTTTTCTTAATTTTTACTCTTTCTTAGGTGACTCATTTGTGAAGTGATTTTTCTACAGTTGATGGGTGGGAGTGTTTGTGGTGGGTGTTTTGGTGACTTGATGTTTTTTGCCAGTTACCTTAAGTTGTTACTTCAGGTCAATTGCTTTTTCATGTATCTGTCAGCCTGTGAATGAGATTTTCAATTTCTTATCTGGCATATCTTTTTTTCCTCAAAGTTTTCAGATTGTTTGTTCAAAGAAGTTGAGTTGTTTGTGCATCAGAAACATTCCTGTTGCTGCCTATGAAAGTGAACATTATATAATAACAAAGGAGAATATCTGTCCCATAAATATTGCAATGAGTCATTTTTATTTTTATTTTTATTTGATATCTATACAGTTTAATTGTAATCTTAAGCTTTGGAGACCAAAATGACAAGTACTGGTTTGAATCAGAAGCTTCATCTGTTGATACCATTTGAGGTAGTAATTCTGATGGTGCTTTCTGGAGATATATATGTCTGTTTTTGAAATATAGAACTTGATATATTTATTGATCAAAATGATTTCTCATGCAGCTACCATAAAGAAATGACACAAAACTGTCCCCAGTTAACACATTAGATATAAGACCTAAGAAGAGGGGTCACCTGTCCAAATGTAGACTCTGTAACAGACACCTGTATTGAGCTAATCATCCTAAGCTTCATTTTCAATAATAAAAGAAAATTAGTGCATTTCATCTGACCTACTTGGGTCTACCTATTTTTAGTCTAAAATAGATCAAATGTGCTATGTCCTAGAAATGCCTGTTTCCTTCTGTTTATAGTAGGAGCACTGGGAGGGTCTACATGTGCGACATACATGTGGTCCAACTGTGAATTCATTTTCTAAAATGGGTGAAATTAATACCACTCTGTATAACATCCTCTTCTTATTTGTTATTTCTTTGGTTCACACAAGCTTGTAGATCACACATCTCTAGGTACTGAAGCCTACCGAGTCATATATATTCACTGAGTTGTCCAAAACACACTCGTTGATAAGCTCCTGATCAGCTCAGTGTGCAAATGTTTTGGTCACCTACTAAGTGCCCACGGCCCGTTTGGCATCAGACATCCAGTTACAGGATGTTGGACCAGATGCAGTAGAATTGCCCTGCAGGAGCGGCCTTCAGATGCCTGTTTGATAATCTGCATTTGATACCTGCTGGAATAGGTGATCTCACCATGGTGGAAGCTGCTTGGCAGTCAGTTGACCCCTTTAGCAAAGTAGAGCTGGTAACTGGCAACCTCATTTTTGATGTGTTTTTGCACTTGTAGGAGGAGCAGTTGGAATATGAATTCTTGCAGATTTTTGAAATCACCTGCTCCCCAGGTTTGTGTAATTTTCTGGAAGTCGTGGGCAGTATCTGTCTAGCTGACTATGAGAGAAATTGGTAAGACCAGCCCTGACTGTATTTATCCAGCTGTGAGGCATTTCTTACATATGTATGGACTTCTGGAATGCTAAAAATTCTAAATTGGCAAAATCCGAAAATGGAAAAAAAACTCTTCTGTATGTTTTGCTGTGACCCTGTAACTATATGGGGATTTATTGGTTTAAAACTATATATTTTTTTGCTATCAGAATTACTTAATCTACTTGCAGTCCTTCAAAGAGGCTTAGCAATGCAGGAGGAGCCTGGAATCCTTTAACTTAAAAAAGGATGTGATCATTGGAGTGTGCAGCTGGTAGGATGCAAGACTCATACACATTTCTCATACTCAAAACCCCAGAAAACTGACACATCTGGACATCAGTTTTTTGGTCTCACAGTGCTTGCATAGCATATGCTTGCATAACATCTGTTAAATAAATGGAAGATCAACTGTTGGTTAGTTTCCATTATCAGTGTATTTTAGAAAAAAATATAAATTTTTAGATTAATGAATGATTTTGGGGAAAAAAAAAAGATAGCTATTTATTTGCATTTGTACTTGAAAGAAGCTGTCACAACAGTTTCTGATCCATGTGAATATCTGTATCAAATAAATAACATCAGAGTTGTTGTTATCAGAACTATCCCATATGGGTATGTAAACAAGGCAGCATCCTTGTGGTTCTCAGGGCAGTAGTTGTGGCCTCATTTTCAGAAGCAGAGATAGGAAATACACATAAGGATGCCCAGTCCTTTCCCAGATGGCAATCCTTTGATGTCAATGCTGTAAGCATCGTAGTGCTTTCAGTGATTTCACGGCAGAAAGGGTTTTCTGTGAAGTTGGTCCTTATTGCTACCTTTGCTTTAGCAAGGAAATTGATTTGAATGAGTGCAAAGTATTTTCTTTATGTGCAACTTTTCTGTTTTCAGAATTTCTGTTGAGTTTGGTCCAAAATCACTCGTGATTTGTTTACACAAACACTAACAATTTGCTAGCACTGAGCTTGTTGTAGCTGCGTTCTACTGACAGTGCAGAAGGACCTATCTTGCACTTATGCGTGCTCAACTACATGTATTTTAATAGAATTTCCTATGCCCCTTGCCCTGTCAAATATCGTTTCATTTATTTTCTTTGAAATCACTGTAATTTCTATAAATTACTGTGGATTTTTTTCTGTCATTCTTGTTTCTCCTTTTCACTCATTACCTACTGCAAAAAACGCACAATTCTTGCATGTGCTGTGGCATTTTAGTGGTGCTGTGTTTGACATATCTGGCTCATCCAGGTTTTGTTAGTCTCCAGGTAAGGAATATAACTGAACTGGAAGAATGCTTTGTGAATTTATCTTATGAAATCACGTTCAAGGTGGAACTTGGCTTTCTTGTGTTTGTGTGAGCCATACAAACCTTTACTACTTGATGAAAAGGTATTGCTTTGTTTCCATTTCTTCACAATTTAAGCCCACAGAAAATATGTGGTAAACTGCAAAAAAAAAATTGCTAGCACCATCTGAGTAAAATTTTAAGTCACAATTGTACAAACAAAATTAGTACCGTGGCATTTCACTGTGCCTCAGAAGTGAGGCATTTCACTGCCCACCTCAGAGAAGAGACCCATGTAGAAGTGCTATTTCATGGTTCAAAATAGTAAAAGCAAATACACCAATTTGGTGTAAATTATGCTACCTCAAATGGTTCTGGTTATCACAAACTGATAGACAAGCTGTTAGTGGTGCAGAGTTAATGTGATACATTTCTTGTAAGTTTAATTCCCTTATTGATAAATTAGGCCATTTAAATAGGTAAATTCTACCATGAATGTATTCTTTACAGAATATTTAGTTCTACACAAGTTATGTCTCAGTTATATCACGTAATTTTCTTACCCTCTAGAACTAACTTAAAAAAAAAAATCAAAAAAAACTGCAAGAAACCAGCTGTTTATAAAGTTTTGATTTCCAGTGTTATTGACTGAAAAAACATCTTTGCTGTAATTATTGTCATGAGATATTGCTGCTTTATCAAAACTGACTTGTCTTTAAGCTCACTTAATGTTTGAAATATTTTACTTATACGGTAAAATGTGTTACAGTTGCCATCTGACTTGACAAAAGTCAGCTTATTACTCCTGTGTTTGTGCAAGTTGGGTTCACATCTTCAGATAGTCCAGCTATTCGCAGCATAATTTTACAGCTTAATTTCAAGTTACTTCAAAAATTTAATTCCTGTCTAATGTTTATTCCTGTTTAATGTTTATTTCTCTTAACTTCCTGGATTCAACTCTGTCTAGTCTTGTTGATGGACATGATAGTCTACTCGGTCCCCAATAGAAAGGGCCCCATTGGAAGTGTGTATTGAGCGTTGTCCTTCAGAACTTCTGCTTTCTAAAGTCGAGGACACTATTGTCCTCCACTGACAAAATGTTCAGATGTCCCATGTAAAACTTCAATGCCTGACCTACGAAAGTGACACAATTAAACATTCTCGAAAAGCTTGTCAGACTGAAGCAAAAGAGTTGCCTTTGCTCCTTATTACTGTGTTCTTTATGTGGTACAGATAGTTGTTTTTTGGGTGTTTTTTCTCTTCTTTGTGTGTAGTTTCATGCAGTGGCTGCTCTGAGAATTTGTTGAGAGTTCATTTAATACAGTAATTTTCAATTGCTTTTAAAAAATGGAGGCTGACAAGTAGGCATCTACTTGTAGAATAACTATCTAGCTGTGCAGCAAAAATGACAGCTCTCTAAGTTACATTCCCTTTATTTATAAGGATGCTCACTTAAGAGATTACAATTATTATTCAAGGTTGCACAGATCAGACACTGTCCCAAGAAATAAAATGCCACGGTTCCAGTCACCTCTTTCGACTAAGGATTGCACGTAAGCCTAAATATTACCTGGTATATGAAAATCAAGAGTGTGTTTAATTACATAGCTCTCTGCAATACTAATTTTCTGCCTAAGTATCAGTAGTTTAGAGCATAAAATTTGAAACAGCCTTTGCTACACTGAATGCCTGGTGTCTAATCTTACTGCAGGGTTTCTCAAACTTTACCATGCCCTCTCCCTGCGTAAGATACACAGGGAAAAATATCCAGGGACAGAAGGAAAGGAGAGCTTCAGCTAATAATAAATTTCTAAATAAAAAGATTAATTTCAAAATAGCTTTAGTCTGTTTGGTTCTTTGGCTGCTTCGGATTAGCTGGAGAAACCAAGTTTTTTGCTGGCTGTTTTCAGCCAGTGCTGAATTTGGGATTCTGTTTCTGCATCAAATAGACAAACCACCAAGACTGAAAGAAAAACCGGAGGATCTAACTTTCTGCTCTCTCCTGCCTTTCCCTTAGAAAAATCCGTATCTCCCTAGAGAATATAGTTCCACAGTTTGAGAAATGCTGTTCTTCAGGCAAGCTGTTGGGGAGCAGGTGATGGTGCGCACGTCCTTACTGCGGGCATGGTCTGTCGCTATGATTGAATCCAAAGTAACTTTGATTAGTTAGATCTGTTCACAGCTCATTTGATATTTCTGGAACTGTGAGTCAGCAAAATATCTGAACTAAATCCATTGCTGTGTTTATCATCAATGTTTTGAACAGACTTTTGGGAGGTGACTGCTAATATAGAAACCTTAGATACAGTAGAATTGAGCTTTTCCATACTGATTTCTGTAATTTCTTGCTCATTTTGGTTCTAAATTCATATTCCTTGCAGGTGCTTACCTGATAATAAGGGAATGCTGTACTAACAATTAGCTGGAGCTATTCCTAGAGTCATTTTCAGAAACTAAATCATCTTGAGGGCTAAGAGGGTTTAATTGCAAATGGAGGAGAGAAGGAGGGGAGGTGGGGAGTTATAATGTCCAGTGACAAATAATGGTATTAAATGATAGAATTTTGCTTATGTCATCTTGGCAGGTTTGTATATTGCATGTTTACCTCATAATATTGCTTTTCCATAGTGTCTGCAGCAGTTCAAAGGACTCCCACAAGTTTACAAGTGAATATTTTTAAATCCTGGGAAAAGGGCATAGAAAAGGAATTCAACTTTATTTGTTTCTCCACATATTCCCTAATCCTGAAATTTGACCCTATCTCATTGTAATTCTCATTTTCAGAAGCAAAAAAGGGAGGTCTCTCCTTTATTATGCGATTTAAAAGGCTAATAAGTTAGCAATGGCCTTTGTGGAGAAAGATGAATAATTTTAGCTCATATCCAAGAGAAAATAGATCTAAGTAATTTCCTGAATTTAATTTTTCCCATTAAATTAAATACTTAATACTTAAATGAGATTAGATAATTCTTGCCTATCTCTTGAAACTGCCTCCTATTACAAGCCACTATAAAGCAATGAACATGCAGCTGTCCAAAGATTAGACTACAGGTTTAGGAATTATCTAGTTGTGAAATCTGCTTTGGCTTTTTCTTCTTGTAAAACTTCCTGTTTACTTAGCACAAGTTAATGATGCAACTGCTTCAAGGTAATTTTGTGCAATTTTAGATCATTAGATAGTATCTATAGAAGCTTTTGTATGTCCACAACATTACTGTGGTATTTATAGTAATCGTACTCTGGAGAGCAGGAGTTCTGTAGCATCCTCTAGTATACAGTTATGTCTAAATTCTCTGTGTATTAACTTTTTGAAAATGTCATTCAGCATATTCCAGTAGTTTCTAAGGTCATATTTTCCATTAGGAAAAAAAAAAGTTATATAGAATACGCTTTTCGACTTTCAGCTCTTCCCTTAAGCTGTGCCTCCAGCTCTTCCTTCATTTTCCTCAAGCCAGCAAGTTTACTTGGAGTCAAACGTCTCATAGCTTCACTTGATTGGCAGTATTTCCCTACTTGTCTTTGCCTCTTGAAATTATTTTCTAGGGAATATTGGGGTTTCAAATCCCATTCAAGAGTAAAATAGTGCAGCTGTCAAACTACCATTGATTGCTAAGTAGAAGTCAATGTGTAAACATAGAAAGAAGATGGATTCTCTGAATCTTGGAAAGTAGCAGGAGCTGTAAAGAAGCAAGAGAGATTTTGTTTTGTTTTGTTTTTACCCTCCATTTAACTTCTTTTTGGAGGAGTGAGGAGAGCGTCCAAGCTTAGAATATGCAAAGATATTTGCCCTTTGGTTAATAAATAACTGATCATTATGAGTCAGTCACTAGCTGCTGCAGTCTTTGCACTTTTATTAAAGCTCAGGATGGCTATGCCCTTCTGTGGGTGAAGTGACATCATTGTATGTTTTGACGTTTTTTCAATTATGGTTCCTTTCTTGCTCATTTTGTTATCTTGGTGACAGCTGGTAGTGGAATAACTCCATTCGCAATGAGAATGTCTAGCCAGCCAGAGTTCTGACTGAGCTAGAGATTATTTAACTACCAAGCCAGTTTCCAAGCACCCAGACACTAATGTTTTGCTGAAATATAACAATTTCTTCAAAATGCTAATAATAATGGGAACATTCATATTGTAAATCCAAACCCTCTTGGTGCAAAGCTTGAGTGGGAAGCAAAGAAGATCGAAGGAAATGTGTTGAATCATAGGTAATAATCTTGGTATAAAAACTATTGCACGATTTAAAGTTTGCAGTAACTCACACTTTCTTTTGCTTTTAACAACTACTTTAATAGAATGACTTAAAAATCACCTTGAATTACCATCCCTATATTTTTTTAACAAAATACTTTGATATGTGAAAGCCAGTATGGAATATGTCAGATTGAACATGAAGAAAAATAGAAATCAAAGTTTATTAGAGTTCACTTCTGTCTGATAGAAATGTGGCATGTATTATCCCATGAACCAAAATTGTTATGCTTGCATTTTTACTCTGTTTATTTTTTAAAGTATTATTTTTGCCTCATGATCAAAAATTTAGATTGTTATTGTCACTGTGATAAGAATTCTGTGCTGCTTTTGAATTCCTTGCAGTTGCCTTTAAACTTCATTCACACACAAAATGCTATCTTGATCTCTAGTCAGCGTGAAGAAAATATCCTTGCCTTTTGAAGAGGCTCTCTGTGAGATTCTCCTTACTGTGTTTTCAAAAGACATTATGGGTAGGATTTTTTGGAAAGCCTAGGCTTGCTAAACACCTCATTTGTGTTTATTAGGGCTTGACTGCTGACTTCTGCAAATACAGACTTAGCTGGGCAAGGATTTTCTAAATTATCCTGTATAACAGATGGAATCTCACCCTTGTATTATTCTGATGTGTGTATGTTCCTGAAGAGCATATACAAATGTAATTCATGATCCTTTGTACCACTGGAATTTGGGAGTGTTGCTATATAATGGTGGGAGAAAGGTAAAACTAAAAGCAAGCAATACAAATTTTGGAATGGGGGCTATCTGAAAAAGCTTTTTCTGAATTTGAAATCTGACCACAGTATTTCTCTCTTCATTTACTATGCTTGTACGAACAGTGTGACACCATCACTGCAACAGGCTCGTGTCTGTCCTCCCAATATGTTACCTGAAGATGGGACTAATCTTTACTCTGCTCGTGGCATTTTGTCGTTTATCCAGTCTTCCACTCGTAGGGCTTACCAGCAGGTCTTGGATGTGCTGGATGAAAATCGCAGGTGATTGGTTGTCACTGATTCTGCCAACTTTTGCTGCCTTTTTTTTTTTTTTTCCTCCTTTTTAGTGGAGTGTGGTTTCTGTTTACTAAATAATGAGGTGAAATTATTTGCTTTGCTTTCTTTTGCTTTCACTATTCATAAGCAGTTATATTATCCAAAATTCACATTTCACAGTAATCCTGGATTCCAATCATATATAGCATTATTTTGATTTCCTTCGAAATAAAAATCAAAATAGAAGTGTTAACTTGTGACTGCAAGGTTTGTGCACAGGATGGTTTATTAGCCTTGCCTACCATTTTCTAGTGGTGGGTAATGGTACAAATCAGTAAGATGGACAGATACAGGGTAGAATATTAAGCAAGACACAGTAGATGCTGCTTTTGGAAATGTGCCAAAACTTTAGACCGTGTCAGTTTATATTCTGACGAGTTGCCTCTGGATGCTGTGGGACTAATGGTGACCATCACTTTCCTGGTTATTTACTAGGGAACAAGAAAGGAGATAATGTTTCCTGAGGAGCCGGTTGCTCCTCTCTCCAGAACTCTATTTTGGTGGATAAACAAGCCTTGTGGTAATAAAAATATTTCCACTCTCTTCAATGGAGTTTTGCCCACTTGCTGAATCCTTTGACTGTTTTAATTTGGCACTTTTAAACATTGCAAGAATGCCTTGTTTAATGCTGTAGGAGCATCTATAAAGACCAATAATGGCAAGGTTAATTTACCAAAAGCTTTTTTTTTTTTTTTTTTTTTTTTTTTGCTGTGTGCAGTTCTTATCTCTAGTGCTTGCTGAGCACAAATTATTTTGGTAAAAATGTCACTATGAAGCCAATCTTGTGAAAGTGTCTGTGTGTTTGTGGTCAGTTTTCAAAGTGGCACCTTGTCCAGCTCACCGTGCTTGTTGCCACAGCAATATATAACGTTCCATTTTACAATCTCTGAATTGTGCAGAGCTCCAGACTTGAGGCTGCAGCTGTTAAGGTTTTGGTGGCTGTCAAAATTTTGGTGGATAGTAATAACCTTTTTTGGCCATACTAAAAAGTAAAATATACTTATAACTCTAATGTTAAGGATTACAAATATGGAGGAATTCTACTGTCTGTGCTTAATAGCAATCATTAGGTACATTTTGCCAACTTAAATGTAGAAATTCTGAACTTCAAAATTCACTGCAGTCTGCAGTGAAGATTTTATTCCTGCAGTAACAGGTTTTATTCCTGGTTTCCTATAGGCATGTTCTTGATGTGTTTTCTTGGATTCTGGAAAACAGAAATCTTTTTTTTTTTCTGTGTAAACAATTCAAACAGCAAAAAACATGTCCAGAGTTCTGAACACTTCGAAAGCAGCATTATTCTTTCTGGTTTTGCTTGAGTTTTTTGAAATAACTTTACCAAGTTTCCTAGAATAAACTGGAAACGATTGCTATCTACCTATGAATAGATCTTGTTTTTAAAAAAAGTTTGAAATTCTCAGTAAAGGATCAAAGAGTATTCTTTGTGGCTGGGTACTTAAGACACCTACTGCATTCTACAACTGGCATAGGAATGTGAAATTTGGATGATCCACTTGCATGGTTGCAAAATATTGCTTATGTTAAATTGTTTGACACTGCACCACTGCACTGTGTTCTTTTGCTCTGTGTAATGTGTTTTCTATTTCAAAGTAAATCTGATCTATTTTAAACTTTTTAAATCTTTACTATTAGAAGAGACTTTTTAATGAAGAAGTTCCTGCTATTTGTTAGTCACTGGAAATATGTTTGTTTCATGGCTTGCTTTTCTCAAAAAAAAAAAAAAAAAAAAAAAAGTCTTCTAAAAGTACTAATGGCAGTTGCTGATTGTATTGCTGCAAATAATGAATTACTTCCAGTTTTGTCAGCATCGCTAGCATTGCAGGCTATTCAAATGAGCAGCAGTTTAATGATCACTATTTATGCTGTTTGCTTTTGCACTTCCTTCAGCTTGGACAAGGAGACTAGGTCAATTCATTTTTTTCATTCTAACCAATGTTCTGTTTCATGTTCTGTAGAATGAATACAGGGCCAAAGTTGGTGCCTTTTAAAGGCCAATCTTCTTTTATGCTCTAGGCAAAGAAAAAGCTGCATTTAAGAAATGTCTTAACTAAAGTGCAGTTCTTAACATAGCTTTATTCATATATGAAAGTGTGGGGTTTTTTTTTTTCCCCTGTATTTTATTTATTTGACCACTTCACCACTTGGACCAAAAACTTTCCACAAAGCAATGTCATTTTTGTTTAAGAGGAAAGAATAGGAGCTTAAACACTCCCTTTCTAAACAGCTACTATCCTTCTGAAATGTTAGGCTCAGCACACTGGATCTGGTAACATTTCAGGAACTGATCATTCTTTATGTTGAGAGAGTTTAATGCTGCAGACATAAAACAGGGTGTGAAATGAGAAGGTAGACGGAGGGCTTCATGTGCCTTTGGGTCAGGGTGCTTTGGGCTCAAAGGGAAGTCAGGTCAGCCAGCAGCGTGAGGAGGCCCAGCGCTTTGCTGAGGCGTTGCACCGAGACAGGCAGGGCGGGTAGTTTTGTGCTGTTATTGTGGTTCCTTATTGCACAAATCCTTTCTGTACTTGACAAGCTGAGCCCTTTTAGCCCATTCACCTTCAGATCACTTCCGCGGAGCCCCAACACCCGTTCTTAGGGCCCTTCTGCATTTCCCAGAGATGCTTCAACACTCAGCGAGGGGCGGACGCAGCTCTGCGCCGCTGAGCGAGGGCAGCGTGCCGGCCGCGGTCACCGTGCACGTGCACACAAACAGCACCAGCTGCACCCAGATGATCCCTACCTCTTGCTTTCCTCTCAGATATGTGTTTGTAGCATCTTCATTGCGGTATTTCTGTGGCATGCTGTTTTAAACAGAGGAAGACAAACCATGTTCATTTGGCCATTTCATTCTCATCTGTTTTCCCACAGTTTCCCTGCATTAGTGCGTGCTCCGTTCCTGTCCTAGGCTGCCACTGTGTCTGCTGGGAAAGAGTGCAGGGCTGAGTGTGCCTGGCTTCCGAGTGGTGGCTTCTGCTGACCGTGGCTTAATGTTTAAGATAGTAACTGAAACAGGTAGCCAGGAACTTCAACCTTTTAATCTCCTTTTGGCATATTTTTTCTTTTAAAGAAGGCTCTCTATTTAATAGGTTAACTGAAAGTGTATTATATGTTTACAATAAAAAACCACTATTTTGGAGGATAAGGCATCCTCATCTATGGGGGTCACTGAGCTATGAGAGAGATTTATTTATCAATCCCTGAAACTAAGCAAATAAATAGGGTGAGAAAGTCAGGGCAGTATTCTGCTGGCTCCTTTGAGTCCACCTCAAAAAGAAATAATGTGACCTGCAATGGAAGAAACCACACGTAGCTTCTTAAATCAACTTGGGTTATTGGGATGAAAGACTTCAGATTAAATTAAGTGCCTGTTTTGGCTAGAAACCTGAATGCTCTAACTCCCTTTCTGTGTTGTAGTCCTCAGCTACCTCCACGCATGTGGATTTTCTTGGGAAGGCTAGTGTGTAAAATAGTGCTGATTATTTTTACAGCACCTACAAAACCTGAAGTTTGCCACAAAATACCAAGAAAGTCAAGATTTTAGAATGCTACAGAACATCCGTATTTCGTGTAATGAGAAGATCTGTTACCATGCTTGGAAGATGCATGCTGGATATTGGCATGCTGATGTTGGCCTGTCTGCCAGTTACACATGGCTTATGTTTGCAGAGAAACTCTGCAATTTGTTCCAGAGTTGCTGTTTGCTAGAATATTTTTTAACTGTTTAGTTCTAGCATCTGTTGGACAAAACTTTAGAGCTGGTGCATTTGTTTTTCTGATTAAAAATGTAAATTTAATTTTTGATATTTTTCTGTGTGATTTTGTGGGTAAGATAGTGATTTATTCTGTGTTTCTGGAAGATTTTTTTTCCTTTGTAAAATAACACCTTACTGACTTATCTTGTGTACTAGCCAGAAAAACATTGTAGTATGCAATGGGACTTATTTTTAATGTCATGAATGCGTATAGATCTGCAACTGGAACACGTAAATTTTGCTAGTTAGATGAGTACAAGTGCCCAATACATACAGAGGCTCCTAGATCCCAGTCTTTCAAATGAAACTACTGGTAATAATGTTTTTGCACTTTGGCTGTTCATTTCCAAGCTAGACCACAGTTTTCTCCCAGCCACCTGAATACCAAGGCTCTGCTTTCTGCATATACCTGGTCTAAAGATATTAAAGCTTAGATTCTCTCTTTGTCTTTTTCTTTTGTATTTCTCCTTTTCTTTTTCTTTGTGAAGTAAATGTAGAGAAGTAGTGTCTCATTACCAGAGGTATTGAAAACATTGTAGTCCTGGCTTGCTGGAAAATAAGGACACAGTAGCTTCTTCCCACTAAATTGAGATATATTATATAGTTGTAGCAACTTCAACTGTTCTAACCTCTTTTTCTTTTTCTGGACAGTGAGGAAAAAAAAAAGGAAACAAAAAGATTGAAAGAGCAACACTTAAAGGGATAGTCATATGATCTACTTTAAGCTTTTAGTCACTTCTGGAGAGATCTACCTCTCTTGTGACTGCGTAAGGTCTTTAGGCTACTAGCCCAGATGAAAAAAGGAAACATTAAAAACACCCTTTTCTTTAGTGGGATGAGAGGAGATAGAGAAGATAGTTAAGAAGGTTTTCTTAAGTATATGTGGATTTATTTTCCATTGTTTCATAGTTGTTGGGTGGGAGGGTTATCTTGGGGAAGCTATAAGGAAATATGAAGTTTCCCATGGTTATATGGTTGATACCCTCCCACCAAAGTCTTATTCCAACAGAAAATCTTCCATAAATGAAGCTATACCATCAACATATTAAGACAGCTGCATACACTTTGTGTTGATTTAAATTAGAGATATATGAAAGTACAACTTAAAACTCGTTAGATAGATATTGTATTGTGTTGAAAAAACATACAATATAAGTAGGAAATATTTTGATGTTCCTTTGTTCTGTGTGTTTTACCTCTTCTCTGTGTCTGTTTCATGTTTCTGTCTCGTGCTTTCTATCTACAAACCCTGCTCTAGGCCAGTGTTACGTGGTGGGTCAGCTGCTACCACTTCCTCTAACCCTCATCATGACAACACCAGGTAAAGAGTATTTTTTGTTAGTCATGATACAGTAGTTTAGATCTTAAAATTCAGAGTTAAGTTTCCCTATTTCTGGAAGGCCCCTGTTTTAAACATAACACTCAGTGTCATACTGTCCATCTCGACTCTAGATGTATTTTAGGCCCTTGCCCATCCAGTTCACTTGCAAAACCTCACAGCTAATACATAAAATGTGTTGCTGAACTCTAATTCAACTCAATGTGTCAGCAAGGTTTTTAAATGATATTAGCAGTATGCTTCATAGTTGGTAGTAGTTTAGCTCAATTCTTCTCTTGTGAGAAAATCTGGCCTTGCATCTTTTAATAGTCACAGTATATCCACAAAATCCATTTAAAAAGTGTGTTTTCAGTAATATGCCTAGGATTGTTTGGTGTAGCTAGATACATTTTTACTGCTGTGACCTTAATAGATTGACATCATCAAGTGGAACTGGAGACAGGTCCAATGTGGTTGAGATCGAGGAAAATAAGTATTCCCGTCCATATCTCATTCCCATTTCCCACCACACTTCCCCAGCTTCTTCAAAGGGGAGATTGCATCCATGCTTAACTGGGAGCTGGTGATTCATGCAGTGATTCTGCAGAGACTCAGCACCTCAGCCCTTGTGCTGGTCAAAGATGTTATGGGAAGGGATTTCTAGCTGGTAACCATCTTGATTTAATGCCTGGACTAAATATGTTCAGAAGCTGGTAAAGCAGCTGCCACATATTGTGAATTTATATTAAATTTTGTGAACTGGAGGAATGCCTGTCCTGGCATTGAAACAAAAGGCCTTTGTACTTTTCCCAAGAAGTGGTAAGGGATAACTCTGCCATGTGCTTACGGGAGATCTTCTAGTAGTTTTGCCATCTGCTATAAGTAAAATGGCTTCCAAAAGACCCTCCTCAGAAATGCCACTGCTTTTTTCAAATGACCTGTGATAGTAAAGGGAAAGAATTGAAATGGAAGTTTAAGCAACTGTTTACGTAAAAAATAAATTAAGATACAATCACTCTAAGAGATTTATGAAGTCATTTGCTCTCCACAGCATCTTCAGTATATGACACAAAGGGTTTGCAATAGGTAGAAATTGTCCAGCTAGCATCAAGCCTTTTTGTTATAGGAAAGAATTTAATTTTTTCCTACTTATCTTCTTTTTGGTCTGGCTAAGTCTTCCTCATACAAAACTGTGAGGAGGGAAGTTGGTCTACAAAGCAACTCAGAATCACCAGAGAGAAGAAAAAGGCTTATGAATTCATTTGCTAAACAGAGAGCTTGTGTACGCACAAAATGTCTTCACTTAGGGCACTTTTTGGCAATATAAGATGGGTTAGTTTCTTTTCTAAAATTAAGCAGGTAAATGGGGAAAGATACACACATGTGCACACACCTGCATGCACACGTACATACATACACACACAAACCCAACTTTTTCCTTTTTGCCTGGATTTGTCAGAAAACTCTAATTTTTGTTCAAAACTTCTTTTTAATAGAAATGTTCTTGCTGTTTTAGTATGAGGTTAAGTTTATTTTTAAGTAACTTTTCCTCTGTGGACTTTGCAATGTGAACTTCACAGCACCAAGGAAATAAAAAAAAACAGTTTCTGTCTCTAATATTGCCCAACCGACAGAACTGCAAGTAGTAAACAGCATTGAATTTCATGCTTAGTCCCCTTCTTTTTAATTAAGTAGAAAAAAAAAAGGCTTTAATGAGAATTTGTTTAGAATTGAATGAATTTTCAAAACTTTTCTTGTCCCATATTACATTTTTAGGAGAGCTGTCTTTTGACAGGTGTTGCCCAATCGAGTATTTTTTACTGAAAGTCACTTTGCCCTGATCTGTCTCGGAGAAGGTTTCTGTGTGTGGTTTCTCTACAACCTCCAATCCCTAAAATATTGTTCAAAAACTAATTCATCTGTTTTTTATATAGTATTTACAGGATCTCATTTTATCTAAGTCCAGACTAATGCAATTCTCATTTACATACAACAATATATTTATGAGCAATGGGACAGGGAAACTTTTCAGAGAAATTCTATGTTAGGGAAACAAAAAATCATGAATTAAGGATGTCTATAGAAGTTTCCTAAAAGTGGTAAAAGACAACAGTGCAAAACTTTTAGCAATATTTAAGTGTATTCTGTAAGCTTAAGAAATTCTACTTATATTCAATGTTAACCTTGTTAGTACATATCTAAGCTGACCATTAATGCAGCTGTGTGACTAAATGATAAACATTCTTTTCAGGTGTCTTTTGTTCTGAATTTAGTAGTGTTGACATGTATTTTGTTCAGTTTCCTAAGCTGTTTACACCAGTTGTTCATGCATGCTAATAGGAAAGGCAGTGAAGGCCAAAGAGAGGATTAATACTGGAAAATAAAACTTTAAGATAGTAAGTGAGAAACTCAGCAATAACATGGCACTAGGAACCACTTTTACTGTTATCTGTTGGAAATGAATCTGCTTAAGAGGCAGCATTTAGACAGTTAGAACATATACTTCATGTAATGTCTGCCATCTTCCAACTTGAAATAAACAGGCTGTATTTAAATAAGTAACTTTCACTGGAGTTAGAAATAATGTTTTTTCTGAAACTTTTCTTGCCTTAAAGTACAAAGAAATTGCTTCATTAAAAAGCTGAGAAGTGCTTTGGAAACAAGCCTCTTTCTAAAGCATTTAAGTTCAGCAGGCGGTGGCTCTGCACTAAGATGCTTCTTTGCAAGAGTCTCAGTCTTTGCCTAAAATACTAAATCATTGTGCCCGAGATCCTTAATCTCAGTGGGTGTCAATTTGAAATATTTTAGTTACTAAGAAAGTCTTCTTTCCAAGTTTTCATTTGCTTGTTTCAGATCTGCTGCAGTTTTTAATGCAACATTGAGACTTTTAGCTGAGGCAATTTTCAGGTTTCATGAATCAGTGGAATACTGGAAAGTCTTTGAGAGACTGAGGCCACAGCAAGAAGTCTGTCTACAGACAATCCCAAAAACATTTGAATGTGGAAAGCAATATACTGAGATACAGTTAAGTACTTAACCTTTCCATAGGTGTTTGTGCTTCTTTATCTTGTTAGGATCCTATTGAAATATAGAACTCCATAAAGGGTAAAAAAGTCCTATATTCTCCCCATCACCACCAAAAAATACTACTGGAATGAGCATAAAGTATCGTATTTGCTAATCTTTCCTGTATGGCTGAGACAGCTAATCTCTATCTTCCTT
This sequence comes from Tinamus guttatus, assembly GCF_059628265.1. NCBI lineage: Eukaryota > Metazoa > Chordata > Aves > Tinamiformes > Tinamidae > Tinamus > Tinamus guttatus. The sequence goes on from NW_028288845.1 coordinate 2,189,130, forward strand.
ATTTGATAGATATGGTCTTTCCAACCTGGATACTGCACTGGAGGGGACACCAGATGACATGACAGCTGTGGATGCCGCCTCCTTAAGAAGACAGGTATGTGAAGCATAGTGGTCAATAATATCAAGTAAAGGTTGTAGAGGTGAAATAGGGGAGCAGGTTGTCTGTTGCAATGCAATGGTGTGGCTGCAAAGGAAGCCCTAAAGCTGTGGGTGGTGGATCCTCTCCGTCCCTGATGCTGGGCTGACTCACAGAGTCTGTATCGGGGAGGTGGAGGTTCCGGCTGTTTCTGCTCCTGCCTGTTAGGGAGTGCAAGCTCTGGCACTAGAGGTAGGAGTAAAAATAACAAGTATTTAAAATCTGTCTGTATAAAGTGTTCACTCTGTGTCTTTAAAGAAGTTTTGAGAGATCTGGCATGTCTTAACAAAGCACTAAAATCTTTTATTTATTTTTAGATAATCAAACTTAATCGACGTCTACAACTTCTGGAAGAAGAAAATAAAGAACGTGCTAAAAGAGAAATGATCATGTACTCGATTACTGTAGCTTTCTGGCTACTCAATAGCTGGCTTTGGTTTCGGCGCTAGACACAGCTCTCCAGAGGATTTAATAGTTGAAAATATTTAAAAAATGCAAAATTATTTGGTTTGTTTCTGAATTGTATGCTGTTTTATAATTCATACACTGGAAAACGCACCACAGAGAAAGGCAATAGAATTGCAGTGTTAAAGGGACACGTGTTGTTCAGTTATGCTGTATTTAACAGATTTGCATTGCAAATACTTGCAGTATCCTCCCTTTGCATGCTTCAGTGTAAATATGGATCAGATGATTTAAAAACGAAATTTGCTTCTTGCAGTGTAAGGACAGTGACCTGCAGAAATAATCACTGGATGTTTTGTTGTAGGAAGAGAACAAAAGGCATGGCTTTGGAGAAAGAAAAAAAAAAAGGTTTAAAAAAGATTTTTTTTTATTGTTCTGTTGTTAAGAGACAGTTAAACATTATTGCACTTGTTTTCCTTTAGTCAGCCTAGTTACAGAAGTGTCCCAGGAGTCTGTCCTGTTTCATGAGTAAAGTTCCTTGTTCAAATACACATTCAGGTCAAATAACAAAAGCTATTCTTTGCTAACATGTAGATTGTCCAGAGGTGTGTAATACATATTTTTTTTATTTTAGCTTTAATTTTGCAGATGTTTTTCTATAAAATACAGTTGTAAGCAAGTCAGTCTGTGAGTGATTGAAAGATTATGGAGTACAAGGTACCGATGTAACGTATTTAATAAAACTCTCAAAACGAAACATTGCTAAACGTTATTTTAAGCAATTTTGAGACGTAAGAAACTCGTGTGTTTGAGCGTGACGAGAGGGCCGCGAGCGCCTTTTCCAGCTTGTTCCCGGTACAGGGCGGCGGCGCGGCCGGGCCTGTCCCGCTGTGCCTGGAGGCTGCTGCCTTCTTCCCCTGAGTGACGAATAAGCCCCGCCCCCGCCGCGAGCTTCCTGCCGCCGCCCGCCATTTCGCGCCTGCGCGCGGCCTGCCGGGAGCGCCCCGCTCCTCGGAACGTTTCTGCCCGGCACGAGGCGGCGGGGGCGCGTTCGCGGCGGCGCCTTCCGGTCTGTTCAGGCCGCCGCCATGGCGACCGCGCTGCTGCTGCGCGGGGCCCGGCGGCTGCTGGCGGCGGCCGGGGCCGGGGCCGGGGCCGGGGCCGGGGCCGCGGCCGGGCGGGGTGCGCACATCGTCCCGCCGCGCCACGGCAAGAAGCGGTGGCTCCGCGCCTACCTGGAGCAGCAGCGGCTGCTGGAGCCTCCCCAGCGGCGGTGAGGGCCGCGGTGACGCTTTAAATCATTGTGTTAAGGGAAAGCAACCTCCTTTTGGACTTTTTCCCCCTTTTTCTCTCTTCATTCCCTTAAAAAAAATCTGTGTTCTCTTTGTCTGGAACTTAGGAGATCGTATTTGTTCCAAAGTGCCTCAGATAACATTATTATTTTCGTTTCCCTTTTGCATTCTCAAACGGGAGGTGTGACAGTACAGTAGCTTCTTGTCCCATTTGTCCCATTTCTGAATCTGCTTTTTTTTTTTTTTTTTTTTCTCACATCTCTAGATCAGAGAAGCCCAACTGGGATTACCATGCAGAGATACAAGCGTTCGGCCACCGGTTACAAGAAGATTTTTCCTTGGACCTTCTCAAAAGGGCGTTCGTGAACCCTTGCTACATTAAAGCCGAGGAGGAGAGGCGCCGGGGACTGGGACTGGACCAGGAAGCCGCGGCCCTCAACCTCCAAGATAACACTGAGCTGTGGGAGCAGGGGGAGGCGTTTGCGCGCTCCTACCTCACGCAGTGTTTCGAAGGTGCCTACCCCAGCTTGCCGGCCGAGGGGGTGGCAGCGCTGGTCGGGTTCCTCGGCAGCCAGGAGCTGGTGGCCCACGTGGCGCAGAACCTGGCCCTGCAGGACCTGGCGCTCTGCGCGCACTTCCCCGTCCCGCCGCACGTGCTGCACAGGATGTTCTTCGCCGTCGTGGGAGCGCTGCTTGGCAGCAGCGGCCCAGACAAAACGAGCATCTTTGTCAGGGTAAGTCCTTACTTACCTTCTTACACTAACATCAATAACAGAAAAATCTAAGGGCCTCAGTCAGAAAATAAGAGAAAAGAAAGGCAGCAATTGAATATACTGTGGTGGCCAGAGATTCATAGAGGTTGGCAGAAGTTTATCGATGCCAGCTGAAGCCCAAGGAGATCTATTTTTTTTTTCTTCTTTACCAAAAGGAATAGACAAGATCACTCTTGAGTTTACAGCAGTGATATTTTAATATCTGATGACACTTCTAAGGGTAAACTTGTCCTGCACAAAGCCCTAGATGAGACCATTCCAAACAAGGTTGCACAGAAGGGTCTCAGAGCCCCGTCCTCTCACCGGCAGCTGGGGTTTCTTCCTCATGTTTGAGCAGGGCAGCCTTGCCCAAGGCGCCTGTTCTAGAGTGCCAAATACCAAGCCGAGCTGCAGAGCTTAGTTTCACTCATATAGCTTTGCTTAGGAGTGATCTAGCGCTGGGTCTCTTACATAACTGATTTCAGCAGTTTAGTATCAACTGTTTTAATGCATCTTCATGTTGTGTTTTTACTAGCATACACCAGCAGCTACAGCCCTCATTCCCTTTCTTGTTAACTGTAACTTCTAAATATTTTCTGCTTAGGATTTTTTAATTCCTCAACTGATTGGAAAAGACCTGTTTGAGATCTGGGAAGTCATCAATCCTATGGGCTTGCTCGTGGAAGAACTGACCAAGAGAAATCTGCCTTCTCCAGAACCCAGGATTACCAGGCAGACCGGGGTCAGCACGGTTCTGCCGGTCTACTTCGTCGGCTTGTACTGGTTAGTATGGAGTTAGCCCCGGGGCAAACAGCTGTAATGTGGGGAGGGAAGGAGGGACTTTCCCCTTTTCACTCAGGTGCCCTTTGGTCCACGTATTACAGAGAAGAAACCATATAGTGACTTTAATATAAAATGAATTACTTGAACCTTGCCAGTAACTTGTCTTTTTACACATCATGATGACAGTCTGCCCAAAGGGCTTAAGAAGCTGAAATGGGCCCATGGAAGAGCTTGGGTGCATGTGCTGCTTGAGCTGGCATGGGGACTTCTCAAATAATAAAACCCAATGGCTCTGGAAGGTCCACAGCTGTGCCCAGCTCCTTTTAATTTCTGAAGAAGACTTTTAGTTTGGGGTCAAATCAGGGGCCTTGCAGTCTAGGCAAGAGGACTGGCTTGCACCCATTACAATTGCCAGACACTTGTAACTGGTGTTTCAGCTTTGGTCAGTAGCTGACCTGTTTTTCTGCCCAGTAGCAGCCCTCATTCATGATGCACTGTATAGTGCTCAGGACTTTATGATGAAAATGTGTGCCTGTTATTATTATATGCTTTTTTTTCCCCCTTTTAGTGATAAAAAGATTATAGCTGAAGGTCCTGGTGAAACACTGCTTGCTGCAGAAGAAGAAGCTGCCCGGGTGGCACTCCGGAAGCTCTATGGGTACACAGAGAACAGGAGACCTTGGGATTACTCAAAACCTAAACAGGGATGGGCAGCAGAAAAGGCAGTCAGCAGCAGCTAGGTGATAAAAGCTGCTGCGTGTGTGTTCAGAGAATTCATAACTTCTCAGCTGAATATAGATGCATGAATATAGAAAGCAAATTTCAGCTTGGTCTTCTGAACATAGGGGCTTGAAATTTGCAAATCAGATGTGGTATTAACATTGTTTTTCTGACTTGAAATAAAGTCTTTTGCACAATGTTTAGTATTTAGTAATTTTCCTAAGTATTACAAAAGCACTCTTTTTCTGAACTCATGCCTTTTGGTTGGGAAGGTTCTCTGTGCATCCCAGGAGAGACCCTTCTTAATGATGTGTAACAGTGTGTGATGACTCCCTGATCTTGAGCATATCCACTGTGTATAGCAAAAGGGTTTCATGGGTGTTTTCTTGATACTTGTTTTGAGCGTGCTGCTATTAAGATCCATTGAATTACATGTGCAACAAGGACTTCTGGGTTGCTTTGTTTTCACTTGTCCTTTGATGCCCAACATATAGACATGGTGGATGATTGAAATTAACCAAAAAAGAGGGGCTATGTGTCAATGACAATTTTGTATGCTTACTGCTTGCATATGGACTTTATCTGCCATACGCACTGGTTTATACTCTGGGCGTAGGCACTGAGAGAGGCTGTGTTTTAGTTATAAATCCAGGTCAGCCGTGCTTCTTACGTGTTTTCTCACTGTGTTGGCTGTGCTGGGATGCAGATCCGGCACGGCTTCCTGCCCAGGGCATGTGCAGAGGCACCTTCTGCCACTTTTGAGCGTGCTCAGCTCCCAGAAGATGATGTTCACTGCAATGAAATAGGTTTCTCCAGACTGCCTCCAGATACTTATAGGGCCTACGCTATCAACACAGAGTGTGTGATTCTTGGAATTGTTTCCCTTCAAAATGTAGTCAAGGTCTGTTGCAAGGTGGAGCCTTCAGAGGGAGAAAGAAAGAAGCTGAAACAGGACAGTGGTTGAAGTGCTTCCTGCCTTATCCTTATCCTGTCATGATGCCAGGCTGCAGTCTTGGCTGTTAAGCAGGTCTGTGATGCAGAGCAGGATGCGCACTCGCTTTCACTGCTGATATCCACGGGACCCCGAGTGACAGTGAGGTTTGGCTGTGCTATTTGATGAAACATTTAGTACTAAATTCAAGCAAAGCAATTGGTTGTCTGCCACTGAGGCACATCCTCAGTATTTGTGGTGACTTGCATCCTAAGCAAAGGTAAAATGTTTATGTGGCCGAATAGCGGGGAAGTCTTTCTTGTGGTTTCTAGCTTGGGAGATCACATGTAGGAAAGCTCAAATGCATAAGGAACAGCATGATGGGTCTAGCATAAAATAATTAGAAAATTAAAAGATAATTTTAAGTGGGAAAAAAATCAGCTAGCTAATCTATTGTCAGCCCTGAGCAAGGCCGACAAGGTTACTGTATTCTGGGGGAGTAACAGCATAATCTCAAAAAAGGAGCTAAAACATTATACTTTTTTTTTTTTAACCAAATACTCCTGCTTTTCCATGGCAAATGGAAAATTTAAATAAGCTGCTTTCCTGTCATGTTGCTATAAAAAGCTGTGAAATCAACACATCAAACGATTTTTTTATGATGATGATGACGTATAGAAACCTTAGAAGAGCCCTACTTTTTGTCTTCAACTCTTACCAAGTGCTGTGGTAAACTTTAAGCAGGCTCAAACTATACACCTTCTCTTCTAAAGTATATCTGAGCTTTGAAGTTTAGTGTTAAGGGATGCATTTACTGTAGAGAAGTGGACATCCCAGGGCAGATTGTTTTATCTTTTCAGATTGATTCCACTGATCTAATGGTTTGGTTTTTGTCTGTTTGCTGAACCTTGCTGTTCTGGTATGGAAATATAAAACCTTACCTCTGTATATATTTACTGGTCTTGATATTACTGAAATTAGAAGAATTTTGCATTTAGTTCTGGTGTGGAAACTGATCAGGAGAAACAAAGTACAAGACTGCCATTAGAGGGCGACAATCTAAAAGTTCTTTTTTGGTCCGGTAAAAAAACAAACAAACAACAAAAAAAACAGTTATATTGATGGCAACTGCAATAGAAAGAACTAGGAGGTACGCCTTCTTTCTCTAGGTGGTTGGCAGAAATATACCAGTAGGTTTAGGATGATAAAGTTACAAAACCATTTGTAGAAATAATTCCAACATAAGAAGATGCTTAAGGAGAGAGAACATAGAAAAAAAATGGCTTGAGAGTTGAGTGCTAATGGAAATTATTCTCTTCAATTTTAAATGATACAAAATGAGATTGTTTGCAAAATATCTTGATTTATGGTTCATTAGGAATAAAATTCTTGCCCAAACTAAAGCTGCATGTCTGAAGATTTGCCTATTCCATTACGCATGCCTCCTGCATCAAGTAACAACTGTGGCAATGAGCTTAAAACTACTTTTATAATTTGATCTGCCTTTCATCACTAGGGAGCTAATGGCTTTAGAGCCTGGTGCAATTGAGTATCATTTCCTGTTTAAAATATCAGAGTAACAACTTGGTTTGCTTTTATGCTTTTTTGTTGTTATGGAAATATCTATTAAATATTCCATTTCTACTCCAAATAGACGCCTGCCTCTTTGGAAGCATGCGGGAATAGCCTGTTCAGCAGCTTGTATCCCTAGGCCAGTGAGACAGCATTTTAGAGGAAAAATGTCTTTCAGATTGCCATTTATTAGATGCATGTAGGGCTTAGGATAATTCATTATTGCTTCTAGTACTGAGAAGAAAATAATACCTTTGTATATAGATACATACTTAGTATATACCTAGATATATATGTACTCTCACTTTAAGACCCTTGGTAATGCAGATTGTTTTCTTCTCTATTGCTTGAAATTACTCGTAAAAATGAGACTCTATTTAGTGACTTGAGGCATGATGACAAAGTGAGGTTTGGTGATTTTTCTGATTTTCTTGATTCAGTGTCTGTGCAGCATTAACAGCAAATAGGTATTTCCTTATAATCTGGACCAATAGCAAAACGTTTGATTATTCGCAAGTTTTAAAGCTAGGCAACCTATTTCCTGCTTTATTTCTCAAATGATTCTTGCTGATTTATTTCTTTCTCCTGCAAGCTTGCCTTGGATCAGTGTCCAGGAGACAATCAGGGACCCAAATGAATTTGCTTGACCTTGTCACCCCATCAAAGAGAAAAATAGGCAATTCAGAAATAAGAAATTTGATTTTTTTCACAACTGGAATAGTGTTGTCACCATTTCCTAATAATTAAAATACATCAGGGACAAGGTAAAATTATAAATAAATAAATAAATAAATCATTTTTAGAGTGATCCTCCAAAATTTTGAACTTCATAGCCAGTATTTCAAAAGGGACATGTTTGTTACTGTTTCTTCACTACAAAATAAATTATTGGAGGAAATCTTAGATCTTTTAAAGCTATTTGTATCTACAGCTATGATTTGCAGTACTGAAAATGGCCAGTTCAAGGGAGGAAACTGAAATCTACTCATGCTGTGCAGCAGAATATATAGAGAGCCTTGCTCCTCGCAAGAAATTATTTATAAAAGGAGCAAGCAAATGTGGGAGTTTGTCCTTTTACTTCCAAACAAAATGATTTGTAGAGAGGGTGTGGAAATATTATTAGTTTTAACAGTATTTTTTCTCTATGTATTGACTGAGATTAGGTTTCTCCTGCAGCAGAACCTCCCTTAAGAGGATATTTACAGCTACTAAGGATTATCTGTATCTATTCAGAGCAACTGCATTAAGTTTTACTATGTTCTATGTTCCCTAGGATGGGTTTCTTTTTTTTTTTTTTTTAATTAATTTAGCTTGCCTCCTACTAGTGCTCTCTTACTTTTAACCTATTAATACTGCCAGTCACAATGCACTTCAGTCCTTTACTCCCTGCCTAATGGAGTGGCAGGTTGGATATGATAAATTCTTGGGGATCCTTGCAAATATCTTGGTGAGGATACAATTTTGAAGAGCCAAGGGCAAAACATGCACTGGTTAAAAATATTCCTTCCCCATCTAACGTTGCTTTTTCCTCAATGAAGATGCTTGTCAAATTACCCCTAATTCTCTTCTTCAAATCCGAGGCAGCTCTAAGATAGCACTAACTGATCGCAGTTTCCATAAATTAGACTGACTAATCAATAATTTAGATTCATCAGTGGAGAGGAACAAAGGCCTTTCTTCATTCCTATGGGAGTTTTACAGAAAACAGGCAGGAAATGCTCATTATCAAGTGGAAAGGGTACTGAAGCAACTGACTTGAATACAAATCTTTCATGGCTCAGGAAATAAGTTTTTAGATAAACATGAAAATTGAGGTTTTCCTATCCAGAGAACTGGGAGAGCATTTCCTAACTTAGTATTTAAAGCACTTTTTTTAGCTTTTTTTTTTTTTAATTAAATACCTATATAGATTCTATCTCTTCCCCTTCTGATTTAGAACGAGATGTTAGCGGATGCCTTAAACTACCCTTTCATCTCTAAAGTCTTTCACATCTTTGTCTCCTAAGGTCATTTGTTTGTTTATTCCTTGCTTTAGGCCATATCGGTCTCGGTCTCTTCCCCTCCCATCTACCTCCAGGCCCTAGACTGCCTTGTGTGTTAATAACATTCCCATGGAGTGGTTCCTGTAAGCAGGAAATATGATTGGGCTCCCCACTTTTTGCTTCTTTTAGAAGCCAATGTGAATATGCTGCCCTTTTAGCATAAAATGTTTCACTTTGCTTCTGGCAGGATCTTCTAAAGGGCAACATGAAACAACCGATTCACACAAGGCCTTGCCATCTGTGGTGCAGTTTATAAAGCATCCTTCAACTACAGGAACTTGCGGAATAATGATAAAATAAAACAATTTTAAAAGAGTTAATAGAAGGCTTGGCATATATCCTAGAATCAGGAAATGGCACTACAAGGATGACCCGAAAAACAAAATAGAAATATCTGAAGTACAAAATATGCCTATGACAAGTGTTTTGCCTTTACTGCAGCCGTATATAGATGTGTTCTTTCCACTACTTAGTGATTACGAACCGGAATAGGATCTGTTACACCTAAAGCATGAGGGAAATTCAAGAACTGTGTCAAATAAAGAGACAAGGTTGAAATTTTTATAAATTTTCAACATCACTGACCAAGCAAGTTACAAGGAAGAGAAAGATGGACCTGAGCTTTCAAATTCAATTACTATAAAATTAAAAAATTAAAACAACAACAAAAATATTATTTTTGGAACATTTTTACCACCTTTGATGTTAATCTGCTATGTTAACTGAAAAGGCAGCCTACATCCTTGTGAACCTCTTCTTAAAGCTAGTCTGGTGTGTCCAGATTAGTAGGAAAATTCTACTTTACTTTGCAACAGGAAGAGTACATGTCTTGCTCTTAATGCCTGATATCTGGCTCCATACAGCTTTCATCTATCTGACTTAAAACCTGAAAACGTTATTGTAATAATAAAAATATAAACTGCTGAGGAAAGAGATTAAGAAATACTACTGATCTCCCCATTTTTGTATTCTTTTTTGATAGATCTTTCTCTTCTATCTCTTGCTTTTGTGTGTCTCGGCCCATGCCCTCACCTTCCTCCACATCCTCCTCACAACCAGCACTTCCGCATGGGCTTTCTGACTTTCCCTGCTATGATGGCCACAAATCACTTCACATTTGGCTACATTACCCAAAAGGAATTAGATATATGGTACATTACCACAACATGGTGCTCAGAAGAGTTAAAGACCATTAACTTGAAAAGCAAGCAAGCTGAAGTGCTAGTGCTCCGCTCTCTGTTGTGAAGCCTATTTCCTACACACAGCTTCTATGGGTAAAGACAGGGTTATGAATCATTTACATTTTCTATTATGTTAATGTCACAGCAGTGGATGGGAAATGTCAAAGGGAAATCGCATTTCAAATAAGCACAATTTGGTAATTCAAACATATTTGTTTGATTATTTTCCTGATTTAGTTTTCTTGATTTAAATATCTGTCAACAATCAATAATGATCTGTATAAATGTTACCCCACTTTCTCTTATTTTGATCTTTTGCTAAAAAGTGTCTATTTATTAACGAGATATATCTCAAATAAGCACAGGAAAGGACATTAATTTATGCTCAGTTGACTGAATCTTTAGTAGAGCATATCGGTGAACATTCCTATCAGATAGACTTGCCATGATCTTTATTGGTATTTTCAGAAAGTCTTTTATATACAAATCTTGTGGTGGCAATTTAGCACAGATCCTGTATACTTAATCCCAGGATTAATTTTGTATGCTCATCAGTAGCGAAGCAAGATGGTTTAATAGCCCATTAGTCTTTCAGCATGATCATTTTCACGTCACTTAGCCTGCTGGGTTAATTGCTTTAAAATGGATATTATTGACCTCAATCCTAGCGACAAACAGAGGCTGTCTTATTCATCTCCCAAATGTACATTCTTAGACACTTGTTTCTTTTGGTCCAGACAATAATTTCCTTAAACTACGTGCTTGCAAATTATATTTTATATCCATATTATCCCATATTTGAGAGCTTACTTAAGTCCTGCTTTTGGAAATGATTGCCTAAGACTGAGCTATCTTTTGAAGATTTTTGTTTGATTTTATGTAAAAATGTTGCAAGAAGCCATTGTTATACTTTTGTGAGCAAATTAATGTTAATACTGAAAGCTGGAGCAGGTGCAGCTGGGATTAAGCACTTTCAGAATAAACAGCTGTCCAGTATATTTCCAACCACAAAAGCATCAATCTGATCATTTGCAGGAGAGAATGAAGCACATTCTTTGGGTAGAGAAGCTGTAGGAATAGAAATTCAGGGTCTAAGGTAGATAAACAGGAAAATGCATCAGGAAAAGTCAAACTGAAGAGTAAATCTCACATAGGGTTTTAGTTGTGTATTATTTGTGCAGTTTTATCATTAGTGATTTAGAGAGAAAGAAAAACAGTTGTTTGTTTTAAGGAAACTAATGTTAGCTGTGAATTACAAATGAGAGCAACAGAAATTGGAAAGGGGAGGCTGGAAGAGCCACAGGACTTACGCTGGTGTTCGGGGGGAGGTGAAATGGGGCTTGAGTGAACAGGACAAAAAGACTGTATGTCAAAATCCACAGCCAGTTTTCAGACCTGCGCATGTCTAAAATATAAGGCATCAATGCATATGTTGGTACTTGTACTTCTCAAGCCCCAGTCCCTATGGAAAGCCAGATTGAGATGCTTAGCTGTAGAAACCCAAATGTGGAGTAAATGTGCTTGTCCTCTCTGGTAGGATCTGAATCCCACAGAGATGTGGGTATTTGTAAAAGGGTGAATCCCTTTAACCCCATGAAATCATACTATGTAATTTCCTGGTGTAAATTCTCTTTGCAAAACACAGAATGGAAAGGGCCTGTATTTAAAAAATGTGATTAATGGAAGGCAAAGAAAAAAAAAAGCTTTTCAGTAACATGAAAAGCATCATTGCAGAGAAATGAAATATTAAAGCTCCTCATTGGGGTGGAAATATCTCATGTTTGCTTTTGTGAATTCTGTTCATACATCTGTGATTATTTAATATTATACTTTTTTCACTATGAAAACTTTTGACATCTGTATTAAAAATATTTGAGAGCAGTGCATTATACCTTGTTTTTAGGATTGGTTGATCATCTCACATTAATTAGCATTTCCAGAGAAATCGGTGAAGGAAAGCCCAGTTACTGATGCTGAGCACCTAGCCCTAGGGCTGTTAGAAGAAAACGATGAGGCAAACGCTGTGCAGCAGACCTGGCTCCTACAAAAGCCGTTGCTGAAATACATACTGACGTCAGCGATGCAAACCATGACCCCAAAGAGAGAGTGTAGGCACACCATTAAATCTGAAAAGATGTTAATCGCACGGTGTTGCTAGGCAGTTCTGCAAATCAGATCACTAACAAAACAAACTCTGTTCAATACTGTTTTTTCCTTAAAAACAGTTCGCGCCGTGGACAGACGTTCCTTGCGGCTCCGCACCTCCGTGAGCAGCAGGGCGCGTTGCTAGAGCCAGGGCTCGGGCGCGGCCCCGCCCGGCGGCCCCCGCGCCGCCCGGGACCGTTACTGGCGCCGACCGTTAACGGCGCCACGGCAGCGGCCGCCGCTTCGCCCCGCCCCGCCCCGCTCCGCCCCGCCGGGTCAGGCCAGGTAGCGGCGGCCGCGCCGCGTCCTCCTGTGCGCCAGGGGGCGCTGCCGCCTCCGGGCCCGGCGCCGCCGCCATCTCCGCGTCTCATCCCGTCAAGGTGTCGCGCAGGTTCCGCCCGCGCTCGTCATTCAGCCGCCCCGGGCCTGGCGCTGCCGCCGCCGCCGGCCTCCTCCGCCTCGCCGGCGCGCTCCGCGCTGCCGCCGGCGGCCGGCGCGAGCGGTGCCTCGCCGCGCCCCCGCTGCCCTCCCCGCTCCCGGCCGCAGCCCCGGGCGCCGCTGTCCCGGCGGGCCGCGGAGCGCGGCCGCTGCTGGGTGTGAGCGGGGCAGGCGCGGGCCCGGGGCCTCGCCGGCGGCGCCATGGCGGCGAGCGCCAAGCGGAAGCAGGAGGAGAAGCACCTGAAGCTGCTGCGGGAGATGAGCAGCCTCCCGCCCAACCGCAAGTGCTTCGACTGCGACCAGCGCGGCCCCACCTACACCGACATGACGGTGGGCAGCTTCGTGTGCACCTCCTGCTCCGGCATCCTGTGAGTGCTACCCGCCCGCGGGCCGGGTCTTGGCGGGGCCCAGCGCGGCCTGCGCCCAGCCGCCTCCCGCAGGCGGTGCGGGGAGGCACCGGTGCCTCCCGCCGCCCCGGGGGCAGCCGCGGCCCGGGACGGGGTCTGGGGAGCCTGGCGGGAGGGGGACGAGGCCCCGCAGCCAGCGCGGGCTGAGCCGAGGGGGTGCAGAGGCTGCCTTCCTTGGGCCTTCTCTATTTATCTATTTATTTATTTTTAAATTAACGCTAATGTCATCCACCAACACAGCTCTTAAGGTGTCGGATAAGGCTCGGTAATAGTTTGTGAAACAGCTCTATAAATTTCTTGGTTTGGGCTCTTCGGTGTTCTCAATAGGAAAATGTCATGGTATTTTTTTTTCCTCCCTTGTGTTTGTTACTTCCTGCAAAATTGGACATTATCTTTAAGAAATGGGTTTGGCTCTGATAGACTTGCATTTTTCCTGTTCCTCATTCCTGCATGGGCCTCCCTCTCTTTCTCCTCCCTCCTGCGCCACTGTGCTGGAGCAGCGTGTGTAGAACTGGAGCCCTCAGGATCCGCATGTCCCTGTGCTTCCCTAGGGAAGCAGGTGCGTGCATGCAGCTCAGGCAGGAATCCTGCTATCTTCATTGTTACTGTTTGCACAGCAAAATCTGTTTGCTTTCCTGTGGAGTTGTGCTTGTGGGATGGAGAAAAACGAAAGAATGGGTAAATTGGGTAATAATTAATAGGCCAGGTAATGTGCATCAGTGGTTGTAAGGGTCTGAGTTCAGGAGAAACATGTGATCTAAGCTAATTTTGAGGCCATTTTTAAGACATACTGAAGAACTATCCAGCAGATGCTGTTTTAGAACAAATTTGCCTACTATATAGGAATATAGAACAAAGTGAACACGTTAGTATCGTGCTGAATTTACATGGAACAAGCTGCTGTTGTAATTAATCTTTTTTTCCTCCTTTTTTATTTGTATTTTTGTAGACTTCTGAATGGGCTTGATGTAGGTATAAAAAACATTCAAGTTGTGGAATGAAAATAGAGTTTAGCTCTTGACATGTATGTGGTACTTAATCGGCCAGCTCTGGCTATTGTTTGTTCTATTAGCAAACTGTTATTTGTGCTGGCATGTGAAACTATTTTAAGCTGCTGTGCAGAGCTTATTTAATGGTTGCACATGTTCCTCCTGGTTAAACTGACAGCATGACAAAACTATGCCATGGTCTACTTTCTCTTATTTACAGGCTTAATAGGCAAATACAGCACAAGTTTTGTTGAGATATTTAGCATGAGTTTGAGAGGACTTGATCAATTTATCTGGGCTTGGTCAATTTACATACTCGGTCTACTAGTCAAATTTGCCATACTGTAAAGGATGTGCCTGCAGTGAAGCAATCAGTAAACAGGGGACACCTGTCACTGCTGTTAAATTTGTCGTCCTTTAGGGGTTTACCATGCCTAAAGAGAGTGAGCCTTCCTCTGGATGAGGTGTCTGTGACTCAGTGCGAGAAAACATATATAGTTCTTTTATTCTAAACATGCTGTTTAAAAAAAAAAATCTTTTTTTTATAGGCATACAACGCTTTCATTTGTTACAGCTAGTAACACCTACACTTAGAGCTACAGTAAAGAGCCACTGAAAGGACTTCTTAAAGTTTTATTCTGAAATATTTTTATGCTCATTCTTTCCCGTTGCCTTGTAAATGCCTTCCTAGGTTGTGCATGCAAGGTCAGGTGTAATGGCAGGTGTAATGGTTAACACCCAAGAACCTTGCCAGTGGGATTTTTTTTTCTCGTTGTTAGTTGTGAGACATAGTGCAGGGATAGGTCATGCTTACTTCAAAACTAAAAACTGTGATTTTTAACACTTCAAGCCTTAAAGCCTAGGGGTACTTCTGTCAGGACAGTTGTGTGTACAATTTGTTTATTAACGCTTTTCACTGTAGAATTCTACACCGAAGAAGAGTGACTTGGAAAGAAACCATGTAGTGGTAAAGGTGTAAAAGTACCGCTGCTTCTGCAGCTCTTCACAGCAGCTCGTGTTCTACCTCACTGCACTTGCTTTCCTGTAAGGCTTTAATAATAATATTGTCTGTGTGCCCTCTGACCAGTGTACGTTGCTTCCTATATTAATTTTATAATTTGATACAGGAAGTATTCTTCCATTCTACTAAACCAGTTCTTTCAGATTTTAAGTGCTCAATGCAAAATATGGTGCAGTAGCTCAATTAATGATGATAAGTGGTAGTTAGAATCACAGAATCATTGTGGTTGGAAAAAGACCTTCCAGATCATCGAGTCCAACCGTAAACCCTTCAACAGCCTACCTGCTAAACCATGTCCCTAAGCACCTCATCTACATGTTTCTTGAACACTGCCCGGGACGGTGACTCCACCACTTCCCTGGGCAGCGTGTTCCAATGCTTGACTGCTCTTTCCGTGTAGAAATTCTTCCTAATGTCTGACCTGAACCTCTCCTGGCGCAACTTGAGGCCTTTTCCTCTTGTCCTATCCGTAGTTATTCTGGAGAAGAGATCGATGCCTGCCTCGCTACAGCCTCCTTTTGGGTAGCTGCAGAGAGCGATAAGGTCTCCCTGAGCCTCCTCTTCTCCAGACTAAACAACCCCAGCTCCCTCAGCTGCTCCTTGTAAGGTCTGTGCACCAGCTCCTTCCCCAGCTTCATTGCCCTTCTTGGGACTGACTCCAGCACCTCAATGTCCTTGTAGTGAGGGACCCAAAACTGAATGCAGTATTTGAGGTGCAGCCTCACCAGCGCTAAGCACAGGGGGACGATCTCTTTTCTGGTCCTGCTGACTGTGCTGTTCCTGTTGCAAGTCAGGAGGCTGATGGCCTTCTTGACCATCTGGGCTGGGCACGCTGCTGGCTCGCATTCAGCCGGCTGTCGACCAACACCCCAGATCCTTTTCTGCCACGCAGCTCTCTAGCTGCTCTGCCCCAAGTCTGTAGCGCTGCTTGAGGTTGTTGTGACCAACAAGTGCAGGACTCGGCACTTGGCCTTGTTGAACCTCATGCAGTTGGTCTCAGCCTGTCCAGATCCCTCTGTAGATTCATCCTACCCTCGAGCAGATCAGCTCTTCCTCCCAGCTTGGTGTCATCCGCAAATTTGCTGAGGATGCCCTTGATCCCCTCATCCAGCTCATCGATAAAGACACTGAAGAGGATTGGCGCCAACGCTGGCCCCTGGGGAACACTGCTCATGACCGGGCACCATCTGTATTTAACTCCATTCACCACCACTCTTTGGGCCTGGTCATCCAGCCAGTTCTTCACGCAGCGAAGAGTCCACCTGTCTAAGCCATGAGCTGCCGGCTTCTCCAGGAGAAGGCAGTGGGAGACTGTGCCAAAGACCTTCCTGAAGTCTGTGTAGCACACTAGCTGTGATAGAAAGTTGCCTTCCACGCGCTTCACGACCCTCCTAGATTACTTCCTCTCTGCTGTTTTGTATTCCCAGCAATCATCTGGTAGCTTGAGGTCCCCCATGAGAACAAGAGCAGCTGATGGTGAGACTTCTGCCAGATGCTTGTAGAATGCCTTGTCTGTCTCTTCATCCTGGGTGGGTGATCTGTAGCAGACTCCCACCAGGATATCAGGTCTTCCCCCTGATCCTGACTCATAAACACTCAGCTTTTCCATCACCCACTTGGAACTCCATGCAATCAAAACACTCCCTGGCGTACATCGCTACCCCACCTCCTTTTCTTCCTTGCCTGTCCCTTCTGAAGAGCCTGTAGCCATCCACTGCCACACTCCAGTTGGGACCACGTTTCAGTGATGGCGGCAGTGCCATAGTTCTGCTGATGCATTGTGGCCTTGAGCTCCTCTTGTTTGTTGCCCGTGCTACGTGCATTGGTGTAGATGACATCAGTATCTCCTTAGAGAGGCATATTCTTCTAGATAGAGTTAATTCCAAACTTTCAAACTCTGATGCCTGGCTTATAGTTTTTTGCAGTTTTTTTTTTTCTGAAGTGTTTTTATCATCCTGTCAAGGACAATTTATTCAAAACAACAGCAACAACAAAAAACCCAAAGCCTTCATTCACATTTCATGGTTGTTTATCACTAAGTATTTTATGTGTAAAGAAAGATAGAAACACTAAATATTGCTAGATATAGTTTTTTAAAATTACTTTTTTTCCTCAGCTGCCTCCAAATGGACTGATTGGCTGGTTCAAGTGCTGCTAAAAGCAGTAAAAAAAAAAAAAAAAAAGACTATTATGAAAATTCGGTATCTGACTTTAATTGTCTGTGTCTTTTTAAGGTGAAGTATGAATACTGTAGGAGGCCGTTTTCCATGATACCAAAAGTTTAAATTCTCTCACTAGATTGGGTTGAACAGAGGAAAAGTTGAGCTATGTAAAATGGAGCAAGTAGAAGAAAGTTTTTGGATGGTGGCTTCATCTTAAAATACCTTTGCTTGTCCTCTGCTTAAATTCCTCTCATGTAGAAAGCAAGCACCATGCACGCTGCGCATAATTCTGCTTTCAGGTGTTGGACAAGAACGTAAGCTCTGTGGAAATAGATACCCATTTTTTTTTCCCCAAGAGTGGGAGGGGGCAGCCAACAATTGCTATAGCATTAGGTCAAAGAGTACTGTAATCCAAAAGGAAAAGGTTTCTTTTTATATACCAAAACCATATCTAGATGAATTATTCCAGTTTTCGTCTGGCAGAAGGGTTCTTCTGGTTTGGGGGAAATCCTTTGAACCAGAGGTTTATGTTGGCAGCCATGTCTAGTGTGGTTTTGGTTTTACTGTATGTCAGTGGCATCTTCCTCTGTGTTTCATCACACGCTTCTGCCTCTCTTCTCTGCGACCTGAGCATCTTGGCTTTCAAACACTTCTGTGCCTCTGCTCATCAGGCAGCTCCCAGCTCTCATAAATTAGCATATTTTATGATTCCTGAGTGGACAAATTTCTGTTTGATGAAAGACTCCACATCTGTAAGTTTCATACTATTAGGAACTTAGCGATTTGTATAGACAGGGTTAAATCAAATATGATTTTATATGGTAACTTGCTATTTCTCTTGGAGTTTCTAAGGAAGTATCTCGTTCGTGTGCTCCTACTACTGGCTTGTGCTGGTAAGGAGCAACAAAGATTTAGAATATTTTGTTGCTGTTTCCTGGATAAGGGAATTCTGTCAGCCAAATTGGAATATCTGATGGCAGATAGCAGTAACAAGTGTAAAAATATGTATCTTTTACATATATCTTTATGTAATGGCATATTATTGTGTGTGTGTTTTTTTTTTTTCCTTCCTCCACTTCTTCCCCCTTCCCCCCACAATTATTGCAGAAATTGAAATGCTCTGTATACATAATGTTGAAGCAAAGCTAATTCAGTTTGTGTTGACATGGCATTCAAATCCTTCCCCCTCCCCATCCCCCTTCTTAGGCACATGTTTGGAAAATGGTTCCATATGAGTATATATATGTATGTATGTCTTCATTAGGGTAGGCCTTATGTGGCTATATTTCTTTGGTTTTTATTTAGTGTATTTGCTGGAGAGTTAGGGAAGTGTCTATACCTCAGTGAATATTATGCAGCTGAGAAAGGAAGGATTTGTTTAAAAGAAAAAAAATGTTACATATTTAGAAGCACAGACAAGGTTATATGAGGTTTTTGCTGTTAAAAATAGTAAGTTTGTGAGATGGTAGAGGGTCTCCAGGGAAGTCTGCAAGTATTAGGAAGGGCCAGTCCACTGCTTACACTTTCTTTCCTGTAATAGCAATAGCCTAGAAACAAAAAAGGGTACTGTGACCCTGGGGGCTTTAAAAAGGCTCTTTTCAGATACCTGGAGATAACATCGCTCTATGATGGTGCTCTATGTTGGTTCGGGGTTGACTTGCCTCACTATCTTCCTGCTGCGCAGCAGATCAGATTTTTCTTGAAATCATGCTAGAATCTGAAATGGGGTAACACTGGGGGGCTGAATCACCTCTCTCATGGAAATGACCCTTAATCTCCACAGTAGCCACTTTTTCTCTCCCTCTTCTCCTGCCATCCCTGGCCAGCATTCGCTGATGCTTTGCAAACATTAGTTTGAGGTGAACACAGGAATGCCTGTTCTCTGCTCTGCCAGCAGTCACAAGTTCAACTATAATTTGCTATTGAATTACACTAATAACAAACTCTCAGTGCTCATAGCTAGTGTTTTGAATCTTAATGTTTAAGTTGCTGGGCTTCAGAATCTTGTATCGGTGGTTTTAAAGCGCGCTGTGGTTGCAAAAGCATAGGATTTTAGCAAGAGTAGTTACTCTGATGCTCTCTGGTAGCGTACCAGCGCCATTGGCAGCTCGGAGCAGCCCAGCAGAGGACAATCTCGTAGCTGGAGGCTCTGGCTCAGTGCACTTACCCTGGCATGACTGCTACCTCTAAAGAAGTTTTGCCAATAGGAGTGGACTCAAAGTGAGGGGTGTTGGAGCGTGGGCTGGCAGAGCAGCCTCACGTGAGCGAGTGCTGGGGTCCAGGGCAGTGCTCTGGTGGCAGCTGTTGCTGTTACTGCTGTGCGTGTGCAGGTCACAGATGGCCAGTGCCAGTGTGTGTGCAGCCTTGTGAGAAGGTGACTACCTGCAGTGAGGAGAACGTGCTACTCTTAAAATTTGTGTGTTACTGCTCTTGCCTAAGGACTCATCCATTTTGTTGCCTTGACAGGGGAGACAGTAAAGCACCAGCAGCGTGTGAAGCACCTGACAGATAGATGAGAAGAAACAGCGGAGGAGTTAGATCTGTTTCTCCTGTGGGAAAATAAGGTTTATCTCCTCGTAAGGGATGGTTTTACTTGGCTGCCTACCAGTAAGCTTCCTCCGTATGCAGACAAGTTGTTTGTGAATCGTTTGAGTCAAAAGTATTTCTATAGCTAAGGAAGGGTAAAATATAGGATTTTGAAGGAAGAGTAGCTTTAGTTTGGTTCTGGAGTTCTGCTTCGTGAATCCTGCAGCTGTCTTAGGGAGGATCTAGTTAGTTGATGGGGCTAATGCAACTGAGTGTCTGATGCTAGTTGGAAAGCATAAAAAGAGGCGCGTGGGTGTGTTTGCTGTTTTGCACTGTGTGTATGTTTTTATTTTCCCTTTTTTAAGCTGTTCCTGATGGTAGAATCTAAGTGTGGTTGTTTAGCTAAAGAACTTTGTGCGTGTCTTCTGGGTTGTATTTATATGCTGTGTAATGCAGCCTCTAGTCTTGCACTGCATGCTGCAGTATGACTTTGTATTCTTCTTTTGTGTAGGAGGCCTTTTTCCTCCTTTTTCCATCTTAAACATTCAAAAAATAGTCATATACTGCAACCACTGCAGCTTGGTTGCTAACTTTGCAATGCAGAGCATTAAAGTCATGCTCAAAATTTCCTGTCTTCTAGAAGGCAGAATCTCCTGAATCGCTAGTGGGGCCACATCCTCTTTTTCATCATGCAAGATATCTGACACTCTTGTGTTGTGGCCCGCACTGTAGAAACAGGGCATATTTCCTTCCTAGTTTATAGCAATCTAACTGTGAAAGTTCCTCAGTGAGAGAACAGTTAAGTTGAACAGACCAAGGTAGATGGAAACACTACTTAGCTTGAGTGCAAGGGGCAGTGCTGGTGCTATAATATTTAATGAAATATAACTATGTGAGGCGTCAGCTGGATTTCACTGTGCTGGCCTTTAGCCTGTGATTCTATAGTGTGGCTTAGTGAAAAGTAATTATTCAATTGTACACACACCGAGCAAG
Organism: Tinamus guttatus; assembly: GCF_059628265.1. NCBI lineage: Eukaryota > Metazoa > Chordata > Aves > Tinamiformes > Tinamidae > Tinamus > Tinamus guttatus. The sequence continues at coordinate 2,209,625 of NW_028288845.1, forward strand.
ATGTTATGTTTAAAGGAAAAAAAGAAAACGCTAAAACCAACAGTAGATCTGAAACTCCCTGGATTTTAGCTACATAAAGCTGTTAAGATTTTTCTTTAAAGTAAATACATTTTAACATGAGTATTGAGGAAAAAAATAGGTAATGCTATACTTCAGTTATTTGTGAAGAAACTATGCGTTTAACTGGTGATTCAGTGAAAGAAGTTGGATTATTAATTTTGGTTTAATGTGAAAGTTGGACATCTTGAGAAGTTCATTTACTGAAAAGATAAGTAGAATTAGCAAGTTACCTCAGTCTTTCTCACAGAACTTAATAAAACTTTTGCCCTCTTGCTGAGGCAAGAACTGAGCTGAGCTGCTCAGCCATATAGTCTAATTTTAGACACTTAAATTTGAAGAACTTGCTTAAGCAAATAACTTTCTGTGAACTTGTAATTCTTATGCCGATAGGTTTGCATATGACTTCTGCTTTCAGGGTAGTTTCAGTCAGTTTCACTGAATTTCCTGGCAAAGTACAGTGAGTTTGTTTTCAAAGTGCTTCAAATATCAAGGATTTTTAAAACTTTATAAATTGAAAGTGGCCTAAAATGTACTGATCAATTTTCTAAATAGTGCCCATGTTTTAATTTATGGTTTTTAAAAGTGAAAACAAGTTTTTTTTAGAGAGGAACAGAACTGAACTCTTTTTATAGGTGTGGTGTGAATTTAGACAAAGGTGAATTTGCAAAGATCAAGTCACAACAAGTATGTATATTTTTCCATGTAATCTGCCTAACTGGAAGTTCAAAGTGCTAAATGTTCTTTTTAAAAATTCAGCAATGACTGTAAAGGTTAAGATCTTTTTAACCTTTGTTGCAACAGTTTTTTTTTCATCCCCTGTTTTGATGGAAAATAATTCAATTTACAGTTAGCATTCCTGGAATAGTCACAGAGAGTAGGGAGTATTAAAGAAAACTACTAGCCTTCTCTAATTACATGTCAGTGACTTGCATTCCTAAGGGCATTCTCAACCAAGATTATAATTAATGCCAGGTAACAAATGTAAGCAATAAAGCTAAGTCTTATCGTTGTTTTGTTAGTAATTTGTTAGCTCTGTGCTGCTTTCCTGGAAAGCTTCCCTCAACCTCTTTTTCTGGAAACTTTCTTCTCATATACATAACCACACAATTTTATGTAGCTATGAGATATCAAAGCACTGTATGTTGTTATTTTTTTTTAAGATGGTATCACATAAACACAGGGCTGCTTAACCTGAGTGTTTTAACTAACACAGTTATATTGCTGTGCCTAGTATTTCTACTGTTTAGTATATGTTTGGTATAATGTCCTTGATTTCACAGAGAAAAACATGGTTAGATATTAATTAGAAATATTTGTGGGCAAAAATGGTAGTTAGCACATACTTAAATAAAAAGTTTGAGCAGCCTTTTTTTTTTTTTTTTAAACTGGCACTGTTGCCCAGCAGTTTGTTTTTTTTTTTTTGTTTTTTTTTTTTCCTCTATGCTTACAAGTTTTGACTGAATGAGGTTTGACAAGTAAGGCTTTGGCAAAAAGACTGACTTGAGTTTCTGTCAGCCTGTGTGATGTGGATATGAGACTGGTGCCAATTTTTCGTTTAAGACTGAGCCACTGAACCCTGGCGCTATTGCCTTAGTAATGGTAGCTGTCCTCTGCAAGCACAATAGAAACGTTTTCCTTTAGCTTCTGCCACTGTTACTTGCATAGTGTTGAGCTGGTGAAAAAAGAAGGATCTGGAAGGAGGGGCAAAGATAATATAGAGGAAAAAATGCTGGAAGCTAACAGAAAGATAGGTTAAAGCAAGAGAGAAAAATGAATCTGGGCTGGGGAATTCAGTTTAAGAAATCTAATGGTCAGATAGAAATTGTAATGAGAATAGGTCCCTGTAAAGGAAAGGGAAGGAAAACTATACAGAGACACAAGGTCGTCTGAGAGATGAACAAGTGAGGGTGAACAAGTTTAGGGAGGTACATGAGTGTTTTAAAAGGTGTAATAATATGTACATAAACTTGCACAGGAAGGGCCAGACTTAGTTTGTGTGCACCACTATAAACACTGGTCTCATCTAAAATTCAGTTCCTTAACTTTGCACACTAAATTTTACCCTAAGATGAGTTTGCATATAGCCTTTAAGTTGTGTGACAGTACCAAAATTACTGCAATTTCCAGAGGCAAGTCTTTATATTAAAACTGACTTAATTGTGTTTGTAGCTTAAAAGAGATTGTATCATGACAGTTTTCCAGAATACTGACTAAATGCTTCTTGCTTCTTTTAGGCGGGGCCTGAATCCACCCCACAGAGTGAAGTCGATTTCAATGACTACTTTCACACAACAGGAAATAGAATTTCTGCAGAAACATGGAAATGAAGTAAGTATTAAATGAAAAGTATCAAGTGTGTGGCAGCATTTTAATATCAAACTTTGAAATACTACTTACCCCATTTTTTTTTTCCCTAGCAAGGAGTAGACAGAAGCCACCAGTCTTTTGAAGCGATCATTTTAATGTTCTCATTTCACTTAGGCTGATGTCATCATAGTATTTCTTGTGTGTTGTTTTCACAGCCTAGACTATCTAGATTCATATGATCAGTGCTTCTGAGCTGGGTCGCATTTTGCTTTTGCACAAGGCAAGCAGTGCGCATCTGCCTGTATAGTGGCTGCAGCAGTGCTGCCTGAAAGATTGTTCTGTGACTAAAGGAAACTTCTTGCCTGTAGCTGTATTTTTACAGAGTAGGTGTCAGAAAGTCACTAGCCTCTTTCTTTGAAGAATATATGTCACTTTGCTTAAGGTCCTTGAAAAGAGGAAGGAGGGAAATTAGGAGCAACTGTATGTTTAGAGTAGCTTGGGGCAGCTTTGAAGAAGCAAGTGCCTGTGTGTGTGTGTTGTGAGCATTCCCCCCGCCACCACCCGGGGGAAAAGGAAAGCCCCGGTAAATCTCTGACATACAGAGTATGCCAACTCTGCATGTGGCTATTGCACTCCTCAATTTGAGGATGAAATAGTTTAAAAAAAAAAAAAAAAAAAAAAAAAACTGATAGCGGATAGTTCCTTCATTTTGAACTTCAGATCTGTACAGAAAAAAGAATCTTATTTAGATGTCAATTTCTCCTGATTCTGCAATAGTTAAGAAATACAACCAGCTTGCCTTACTGTTGCTTGAAAACTTGAATTATCCCTGCTCAGTCAATAAGTCTGTTTCTCCTTCTGGTTATAGTCCTGACTCTGCCAGCATCAGAAGTGATGTAGTTTATGTATCATTTATTATCAACGTAAAAACATGTAACAGATATTTAGAATGGTATACTGTGCTTTGGTAGCAGGGGTCTTGGTGGTGTTATTCTTACTCGTCCAATTAATGGACTGGAATGGTTTGAGTGAGCTACCTCATAAATAAGATGTTCTCCTAAATCAATTTGGGGATATTTGGCATCATAGAATCACTAGGGTTGGAAAAGACCTTCAAGATCATCAACTTCAACCATCAACCCATGGTCTATTAAACCATGTCTCTAAGTGCCTCATTTACACATTTTTTGGACAATGCCCGAGACCGTGACTCCAACACTTTCCTGGGCAGCCTGTTCCAGTGAGTGCATTGCCTTAATTCTAAAGTAATATTGAATCAATATTTGTAGTTGCAAATGATAGATGTCACAGTTCCTCATAAACTGAACAAAAGTGGGGCAATCTTCGCTGTATTTGGGGACATTTATAGCTTGGTGTTGCTTAAATCTGTGCCAGGTATGGGCTTTGTCCAGATTCCACTTTTGCTGACTTTGGGGTTAGCTCACTTTTGTGGAAAGAAATGGCAACTTGTTCAAGCTGCTACTTTAAGCAGCTTCTGGGCTTCCTTTTGAAGGATAAAAGTGTGTTTTTTTTTGTTTTGTTTTTTTTTTTTGTTTGTTTGTTTTGTTTTGTTTTTTTTGTGTATGTGGTTGGTTTGAGCGATAGGATTTCTACCCATCCCCCTATCTCTTCAGAGAATGATGCTGAAGTATTTCTTTGCTGTATTTACATGATAGAAATAAAGAGGAGAGGCAGGAGGAAATGAGTGCTCAAGAGTCCTGATGGTACGACCTGTGCAGTGGTGCCACAGTGGTCTGTGCTACTAATAGCACAGACACACAGGAGCTGATTGTGGCTCTTCGTTCGGCAGGATTTGCTAGCTTGGCTCTGTGCTTATGAAAGCAGCTATGGCTTCAGGACCAAAACTGACATGGAGATAGGTATGCTGGAAGTATAAAAGTTTTTTTCACCTACAGAGATTGATGAATAATATTGACATCAGAAGCTCTGAGTTGCTAAACAAAGCTATGGCTTGCTTATATAGCAGAGCTATTTCCAAATCTTTCTTTCTGTGGTGGTGTTATGTTTTGGAAAAGTTTTGTTGTGTGGCAATCTGCAGTTTTTACCCTGGGGTTACTTTTGGTTTGAAACTGAGAATATGGAGGGAGTAGGGAGGACAGGAGCAACAAAGAAATCTAATCTGACATTTACCAGACTCCTTAAAGGTAATATCTCATTAAAGCTTTTTAAACTAGAGATTGGCCTGTACAATCTTCCTATGCATTGGATACACAGTGGAATGTTCAGGTCTAAGCAAGAAATGAAAGTTCCGCAGGAACTTAAGGAAAATATATTAGCAGTGAGGGTGACGGAGCACGAGAACAAGCTGCCCAGAGTGGTTGTAGAGTCTCTGTCTCTGGAGATCTCCAAGGGCTGCTTGGACGCAGCCCTGTGCCATGTGCTCTGGGTGACCCTGTGTGTGCAGGGGGGGTTGGACTAGATGTTCCCTAGAGGTCCCTTCCAACCTTAAGGATTCTATGATTCTATGATCTACTGCTGTAGGTCTAGTAGCTTTTCCAAGTCTATTATAGCTTTTACCAGCAGACTTGTCCTATATTACTTTCTTTCCCTAGCTTAAAAAGCAAAAGCGTTCTTAGCTTTCCTTTCCCCCACTATCTTTGCTGTGTACCGGAGAACAAGGCTTCATGAGCCAAAGCTTTAGTTCGGTGGCCTCACTGAATCCGTGTTATTCCTACCCAGTAGACGTGTGTTAACAGGAGTTTCTAGCAGGCTGACTTAGTGCGTTGCAGGCAGCCTTTGGCTCTCCATAGCTGCTCCCCACAGACGTACCGAAATGTGCATCAGCGAAATAGTTCTGACATGGCTAACTGTTGTTTGGTGTTTTAAATATGTAGCACCGGAATAGAGGCAGCTGCCATCTCAGATTATTTCAGGCTTCCTGCAAAACTGGACAGATGCCACAGGATTCTTTTTCTTTACTAGTGTCTGCATGTGCTTTTTCTTTTTTTTTTCTTTAGTGATCCTTTACTTCCCTGCCGAATCACTAGAAAGAAAACCGAAAGCCATAAAACTATGGAAAACAGTAAAATCTGTTTCTCTCATCCTTTGACCCCTGCCTGGAACTCCTGGAAGCACCAAATGCTATTAAGAGGGAGGATTTTAAACTTGAAACTTTTCATGCATGTGTGTTTGTGTACAGGATGCGTAGTGGATGGGATGAGTTCTTAATTCCCTAATGGCAAAGTTGAAAACGAAAGTAGTTGCTCATACTGTAGGACTACAAAGCTAGATGATGTTTGGAAAAAAAGAATTGGTAAATGCAATTCTAGCAAAAAAGAAAAATCTCAACATAACTCACTGTTGAGTGTGGATTCAGGGATTAGTATGTGGATTTCCTCATACTAATGATATGAGGGAAAATGTATATAAAGACTTTGTTATAACATAGTGTATGACTTGGCCCAATTTTTCGTTTCCCCAATGTATTAAGTTACGATAACTCAGTGTTTCTGCCTTTCTACCTTTCTGGATTTTTATCTGTGTCAGGGTGAGTAGGCTGAAGGGAGTTGTGATTCTGTGTTTCATGCTGTGCTTGCCTGAATGTGAACTGCCCAGTAGCTATTTGGGAAATATCTGTTGATGTCCCTTGCAGGGTTGTAGCCTGTTGGCAGGAAACAGGTGCTGTTCCTCCCAAAACCAATTGTAAAATGATTCTCATGAGCTTTATGAATTTCACAGGGATAAATAAAGCTTAATCTTGCTTATTATTGTCAGCTGACTTAGGCAAAACTTTGTTTTATCTTGTTATTTAACAGCTTCTGCAAAAGAAGTAGGAGCAGGCAGAAGTTTTGCTCCTCTTAACCTTTTTGCAAAAGTAGACTTTAAATACTGCATACTCTTAAATCATTCTGACATAAATGCTCTCTTTGGTGGTCCTGTTTTATTTATTTCTTTTTTCCTTCATTGGTGAACCAGTGGGGTATGGACTAATTATACTATTCAGGGACAGTTGACAATGATTATGGATTGTTGGATATGTTCCACTGTTTCTAGGGGCTCCGACATAACTCGAATGTTTACTCTTGGCTCCAGCAAAGCCAGGCTCTTCTCCCCTAAGCAGAGTATTTTATTTTAGTAGAGCTTTGGTTATCAAAAGGGATACTGTAGCAAGACTTTGAGTGAGTGAACAGAGCTTTTGAGCCAGAAGCTTATTTGTGCTGCTTTGGCAAAAGCAACAATATTAATATTAAATGACTGAATCGGAGTATGACCAAAGAGATGGTGAGAAGGTTGAAGAATTTATTTTTTAGCTGTATGATGAGATAGGATGCTGCTTTATGCATCATTTATAAAAACTAAGGAGTGACTAATTCTGTTACAGGGGAGCCCAAGATGAAACTGGGGTGGTAGCATTATCTGAATCGGTCCTGCAAGTCTAATTAATAAACAGAATCATTACGGAGCAAAGAGGGGAGTTTAAATTCCGCATTGTTTGGCCTGTTGGATCCAAAATTCTCAAAGCATAGGTTGTTCAGGATTATTATTATTTTTTTTTATGTCTTGTGCTTTTATCCCCGTTGTCCCATAAGTAATAGCTGAGCATAAGTCAGCACATGCTGTGAATGACTGTATATTTGCTTGTTCAGGAGTCAGACCAGAGAGAACATAAGGCTGAAGCTTATGCTAAAGTACTCTCTTCACTGAAGTTCCTAGTCTGGTGTTCTTGTTTTTCACTGACTTTTTCGTGCAATTAATCTCTTGATATCTTGTGTTCTCTCAAATCCATGTAGGGGTTTTAAAGCTATGATGTGTGGAGAGTGACTTAAAGCAAGGATCCTAATGCCAAAGGTTTGAATGCTATACAAACTTTCCCCATTAGAAATCACTGGAAGTTGTATGACACAAAAAACCAAAATTTTGATGTTCATATCATAAAAGTAAATTTTAAATGTCTTTCAAATAAAAAAAAAAAAAGGTGATGGTCTAGTCAGCAAGGTTTTTACATTTCATCATTACACTCAGAGAACAAACTTTCCATTGGACAAGATTCAGTTGCATTAGTGAATTCTTATTTTAAGGCTGTGGAAAGGTAATTGTTTTATAGTTCAAATGCATATAATCATGCAATTTTTGTCTCTAACCATAAGTAGTATTTTCCTGTATTTGAGTTTCTGACTTTGATTTCATCCCATGATATCCCACGTGCTGACAAGCACAGTGCACTGCTGTTTGCTTGGGGGTGGGTGATGGCAGAAAAATTGGATATTATGGCTGGCTCGAGGCCTAATCAATGCAGTGCTGGAGCTGCCTGTCAAGTCAGCTGCTAGAACAGAAGTGCAGCCCGCAAGAGCGGCCAGGTCAGCAGCAAAGCAGCAGGACAATGAGCCTTTTGCTGCCTGCTGAATGCTGCTGGTAGCCGCTGCCGCTGTTCAAAGCGTTGGGTGGTACTCTGCAGACACAGACAAAACTGTGCCCTTTATTAGTTTCTCTTGGGATATTAAAGCTTTATAAAAGCTGCCTTTCTGAACAGCTTGTCTGTAGTTAAGACTTCTAAGAAATTGTACTTATGAGAACTCTTTATATAAAGAAACTTGCATGAAATTTAATTTGCATCTCTACGTTTGCAGTTTGCATGTCTAAGGTAGTAAGTGTTTTAAGGAGTGTTTGCATAGCTACTGCTGTCAAATGCTGCTTATTAAAATGAGAGCTTATTGCTGAGATGTGTGGAACTAAGTTCTCTTTTGGCAGCCGTGTGTTGTCATGGAGCCACCCTTGCCTTTTAGCGATGCTCTGCTTCCAGTTACAGAGAATCAATAAGGAGTGCTTGGCAGATTAATTAAACATCACTGCTGTAATAGTGATTTAAGGCCTGTTTCACACTTACACTACTGTTGTGCTTAGGAATTTAAACGAAATTGGTGGCTCCAAGAAACACCCCTGGAAGGTTACTTTGGAACATTTAATGTTCAGAGATTTGATTCCTTTATATAAAAAAAAAAAAAAAAAAAAAAAAAGCTTGCATGGAGCACCATTTTAAACACTGTGCCTGGACAGCTACCATCTTCCCTTGTACCTGTGAACACACTCTCAGAACTGTTACCTTCCCGACCTGTGTAGCTGCTGTAGATGTAGAGTCTCCCAGGCTCCAATTTGCCGGTTTTGCCTAGAGACTGCTGGCGTGGCCAGGCAGAGCCATGACTATTTGAGAAGATTTCTTGTCCAAATCTTTCTACCATTCCCCTCCCCGCTCCCCATCATTGCCCCTGGAAAGCAGAACGGCTCCGCTTTGTGTCAGCTGGAGATGAAGCGAGGAATGGGACGGGGAAAAAGGTAAAAAACTGAGCTGTGGGCTGATCTCTGTGCTGGTTTTAGTGCTGCTGGTAGCAAGATAATTGAAAAGAGTTTCTTTGATCTGACTTGCAGTTTTCTGTGATAGAAGGAAAGGGAAAGAATGTAATGGCCTGACATGGGTGGAAAAGGGGACCTCCCTCCCAGGTGCCAGTCTGTGTTTAGGCCAGATGGACACTGATCATCAGGGTTCAGCTCAGTGTGTTTTTGCAGGTGCTAGTTGTTCTAACGTGGTCCTTCTGTCTGTCTTAATCTGTGCAAAACTGCTGCCTGCCTTCAGTGCTTCTGCTGTTCCTCCCAGCGTGTTCAGGTCCGAAGGGGAGAGGTGCGCAGACTTGGCCGCTCCTGCCAGCTCCGGCCACCCGATGTTCTGTAATCAGCTGCAGACAGGACCTCTTTGCTCCCCAGGTCACGGCTATCGTGTGCAGGCCACTTTGTACAGTTACACATCAGAAAGGGCGGCCAGTACAGATCTTGCTGCCTCTGCAGAGAGAATCAAGGGAATTATGCTGAGGAAATCCCTGGCAAAGGATTGGAAGAAGTCTCCTGCTTTTGCTGAAAAATCACACATAGGTGTAGAGAGTCCAATATACTGCTACAGCCCTTCACATTCTTGCAGTGTCTGCCACCAAATTTTGAATATGGAAATATGGCTGACATGCAGATAACATGAAAGATTGTCTCACTTTGTTAAAACAGTGCTTGTGCTTTTAGCTACTTGGGTATGAGGGGCTTGTGACATTTTTGACCGAGTTCTTCACTTCTAACTTCATGTGAATTTGGTAAATTTTGTGCCATAGATGGATTTTTTTTTTATTTCTTCCATTATTAGACAACAAGTTATGACTTTAAATATATAAACTGAAATGGATGCACAAGAATTACCTCTTCTGCAATACATTTGCTGAATAACTGTTGGATAGCTCAGAGGCTTAGTTAAACCGAACACTGCTAGTCTGACCTTTAGATGAGTATCTAAATTACTAATTAATAACTACCTTTTGATCATAGCATTGGTTTCTCACTCTCATTGTCAGCTTCTATCCAGCATCTTAAAACAGGAACTGCTAAATGCTGTTTATGTGAAACTGAGACATAAGAAAACATAAAATATGCTGTTTGTCTAATCTTTCTGTTGCTCAGAGTCATCTTTGAAATGATCTACCAGATTTATCAGAATTGACAGCCAGAGCTGGCACTATTGCAGGGGTAAAGCCAAATGTTTGCAGGAGTTTTAAAGAGGGAGGGGTCAGGACTATTTCAGAAAAGGCTGCAGGAGGAAAAAAGATGTTCTTCTCAAAGAAACCTGTTTTAAAGCAGTGAAGTCCCTTTTTAAAAGGCACCTCATACTTGGCATATTGTTTTGATGGATTTTTTTCAGGCTACTTGCAGAGAAAATACTAAGACCTTGAAGAAAACCTGATGTTAATTATTCCAATATCTGCTTTGTGTCTTGTTTGGCTTTGAAAAAAGCTACCTTTCCTCTCATCCTGGTCAGGAATCAAAGGTGTCCATACATAATCCATATTGAGCATCTTGCAACTTTGCTGGTTCAAGTTTTGGTGATTCACAGCTACGACTAGGAAATGAAAGACCACCAAAAAGGTTTCTTCCCTCCCTTCTCTCCTACCACTGCTCACATTAAAAGTATATAAAATGATATCAAATATATCAAAATTATATATTCAGTTTAGGGATTGCATCACACTAAGTAAAGTATTTCTTTTTTAATTCATATATTCAAATAGTGGTTATAAATACTAAAGCTTGAGAGTATTTTGAAAGTTGGCATCTGGGATATAGTAAACTGGTAAAGGGGCTCTGGGGAAACGGTTTAAACTCTCAAATAGAGGTAACTGTATGGAATTGGGCGAAGGCTTCTAAAAATTACAAGTGGAATTCACATGCTTTGCTCCTTCCAGGATATGTATTATAAATTTTTTTGCAGGGGCACTATTTGACAGTGAAGCTGGATGATAGGATTTGCTTGGACTGTAGTGACAAGTGGTCTCCCAGCTTTAATCATTTCAGATAGAGCTAGTGCACCCTATACTGATCCAAACAGTTCATGTGCAGCATACATTTTTATGATTTGATGCATTAACTGTTTATTTATTTAATTTAAATAAGCTTTTACTTATGATGTCTGAATAATATATATATGTATTTTTTTTAATATAAGGTGTGCAAACAGATTTGGCTAGGACTATTTGATGACAGATCATCAGCAATTCCAGACTTCAGGGATCCACAGAAAGTAAAGGAATTTCTACAGGAAAAATATGAAAAGAAAAGATGGTAAGATAGCTCTAAAGTTTTTCTGATTTTAAGAACTGTTTTTTATAGAGATTATTTCTCTGATCAGGAGTAAAAATTAACTAATGTTTTTCTTAAAATCACTCTCCCTTTTGTGTGGCCTTTTACCTCGATCACATAGCTATATAAAGTAAAGAGACTTCTGAATAAAGTCCATAAATCACACAGGAAGTGGAGAAGGTAAACTATTTCAAGGATTTCTCAATGTGTATCTTATCTTGATGGATCAGAAGTCATTTAAGGTGGCGTTGGCAACAGCATAAAGCAAATTTTGCAGACTGTTATTACAAAGTAAAGATGCATGTGGTCTTAAAGGGCTATAGAATTTTGAAGGTTTGGAATTCTAACCCATTTTAAAGAATATATCTGACATATTTAAATCCTAGCTATTTCACAGACTACTGATAGAATTTATTGCTGGACTAGTGGTTAAAATGGCAAAGCTGAGATCTCCAAGCAATTTTCACATGTAGATGTTGGACAAAAATTTTCATGTTAAACTTACAAAAACAATTCCTCTTGTTCAATGTAGGTATGTTCCTCCAGAGCAAGCAAAGGTGGTGGCATCAGTCCATGCCTCCATATCGGGGTCTTCTGCTAGTAGTACAAGCAGCACACCTGAGGTGAAGCCACTTAAATCTCTTTTGGGAGAAGCTGCACCAGCACTGCACTTAAACAAGGGCACACCTAGTCAAGTGAGTAAACAGTGACAGAGCCAAAGAGGACAGAACTGTTCAGCTGTATCTTTCTGTTGTTAGTAGGATGAGAAATTTTGCAATAGCAACTGCTACCTAAAAATATGAATATCACTCCAAGTAACTTTATGTATTGAAGATCAGGCCCTAAGTTAAGTTTATTTGAGAAGTAGCTACCTCGTTATTGACCACATGGAATTTTTTAATGTTTTTTTTTTTTTTTTTTTTTTCCCCCCCTCAAAGTAGCATCTTTCAGTGTGGTTGACAAATTTAATTATTGTTACTTGCTTAAAGGTCAATACTCTGAATCCAGTGTGCTGCGCTTTCTTGCTTCTTTTTTTCTTTAAAGCAATAAAATGGCTGATACAGTTAATTGTGAAATTAGTAGAACGTGGGTGAAAAGTACGCATGTTCACTGTTACTTTATATGTATCTGCAACTGTCTTATCAAGGGCATTTCCTGGTGTGTCTGCATGTTGTTATGGAATGCCAAAGTTCGTTATAGCTTAAGTCTGTAAGACTTTTTGGAAAGCTGTTTTGCCATTAGAGAACAGACAGCCCTTGATTAGAGTTGTTGCAGTCTGAAAACACAGAATCTTGCAACCTCTAGCTTTCCTATGAGGGTTTTTTTTTATCCTTTACTGAATGCAAAATTCAGAATGCGATGAATAACTTTTCTGATTTGCAAACCTACATCTTACTGCTTTTATTTAACACTGCAAGTACTATAGAAACGCATAATTTTGAAGCTGTTTGTTTATTTGCTGCTACTTTATTCTTTCAAGGCTCTTTAATGAATGGAAGCCTTTTCCAGAATTCCCTTAACCATTCCAGTATCATAGGTAGAATGCCTGCCTGCCCTACGGCATCTCTGTGTCGGATAGAGCATCTTTAATAGGTTACTTGTTCCTGAAGTGATTGTCTACGAAAATGCAGTTTTATTTCATAAACTTTGATTTGGAAGGAATTACCAGTGAGGAGAGTATTAATGTAGAGCTATTCTAGAAGTACTCCGTCCTTTCAGCATCTTGCAAAAAAGTCACTGTAGTAAAATATCAGTTGCTTTGTTTGTTTAGCTAATTAAAATGTTATTGGTAGTCTCCTGTTGTAGTTCGATCTCAAGGACAGCAGCCACAAGAAAAGAAACAATTTGATCTTCTCAGTGACCTTGGCTCAGATATCTTTGCTGCTCCTGCTCCTCATTCAACTGCTACAGCGAATTTTGCTAACTTTGCACACTTCAACAGTCATACAGGTAAGTATTCTGAGCAGACTATCCCTTTTAAACTTAGCAAAAAATAAAAGTATATTTTACAGCTTTGAACTACAGTAATTTGAGGTTAGTTTCTGTGCCTTGAATGTTTCATTGTTTAACTCTTACTTATAAAAAAATCTACAAGAAGGCTTGAAAGCAAATGATGGTAAAAGCAGATACTATGGGTATGTTTTCATCAGGCAGTAGTTGCTATAGTCGTTTTCCAGGATAAGTATGATTCAAATGTTTTCTGCCTATTACCAGGACTTAAATTCTTTGGGGGAGTGAGTGAGAATGAGTAACATAATGTGGAGAGAGACTGATATTAGACCTTCAATTTTCTTTCTGAAAATTAATAGGAAGAGCATTCACAGAAAGAAAACAGATGTGGAGACTTTAAAGGAGTTCAAATACATGGACAAAAAATGTCAACTTTTTAGAAGACTTCTTCAGTTTAAAGAAATTACTCTTTCTTTTTTTTCTTCCTTTTTTTTTTTGTCTATACCAAACTGAATAAAGCCCATGTGGGCAGTATGCTATAGTTTCAGGAAGAATAAACATCCATTGAACGTATGTCTTGACTGAGATGGGGGTAGGCCTTCTTAAAGAATGTTTTTAGTAGAATATATTGAGCCCTCGGGGTTTATTTTCAGCTCACAGATCTTGGACCTTAGAAGTCTATTCTAAGGAAAAAAGCTGATCCTGTGATGACTGAAGTATATTGTTGTTAACTTGCATTGTAATTGTGGGAAAGTATCTTTGCCTGACTTGCCTGAAAGAGCTTTTCATACTGTTTTTTTTTTTTTTTTTTTTTTTTTTTCCTGAGGGAAACTGACTTCTGACAGAAACTGGCTGCTAAGTCAGTAACAATTGGAAAAATTTGTTTAAAATTGTATTAAAATTCGTGGTTGGTGGGACACAAGTCACATACCTGAGGAACTGAGAAAAGTATCAAGATGTACTTAAAGGAAACATTTTAAAACATGCTGTGAAATGTTTGGCTGAATTTGGTAAGGCTGAAGAGGACACGCTGTTGCAGTGATTTTTTGGTAAAATGCTTCAATTAAATTTCCATGTTAATCATGGAGGTCAATTTAATTGAGATGAAACTTGTGCTAAGTGGCCAGTGTTGCAAGTAATTGAAGAATGGCAGATACTTAAACTCTTTCCCATAACTGCAATTCTGTTCAAACTTGTACTTGATGATTCTGTAGGAGTTTCAGGACATGGAAGTTCTGCTCAAGCAGTATTTCAATATTACTCCAGAGGTAGACAAAATTCTGCTGCATTTCTTCTGGGTAATAGCTATAAGGGTAGGATGCAATGTGATCACTCCAGATTTTTTATTACAATAATTGCAGATTCCTGCAATTAGGGAGGGATCCTCTGGATGCCTGACAAAAAAAAAAAAATCAAATTCCAAACATGTGATTACCGAATGCTTTTTTTTTTTTTGGTAAAGATGTTTTCTGGCTCAGTAGTACAAAATATTAATAAGATTTGGATAATGTGTGATAACCACAAGGCAGCGTTAACTGGAGCAGGCCATGAGAGGCTACAGGCTCTTCCCTTTAGATACACAAGGTGAATCTACCAACTTGTGCAAAAGAAGTTTTACGTGTTTGTTTAGGGAGTCATAAACATATAACTTGTCAGCCAGTCACACTGTTGCAGGGGATGGCAGATCTTGCGTCTGATCCAGCACAGCTTTCTTAGAGTCTAAGGTGTAATGGCTGGTGTTCTTGTTAGGGCATTGATGCTTTTGCTACTCCTGCAGAATGGAATGGACTGTTCATGAGTTCTATCTGGTAACTGTGATTGTGTAAAGAACTTGCTGAAGAGCAGTGGCAAGGTTGACATCAGCTAAAGGATTTCCTCTGCAGTTAAGACACAACCGAGTGTAGAAGCTGCAAGGAAAACATTTAAGAATCTCTAATGTGATGTCCACACATAAAGCATGAAAATAACCCTGGCAGTGTTACCTTCTCATATATTCCTCTTTAGGAGTTTCCTGATACACCCTGCTGCCTCAGGACATTGCTGTATTTTGAAGCGGAATCATGCTGACTGCTCGTTTACCTTCTGTATCTATCTTACAAAGTTGCATAACTTGTGCAAAGTGATGATATTTTGAAGGAAGTAGGAGGAGTGCAGAGTTATCCGCTGTTGCTTGCATACTGCCACTAGTGGCAAAAGAAGCTAAGAATTATTTGGCCCGCAGTTCTGTGAACTTGCGGTACCCGAGCAATAGATTTTAGGAAGGCACAGGGTAACTGTCATGGATCATGAGCAAGAACAGACTTAACTGAGAAGAAATATAGTAGCACAACGCAATTATTGTTTTCTGGAGAATTATTTTCAATTTTATAAGTAAATAAGTACAGTCTTTGTTATAGAGGTTTTTGTTTTGGAATATTCCACTTTGTAGTGGAAACCTCACAGGAGGAGTTGAACAGTGCCTGGGAGGACTAGCTTGTATTGCCATGACTGCTGTGTTGCCATCCATCCAACTTAGCTTTAGTCAGTTGCAGGTTTAGACCTACCTGTTATCTGCTGAGGTTTCTTATGTTCGTGTTGTTCTTGACCTTCTAGGTGGAGAATTAATTTTGGAATTGACAGTCCATCCTTAGAACATGATGTCCATATCATACAGGTGCAGGAAAGTCAGGTCCTTATCTGGGCCTTACTCTTGTGCTATTTTCTCATGGTAAAGTTTGAACCTGTGTAAAATAATGCAAGGTGAATACCTGAATACTCTGCAGAAGAGCAGAGTACTATTGTGTTAACATGGGCTATCTTGTAACTCACACTTTGTATCATCTGATTCAAAATAATTATTAAACGTAGACTGTAATAGAGTACATTTCATTTTTTCAGTGTCAAGATTCACATAGCTATCTGTTTGATAGTTGTACAAAGACATTTTTTTTCCCAAATCTAGGAGTAATACACATTTTGTGAACTTAATTAGTAAATTAAACAGATATTTGAGTAGCTCATACCCAGTTGAAGTCTTGCTGTAATAGCATAATTTCCATTTTTAATCAAATTGCAGTTGAATTCTGACTGGAATTTGAAGCTGCAGACTTTAGAATGGTGTCTATAATGACAGAAACTATTTTTTCCTCTATTTTTTTGACAACTTTTTTCTCCTTGCCCACTTTAAAGGGTAAAATTGTAGGGCTGCACTTACTCTTGAGACTTGCTTTCTCTTCTTCCCTGCCCATCTCACCACCACCTTCATTGTTGACTCTCATGAGCTCTCTTAACAAAAACTTTATGAAGTAGAGTCGCACCTTGGCCTTTCTCCTGATCCCCTACACGAAGGGGAAATACTTGTACTTGTGATTGTAGTACTAGCACTGTGCAGTAGCTTGTATAAAAATGCCCTGTTAGTTTATAAACTTGTAGAACAGATGTTTTTAGAAGTTTTTTTTTTTGTGTGTGTGTGGAATAATGTAACTTTAGGCAGCTTACATGACCTACAGCAATATTGAAACCGTCAGCATCATTTATTGTTTCTGTGGATGTGGAAGGGCTGGCCTAATAATTCAATGTATTGTCGTTTTGTTTGTTTTGTTTTTCTTTTATTTAAAGAGCGACTTAGGTTATCTATTTAAAGGGGTTTGATTTATATTTGATTTAAAACATTTTCTGTTTGCTTGTAACTGGCTAAGACTTTCAGGGCAGCTTACAGTCAGGCAATTCCTGTTTAATTTTTCCATTCTTGAATGACCAGCTGTTCAAACTTAGGTGGATTTTAACTTTTATTTCCTCCTATAGTATGACATGAAAGGAAGGACCTAACTGAAATTCTGTTCGAAATTTCCTTGGATTTTATTTTGTGGATTCACTCTGTGAATGTTATCTTCTTGACATTGGTATTAATTTTCCATATTCTTGTACTTTTAGCTTTTTGTAAAACTTAATTTTCCAGTAAAATGCACTTATAAGCCTGGTGGAAACTGTTCAAGTGATGCTAAACTAAAACCCTCCAACAGAGAAGCTCCTTTTATAGAAAGAATTCAAATTGTTGTATAACTGTTGTTCTGATTTTTATTCCCAAACAAACGCTTGGTTAGTCCACAAATCCTATTTTGGGGAGGCACTGTTTAGAGTGATACCTTCTTTGGCTCCTACAGCTGTCCTTGATATTCTGTGCTCTTTGGTTGGTTTTCCCCAACCCATGTCCACCCTGAACACTGTAGGTCTAAACTAAACTGGACTTTATTAGGTCGTGTAGCTGCGAGGAGGAGAATGTGTGAGGAGAGAAGTAGCAGCAACTGACCTAGGTCTGCAAAAAGCAATTCATGAAAATTTGCTTCAAGAACAGCTTTTACTTGTAGAGTATCACATATAATTTTTATGTTAAAAAGAAATTACAAGGTAGAACACAGTCCCTGGAGGCTGTCATGACCATTAATTAACTTAATACATCTGTTTTTGTGGGTTTTTTTGTTTGTTTTTGTTTGTTTGTTTGTTTTCCCCATATCCATTAACATGTTTTGTTCCTTTGCAATTTACAGCGCAGAACTCTGCAAATGCAGGTTTTGCAAACTTTGATGCATTTGGACAGTCTAGTGGCTTGAGTAATTTTGGAGGTTTCCCCACAGCAAGTCAGTCTTCTTTTCAGCCCCAAAATACAGGTAGAACTCCTAGCACTTTTGATTAATATGTAATTGAAGTAAACCATACCTTTAGGTTGGAAGACACTTAAGTTTATTTCTTGCATCTGCCTGCTTGAGTGCAATCAAGCTGTCTGAAGCTCTGGGGAAACTCAAAATGAATTCCTTCTGTTTGGTGTTGATTTTTTTTTCTTTTCTTCTTGTGTGTGTTTTTTTTTTTTAATGCTACTATGAAGTCTGATTTTTGAGCACTGTATGTTTGTTAGCTCTACACCTGAAAGAATTAATAAATAGAATGCAACCATATTACTTATGATAAACATTAAATTGACTTTTCACCTTGGAAGGGTTTCAGTAAATGCAGAGGACATCAGACTATTAAAAGCTTATGTCTCTGTGTGCATATATATACTATATATGCACACATTTTATGACTGTCAGAGGGTTTCATGTGTAGAGCCTACTACTAAGATTTATTTTGTTTTTCTTTAATTTGTTCATGCTTTAAAACTCTTGCTTGAGCTTACACTTGCTGTTTGTCTAGATCTTTGGCTGACTGACTCTTTTCCTTTTTTTGTTTTCTTTTTTCTTTTTTTTTTTTTCTTTTGAGTGTGGTGTCGTTTTAAACTTTTTTTCAAATTTTCTTTTTCCCTTCTTATGTTAACTTTAACCCACACACAATTTCTGGCTGTCCAGCGTTCAGAACGCTTTCATCTAGCTGCAGTTTTGGTGAATTTACTTCAGCTTTTCCTCTCCAGGCTGTGCACAGTAAGTTCCACGCAGTGGAAAACTCAGCTTGCTTCATTGTTTGCCATTGTTGTATAGCATTTTCAGTTCTACTGTTGCATATGTCTTAACTTCATTGATTAAGATATTAAAGTTGTCTGTCTTTTGTTGTTGTTGTTGTTGTCGTTGTATGGGTGGAATCCTTAACCAATTTTTATCTATGTTACATTTAATGTACCCAATGGAACAATTTAATTAAATTTAAATATGACTGACTTAGTTTAATCTAACACTCTGGACTCTGAACACTTGGATGCTTGTAGCTTTAAATACATTTCTATTTCATGAACCTCAGCCAGGTTTTTCTAATTGGCTTGTCTTTGAGGTCAGTAGAGACTTGATATCAAAAGAGCTGTGTTCTTTTTCTCTCACCCCTTCTTGATTGGATGCAGTTTGAAAATCTGAAAATAAAAGAGTGTAATAGTCTCTCTGAATCTTGGCATGCAACTTTTGGACCTCTAGGCTGTGTTTTTTGCCTGGAGTCATGAACAGATATTTGAAATAATCAAACATATTGTACCATTTAGTAAATCCAAATAGCAGCTGTTAATTAGACACACTTGAGAAGAAAACGAAGGTCCTGTATCCTGAATTTGTAAAACTGAGAACAGTATTGATTTCCGCCCCCCCTCACCCCCCAGCAAAGTGTTATTGCTGAAACTGCTTTAACAGTTTGTGGGTAGTGCATGGTTTTGCAATATCTGACTGTGATTAAGCTGCTAAAGTGTTTTTTATCTCTGATCTACAGTCTAAAAATTAATGTGGTAATCCAACATGAATTTGAAGGATATGGCAAAGGGTGTCAAACCTGTGGGATGGTGCAGGGGGAAGATGTTGCCTCACATAACCCCAAAGAGGTAGCATTATTGTGACACTATTTGTGGTTGGAGAGACTTTGTGTCTTTGAGTACTGATCATGTTTGACTTGTTTTGTTACAGGTGGAAGTGCTGGATCAGTGAATGCTAACTTTGCTCACTTTGATAACTTCCCCAAATCCTCCAGTGCTGATTTTGGAGCCTTCAGTGCTTCTCAGAGCAACACAACAGCAACCGCAGTCAGTAAAGCTGCAGTGAATAAACAGAATCTCCAGTCAGCAGACAAATATGCAGCTCTTGCTAATTTAGATAATATCTTCAGCACAGGACAAGGTATTAAACTTTATTCTTTCACGAGTTTGTACTACAGAGCTTTTATTCTGTATCACAAGGATGTCTGTCTATCGAAATAATAAGTTTTTTGTATTCCAAGATGTCTGTTCTTTAAACAATCAACGGAATTTCACTTATTTAAATACTGTGTTGCTATGTACCCTTAATATGCATAAGTTTAAAAGATGTAAATTTAAATTTAACATGGTCACTCCAAAAGGATGCCATCCTAGAATGGATATTTAGGAACCTACTTGCTGTCAAAATGAAGAATACTAGATTGAAATCTCTAAATAAAGATTAGTGCAGGGAGCATTTTTTTGTGATATACTTGAGCTAAAACCTCGGGTAAAGTTTGTTTAATGAAGAACTGCAGTTACTTAGAATTGTAGTAGCTTCCTCCTACTAGCACTTCACTAACATGTAGATTGGTTTTGTGCTTGTTGAAGCACTAAACGAGTTTCATCAGCTACCAAAAATTTTTATACTGTAAATGATTCTGTTGATCTTTACCTTAAGCTTGCCTGGCCTTCACAGTTTCTGCTCAGGTGAACTTGTGTTAATTGGCAGTGGATGACTGTTCTGCCAAAGCTGAAGTTGAAAGTACTTGCATTTAATTAGCACAGATGCAGAATTGAGCTTCAGTCTGTGTTCCATGCAAGCCTGCAAGTAGACTACATTCAACCAAGTAACTCTGTTTCCTTGGCTTAGCAATCCTTGTGGAGAGATAAGGTGTAACAGTACAAAGATTCTAAAACTTTAACCAACAAAGTTAATTCTTTTATTAGCAAAACTGCCCTGTATATAAAGAACCAAGTAGATACTCAAGGGTAGTCCTTTGGTAAAAGATGCTATGGCATCGTAGCTTTCTTCCTATCTATTATTTACAAAAATCTTTTGAGTTCAGCCCTCCTGTTGACGTATAGACTTTTATTTGGTCTGTTTTGTTATCTTCCCTTCCCTTTATCATGGCTCTCTGACCTTCATGGCGTCTTACAGAATACTCTGTTTGCTTGGTGCCGTAAGACTAGTCCTGTAAGGACATTGTCCCTGTAGAAAGTGACTGAGAAGCAGCATCTTTCAATGCTTATAAATGTAAATTCAGGATGTGGAAAAGCTTGAGTATGGGTTTACATATTGCTATGCTGAGTAGACACTGCTATTTATTCTGTAACACTTTTACTCCTTCTCGAGTGGTGTGAGCATTCAAATGTTGATCTCTTAATGTAGAGGTTTGTTCCAAAACAGTATCTGTGTTTTTTAAAAAAATGAAATCTTCTAGCTAAAGAAAAGACAGTAGTATTAAATCATTATGTTCTGGGAAAAGCAGAGGCCTTTGGGGCCAGAGAATGTCTATTGAAGCATGACACTGTTGCCAGTAGCAGGGGCTTGGTAACTTTTTTAATAGGCCGTAAGGCATATTTCATTTATAAGATGGAAGCTGAAGTATGTCTGTGTCTGAACTTCCATGTAATAGTCACCATTAGCAGAGCAGAAAGTAGAAACCATCTCTGTTATTTTTAATCTAATGTCTCTCTTGTAGGTGGTAGTGAGCAAGGAAGTGGCTTCAGCACTGCAGTGACAGCATCAGCAGGTCCTGCTTTGTCAGCCCCAAGTCAGTCAAGTGCATCTTCAGACAAGTATGCGGCTCTAGCAGAGTTAGACAGCGTGTTCAGCTCCACAGCAACCTCTAGTAATGCATATACTTCCACCAGTAACGTTAGCAGGTACTCTTCATTAGCATTAATGGGTCTGTAAACCCACTTCATCAGTATATGGAAAATAGCTCAAGGAAAAGTTGCTTAAAGTTGGTTATATTTTTTTTTCTCTTTACCAAAAAAAAAATTAAGTGAATACTGCTTTTTATTTATTTATAATAGCACTGTATAAGAGAAAATGAATAGTGTAAGGAGAATGTTCTCTGCATCTTTGAAGTTATTACAAATATCCTAAAAACCTTTGTCATGGATAATGCTATGATCTTAAGTATGCATACAAATATTCTGTCTAGGAAAGTGTTACCACCTAAAAGGTTTAGTATCTAATGTAAAGAGTGCCAATCACTTGCATTTTGATCATTAATGAAAGCTATTTGCCTGTTACAGCTACGCAAGTACCTCTAAAGCCTTTGCTTTGCAACTTTATGCTGATGGCTTCTATTCAATATTCTCTCTCTTGCTGTTGGTGGAAAGGGCTTTCCATTGCTCAGCATATTATTCACTGACCCTGTCATCAGGGCCTCAGATCGTGGCATCAGTGGATTATACAGAAGTGCATACCAATTCCGTTTCTATTCTTTTACATGCCAGCTATAATTGTAGACTATATTTAATTGTTAAATGAGTGATACTGACACTGAACATGTGGATTATTTTCAGCAATGCTTTTGGAACAGTACCTGTGGCTGCTACTGCACAGACCCAGCCCGCATCTTCGAGCGTGCCTGCTCCGTTTGGAGGTATATAAGAGTTACTAACACTTTTGCCACACTGTTAGCAAACACTAACGATACTGAAGTTCCTAAAGGATGCCCAAAAAATAGTTGTCTGTGTAGGTCACACTTTGCAAGTTAATCACTTTATTATCAATTTTTTTTTTTGAGGTCATGCCATATTTGTGTATCTTTGTAAAAGATGTATAAATGTAATGCAAGTCAGGCTGACTGTTTTTAAAAGACTTTGTTTTATTAATATTTTTTAATCTTTCAGCAACACCTTCCACAAATCCATTCGTAGCGGCCCCTGTTGCCCCAGTGGCACCTTCAACGAATCCATTCCAGACAAATAGCCGAGGAGCAACAGGTTAGAAAACTCTCTAATTCTTTAAGTCTTTTGTTCAGTTAGTTAAAAATAGGATGCAAAAGTCAAGATTCATTTTTTTAAAATGTCAAAATTACCTCTTTCAAGATATTTTTGATACTCCCTCAGCTATTTGTATGGTCACTAGGATACCTTTCAAGACTGAACTCCTCTTTGAAACTGGTTTCATGGTAGATTGCCCTGAAGTTGGGCATCTTGAAGGCCCTACTGCCAAGCTGTTACACTTGATTTTATTCATTCCTCCCTTTCCAGTTGTAGTATTTTATTAAACTAGTTTGGGGTGGGTTTTTAAAAGAAAGATTTTTAAAAAGTGTACTGTGGAATATACTGCTGTAGAAGTCTTTAAAAATCTCTAAGACTTTGCAAGAGACTGGGGGTTCCTGTTCTGCTTTAGTTAAAATTCAACTCTTGCAGAAGCCATACAAGAGCCCGTGTGCCGATACCAAACTGTATTTGGAATAAAACTTGATTCTGCAGGAGTACCCTAAAAATGCTTTTTTTCAAATTAATATGAAGGTGGTGCCTGTTCACAGGATCAGGGATTAATTAAAATAAATGTTGGTTGAAACTGGTGGATTGCAGGTTTTTGGTGGATTTGCAGGTCTCCTGTAACAGCAAAACAATGATGTTGGAATATATAATCTGAATGCTCATGGCTTACGTCTAATTTTCTCAGGATTCTGTAAATTATAACTTTATAATAGCTTATCTCCACAAAAACAAACAAACCTGTGCTGTTTTTACAGCACTAATCATGAATTTAGCTGCATGGTATTTTGTGCTTATTTTCATTTCTTAAAGCACTGCTGTCTTTTGGCACTCTTATCTACATGGACTTCTGGGTGGGGGAGAGTTTTCTGTCTTAAGTCAGTTGTCTGTTTATGTGTGTGTTTTAATGTTGAACTGTGCTTTGCTCAAAGTTCTAGGTAGAGTGAATTAAGATGATCAGGCTGAGTTAAGACCGAATTGATCAGATTCATGTTTCCTGCTAAAATGAATTCTATTTCCAGCTCCTTTTGGGTTGCTTTGCAGCTAAATTTAACTACTTAGTGACTCTTTTTTTTTAATTGCACGACTAGCTATGCTATTTTAGATCATCTTTAAGAACTCGTAGCCTTCAGAAGCTGCATTCTTAATGGACTGTGAAGGAAGTAACTTTAATACTGCCATTTTGTAGCCATCCACACTGAAGTAAATTGGTTAAATCCACTTTAAATGTGATCGAACTTAACCACTCAACTCTTCTTCCACCTTCTAAATTCTGCTGCCCTTTGCTTGCAGAGGTTTCCAGCACTTTCTTCTGCTACATGTTAATGAGGTTACATGTTAGATAATAGACATACTGACTATAGATAATATTCTACTTCTTCCAATGTAAGGTGCAAGCTTGTAGTTTATCCTTTATGCTCAGCTTACTTTTTGCATGAGCTTTGCTGTTTATTAGGTGGGATATCTGATTTGTAGCATTTATTTTTAGGTGTTTATTATGTGAATTTATTGCTGGTCATACTATCAAAAAGTTATTTGCTTTAAAGTGTTATGCATATGTAAAAGTAGTTATCTAAGAAATTATAGCGTATAAACTATTTGACATTGTCTGGTCTCTTTGTGGCTTCCATAAGGCCTCTCGGGAGCAATGCACTCTCACATATTTCCTCAGGCTCATTTTGGTAGGTGGCCACATTTGGTATTAAGTTTCGTGTGGCTAATTGTTCTTGCTTGTAAAAGCTTAATGGCAGCTATCTGGTTCTCTGCACATAGATTTCAGGAGGTTCCTCCCATCTTTTAAAATGGCATGGGTGTGGGTGTCTGGCAGCTGGGAGAGGTGGGGGAGAGAAGCACAAGCAACTTGCAACTTGCATTGAGCAACTAAAACAAAACCATTATTGATAACCTCCCTGTCACAGAGAATGTTATTTTGTGTGACTCCTGACATTTATACTCGTGCTAACTTGATGCCTCTTGGAATATCCTAAGTCACTGCTCATATTGTGCTTTTGGGTTTGCTGTTCTAGCAAGATTTGCTGTTGCATAGGTTCTTCACTAACTGCAACTTGAGAACAAAGCTAGTGTGTTAGCTCAGTATGTATTTTATCAATGGTTTATGTATGTATAATGTCCTGCCATAAAGTAATTTGGGGGGTAAACTCTTAATTAAGCTATATTAACTACTTTTTTTTAACCGGGCTTACCTAAAATCTGCAAAAAACTTTTAACACTTATAGGTCTGTTTAATGTTGAAGTTAAAGCAAAAGCCTGGTATGTGTTTCTACCAAAAAGCCTTCTATATGTCTCTTTCTCCTAGAATAATTCCCAAAAGTCTTAATAATGGTTTTGTTGGTGCATTTTTGCAAATAACGTGCTTTATTAATTTGTCTGAAAGCATGTGGAATTGCCTATATGCTTTATGTTATTTACTTGAAGTGTTCAGCAGAGAATCAGATGAAAAGAATTCCTTTGTTTTGTTTAATTCTTCCCTCAACATTAAGAGTGTTTGCAGTAGGCAGTCTGCGTGCTAGTTGATGTGCATGGTGAGGATTTTCTCTAAAGTAATGCTGAGGTTGGGGCACAGCAATGGGATGCATGTGTTCTTTATAATTTTATTTTTATTCTATTAATTTATTTATTTTGCTTCCTTAAAATGAGGGAGGTATTTTCTTCCTTTGCTAGTGGGAGAGAAACAGGGGCTTATGCTGCTTGAAAATGCTTGTTTGTGACTTAAACCCTCTTACCAGGAAATACTGGGAAAAGTATTTAATAACACAGAGCATGTGGAAGAGAATTCCCTTTTTAGAAAGTTTGTCTGAATGTTTACTGAACTAGCAAAATTGAAATTACTCTTTTCATTTTAAAATGCAGAAGTGAAGTCATGCATCTTGTTTTGTCAATCTGAGTTAACAAGTCAGTTTAGTAGTTGTAGAAGTTGAATCCAGCTCCTGTATGACCTCTGAGGCTTTAGGATATTCTATTTAATATGTTATTGCAGTAATTTGACTCATGAAAAAGTGATTTCTTGCAAATAATTGAATATTACCTTTCCCTACCAGCAGCAACATTTGGCACTGCATCCATGAGCATGCCTGCAGGATTTGGAACTCCTGCCTCCTACAGTCTTCCTACTAGTTTTAGTGGCAACTTCCAGCAGCCCACATTCCCAGCCCAGGCAGCTTTCCCTCAACAGACTGCTTTTGCTCAGCAGCCAAATGGTAGGTTTATACAGTTTGGATAATCTTGTTTAAATGAGGAGCATGGAGGAAATACTTCTACATTAGTGGTAAAGAGCATTTGTTTTTTATATGAAGTTAATAATGCTGATACAGGGAGAAGGATTGTATGCTGTAGGTCAGCTCTTTAGTTGGCTTGTCTGAGTGGATTTTGTACCATGACTAACTGAAGCTTTATCCTAGTATGATACAAAAATTATAAAATTACTCCTGGACATTAGATCCGAGATGGTATGGTTCTTAAATAGTAGCATTAACAAAGCAGTCATGTTGTCAAGTGTCATCTCAGAGTGTCCTCTTGATGATTCAGTATTAATAGATAAACAATAATTCTTTGGAGCAGTTTTTCTCCAGAGCAGAAGCAGATCTAGTTTGGGCCTGCTCGTTGTTATCAGAGTGAAACTTGGTCCCAGACACGTCTGTTTGCTTTACTTGAGTATTATAGCAGTAGGCTCTTTAGAGAACTGAGGATGAATTACTTCTGATTGGTGCAGTCCATAGGACTGCACACTGAGCATTCATATTGTCTTGCCCTATAGCTGAGATATCATAGAATCATAGAATCATAGAATGCTTAGGGTTGGAAGGGACCTCTAGAGATCATCTAGTCCAACCCCCCTGCATACGCAGGGTCACCTAAAGCACGTGGCGCAGGACTGCATCCAAGCGGGTTTTGAAGATCTCCAGAGAAGGAAACTCTACAACCTCTCTGGGCAGCCTGTTCCAGTGCTCTGTCACCCTCACTGTTAAGAAATTTTTCCTTAAGTTCCTATGGAATTTTTGATGTTTCAGTTTCCGGCCATTTCCTCTAGTCCTATCAGTGGCCACCACTGAAAAGAGACCATCCCCGTCCTCTGCACTCCCTCCCTTGAGGTACTTATAGACACTGATTAGATCCCCTCTCAGCCTTCTCTTCTCCAGGCTGAACAGGCCCAGCTCCCTCAGCCTCTCCTCATAGGGCAGATGTTCCAGGCCCCTGATCATCCTTGTAGCCCTGCGCTGGACTCTCTCCAGCAGCTCCACATCCCTCTTGTACTGTGGAGCCCAGAACTGGACACAATACTCCAGATGCGGCCTCACCAGGGCTGAGTAGAGGGGCAGGATCACCTCCCTCGACCTGCTAGAGATGCTCTTCTTAATGCAGCCCAGGATTCCATTGGCCTTCTTGGCCACGAGAGCACACTGCTGCCTCATGGTCAACTTATCATCCACCATGACACCCAGGTCTTTCTCTGCAGAGCTGCTCTCCACAAGGTCGGTCCCCAGCCTGTACTGGTGTCGAAGAAGTAATGAAGTATGAAGAAGTAATTTGCAGCTGGGGAGGATGAAGTCTTAAAAACTCTGGCTGTTTTTTAAATTTGTTTTTAATTACTAAATAGGGTCAAGCTTTAAAAACAAAACTTTAATTTTGGAGGAAACACTTCCCAGTCTTAAACAGTTCTGGTTTTCCTACTGCTTTTCAGCACTTTCAGGACTTAGCACCTGAGACACTCAAAGTTCTTACTGAAATTGAATTTATTTCCAGTGTATGAAATGTTTTTATATCTACATCTAGGCTTATTGGGGTGGAGGAGAATGCTGCATGTTTAAATTAGAAACAGTTCTTGCAAGTACAGCTAATATTTACCTAGTATTGGAACCAATTTGTAAAAGCAGTCCTAATATAAATGTTGAGTGATAAAGTCAAATTTAATCTTGTAAAATCCATATATTACTAGGTTGGCTACTAGTATTAATATTTTCACTGTTTTTTTTTTCCAAGGAGCAAGTTTTGCTGCATTTGGACAGGCAAAGCCTGTAGTAACTCCTTTTGGACAAGTTGCAGCTGTTGGAGTATCTAGTAATCCTTTTATGGTAAGTGAGTCCCTGCAAGATATTAGCTGAATGTATATCTGAAAGGAGGCATAAAGTGTAACGCTTAGTTTAGACACATGCAAATTGCTTTCCCTTCAAATTGGGGAAGGCAGCATGTGAATCCTTCTAAATGCATTCGGTATTATGACAACATGGCATTCATAGTGCTGCTCAAATTGAAATAGAGCTAGATGCCTACGATGCTCTTTATAGTAGCACAGTTTGAGAGCTACCAAAAAATGAAAAGTTGCACCATAAAAACAAATCTTTCCTAGTAAGTTATATTTCAATTGATATTCCATGCATTTAGAGTTTGTGACATTGGAAAAAAAAAATCTTAAATCCTAATTTTTTCCTCTTCTCTCTCTCTCTCTTTTTTTTTTTTTTTTTTTGTTGTTGTTGTTGTTGTTTTTGTTTGTTTGTTTGTTTCCCCCAAGGCTGGTGCACCAACGGGACAATTTCCAACAGGAAGCTCATCAACCAATCCTTTCTTATAGCCTTATAGACACTTTACCTAAAAGAACTCTTATGTGGTCACATAACATCTCTGCGCCTCTTGCACTGTTGTCTTGTTTCACTGATATTAGCTTTAAACACAAAAAAAGTAAAGTAAAAATAAAAGCCTGCATTGTGTACCTTAGGAAGAAAAAAAAACAGTACAAAACAAAACCACCCCCTGCCCACCATGAGGTAATAATGTGCAAAACAGAGGGCTGTGGTAACATCCTTGAACCTGTGAATTGGCAGGTAAAAAGTAGCGGTATCATGTATATTAAAATTGGCTAATAAGTTATTGCAGATACCACATTCATTATGCTGCAGTACTGTACATATTTTTTCTTAGAAAATAGCTATTTGTGCATATCAGTATTTGTAACTTTAACACATTGTTATGTGAAAAAAAATGTTACTGGGAAATAGATCAGCCACTTTTAAGGTGCTGTTGTATCTCTTGGAATGAATGAGCTACATCATTTTAACCATTGGTATTGGAAGTCATGAAGTTAAATTGAAGGTTTATTCATTTCTCAAAATGTTTTCCTTTCCTAAGAGCTCTTCTATTTATACATGCCTAAATCTCTAATGTTAGAGGGATACCTGTCTGCATAATAAAGCTGATCATGTTTTGCTACAGTTTGCAGGTGAAAAAAAATAAATATTAGAAAAACAATTGCATGGCACTTACTTCTGTACAGTAACATTTTATTGGGTTAAAATGTACGTATTTTGAATCTGACACACAAGTTATCTAAAGCCATATGCTCAAAGGTGAGCTCAGCTGAAAATTTCCACATGCTTAGTCTTGGATATGTCTCATGTTTCTTTTGATGTCCTTGACCTGCTCTTCTGGTTCAAGGGGAGTAGCTTCCTTAACAGCAAAGTATTTCAGTGAACTTGGATTATTTTGATAGAACAGTTGTTTAATGAAGGACATTAGAAGCACTGAGGAAAGCAGTAACTTCAGGGAAAAGAATTGACTGGGATAGAGGCATAATTGTGGGGCAGCAAATGTCAGTATTTAAGCATGACTTATCTGTGATCAGAACAGTGAATCTGATCACAGGTATAGTGCTCCTTCTAGTTCTATCAGGGCCCACCACTGAAAGTTTGTAGAGTAGTAAAAATGTCTGTCTTCTCTAGCTTGTAATAAGATTGTAAGAAGTTTATAATACTCTTTATATCCAAATAAGCAATGATAGGCATAAAGGCGGAGACAACTTGGTTTAAGTTTGAGTCTACTACTGGCACTAAGCAAACGAATGTAGGTATCTCATGACTACATAGATTGTAAGATTAAAATACGATTTCTGACCAGCTGAAAAGTGATGTTATTGCTGTTTCCAAGATAACAGGAACACGTTAGATCAGGTGATTTTTAGGTGAATTTTAAGAAAAGGATATGCAAGCCAATTTGAGACAGAGAATTTTTTAAGGTAAGAAATTTCACTTGTAATAGTGATTGCTTGAATATTTTATTTGTTTATTTCAACTGAAAGACTTGATCACTGCTTGTAAAACATTGTATTTTATGCCTGTTTTGTTTCTTTTGTTGCCTGTCCACGGGGATTGGTAATTTCTGTAGCTTACCTTTTCTGAAATATTGAAGAGCCCACAAAGCTGGGGACAGACTGGTTGTATAACAGGTTGCTTACAGTAGTATTCCTCACTTAAATGCTGTACTGTCCTATTAACACAATTGATGCTATAACAGTGGTTGTCAGATTTGGACTCTGATTTTCCCTTCCCCTTCCTCCCCCTTCAGCAAGAGCAGCTGGATATGGATGCAGGGTGATGTGGTTTATATCCCAAGAATTTTTGGGAAATCCGCTAAATTCTCCTGTGATCGAGTTGTTTTCGGGATTTTATTAGTGCCCTTGGGCTCAACACAATTTTTAGTATGGTATAAATAGTTGTAGTTCTGATCTGTTACTCTTACCTGGGTGGGGCTCATGACATGTTAATGCAGTAATAAGTGGGAAAAGCAAGAATTCAGAAGGAATTATGGAACCCGTCAACATACTTAGAGCAGGGAACTAGACCAAATTGCCTAGATATCTCATCAGTAAGAGAGAAACAGCCCTCTGGAAGGGACACAGTCCTGTGCTGCCATCATGTGAATGGATGCAAAGCCTTTGGACAAGAGCTAAGGAGATGGAAATCGCTGAAGTTGTTCTGGTCCAAACGAAGCTGAGTACTGCAAAAGGACACTGAGCATAAACTGACACCATAGCCGTTTTGTTGGTTGCTTTTTTTTTTTTTAATAATAGATGTATTTACAAAATGAATTCTTGTCATAGAGACTTCTGCAGCTAGTTACTCACATAATTGCTCATGTAATTGGCATAGTTCCCCAAAAGCCATATTTCCATTAGCTTTTCAGTAGCCTCTTCTGCTGTACAGATTTGAACTTTGTAATTTCATCTGCTTCATGTTGTAGATGTTAATTTGGAGAGCTTCTACATTTTTTTTAATCCTAATATATTAATTCTTTCACATGTAGGATACAGCATAAGATAAAACATGAAACAGTTCCAAAATGGGGGATGTGATGCCCAGATACTACATTCTAAATTATTTAACTTGAATGATTGCATAATTCCCAAGTGCTGTATCAAATCAACTACTATCAAGAGTTTTATTTAAAGGGAGCATATCTGGTTGGAATTACTGAAAGATGGGAGCTATAAATAAAATGCAGATAATTTGCTGTCTTGCAGGGAAAACTTCTTATGGCATAGAAGTAAGCTCAAACAATTTAAAAGATTGTTTTTGAAGAATTATATCATTTTGACTTGTGAGCTGAATAGGGGTAAGTATCAGTCTCATTGCAAATTTGTACATAGTGATAAAGGAGTACAGTGGAACTGACCATCTCATGAAATTAACTCTAAAGTGGACATCCTCAAATATGGTTGTGACATCCATTAGTTTACTTCAAAATTGAAAAATGTTCCAATGTAACTAATTAGAATTGGAACTAATTGTCCCTGCCTTATGGGGGCATTGAAATGCCTCCCCATGGTTAAAAACAAAAAAAAATACAGTCTTTTAAAGGGCACTTAGAGTGCTGTCTCCATGCATCTTGAGCTTACGGCAAAATTTTCACTGCATCGATAGCAGTTTATCTGTCTCTAATGACATGAATTCTTAGAGTTCTATCATTCTGGATTTGTGGGATGTATTTATCTGTAGAATCTGAACAGACTGCCTCTTGGTGATTAGTGAGAATAAGCTAAAATGGCAGCATGGCTATGCTCTATGGTATTGCAGTAATCAATTTTCGAACATACAGAAAGAGCAGTTCTAGAAAAATAGTTTATCACTATCTATGGTAGCATATATTTAAAATGTGTGTCACAACTTACAGGTAAGAAAACCATAAGCCTTAAAGGTTTCCATAGGAAGTTTATCCGAGGATCACTTTGCTGCTGTGTGGTAGTTGTTTTTTTCATTTAAAATGTGTGAAGATGTTTGAAAGTGAAATTGCCTTCCATTGCAATCCTCAGCAGAAGTGGAAGTTCAAAGGTGTGTTTCCTAAGCTTTCCTGTTGTGAGGTTCAGGCCTCTGAGTGCACTTGCCTCTTACTGTGAGCACTAATATAAGTTTTCATGTTAGACCTCTATTATTATTTTTGAGTTGAAATAGATGATTGCTTGGAGTGGGGGGAAAGCAGAGCTCTGTGTGCTGGAGCCTGTTTCACCAATCCTACCTGATCAAGCTTTGTGTTTCTCCTAAGTCATTGCTCAGGTGATGGAGCCTTCTGCACTGTTGCTTGCAAGCAGCTTTTCTTGTCCTTTCCCGTCCCTGCACCCGCTTAGTGATCAGTACTTGCACCAGCTGCACTGGTAGTTCTGCATTTGATGGACGCAATGGTATATATGCTTCTGATGAGGAAAATCCCCGCTATGACTGTAAAGTAGCTGCCATAAATGAGAAACTGGGAAATGGGATGGCAGGGAGGGAGAGGAAGAAGCAAGAGCTATTTTATTTTGTTAGTAAAAAACATTTAGGGTGTCTTTACACTGCCATTTTTCCCTCCCTGCCACCTGCTCCCCAAAATGGTCCTGTGGGATACAGAATTCCAGAAGTCTGGCTGCCCGGCCTAACCCCCTACAAGTCCGATGCTGGAAAAGCAGAGCGAGAGAACATGCTTCCTTACTCCCCATCTCAAGAAGGCAGGAGGACAGCTGCCCTGTACTATCTGATTCCTTTCTTTTTCTTTTTTTTAATAGTGTTGTCAAATCTCTTCCCTACTTAAAACTTCCCTAAACTAATCTTATTCAGGTTGGTTGTCGATGAGTTGTAGAAGAGTACTGAGTTTCTCTTATTTTCCTGTGAAACATAGAATGCTGCAAATAGATGTGCTCCTGTCTTTTGTATTACAGCATGCTCCAAGCTTTTCTCACTTTGTAAAATTGATCTTGGTGAGCAGCTGCTTTCTCTAAAAATTCTTAGGCAAATTTGTCAGTGGGTAGCTTTATCAGTCGTCTTACTGAAATCCCATCAGGTATGACACTTCAAAAAATTCTACTTTGTGGTTTGAACATCCCTTGACATAGTATGGGCATAATGAGAATTAAGATTTGGTCTTTGAGCAATTCCAAACTTCTGAGTACCCAAATGCTAATACTGTTGAAATGTTCCTGTTCTACCTTACTGAGCCTGCTGAAAGATGAAGGTTTGAAATGGACCTTACTCGGCGTCCAAGTTTAAACTAATTCTGAAAGCTGCCTGGGACTCATGAGACTGATATCTTCAGAATTAAAGCATACATGTAACTACATAAATTAGAATGACCCTAGTAATGAAGATAGTTTGGATTACATTTTACTTAGCTTCCTAGTTCTGTTTAGGGTATTTTAACAAATTGACGAGTAGTAAACATTTAAATAAAAGGAAACTGAATCATAGGGAGTGCTTCTTTGCTTTAGCTTTATGGAAACTTTCTTAAAGGAATACCAGACATGCAAAACTGATAGGACTAAAGGGCAAGTAGGTTATAGTGGCTGCTGCCAAGTTCACTTTAGAGGAACCTGTTTTCAAGTGAGTGACTGCTAAGCTAGTCAGGGAGCTAATCCCTTCCCACCCCTCGTCTGGAGGACAGGAAGGGGCTGGGGAGTAGCATGGACAATGGTGCTTACCTGTGTGCTGATATCCAGTCCCAGGCCTATTGAATCTACTACAGCAATGGTTAAAATTGTCTGAATCACCAGCGCAACAAAGTTGTTGAAGCCAAACATTAGAGCGTAGCGCTCCATACTTAGGTTGACAGCAATCTGAAACCTAAAAATGAATGTACACATTAACTTATTTCTTGTCTTTCTTTTTTTCTTTTGAGTGGATATTTCTGCTGTGTAACTGATAGTGAGCAGACTTGGACAGAAACTTGTTCTGTGGGTTGCTTATCTCTCCATAGCTCTATGTAACCTGGCTGTGGAAGGAACCAATTTTCAGATTATTGCACTTGTATTTAACCCTAGATTTCTCTGTAATTCCCATTCAAAGATACTTTAGAGGCCTCCAGCCACTTACAGAACTGCATATGCCTTTTTTTAAACTGTATTTTCTAACAATGCATGTTTCACTTTGCTTAATTTACTTGTGTGATAACTCTCTAAATGCTGTGAAATGCAGTAAGCTACAAACATTCAGAAATGAAGGCTTGTATTTATTCATTTGATGTTTAGCAAAGATTTACACAGCTAAGTGCAGAATAAGGTAGTTACTTGGAGTAACCATTATAATGGTTATGTCATAGTAACTATAGTTAACCATAATTAATCATACTTAACCATAGTTTTATATAAGTTAGAAATAGTATAATGTGCTGTTGCCACAACTTATTCAACGTCTTATTTAAAGGGAAGTGTTCATTAAAAATATCATAAATGTAAAGTATGATATGAAATTTACTGATTTAAATCAACAGAATTGTTAGCAAGGGTGAGTTATACTTACGTTGCTATTGTTATAAGGAGCATATAGCATGCCTTAAAGGCAAGGTAGCCAGCATAACATGCCCAGATGTTGTTGGTGAAGTGCATGAGAAATAGAGAACCAGCATCCATTGCAGAGAAAATCCCCAAAGCCAGTTCTCCAGACAAGTCCCAATTCAGTTTGATATAGCCAACTGCCATGGATGTTGCTGAACCTAAAAATTGAAAATAACAGTTAAAACTGTAAAATAGTATCATCCCTTTAGAGCTATGGCATAATTAAGTGAATGGATCATCCTAGGATCACCCATGTGACTCTTGCTTAGGTCTGCAGTGGGCTTCGATAATGGTGTGGCTTATGTACACTGTTAAATTAGGAGAGTCTTCGGTTTCCCTTGTTTATGGAGCTATCCTATTCTGAATTACTCCAAGGAAGAGGCTTCCTTGGCACAGCAGTACATGACCCTGCCTGTTGTCATGTTATTCCATTTTGAAGTAAAGAGAAAAGAGGGGGAAACTCCACCAACCATTCACCACTAAAAAGGTGTGTAATGGAGATCATTTCATGAAGGTCTTAAGGACATGAATGAATTATATATCTTATACTCCTTCCTACATCCATTTTTTTTAAGGGAATTGTAGCCTTGGTTGCTGGTAATAATCTTATGGACTGCATTTGTCAACTCTTTTCTGACCACCAGATATAGTAAAACTCCTTACTTGAATGTAATATGCCATATTAAACTCCTGTGCCTTAATTTATATGTCAGTAATGATGAGGTTTACTTTTCTCCACATGGCTCTGTATAGAGTATAGCTATACAGTAGCAGAATGTATCCAGCTATATCTTTTATGTTCCTTTTGCAGAGAGGATCTTGCACGTTTCTGAAAGTTTTGAGACGCAGTGTTCTGAGGATTAGGAGCTTAGATGGAAGAAGTCTGGTTCCTGCAGCACTTGCATTCTGTGGCAGTGTGAGCCATCAGACTTCACGGAGCTGTGGAGGGCAGACAAGTACCAGATACCAGATGTTCCAGGGTGCATGCGTTAGTGCCGAGCTGGACACTTTGCTGGTTGCAGCTGCTCTACAGCACAATGTAAAAGTTAAAGTAGATTTGCACCTTGATCCGTTTGTTGCCCTAAGCAATGAGGTTCCTAGTAACACAAGTGCTATCTTGTTTTCTGAAATACAATTCAAGTGCCAGAGCACTTGAAAGCACAAAATCCTCCTAGGAGTAGTGCTCAAGTGAGACACTTAGTTTTGGGGTAGCTTCAGTAAAACACATTTCATGCTGCTTGCAGGGAGGAAGCGTGGATGGCCAGTTACCTGCAGGAATGAGAGAGAGCTGCTGATGCAAAGGAGGTTATGGAGCTGTGGATATGTGAGCTTGAAAATGAGGCTCTGTTGGTGCTGCACAGCTACTGAAAGGAAGAAGTGAAGCTTTGAAATGGCTGTAAAGCAGAAGGCCTGCAGGGAAAGGAGGAGGCCATTCAGGCAGATCAGGTAATTGTAATAAAGGAAGTCTCAGAATCACAGGGAAGCTGAGGGTAGAAGATCTCTCTTGATCATCTTGTCTAACCCCACCTTGCTCGAAGCAGGTCAGCTGGAGCAGGTTGCCCATGTGTGTGTCCAGCTGAATCTTGATTATCTCCGAGGATGGAGATCCTACAGCTTCTTTGGGCAACCTGCTCTACTGTTTGATGACCTTTACAATAATAATAATAAAAAAAGGTTTTTTCATGTGTGTAAGTGGAATATCCCATGTTTACATTTGTGCCCATAGCCTCTTGTCCTATCACTGGGCAAGAAAGCAATGTCTCAGCCTTTTACTCCCCCACCAGGTACTTATACACAGTGATAAAGCCCCCTCCGAGCTTTCTTGCTTTCGGGCTAACCATTCCCAGTTCTCTCTCTCCTTGTATGTCACATCCACAGGTAAAGTTTTTTAAGATATACATGGTCTCACAGAATGTTCGTTCAGAATAACTGATGCTGAAATGATTTTAATCCACGCTTTAACCAGATTATCTAGAGCAGTTTCTCTGTTAATATGCTGACCTTCAGTTCTTAAGCCACCTTCTCTTTATGCATGTTTATGCATATTTGGGGGAGGAGGAGGCAGAGTCATGCTGAACAGGTATTTCACCACGTGGGGTTGAATTCATGATTTAAACGGTTCAGAACATAAGCTCTTACTATTATATAGCAGAAGGAGAAACTTAGAGTATTCTTATGAAAATATAAAATCTAACTTTAGTTTTTTTTTATTTTTAGGACTCCACGTAGGTTGTATGGTAACATACTTTATGCAATATTTGTAGGGAATTGCATGTTGAAGGTTCCTGTTGTTTGGTCTCTGACTCTCATAGGGAAATACACAGGCATCAAAGACGCTCCTGAAGAAGGTCATCGGGGGATGACAGATTAGAAATAGGTGCTAACGTCCTTACCTAAAAAAGTTGCAATGGCTTCGACAGCTCCGTTGTAGGCTGCAGCGCTGTGCGAGGGGGCTTTGAAGTCCCACAGCACCTGGATGTAATTGATAACCTGGTTAAAGCCGGCAGTGGCTAGAGCCCACCACAGCGACCAGTACAGGAGTTTCCTAGAGCTGTAGCACTCCCTTAGGTCCTTGCTCAGCTGCACCAGCACCCGCAGGACCTGGGGCTGGGGCCGGGGCTGGGGCTGGCCAGCCGGCTGCTCGGGCCTTGGCCCCGTCCCTGCGGAGGGAGGGTCCGTGTCCTCCTGGTGGCCTCCAGGCTCCTTGGGGCTGAACATCTCCGTCGCTCTGTCTGGTCCGGGAGACTTGTCTGCAGCATCCTTCCTGTGGAAGAACATGCTTTTTTGGGGCATCGGGAGGAAAAGGGAGCACACAAATGCTA
The DNA here is from genome assembly GCF_059628265.1 of Tinamus guttatus. Lineage (NCBI taxonomy): Eukaryota > Metazoa > Chordata > Aves > Tinamiformes > Tinamidae > Tinamus > Tinamus guttatus. The sequence goes on from NW_028288845.1 coordinate 2,246,340, forward strand.
ATCCCAGGGAAGCCAAAGTCATGGCATTGAGGTAGAAGTAGGAGATGTGGGCCAAGGAAACGAGAAGCTGCCCCAGCACTGCAGCGACGGTGGCTGCCACGAGGGTGATGCTGCGGCAGTAGCCGGTCACCCTCTGGTAGTGCTCGGTGCTGACGACGCTGTAGATGTAGGCGTAATAGGCGACCTCGGTGGCCGTCACCATGCCGTAGAAGAACTCCATGAGCTGCATGGCCAGCACGCCGCGTGCAAAGAGGAGCAAGAGCCACGTGACGATGAAGCTGAGGCCCTGCAGGATGATGATGGGCTTGTAGCGCGCGTAGTCTGTAATGAGGAAGACTGGGATAAGGAGTGCAAGGTAGGAGTATGTCCAGACTGGGAAAATCTGGTTTGTCACCTAGAAGGTAAGAAGAAATCTCTGTTTTTTTTGTTGTTGTTGTTTTGGTTTGGTTTGGTTTGGTTTTTTTGAGTCTTTTGATGATGGTATTGGAACAAAACGAGTTGTGATGACAGGAAGCCATGATCTGTGCCTGCTTAGATTACCATAAAGTATACAGCAGCAAATATACTCTAAGTAGGTAAAAGGGAACGTTGCAAGACTAACATTACAGAAGCATGTAGACTGGCTTAAAATAAAACCCATTCCAATAGAAGCAGAGATGTGATAAGGAAGTAGATTTTTTGATACCTACTTTTTTAAAGGGTTGTAACAGCTTTTGCTTCTGAGCAGAGGTCTGTCTAATACCTAATTCTATTCTCATCCAAGATTGCAGATAAATGCCTATTTGTCTTTGTGCATAAATCATTCTTTGATCATCCTGCCTTTTGGTAGAATTAGACAAAAAATCATAGCCTTCTTACCGTAGTGGGTTTGGATCTGTGCATAGTGATTACATAGCTCTTACTGTTAGAAATACCTTATGAATACATGCTTTTCAATATTTATGTGTTAGAAGTAAATACAAGTCCTTGATGGAAAAGTACTTGAACAAATTTCAGTGGCTGCTCTGAAAAAGAAGTCTGGTTTTCTGGGATCTAATCTGCAGTCATCTTGAACAGTGCTGTGTATTAGTCGCCTCTCAAACTCGGCGTTTGCCTGACCAGCTTTGCCTGCAGCTTGGGTAGGGGTATGGATTTGATTACATGCTGTCAAGGTATCTGCATTCCTCTAGTGGCGTGCTCGATGGCTGTGCTGGGGAGGGGCTCTGGCATAAGCAGTTCGACTCCAGCGGTGTTTCAGCAGCTGAGAAAATAGATGGATACCTTTTTCAGAAGAAACTTTAGTTTCCTGCTATGCTAGATGGTTTCTGAATTTGCCAGTGTAGATCAGGAATGACTGCTCTTTGTATTAGGTGTATGTGCCTGTATAAAGCTTGGTTTTTTTTAATTATACCGTTAACCTTGTGACTCAGCTGCTTATTACCCATGCCCCTTTTTGCTACAGTGGGTATTTCTGAAGCAGCCACCACTCCTTGCAGGAGCAGAGCAAGGAAACTTGGCATATATGCTTTTGGGGTTTTTGGGGGAAGGGAAAGTGTGAATCTGACTTGCACAGGCTAATTAATGCGTAGAACAGTCTGGTAATACAGGTGATACAGTAATCTAACAGGTCAGAAGGGAGAAGTCTATAATAGTGAGTTTTCTCACTGTTTTCAATTGTCGCTTTACTGTCCTTGTAATTAATTCCACAATAAGCATAAATAAATCTCAGTATTGCTTCTCCTGCAGTCCTGGAGAGGGATTAGGTGACCTGACTTAGGTGGCTGAAAGTATCCATTTCTTAAATAACAGTTGAATTGGTTTCAGAGCACTAAGAATGTAGAAACTCCAATGTTGACTCTCAGCAAAGATCTTTACTTGTAAGCAGAATCTTAAATAAGGTTCTCTAGACAAGTTTTGTCTATTTTCTTGAGCATTTTATCTTCCGTTCAGTTGTTGCTGTACAATTTATTGCTTTAAATATTGCAATTATTGCTCTAGAGAGTGGTTACATACCTCCTCAATTGTTAGGTTTTTGTCTGGTCCAGCTAGGTAAGGAGTGAGAAAGGCTTCCGATGGCCTCATTGTGGAGAAGAATCCATTTGCACAGAGGATTACTGTGGGATAGATCCAGCTGCGGCTGCTGGCTTCCTTGAAGCACTCCATAACCTAACTTAGAAGGTGAAGTAGTGAATCCAACAGGAATTTATAAAGGTCTTCTCTACAATGGGTAAAGATTCATTTGTAAGTTTACATGTTAACTACTGATGTTGCTGATGTTTTTCTTGCCATACTTCCTCATAGTCACACATACAAGTTGTTAATAAACAAGCTGGATCAAAGTACACAGGTGGTGTTGAATTCCAATCTCTGTATCACCTGTCAAGGGTTCTTAGTGTCTGTCAAGGGTTATTCTTAATGATGTACTTAGAGTTAAGTGGATATGTTTTTAGTCAAGAAAAGAAACTGCATTACAGCTCCATTTCAGAATGAATGGGTTTGCAAATGGCTTAAAGCTCATTCTCAACGTCCTGGAGAGGACTTTGAATTGCCCCTGGAAACCAAGGGGAACAGCGAGAAGTACAAGCTAGGGACCCACTGTGAGCTGGGTCATCATGTTTATACACTGGACATTTGAGTGTGGCGAGGGAAATGTAGAAACCATCTCCTCTTTGGATTTGCTCACTATATCTGCCTAGACTGAGAGGAATCTTGACTTGACTTTTGAAAGTGATCATCAAAAGGGAAACAATGGGACTCATTTACAGTAGATGGCAGTAAAAGGAGTCTAAAAAGACTATTTTTTTAATGTGTTATACTAGTTTACACGTTAGAAAGTCCATATTAGAAGTTCCTGGGAAAACAAATGAAACATGAATATCCTCAAGAGAGAAAGCAAAGAAACTAATGAGAGACTGAAATCAAGCTGTTGAAAGCTGTTGTTAAACTATTTGTTTCCCTTTTATAGCAGCATTCTTTAGATAAAATGTCTCTGTAGTGCATTGTAAGAGATAATATTTATTAATACTTGCAGTTTATTGCTGTGTGTTAAGGCAGTATCTCTACAACCTTATCAGAAAAAGGCCAATCCTTGCCTTGAATATTGATTTTTAAATGATCACCTCAGAAACTATGACTTGCAAATGATGTTAATCACTGTATATAGAGAAAGTGTTATCCTAACTCTTTAAATCTGCTTTGAAATCTGTTGATATCCGTTAAATCTTTTGCAAATGAAAATATGTTAAAATACAGATGAATAAGCAATGGCAACAGCATATGTATCAACTTGGTTTCATTTTTATGCTACAGATGCTTTTAAATATTCCAGCCTCCAGTTAACGCACGCCACCACACGCGCTGGGAAGCTTGGGCTGATGCTGGTGGCACATGGCGCTGCGCGTAGCTCAGCGACCTTCAGGCTCGCTGGGTTTCTTCTGTAGCAGCCTTGCTCGGGCAATAGGGAAATAGGACAGGGATTACTACATACTGTTAAGGCAGTGTTGGAAATGAGCCTAGAAAATGAGCTGGCTTCACGTGAGCAAGTCCCACCAGTTCTTATGATTTAAAAGCAATTACTTCACTTGTGCTTAGTCCCACCTCTGGGCAATTTTCCTAGTGACAGGATGTGACAGCTGTACGAAGAGCACAAAGGTCTGGGCAAATGGTAGCTTGTGTCTCTACAATGAAATTATTCTGTAAATGCTGTTTTTTTTTTTTTTTCTGTTATTATTCAGAACGGAGTCATTGGAAGCTGGAAACAAATCACACCACAGATTTGACTTGAACATATGGATGTATTTTACATTAAATTAGGCATTCACCATGTGCAAACTCATGTATAAAGTCTCTTTGGTTCTGGACTTGCTTTCCTTTGTGCTGGACTAAGTTATAGGACTTAGCCTCTTATTAATACTGAGATGCTGACCCTGCCAAATCCTTGGCTGAGATCAGTAGACCTTCCCTTTGTTCCTGGCAGTCAAAAGTACTCAGATGCTTTTTGATTTTGGTCTCAATCTTCTTGGCTATCCTTGATAGTCTGGAATGTTTTTGTGCGGAAGCAGCCCAGTTCCTCCACAACGTGTTTCACTGGGCTTAGGCTATGCTGTTCAGTCGCTTTTTCTTTGTGTTCTTTTTCCTTTTTTTCCCTTCTCCTCATGTTGAAACAGGAATATGCAAGGTCCTGAGTGTAACTTAACGTAAGCACAAAGGATGTGGGTGAGGGTTCGTCATTTTTGTTCAGATTATGAAATTTTTACTCCTCTGGGTTGAGATTTTCTATGGATCCAGCACAGATTTCACGTTGCAGCTTCCAAGCCTCAGCCCAGGACTGAGGCTTAGCTGTGTTTCAGTGAAGCTTTTCGGCCCTACTCTGTGAGCCCTCCCTCTCTAAGTCTCTGTGTACGATGTGGGCTTTTGAGTTAGAGGAGAGTTGGTCACTGCATCACTCGTAGTTAGCTAGGAAAGAATATGGAGCAAATGACCCTGTTGTCCTCAGTTTACAGTGAGGTACACACAAAGGGGGAATAGACCCTTCACCTGCCTGCATGAGCAAATCTGCATAGAAGTGGCTGGCCATCAATGCAAGGCAAGGTGAAATATGTGCTTGTTTTGCTTTTTTTTCAGTCATGGCACAGTGGGATGTAAAGGTTGCTTTGCTTTTGTAGATAAGTTATGACCATTACATTATTTATAGGCAAGCAAATAAGACTAAAGCAAGCTGTCTCCGCCGGGCGCTGAGCTCTTCGCGGCTGGTGTGGGCCGCGCCGAAGCGCTGCGCGACTCGGAGCGACTCGTCCCGGCGCGCCAGGCGCTGCCCTCGTGCTGCGGGCCCGGCCGCGCGAGCCGCCCGTCACAGCCGCGTGGTGCAGGCGGCTGCAGCCTGCTGGGCTGGTCCCTGCTCTGCAAGGCTCGGAGGCTCCTTGCAAAATCTCACTGTTTTCCTTTTGCATCCGACTGAGACAAGCACGCAAATACTTCTGAGCAAGAAAATCCCAGCGATGACTGCGAAGTAGCTGCCATAAATTAAAAACTGGAGAGAGAGGGGAGAGGCAGAAAAAAATAATGAAAAACACATGTTATAGAAGTACTGCTTTTTCTGGAGACAATAGACCTTTCATTACTGAGTCTAATCCATGTCCTGGCTCAGTCTCTTGGTGTAGAAGTTCTTTCTTGGAGCAAAATCTTAGCCTTTTCAGCAAACAGCAGGTATTTGAGGGATGAAGAATCATGTCTTGTTTCTTCTAATCCTTATCCCTCTTTTTAAACCTCTGAGGGATAGGGACAGGAACAATATTTATTTATTTTCTTTCCACTATTGTTAAATATTGAAGTTGCTTTATTAGCAGCATGTCTATTACCCATGTAATTATGAAAAAAAATTAAGTGATGAGTCTGAGTTAGAGTCCTGATTTACTTCCCACTTGCACTTTTTATTAGTGTTGCTACGCTGGCCGCTGGTGTTTCCAACGACAGTAGCAAACCTATTTATGAAGCCTCATGCACATTTCAGGCCCTGCTAGCATTGTTAAGTTGTGTGTTGTGTGAGCAGAATGTCTGAAAGGCTTTAGGTTTCTTCCAGCCTGTGTCCTACCTGAGGTACCACTCAAGAAAATGTAGAAGTTGGGCAATTTCATATTGTCTCAAAACCAGCGTGACTTTTGGGGCAGAGAGGATATTGATGAGGGTCCTGTTGTAGCTAGCAGACGCTGGTCAGGTGAAAGTGCCTGATAATAGGGTTAGGTGCATCTATCTCTAGAAATTCATAGACCAGCATAAATAATCCTAAATACTGTGCTGAAAGGCAAGAGAGAAGAAGGATAATTCACATAATTTACACGAGGGCAAAGCAAGATGCCTATTTTCTACAGAAGGAAGAAGAAATTAAATTGTCCTTTAGAATTGCCTTTTTTTTTAATGTGAATTTTGAGATGTACTTTAATGGGAAATAAATTGAGAGCACTTACCTGAGTCACTATGTCCAGGCCCAGGCCTTTTGAATCCACTACAACAACAGTAATAATGGTCTGAACCACCAGCGCGAGGAAGTTGTTGAAGCCGAACATCAGTGCGTAGCGCTCCATGCTCAGATTGACAGCGATCTGGAACCTGCGGGGAGGCTGGCAGGTCACTTACACTGCCACCTTAATGGGGCAGAAAGCTGCTGCTCTCCCTTTCATTGCTGAAGAGAAACAGTTGGTACAGATGATAGAGCAAGGACAGAGTGAACGAGGAGCTTCACTTGTTTGCTTGGTCTAAACAATGTCCTGACTAACCTGGGTTTATTTTGATGCTGTTGCACTTGTCTGGGTTGCTTTTCCAGAACATGTTTTTGCGTGATCAGCTTTATCCAGTAGGATATCAGATCTCTATAATCTCTTTTTTTTTTTTTTTTTTTTTTTTTTTTTACCCTCTTTACCTTCTGACAGTGCTAGTCCCAGGCAGATGTTCTAGTTGCTGCCCTGTCGTTCCAGCCTGGGCTCTCGTAACGCTCAGTGATTCTCATCAGGTTTCTTCCGAGTGCTTGAACATTGCTTCTCTTGGTGGTCTTGTTTGAGGCTTAGTAATGTCACAAGTTATGTCTTGAGAGGTTCAAGTTGGACATAAGGGGGGGAAATAAAAAGTCCCCCTAGGGAAGCTGCAACATGGGGCCAAATTTCCCCCACATGCTGCGGAGTCCTCCTGGTTGGAGGCTTTCAAGACACAGCTAGGCAAAACCATGACCTGATGTGGTGTTGGCAGGAGCTTTGCTCTGGCAGGCATGTAGGGGCTAGATGGTCACAGTGCATGTTTGTTTGTTTTCTCAACAACTTTTCTATGCCTTTGTGAATCACTTCTTGCTTTGTGGTTTGGCATTAGAGGTACTATAAAAATTTTGTTGAGAGCCTGTAGATTTCCTTTCAAGTATATTTCTTTGATAATGTTGTAAGAACTGTTCTTGTAATGTCTACCTTACTTGCTTCTGTATGAGCAAATGCAGATGTCATTCCTGCAGTATGCCTTGTTTTGTTTTTGTTTTTGTTTTTTTTAAGTATGGCTTTTTTTCCTGATGCTTTTGTTTTTTACTGTAGCCCAGGTATTCCCTACCATAATGCACTGTTAATCCACCAATATGAAAATACATTTTTAGCAGTTCCCTTTTCCAAATTTTAATTCTACTGATTTTAAAGCTGTAAATTTTGTCAAAGTTTTGACAGAGAATGCACTTAGCATTTTTGTTAATGAAAAGGTATGATGAAATCTTGCACTAGTCTAGAGGCATTCCAGTCAGTAAAATAAGCATGTGAATCTCTGCTGATGCTTATTGGCAGAATGGCTTGCTCTGACAAGAGCCCTTATCTAACTTTAAATTTTAGACATCTTCTCTTCTAATGTTTATATATATAATCCCTAGGTATATTGTGATGTAAACAAAGTTATGTGGGGAACGCTGTAGGCCAAACCTTTACCTGGGATCCCACCACTCATAGCCCGTTAGCAAGTGTATTACCATATGGTTTAGATGTAAAGAGATGTTAAATGATGGCTTTCTGGCCTGTTTTTCCAGGATGGTGGTGCATCCTTCTTGTTCGTTCTGCATCTTCTGTGTACTGGGGAACCTGTCTGCACCCTTTGATGTTAGCATTGCCTTTAGTAATAAAGATGCTTTGTTCCTTGCTTGATTTCTGCCCAGGCACCTGTTAAGTGCCCTTGTGATAGGTTTTTCTTTTATGGTTGCTTAGAAGGATGAACCTAATATGACTAGATGTTTAAACGTCATTGTCTTTAAATAGTTGATATGTCTAGAATTCGATCGCCTATCTCAGTAAAATGAGGGGTGCCCCAAGTACACTTTAAATTATACTATTCTCTGCATAAAAGTAGCACTGTGAAGGTTTGTACTTACGTTGCTATTGTTATAAGGAGCATATAGCATGCCTTGAAAATGAGGTAGCCAGCATAGCTAGCCCAGATGTTGGCAGTAAAGTGCATCAGGAATAGACAACCAGCATCCATTGTGGAGAAGATCCCCAAAGCCAGTTCTCCAAAAAGATCCCAGTTCATTTTCATATATCCAACTGCTAAAGATGTTATTGCACCTAGAACAAAGTGGAAAAACATGCATTGAAACATTGTACAGCTAAGTTCTAACACCCTCATGTTTCAAAAGCCAACACTGAAAAATGAAGCAGAGTAGTTCTAGAGTACCTGAATAGCCATTTTTGGTGTCTTGCACAATTTAGAAACTGCTACTCTCCATGCTAACAATTAGGTTAATTCTAAGAATAATTAATCAATGAGTTGGCAATGTAGGAATCTGGTGTTTCTGACGCATGATTTGGGAGATTTATATTAGTTGCCTATCTTGATGAGATTACTGTTAATGGTTCAGAGGAAACAGATACTTGTAAGAAGGGGGGGAGGGAGGATCGCCAGCTCTGACGCAGACACATCCATCTGTCTGGGTTGGTCACACCCCAGTGTCTTGCGCAAGTCATCTACAGCAGCACAATCTAAATATGTGAAATGCCAAATCAGGGCAGTATCCTCTGACGTTCCCTTTGGATATCATTACGTTATTTATAATGGGTGGACAACTGCTTCAGGTGCAAAAGCATAATGGTTAACATGACTAATTTAATGAGTACTTTTTTCTGCAGACCTCAGTATCTTTGGATGATTTGCCCCATTTCTTTGCCTCACGCTGTGCAGGAGTATTTCACTAGAGAAAGACCATAACGAGAGGTTTATGTTTATGGAAGACTCCCCTGATCTTTGCAAGTTAATACCATTGCCCTGGAAAGCATACTAATGCTTATCTGGGAAAAAAGATAACCTTGGCAAAAGAAGCATTGTTGTCTTTGGATTTAGCAACTGGATGCAAGATTCATGTGACTTGCCCACTCTTTGTGGGCTGACAGATTTTGCACATCCAGAAGACAACTTGAACATACAAAGATCTACAAAGATATAAAAGTTTTTAAAAAGAAATCTAGAAACTGCCTTTGTGATAGACACTGTCTTGTTAACTTACTTAAAAAAGTAGCAGTGGCTTCGACTGCTCCGTTGTAGACTGCAGCGCTGTGCGAGGGGGCTCTGAAGTCCCACAGCACCTGGATGTAATTGATAACCTGGTTAAAGCCGGCAGTGGCCAGAGCCCACCACAGCGACCAGTACAGGAGTTTCCTAGAGCTGTAGCACTCCCTTAGGTCCTTGCTCAGCTGCACCAGCACCCGCAGGGCCTGGGGCTGGGGCCGGGGCTGGGGCTGGCCAGCCGGCTGCTCGGGCCTTGGCCCCGTCCCTGCGGAGGGAGGGTCCGTGTCCTCCTGGTGGCCTCCAGGCTCCTTGGGGCTGAACATCTCCATCGCTCTGTCTGGTCCGGGAGACTTGTCTGCAGCATCCTTCCTGTGGAAGAACATGCTTTTTTGGGGCATCGGGAGGAAAAGGGAGCACACAAATGCTAATCCCAGGGAAGCCAAAGTCATGGCATTGAGGTAGAAGTAGGAGATGTGGGCCAAGGAAACGAGAAGCTGCCCCAGCACTGCAGCGACGGTGGCTGCCACGAGGGTGATGCTGCGGCAGTAGCCGGTCACCCTCTGGTAGTGCTCGGTGCTGACGACGCTGTAGATGTAGGCGTAATAGGCGACCTCGGTGGCCGTCACCATGCCGTAGAAGAACTCCATGAGCTGCATGGCCAGCACGCCGTGTGCAAAGAGGAGCAAGAGCCACGTGACGATGAAGCTGAGGCCCTGCAGGATGATGATGGGCTTGTAGCGCGCGTAGTCTGTAATGAGGAAGACTGGGATAAGGAGTGCAAGGTAGGAGTATGTCCAGACTGGGAAAATCTGGTTTGTCACCTAGGAGGAAACAGAAGAAACACCTGTTACTGATTTAGAGGAAGGGAAAATCATTTTTTGGAAATAGCTTTGTAGAGGGTAGTTTTTTCTATGAGAGAATGAATAAAATATACAACTTCACTGGCCTGAAGTACCTTATAGTCAGCAGCAACAGAATCTTATTTTTTTACAAGTTCTGTTAATATGTATTTTAAGTCTTTTTTTATGTCACCTGCAACACATTGTAACTTGCTTTTTATCTTTGATTTTTTTTTGTCTTTTGGTGATTCATTTAAAAAAAAAAAAAAAAAAAGTAAAACCATACCTCATCTATGGTCAGGTTTTTGTCTGCTGTTAGGTAAGGGGTTAGAAAAGGTTCCGAAGGCTTCATCGTATAGAAGAATCCATAGATGCAGAGGACTAGCGTGGGAAAAACCCAATTGCTGCTCTTCTCTTGCTTCCAGCAGCTCATGACCTGTGCAGCAAAGCTGAGGAGAGAACAAGTTCTTATTGTACTTCTTGTGCAAGCAGAAAGATGCTCTGTAATTGATCATTTCATGACTTCCAGCGTTAAAGAGCACTCTTTAGTTGGCCATGGGAAAGTATTCTTCTTTAAGTGAACAGGTTTGTGTGTATCTGTCATAGCTTCTATGTGTTTATGGATGGTGACTTGGAAGGTTTTTAGTGGGGAGATGAATTGTGCTCTTGTTCTGCATGGGCCAAGGTAGCAACTGGACAAGCCCTTCCAGGCAAGAGTCAGTGTGGTCAGCTGAGTAGCAGTACCTCACTAGACACAACAACTGAGCACTGCCTTGTCAAGTGAGGAGCTAGTAGCTCCCAATTACCAATTCCCTCCTTGGCCTGCTTGTTGTGTATGGCATTCCTGCGAGTGGAGATATGGGAGCAGCAGCGGAGCCCAGCAGGGGCCAGGTCCGCACCGTGTGCAGGCAGATCCAGCCAGATCCTCACCTGGCATTTACTGCCTTGCATTCATCAGAAAGCCAGTTTGGACACAGGCTGGTTTCAATTTCTGAAAAACACTTGTGATGACTAAAGGTAACAGCTCGCCCTGGAATGAAATGAAGCAGTTATTTCTTGTTCTTTTCTCCAACTGAGGCTTATGGTTTAAATTAATGCTTGGTTTAACTCTGCTGGACTGAGGGAAGCCTGAATGGGAATAACAAGGTGCCTGCAGGGGAAACACAGAGAAAGGAACTTGGACTCCACGTTCATGTTGGTGCCAAGTGCAAGGTGCAAAGTTATTTAGGATGTGGTATATATGTAAAATAGGAGAGCAGCGATTTTGCCTCTTTACTTACAACTTCATGCTGATATAGAGTTGCTAACAGCCTGATGAACTAAGAAGTGGATATGAAGATATGGGCTTACTGGTTTAAATTAGATGACTTGTATCTTTCATTTTGTGCATGACTTGTGAACACCCGGCAGGATTTGGAGCAGGAATGAAGGTAGCTCTGCCAGCTCTGCAGAGGGAACCACTAGAGGGCAAGATGAGCTCAGCAGTGGAAATAACATATCAGGTTGGGATACCGACAGGGTGATCAAGGAATGAGGTGCTTCTGCTTCTCCTCCCTTCCCTGTTATTGCAAAAACTTCTGCTAAGTGCACAGCTTCACCTATTTTGGCCCTGCCTGATCTTACAGCCAGGCACTGTAACATCCCCTTGCTGTCCTCTCACGTGGTCATCATTAAGGTGTTGCAGCATCCCAATGCCATGCGAAAGCACGCGGATGCATCCCCTGGTATGAGGGGGCTACAAGGAAGTGGAAGGAAGGGGGGAAAGTGTCTTTAGTGCTTGAGTGAAGAACCTGGACAAGAGTGAGCTCTCACTCGTGCAGGCTGGGCTCTCAGGCTGCGCTGGCCCGGGCTGTTGGAGGTGTTGTCGTGCTGGCTGTGCGTGGCAGGTCTCGCAGCAACGCGCTCTGCGCGTCCTCCCAGCCTGCCCCGTGTGTCAGCGCGCTGGCACAGCACGGCCTGATGGGGCTGCTGGGTATCGTGGTGCTCCCAGGCACTCACAGGGCACCTGCAATGCTGCCACCTGAGGGGGGCTGTGCCGTCGAGGGCAGTGATCTCCGTTTTGAGCTATGTACAGAAAAGCTTTAAATTCACCCCAGTGACAATATCCCTGTAGTTGCAGTGCACACACTACAGCTGCAATGCTTGTTTCTCTCCTGCTAGGAACATACCTCTTTTCAATAGACCTGCTCTTGGGGGCTGGCAGGTAAACCTAGGTTTAAGCAGCCGTGCGGCCAACGCGGGCAGCGGTGCAGAGCTGGGCGGCGCAGGGAGCGGGCGCTGGCGGCAGGCGGGTGCCGCTCGCCTGGTGCTCGGGCCGCGGCGCAGCCAAGGGCTCTGTGGTGGAGGCAGCTCTGCACCGCCGGCTGCCGGTTAAGTCGCGCCTTCCGGCACTTGTAACCACAAAACCTCCAACAAAAAGATCCGAACCTGGCTGCTCTGGCGGGCAGGGATCCAGCTTGCTCTCTTCCCTTTACCCCTTAGGCTGAGTTTGTCTTTTACAACTTTTTGAAGTTTTGGGGAGCTGCTGGGATGCTTTGGAGCCTCCCCTGTTCCTCCAGTGCTCCTCATCCCCCCTGCCACCCCCATCAATTCTTGCTTAATGCTGGAGCTGCAGGCTCTTTTCCTACACAGCCCAGTCTGGACCATCCCAGGCCCATGTGCTGGGCTGCTCTCTGCTTTCCTCCCTCTTTCCCTGGCCCCTGCAAGATTTCTGATTTCTTAGGCTCAGATATAATCATACCTTGTCTGCTGGGGCTTGCTCTTTTTTGCCTCCCTGGTAAAGGTCCTTTTTAATACCTTCTTTCTTGTGGCTATCCTTGTATTCCAGCCACTGGACTTTATTCAGTTCCTGTGCGTTTCCTGTTCATCTGGTATTTCAGCCTCCTTTGAAAACACTTCCAGCTGGTTTTCTTTCGACATCCACTTTTGGCATCCTTAAAGGAACAGCCAGCTAATCCTAGCCCGTCCCCACTGACAGCTTCCAAAAGCAGCTGCAAAACAAGCTTGAAACCGTGTTTTGATGCTTGACTGACACACAAATGCTATAGAGTAGATCTTACTTCCAAAGAATTTCAGTTCTGTTTAATGGTGTACATGGCTTGAGACCTGCCTGAGACTGGTTCATTTAAGCATGGTGCAGTAGCTGTACCTGGGAAGTAACAGAGATGAGGGAGAACAAAAACCAGTATAATCTAGTTAGATAGCTTTCCTCCTAATTACGTGGGCTTTCATGCTATTCTGAGAGGTTCAAAAAGTAAAACATGGTTCCACTGGAAAGTGACTCTTGTTTGTAACAAATTTCTCAGTACTTTGATTCATCTAGTTCTCATGATTCTGCTGAAGAAAAGCAGACGGCCCTACAGTCACCTTCCCAGAGCCTGTAGGACTCAGAACGGCGAAGACGGCGAGCTGAAGCGGGCAAATTTGCAACGAACTGTACGTAGCCAAGTGCATGTATGTACCCATGAACTCAGGTATCTTTTTCTGACAACAACTTGTCTGACAGGGTATAAATCTGGAACAGAGAATATAATAATCTATAGCTCTTACAAAATAAACTTATTATAAATCAAACCAGTATTTATTAAAATGTACTATATATTCAGTAACTTAGGATTGTGGTCAATGCAGAAGGAAAATGACAAATTTGCATCTAACAGTGAAATATTCAGTAATGTTTGAGGAAGCATTCTTAGTCCTTGAACAGTAAAATGACAGAATGTCATTAGTATGGGGAAGTGCACATGAATAAGAAAAGCAGGCCAGAACGCTGCCTTCAGCTGTGGTGTCAGCGGGGACACTTCTTGTAGCTCTTCGCCTCCTACCCCTCAGCATTCAGGGTGACTTGGATTAGTGGTGTTAGTGGGTACTTCCCTGCTTTTAATCACCTGTTTATAGACTTGTTGTCTGCAAATCTGCCTAATCCTTCCTGAAGTGGTGTATACACTTGCACGAGCTGTTGTGACATGTGTGAAGCTAATGTGTGAAAGGGGTGTAATGATTCCTGTTGGCACTTTTCCTGCCATCCGTCATCGGCTGAGAGTGATCCTAGAGCTATTTTGGTTCCTGCTCATGGCACGTTTGCTTAGAGCTGCGGCGAAAGGTGGTGGTGGCCCCTTGGAAACGCTGAGGCTGTCTCCTCGCTCGCGGTCTGGCCCTCAGGGCTCTTGCTGAAGTACAAGGAGGTTCTGTTGATGTCAACAGAGAGTTACTCTGGGTTTGTACTGACTTAAGATCAGAATTCAACCCAAATTTCTTGACACTAAGAAAACACCTGTTTTTCCTCTAATGTAATAATGAGAAAGAGTGAGTTAAGTAACTTCCAGTTACTGATGTTTAGGGTTTTTTTTTTTTTTTTTCTGTTTTCAGATCCTCTGTCTTTCATCCTCTATTAGCTCTTCTTTCCATGGCCATCTCCTTGGTACATAAAACTTGGGTCTTTAATTTTTTCTGAGCTCATCCAAATACGAAAAGAAAGTCAGACTATGATGGATTCATACACTCAGGTGCTTAAAGCTGGGCTCTGCTGCCATTTTGAGGGGACTGCGCTCTTTATGCGGAGCTTGAATTTAGTGTACCCCACACACACCTATCTATTAACTTGTAGGTAGCATCCAAATTTCATTTGGTTTTGGTGGAGAAAGGAAGACTAAGTAAATAGATTTAGAGAGAAGATTGGTTTTATAATAGTAGCATATGCTAAAGTGTTAATATAATCTGGGACGTAATGCTTCAGGGAGATGGAGAGAGTGTGGGGAGAGGAGAGGGGAAAGAGAACAAGCCTGTGAACCTCTGTCTGGTCCTAAGGGCTGTCACCTCTGGTACCTTCCAGGGTGGCACCATGTCCCAGAGTCTCAAGTTGGCCCTTTGAGGCATCTTGCAGTGGGATGCTCTGTCCAGGCTTGTTCTCAGAGTGGCTGCTTGTCTGCTCATGGGTGCTGGCTTTCAACTGCCAGATCTGTTTCTTGCCCCCTGTGCTGCTGAGCAGAACCGTTATTGCAAACTGGACTCAGTGTTTAAACTTTTCAGACACTTTGTACTGTACTCTCTGAAAAAAATTATAGTGAATAAAAATGTCTGTGGCTAATATCAGAGATTTTTGTCATCTGGTGGTCAAACACAGACCATGCACAGAAAGGTCATAATGCCAGTTACAAGGATTGAACTGCCCTTTGTTAGGGTTCCTCTAAGCCATGCCTGTTCAGAGAGCAATTTAGCTTCTTGTTTTGTGGATGAACAGAGCCATCTTTTCCTCGGGCACTGCCTGCTTCAGAACGAGCAGACCTGTGCCTGGGCCTGAGCCCTGCTGTGCTCAGGTGAGGGTTGCCATAACTCACCCTTCGCTCTGGAGCAGCAGCTGAGTCCAGCAGGGGCCAAGTCCTCACAGCAGCAGATTGGAATTCACGGCCCTGCATTCTCCAGGAATCCACTTGGGACACAGGCTTGTTTCAATTTCTGAAAAACATTTGTGGTGACTAAAGGTAACAGCTCACCCTGCAATGAAATGAAGCAGATTATTTTGTTCTTTTCTTCAACTGAGGCTTATGGCATAAATTAATGCTTGGTTTAACTCTGCTGGACTGGACTCAAAGGGAAGCCTGAATGGGAATAACAGGATACATGCAGGGGAAACACAGAGAAAGTAACTCACACTCCATATTCACATTGATAAAGGTAGTACCGGGAACCTAAACTTCTGCAATTTGTACCTTTTCCAGCCATCTGGAGTGTGGTTGTTGCTAGCTGGGATTTGTCAATCTGCTTGTGACTTTCATCCATTTAATTCCTCAGAAGGCCTTTTTTTTTTTCCCAGGCAAAAACTTATTTAAGTCTTTAAGTATTTTCAGAAAGAGTTTTTCTTCAGTCTCTTTTTCCGTAGTGTGTGTTCATCACCCATTCAGTGCATCACTTTTGTTCATTTGGGGCTTCATTTCTTTCTTACAGGCTTTCTTTTTGGCTGCACACTGGGCTGCTTGCACAAGTAGGGACTGAAGATCTTGCTAGAACATGATACCAGAGTAACCTGGAGCACGTAGAGTTTTTGTGAGAAGTTCAGAGATGTGTGGGACCTACTTTGTTTGAGGAGGCAGGCTTTAGCTCCCACTTGTTCACTGCTAACTTTGGATGAGTATTGGGTTGAAGGAGTGCTGCACCTTGTTAATCTCCTGTCTTTTTTGGCCATGGAAAGGTAACTTTATCTTTTTTTTTTTTTTTTTAAGAATACAATTGCTGTTCAGATTTTCTTGGTTTTGGTTGTTTTTCACTGTTGAATTAGTGCAGATTGCTGCTCTACATCTTGTAAGTTGCCTGTGAGGTAGCATCAGCACCCAACTTATAGTGGGCATCCCCTAAAAAACAGTGCTAAAAACTCACCAAATGGTAAGACAGGCCCACAGTGAACTACGCTGTGGCTCCAACTTGCTCACTGTCTGGTGAGAAAACCTGTCAGAAACTTTATGAGGTTTCCTAGTACTGGTGTTTCTTATTTTCTTCAGAGTGGGTTTGTTAGTTGGCCAAGAACCACCTTGTACTTTCTGGTTTACTCAGTGTGACTGGCTTTCTCTTTTTGGTGCAAAATACACTCTGTTGCAGTGTAATTCCCTGCTGAGGGAGTGAGAAGTGGTTGTCCAGAGGAGCCACCAAGCTCAGTATTTGGGTGTTGATTTGGGTTTGTCTTGCTACAGAATTAATTGTTCAAAGTGACGCTGTTTCTGAGCTTTGAGGCACACTGCATTTTGATTTACAGGTCTGAGAATACTGGCGTGATTGGTTTCAACACTTTCAACCTTAGTTTTTTGGTTCAAAATTACTTGCTTGGTTTGAACATTTATGCACAAGGCATTTGTGGAAACACTGACTGTAGGTAGGCAGTATTGGACCCTGTTTCCTCTGTCCCCTACAGAGTGTGTCTGCTTTAAACCAAACAAGTTGAATAGGGAATAAAACTTCCAGACTTGAGTAGAAAGATGACATTTTAAGTATGTTTTTCCCTCTTGGCATCAGGGTCTGTTTTGGTACTGAGAATGAAATTAATTTCTGTTGCAGCTGTATCTGTAGCAAAATATTGGCTTAAAACTGTTGAGACTGAGAACCTAAATCCAAAAACAGTGTGATCCCGAGCCCACTGGCATTTAGGGAAAGACTTATAGAAGACAGGGGGATATGGCTAAAATTGATTCTTTTATTTTCCTGACAATTTCCTTCCAAATCATAAGCAGAGGAACTACCTCCTCATCAGTGGGATCCTGTGGGATTTTTCCACACAGAATTTTTCTCTTGTTTGAAGTGAATATGGTGGTTGCAATAGGTCCAGCTCTGGCATTTGTGCAAACACTGACTGTACATGGGCAGTACTGGACCCTGTTTTTCCTTTTTCCCCTACAGTGTCCTCTACAGCTCTTAAAATGATTAATGAATGTCAATGGTGCTCAAAGGAAGTGCAGCAATCTGATGACATTTCTAGTCTAAACAGAGTATAAATGAGAATGATGGTGAGGAAAGTGGCTTGAATTTTTGTTGTGACTGTTAAGCTACCTCTCACCTTCACTTTAAGATTGCCAGTGCGGTTCACAAGTTGGCTTTGAACTCTTCACTTGTGGAAAAAATAAATGTGGCTAGTGAGAATTTTGTTCTCTGATGCGCTCTTAATATTTTAGTACTTCCTTCACATGACCAGCATGTTATTTGCAAGAATGTAACAATTCTTCAAAAAAAACCCGATGCTCTTTTAAGTCATGACCTGCTTTCTCACCAGTGCCAACCACAGGTCCCTTCCATGACAGCTCTGCTCCACGTGACCAATGAGCCAGACAGGGTCAGCGGGGGCCTTGTCTCCAAAGAGAAGGTTATCAAGCAAGTGGGTTGCAGATACCGAGCTCGCAACGACTTGCTGATTTTTGATTTTTTTTTTTTTGCAAATCCCTGTTTTTTCATTCAATTTGACATTGATCACTGGAACAGAATATTAAAAAAAAATGATAGTGCCCTTTAAAGATGCAAAAGAGAATAAAATCTCTCAGACTTTACCTTTAAAGTTTATAGAGGACTTAAGTCACATACAGGTATGTGCAGTTAGCAAATCCTAGCACCTGAAGAAAACAAAGCACACACGAAACATCACTCTCCGGATCTGGAAAGATCTCTACTTCAGAGTTAAATGTAGTGACTTTGTCATTTTATATATACTTATTATAAATAATCCAATACACATCTTTAATTTGTCCCTACAGCAGTTGTTTTGTTTTGTAATTGCAGTCTGTCTTGATCTCCAGTTAAGTAACAAGGAGGAAATGATATCAAGGCCAAAGCGTCTCATTTAAACTAGTTAATACTCTGTGACTAATGGTGACTTACTGTGAATTGCCAAAGAGGCAAGATGGGAAGAAGAAACGAAGAATATTTCCAAGTAACTTTCTATGTTGAAAGAGCACTTAGAGGTGTGTTTCTTCCTATGCTTGTCCTGGTTATCCTAGATCCACCCACTGATGGCACATTTGGCACATTTCACTTGAGAGTAAGGATTTGCATTTGCATGTGTAGGAAGTTTCAGCTCAGCACCTCTGCTCTACCTTTTCTTTTTGCCCTCAAGGAGCATCTCACACGCTCTGTGAAAGACTTGAAACCCTTGCAGCTGCCTAGGGTAAAGTCCTGCCAGAAGGAAGCGTGTTATGTTTTCAAAAACCTCCGTAACTAGCCAGATGCTTCATCTAATGCCTGGTGTCTGCTGATATCGGAGAGATACTTAAGCCACAAATGTACCAGGCTGCTAGTCTTTATTTAAAAATTAAAATTCTGGTACTTCAAATGTCTTGGATTCTTGTGCTACTTGGATTCCTTGTCAACATAGAAGGGTTTGAAAAGCAGCATCGCCAAACACTTGCAGTGACATGTGTACCAGAGATTCCCTCTTGTCCACCAGCAGTGTGTTTTGAGTTTTTTACTTTTGTGAAGAAAAGTTACTTTTGTTTGGTTGGTTTTTTTTCTCCTACAGATTTTCTGTCTGCCCTCAGCATCCTGTTAGTTCGTTCAAAGGTAGTCGTAGTCTGTATTGTACCTTGAGGGTCTGGCCATGGTTTTAAGGCTTTTGGTGCAGTAGGCTGTGCAGACCAAAGTTGTTTTTTGATCTGAATAAGTCTAGGTTTTTTTTTTTTTGCTCAAGCATGGATAACTCAGTGTAAAACGAACTGTATTTGAGCAGCTTTTCTGGTAGATGAGAGGGTGGGTTCTTCCAGAACAAGCCCTCCTCTTTTCCAGGAGAGCCCTGAAGCTTATGAGCAGCCCGGTGTGTTTGGGATTGGCAGCTTCCTTTGGACCCCGACCAAGGCCTCAACCAGCAAAGTGCTGCTGCGGCTGCCCAGAGTTGTCCAGTGCACAGCGAAGGTGAGGCCAGCAATAATGTGGAAGACTTGAAAATGAGGACTAGCAAGGGAAGCTTAAAAGATCAAGGGGATCCTCACAGGCAGAGAGGAAAGTGACCCTGGCAGAAGCATTCTCAGTGGGTATCGGGGTCAAGACTGCGCTGGTAGGGCCCCAAAAAGCTTCTTGCAAAAATTAAAAGATGAAAAGCTGAGGAGCGAGACAAATTGCAACAGCATAGAGCGATAAGCTGCCTACACTTAATATCTTAACTACATTGTGCAAAAGAATCTGTAAAAGTTGGGATGGAGGAGTTGTAGTCTTCCATGGAAGAAGAGCAGGAATCAAGCACAAAGGAAAGTGCGAGCAGGTTTGTTTGAACAACTATGGTTTAAATCTTTTCCTCACTGGAAAGTCCCTATTATGTAACTGTAGTTCTGAAAAGTTACAGTGACTGCAGCCCAGCAGCCTGACTCGAGAAAGCCTGTGTCAATATTTGCAACACTAAGGTACTAAATGGTATTAACCACTGCCTATTAAAAGCGATTTTTTTTTCACTTAGCAAATCAAAATAAACAAGGCTTACTTGGATATTCCCAAGCTGGTCTTCCAGTAATGCATGATCAAATCACAGTTCTTTCAACTGAGTAGCCCAGAGTGACAAAGCATCAACTGATGTACAGGGAAATGAGGAGGTAGCACTAAAGAAAACCAGAAATCTTGGGTTCAGCTTGGGTGGGTTGTGTGATGAATCCAGTACCAAAAGTTTGCCAACATGTTTTTAGGGATGGTTCCAGGATATTAGATCATAGTAAATCCCACTTGCTGCTTTCTGTTTGTAAGCAGTTTCCTTTTTTTTTTTTTTTTTTTCCCCACTGTGGATGATATTTCATGGTCTGAATTCTTTTCAGGAGTATTGGTTATATCTTCTCAATTGATTCTTCTCCACTCCTATAGAACTTATACAGAAAAGAGGCGTTTCTTCTCTGATGGTCCGAAACATCAGTGGCTGTGTGTTGTGTTTTCTTTTATACTTACTGTGCTTAAAGACATTTATGTCTTTAGACTGGAAACGAGCACAAGCTGTAATAGTGAAACTAATATAACTTAAAGCTCAGTTTGTTATGCAGCTTTTTATTGCTTTGTTTTTGGTGTTTTTTTTGTTTTGTTTTTTGTTTTTGTTTTTCTCCTGATTTCTTTATTTCAATCTTTATTATTTGCTTCCAGCATTTTGAGAGATCCGCTTTCTTCCAAAGGTGGTGTGCTGCCACGAGTGGCAATAGGGCTGAGTGGGGCTAACTCTGAAGTTGGGAAATGGGGCCATAAAGCCCAGATATTCAGCTCCTGGTCCTGTATGCAAGTAGCAGCCGACTCGTGGCATGAGGATGGATGCTGCAGATGCATGGGTCACACCTGCCCTTTTGATAACTGGGAGCTTCACTTCTGCCAGCACGTGTTTAATTTGTCCTTAATTGCATGAAATCAGTATCATTTGATAGACTTGTTTCTCAGAAGGTGCAACATACAGGCAGTGAAAACTCGCTCTGCTGTTCAGATAAGAACTTTTAGCAATGCAAGTGTTAAACTGTAAGAAATTGCTATTGCATCAGTGGCTCTAAAACAACAGGTTGAGCAAGCTACCTGTGGAACTTCTGTGCTCGGGATTTATTCCCTGTTTCATCATCAGAGCATTACGCAATAACTCTTGATTCAGCTCTGTTGCCTTTCTCTGTCCTTTACTCTGTCAAAGTTTTCCTGAACAATTGGAAATTACAGAGGGAATTTCCCATTTAATGCAGTTCTTCCTGGTTGATCAGCTGTGTTGCTGTAATGTTTTATTTCTAGCAGTGCAGCCAAGGACTGTACTATATAATGAACTGTGTGAGGCTGCATAAAAAATGGAAATTGGGGTAAACTGCTTCTAGTCCAAAAAAAGTCTGTATTATAACAGGTAACATCTGAAGATGTTACAAAGAGGGTTTAAAAACTTCAAGATAGGTAACAGATAAACATGAAAGGTTTTTTGTTTGTTTTGTTTTACTATTAGACAAAAACCCATAACTGAGAGGCTGTAGGCTGCAATCCCTCAATCATATTTAACCATCATAAAC
The DNA here is from genome assembly GCF_059628265.1 of Tinamus guttatus. Lineage (NCBI taxonomy): Eukaryota > Metazoa > Chordata > Aves > Tinamiformes > Tinamidae > Tinamus > Tinamus guttatus. The sequence continues at coordinate 2,267,635 of NW_028288845.1, forward strand.
CACCATAAAAGGCCTTTCCACCTCTCTGGAAGGTAGTGGAATGCTTCAAGACTTGTATCTGTAGGGCTGTGTTTTGAGATTTCCTAGGAAAGCTGCAGTGTTGAGTACATTGCTGTCGTCAGGCATTTTCTATGCATATGCAGGTTTTCATATGCAAATTCCGCATGAAAGCGGATGTAGGTTTATTCACACAACTACACTCATGCTCAGTTTCCTAATGGGAAAGTTATGGGGCAAGCTGCAATCCCTGAAATAATTCCCCTTTTCTGATGATGTAGGTGTGTTCATTGAGACTGACATGTAAAGCCCTTCCAGCACTTCAGCCTCTGTGCATGTTAGTTTTTGTGGGCAAAACCTTCGTTGCACTGAGAGAGGAAGCGTGTTACGTGGAGACAGCGGCCTGGGCTGCGGCTCCGCTCCAGCCCTGCCGCCTGTGCCCCTTCCTCAGCGCTCTGCTAACTTCCTCCAGATGCTCAGGATTGCCACTTTCCCAGCCTCGCCTTGGAAAAGTCCCCATTTTCCCCCACTCCTTCCACTTGGCAGGCAGTGCACATGTAAGCTACTTCATGGGACCGCTGCAGAACCGGGGCCCAAAGTGGCCTGCGGAGGTGTCGTGTCCCCCCAGGCTGCGTTTGAAGCCAGAGCAGGTCAGGTGAGGCTGGAGCATTTCCCAGGGGATTCAACCGGGGATTTCGCATCCCCTCTGGACAGCGTGTCCCACTGCTTAACCACCCTCGCTGCTAAGAGGCTTTCCTTCTCTCTTTGCTTCAGGAGAAGTTCCCTTCTCGCCCCCTGTCCTTCTCTGGGGGCCGCCATCCCTCCCGCGGCCGCCCCGCGAGCTGCCTGCTGCCCCGGCCTCGCCTGAGGCACCAGGCGCTGCGAGTTCAGCAGCCCCCGAGAAGCAGCACCCAGAACTGTGGGCAGGCTGCCGGCCGCCCTTGCAGCGCTGACCCCCATGCTGAGCCCCAGGGGCTCCTTTATACACTCCCCCCGTCCTAAAACCCAACTTAGTCACACGGGAGGTAGGGTGGACCTCATGGAGTGGAGGCAGCCGACGGTCACCACTGGCACTGCCTCCTGGAGTGAGGAAGCGTCACCCGCTTTTCGTGTGTGTTTTCGTGTGTGTGCTTTCCCCCATTTCTTTGTTATTGAGCTTTAACCTTTAGTGAGAGAGAAGATACAAGTGAGAGTCATATCAGGACTTACCAGGCAACTTCAGCTGTTTGCATCAAGTCTTCTGTTAATTTTTAACTAGTTTGCACAACTAGGCAGAGGGCTCGCTGCTCGTGCACGCCATGCAGCCAGTGCTGACCGGAGAGTCAGGAGGGCGTCTCAGGGTGCGTGGGCCCTCCATCGAGATAACAGCAGCAGTAATTGCATGTGAAGCCAGAATTGCCTATGTAACCATGTTGGAAATGCCACACACGGGCAGGGATTCAGCAGAGTTGAGCCTGAGGAGGAAAAAAGAATTGGGGGATGTTTTGCCTGGGAGGAGTCTAGGCAGAGGAAAAGAGGTGCAGGGTGGTAAAAGGGGGAGCTCAGGGAAAGAGAAAAAAAAAACAGAAAATGTATAAAATCAGCCCAAAAGAGGGTCATTCCATAGCAGCAGGAGGGACCCATTGGGCTGCCTGCTTCTGTTGGAGGGACCCCTTGGGCTTTTACCAGGTCTGTGTGTGAAGCACTTGGTGGGGGAGCCTGCAGTAAGAACTCTAGTAAAACCAAGTAGAAGAGGAAAGTGACAGAATCTGAATTTAACAGCATTTATATGGGTGACTTACACATTCTCTTTACAGTAGTATAACCGATTTATTAATGTAACCAGTGTATCAATACTATCAAGCAATAGAATTGCAATTCCTTATTACTTGCAATGAAAGAACTGAGCAGTAATATTACTGTAACAGTGGTGTATTTATTAGCCAGTTAAGATATTAGTTTTTTTCTGTGTTTTGCCTAAGCAAGAAACATTATAACCATCCCCATCAGCTATAGCTGCAGTCTACTGTGCAAAGCCCTAGGGAATGAACAGTACGTTATCAATAAGGGAGACCAGTCGCTGCCTTAAACCTGTCTCTGTTAGCGGTTCTTCAGATTGTCTGCATAATACTTTTGATGCTTGTGATACCAATTCATAGGTAAGAAGATGTGGCTACTGTAGCTGAAGACTTTTCTGATACTTATACTACAGTGAAATGGAAGGGAGGAAAGAGGGATGATAAATCAATGTCTGATTTTGACATTGTCTTGAAGGTAGTTTCTTGACAGAGACTGAATGCAGTGATTTTTTTTTTCTCTTTAAACTTTAAGACTACTAGTGGATAACTTGGGAGAACTTCCAGAATCCTATGTGGCTTCCACAATATTTAAAAAAAAAAATAGGAGGGGGAAGAGAAAAGGAGAAGTAAGAAGGACAAAGACTGGCTTATTGTCTGTGTCTGGGTGCCTCTTTTGCTTCTTAGTACTTCTCAACCTAGAAACGATTTCAAGCTAACCAGTCCTGTCTGTCCGAAGAGGAAAATGCTGCCAAGTTTTACTTGATCATTTTGAGGCCTATCATTACAGTTAGCTATTTTGTAGCATTGCTGAGTGCTGACTTAGAGCAGTTCAGACAATACAGTGTACGGAGACATGCGGTGCTTTTAGCTGTGTCTTTTTATGGCATATTGCCTATTGTAAAGCAGTAATAAAAAGCAGCATACGTCAGGGTGCGGGCCTCTCCTCTTCTGTGTTTTGCCTTTTCGCATGCATGAAGCTGGGTGTTCTGCAAGGCCACTCGTCCGCACCCCAGCCCCATGAGCATCCCTGGCTCTGGCTGCTGTATAGAGAAACTATTTCTATGAATAATGAGCTGTTCTAGAAAGACTTTGATCTGTTATATTTCTAGGAATAAATAAAGAACGATATCCTTCGTGAGGCAGCCCATCCCTGAAGAACAGGCAAAACCCATGAACAGGCTGACCCAGGGCAGCCACCTTTAAGCTCGGGTTACTCCTAGTGGCAGCAGCTCCTCTGTGGCCACCAGCTCACCAGGACGTGGCCTGCGGCCACCACGTTGACTTCACGTAGGTCACTAAGCAGCTTGGGGATGGAGCGCCCTTCAGGAGCAGCTCACAGGCAGCCCACTTGCAGTGGCGACAGGGACTCTCCACACGGGTTTCTTCAGAGCCATCCTAGGCAGTTTTAAGGCTGTGCCCACTTTGGTTGAGACAGAACTCTGCAAGAGCTGCGATACTTGTTGGGAAGGCAGTTAAACACAGCTATGTGCCTATGAAAACCCATTGCTGCATTCTGTGCAGAATTCAGTAGAAAATGTAGCTCTTCTTTCAAGTTGCTTTAAACTAAGCAGTTTAATTTCAGGTGAAATAGCTCAGTGGGCAATGAGCAGGTAGAAAGTGATGGCACTAAGTATACAGTGAAAGAAACTCAAAACAAAACCATCTGTATGAAACCTGAGTGTGGCCTATATAGACCCACCAGTAGTACAATCTAGAAACAAGAAAGCTCAGAAAACAGTAATTTATGAAGTCTGATGTCACTGTGTTGGCCCACCAGCAGCTGTTAATGTGGTCCTTTGCGAGTGCCGAAGATAGAGCTCCCCAGCTTCTGCACAGACGCTATGCTGAGATGACTGCTTGGGCTAGGCCCGCCGCTCTCTGCCCCTAAATGGGGTTTATTAAACTAGGGCAAAGCAAACATGCTGTTTTTGCAAGTAGCATTCAGAGTTCAACTTTCCTCATTTCACAACCCACACTCCCGACCCTAAAAATATGCGTATGCTTCACCCACAGAACCATTACCTCACGGGCTTTTATTTCCTTTGCTTTTTGGCTGAATGTTTTATATTTTTTTTTCCTAACCTACTTTAAAAAAAAAAAAAAAAGCCTTGCGCTATCTCGGTTTATAGCACGAGGAAGGTGTGCTGGGGCCATGTGGTGCTTGATGGAATTTGCCGTGGGGAAACCCGGTGCTGAGGTCGGACCCGCCTGCGCGTGAATTCCCGCAGCGCTGCCGCTGCTATTTAAGCCACCGCTGGAGCGGCAGGGCTGGCAGGAGCCTCGGAGCACCCAGGAGCTGCGAGAATGACAGGTCCCCGCTACCAGAGTCTGGCCCTGGCCTCCCTGCTGGGGCTGCTGCTGCTGCTGCTGCTCTGCGCTCCCTCCCAAGGTGAGTGCCAGGGGCCGTCGCGGGCTGCTGCGCTGCCACGTGTGCACGGCAGGCAGGGCACGGGCCCCAGGGCTCCTGTTCACCTCGCTGCCTTCCTTCCTTCCAGCACAGAGCAACCAGGACTGCTGCCTCTCCTACAGCAAAGTGCGCCTGCCGCAGCGGGCCATCATGGGCTACACTGAGCAGCTCTCCAGCGAAGTGTGCGACATCAACGCCATCATGTAAGTTATGCTTTGGGAGATTCCCAGATGTTTTTGTGGGGGAGAGGGACTACATATTTCCGAAGTTTGAGTAGATCCTATGTAATACTTGCACACAAAATATTGCAAGACCTGTAGTTTATAGGGACTTCTAAATCACAGGACAGCTGCACAATGTTCCCTCAGCAAGTTTGCTGATGATACCAAACTGGGAGGAGTAGCTGATACCCCAGAGGGCTGTGCTGCCATCCAGAGGGACCTGGACAGACTGGACAACTGGGCGGTGAAAAACCTCATGCAATTCAACAAGGCCAAGTGCAAGGTCCTGCACCTGGGGAGGAATAACCCCAGACACCAGTACAGGCTGGGGACCGAGCTTGTGGAGAGCAGCTCTGCGGAGAAAGACCTGGGTGTCATGGTGGATGACAAGTTGACCATGAGGCAGCAGTGTGCCCTCGTGGCCAAGAAGGCCAATGGGATCCTGGGCTGCATTAAGAAGAGCGTCTCCAGCAGGTCGAGGGAGGTGATCCTGCCCCTCTACTCAGCCCTGGTGAGGCCGCATCTGGAGTACTGTGTCCAGTTCTGGGCTCCACAGTACAAGAGGGATGTGGAGCTGCTGGAGAGAGTCCAGCGCAGGGCCACAAGGATGATCAGGGGCCTGGAACATCTGCCCTATGAGGAGAGGCTGAGGGAGCTGGGCCTGTTCAGCCTGGAGAAGAGAAGGCTGAGAGGGGATCTAATCAGTGTATATAAATACCTCAAGGGAGGGAGTGCAGAGGACGGTCATGGTCTCTTTTCAGTGGTGGCCACTGATAGGACTAGAGGAAATGGCCGGAAACTGAAACATCAAAAATTCCATAGGAACTTAAGGAAAAATTTCTTAACAGTGAGGGTGACAGAGCACTGGAACAGGCTGCCCAGAGAGGTTGTGGAGTCTCCTTCTCTGGAGATCTTCAAAACCCGCTTGGACGCAGTCCTGTGCCACGTGCTCTAGGTGACCCTGCGTGTGCAGGGGGGTTGGACTAGATGATCTCTAGAGGTCCCTTCCAACCCTAAGCATTCTATGATTCTATGATTCTATGAATGTAGATAATAAACCTGGCAGTTGAGGAACCAGCTGTGCAAACAAGGATGTGCTTCGTCTCCAGCTTAGCCTCACTCTGGCCAGCACCAGCTGTTCCCTTGGCACAGCCTGCTGGCAGTGCCAGGGGAGATAAGCCCTGTTCCATTCTCAGAGGTGTCTCGCAAGGTTTTAGCCCTCCTAAATGTTGTCTGTCACCACAGCTTCATTGCAGGGGTTCTTCTCCCATATTATTTCCTGCATCCAGCAAAATTATTTGTCTTAATGTCTCCATAAAATGAATATAGTTGTAGGTCACAAAAAATGATTCTGAAGGCTAAAAAAGCTGTTATGTTCACATTTCAGTAGGTTTTTCTTTTTGCTCGTGCAGTATTGGAAAGGGGGTGTGTAGCATCCCTTATCTAACTGTTGTTTAGAAAAGCAGTTTATTTCTTTATATGGAGTAACATGATGAGGGGTTTTTTTGTTTGTTTGTTTTTTAGTTTCACTAAATACAGCTTCATATTATTTATTAGCAGGGAGTTTTTATGGTTATTCACTAATATATATATATATATTTACCATTATTCTTTTCCAGTTTCCACACCCGCCGTGGACTGAAAGCCTGTGTAAATCCTAAGGAACCCTGGGTGAAGAAGCATCTTTCTTGGCTGAGGTAGGAATCTAAAAATCTAAAATCTGCTAGGCTGAAGAAAATGAAACATATATAAAAGCTCTTTTCTTTACATCTTCTAGAGGCCACTTCTGATGGCAATTCTGAACACATTTGTTTTCTATCTTCTGTTAGACATCATTACTTTTTAGATTCCTTTCTGGGTCCTTTTCCTACCTGAACTATTTCTGTATTTGCTAAATCTGGGGGAAAAGATCCACAACTGCCCTGTGCTTGAAGTGATTATGTGCATTTTCTCATTCCTTTTAATAGCCTAAAGCTCAAGAGGATGTCGATGTGATGTGGTTTCCAGCAGGGAACTGAACACAGACGTGGATGAAGAACCACTAGGTTCAACCTCTTGGTTGAGACTGCCATCCTGTACACTGTTGTGTGCTTACTAACCACTGTGCCTGGCTTCTTTGGAACCGTTAAACTTCTCGGGTTGATTCATATTGCATCACTGTTTTGCTTGAATTAAGCATTTTGTTAAAGTTTCTATTTTAGTAACTAATATATGACAGTAGAATACTATTCAGCAAAGACTACCGTAAGCTATTGTACAGAGTATTGCATATTTGTTTTGTATGTGTGCTGTGTGCTATTCAGCATATGTAAAGTGGGTTATTTATTCTGTTTATTTTGTTACTTCTATGGCACTTTCTTGTGCCAAAATATTTCCTTTTAATTCTACTTAGCATGATAATACATTTTGAAATATTGTTGAAGTCTGTCTGAAAAATGGAAATTAGAGATTTAAAAAATAAATGAGTCTGTCTACAAATGATATGTTTTCTTTTAATTGAAAAAGCTAACTTCTCCCTTGAAATCAGTTTGTTTACTCGTAAGCCTCTGGGTGAGTGCGGAGTGTTCACTCTGCCTCGTGGGTACCTACAAACTCTTCAGGATATAGCCCATTTCTTGTCACAGACAGCAGCTATGCATGAGTATTTTGATGAACATGAAAACCTTGGCTTAGTCTCATCTTAATCAAATTTCAGGGAATTCCTCTTACTGGTTCCTTTATTCAGGAGGAACCTTCTAGCTCATCCAGTGAGAAGGATTATGATTGTGCTGATACTGTTGGCTCTCAGCTAAAGATCATTGCTGCAAGAAGCGTTTTCAGAGGGGCGCTGGACCGATGCCCAGTGCAGGCCGTGGATCTCCATGGCAGAGGTGCCGAGGGTGCAGGATGGAGCGAGGAGGCCGCTCTGTTCTGGAGCTACGTGGTCCCCAGCGCTGCCACCAAGCAGCTGTGCAGGTAGATGCCTGCGGTCAGTACCAGAGTCTTTCACAGGTCTGTGCTTTGATTCTTGATATGTTTTAGTCGCAGAGGAAGGAGCATTAACTTGAACATTCAGTTCAAATGTTCAGCTGAGCTATGCCTTTCTTGGTGTCCCTGAGACAGGAGCTGGTATCTTCCTTTTTAATGGTGGTTGTGAATCTAAGGCTGTTGATCTGAATTTCAAAACCTGCCGGAACTTGTACAACCTGCTTGTGGCCCTGCAAACCTGGGAACTTGCAGTTTGCTGTGGGGGAAGCTCTGCAGGAACAAGATGATTCGGTTTCAGAGTTTCTAAGAGGTGGATTCCATGTCCCTCAACAGGGGATAATAATATAAGTAGTTAGGTAGTTATAGCCATCCCATACCTCCCCTGGCATGTTTCCTGGGAATTTCCAGAATTTGTTAACAGGTCTGGGACAAACTGCAGACCTCTGCTGACCGTTTCTGGCAGCAGTGGCATGTGCTCCCGTTTGACATGACTCAGAGCTCAGGTGTAATCAGGCACCAGCAAAACGGAACAGACTCACGGCTGCAGGTGTCTTTAACGGATGTGTGTTGAAGATCCCCAGGCCTGGCCTGGGAACAGATGGGGTGTTGCAAGGAGATAAGAGAGCAGCACAATACTTGGTAGCTGCTGGCAGAATCCTATCTGCGATACCTGGCACAGTCACAAGTGATGAGGTTGGATGGGGGAAGGTGTGGGGCAACGATGTGGGGAAATAGGAAGAAGGTTGGTGGGAGTGGCAAAAGAGTGGGAGAGGAGCTGCCAGGAGCAGAGAAAACTGTAGAAACCAGAGCTACGTATGAACCTCATGCAGAACAGCCTGAGGTGAGCAATTCAAAGCAGCAGTGCAGGAAAGAAGTTCGATGTCCAAATTTGAGTGCGTGGCTCAGTACTCACGCCTTGGGCTTCAGTACCATTGTGTCATTTTGGCAGCTCCTTCTTCCTGTCAACCAGTCTATCTCCACAAAAGCCCAGATGCTCTATTCACAAAGCTGTGACCTGTGGGACTTTTTATTGTTGTTGTTCCTCTTGTAGTTGAATGAACCTCATTGGAGGACAAAAAAATCACCTGAAAATTGCTTCCACTGCTCAGCAAGTTAGGTCAGTGAAGCCGTCAGGCTACGGCGGGTACTTCCCTTGGATAACAGCATGTCCTTTCATGAATTTCTGAGGTTGCAAGCAGGCAATACAAGCAACTGCTGCACCTCTAAAACCATCAGATGGGCGAAGTTGTGTTTTTTCTGAGTAAGTGATGTTGAGTGGCAATAAAATTTAGCAATAGCATTGAAAATTATTATTCTTTCTAGGAAAAGCTTGATCCTGATTTCTTTGGGGCAGAAGCACCTGTTTTGCATTTGCACAGGTGAGTTTCTCCTCTACAGGGTTTCTTCCTTTATTTAGAAAAATATTTTGTTATTTTCTCTTGCAAAATGCCTGAGAGCCTTTTTTTTTTTTTTTTTTTTTTTTATTACAGGTCAAGTTCATCAGAGTCGCCGCAGTTTCCTATGTCACTTCCAAAGCCTCCTGCTCCAACCCCGCTAAGACCAACCCTCCCCGACTCCTGTGCCTGTGGCAACGTTGGTATTGACGCCTGCACGTGTCTTTGCTTTCTGATGTTTTTTCTTTTTTCTTTTTAAAAGAAATCCTCCTATTTGCTAAAGCAATTTCACTCCATTCCTGCTGAGAACATTATAGCACTTGATTGTTTTGAGATCTATGTCAGAAAACTTCCTCTTCATATATGGAATCAAATTTTGTTTTACTCTCTTAATGTTTTTCTCCCACTCCAACACAAAATAACTATGATTGTTGCCTTTCTTACACACAGAAAGGGTCTCATCAAAAAAGGGCTGTCATCAATTAGACGGAGCTGTAATTGTAATTACACCAGCGACTCTGTGAAATTGTTATTGTGTAAGCTACCAGTTTAAAGAAGTTCAGTTATAGCGTGACTACTCTTGATTAGTACTGTCCAATGCGTGAGTAACCTATGCATATGTGGGCTAGCAGAAAAACGTGTTTAAACATTATAGTTTACGTGTTTTTTTCTGTAGTCCCTCCTGTGACGTTATCTTAGGGTGGAAAAAGGTGTACCACGAGGATAATACAGGCTTTCATCTGTTTCTGCACACCTAGTGTTTAAATGTTCACAACAGTGCCTGTTAATTAGAGGTAGCAAAGATGTTGATTAAAAATAAAGTAATTTTCCTAAGAAATAGCAACCATTCTGCTGCTTTTTACTGTTCAAGCATAAAACCTGCTCTATCTCCTGAGTTACCACAAGTGTTTTTTGTTGAATTCTTGTTCAGTTAATGTTTGCTCCTATCCATCAGTTCAGGAATGTTTCTCATCTTTTCTTCTTCCCCAGCTTCCACACAAAGAGGGGCCGTGAAGCCTGTGCAGACCCTGGGCAGAGAGGGGCAGGCGCCTACCCCAGCCTGAGGCGCGAAGGCTTTCGGGCGCGTTGGCTCGCTGGAGACCAAGTGCGTTCTGCGACCGCGACACTTCGAGCCCCGTCGTAGCGGCGTTGAGAAGGGGTCCATTAGTTTGACTTACCACTTCCAATGAGCCCACGTATAACATCACTTCACTTTTGATCAGCTAGAATAAATAGTTCAATTGTAAGTCTGCTAAGCAATAAGTAGGGGAACTCCTGACAGTAGAAAAGCTCTGGACTTATGAAACTGCCACGTGATCTTAAGAGCGTACACCCAACTAAATAAATATTAAAACAGTGGAGGTGATAAATAGTAAAAATCTTTCTGTAACTTGATCTCAGTTGTTTCATGCTTTTCTGGTTTTAATCCAAATACCAGCCTGTGGGCAATATGGGTAGCCTCGGCTGCAGTGACCATGAGTTGGTGGAGTTCAGGATTCAACGAGGAGGAGGAAGGGCTGTAAGTAGCCTTGCGACGATGGACTTCAGGAGGGCCAACTTTAGCCTCTTCAGAGACCTCCTCGGTAGAATCCCATGGGCTAGTGCTCTAGAAGGCAGGGGGGCCCAAGAGAGCTGGTTAGTTTTCAAGCGGCACTTTCTCCACGTCCAGCAACAGTGCATCCCTGTGTGTAGGAAGGGAGGCAGAGGGGGCAGGCGACCTGCGTGGATGAGCCGGGAGCTTGTGGCAATGCTCAAGCAGAAGGCAGCGGTATACAGAATGTGGAAAAAAGGACAGGCCCCCTGGGAGAAATACAGGAACATAGTCAGGGAGTGCAGAGATGCGACAAGGAAAGCTAAGGCACGTCTGGAAGGCAAGCTGGCAAGGGACGTTAAAAATAACAAAAAAAAATTCTTCAAATACATTAACAGCAAAAGGAAGATCAGGGAAAACGTGGGTCCGCTGGAGGACGGGATGGGCACCTTGGTTACAAATAACACAGAAAAAGCAGAGTTGCTCAATGCCTTCTTTGCTTCGGTGTTTACCAAGGGCAGTCCTGTAGAGCCCCAGGCCCTAGGGACAAGAGAAGAAGCTGGTGGAGAGGAAGACTTGCCCTGGGTAGAGGAAGATTGGGTCAGAGAGCACCTAAGGAACCTCGATACCCACAAATCCATGGGCCCTGATGGGATGCACCCCAGAGTGCTGCAGGAGCTGGCAGATGCCATAGCTAAGCCGCTCTCCATCATCTTTGAAAGATCCTGGAGAACGGGGGAGGTGCCGGAAGACTGGAAGAAGGCCAATGTCACGCCAGTCTTCAAAAAAGGCAAGAAGGAGGACCCAGGCAACTACAGGCCAGTCAGCCTCACCTCCGTCCCCGGAAAAGTGATGGAACGGCTCATACTGGCTGTTGTCTCCAGGCACATGGAGGACAAGAAGGTGCTCAAGAGTAGTCAGCATGGATTCACCAAGGGAAAATCTTGCCTGACTAACCTGATAGCCTTCTATGATGAAATGACCGGCTGGATAGATGAGGGGAGAGCGGTGGATGTCGTCTATCTCGACTTCACCAAGGCTTTTGACACCGTCCCTCACAACATCCTCCTGGGCAAGCTCCGGAAGTGTGGGATAGATGAGTGGACAGTGAGATGGATTAGGAACTGGCTGGATGGCAGGGCCCAGAGAGTGGTGATCAGCGGTGCAGAGTCTAGTTGGAGGCCTGTGGCTAGTGGGGTCCCCCAGGGGTCAGTCCTTGGTCCAGTCCTGTTCAATTTATTCATCAATGACCTGGATGAAGGCACAGAGTGCTCCCTCAGCAAGTTTGCTGATGATACCAAACTGGGAGGAGTAGCCGATACCCCAGAGGGCTGTGCTGCCATCCAGAGGGACCTGGACAGACTGGACAACTGGGCGGTGAAAAACCTCATGCAATTCAACAAGGCCAAGTGCAAGGTCCTGCACCTGGGGAGGAATAACCCCAGACACCAGTACAGGCTGGGGACCGAGCTTGTGGAGAGCAGCTCTGCGGAGAAAGACCTGGGTGTCATGGTGGACGACAAGTTGACCACGAGGCAGCAGTGTGCCCTCGTGGCCAAGAAGGCCAATGGGATCCTGGGCTGCATTAAGAAGAGCATCTCTAGCAGGTCGAGGGAGGTGATCCTGCCCCTCTACTCAGCCCTGGTGAGGCCGCATCTGGAGTACTGTGTCCAGTTCTGGGCTCCACAGTACAAGAGGGATGTGGAGCTGCTGGAGAGAGTCCAGCGCAGGGCTACAAGGATGATCAGGGGCCTGGAACATCTGCCCTATGAGGAGAGGCTGAGTGAGCTGGGCCTGTTCAGCCTGGAGAAGAGAAGGCTGAGAGGGGATCTAATCAGTGTCTATAAGTACCTCAAGGGAGGGAGTGCAGAGGACGGGGATGGTCTCTTTTCAGTGGTGGCCACTGATAGGACTAGAGGAAATGGCCGGAAACTGAAACATCAAAAATTCCATAGGAACTTAAGGAAAAATTTCTTAACAGTGAGGGTGACAGAGCACTGGAACAGGCTGCCCAGAGAGGTTGTGGAGTCTCCTTCTCTGGAGATCTTCAAAACCCGCTTGGATGCAGTCCTGTGCCACGTGCTTTAGGTGTCCCTGCGTATGCAGGGGGGTTGGACTAGATGATCTCTAGAGGTCCCTTCCAACCCTAAGCATTCTATGATTCTATGATTCTATGAATATCCCTTGCCAAAACATGAACCTTAATACAAATTCTTAGTTTTCAGGTTTTTTCTCTGGCTTGAACAAGCCAGATTATCATTATCATACTTTTATATTTTCAGTTATAGTATGCAGTGTTTATGATAAGTTTTACTGTCTGTAATTATGTGAATTTACATAAATGTAAGCTCTGATCTATGTCCCTGTGATTTTGTGGTAATGTTGGTCTTGATGACTGCAAGATTAAGTTAGGGAACATGGTGGAGTATCAGCACTGTGCTCAGTGGTGGCGTGTACCAAAGTGCAGGGACCAAGCATAGAGTGTTCCTGACTTCTGACTGCAGCTCCAGGTGTGTTTGTGCGGTAAATTGTTCCTGTTCATGGAGTAACTATTCAGGTGAGAGTAGACAGTATCGTTAGGTAGCAAGGACAGAGAACCCCTGCAAACCGGAAAAAATAACACTCATATCTGGAGGGCATAGTTAAGTGCTATGAATCGAATGGTCAAGTCACCTATTTGGAGTTATCAGTGGTGGTAGGTTCAAGTAAATGGTCCAATTGACAATGAAATTGCCAATTACAGTGTTAAGGTTAAACCGGTAGCTCGGTGTTCTTGCAACATCACCGGTCCGGTAGGAAGCTACTGAGAACACTAGACTGACGGAGTAGGCAAATGGGAACCTGAGAATGGCAGATGTAGTGTAGCAGATTAACTCAGACTGCAGGGTGGTGACTTTGGCTATTCACTCAAAAGCAGCTATAACTTCATGTACAAACAACCTTTCTGGTCTACCTGGATTTGAGCAGCAGAAATCAAGACTTTCATGAAAGTCTGTCGCACGTCTCAAGAATAACAATATTCTGGCAAGATGCCTTCCTGCTGTGATTGATCTTTTTGAATGTATACTTGCTAGACCTGGCTGGAAAGTGAGATTTGCTATTCTAGTGGGCATCTGAGTGTTTCAAAGTGTTTTCTAGGAGTAAATGGCCAAAATGTCTTTCATATTAATTCAGATCTCAAAGTGGTGCACTCTCTGTAGCATTGCTGGAAATTATTATTAGAATTGTTAATAGGTAGTAATTTTTTTTTTAATTTGCAAGTGTGCAGTGCTGTATTAATGTTGATTACAATGAATGGGTGACAGGTATAATGTTTGAATGTCTGCATGAAGTACATTCCCATGATGATAAGAGAACTTGGGAAAGGTGAAACACGGACAAGGCAGGAGGCCTGTCATGTTTCATGAAGGCATGTACTGAAGTGTAGGAAACATACAGGGGAATTTCTAAAAAATTTCAGCTTCATAGAAATAAAATATGAAATCCCAAAGGAGTTATTTTGACTTTTCAATTTAAAAAGGGTGGTGAAATGCACATGCTTTGATTCTAGTGAAGCTGTGTTCTCTAAGAGGAAGTGGCTTTGCTTGCTTATCTTTATCAACTCTTCTGTAGGCTTAGGAGAAATCCTGTTATTCTTCAGGACCTTTTTGTTTCCTCCTGTCTCAGAGGTTTGACACAACGGCAGGTTAGGTACCCAGAGGACAAATGTTCCTGTTTTCTTCAGTAGGTGCCTCAGGATAACTCACTGACCTTCATCTTGCAACTCAGACAGTCTCACCACAGAATCTGTGTGTAAATTACCTGTTTTTGTCAGCTCCATCTACCTGGATAGTACAAAGCTCTCCTTAACCAAAAGGTCTTCAGCCACCTACAGTCTGGACTATGAAAAGAAAGGTAAAATGCATTTCTGAATTCTTCTTGGAGAAGGTAGGAAAAAGACATGTTGGGCACATTTATTTGTTTTTTTTTTTTTTGGTTTTTTTGGTTTTTTTTTGAGATTTTTCTGTTTCCAGGTTTAATCATCATCTTGACAAGCTTAAGACAGGACAAGCTCTGTCTCAAAAAGCAGATGGAAAGGAAAAACTTCTTTCAGCTAAGTTAAAATGCGTGTAAGAAGTGGAAGATGGAAGAAAAAGGATGAAAAATCCTCCAGTGCATATTACTGTCATCTCTGGTAGGTACACAATGCATCCATAGTCACTTGAACAGAAGCTTGTAGGTATAGAAGCTTCATAGGGAAGTAGTCACTTGAACAGAAGCTTGTAGGAATAGAAGCTTCATAGGGAAGTAGTAACTATATATATTTTTATTCGGGATAACCATGCAAAGATGAAAAATGGAGAATCTTTGGAAAAGAGGGTGCTTAGTCCGTTTTATAACATGCTGTCAGCTCTGTCTCCCAGAGTGTCAGCTACTGAGGAAAGAGAAAATCATGGAAACTCATGCTCCTTAGGAAGACAATAGGACTTTAACACTTTGACTGTGGTGTCATAACTAGCATTGCAGATAAGAGAGCAGAAATGAGAAGCACTCTTAGCAGTGCACCGGGAAGTGTTCGTATGCACAAGTGCATATATGTCTGGGCAGGAGGAAACAGGAACCCTATTCCAGAATAAAACAGCTTTGAGAAGGGTTACCTGAAACTATTTCATTAGCCAAGCGGAAAAAAAAAGGGGGGGAATATTGGAGCACAATCTTTGTGCATCTGATAGCCTTGACATCTAAAAAAAAAAAAAGACAAGGAGCAAAAAACTCCCCTTAGTAAAAGTTTGCTATGCTCATGACTAACATAACAGAAATAGGAAGTGGCTTTTTACATCTTTCCCTTAACTCAGACGACTCTTGGGCTGGCCTTTCTGATTTAGCATACCACAGACTGACCTACTTGAGAACAAGTGGGTCATGATACAGCTTTAAATCAGGAAGCCTAAAACCCACTCTTCTCTGCAAGCGAGAGTGTGTTGAAGAAAGAAACACTTTCTTCTTATTATTCTTCTTAGGACATGATACTTTGGTGCAAGAAAAAAGCTTTCAGAGTCTGAGCTAGTGGATAGAAGCCCACAGTTCTCAAGAGGAAGCTGCACATTGAACCGTTTTAATTTTGCATCTCCAATGCAGTTGTCTCCAGTTCTCTATATAAGTGTTTACTGAAGCTGTTCAAAGGCTTTTTGACATTGACTGATAACGAGGCTTATAGTATCTTAACTTTCTGCTGCTTCTGCAAACTGCTGACACAAGCAGAAATGCACAGAGGGAGCAGCTGATTTATAAATTATCCTTCCAGCCTTCCTTTATAAATTATCCTTACAGCCTGATAAAATCAATACTTTTGATCTCTGAACATCAAAGCTCGCTATCTCATCCATCGATAAAAACTGCTGCAGATTCTGGCCAAATGTCTTAGCATTTCATTTGTCTTTCCAGTGTGGACATTTTTGAATTTGATACAATGTGCATGCAGATTCTTTGAAGCTACCTTTTCATTGCAGCCACGCTGTGTTACAGACTTTTGTTGCTAAAAACCTCAGGGTGCCAATTGTGCATTAGCAGTCGTAGCAACGTGCCGTTAGTTACTCCCTGTTTATTGAGCACATGGGCCCGCACTGGGTGGCACTCTGGGGAAAAAAAATGTTTCTATACATTCTATAGAGGAATAGAGCAATCGATGCCATTGTCCTCCTTGGGACAGCCTGCATAGAGGCGGCATCTAGGAGCTTGTCCAGAGCGACTCTGCTGCACCCTGAGGAGAGAGGGCGCAGAGGGCCGTGGGGAGGAGACGTCATGGGCTCCGCCATCATCCCACGGCCTTCTGCCCTGCTGAGACTGGCGCGAGTTTTGTTGTATCTGTGTCTCATGGAGAAAAAATTACACAAGCTCTTTGGCATATGGTAATAAGACTTTGAAAAACTTAAAAACTTATTTCCCAAGAATATGGCAATAATTGATGCAATGAAAATGCAAACCTGAAGTACAACGCTGAAGAGATGCTTACTACATAAACTATAGTGAAACTGGAGATATGCCTAATTTATGTTGAAGAGAAGCATCAAGCCTTTGAAATTAAATGCAATACTTCTAGTTACTGTTAACTACTACCTCAGAGAGGCCACATCAGTGTGTATTTATGAAGAACACATGGGAAGGAAACGGCATTGTGGCAAGTTCATAGCTAGCATCACGTAAATTAAAAGAACAGAAAATGTTTATATTCAAAATTATAATCTGGGAAAATACAGATTCTGATAAACAAATACAAAAAGCTTTTAGGAAACTGGAGACCACCAAGCGCAGCGGGTGTTTAAAGGATTATTCCTGAATAAGCTTGTTCAAAGCAACTCAACTCAAAGGCAACAATGTTCAGCTGAATCGGGAATGATTATTTTTGATGGATGTATTTCTTATCTTCCCCTAGGCAACTGGTTTTCCATGTACAAAAAAGCAAACACGTGGAAACGAGCGGCCGGACACGCACATTGTCCCTGGCTGTGTCCCAGGGTCGCTCCGGGCCTGCCATTGTCCTTCACTTCCCGAGATCCAAGGCAGCAGGGCCCCTTCCACGGGGAAGCTGCGGGGAGCCCAGGGTGGTCGGAAGAAGCCCTGTGCACTGATACACAGCCCTGGCCCTCTGGCATTTAATGTTTATACAGAGTTATGTATTTATATACATGACTTAGGGGCAGGGTTTGTCAGGATTGGGGGTGAGGGGTTTACAGCTGGACTTGGTGATCTTGAAGGTCTTTTCCAAACACTACGATTCTATGATTCTCTCTGCTTAAAAAATACGCTATTTTTTCCCTCTTGTCTTTGGTGAAGCGATGAAGCCGCCTTTCCTTGCTCACTTATCCAGCTCGGGTTTCCCTTCACAATATCAGGCTGATCGGTTTTTCTCCAGGTTTCATTTCCGCGCCTTGCCCGGGCCGTCCCGGGCCGTCCCGCGCCGCCGCGGAAGCCGCTGGCGCGCGGGGCCCGCTGGGGACCCCCGCGCGGGTGGGCGGCGCATGCGCGGGGCGAGTGTTTGCGGGTTGCCACGGAAACGGGCCGAGGCCGATGGCCGGCGAGGGAGGATGCGGCTGCGGCGGCTCCTGCTGCGCTACTACCCGCCGGGTGCGGAGCGGGACGGGGGGCCGGGCTGGACAGGACCGGGCCGGGCCGGACCGGGCTGGGCCGGGCCGGGCCTCGCCTGTCTGCTGCTGCTGCGGGCCCCTGTGTCACTGAGTCGTGGAAGAGCGGTTCCCACCGATAGTGCACATGCATTACTAACAGACTGGTTAAAGACACTGTTAGTGTCTTTGCTTTCTTTTTCTTTTTTTCTTTCCTTTTTTTTTTTTTTCCTGAGCAGACCCACGCTTTAGAAGGGTATCCTGCTAAGCTGCCCTCGTGGTCCGGCCTTACCTCAGGCCTGTGCCTGGCTGCGTTTTCTGAGACGCGATGAGCTGCAAGCTGCAGATGGCACACGGCCTCAGAATGCGCTTCTGCCAAGTATTTTTCTTACAAACTTGGTAAAATAAAAATGACATGAAAATTCATCCAAAATACCCTTTTCTGTGGGAAACCAAGATGCTGTAGAGCTCATCAATGAATATTTTGAAACAGAGAACAATGTGGTTAAACACTTTAATGCTTCAGCTCAAGGTACATCTTGCACAAATGCCAAAGCATGCCTAGAAATGAACAGCGTGCTACCGTTTTCTGTGCTTTACTGCACATAAAGCCAGTAGAGCTTTGCCAGCAGAGAAATAAAATACAAAAGTTTTTATAAAATGTATTTTTCAAGTTGCTTGGAACACCAAATTACAAAAAGTATCTTCAGGACAAATTGTTTGAAAATAGACCTGTTGAGATCATACAAAAACTTACTGGAAAAAAAAAGTTTATTTCCAGACCTGAAAATGAATCGTAAATATAACATTTAGAATATTCATGTTTAGTATCTATCGTCCTTTAAACACAAAAGAATTGTTCGTTGCTTTGATAATTTACGACAGGAATTGTCACTCTTGTTCTCCTCTCATGATTTAGAAGCAAGTCTGTTGAAGGCAGTGGTGTAATTAACACAAGTGGAGACGATGAGATCTACAGTATATAATAATCCCTAACATCTATTTAAGACTTGTTCATCCTTTGTTTTTCTTTTTTTAAGGAATTATCCTGGAATATGTACAAGGTGGTGAGCCAAAGACCAGATCCATAGATCTACTCGATCTTAGACCTGAGTAAGTAGGATTCAATTTTGGATAATAGCACTGTATGCTGTCTTGCACCATGATCATATGCAACTCTATTTGACTGTTTTTCATGAGATTTACGTTAGTTATGTCTTCTCCATAAAAACTTTAAAAAAAATTCTGCCTGTATTTTAAATATAGAATTTTCATTCCAGCAGACTGTTGCCATCATGCTGTCTGCCACTGTTCACAGATGGAAGCTCTTTTTGCTTATGGAATTATGATTATCAAGAAGCCAGCAGAAATATGGGGTTCTATTGTCCAAATTCCAATATTATTACTATTGATACTTAGGTTCTTAGGTACTGTAAAAATATTTCTGTTCACAATGTTTTGAAAAAAAAAAACAGGTCCGATTCAACTCCCAGTTATGCTACTTTACATGGGCAGGCTGAAATCACTGAAAACGACAACTAAGCATAAATATAAGTGTAAGCGCTGAGAATACTAACGTAGGAAAATGTGACTGTGTTTTAGAAGGCTGTTATAGAAGATCTATTTTTAGACTATGAAGATTTACATAATAAAATGCTGGATTTTCTCAGAAGGACCAGTTATAAATCTTTGTGCTGTCTGAGGAATGTTGTCACCCTCAAAGTTTTTCAAGTGGCCAGAAAAGAGCAGTTTATCTGATACATGCAAAATACCAATACAATACCGATAAATACCAGTAGACTCTGTACTGCATTTTGGAAGTTATTGCTCTAGCTAAGAGTTGTAGAAACAGGCATAATTTGTGAAGCCATGGACAGAGTTTACCTCAATACTATCATATATGTTTCGTCATGTTGTTACTTCATGTGCTTTTGGAGATTTTATGAAACTCCACTTTAAGCTAGGTGTTTATTACTAAAATACCAGTTTTGAAAACTTATGCCCCGTATCTCTATGGGAACCCTTTGAAAAGGAAGAGGTCTTGCTAAGATAAAATATTTAAAAGTCAGGTCTTACTGAACTGCTATACTAAAAGAGGGAAAGAAATGCAGAAATTAACAAAAAAAAGATTTATTTATGTGTCTTTAAACCATTATTGAATTAGATAAATTAAAAAAAATTTAATATAATTGCTTAATTACAATTCTCTGCAAGTAAGCAATATGTTTTTATAATTGTAACTGTTGTCAAATGATTTTTTTTCTCTGAATTAGCACAGATGTTACGGTTTTAGCAGAAGAAATTCAGAAAGAAGAACCTCTCATCACAGCTTCATGCAAGGAACAGGTCTTATATTTATTACGAAGATTGCAGGAAAAGCTTGGGGAGGAAGATGATCGCAAGTTCTATCTTTTTAAGGTCAGAGGCACTTGGGGGATTTGGGTGTGTTTCAGTTTTAATATTTTGAATACATTTTTACTGACCTGCGTTGTAACTGAGCACAAAACTGGGACTCTTTGACCAGTTTCTCAGTTGTTTTCTAACGTCTGCAGTGTTCAGCCTGGCCTGGCTGTTTCCTCTAGGGATTCCCCCCCAAAAGCTGGAGGCTTAATTGCTTCTAAACACTGTTAACAGCAGCTGATGTGCAAAGGTGTGTTTTCGATGGAGAAAAGTAATTATCTTACTTGTCAAATGTCTCCGTGGACCAGCAACACCGAGAGTTATGTTTAAACAAAAACTGTGAATAGAATTTGAATAAATCAGCTGAGGGAAAGGCCCTGAATATTTTTCTACATCGTTTTTTTCTGATTTTCATTTTCTGTAAATTGTGATTATTTTAGATGTTCTGCTACATACAGCAGTACTGGTTGCTGTTTACTTTCTGCAAGTCAAGTGATATGATAGAGAAATTCAGAGATTTTCAAGGATTGGGTTATATAGGCCTTCTGTGGTGAATTCTGTCAGTAAGGCTGGGATAATAGTATTTAAAAACAAAAAGAAAACTAAAAATCTTTCTTACTGTTTGTTCTGCAAAGCTGATGAAAAGGTAGTAATAGGAATGTAGCCAAGAGTACATCCTGGATCTTATAAACAATAATTTCTGCAATGGTTCATTATCTGGAGAAAACTAAAGATTAACAAAAGGCCAGGCCTTGCAAACATCTTTGTAATAAAACCATAGCTGGTAGTGACACTTAAGGAATTTCCATCTTTTTTTACCTGCAGAGACTGCATTTTATGGGCTGAGATAATTCAGTGTTGTATCTTTATTGTGTCAGCAGATGGCAATGTGTAGTTATTAAAACTGTTGATTGCTATGTTACTGGGTGATACATGGAATTTAGAGGGAAGAGGGAGAAGATTTGTGTTTTTAGTTGTGTTTTTTTTTTCTTTTTTCTTTCTCTTTTTTTTTTGGTAGTGGTTTATTTGATTAAAAACATAACCTAAGATGTTACAAGAAATAATTTGGATATTTCTGGCCAATAGGACACATAAAGTATTTGTATATTTAAACATGTAAGCAAGGCTATGTATAATTAAGGAATCTTAAATGTAAAGAGTTTTAATTGTGTTTTAACATATACTTTTTGTTGTGACAATGCCTTGATTTTCATAGTCTTTTAAAACTGTTCATCACAAGCACTGGCACATAATCAAATATATATATGAATTTCAGTGTAAATAATATACTTACTTTTTGTTGGGTATAGTGCATTGTTTGTTTTCCATATTTGAAAATATTAGCAGCAGGCAAATGATCACCGTTGGCTTATTTGCTTCACTCAAGAGTACTTAGAAATATGTGATAAGAACTTGTTTTGTGTTTCAGTTCCATTTAACGAATGCAAAAGATACACAGGTATTAGAAGGTGCTGAGATACTAAGATGATGTGGCAAGACTGGTGAGGGGGGAAAATATTTTGCTGAACAATGTTCCGTATGTTTGCGCTGTTTGGAAATGAATATTTTTTTCCTGCTGCACAGCAGCGTAATCTAAACTTCCCTTTACTGTAATTTCCAGTAATTGTGATAATGGTGGTGTTGGACACTCAGCGGAGAAGCGAGCTGTTGTAGCAGCTTCTCAGGCTTTAAGCTCTCACAAATCAAGGCACACTGTACTGGGCTGCAGGCTTAGCTTTTTTTTTTTTAGCTTTTGGGCTGGTATAGCACATTTTGCAGAATTGAGGTACTTTTGTTTGGACATCGCTGATTATCGTACCACTTGGCTCAAGCAGCTCTTGGTGACCTAGAGCTCGCTCTCTTTCTCAATCCTTCTCCTGACCCTTGTTGTTTCTCTTCCATTTTGATCAGTTCCTACTCCTCTGAAATACCTGAGCTGCCTTTATTTTCCTTTCTGAATCTATGTGTGGCAGCTGAGAAAGATTTAAGAAGCAAGAGATAAGAACAAAAAGTTGAAACGCTGGTAGTGTCAGTGATTAAATGACCTCGCTCATAAATCATGTCGTCTTCATTTTCAATGTTACAGAGAGGAACTAATGGGCACCACAGCTGTGTTTTTAACACCCCTTTATTTCACTGTCAGCAGTTGCTGAGATTTCCCAGAATAACATTTCATTATATTTTAGTCTCAAGCAGAAGTCAGCTTGTAAGAGATGAAAGTTTTCAAGCACAAACCATGCTATATAATCACCATGTACTCAAGTACAAACCAAATTATACTACTGTGTCCTTTTTAAAATATCATGACAGACTGATTTTTGTTGGGCAATATTTGAAGCTATTTTGACCTAGGCTTAATAAAATTTAAAATGTATTAAAAGGTATTAAGTAATTTATGTAAAGAATATATACTGTCTGACTGAGGATCTTAGAACCAGTGTTAGAAAAATAGTGGCCTTCCTAACCTAAACAGTACAGCAGAAATTAAATTTGAAATCTTCTCTGAATTTTGCCCTAAGAATTATCTTTGTTTTAGCTCTGTGTGCCTTTTTTGTCATGACCCCAGAGGATGGACCTGTATGGAGCTATTAATTTTGTTCTTCCCATTTTTAGAACAGTGTCGTGTACTAACCAAAAGCATCCGATGACACAGAGGGTTCAAAATACTCAGTTCCCCTGCATCCTTGGGTCACTGCCTAAGGCTTAAGGGCAGTTGGGATTGCTTCCATCAGTGAGCTCAAGGGGCACACTGCCCTCGATCATTCATTTTGCCTTTGCAGCTCTGGCGTAGGGTTATTTTGCTGGTGGAAAAGGAAATGTGGGGGAAAGTCCGCACCATTTTCACAGACATAACCTGATGAGGCATGTTTTTTTCAGTTAGTGGCTAATCTATTACAGGCATAACTGCTAAGCTCACTGAAGGAGGAAAAAATATTAAGCTATTTAGTATTCTGAGTGATGGGATTTTGTGAAAAAATGCATCAAATCCTGTTGTTTTCTCCTCCCTCCCCTCCATCTTGTGTTTCAGGTACTTAGGGCACATGTATTACCGCTGACTAATGTAGCATTTAACAAATCTGGTTCCCGGTAAGTTGTTTTTAAATTCAAAATGATACGATCACCAGAGTAACTTTTGTATTTGTAAATTAAATTGTGAGTGAATTTCAATATTCTTATTTTCCTGAAAAAAGAAGCCAGCCGTGCTACTTCTAAGCAACTTCAGATTGGTAATTAGATTTCAGGCCTCTCTGGGAGATCCAATAGGAAATGGGAAAAAGTGATGAATGAAATTCACTTTAAATGTATCTTTTTCCTTCTAGGATGATAGCTGGTTGACAATTAATGCATTTAACAAAGAAGCACCTTTATGGCAAGAAAATGAATGTAACTAAAGCCAATGAGTCATTGACATAAGTTCATTTGGGACTTGGATTGTAGTGGAATGCTGTATGAACTGATTTCACTCTGGGCCTAGGCCTAATATTTTTTTCTTTAGTGTCTGAAAAGAAGCAGCTTGGTTTTAATGGAAATACATTAAGATTAGAAATATATATTTTTTAAGATTAATAATAAAAAAGAAAAAAAAAAAGAAAAGGAATGCCCACATTTGTTAATCAAACTTTGGGAAAGAAAGAAAAGAATTAGTGGCCAAAACAATGTTTACTGAAATCAATGGAAGTGATTGATTTGGCTATACACCAGGACCATTATGAAAATTGTAATATTCAGAAATTAATTTCTCTTTATTTTAGCTTTATAACTGGAAGCTATGACAGAACCTGCAAAGTATGGGACACTGCATCAGGAGAAGAGTTACACACGCTGGAGGGACACAGAAATGTTGTCTATGCAATAGCTTTCAACAATCCCTACGGGTAAATATATTTTCTCTGAGATCCATTATAGTTCTTAATTGTGCTATTTTGCAAATTTGGAATTGTTAGAACTTTAAAATAAAATAGATTAAATAATCTCAAACCAAAACTGTTCAAGTTCTGAATTGGGAAAGTTAAGCTGTAGCTAATAATCATAGGACGACACTATATATTATGAATATAAGATCTTTGTATTTTGTATACATTCAAATATGTTTTCTGCTTTAATTTGAAAATGGATATTTAGAAATTTGCATCTTAAGTTTCATTAGGTCTTGAGAATCTTGAAAAAATGTATACGACAGTATAAATAACATAGGAACACAGATTTATTTCTGATAATGTCTATATAATCACATTGTGTTCTGAAAGTTAATAATTCTATACTGCCTCCATATAATTATATATAAGAGAAATACTTATGACTGCTCATGACTATGACTTCAGTTCTAGCACTTCTATCATAACCAAAGTGGGTATCTCCATTTGGCGTGACACGTCCATTGGTATTTAGGACATGATTTGGAAACGTCTGTGCTCTTGAGTAGTTTTCATAAAATCCACAGGGTGCCGCTGTGTGGATGTCACATATGCGTTTGTGCCTCTTGTTCTCTGCGATAACTCTTTGCCCTTGGTCATAACTGCCACCTAAACAAAGGGAATTAAGTACTGAAGTTGTATTGTCATTCACTTCCTGGGGAAGATTTATAGCAAGATAATCATTTTGCTTCTCTGCAGAATAAGATAGAAATTTGTATTTTTACAACTGATTTTTTTTTTTGACATACAGATGTCTTATTTACCAGTTAAATGGTTAAGAGTACACTAAGTTAACATCAGGAAATGCATGTAAAAGATTTGTTCTTAGGTTGCTTTGAGCATCATCACTTCCTTCTAGTAGAAAAACTAGAACTTACTGTCTCTTCTACTCTGCTATTATTCTTTACTTTAAAAAATAATTTATGAAATTGTTGTACTTCAGAGGAACTACATACAGCAAGATTTTGTGCTCATATCAATAACTAGACTGTGATATAAAAATGGAGAAGCAAATGTAGCAAAGATCTGCCAAAGGAGGGAGAAAACCTGATGAGACTCTTGAACCATGTTAAATTTGCTGTCCAGTAAAAAAAGAATGTTTTTCTGCTGATGTCTAGGTTTCTATACAGTGTCCCTCACTACATTTTCTGGGTACCTAACTTCAGTGTGAGCTTGCTCTAATTACATTTAGTTACAACACTCCCACTGACTTCAGTGGGTGGAGAGTTGGACCTCTGAAATTTGGGTAAGCTGTTTATAGTAGCGGTTTATAAGTGTTTATAAAACAAACAAACTCTGAATTAGTGGGTGGTCTGGCTGATGAAATGACATTTGAATATGTCTGGAAACACAGAGATAACCTCCCCCCATTGCAAGTTAGAAACTATGTCTGCATTTATTTTTACTGTAATATAACTTCTATTTGTGAAAGCCTGTTCCAGGATCTTGTTATGTGGCAAAATGTGCCATAGTGAATTTCTGCAAGAGCAGTAACAGCTTCATGAGCTTCTTGCACGGAATTCTTTATCTGTTGACCTGCTTCTATGTCAAACTTGTACAGAGGGTGTGTGACCAGACAGAGATGGGGGAAATTGTCCTTTGCTCTGTGCATAGAAGCACAAAGAGAGAAGCTCCCAGCTCCCATTCACCTCTGCAGATCTGCACAGGAGCAGCAACTACCAGTTCAATAAGTTTATTGCTAAACTAAGAGCTCATGCCTGAGAGAGGTCAAAAAATATACTGCTGTCTTGCTTTGAAGTTAATGTATTGTTTCTAAGATTTCCACTCTCTTTGAAATTGGAGTTTCTCTTTTCTAAATAAAAATGACAGTGTTTTCCATTTAGTGACAAGATTGCCACTGGATCTTTTGATAAAACCTGCAAATTGTGGAGTACAGAAACAGGAAAATGTTATTATACTTTCAGAGGACATACTGCAGAAATAGTGAGTACTGATGGGTGTTACTTATTCCTTTATATGTCGCACACAGTTATGCACAGCTGTGGGCTTCACATGTCTATGAGTTGACTTTGGAAGGAGCTACTATTCTGCATTTGTTCTCACATTCAGATATTGCGAGCATGTATGAAAAAGCATTCTGACAGTTCTTAAGAAATAGAACAAAACATTGCACACAGTTTGAGAGGTTATTTTTAGTCTTGGCTTGTTACAGTTTCTTTTGTTTATCAAAATGTTGACACATTTTTGAAAGCAATAGAACAATCTGAAATTTCTATTTGTTGCATTTATTATTCCTTGATTTGTTTGCATTTTATCCATTTTTCTAATATTTTATACTGTCTTTCATATCTGAAGAACTGAATACACAAGAACATCATTGTTTGTGTTACTGTCTTTTACATTAACGTTTGTGCTAATAACACAGGGCCATTAGGAATCATAGAAGAATTTCTGGAGTAAAATTGCATTTTAAGTATCTTATCTGAGAATACGTGGGATACAGAAATGCCAAAGACATATGACAACAAAACAGTTTAAGCTTAGAAATGCTTGGTTTCCTTTTGAATACACTAGAAAGCCTAATAACAAAAGTAACTATATTGATTGACAGCATTTCAGATTAAAAGAGCAGAGAAATCTGCCAAAACCCTGTTTCAGTGCAAAATATTTTTCTGCATAAAAGGAGTTATAAAATCATTACCTAGTAAAGCATTTCTGGAAATTGTTTTTGGAAAAAACTCTGTGTTTAATTTGTAGATTGCAAGGCCTATGTGAGAAAATGCTGGTTTACCTTAGTGAAAGTTATGTTTGATTTCAGTAGGTTTTTAGCTCTATAGGTGTTTTGAAACACTTATCTCTTAAGATGAAAAGCACATTTGCTTACTGAGATGGACTGGAGTGATTTTACTTCTACAAAACAGGTAGCTAAATATTTAAAGACCCTTTCAGTGGAAGTCCTCTGGCTTCCATAGGGGTAGAATTAGGACTAACATGTTATGAGCTGTGCTAACAAATAATTGGTAGAACAACCAGAAGAAAATGTTGTTTCTCTGTATGGCACATGTTTCTAAAATGAGACTGTTATTGTGTGTGTTGCATTGCTGGCAAGGGCATGTCCATGTCTATTCAATATTAGAAGCGGAAAAGGTATCATGATGAAAATGTACCTGTGAACTCAGCTACTGTTTTACTTCTTATATGACACCTCCTGTTTTTTGTTAGTGGGACAATCATATTAAACAATGCAAAGAACAGGGAGCTGGCTACATTATTTTTTTAATGTGAAAAGTGAATTAAGGAAATTGATAAGGTTTTGTTGATGCTTTTTCGTTATTAAATAAATATGGAATGGTGGGGACACATCCGGCCTTTGGCAAATGGCCTAGATAACAACAGCTGTTAAGATAAGACTCACACAGCCTGTGTGAGTCAAATACACACTTGGTTTGACCCAAACTGATCATGCTAAAGAGCAAGACATCTGTCAGCCCCCAAGTGATGGTGTGAGAGAGGAGGCCGCTAACCCCCGTGAGAGGGGCCTGTGCGCGTATGCGGCAATGTGAACGTGGGAGCGTGATTAAAACTTCCTGGGGTTACCAAAAGTGGTTAACTCTGACCTATAATTTTCAGAAAAAAATATATAAATCACCTTCTTTCCTTTTTTTTTCTCTTTTTTTTTTGGCTACAGGTATGTTTATCCTTTAATCTTCAAAGCACCTTAGTGGCAACTGGAAGCATGGATACTACAGCCAAGCTATGGGATATAGAGAAAGGAGAAGAAACAGTCACTCTAAGGGTATGCTTTCCTTCTTTACAGTTTTAAGGTGTTTCTTGCTTTTTTAGTTTTCTGAGATAAATAACATTATACTTCTTAACATGTGTTTGAAAACTCAAAATTTCTGTTACCAGGTGTGTCATACAGTGACTGCAATTACACAAAACAGATTAAGTGACTTGAAGGGAATAAGAAATCTATGATGTTTTATAATAAATGCTATTCATCAAAAGACAGATTTTCTCATTTCAGTGACATTACTGTTATGACAGAATACCTTCCATTACCCACTAAAACATGTTGTTGTACTATACTTTATTGTCTCCTCTGCATTAACATGAAGCAACTTTGGGAACAGTAATGTCAGAAGCTACAGCTTAAGGAGTCTTCTTCCTGAAAAAGTAAGCAGAGGAAAGTTACCTAATATCTAGACTATAGTTTCGCTTTGCTTTATATGGCATGCCAGGATTCCACAGATTCAATGTTTTGGCCAAAGTTATTAAGTTTTCATAGATCTGCCTCTCACAAATTCCAAATAATGAGTATGCTTCTTTCTTTGGTGTATGTGACCTGTGGTGTGACAGAGGCAGTTCCTCCTCTTTGGCTTTCTTTTCCCCCAGAGCCTTAAGCAGAGGCAAGAGCGGTGGGAAGAGGTGGACCTTCAGCTTCCTCTATGGAAGTCATTTCTCCACAGGCCTGCACTAAGGCCAGTGACACTGTAGTTACTGTGAATGAGTCATCTGATTTCAGAACGTGTTGGTAAACTAATATGGTTCTGTTTAAAGTAGATATGGAAAAGACTAATCAGATTTCTCATTGTCTGTCATTGCAGAATTACTCATACATATAATTTATTGGTTAGTGCTTAGGTGAGATAGCTGAGTTTTGCAGTTGTTGGGGTACCATGCCACAGTCCACTAGATCTTTCTGTCAAGATTGTGATGTATTGGACAAGGAAGTAACTAATACGTTAGTGTTATACAAGGATTCTGCAATATAAAAAATCTTTGATTTCTTTAATGCTACTGAAAAATCTACCTGTTGAATTAATTCTGGAAAGGGTCTTATTTACATTCTCATCTTTTTTTTTAAAAATCCTCTCAGGGGCACTCAGCAGAAATTATTGCCTTGTCTTTTAACACCACAGGAGATAGGATTATCACTGGCTCCTTTGACCACACGGTGGCAGTGTGGGACGTTGGCACTGGCAGGTACTAAAGTATTAATAAATGTCCTTTTGTGTTTCATGTTTTAATGACAAATGAAAGGACAATGTTGAGCTAAGATTACACTCCTTTCTTGCACTTTTGCTTCTTTTTTGGGTCGATATTGCTTCATCTGTCTTTTCTTAGGTCTGCTTCTTTTCTTCTGAAAATAATGTTGCTCACCAAATGATTTTCTCTGCAAAAGGTTTAGATTTTTATTCCATTTTCTTATGAACATTAAGGAGACAGATGCACTACAGTGATCTTGTGTTGCTACTATGTGATCCTGTCTTGCTTCTGCAAACGGGAAGATATTTTATCAGTATAGAAACTCATGGTTTGGAAGGTGTCTATATTTTCTTATTTGAAACAGACTGTTTAAATAAAAAGTATGTTATGTCACAGGAAATTAGTCTGGTCCCTTTGTCTTTAAAACACATAGAGGGCTTGTTTTCCTTCTCACACTGCTTTGTGTCAGGATACATTTATAAAGAGGAGAAAATTTGGCCCTCTGACTGTAAAGAACAAAATGTCTCGATTATGATGCCAAAAAGCAATAATGTAGTAGCTAAATACTAGCTGGTTATATTATCCTGACAAATCCTCTTGTTTTTTCAACCGGAATAATAAAATGGTTGCCCTGATTACTGACAAATTAATTTATAAAGATATTCTATTAAATTTTCAGAGAAGATATCTTTCCTTATGAGAGCAGGAGGAATATCTCTGTAATTAATATATGAAGGGAAAGTGTTATCTTGCAATAATTAACTTAATAAGTATCACTTCAAAAGCAGAGTAATTTTGTGATTAAAAAAAAGTAATATACACAGTTTATCATTTTGGGCTTGGTCTTGTAAGCTTTGAGCATATACAGCTTAAACAGTTTAATGTTTGGCATAGGTAAGGACTCACTCAGCAGGCCGGGCCTTCAGATGCAGTGCTGTTGTTTAGCCTGTTGTCCTTGCAAATGTTTCTTGGAAAATAATTACTCCTTTCATCCTCTCGTCTGGACCTGCTGTGAAGTCAAAGTCTTGGGATCTTCCTGTTCTTCTCTTCTAAGAAATGACTGTGGACTTGACATCAGGATCAAATAGCAGGAAGTGGAATATGAGGGAGGAAATTCTTGTTTAAACACTAGCAGTGCTGGTAGTTATCGAGTGCCAATATAATTGTGCCAGGATCAGCCTGCAGTCTTTTAGATGGTAGTGAGTCATGTACACATTTAATAATAGAGAAAGGTTGTAGTTCAGAAAGGCTTTTGAACAACTCGTACTTTTATTTATGATTTACATACCCATTTAGACGTCCATATCTCTTCCTAGTTTCAGTGAAACAAGTTACACACATGGCTACCGTTGAGCTTATTGATTAAAGCTTTAGCAGGCTGAAGATTGGACTGCCTTTTCAAAATCTGGGAATCAAAATGTTTGTCATCATTCGGTGTTAAGTGGTACAGTAACAGCAGCCTTGATGGCCAAATAAAGTATTCACAAAATTAAGTTCTCCCTTGTTATTGTTTTCTGTTTGTTGATTTTCGTTTTTACTGTAGAAAGGTCTGTACAATTACAATGGACTCACATTGTTAGAAATTAAAAGAAGTAATTTTATAAGATGGCATGAACACAATCAAGTTTTGTTATCATAAATCAAACATTCATTTGCTCATGAGTTTTGCATTGTGGTCTGTACATTCAGTGTATGCATTAATTTAGCTCTTCTACATCTGTATCTTACCCAACCAATAAAAACATTTCAGTATTTCAGTTACTTAAACTCATTTAGTTGTTTTTCTAGTCATTACTTTGTCCATTACTTAAAACTGTTTTCTATTAATGATATGATAATATTAGAATTGTAATAATATCTTAAGTTACTAATCCTTTAATGTGTCTCTCAATCATTTTTAGAATTCGTTGGTTTATAGGCCTTTAATTCATAGTAAGTGCAAATGGCTGATTGTACCTCTATGCAGCTAAAGCTGATTGAAGGATTTAATGGAAGTAG
Source organism: Tinamus guttatus (assembly GCF_059628265.1). Classification (NCBI taxonomy): domain Eukaryota; kingdom Metazoa; phylum Chordata; class Aves; order Tinamiformes; family Tinamidae; genus Tinamus; species Tinamus guttatus. Next base: position 2,298,292 of record NW_028288845.1, read on the forward strand.
CATTGTTGGTCCTTGTGCAGCAAGAAGTTTAGCATTAATGAGGATTAGAAGTCATTTTCAGTTTTGTCCTCATTTGTATACTTGAGTACATGCTCCAAATTAAGCACCCGATTAAGTCTCAGTTGATCTGCAGTGGATTTTATAAAAAGATTTAGATTAAACACTTCAGTGATACAGAATTGCAAAGATACAATGTTTGTAATTCCCTGAAATAGGATATTGGGAGGCTAATGTGGAAAAACTTGCTGTTTGTACTATGGATGTAGATGAATAAAAGAAATCTGTTTCTGTCTTGCTCAGAAAAGTGCAAACTTGCTTATGAATATGTGCCTGTATCAAAATACACTGTAAAAATGTGTTTTGTTTTGTTTTTGCAGGAAGTTACATACTTTGATAGGTCACCGGGGAGAGATTAGCAGTGCCCAGTTCAACTGGAACTGCTCTCTCATTGCCACGGGCTCCATGGACAAAACGTGCATGGTAAGGAAGGCTGCTCGGTACCGGAGCGCTCTTGCTGCATCAAGTAATTTATTGTTAGACTTTGTATAGAATGTGGTGAATCCCTGTAGTTTTTGAACATAGTATCTTATTTAAAAATATTTCTATAAATTAGGTCTGTGGTTTGCAAGCTTACCTAATACCACTAAACAAGAAGGCGTGTTTTGTAATGCAATTACAATTTATTGTTTTAGTATCAAAGAAGGACTATTTTAGAGTTCATGTCATGGAATCCAGCTTGGGCTAACTGCTTCTTGCTTCTTGTGGCATAGCCTTCAAATGAGCCTATGGGTTGGTCAGTGGGAGACATGTCTGGATGGTTTTCAGTAAGAATATCTGTGGGTTTGAGGGTTCCATTGCATGTTTCAATGAGGAGGTGGCGTGGTTTGTCTACCCTCATCTGCATGTCTCAGAGACAGAGTTCAGGTGGAGGTGCTCAGAGTGCAATTTTGGTCTGCCAGCATCTAGAGTAGAGCGCACATTTCCATAGCGTCCTTTATTTTGCCCTCTAGAGAACAGATAAAGCTATAATATTTCCATATCGAACTCTTCAGTTTGTTGTAGAAGTTGTTACCGTGAGGGTGAAGTTTTGCTTATTAGAGTCAGAGGAGGAATGGAGGAATCCAGTGTCTGACATATTTCTGAGGTCCAAGCCCACCGTGTCACGCATAAAAGCTGAATATCTGGAAAGACATGCCACAAAATGAATGGATTCTTGAAGCCTCATCTGAACAAATACCTTTGTGTGTGTATCACAGACCTAAAATAAATGGGAGTTTGTAACAGATATACTTAGGGAAAAAAAGGAATTAGGAAAGCAAAATAAATTGCAGGTTTTTAGCTTTGACTAAGATGTGCACAATGGGGAATGAACTGGACTTATTTGATTGGCTTTGCCTGCTAGATCCTACACGTTCTGTACTGTTACCTTTGACAAAGGTATCCTCTCTTGATTAAGTAGCTACTGCTTTCCCTTCTGTTTAGGTAGCATAAGCAGATTGTAGTAATTGAGGTAGATACTGGTTCTTTCCCTGAATTTGATTTTTCTCTCTGATGGCTTTTTTTTTTTTTTACTGAATTTTTAGAATTCTTTTCAGCTCAGTTTCTACTGAAGCTTTCTCATCAGCTACTTTGTATAAAAATATATCTTTTATAACTGAATGAGTATTATTTGGAACTAGTATGTATACTTCATTAAAGAATTTACAATTACAAGTGAAACTCAGGAGCTTTTTATACAAGTTTTCATTTAATTGAAGTCTTATTAAATAATAAAATGTGTTTTTAAATCTCGTTTAATCAATAGTCCAAATAACAAAACAAATTGGACTGCATGAACCTCTGAACAGTGACTCTTTTATTAATTTATATCCAGGTTTCACATTAATGCATCTAAACTGACATTAGAAAGGCCATATACTTGTCAAGTTACTGTTGAGGATATTAGTTAAAATAAGCACAAGAGTTACCTTTATTTTCCCTGTAGTAAATAAAGCAAATATAGATGCTGTATTCATTTATCTTTATGCATTTGCAGCTGTGGAATGCTAAGACTGGGACACATATCGCAACTTTAACAGGTCACAGTGATGAAATATTGGATATCTGCTTTGATTATGCTGGCCAACGTATTGCAACTGCCTCTGCTGATGGTAAGGGAAATCATTTGAATTGGGACCACCTTAAGGATTGCAGTGTGAATAGTGTGAAAACACATTTGTCCTCTTCCTTTGGTTTTGTTGTAATTGCAGGAAGATCAAACCAGAGTTTCATGACCTGAAACTACAGATCAAGCCATGTCTGTTTCATTATGGAAAGTTTAGCATTAAGTTTTCCACAGGGAAAATTTTAATATTTTTATGTGCTAATCAAATTGAAACAGCTTCCCCCTTGAACGTTAAGCTCATTGAAAAATAATTCTCTTGTAGATATAACTATGTCTAGAAAATGTAGGGAAGTAGCTTCTGAATGAAGTTGGGTTTACACAGCTCGCATTTAGATTTAAATGAAAAAGGTGTTTGGATGTTTACTATTTGCTACTACATCTTTCGAACTGACTGCAAGAGAATGCACAGCAAAGAGCCAGGGAAATAAACAATTTTGTTTTATTATTGGTATGCAGCAAAATTTATATGCTTATTGGTTTTTATGCATCACAATAAATATCTTTCTGTATTCACCTGCACAGCATTTTATTATAGTACATAATGAGGATACCATGTTTTTTACATACATACTTAGTGTGCTGATTCTGCACCTCAGGAACAGCATACCGGACTCGATGCGGGGGCCCTACTTGGGTCTGATTTGCTGTATTTGCTAAATTAAGACATAATACGATGTAAAAAGCTTTTCGAAATACAATGACTAGCTTGTTCAGCATAATTAGTAGCTTATTATATATATAGTTAGTAGCTTATTGTATATAACAAATATCTGCAAGGTAATGAAAGCTTTCTGTATATAATGTAAGAGGCTTTCTGAAATTACACAGTAAAGTGGTCCTTATTCTAAGTGGACTTTTTACAAGTTTCAAGGCAGAGGCGACTGTAAAGTTAACCTTTTCCAGACATATTACAGATACTTTTTGAAAGCCTTTTTCCTTGGGAAAAACTAGGAAGATTGCTATCTACTTCTGTTGAAATCAAACCTGAGGATGAGGTCCTCCCGGCCTTAGTAAAATATTCTTGCTAAAATACATGCTCCAGCAGAGGAATCACAAATGGATTTTTATCTCCTACAACAGGGTCAGGAAGAATTTATAATGCAGAAACAAAAAAGTGCATTGCAAAGATAGAAGGACATGGAGGTGAAATTTCAAAGGTGAGTTGTATGATTTTCTTATTAACTTCTGTGTGTGACATCCAGTCCATCAGTTATTCCATAACCAGTTAAAGATTAAGTTTTTTAGTATCTCGATGACCCCTTCAGTCTACTGCGTTCTTTGACTTTTACCATCACCCTCTTCCCCAGCTTTCGATAGATCTGCTCCTCTCTACTGTTTCATTTCTCTGTGTGCCTGATTATCGAAAGGAACAGAAAGACCCCATTTCTGTGGCAAAATACCTGGTCACGTGTACGTGCCCTGGGGAACTGAGAACCTAAAGCCCTTTTCAAAAATCACTTGATCATGAGAAGTATACTCATGTACTTCACTGGATTTCCTGTCTAGCTCAATTTTCAGTGCCCAAGTTCAGTTCCAAAAACATTTGGATACTTTAAAAAATAATTAATATCAGTAATTAAGTTATCAATTTATTAGTTTTTTTTTTTTTTTTACTTAATCCATCTTACTTTTCCTCATTCTTTCAAATGGTTAGTTTTCATTAGTTAGAGGCTATTGTGCTAAGTCTGTAGTACTTTAATGCTTTTTTGTAAATGAAATACTAGTATTTTCAAATCAAATAGTTCTTAAACAGAAGAACTCTTCCTTTGTGTTGATTATAATTGCTCTAATGAGAGGATATTAAGTTCAGAAGGGCTAGTCTTTCCTCACTTAATACTTCACACTCACTCTGTGTTGAGGAATGCAGTCAATATTTGCTGAAATGTGGGAGAGTTACAGACAGAATCCATCAGTGCCAACGTGGATTTCTGCATTGGAAGTGAGAATTTGCTCATCTGGGAGCATTCTGGAAAGTCAATCAATTTCTGCAGATGTTCTGCATGGCCGTGATCACTTGGGAAGGTTATTGCATGGAAGTTTGATTTCTGGGGAGTAGGCATTTTGCCCTCAGTAATTAAGCAAGATTGCATTATACAATAAACCTGGTATTTTCTGGTTAGTCTTATAAAAACATGTGATTAACTGGAAATGCATGCAAACTTGGCAAAATATGGAGTCATCCTACAATATAATTTGCTTTCAGTGGGAATTTTAATATTATAGAACATTGTTATTTACTGTATAAAATATATACATGAATATGCATATATACAAATCTACAAAATATGTATTTTACATAGGATTAATGACGTTTAAATAGAGTTCTTACCATTGTGGAGCAAATATGATGTGGTGGGATCATGTTCTAAAATTCTGGCCCTATAATGAGGTCACTGTGGTTAACCTTTGCACATGGGCAAAGTTTCCAGCCACAGAAGTTTGCTGAGGTGTCTCCAGTGCTATACTATGGTTAATTTTAGCTGGAAAAATATATATATATATTGCAAGAGTTGCTGACTTCTGGTTTCATCTTTTAACCACTAGATATGCTTCCTTTTCTAGACAAACTGATACGCTAAATAATATCACTTTTTTTTTTCTTTAAGATATGTTTCAACCCTAAAGGCAACCGTATACTAACAGCCAGCTCTGATAAAACTGTTCGACTCTGGGATGCTGCTACAGGAGAGTGCATTCAGATATTAGAGGGTCACAACGATGAAATATTCTCCTGTGCCTTCAATTACAAAGGCAATATAATCATTACAGGTAACCAATGTTCTCCAAACCAGACTTTTTATTCATTTTTTTAGAATCCTATATTTAAATCATGTTATTCAAATATTTAGAGAGTCTGACAGATGTCTTGGGACCACATCTCAAATGCAGGTACCAGCAGTGTCTCAAAATATAGTCAGGAAAGCTTGAAAGTCATTTGGGGACTGAGGCTTACGTGAGTACTGTCACAATTTGGGCAGAGGCACAGGCACCCCTGTGCTCACGTGGGAGCTGCAGAGCACTTCTGACCTAACGTGCAGCGAGGGAGCTCTGCGTGCACAAAACACGCTCTCCTAAAGGCCAGCAGACCCTTTGTGCCTTTGGCACTGTGCTCTGGTCAGGTTTCATTCACTTCAGTTTTAACAAAAATGGGTAAGTTATAATATGGCCAAAATCTTCCCTTACAATATGTATTTATTACCAGGGAGCAAGGATAACACCTGTAGAATATGGCGTTGACTGAAGAGAAGGAATGATCCAGTGTGGTATGTGCCTTGGCCAACATCATGAATTTCATAGCTAATAAATATTAATTTTTCAGATCTGTTTTCTTTTACCCTCTTTGTTAGGTTTCAGCTTTGCTGAAGTAGACACATTACCTAAGTTTTTGTAGGTTTGAGTTCAGTGACATCTAGATGTAGAATCGTGGAATCGTGTAATTGTTTAGGTTAGAAGGGACCTGTGGAGATCATCAGCTCCAACACCTGCTACTCAAAGCTGAGTCAACTAGGGCAGGCTGCCCAGGGTTTTGTCTCGCTGTCTCTTGACTAAATCCAAGGCTGGAGACTCTACAACCTCCTTGGACAACCAACCTTCTCCAGTGTTCACTCACATTTACAGTAAAAAAGTTTTTTTCTTATTTTTAAATGAAATTTCCTGTGTTTCAGTTTGTGCCCTTTGCTTCTTTTCCTGTCACTGGATACCACTGAAAAGAGGCTGACTCCATCTTCTCAGTTACCTGATTGTGAATGAATCCAGTAGGTTTGTGGAGCCCTCTTGTTCTATGTGTAATGCTTTTAATAAAAAAATAGGATTATCAAGTGTGAAAGGAGTAGTGTTATGCATGTGCTCTGAGTACTTTTGTATTATTTTTTGTTGCATAATAAAGGATTGTGTTAAAATATTATGTTACTTGTAATACCATGTCCCACTTGGTGTTTTGGGGGAACAACGTGAGCAATCCTTTGTGAACTGCACTGCTACTAACTACCATATGCAGCAGTTTTAACTCCCACCCCCTCCTCTTTCACACTTGTCCACATCACTCATTAATTTCATTTCTTTCTATTCCACATTCTTCTATTTCTACCTGAGGTAAAAAAAAAAAAAACAAGCGGTGACACCAACTTTGAATCATGGCCCTAAGCTGATGAAGAAACAGCACAAGACAAAGACTTGGAAATAAGTGAACTGAGAATCATAACATGAACTGAGGAATGGCAGGGGACCTAGATAAGTCATTCACTACCATACGATGACCTCCCTCCCCCCAGGCTTCTCTCTCCCCAGTAATTGTCAACAGGCCTCAGCTGGGCAGATCCCTGCCCACCAAACGAGCACCTGGAGCTGTGGCTGCTCTCTGCAGGGGAAAGCAAAGAAGCAGAGCCCGAGCGCTCGGTCCTGTTGCTGGCGGAGGGATGGACGGAGAGGTAAGGAGCGCAGGGCTGAGGGAACTGGGCAGGGGGTGACATGGAGACTGAGAGGGAGAAGGAAGCGAGTGGCAGAAGTTTGAAGGTTTCTGAGTTGTTATGTATTTTTCAGTGTTAAACTTCATATGAAGTTACCAGTGCTGGGGCATTTAGACTCTGCTGGCTTGTGTTGTGTACACAAGCAGGAACAAAATTGCTTCTTGCCACTTGGGAAACGTCCTGGTTGTTTGAAGTAGAGCTGTCTTGTAGGAGACCTTGGCAGTGTGGCTATTAGTGTTATAATGCATGTTGTGTTTCCTCCTCTCCTGTGTAACAACTACTGACTTCCACAGAGCACCTTGGTAATCCTGATTTCAGTGCAGCAGGAGCAGCAATGTAGCTCTGTGTCACTCCAGAACTGCCCAGTGCCCCTAGGTAAATTTGCACCTAAATGTAGAGATGAGGCATGATTTCTGTTTAGCAAAAATGGAGGAAAACAAGTGTAAGGAAATATGCATAAATACTGTAAAATATTTCAAAACTAAAATTTGACCTTCCATTATTAAGTAAAAAATTCTCTGGACTGCAAACAGGAGGTAGATTTTTGCCTCATCTTTCTGGTTGGGATCTTTTCTGTTGTCTTTTTCCTTGTGGTTTTTCTCTTATGCTATGCTGGTGGTGAAGTGAATCAAACATTTTTTTGGCTTACATCTCCTCTTGCCCTGTTTCATGGCAAATGGCAAGTGAGTTGAGGTCTCAGACTAAGCACTGGCCTGAGCGTCAGGCTACCTGGGTTCTTCTTCTGGCTTTCCCTGCGCTGCCTGAGGGAATACATGTAGATGGGCTTTTCATCTAAGATGTTCAGGTTTCCTGCTCAAATGAGAAATGTCTGCGTGTTTGGTGCTGCACAGCACTGCTAACAAGCACCTCACTTGGCGGGTCGGAAGCCACGAAGCCATTCTCCAGGTGTCCCTGTGCAAATGCTTTGTTGCTAGATGCTCTGCGCGTTGTTTACCCTCATGGTATTAATTGATACCCCTTCGACCCCCAAGACCAAAATTGTCCGTGTGTACTAAAACTGCTGTCTGGTGCTATTTTAGTCTTCCCAAAGCTCTGTGTCGTGGGCTGTTTGCACTGCAGTGAGCGGAGCAGGCGCTGGGCGGCTGGAGTAGGATGAGGCTCTCGACATGGCCCTGAGGTGCTGGTGACTTGATCCGCTCGCTGGGCGTTCACGGAAAGGCCTCGTGGCCTCAGGAGGCTCCTGAAGCGCGCCTCGGTAGGGACTATCGCTGTGCAAGTCTGAGTGGCTTCACTGGGTCTCTTAGTCCGGTGAATCTTTCCACCAGTTGCCTCTATGGGTATGCCAGTCTTTTTTCTGGGAAAGAAGCCCTCGGCTTATTGTGTCACATAGTTTTCCTAGGATGGAACTTATGTTTTACAAGCAAAGGGCAAAGCTTTCCATGAAAGTGTGTGGTGTGACATAAGCTTTTGGTATCTCTTGAAAATTAAATTCTTTCCTGAGTAAGTGAGAATAGTAATACTCACACCCATTCATTAAAAAGTGGCAGTTAGTGAGAACCTGGGGTGCATAGTGAAGAGATATGAAATATATCCCCCACGGTTGTAATTTCCAGTTTGCTGCATTTTAGCGTCTCATTTTCCACAGAAGTTGGGGGGAGGGCACAGCACTGTCCAGACAAACCTGGTTCTCCTACAAATCATTTAAATTAGTTTGCTAGTGCCGTTCCTTAGTTTAACTGTCTGTCCTGCTGAATGCTTTCCTGCTCCAAGCTATTTCCTGAGGGCCAACTCCTAGCGGTGGCAATGGCTTCAGAGTGGCATTGAAAAATTAAAGCTAGTGGCAGGTACTATGAGTCTGCTCATAGTTACCATAGGAAAGGAATGAGTCAGGCTTGCATTAAACTTCTTGAACAGGCTCGTGCAGATGGGCTTCCCTTCTGAGAAGGAGATGTTATTTATGAAGTAGCTCAGGTGGGCTCTTCATGGTTATGGCTCTGCTGGCCTTGGGAGCTGGGATTCGGGCTGCTGCTCCCCTGCCTGGAAACAGTGAAATCAACCCGTCCAGAAAAGCTACCTGCAGAATTTAACAGGACAGTCGTGGGCAGTAAATACCTGTGTGACGTTCGTGGCCACCCCCAGCCCTTGGCAGGGAGTAAAGTGCTGGGTAAGCAGTGCTAGGGGCTCTGCCTAACGCGGAGAGGCCGCGGATCCGTCATTCATCTTCGCCTCCCTGCGGTACTCGGAAGGTTGGGCCGAGCCTCCTGCCGCCGCAGGAGTCGCGGGGCCGAGGCAGCGGGGAGGCCCCCGTCACACGTCTCTTTCGGAAGCAGGAGCTCCGACAGGCTACAGGGACAGGATGTGTATGCTGTTAAATTGGTCAAATAAAATGGGTCACGTTCACGAGCCTTTTTAGAAAGACGAAGAGGACGCACATTATAACATAAATTTATTTCTGAATAAATTGCAACATTAAGAACTACTGTACAGAGGAACTGCATCACACTGTTACAACTCAGTCATGATATTTGTGCTTTGTAGGATAAGTAAACATTTATTCTATCACAGCAAAAATTCGTATACTGACAGCTAACTAGATTCGGCTTGAAAATAAATACACTTTCCAATTCACTAACTCAAACAAAGCACTTTCAGTCCATGATACTTGGTGTTTTTTATTATGTTTCCACCTCGGAAATGCCGAGTGCTCAGAGCTCCCACTGGTGGTAGTGGGAGTTACGGGTGTTCGTTAGCCCTGAGGAGCAGGGCCAGTGACAGCAGGGGGCAATTTAGTGGGCACAGAGAGTTCTCCTGCCAGTGAAGTGACTTTCACTGCCTTGTTCATACTGCAGAGCAGATGCAGAATTAGCCATGTTACTTCATCTCCTGCATTAGATCTTTGATTCACTGATGATTTGCATTTCTTAACAAATGAGTGTGAGGAAACCATGCAAGTTTAGGAATGGATTTAATGATAAAATTGAGAATATGGCTCTTTTTCATAAATTATTTAAAACTACTTCAAAATCTCCAAAAATACTTAGTGCAAAAGGATATATTTTTTTTCAAGAAATATTACAGAAGCATATACTGTTATATGGAAAATAAAACATCTCTTAAATATTTTACTGGGAAAGGCAGGCAGATTTTCTATTACATTGGTGTGCAGAGATAAATATATTTTCAAAGAAACAAATCACAGAAGAGCTTTGATGTGATAACTTATATTTATCATTAAATTCAAAACCAATCTCTTTGGCAGAGTCAAAAGAAAGTATCCTTAAGTGCATGAAACATCATCTCAACAAGAAGGTACCATAGTTACATCTTATCAAACAGTTATACAAATGTTACAGTAATGTGAACTATCATATATAACCCAAACATTTATATCCAAAATGAGCAGTTGTGTGTGCTGAAAGATGTTAACAATGATTTTGTTTTCTTGTAAATTATAAAAACTAGCATTGCTAAGATTTTATGTGAACACAATTCTCTTTTTAGATATTATCCTTCTCTTATTAACAATTTATTAAACTGAAATTAAAATATTATTTATTTTTCCAGTGCTTTTAACCAACACATAGTGCTTTACATAAAAGCACTTTATATAACAAATTTACCATCATTGCTCCCTCTTACCAGACAGGGACACTGAGGCACAGAGGTGAATGGACTTGCCCAGGGTTGCGGGGATCCGAATCCCAGAGCTGTGCTGGGGTCTCCCGGTTATCCTAAAGTGCACTGCCTCCAAAGGACAAGGAATTTGTATTTCTGAAGAGTCATATTGAGAGTCCAGATTTCACTTTCTTGAGAAATAGAGAGGAATGGGGAAGAGCTATGGCAGAGAATCACATTAAAAATCCCACATTTTTCACATTTTATATCACATTGTATTGTCTAACTGCAAACACGTTAACACTTCAAAGCTTTTTACCCCTTATTAGGCTCTGGGGATCGAAAAAAAAAAAAAAAAAAGTAGTATTTCTGTATTATTGATCTAGGGACCTAAGCCTTCCTCAGCATCCTGGAACACGTACGTATTCTGACAGACTGTACAAAGATGTTTTTTTAAAGTGCGCTTTAACGTATTATTAAGTTTCACCTGGTTGATTTAATCCAATCAATGAAAATGGAACATATTAGATATTAATTTAAGCCTTTACTGTATAGTTCATTAATTCAAAAAGGATAAAATTCATCCCCTCCCAGTACAGTACATCCTATAGCACAGTATGTCAAGGGTCCCTCATGATACAAAGATACGACACACCTCAATTTCACTCTGCTCAGTGTATAGTTGTGGAACAGATGCGTGCTGTTTCTGTAGAGTTTGTATATCTTTGCTCATTCTACTCAGTGATATTTGGAAATCAGAGCATTACACAAACCACTGCTTATTTAAACAGTATTAAAACAAAACCGCAGAGCAAGTGACCTTAACCCAGTTCGAGAAGCCAGTCGAACAGGCTCGGTGTCACCTCGCCGCCTTCCTCGCTGAGCTTGCAGTACTGCACCACGGCATGGAAGATATCCCCCACTTTCCAGGACTTCCGTTGAACTAATTGCACAACATCTAAGAACTGAGAACACAGAACAACATACTTAGGTTTTGGTCAATGTTCAGTTTAGGTTAGAGCAAACTGCTCTAAGACTGTCCTTTTTAAGTGCACCGCATCATCCTGCAATGGATGCGCATCACAAAAGAGGAACACAGGGATTTCCACAGGCTCTCTCAAGACTCATCTCATGACATTGTCTAAATCAGCCGCTCTCATCAATTATTTAGTATTTATTACAATGAAATGGTGACAAATAAAAGTGAGCCTGATAAAGGGTTAGAAATTTCCACGTTATCTGCAGCTCACTGTCAAGATAATAGAGCGACTATTTATTTTAAAGTAAAGCATTCCTTCTCTGTTACTTTTAGTTCTGCTTCCATTATATTAAGTTCCTGTATTTCCACATCCCACAGATTTTTAAATATTCTCACAATACTCACCAGTATTCTGGGTAAACTCCCTGCATGTGAATATGTTTGCCAGGATCTGTATTTGCTATTTTTATTATTATTATTATTTTTACAGAATCACAGAATGGCTGAGGTTGGAAGAGACCTCTAGAGATTATCTAGTCCAATCCCCCTGCTCCAGCAGGGACACCTGGAGCACATGGCACAGGGTGGCATCCAGGCGGGTTTTGCCCTCCATAGAACCCTCCATTTGCCCTCCATTTTATCTCCATAGAACAAGGAGTTAAATACATGTTCCTAAGCAGCTGGCAAAAATCCTGAATTTTGTCCACTTCGAACTTAATAGTGGGCTTTGCAGTGTCATGCATCTGGTACAATCTTTTTCTGAAGCTTGGCAATGAAAATCAAAGCTTTTCATTTTCTTGAATTTCACAATCAATATCTAATTAGCTTCCTCCTTCCACATTTCCAATCTTAAACCATGCAAGAAAATATTGTGTGTGTCTAGTTAGAGTAGCTGTTTGCTATTTACATACTGAAGTCTAAACTTTTAATATGTATTTTAATGATATTTAATAGGCACACGATTTCCAAGAGCACTGTTGTAGGCAGGATGTGCTTCATTATTCTCTAGTGTATTTTTGCAATTGAATTAACTGTTTGCCAAAGCACATGGGTAAAGCTGACAGCTGTTTCTTTAATTAGATGCAATTTGGACTGTTGCTGCTGAATGCATTTTAAATTATGTTTATGATTCCCAAATGCATGTACTCAAGAAAAATCAAACAATATCTCTGCTGCTCAAAATGATCTTCCCATAGACATTATTTTAAAAGACCAAAATACTGATTTGTAATACTTTTTTCATTAATCTATTTGAATACCATGGCACGTTCTGAAAGCCTTAAGGTCTGTGTCAGTCTTGCTGACTGTGCAAAAGGGGCCGCTTTGGTCATCCTGGAAACATTGCAGGTGGCATTTGATGGTGTCTACAGCTGAGCACTAACTAATCATGCTGGAATGAAAGTTTTTTTGGGGCCATTTGGACTTCAGTGATGCTCTTGGTGCTCTGCCTTGGGTTTCTCTGCTTGGCTTCTCTGTCTCTCCCTCTGGAGATCGATGCTACTTTCAGAACGGCGACTGTCAGAGGGCAAGTGACTGCCTGGGACCCGGGGCACTGGAACCACGCGCTGCTCTTCTTGTTCCTATGTAGGTGCTGATCATAATTTCCAAGGCGTGGTGCAAAATATTTCAGTCAACAATTCTCACTTTCCAAGTAGATGTCGGATGTGGCTTACAAGAAACACGGGCTGGTCCCTGCTGTGCTGAACGGCCTCCCGGGCAGTGGCGGAGCAGCAGCTCCTCGTGCCGCCGGGACGCGGCTCCCAGCCCGGGCGTTTGCCCAGGGAGCTCAGGGGGGCGGGAGGCCCCGGGCAGACACGGCCTCCGTGCGGACTAAGGAGCCAGTGCAAAGCCTGACGAAATCTTAAGCACAGCTCATGTCTCATGTCACAGTCTGTTCTTATTGTCGCTAATGGGCCCTCTGTAGTAGATTTTTGTACTCGTGGTATCTACATTGAAGTTATTTTTTTAAGCTACGTGTTTAAACTCCATGTAAACTGTCTCGTAGCCCTTCAAATGCACTTATATATAAGACCTTTTCTGTTAATTGTCTTTGACATTTCTAGCTGATCTGAAAAAGGGAACTTAGATTCATTAAAACACAAATGTGATTTCTGAGAAAACTTTAAGTGGCGATAACCTTTTTTCAGCTATGCTAAATCTCTCGTGCCTTAAATTCTGAGATATTTAATCCTGTCCTCTCCCTCTCAAATTAACATTTGTATTGCCATCTCCTTGTAACACAGATCTTATGTTGTTTTTTGCATCTGTTTTTAAAACTCGGTAACTTCAATACAATCACAATTGCTGCTTTAAGTGATATAATAGTGTGTGCAATCCTGTAGATACTACCTTTCCAATTCTGTTCTCCTGAGATTTCTTGAAATAGATGGTTGGAATTCCGAGCTCCGAGGCAGCGATCCACTGCAGAGTGGCTCGCAGCTCCGCGTCGGGCCGCTCCGGCTCCAGGTCGAAGTTGATCACCAGCAGCTCCTTCTGACAATTGGCTGTTCCCACTGAGAGCACAGAAGTGCTTTCTGGGGGGGCAGAAAGTTACTGTGTAGTTATTGTGCAATTTCTTGTTTTGGCTTCAAATTCTGATCTATAATTGATATGGTTCAACTTACCCTCTATATTTTCTGTCTGGTCTTTAAGGAAAACCTTTTCTTCTACTAATTCACTTAGAAACAAACAACAACAAAGCTTATTAGTGATACTTAGGAACAGTCTACAACATTGCTTCGTCATGGATAAACTTCTCCCTCAAAGTAAGACTTATCACCTAGAAAACTGCAAGAAAAACATTACATAGGATGAAACAGTAAAATGCTGAATATACTACAATAATTTCATCTGTAAATCAGGAAAAGCCCTGGGAATTGCACAGTGCTACTCCCACAAAAGGAGGAACTGCTTGTACTGTATGCACTGTGCTTTACACTTTATTAAGATCTGTGTATCTATACAGCTTATATAATGAAAAAGCAAACAACACTGTGTCTTGCTGTGTCTTATGATAAGGAAGGGGGAAGTACTGAATTTTCAAGGTGTGCATTTTACAGTGTTATGGTCCCTGGCTTCATCTTTTTCAGTCTTGCTTTCTAATTTTCTCTCTCACAGTTGAACACAATCATAAATAGCAGTGACTTCAGCTACTGCTGTTTTTAAATATACTAGCTGTTTGGAAAAATGAATTCTGTGCACACCTTGCAAAAATTTCAGCAGATCTTCATTTCGTATGTACTACCATTCCTCTTGCTGAACTCCAAACCAACTCCAGATATGAAATCACTGCTTTATCTTCCCTTTCTGAAGACTATAACCCCACTCTTGCACGTGTAGCAGGAGACTGCAAATGGGTGGTGAGGACACAAATGATGACGCTTGTTTCATCGCTCCTGCAAATACACATGTGCAGTCTGTCCCATTCTGTCCCCAGTCAAGAGGACCAGTACAAGCGCCGCATTATATTTCTAGCGTGGTAGGATGCTGTTCTTACCACTCTCTTCCACAGGATTTCAGAATCTCTCCCAAGGTTTGGAAGGACAAAGACTATAAAAACTTCTGTAGTGGCTGCTGCCAGATGTGAGAGGAAAGGAGAGAACAGCAGCGTGCCATGTGTGATGTGGCATGACTTAGGTGCTTAATACCATCCTATGCACCAGATTTTTGTTTGCACTACCTAAGTGTTCTGTATCTTGACTTTGATTCATGAAAGCACAAGCTGCCCTGAGAGGTGGTCTGGCCTTCTACAACATCTGTCCTTCCTGCATCTCCAGCCCCTTGGTTGTCACCACAGAGTACCCGCTGGTCGGGCACTAGAAATCAAAACCTCAGCCCCTTCATCTTTGGAAACACGAGGAGCAGTGGTCACCTTCAGGAACGCGTGTAGGAGCCAGCACTACCTACTGTGCATGACGGGATGTGTCAGCAAGGTTAGGGCCCTAAGCAGTAGGTGGAAGAATGCAGGTACCTCTAGAGAAATACAGATGGCTACCTTGTACAAAGAAGGGTTTTGGAAAGCAGCGTGGTTTGCTGCTACAGTGTAGTGTGGTGTGAAGGTTTGCTGCTGCCACTGGCTTCTCAAGGCTCTCATCTGCTCCGCATGAGATTCAGCACATACGTGCCCTGACTGCACCGGGTGTTTTACCGTTTAGTGGCTGGCAGGTTATACCATGTTGCAGGGTACCAGAATCTTTAGGCAGGTACTTGCACATCTCTTGATAGTTTTATTGCTAATGAGCAGGCTGGGTAGAAGCATGCCCAGAAATGGCAGGAAAGGAGTACCTTGGGCCAAATTCTCCATCTTGAAAAAAATATTATCATTTCTCTTCGCCTTTTAGCTTAAACTAATTGATCTTTCTTTGCTTGCTCTTACTTGGTATTAGTACCGTTTTGGTAACATTTGAAATAGTTTAGAGAAAAAGCAAAAACTCACAAAGTGGGAAATGGATAGCTCAGTAAACTGTGTTGTAGGCAAAGCAGTTGCTGGATCCATGTTCTCTTGAGAGGTCCACCCGAGTGGGCCTCCCCACAGTCCTGCACTCTGCAGTGCTGTCGTTCTGCACAGACACACCTGCATGTGCATTTATTTTTCTGAAAGTGATGGCAAGCTAAGCAGCAGGTGCTTAGCAGGGCTTGGCACATTTTTGATGGCATAAATGGTTGGCAGTTAAAATTAGATTAAACATCAAATCTTACTTCAACAACTACTTACTTAATCATAGGAGAAGGTGGCATGTTCTCCTGATAAATTTCCAGGTCCATAATGCCAAGACTGCTAGTTGTACTGCTGTTGCCATTGCTGACAAAGCAAAAGTTTAAATATTAGTGCCAAGCTGCACCCAACATGTCTCCGTACATATGTTCTCATCTCCTTACAAAGCAAGATGACAGGGGTGCCCCCAGACTGCAGTTCCACAGAAGCAACTGTGCTCAACAAGTGGCAACTAACTAATCTGAAAAATAATTAGGCTTTTCTTAAAATAGCTGTAGATGGATCGTGTATCAAGTGATGCTGTGAACTGAAAATAAACCTTGGACTATCTTCTAGTGAACAGTTTATTTGGTGAACATATGGCTTCCAGCAGAGAAATAATCTGCATGAGTCCTTGGAAAGAAAAATTGTCAAGCATAGAGATGTCCTGGAAAAACCTGCAGAGATTCAGATACCGCTGAACGTGGTAAATTACAGCAAGGCATTGGACTGCCCATCACATACCTACCTGTTGGGTTACTCTGTGCCCGTAACCAGGAGCAGTTTCAGCGTATGGCATCATACCCCAAATACTGTCCGAGATGTTACCCATGGGTACGGGGTGGTCCCTAACAGTTCTGCTACTCTGAAACACTGAGATGCCTTTTTTTTTTTTTTTTTTGTGTGTGTGTGGTGACTCATAGGGACTAGTACTCTGCAGACGTATTCTTTTTGGATACTTCATAAAAATGAAGTGTTGCATCTGATAATACCTGGGAAGAGTAGTACTAGCTCACTGTAACCTAGACTGTGTATGTGGATTTCACAATAGTCTGATAAACAGGTTGGGAATTTACTAGCTACAGGTCGATTAGCACCAACAAATTCTGTGTGGTAATTAAATTTGAACCATTTATTTTTTGCTAAAAAAAGCAATTAATAGTATTTTCCCCTGACATCAGGGGCATTGACTAGAGAGTTTCTTCATCAGGGCTTTTTCTGAGGCAGTGTCAGCACCCGATGCATCCAGACTTGCTGTATCAACTTCTGTTTCAGTGCACAGCCAAAAGGCAAACGCCTGAGCCTCCCAGACCGAGTTAGTTAAAGGCTGATGCTCCGTGTAATGGGATGACCATTTATCCACAGGGGCAGACAAGTTTATTTCACTATTTTTAAAACTAGCCAGAGGTGTCTCTGACATGCGGAGCCTCCTTCCTTTCTCTGCTTCATTAGCTCACTTCTTCCCTCCTTGTCTTCAGAATACCCGAGAGAGTGACATAATTAATTGGCTGCATTAAAAAAAAATAATCTAAGGGCCTATGAAGAAAAATTCTTGCTCAATGTGAAGTTGAGAAAGGGTTGAGGTTGAACTAACATCACTTTATATAAGCTCCAAGGACTAGATGACATCTTTAACCACACAGGCTGGCTTGAGTCTCATTCAAGAGAATGCCACAGTAAGCGTTATGCAACTGGTAACAAATAAAGCGAATTACAGACTGACTGATCAGACAGTATCACATATTGACCGCGGAGAGAACGCAGGTACCTCAGGGACCTCTCGCTGAGCTGCAGGTAGCTGCTGGTGTCATCAGGGTTGTCCTCGTCGTTAGCTAGTTGGGACCAGCTGCCCGTGCTCTCCTCACTGCTGCTCAGCTGGTTTGGGAATTCTGCTGCTGCTTTTGTCTCTGCTATGGGTTCAGCCTCTGGTCTGCTCTGAGGACTGTTGCTGGTGGGGGGATAAGGAAGGCACATTGATAGAATAAATAAAACATATAGACAAATAACTACTGTCACCAATTCAGGAAATGCTGCTCATTAAGGTCAAGGAAGTTACAGTTGTGAGACTGGATAAGCTTATAATTCCTACACAAAGTCCAGCTGAATTTATGGTCTGGGATTTCCCTTAAAAAGAGTCATCTTATGGTTGTTATAAATCCAAAACAAAATTAGGCTTCTACTGAAATATGCACAGGAAAGGTTTAACTTATGCAAGGCGATTTTGTATGTACAAAAAGCACTGCTTGTTGGGCCTGATCCTTAAAGACATTTAGTTGCTTGGGGGTTGCAATGGCTGGTGTCCCCTAGTGCCACCCAGAGCACTTCTGGGAACTATCCCTGACACTTGATTCCTGTCCTGCTACTGCGTAGCTTCTCTGCCAAGGCTTCCCCTCACTTCTGAGGACCTTTTATTTCTATTTGACCACTCATTAGAATTAGGTATGTTCTTAATATGATCATTAACTAAGTGTGTTATAATACATCTAATACTTGCATGTACACGAACAATTCCTCCATTTTCTAAATAAGAGGGGCTATAAAGGATAGAACGCAAAACACCCATTACCCCTGCCTGGCTCTTCTAAGGCCAGCCATAATCCTCAGCACGTGATGCAGCATTTGGTGCTTTCAGAGTTGTGTGTGCAGGTGCCTGGCCGGGCTCTACGGCACGAGACGCCTCGTTCCCCCCTGCAGCCCCTCTGCCCAGGCCTGTGCAGCTCCCGTTGGATGACGAGCGTGTGCCCTGCACTCCTGTCTGCTGCTGCCTACACTACAAATAATTTCACAAATGGGTCAGTGGACCAAAGCAATTGGTGCTGGTGCTTATAGCCATGTTGTGCTTGTTTTGGGGATTTACTGTATCTGAGGCTCGGCCCATACCACTGTGGTTCAAGCTGGCAGGGGAACAACAGTGCAACGTGGTCGTCCCGCAGCAGCGAGAGCGCCCGGCCCAGCGCGGAGGAGCTGCCTGGCACTCTGCAGCCAGGGGCACGGCGTGGAAACGGGGACACGCTGATTCGGAGCCGCTCTGCAACACCAGACCAAAACGCTAATATAGGTCTCGTCTCTGGCTGCCACCTCTGATCTACCTATGCTTTTACTTCAAAATTGCAAAAGCCATTTCAGGAACTCTGCATCAAAGGCAGAGGAAAAGCTGTTATTGAAAGGGTCGTAAGCTGTGCAGAAAATAACTTTATTTTCAAACAGTCAGGATTGCGAACAGGCAGATTTCTAAATGTATCTTATTAAAAGCAGGTTGCCTGTGAAGGAAGGGGAAGGTTAGTGGGGGGATAGTCAGCATGAAATAACAGAGACACTGTGCTAATTATCCACCTAATTGCCACCTACGCAGGGAAGTACATGCTCTGGCGCCTCAAGCAGAGCACTGGCAGGAGCCAAAACACAGCACTGTACACGGTGAAACGGGCTGCAAAAGCGTTTCCAATGCTAGCACCTGCAATCTCGCTAGCGCTCGAGGTAGCGGAGCGCTGCGACGCTCCCCGGGATTGGCAGTTTAGATACCATCAGAGTAACAGATACGATTAAGAAGCACAGTTAAAAATAGGCAATGCCTTGAAGGAGATTACTGCTCTTAACATCCATAGCAATCCTGTACATTTGCAATCCACTGTAATATGGCAGGGTTTTCATTTTCCTTAATCAAAATAAGCTGCAGCTTCTTCAACAAAGGAAGCAGCTATGAGGAAAGGGTGGTAGGCTATGGTATAAGCTCCATGAAATTAAACTTTATTCTTTTCTTTATCTAAATTCTACTAGAGCAGTCTTGAACTAAAGGAGGTGAGGGGTATTTTTAATAAAAATTCTTTAGTAGAAAAAAAATGTATTTGTTGTTCCACACAGTAAACACAAAAAAGTGGAACTTCAAGCTGTAGGAAGCCTCGTCTGCTTTGCTGGTATAAATACATGAACAAGCAGAGTAGAGAACTAAAGGTCAAATGGCAGGAAAGAAGAAGGAACAACAGGCTAGTTTTCTTTTTACAATAAAACTGTTTTTTTTTTTTTTTAAATTGAGAAGATAGTAGCTAGTTGCATCCATCCACGCCTACAGATGACGGCTGGCAGAACCAGCACTGATTTTTACAAGGCAACTTGGCTGCAAGCAAGTTAGTGAGATTTATTTTCAGTGCTCTGCTTCCTCAGTTGGATTTGGAGATACCTTCTAGTAATGCGAAAAGCAGTGGATGTAGATGGTGCCACCTATGAGAGTCTGGAAAGCAGGATAAGTGAGGCTAGAAAGTTCACACTTTGTCAGTCTCTCCTATCTTGACTGTGGAGAACAAACACCTTTAAGATAAAATTTACTCATCCGTGCAGTATTAGACTGGGATCTCGGAACCATAGTACTGGCACGTTCAATGCAAGTCTGCTCCAGAAATCAGTACTGCGATACAAGACTTGGTGATTTTTTGCTGTAAGGAACCCACAGTTAAACTTACCTTGACTATTTCTCAAGAAGTGGTTAACTCCTTATCTTCCTGCATCGTCGTTATTTACTGGGAAGTTAAAACGAGCAAACACTAAGGCAATGTGCTGATTTTGGTTTTGTTTTTTTGGTCACTTACCTATTTAGTAGGGAACTGGAAACCATCTGCTTCACAGCATATTCTTCTGGAGGCTTTTCTTTGCTTAGATGCTCCTTTTCAGAAGGTTCACCTGCAGTTAGGGACTCTTCTGGCTCATCTCGTTGATCAGTTTCTATCTGAATTAAGGGCACTTCCCTGCGCTGACCGGCAGGGAGGGATCCAGCATTCTCAAGCCCTTTCTTCTCATCTGAACCTACTCCCTCTCCTTTGGGTTTTGACTGCATCTGATGCTTGCTTTCCGGCATGTGTTCTCGGCTTGTATAATCAAGGGAATCTGGCTGGACAACAATGAAATTTTTACCACTTTCAACAATATTTGCAGCCAGTCTGTTTGCATACTGTTCCACGTGCTGCGGAGAATCACTGTGAGGCTGATCTGCCTCTGCAGTCTCTGCCTCATCTGCTATAATTTTGTTTTTGCGCATTAGTGATTCAATAGAGTTGGCCCATGTCTCATGAATCAGCATGTCTGTTATCTGGTCAGTCTTGCATCTTTGGTACAGGCATGAGTCAGACTTGCAGAGACCCGAAGAACCCGCACTACTGACTGGCTGTACACTTAAGGAATCCTGGTGATGACGGGCAAATCCATCTAGAGAATTTGCTTTAACGGGGGTATTCACCGTTAGCCTGGAGCCCGATGACCTGCTGTCAGGCATGGAGGACTGTCTATAACAGAAAGGTGTTCGTAGAGAGGGAGGCAGCAAACTGCCACACCAGTCCTTTGAATTCCGGGGGGAAGATGCGTTATCTTTGTTTTCCTTTTCTATTTCTCTTAGCATATACCTATAAAATTCTTCTGTTATGCTTTCTGTGCTGGACTGTTTGGATGGGCAGCTTGGTTTTACGTTAAGATGACCATTCTTCTTGGCTACCTGTTGCAAAGCAGATGATAAGATGTTGTTTGCGTTCTTTCCTGCATAGTAATCCAGTAACAAATCAAAGCCTCTTCCTTCATTTTCCATCTGGTTCACCATAAATCTTGAAAATTCATCCGTAATGCTTTCACAGCTCGACTGTTTAGAGACTGAACTCGTCTGGCTCACAGGCTGACCAAAAGCGTTCGTCAGGCCGAGGGTATGGAGGGAGCCTCTGGAATCTGCGTCTTCCTCGGGGATGCTCTCGCAGCTCGATGCCTTGCCTCGGCTCCATCTTTCACAGTGCAGCCTGTTCCTGGGATGGTTTGGACCTTGCCAGATGCTGTCAACCACAGAGAGTTCAGTGAGGTTCATAATCTTGGCGGCCACTTCATTTGCAAAGATACTGACAGAATCTGGTGTGTCCTCAAGGTTTATAGATTCATCCACTACCCGATTCATCAGTCTTTCTTTCAGCTCAGGATGCTCATCTGTTTTCCTTTTGATCTCGCTAAGTCTAGGTGCCCTGTGCTTCCGAACCACTGAACTGTTAGTCTGGGTTTCCTTTTTCCTCTTTATGGTTCGGCATGATAAACTCTGGGTGACCAGGTACTCATTGCCTCTTTTCCAAGCACAGAACCAGGGCTGCTTTCCATTGGAGTTTTCAAGACAAATGGCAGCTATTTCTGTTGCCATAGAGACCACTGTTTCTGCCAGTTCTTCCGCAAAATCTGCGATACAGTATTTGTCCCTGGAATGTTTCACCTGTAGCACAGGCCGAGAAGGAAGCAAGACATGGTCTCCTAATAAAGACAAGCTGACTTGGACATCATTACTTAGCACAGCATCACACTTATGCTTGGCCTGGTTCTCTGCATTTACAGGGGCATCAAAAGACAGTCGTTCTTGGACACCGTGTTTGCATTCAGGGTCTGTAAAGGTTTCTCCTCCATCTGAAAATGATCTGTAGTCTTTCTTCTTTTGATTGGTATTCTGATTTGGTGATTTGTAACAGTCTCGTGCAGTTCTTTTCAAGTATCTCTTCTTGGGAGATGTTTTTGCAAGAAGTGCACTATGCCCAGTAGCTCTACTTGTTGGTCCTGAATGCAGTGGGACACCTTCCCAGCTACTTACATCTGTCATACTACTTTTCCCAGTGCTTGTGACATCTCCAAGATCACTGCCAGCACTAGTACTGTAAGACGTGTGCAATGGCACACTAGCAGAGTGGTCAGGGGGTCTGTGCAGTGTTTCATGCGGTGTTGCCTGTGCTGGCCAACCTTCTGCTACAGTTACTTTCTCAGCTTTTGTGCCCTCAGAAAAGAGAGGAGAACACTCATCAGCATGTCTTATATCATTCATCTTCTTATAAGTGAAATATATCACGTTAAAAAGCAACTCATTTGCAGTCTCCATGAAAATGTCTTGTGTACTTGAGCTGTATTCTGAATGAGGCTGTAGCTGTCTCTTCTTCCTAACCTCTTCAACAGAATGTCGTAGAATAATGTTGGATAAGTTTTGTGCAAGTTCATCCCTGATTACTTCATCAGAGTGTGGAATCCGTGGCCTTGCCACTGTTTCAATGATTCTTCCATTCATGGACTCCATAAAATGCCCTACGTTTTTGTAGGTGCTGGGCTTTGTCAAAATTATTGATGCCTCTCTGAGAAGAGTCTCTGCAATGCTATCGTTCAGCTTCTCCATGCTGCTTCCTATGGCTATGCTACAATGAAGAGTAATGGCTGCAGAAGTCTGAGCAGCAGACAGGAGCCCACTTGAAGCCGCAGGGTACTTATCTTCCTTTGTTTCGCCCAGACCACAGACTGCTACAGCACTTGCTACTTGAGTCATGCCACACAGAGCAGATGGAAATGAATATTCTGTGCCAGCACAGTCATCAAGTAGCTGTGAAGATGCTGTCTGTAGCACTTCATTATCAACTGCTCTGCTTTTAGAGTCTGTGGCTTCTTGATCTCTTCTGAATTTCTCTGCAGCTTGGGGACTTGAAATGGTTCCAATAACTGTGGCTGCACAAGCCAGAGCCACTTCCAAGGCGCTCTGGGTGTGCCCGTCTGCATGTTCCTCCTCACAGGAATCTGAAACTTCCGCAGAACTTTCTGATTCAGTCCAGTGGTACAGATTTGGGAATGCCGATCCTGGCCATTCGGAGACACCCTCAGAGCTATCTGGGCTTTGCACTATGACAATCTTTGGAAGTTCATTCCATGATCGGGAAGCAGACGTATCTTCTGCTTTACAAGAGCTTCCTACAGAGATGCTAACAGCAGCCTCATCAGTAAAAGTGGGTTGAGACTGGGACAGTCTAATAAATGCATCTTGCAGAACAGATTCTGCTAAATTTGTGGCATACTGACCCGTTGTTGCTTGCTCATTCTGCAGGGGAGGATCAGCTTTCTTAATACCTGCACAATTTTCCACATCCATCTTAGTGTCCTGTTTTGCTGTTGGGTCATGCGGAGGCCCCAGCTCCTCTTTAGCCATTTCAGTTACAGATACATCTTCGAACACATGAGCTGAGCAGGAATTTCCAACCTTGTCAGTCAAATTATTAGTACTGAGGGACGATGTAGCTCTTTCAGCTAATTCCTTCTGCCAGAGTATTTCTTGGGCTGACTTATGTTCAAGTTGTAAGTTGCTATCCTCAGCCACAACAGTCAGAGCTTCGGAGGCTCTGGCAGCTGTGTTATCTTTATTAATAGAGTTTTCATCAAGAATAGGGGACAACCTGGCTTTTCTGTAGTGAGGATTTTCAGGTCCCTTTCCTTTATTTTTTTTGAGGTCTGAAGAAAGTTCAGAAACACTTAATTTTTCATGACCTATTAAAAGAAAAAAGACAGCAGTCTTTGCAAAGCATCCTGTAACTTTGAAAAGAAAATGGCTGCATAACTGTATATCTCTGTAAAACTACTGCACAGCCATGTATGCTTGTCTCTGAGCAACAATTTCAAAATACATGATTTTACATTTCTTAAATTACAATTAAATATTTGCATGCATTAAAATCAAATGCAGTTTGTGAGCCCTGCCATGCCTGTTTTGCAATATGAACAATAGCAGAATTACGCTCAGTCTCGTTGTTTTTACCAGCTTTATATTCATCAGCCTCGTTTTCATCTTCGAGGTGCTCAGATGCTGTGAGGAAATCTTCTTCTATTGAGGACACTGAACAGTTTGTATCATCCTCAGGCTTTAAGACATTAGCTTCTATCTGCAGCTGTCTCTCCTGAACAAGCTCAAGTCCAATCAGAAACTTGTTTATTTCAAAGATGATGCAGCTTGTGCTGTTTTTCCTGTCCCCCCGTGCACACTGAACCAAGCAGACATCTGCCAGCCAAGGACACTAGAGGGGAAAAGAATCTCAGAGTTATTTAATTAAAATATAAAACTTATTTTAAGTCTCTCTCTCTATAAATATCTCAGGAATGTTCTATTGCATAGATGCAATACAATTTGTCATTGAGCTGTTTGTAACACGGTGTACAAGATATGCTGAAACAGGACCATTTGGAATGACATCTTCTGGTATACAAGCATTTTGGTAGGGAACTCTGTTGTATCACAAGGGCATCTTTATTTTGTTAACGTTATCAAGTTGTTTTTTATCAACTTGTTTAAGTGACAGAGCCTTATTTGTCTTTAGCTGTGCCATGTTTAGATATCTGACATACTTTTGTTAAAGTCCTTACACCATCCAGTGCTACCTGTGCATTGAGGGAATAGTTTGTGGGCCTGAATTCATCTTCGAGATAATTACTGCAGCAAGGCTTGATTGAAAGCAGCCTTATAAATAGTGGTTGTTGAGGCTGCTGAGAGCAGGTCACCTTGAATTGTTCTTAGAGACCATTTTAAAATACATTATTTAAAAATTCCTGTATTTGTGCAAAGCCTCATCATTCTGGACAAGCAGAACCCCAAATGCAATGCAGACTTCACTGTATGGTTTACATCAAAAACATCTTGGCCACGGAAGTGGTACAATAAAGCTGAATGCTGGATAGAAACTGAAAGAAGGGAGTTCTTGCCCTCATTTTGCAGATATAAAAGCCATTGGGTGTTTATACAACCCCAGAGATAAGGCAGTATCCCCGCGTGGGCTACCCTTGGGGACACACTCTGAGGCAAAGCCAAAGCTCTGCAGCGAGGGATGCTCCTGACAAATGAAACCCTCTGACCAGCCAAAAAAACACACAGGGACAAACCCAGCACGAGCCCATGAACCTCACTCAGGCCCTCTACAGAAGCTCCAGTGCAAGAGGGAAATTTGGGTTAGTTCTCATTTGTGTCACATTTGCTCCCTCTCGGTGACAGCTGCAGTCCACCAGAGATGTGGGCAACTAGCGGGTTGTGCAGACCTCAGAGCTGCCTGGTTTGTACCACAGTGGCGTCCAGGCGTCTCCCTGGCATCTCACTGCTCCCACTGCACGTTTGCAGGTTATTTTTTTAAATCTTTCTAAATTAAGCCATTAGTCATGAATGACAAGGAATAACCAGGCAATTTCTCCCTTTAAAGAAGAGCGCATTGCTATAGCATAAAATTCAATGATCTTTGCCATACAGCTGTTACGGAGTCTATTCCATAAAGATTTATATGCACGAGTTAAATTCAGCGGAAAGATGTTTCCTGCAGGAACTGGAGAAATATCTTCATGTTTCTAAGCTTGCTAAGAATGTCTGGTTTTTACTGCAGAGCAACTCTGCAATTTTAATGAAGTTGTTGCTAATTCATACCAGGATTAAGATCAGAATCAGACTTAAAATACTAGGAATATTCATTCTATCTTCTTTACACAGACATGAAGAGAAAGGAATAAAAACAAGGAAAAAATGAAAGAGGTTTTGGTTATAAGTAGTTAAGCTTATGCAACTTGTGCCTTTAAGCGAATGGTTTCATTTATTTCCTTTCTCTATGTGATCCAGTAGTAGCACGAATTCCTGGCCTACAAATCATAGGTGTGAAATATTTCATAGGCAGGAACAAGAGTGAAAGGGTTTGCATGAGAAATCTGTCTTTAAATCCTTTAAATGTTAAATTTTAATTAAAGTATGAATTACATTAAGTAGCACAGAAGCTAAATGAGGTATCAGCTCTGATCTGATTAATATATGTTGATATTTTCCATTGGCATGTTCAGACTTAAGGTAGCCTCCAGGATCTTCAAGTCACATTGTCAGCTCTTTTCTGAGGGGTTCGTATAGGAGAAGATGGATTGGAAATGGAAGTGGGAAGTAGCAAGGCTTTACTTAAAAGATTCTATAGGAGCTGCACCCAGATCCAGTCCTATGTATGTAAAAAGTATTACATCTTTCCTCCTAGCCCATCTGTGCTGCCCTTCTGACTCCTGCTATTCTTGAAATCTGGGTTTATGAGTCATCCGTGCCACCAATGCTGCCTTCCCTGGAGGAGCAGCCGCTCCAACGGCTTAAAGCAGCATCAGCTGCCACCCAGATGCCCACAGGAGAACCTCACTGCTAGCTTTGCTCCTCCCCCTGCTTAATTTAGACCTTTCATAGACAGACTAATTTTTTTTTGTGTTTGCAAACACCCTGCAGTTCTTAAACTGGTATACAGTCTTTGCTTTCAGCTTCTCTTTTTTCAGTTTCTAAGTTCCTTCCCTCATAGCTTTCACATGGTCTTAAAGATAAGTGTATAGCTCCTACCTGGGGAATTTCATAATCGGCCTGAAGATTTCCTGATGTTAACCCACTCAGCAGGACTATTTCGTTTTCCTTTGGCGGCTGTACGTTCATGGAGCTGATAAGTTTGGGGAGATTTGGAGAGACGCTGATCAATCTCTGCAGTATGGAACATAGATTTTGCTGTCAGGTAAAGATCTCTGAGTGGCACAGCTGTATGCATAAATATTACAGTAAAATAGTTACAGGCATTACTTCAAAAAGTTTACTTAAGCTTAGTACCTTGAATCTATCAAAATGTGGCAGCATTAAAACATACATTATTTCTGGAAATTAGATGAACACAGGTGAAATCCATTTCTCAGACGCTCCATTGGATGCTTTCCTGTTCTTTCACCTCCAGTGATACATCCACTCGCTATCTGCTATATGTTTGCTACAGCCAAAAACAACGACTGTGCTAACAGCAGTGGTGCTCAGTAGCACAGGGTGTTTGCAGTGCGATGCTGTGCCAGGCCATGCCTGTGCTCAGCAGCACACCCAAAGGACAAGACCTACTCTAGGAGCGCTCCCAATTCCTTTCTGCCAAGGATCTCATGTGCTTTAAGAAGAGGGAATCAAGGATGACTCCCTCACAGAGGGACTAAATAGCACCTCCGTTTATCCATGAATACTCATGAACGCAGCACATCAAATGGCAAAGCCAGTAAGGGAATGCAGAGCTCTTGCGCCCAACACTTGGCTTTAGCTACTGAGCAATCATGATGCTTCACTTTTTCCTTTTCCTCTTCAAAATGATAAGCTTGCAGGACTGCTATTTTTCTTCAGAATGAATTAAATTCAATATAATAAAACTTTCCTGCTTTGCAAATCTAATTCAATGTTGGGGAAGAATTCACTTTTAAGGAGACTGATCTTCAGCTGAGGCTAAGTATTTATACTTGACATAACTAAATTCAGTGCTTCAATTCAGTTTGACATTTTAGTATAGCACAAAAAATCTTCTCATCCTTTTCTTTTTTTAAATTATAACCTTTCTGTTATCATACACACTACTTATCTCTATTTTCTACTGCCTAAATTGCTACATTTTATCAGATTCCTTAGGTAGGAAATCATGACATTCAGTGTATCTTTTACTTTACTCCCTTCCCTTTTGTTTGGAATGTAAAAGAAGTCTAGAAAGACAATTCTTCAACACTTAAAAAACAATTTAACCCCTTCCAAGATGCAATGGTAATGTGAAAGTCAAACAGGGAATAACTATACTTATCACTAAAATGATATATATTTCATCTGAGCAATGGTTGTACTAAAATACTTAAATTCCTTTTACAAAATGCTTTTACTATGTTAGTGTGTTGTATAAAATTGATCTTGCTCGCAGCTGATATTAACACACCCCATATTGTACATTATAGATACAAATTGTGATGGGACAGCTTTCCTCTTAGAGGGAAGGAAGAACACACAGTTCCTTTACCAGCTGTGAATATTTTATTCTGTACACTGAAAACGAAAGGAAGAATACCATCCTCTGGTCACGCTTAACAAGTGTGTTGACTCTGCACCAGAAATGACGTTTCTAAAACGAGGCCAAGCCTTGGGGTTTGGCCGGGCCAGCCAGGCGAGCGCGTCCCTGCTGCAGGGCCTGCAGCCCGTTTCAAAGGTGCTTTGTGCCTGGGAGGCACTAATCTAATTTCCAGGTATTATAAAGAGGAGCTGCATAAGGCTAGTTTAACTTGGCTTTTACACAGATACTTAGTGTTAACCTATGAATATGAAGCCTTTGATGTTTCCTCAATCCTTAGGCCTTGCTATAGCTTTTGATCCTTAATAAAAAACAGTGTAGCACTGCAAGCAATAAAACCATTTCTTTGTTGTTAGAAAACAATCCTATGCATCTGAGGATTCAGTGAAGTTAAACCTTTCAATCCGTTCTGCACAGTCAAGCCTCTGATTCAAAAGAAAAATCATTTGTTGCAAAAAGCTGTAATTATTTTTGATATTTGAATTTTCACAGATCCAGGATGTAGAAAACAGCATGTAAAAGCAGTCCCTGCTAATTAATGACTTCCAGGAAGCAGATAGGTCCCAACATTGGCTGTGTTCCCATGAATTAAAAATGGTCCCAGCAAATTAACCTTGATGTTAGACTGAGGAACTCCCTGCCTGGTGTGAGGAGATCCCACCTCTGCTCACACACCATCAACTGCTGCTGGCAGCTCTGCACCAGCTGTAGGCGCCAGCTCAGGATGATGGAAATGGAAGCAATAAAGGAAAGTGTAAGTTCAAAATTCACATTGGGCATATGATTAATATAGGGATTCCTGCTCAGATTCAAGGATTGTTTTGAAAGGTATATATTTTAAATAGCATATGTATGGTGTAATTTATTTTACAGTCTGTAGATTAAAAAGAGAAATCCCTTTTTCTATCCCTTCAAACTTTCAGTTAAACAAGTGAATCACATCTTTAGCTCTGGTTTCTCTAGTTTCTTCCCCTGACCACACAATCAAACTACCTGGAGCTTGATTCATTAAGACCAGCCAGCTGAGTAGGAAGTGGGAGCTAAATGAGTAGCACAGACTTGAGGACTTTTAGGCAGTAGGAAGGAAAGACCTCAGAGATTTTTTTTTTTTTTTTAATGTAGTACTCTGTTAAATTAGATAGTTGGAATATATGATACATCTTTGTTCACATCTCTAATGAAACTGAGGCTAAGCAAGAAGCCTACTCTCAAGGTAAACACTGTGAATTCAGCCTGCAATATTCTGGTAAGTGTGTATGGGCTAGGAATAAAAAAAGCTATTGTTTAGATAAACTTGAATTCTGAATTCATTGTTCTCTGTAAAGGTTAAAATCTATAGCTGGTTTTGATTCATCCAGCATTGTAGTCCGTAAAATTTAGAGCTAGCTTTATATGAGAAAATCTAGGTGTACTTGAACATACCAACTGTCCATGTTATCAAGAAATAAGCCGTTACCTGTTTCACTTGCTCGTCACTGCAGTCATCTCTGTTTGCATCTAAATTCACGAAACAAACCTGCAATAAGAAAAGAAACAGTAGCTTACCCAGTCATACCATAGCAGTGGCAATCCTGTTAAAATCAATTAAAATTTATATTCTTACAGCTGAAACTGTGAAACCCTTTTCTAATACTGGAGCTGTAGAAAGGTTAGCAAAGAGAGAATAACTGCATAGATATTAAATAAGGAGAAAAAAAGGTGCAGAAATAAGAGCTGTGACTCTGTCTGCTCTTACAATTAAATTCTGATGAATGGCCAAATGATGTCAATAAACTGTAATACAGATGGAGGAGATATTAAAAATGCATTTCATCATATATTGGATAAATTCTTTATGTCTTGCTATTCCAATGAATGCCTCTTTTCAGAGGCTTGCTATTGTATGCTTTGTAAGTGCATGGGTTGGTGTATGTGACAATTTTAGTTGCTTCTGGAATGGTGTCTGTACCACAGAATCATTGTAGCATTTTTCTTAGCCTCTGAGTAAAAGGCCTGATTCAGCAAGGCTCTCGAGCTGACACCTAAGGCAGGATTGTGCCTGAAGTACTTGAAGCTGAATAGGACTGGAATGAAACAGGGTGAACAGATGCTTATGAGTTTTCCTGACAATGCTTATGTGTTTTCCTGACAGCAAAGCTTAAATTCTCATTTTGAGATCAAAAGATTTCAAGTGCTGTCAGATTGCTCTTCTTTTTCAGTAAGATTGGTGTTTGTAAACTTGGTGATAATCTCCCTTTGCGCAACTTGCCTGTTTTGCTTAGAGTTCTAATGTAACAGACACAGTATCACACAAGCTAGCTTTATTTTTTTTCATTTATTGGAGAAAGAAGGAAAACAGAAACTACTGGAAAAGGGAAAAGTAAAATTAGTAGGTAAACAACCTTTTTTTTTTTTTTTTTTTTAACTAGGAGTTTGAGTTTATGGCATTTTCTTCTTCTTTTTTTTTTTTTTTTTTTCATGACCCAACATGCAAGTACAAATTTTCAGCCATACTAACCAGGCAATGAAGCTGCAGAGATGGCACCAGAGTTAACTATCTAAACCTAAGATCTCTAAACCTTTTCACTTCTGAAGAATTTTCTTTTTTACATAACTAAAAGGTTATGTTCGTGCTTACAGAAATGAAACTGGGTGGACTGTCTTTTCGGTGTTGCAAAAATCTTGTGAGAAATTGGTGAGAGTTTGCTGTTGTCTTGATTTAAACCCAAATCTGGCACATATTCAGGGCTGTGAGCTGAAGCCAAAGCTTGATCCCAAGTTAAATGCAGATCCACCCAGAGATGAGTGAATAACTTTTTTTCCTTCCTTTTTTTTTTTTTTTTTTTTTTCCAACCTAACAGTAGATGCTTCTTCCCTTAATTTCAGGTAGCTTATTTTTAGAAAAGTAAAATGCTCTGAATTGCTTACTGCCTTCACCAGGATTGTTGTTAGGCATCCCAGCTCACGGTGCCTGCCTACTTTCACCCCAAGATAACACTGACTTCAGTTTATATATGCACATACCATATGTACAAAATATGACCATCTGCAGTAACAGCCAGCACAGCAGATGGAAAGATCCGGTCAGATCTCCCATTATGAACCAAACACTATCCTCTACCCGAACCAAAAAAAAAAGAAAAGAAAAAAAAAAAAAAAAAAAAAAAAGCTTTTTGCCCTTTAAAAAGGTTTAATGCATCTTTATATTACCACTAAAACACATAAAAACATATTTTCCACCATTTTTGCAATTTAAAGAAAAACATTTCTCTAACAGTGTCAACCATCAGAATTAGCCACTGTCTTCTTTTTTTTACGTATGGCTAACATTAAGAGGTAGTTACAGAAATTTCAAGCTATAAAGTATTAAAAATACCCCCTAGCAATACAGTGCTGTAGTTACATAATGTCCTGAACATGTTGCAGTTAATTATACAGGCAAAAATCTCTCTTACTTTCCACTGGGATTTTAAGTGCTATCATCTAGCTGATAGGCGATTATTACAAGGCATCAGAAAACTATGCTCTCCAGTCATTTAGCACCCTGCCCCCTCCACACACACGCTCTGAAGTGCACAGACGTCCCCGGCGCCCCGTGTTTGAGCGCACAGGTACGCGGAGGCGCGTGAGCGCTCGGGAGATGGTTTGGCCGCGTGGCAGCAGCGCTCACGCGTGCGGCGCTGCTTCCGGGGCCTTGCCGGCCTGTGCGCTGCTCCCTGCCCGAAGGCCTCTGCCCCAGGAACTTTGTTTCCAAGCCCACAGGTCAGGACAGTAAGGTCTGCTTTTGGCACTGGATTCAATCTGAGCACTTTGCAGAAGAACCTGCATAACTGCCGTGGTGGCTGTGCACATATGAAATAGTCAAATGCTCTATTTTCTGGTAAACCTGGTTCTGCCGATTGCTGCCTACCTGTTGATATAATGGCACTTACCTTGCCTGCATTACACACTACCACTCTTAAGTGACATCAGGTAGCCTCCTAAAACCATGCCAGTTCAAAGCTACCAACTCTGTGTCATGTGGTGTAGATGACATGTAATTCTCTAATGCCTCAGTAAAAGAAATAATACTGTGTGTAGAAATATCCATTATTTAAAGTCATACCCTGTTTCCTTCATCTATTTTAAATTTTATTTTTGGAACTCAGTGAAGTTATTACTTAATGCCTACAGCAGTACTGAATCTAGTTTCCAAAAACACTTAAAAGTCCAAATGCTCTAGTTATTGATGACTTCTTGTCAATGTAGTCTCTTAGCATTTTCTTGTCTGTGGATTTTGTAATCGTAACTTATCAGCAACTTTTGCACGATGCTGAAAAATACGTTTACCTTTTGTTCTCCTTCTGGTATTTGCTTTGCAGTTAGCCTTCCTTTGAATAGGACGTTGGATTAGCTGATTGTCCTAATCACAAACGAATTCTACAATTCCCTCCTAATGTGCTTTGCATTACTGCCACATGCCAGGCAATTCACTGCAAGGTTGTCTGTCCTGGAGGCACTCCATTAGAGGTGCTCAAAGAGAGAAGACCAGTTTGAAAAATGTGTTTTTTGTTTGGTTAATGGAAAATTTCTAGGCTTACATTTCGAGATAGCTGTGCCCAAATCTTCTGGTAGAGAGAATAATGTCTACTTTGGGACAGTTCTGTTTCCAGCCTAGCAGTACTGCTTGCTCAATATGGGCCTATACTGCATGATAACTCCAGGTAAAGATAAGATGTGCATGGAGTTCTCAAGCAGAACTTTTTCCGGATCTGAACTCTGTGCTTGACTCTGTATTGAAACTGTGCAGGCACTTCAGTTTACCCTGCCTGCAAAGTGAGAATACTACTACTTAAATTAACTGCATGTTAGGAAACAGTTTGTTTTAAAAGCACCTAAAGAGACAATGCACTATACACACAATACATTATAGTCATTGACAGATGGAGCAGTAGCCTCGGGGGATTGCTAAAAGACTAACACTTGCTGTTTCTGCACCCTGGAACAGTCAAGCAATTTTAGGTTTGCTTCACAGTGCGGATGCGAGCAAACAACTTAATGACAAACAAGGAAATACATTACTGCTTCCATTTGCCTTATTGCTCTGTTCCAGCCCATATTAACCAATCTTGGCATACCAGTATTTTAATGCTCCCTAGATTTTTTTTTAAAAAAAAAAAAAAGCAATGTTGGTAATAAAGAATACCCATCTGAGATGCATCTATTCAAGATTCATCCCATTTAAAAAGTCAAAAAACCCGACAGCCTATATTTTTTTTCTAAATATATGTTGCAGGGTGGTGCCTATCTTGGGTTTGTGGTATTTTTCCAAGGCAAGATACTGTCAAACTCATTTCCTGTTTGTTTGGGAAGCACTGATGTCCCTTTAGATTATCTGTATCAGCCTTTGCTGTTAAGAAAGGGTTTTTTTTTTTTTTTTCTTTGTCCTCTGAATCATAATTTAGCCTTTCATGGTATTAAGAAGTATTTTTTATGGGGAAGAAAAAAAATGTTTCCCTTTTCCAATGCCCTTCTATGAGAGAGCTAAAAGGTGGGCTCATTCTGCCACAAAAGCAGTGCTATAAAGAGCTGCTAGCAGCTTTGGGGAATCATAGAATCATAGAATGCTTAGGGTTGGAAGGGACCTCTAGAGATCATCTAGTCCAACCTAGGAACGTGCTAGGAAGAGGAACAGCTCTGAAATGCTTGGTCCCTTTTCTTCCCATGAAGCATGACTTCCTCCAGCTTCCTCTTATGGAAGAAGTTGAAGTGAAAATCCACTATATTCTTCCTCCAGCACTATGTGGTTATCATGGGAAAGTAGCTGTCCCGTACACCAAACTAATGAAGCTACTCATGTAGGTAAAGCCATGGTCTTGTGTTCTGTGCTGTAAAAGCCTGCAATTAGCACCTAAGTGCTGCAGGATGTGTTTTTTTTTTTTTTTTTCCCCCCCTAATATCTAAATATATACATTATGTACATTTCTCCCAAATATATTTCCAAACCTATTTTAAATGAAGAAGAAACAAGACTTGAAGACTTGGACTGTACATAGACGGTTTAGGTGAATTTAATTCTGCCTCTTTGCACATCTGCATTTATGCAGCATAGTGGCTCTGGCTGATTCGCTGAGCAGGAAGACTACAAAAAGGCACAGAATTAGGAAGAGGCCAGAGAACAGTAAAGCTACCATTTTCTCCTGTGAGTAATTAAAAGCTGAGAGTTTATTTCCATGTTTTTTCCCTCCCCGATTGGGAAGGAATTGCTGATTCCCAGAATGTGTTTTGTTTTTAAATGTAAAACTACGAAAGTACACTTGGCTGTGAAATCTTATGGCAACTATGACTATTTCAACTGTTTTTGCAAATTTAATGTAATATCTGGCTTTATTCATTTCTTCTCTGAGGAATAGCTCTGTGATGAGCCTTTTTGGAATTGAGTCCTTTTCTGCTCTTAATTTTGTCTATGCAAAGTAGAGAGAGGATATGGATACAGTTGCTCTAAATTTTTATTAGAGTGAAGTCAGGGTCTCCTGGCTTTAGAAAGATAGTTTAAATCACCATAATTTCCCCACAGCACAATAACCAAATATAGTTACTCCAAGTCATCACTCACTAGAATGGAAAGTGTCTATTTAGTAGAATGGTACAGCTGCATTTTGGGTTCCCTTAGGAGCTGAAGTCAGCGAAAGCCCTAGGAAAAATATCATTTTACTCCAAGCATAGTGTAGCCCACAGGAATATCAAAGGAATGGCAAGAGGCCATATTTTCAAAATTTTCTGTAAGCCTTTGTCTTTTTGAAAATGACCAGCAATATTTACATATTTTTGATTTATGTAAGGATGGCATAAAATGTCTTTTCTAGCAGATTCTAACAATGCAGCCATCTGTCTCTTCTGTTTGTATGACAAGTTAATTCGTTTCAATGGTTATCAAAATGCTGATCCACAATCTTCTAAAAAGACCTATGCATTTATTTTCACTGAAAATATTTTTGCTAATGTAAAGGTTAAATAAAAGCACTCATAGTTCTCGTGATATATAACTCGGCTTTAAAGAACCCTAATTACTGATGTCACTGTCTTTAAGCTTGCAGCTTCTTGAATCTTGTAGTTACAATAGTGTTTCAACTACTCTGTATTTCTTTGTTTAGAAAGACCAGCAAAATAGCTGTTAAATCATGATTTCTAGATAAGCATTCTGTAACGTTCTATGACAACACCCTCTATCTAAACACTAATCAAACTACTTCCTAATCTGGAGGACCCTAGGAATTTTTTTAGCGTATGAGGCTTGTGAGGCTTGCGTGAATACCCAGAAGTGCATGTTTGTGTGAATTTTCTTGGATCCTTGTGACTTTTGTCAGTTCACTGCTATCTGTCATTAAAACAAATCTTTCTAACCTGATGCCTGAGGCCAGTTCGGCTACACCTCTCAGAGTAAATTTTACAATCTAATTATGCGCTGAAAGGCTGCATTCAGGTTGTGAAGGCTCCCTTCATTGCAGCCTCAGAAATCCGAGGTCTTGGACAAATTGGGTGACTTTGAGGGAAGCCCTGTTACCCATGGCTGGGTGACTGGCCAAATGAGCAAGCGCATGTCTGGTGTCAAAGCTTCACACACGTGATGCGGCACCCAGCAACGCCAAAGGCAATATACCCAGTTTGCTATTTTTACCTTTTGCTTGTCTCTCACTCGCACTGAACGGTTTATGTGTCTGTTGCCATTTGAAATTAGAGACTGGGGTCAAAAAGTAGGCTTTGCTGCAGATAGAACTAAAAAACCACAGCTGCTGGTATGTGACTATGTTGAGGCACATACCTATAAAATCTTATGTCCTTATTAGTCTTCTTAAATTGCTTTTTTGCTAAGCCTTATGCTTACTGATTTTCTTTCTTTTTATACCCATTCAAATGTCAAGTGCAATCTTAGAGGACTAGAAAATAGAATTGGGACAATAGAATTTTCTTAACAAAGCTAAGAAATCTGATTTCAAGGCCACTCTGAGTAAAATATTGATAAATCTAACCCAATAAACCATTACTGAAACCATCATTTAGCTTTATTTAAGTTAATCTTGTCTTTTTCCATTTCCTATATTTCAAGACTGTTGGCATGGCAAAACTATGGTTCCATCAGACCATTTCAGGGCAAATTATTTTCAAGGAGGATTTGTTCTGAAGCAAAATAATGAGTGTGGATCTGAGACCGCTTTGTGTGTCGCAGAGAAGCCGGCCCTGCTCCTTCTCCAGCTTCCCTGAGCCTCTGGCAGCACGGCAGGCCACAGCTGGCCACCCGAGTATTGGTACAGCCTGAAGCAGCATGTTGGTGACAGGGTTGCTTCAGAAAGGCAGAGACCAAACGTACTGATTTAAACATTTAGATGTAATTTTCAGATATTTCTAGGGAAAAAAAAGGCTTCATGGAAATTGTTGGAAAAATTCATTCTTTAGGTTTGCCAAGTTGCCAAAATGGTGTGGAGTTCAAACTGCTGTGGTTAACTATGGGCTAGAAACTGGATAAATGCATCAAGGAAAACAATGTGTTAGTGGATTGGAAAAGTGGCTGATTAAGTAAGGAAAACAAAGTGAAAAAATGATTCCTTGAAACTTCAAATTTTCAGTTGACTTAGAAGCCTCTGCCCAGGCCACTGCTTGTAATCCAAGGAATGTAGCAGCCCATAGTTATAAAGGTGAACAGATGAATTCTTCTTGCAAGCAGAGTGGGGAATAGTGAGGAATTATTAGTCTTGGATATATGGAAAAGAGAATATTTATGGTTCACTAGCAAATGACTGTTTCTTGGACAGCTGAATATTTGTCTATTCTTCCCATAGCACTATTCTATACAGTGTTGCTCTAACTACTATAAACTT
This sequence comes from Tinamus guttatus, assembly GCF_059628265.1. Taxonomy (NCBI): domain Eukaryota; kingdom Metazoa; phylum Chordata; class Aves; order Tinamiformes; family Tinamidae; genus Tinamus; species Tinamus guttatus. The sequence goes on from NW_028288845.1 coordinate 2,335,432, forward strand.
TTTTTTTTTTCTGCAGACAGTTGTATATCATGTAGAGGCAAAAAAGATTATAAAAAATTCATTCTTCTTATCTGTGCATGTCAAACATTTGAAAAGCAGGAGGCGGCGGTTGTTCATAGTCAGCGCCACAGGCTGAAAACCTAACGCAGAGCGCGCAATGGCGATATAATTTTACCAGGGGTGTCTCACCCATCACTACGTGTGGGGACGGAGAGTGCAGTGAGTAGGTGGCATCGTAAAACCTTTGGCGCTTACAGGAAAGTAAGCAACACACTGTTCCGCTCCCACTCAGTGGACTCAAAAATGAAAATAAACACATCCATTATGTTCACGCTCTCATTTTGAAATCTCTGGAGTGAGGGCCCAGCCGTGGCCGCAGGGAGGCGGTGAGGGCCGCCCCTGCAGCCAAGACAGGCCCTGCCCTAGTGCATGTGCGGGCCCTGGCCGGGCCTTACAGCCGCCGCCGCTTCTCAGTGTGGGGATGTGCTGAACCGGGCTGTGGTGTTGTGCCCCATGATAAATCTGTACCCCAAGTCCTCTGTGCAAAGGGTTTCAGGACAGGGCTCCCTGTATAAGGAAGCATTTGCCTACAGATTAAGAACAGGCCCTTTTCCTGCTAGGCAACATAATCCTTCTGTAGTAAATGCGTGTTAACACACAGCAAGTTCTCTCTCTCTTTGAGAAAGTGGAAATGGGAACTGATTGAGGGAGGAGGCACCTCTAGTCTGATCATGGATCTGATGATGAGCTCTGACTGAACCCAGTCATATGATAAATTTATATCAATCTATAGTAATAAGAATCAAGTTTGTAAGGTGTGATTAAGTAGGATAAAGCCTTCTACTTCTTTTCCCCTCAAGCCCATTCTGCATAACCTTAGGACTTTCTCCTGCTCCCTGTGTAAGGAGATTGGTAACTTTTAAAACTGAGATTGTTGTGTTTTCTCTGCTCTAAAAAAGAATGCCCCATCCTTCCCCTAGTAGCATCCAGCCCCTAAACGATCCAGGTATAGATAAGTCATTGTTAAAAGCAACAGAAAATACAGCTTTATATAATGGAGAGAAGTTTGCCAACAATGTTTATAGCTCCACACACTCCAACATCTACCAGAATTACACTGGGAGTATCTCTAGATTACATTGTAGTACAACAAATCCCCTTACTCTGTGACTGAACCCATGGGCTCTTTAGAGTATCCTTTTCACATAAAACAAACTCTTACAGTACAGCTAGTGTCTTTCACCACAATTTAGAAGATAACATTCCCCATTCTAAATGTAGAGTTCCCTGATCATGGAATAGTCTCAAAATGCAGCAATCCCTTGATGCAGGCTTCAGTCCACTAACCTCCATTAGTGCACGTGCGCAGAGGCCACTGAAGACATGACCTACTAAGGAAACAGGAACATGAAAGCAGAGAAACAGGAATGATGATACCAGACCTGTCAGAATTGAGGACTATTCCAGAACTAGCAGTCCTGCCCCTTGCTCTGTGCATCCCCTCTAATGGTACCTTCCAGACGGAGGGCTGACTGTCCAGCCTCGCCACCTCCATCTCTTGCTATCAGCTTTGTTCCTGCTATGGCTCATTAATCTCCATTTTCCTCATTTCTGGCTAAATAAATTTCTAAAATAAAGGCAACATATGCTTCCCAACAGCTTCAGTAATTTAAAGCTAAACCTTTAAGGACTGACCTCTGTTTCTCCTGAAGGAGGCTTATCCAGCATCTCTCTGCTCGCACATGCGTTATGAATTCCAGGGCTGTTCTGCCCCAGCTGTTAGACAGGTTATAAATAGGTAGAGCTCTCACGCGGCAAAATTACTTGAAAAGGATGAAATGTTACGCGTTCCTGTTCTGATGAGATGCTCTGGAAAATGGTCAGATGAATTTCTGAATGGTTATGTGAGTGCTAGAATTAACAATGCCTGCTTACCTACATATTAACATTTCAAAGTGAAGTTTTTAGCATCTTGAGGTGTAAACTCTGACTGACACTTCAGCTTCAGTGAAGTGCTTATATCTTGCTTTTCTGCTGCTCAGTAAGGTGTGAGTTCATGCTCAGCTGGTGCACTCTAGAGTCTCCCAGCTCTACGCATTTTTGGAATGCTTTCATGATATATATATATATATATATATATATATGTGTGTGTGTGTGTATATATACATATATATATATATATATACTCTGGGATCTCTGTGCTGTTGTCAAAATAGGCAGAGATCAATCAGCAAGTTCAAAATCTAACAAGCAGTCTAGGTGGGTGCTGTGTTCTCTTAAGCTATGTCTCTATTGGAAATGAAATTCTCATCTGCAGCACATGGAGTGGCAGCTTCGCTTGGCATGTCAAGCATGTCAGAGAGCAGATCTTGCAAACTGCAGAGTTGTTGCAAGAATACTGGTGGGGTGGCAGAAACGATAATTCCTCCATCTCCCTCTGTCACGACTGACTGGCAACTGTCTGTCTCCTGCTGTGGGCTGCCCACCCTTCAACCTTTGTTCTCCTCACTTGCTTCTCATAGACCATCAGGGTTTAAAATTTGGCTTGGAAAAAGCTGAAGCTCAATGCTGAACTTCTGTTGAGGGCGTCTTGTAGGAAGTTAGGTTTGACCTAACTTGGTCAAGTCCCTGGCTCCTCTGTTTCTCTTGGTGCCTCTGAGGAGTGCCAGTAGCACTCTGTGCTTTTGCAGAAAGAGCAGGTTACTTTGGTGCTGCCCTCTTTCTCTCTGCCTATTTTCAGATCAATTCCTTTGTGTTAGCTTTCATTACAAAAGTGAGCATCTTGTAGGATGGGACCACCTGAGAACCCGCCCCATCCCCTCCCCTTTTTTTATAAAATGAATCACTCTCCTTACCATGCTCTGATTCCTTTGCCCCCCACTTCTTTATGTGTTCTCCCCTCAGCTTGGATTTGCTCTTTCATTGCTCTCAGTTGAGCCTGAAATTATTACTGTTAGTAAAGAGGCAACCAGAAACCATCATTATGGTTCTTGAGTGAGACTGTAATTGAAGGTAGATAGGTTTACAGTAGCTTGATTAAATATTTTTTTAAGAATCAAGAGACTAATTCAAGCAATCCGTCAAAGCATTTTCACACACGCAAATCCACAGCTACTTGGAACAATGTTTTTCCTAACTGCAGGTAGTTTGACAGATTTAGGTCTTGCTTCAGTTGAAGTCTGATTCTGTGGCCCAGAATCTGGTATGATAAGATAAACAGATAAAAGAATTTTCTTTCTTACAGTCTTCTTTGACCATCTTTCAAAAGAAAAGATCCGGGAAGATTCACTCACTGTTTAACAAGCAAGCTAGAAAATTGTTTAAATTGTTCATGATACATAAAGTAGTTTTGACTGGGAAATCATGTTGGTGTATTTTACAACGAGTCTTCCTCAATGCTTAGAAAAATTACTTAGAAAACTATGACTGCCCTCATTGTTACATTGTGACTTGACAAGAACACGGGACACGTCACAGCTAAACATCTGCTGGCATTTGGAGCTGGGGACCGCTGGATCAGAATTACCATTGCTAAATCCTGTGAGTGATGCACAAGTATCTGCAATTCTGCGCACTCGTCCAGTCTCACGAGTTCTGTATTTCAAGAGACAGACCATGCATTTGCAGAAATTATGGATGCCTTTCTACTAATTTAAATAGCACCAGGCAGAAATAAACATCTCTCCATCCAAGGGAATCAGTCAGATTCTTAGCTTTTCCAGTCCTGTTTTTAAGCTCTGAAGATTTAAAAAATAAGGTCTCCTGTCCACATAGCTGTATGAATGCATTTTGTGTATTTGGCTGGAGAAAAAGTTTCTGAGTAATGCCCTTGAAGTTTCTACAGCAAAATTGTTGAATAAAATAAGCATTTTCTAGCTTCCAAATGATTACATCCTAAACTGCATATCTGGAAACTAAAAAATGTTTCTGGTCTGAATTTTCTTCTTCCCCTAAACAGGGTTTTACTAAGACACCATTTGCTTTCCTCATAGGCTTCTTTAATCTGTAGCTCCAGAGCAGCTGTGCCCAGAGGCCTGCTAGGCTCCCTGCTGTGATTTCCAAGGCTGAAAGCACCATCCCTAATGTGGGCTTATATTCCAAAGTGTTAGAAAATGGCTCAGATGCTCCCACAGTCTTGATTGAAGTCATGGCTTTGGTAGCTCCTTGCCTCTTTGCAGAAGAGCAAAAAGATGAGAAATCCTGGCGTCTGAACCCAGAAACCTTTGTCTGAGACAGTTTCCTGCTATGCTTTCAGGAGTGGTAGGGGTAAATCAGGTATTATCAGAAATGCTATGTGGTAGGATTCCAGATTTCTTTTTCTTCCTTTTTTTTTTTTCTCTGATCTATGCTGATTCAGAAAGCAAAACTTTCTACAACCCACAACCCCCCATCCTTAGTTTCACATAGACGGTAGCAAGTGTTTGTTAGTTAAGCTAAGAAAGAAATGGATGCTGCATGGATAGCTAAAGGTAATCTTTCAGTTCAGTGGGCACCTGAACATGTTACGTTGCATGAATAAGGTGAATAAGATCCAGAGTAAAATGGCTATGGCAAAACACTGCAATTACATGTAACTTGCAATGGAAGCTTCATACTCTAAATGCTAAGAGTTGGGACTGGTACCCTGATGTGCAAAGCTATTCAGCAGAGTTTCCAGCCCTAGCATGCTCTTTACTCTCACACTGTTTATCTGTGTAATAAATAACTGTTCATTTTACCCCAAAGAGGCTTTATTGTTGCAGCTAGCAGAAGACTGAACTGGAAGAGAGGCAATTAGAGTAGCTGCCTGAGGGCAGATGGATTCGCTCAGGCCTATTCACTAATTCTGTGTTGTTTAAAGATGTAACTGTGCAGTCACACGTACGCTAACAAAGAAGAAATGAATATTATCTGAAGTGTACATTTCTTGCACATATAATTTCATAATGACTAATTTACCATCCTCATTCATCATCTTTCTGTTTTTAAACTGCTTCTTCAAAGTATCTTCATGCTGGGGAGGGAAGCTTGTGACACTCAGTTATTAAGCCTGTAAAGGAGAAGACACTTGTTGTCTTTGGTTTCTGGAGAGACAGGTTTCAAATATTCACAAACTGCTAACTAAATTTTTACATACTCTATGGATAGGGTATGTGTTCTTCCCCTCTCCTTTCTTTTTTTTGTTTGATAATTTCTGTTGTTTAGCCTTCTGTTGCTTCACCTCTGAAAAGCTTTGGGAAGTGGGTGGGATTTTGTTTCCTACCTTGCCAGTGAGTTGTAGTCATAGGATGGAAGAAGGCAACTGTGTTTCCTGAACACAGAGATAAATTCCTGGAGAAAAGGGATGTTTTATAAGGACTAACTTCTTTTCATACAAATCTGAGATTCTGGGTAGAAAATAAATAAGGAAACTAAAAAAGGCCAATTATTGCATATAAATTACTTGCTTTTAGATCAGAATCTTTCCTACCCTCACTGACTAAATTTTGGTGACTCTTATTTTCCCTGATACTGGCTATAATCACTTCTATGAGGAGTCAATGTTGTAACTAACATGCATAGCCCAACTCTTTGGGAGATGGGAGACAGAATGTTGTAAGAGGCTATGGCTCTCCTCCGTATGTGGTACAATTTGATTCTTAATATTTAAATGGCTAAAGAGGATCTCAAGTAGAATATGTCTTATGAGGCATTTGGAATAACTCGATAGTAAATGAGTCAGAAGAAAAAAGCATCCTCTGGAAGACAGAACTAATTATCCATTAAAATTTGGATGCAATGCCTGTCTCGCATTAATTTCCATGCTTGCCAAAAAAATTCTGGCAGAGAAACCAGCTGTAAAATGTAGAAATAAAAACATTAGTTTGGAAGTACTAGAATTGCCACGCAGCTGCTTGTAAAAGGATGTACACAAATGGAAATGCAAGGCAGCAGCATTACATGGGTGGGAGAATTTTTCATTATGACAGCCACAAAAATCATATTATTCCTTTTAGACTGTAAAATCCCAGGGGCTTTTTTTGGCTAAGGTATGCTATGAAAATAACATCTTATTTCTCTGCCATAATTTCTTAGGCTACTTGCCTTGACTTTCAGATGGACTTTTATATTGTGGCTGAAGGAAGACAGGGTAATGGCTTTCAGCTAAAGCAGAAACAGTATGTTGAACACTATACCCTCTAATACCATGTAGGCATTATATGCTTAGTTTAATTTCTGCTTCTATCAGAGCTACTGTAGCTTTTGTATGGATGCAGAAGATGGGCTAAGTAATTTTGCCTCAGGACACATCAGGTTAGTGGTGCTGGAATGAGTAACTCGCAGGTCTCTGGCACCCTTTGCTTAGCTCACCCTTGCACTGTGCTCAACCCTCACAGTCTCTCCGTAAGGAAAGAAGACAGCAGACCTGTAGACGTTTGTGAGTGTATTGCTCCTCTTGCTCTTTAAAACTTAAAAGTGACCCTACTGACAGCATCCTTCTACTGGCACTTCTGTGCAGTTTGATGGCACTGCCATAGGGGACATATCACCTATATCTAAAACGTAGTATGAGCACGTATGAGTGTCTTCAGAACGACTGGATGGATAAGTGGGCCTATACTGTGCTTCAGTGCTTAGTGCCAACCCGCAGCTCAAAGGCAGGAACAAGGTAGCCGATGTCTCTGAGAACGCAGTAACTCATACGAAGGGTAGCCTCTTAAAACTCTCCCTCTGCCCTCCCAGGAAGACAAGCAAGAAAATGGGTCTGGGAAATAGCACTGTGGAAATGGAAGTGCCTGAGCACGTCTCCTCTTTCTTGCTTTTAACCCCCTATGTATCTCTCTCTTCTGACACACAGGGTCCAGGAGGCTTGCTGCACAATTACTACCTATCACGTAGATGGGGTTTCCAAATGCACTTTTTGCAAGCAGTAGTTTCCAAAAGCAACGCAGTATATATATGTATATACTGCCTTCTGTAAGTCATTTAAATTCACGTAGTAAGGTCCTGGCATGATCCCTAGCTGCTATGTCTCCCCAGCCCAACCATGAATCTTTTTTTTTTTTTTTCTCTCTCTCAGAGAGAGAGAGAGAGAGAGAGAAAGAGAGAGAGAGAGCACTGCATGTTGTCAGATGGACGTGTTATGCTGCTTCCAAAGCAGCCTTTCTCCTTCCAGCATTTTTAGCTGGAAATATACCTGAAATTTGGTCCCAAATACTCTTCAGAATCTCAAATGTCTTGATGAATTTATGGGTCTAGGTATATTAGAGATTGTTCCTATTTGAATGTCCAGACTGCATTAATGAATCATCTAAAGTCATTTCTTCATAATTCATGGCTTCAAAAACAGCTGCAAATGTTTTCTTTCCATTAATGCTTACTCCTTTGGGTTTGATGTAATTAATTGTCACTTATGACTTAAAGAAAATATGCCAATAAATATTTATGCCACATGCACCATCTGCTTCTCCAGTGCCCTATACACACAATGTTTAACACATTTCTATATGCCTTACACTGCAATTCATGTTAGCAGGAGCCTGTGGTTGTGACAGCAGCAAGCAGTTACAGATGTGCACTCTGGAGGCAGGTCAAGGATCCCATTCCTTGAGAAAGGAGATCACAGAGGCACTGTGACAATGTGAAATGCTGAAGGGGGTACAGCTACATTACCATGCTTAATCCTCTGCGTGCTGGACACTATTTCTAGCATTGTCAGAGTAAGGCTGGTTACCTGGTTCTCTTACATAGAGATATCAAAAACACTGTTACATGAGGGTATCATTAAGGACCAGAAAAGCAGATGGAAGATCTAGACAGATCTTCCAAGCATGTCTCAATCTCAAGTTGTAAAGGAAAGGCAAGCTTATTGTCACTGTTCTACCTCCACAGAATTCATAAGATATTTTTTGACTACTGCATAAATTACATCTGTGGCACTGCAAATGCAGAAATATAGCCCTCTAAAGGTGTATTTAATTTCTGCTTGAACATTAGCTCATATATAAAGATATCTTTTCCTGAGCCAAATATGCTCAAGAGAAATGAGAAAAATATTTTACAAATTATGCATGAAATTCTTTTTCAGAAGCCAGTACTCTTTTGAGCTAGTGTTCAGTCTACTTGCACTGGGCTCCATAGGAGACAGAGGAAGTGGTGAAGAGGCATTTCCCAGTTTGTGCAAACTATAGTGGGTCTTTCTGGACATAACACTACTTACCAGGGCAGCACGAACACCCACACATGCCTGTGAAAGGGCTGAGACTCGATGCTACAACTTAGCCTGCAGCTGTTGATTCCTGCTCCTTGTCAGGGTATAATTAAGGTACTGTCAGAATGAATAGGAAGATGTGACTTAACTAAAAATACTTCTGGTAATTATGGCTTAGATGTGGAAAGCAACAACTGGATTTTGATTTCTGAAAGAGACAATGCTGTCCTGGAAAATGCCTGAGTTACTATGGAGTGCACGCTAAAACAAACACCCTTCCATAGCTCTTGGTTTACATAGCCAGCTGCAAGTGTGTGCTGCAGGGAGGGGAAACGCTTTGGAACGTAGGGCTGCTGCTTTATACAGACAAACAGGCCTTTCTTCACAAAGAAATGTTAATCTTCAAACACAATAAAACAAAATAGTTGTTTTAACTATGGTCGCTATTCAGGAAAGTATATTTAGGAATGTTTTTGAATGATGGCTGAAATCACACATCTGGTTTTGATTAAAAAAAAAAAAAGATTTTTAAAAAAACAAAAACAAGCAAACCCCACAAACAAAAACCCAAGCAAACAAAAAAGCTCCTTTGGAACTGAACAGCTCGTGTCTGTACTTGCATATGGAGAGTCTTCCACGATACTACCAATCCTGGGAAGAACTCTGAGCCTTTACTACACCTTTACCCTTCGAGGAGAGCTATCCTTTGAGGATTCAAGAGAACACACTGGAGACATGGGCACCAACTAAGAGGACAAAGTCTCCCAACGTGTAGTTTTTTTTTTTTTTTTTTTTTTTTTTTTCAGTTCCTGACCTAGCAATTGCACTGTTATTAGCTAGTTACCTGGAAGTAGCTCTAAACTTAAAGAGGCTGATGTAAAATATAAATTGGTTTATTTGTAACTAAACACATCTAAATTATAGTTAGTGTTAACCAAAAGCCTTAAGTGAAAAAATGGATGAAAATCACTCTTAATCTACTTTGACTCAACTGGAAAGTGCACTTATTCTTTCCCCACTCAAATACATCTTGCCAATGAATCTCCCTTTCTGCATACGTTATCCTCCCGTTTGAATTAATGTGAGAGCTGTTTCCTGCATGTGTCAGTCCCATCCCTTGAATAAGGCTCAGAGAATATTTTAATAATACTGAGTCCAATCTAACTTTGGGCTGCTACCTCTCCTCCACTCTGACCATGTATTCCTGCTGCTCACTTGGGCTCATCAAACTAATAAATGACTGTGCGTGTGTATGCATATATATCTTATATTATAAACATACTTTTATGGAGTCTTATGGTGCGATCAGTTATGAGTGTTATTACACAGTAGGAGTGCAGAAGAGTTGAAGGAATTGCAAGGATTTCAAGAATGCTTACATCTTTAAACCTTTTATTGAAACTGTTCAAACTGTTCTCTCACCCATCTATCTGAACAGCTATTTTTTTTTCAACTATAAGCCACTAAAAATCATGTAAAAATGAGCTTTACAGCCCTTGACACGTACTGTCTGTTTAAAAGCTGGCAGGATAGGCCAAGGCTTGTTAAGTCAGACAAATGAGCACTCTGTTTGTTTTTGTTGTTTCTTTTTCTTTTCCTTTCTTTTTTTTCTTTTTCTTTTTTTTTTTTTTAATTAGAGATGGTGTAATGGTGTAAAGTTCCTGTTTCTAGTTTTCCAGGACACTTGGCATAATATTTTGCAGTGTTTACATAGTGTTACCAAGAAAGCTTTTCTGGTCCAGGTCTGGAAATCCTCTTACCTTTCATAAGGAAGAATATTGCTTTGGGAGGGAAGGACATATTTTCTTGTAACAGTTTGTGTAACTTCTTGTAGACTGCTGTGTAGTGGGAGGCTTGCTTCCCAACCTCCCTGCTAGTCATATGAAGGGGGAAAGGATATATGTTGCATTTCATGAGGGTCTGCATGCATTTTTGAGACAGGATTCTTTTTCAGTGCAAATATCATTTCCAATAGCTCTTCTGTCTGCTACCAATCACTGGTCTGGGGCATGAAAATCCAGAGAATTTCTGGAAATCTCACTGTACCTTTAAGTAAATGAATGCCAAATATCTTACAGGATTATAATGCACCTATCTATTTTGCACCCTACTTGCATTTTTTCCTTTAGAATTCCTAAAAGATAAATTGTGATTTATCTATAGCAGCCTGACAATAGGACCTTACTCATGATGATACTTATTGCACAGGCAGTGAAGGAAAAAGAAGATGTCGAGTCTGAGGATCTATTAAGGAGACTCATAAATGACTTTTCTGGAGGCAGTATTAGGACTTTGTGCTTTAGGAGAGTCTTATGCTAGAAGAAGAAACTGTAAGTCCTCTGAGAAAGGAAGAACTTCAGTTTCTCCACTTAACCATACACATTCAAGGATGAGATAGCCGATGTCTTTGGAGGGAAACTAGGGACAGTGCAACTACCAGGTTTTTATTTCTAATCAAGGTTTGTTATAAACAGGTTTGAAGCTGGGAACATTTATATAGGTCCAGTGAAAGAGAGTGCGAAACAGTTAAATAAACGAAGATATGTATGCACCAAATTGTAACTGTTCACACATCTCTCTGTGGGGTAATAAGAATGTTGCATTACAGATACTTTCACTGCATTTGTAAATCATTTTGCAGCGCTTATGAATTATTACTTCTCATGAATCCATATATTTTACTTTTATTGGTATTTTGATTAAATTCTCATTCAGTGTAAACAAACAAAATAAAGCTTCCACAATTAAACTACCTTTAAAATTTATATCGTCTAATTATGACATTAGCACAAAACAATATATCCTAATCTGCAGCAGTAAACTGCTGCAAAACAATATCACTGCTAATTAAACCAGGTTTAATTTAATGTTTACCAATTATTCAAATATTCTCTGAAGAGGGGAAAGAGTTAGATGAGCTGCTGGAGCATTTCACTGTGCATGTTCATAATATCAGTCTAGAGAAGAAGCTCTTTTAGGGTGCTGAACCTTTTTCAGCAGATGGCTTAGCAAAATCTAAGGTTCGTCTTAAATACAAAGGTAGTATACTCTGACCTGGGGATTTTGAAAAGGCCTGGTAAAATTCTTTATTCCAGAAACGGAAACAAACAGCAGTGCAACCTAGGATTTACCTTGACTCCTTCCCACTGCAAGCTCTCAGAACCCTCCAACTGTTCCTTCCTGATTAGCCTCTGCTGAAAGTCTCCTAGAAATCCCTAATTACCTAGGACAGTTAGCCCTGTCCACCTGGACTAAACCTCATCTGGTTTTGTAAATGGAAACACAAAGAACTCTGATTTAAAAAATATATAATAATTACTCCTTGCTCATCCACAGAAAGTAGAAAAATTAAAACAAGATGATCTTTCAAACCGTGTTCACACCATGCTCACTCATAATTCCTACAACATTTCTTTTCATAGACAGCTTGCCAACATATCAGAACTGCTGAGTGGAGAACAGGCAGGGCACCCAGCTCTGCTTATGATTTCTGTTGTCTATCCCTGATGACCACAGACCTTGGAGAGATTCTGACTATCTACACCGAAAACCTTTTCTGCTCATAAATACTTGAAGCAAACCAATAAAGTTAATGTCACCAGATTTACATAGCGTAATTAGTCCATAAATAAATACTAGGTCTCTTAAGTTGGATAAGAAGGGAAGAAGAGTAAACAGAGCGTAGCCTAAGATCTAAGTGAAAAGACTATGTGTATGAAAAATAAAGTAAGAGTTTTGAGATGGATTAGGAGACTGATAAAACTTTTTATTGGTAAAAGCATACAGCAAAGCTTTTAAAGAAAACCTAACAATAACAGCCATTTCTTTCTTGAAAGAAATTTGATGTCTATGAGGCTTTGAAGGACCTTTTGCATTGAGATTATTATAAGGTTAGGGCCAAATTCTGCCTGGAGCAATGCACTAGATAGGCCTTCTGTCCTGCCCTAGCACCAGGGACTCACCAGGACTCAGCTACGCCCAGCTCAGGGCTATGCAAGTGCCTGGACCTACAGCCCATGCAATCCCTGAGGGCTTTTTCTGGAAAGCTGTGGAAGCCCCACTTGCTAGATAAATACCTCTTTTTCAGTAATTACCTGATTTCTATGTAGCACTAGAAATACAATTCTCTGGAACAGGACTTTGCAATGTGTCACAAAAAAAATATTTGTACCACATACAGGCACTTCTGCTATTTCACGAGCACATCTGCCCATGATGGCAGTGCTGCTGATCATCAGCACTTGCAACAAGCTATCACCAACACGGACGTTTGGTAGCAACATGCTAATGTTGGATTACATATGGGCATGCTAGTAGCTCTTTGTTCAAGACAGGGAACCACAGTCTGAAATACCAAGTTACGATCATATCTTGCAAAAATATTTATACTTTCAGAAAAAAAAGTGCAGCTTAAGCAAATATGAAATATAGTTCCTCTGACACAATTATTTTCATATCCTAATAGCTATCTTTTCATTAGACAGTTTGGAAATTAATGGACTATTACATATATGAAAATGCCTGTTCTGTTTAAAAAATTTTCCTTTGGAAAAGCAATCTGGTATGGTTTAGTTAAATGTTTAGTATTTAACAATTTGATGTTACTACACACTTGTGAGCATATGTAGGACAGCCATGAGTCTATTTTTATTTGTTCTAAGTGTGCTAATCTGTAATTGGATATAATGAATATAACATTTATGAAAGCTATGTTCATATGGTCCTGTTGCATTGATAGTTACAGTAAGACTAGACCCCTTACAACTACGCATGAACTATTCCAAATAAAAACTGAACACTTTAATTGTATTTCCAGATGTCTTTGGGAAATGCAACCACTATTGATTTGGTACTTTTGAGGTTTCGTTTGTTTTTTATAATATTCGTTTTCACTTTTCAAACTTAGTGGCAGCTTTCATAGGGCTAAAACATCTCTGGCGCAACTGTTTAATAGTAACTTGCACAATATTCCCCATGGTAAAGAGGGCAGACTAGTTTTTCCTGAGGGCAGTCTGGTTCGGTGGCTAACTGAGAAGCTGTGGAAACCATTTCATGTTCATGTCTTTCTCCCTCCTTATCCCTGCAGCCTCTGCTCATTTAGTGTCAGTCATTGGTAGGGACACAGAACGAAACGCTTTGAAGGGTCTCAGTGTGAACGCTGAATTATCAATTCTTGCACAGCAGGAAGAATTTCTTGTTTCCTGGATTGCTCGTGCACTCAGCATGGCCAAGCATGTCATTTAACAAGGTGAGCTGGGCAGAGCACCCTCCCTCACCCCCAGGCATGACATGAGGCCTCGGGTCATTGCTGCTGTCAAGTCAGTTCTCTGACAGCAGGAATCTGAGCTCACCAGCTACAGCTGAAACATTCATGTCCCGGAGGGACAGGCTCTGCGAAAGGCCCAGCTGGTCTTTGGGCTGTGTGGTATGAGTGATACTGGAAACCTTTAGCCCGAGATAAAACTGCTCTTTTGTTAAACCCTTGTGGGCTCTCTGGCGTTGGGTGGTAACACTCAAATGCGATGCCATAGCTAAGCCGCTCTCCATCATCTTTGAAAGATCCTGGAGAACGGGGGAGGTGCCGGAAGACTGGAAGAAGGCCAATGTCACGCCAGTCTTCAAAAAAGGCAAGAAGGAGGACCCAGGTAACTACAGGCCAGTCAGCCTCACCTCCGTCCCCGGAAAAGTGATGGAACGGCTCATACTGGCCGTTGTCTCCAGGCACATGGAGGACAAGAAGGTGCTCAAGAGTAGTCAGCATGGATTCACCAAGGGAAAATCTTGCCTGACTAACCTGATAGCCTTCTATGATGAAATGACCGGCTGGATAGACGAGGGGAGAGCGGTGGATGTCGTCTATCTCGACTTCACCAAGGCTTTTGACACCGTCCCTCACAACATCCTCCTGGGCAAGCTCCGGAAGTGTGGGATAGATGAGTGGACAGTGAGATGGATTAGGAACTGGCTGGATGGCAGGGCCCAGAGAGTGGTGATCAGCGGTGCAGAGTCTAGTTGGAGGCCTGTGGCTAGTGGGGTCCCCCAGGGGTCAGTCCTTGGTCCAGTCCTGTTCAATTTATTCATCAATGACCTGGATGAAGGCACAGAGTGCTCCCTCAGCAAGTTTGCTGATGATACCAAACTGGGAGGAGTAGCCGATACCCCAGAGGGCTGTGCTGCCATCCAGAGGGACCTGGACAGACTGGACAACTGGGCGGTGAAAAACCTCATGCAGTTCAACAAGGCCAAGTGCAAGGTCCTGCACCTGGGGAGGAATAACCCCAGACACCAGTACAGGCTGGGGACTGAGCTTGTGGAGAGCAGCTCTGCGGAGAAAGACCTGGGTGTCATGGTGGACGACAAGTTGACCATGAGGCAGCAGTGTGCCCTCGTGGCCAAAAAGGCCAATGGGATCCTGGGCTGCATTAAGAAGAGCGTCTCCAGCAGGTCGAGGGAGGTGATCCTGCCCCTCTACTCAGCCCTGGTGAGGCCGCATCTGGAGTACTGTGTCCAGTTCTGGGCTCCACAGTACAAGAGGGATGTGGAGCTGCTGGAGAGAGTCCAGCGCAGGGCCACCAGGATGATCAGGGGCCTGGAACATCTGCCCTATGAGGAGAGGCTGAGGGAGCTGGGCCTGTTCAGCCTGGAGAAGAGAAGGCTGAGAGGGGATCTAATCAGTGTATATAAATACCTCAAGGGAGGGAGTGCAGAGGACGGTCATGGTATCTTTTCAGTGGTGGCCACTGATAGGACTAGAGGAAATGGCCGGAAACTGAAACATCAAAAATTCCATAGGAACTTAAGGAAAAATTTCTTAACAGTGAGGGTGACAGAGCACTGGAACAGGCTGCCCAGAGAGGTTGTGGAGTCTCCTTCTCTGGAGATCTTCAAAACCCGCTTGGATGCAGTCCTGTGCCACGTGCTTTAGGTGTCCCTGCGTATGCAGGGGGGTTGGACTAGATGATCTCTAGAGGTCCCTTCCAACCCTAAGCATTCTATGATTCTATGATTCTATGATTCTATGATCTGCTCTCCGGAGCCTAGCCTCAAAAAAAGCTTCCAGCCGTTTCCTCTAGTTCTGTCAGTGGCCACCAGTGAAGAGGCCAGCACCATCCCATATATACTTTTAACCAAAAGCTATTCTTAATTTAACTGCATTATAATAATGACACTTACATATCATTTCAAATGTAAAATAATTCTGTTTGAGTTCTTCAGCAGCTTCTCCTCATCTAATATGGAAAGTTTTCTCTTTAATTTTATCTCTATGCCTTCAAGAACATTTAGCAGCCTTTTAAACACCTGCTCTTTCCATGAGTTATGGTTTAGAAAAATTTTCTCTTTGGCCTATTTTCTTCTCTCCAGTAGCAGACTAGCAGCATAATAAAATACGGAGGGTCAAAGTCTGAAGACTGAATGTGGGGAAACATTGGAAATAATCTTTATTAATGTATAGAAATCTGCATGTGTTTTTGCTTTGGGTGCTTGCTTTCAACATAATGCTGAAAATTACAAAAACTATAGGCAGATTACTATAATTTCAGTGTCCATCACTTTTTTTTTTTTTTTTTTTGATATCCTATGGTTGCCCCCACACCTACCCAAAGAGCTCCCTGTGGACTTTTCCCTAGAGAAAGATTATAGTGAGTACTTACCGAGGCACAGTTGCTTTCTGACTTGTCTTCCAGAAAGCCAATTTGGCATGGTGTCCTCTGATTCTGCAGCCAGTAGTCTGTTGACTCTAGCAGACTGTTACTGCAGAGAATCTGTTAAAATAGTTAAAAATAGTTTAAAAAAATAAAATAAAAAAGTAAAAATTTATTCAGCTCTAATGTGTTCCAGGGGCCTGAACTCCATCACAGAGCTCAAAGGGAATCTTTGGGAAGTTTTCTTTGAGTCAAGATTAGGAGCCTTGTTCATTTTGGACCTATCCAGCTAAAGCAACTGGGATTCAAATGATTTAAAGTATTGGCCAATTTCCTTGAACTGAAAGTCCTTCAAAATATTTGAAGGAAGATGCCTACTAAAACAATTGCATTGGAAAATATTGCTGGGAATTTTGCTCTGTGTTAAAGTGGTAAACATGGATGTTGGGAAAACTAATTATAACAAAGTGTACAAACTTGCAGCCTTTATGATTTACTGTACCTCTTTCCACAAGAGATCAGCTCTATTCTAGCAGCCTCTTTTCTGGGGCTGCCTAGGCTACAAACTTTTTCTTCTAAAATACATTTTTCTGCTTTCTGAGAAGCTGAAAGTAGTTAAAGACCTGCTATAGTGAGTACCGAGGTCAGTCTGTATTATGAGGGTAAAGCTTTGAATTTTATCCCTCAGTGCTGTTGACTCAATTCTACAGCAAAAGGACAAGTTTTGCCTCCTACAAAACCAAAGTGGGGCCACGGTATCTGTAGCCTAGAAAGAAGCCAAGTCAGGTTTCTAAGTCCCGTGGTCTAGACCAAACTGAATTCCTTATCTGCTGCCCCTGTATAAATATGCTCGACGTTAATGGGGGTCAAATCTCCCTTCTAATAAACAGAGCCCCAACGCATTATTAAAGCATACCTGCAGCAAGCTGCATTTAGAAAGGATTGTTCTTTTGAATGTGGCACGAGATTTCTTTGAAATGCCTCCACATCTGAAAGCAGCTCGTGCACCTGGACTGGCTATGCCCAGCCGTGGCCACCGTGACTGTGGAGCCAGAGTGAGGGGGCTCCTCTACCCACGCAACTCATGCGGGGAGGAAGAGCTTGTGAGAACGGGCCCGTTTGCACTCCTGCTACAGGGATGCAGCAGGAAGATCCATAGCAAGAAGGGAGGCAGCTGGCAGCAGGAGAGATCAGAGTCTGCCTTTTCTCTGCAATAAAGATAGGTGGCTGAGGATGGGGAGGAACGGGGAGAGGAGGTATGTGCATGCGTGACGTGGGGTGCGCGCGTGCACTGCCCAGCCCGTGAGGAGGGCGCTGACCGCAGGCCCTGAGCGCTCGGTGCCGAGCGCCCCTCAGGCTGGCGTCCCGCCGGGGCACTCGCATCGCCCGGGCTGAGGCCTCTATTCCCGGTACTGTGAGAGTCTGCTGAACTCGGCTGTGGCCCACCAGTTACACATTTTTTCCCCATTCTGCAAAATCCTTCTGTGAAAGACGATCCTTACTATAGATAACTGCAGGGAAAGAATAGCAACAGCAACGATGGTACCTGTAGAATACTTTATATATATATATCTTTATATATATATATGTTTTTATATATATATTTATAACCTCTTCCCCAGCAGCAGTGTTTACAAACATATTTGACATAAGGGTGGTATATTTTATTTGTATTTCTGGGAATTCCTGCATTACACAGAAACTGGCTATGTTCTATCTATCTGGCCTTTAATTTTAATAATTATATTTTAAAACATAAATTTGTTGCCATACCTGTAAAAATTTAACCACAGCATTTTGCTGTATCTTACTGCATATTTTGCATTGACAGACCCTTATAGTATTTTGAAAAATTCTGGAACATTTGACCTGTTTTGCTTAGGAAGAGAATCGAAAGAATTTGAGGCCTCCTCATTTCTCAGGGAAGATTACTGGGTGTACAGAGTGATCTAACGAGCTGACACAATTTTCTAATACTCGGGGACAATCCAGGAGTAAGCTTATTACTACCCACAGACTAACAACCACTCTAAAATTACCTCCCTGGCAGAAAGCCAGAGAGATAGCTAATTCGGTATTCCCTGTATTATCTTCCATTGATTTTTACATAAAAGCCAGAAGCAGAGGATGGATGAAGGAGTGGGAAACACCACATCTCATAAATCTGGTGTTCCTTTCGTGCCATCTGCAAGCAAGAGGCTTTGCACCTTTGCGCTGTTTGTTTTTGCTTTATCATGCAGAAGAAAGTAGGTTTATATGCAAAGAAACTCTGTACTATAGACCTGGCATGGGATTTCTACCTGAGACCTTCAGAATACAAATGTATTTAGCGCTTACAAAATACTCATAAAAAGACACAATACCCAAAGACTTTGTTCTGAGAACAACTAGGGCTTGTGAATGTTTCACATCTACAGTAGCCTCTTCTTGGTGGCTGCTAGCTGATCATGTTTACCAGTTCAATGACTCTGCACTCAATAAATAACCTCCTGTCTCCATGAGAATAGATTTGTGCCACCATAACTAACTCTGAGACTAGAGGGGGAAAAATAATATATTCCATATCCCATGGAAACAATTTTCCATTAGCATTATAAACTGTTTTTTTTATAAATGTTTTCAAATGTGGAAAAATAGAACTATTATAAACTGATGGGTAAAACACAGAATCAGTCATTTATATTCCTATTAATGTACCTGGGTTCCACAAAATGCTATTTTCTGAGGCTTTTATTAAGACATAGAATTGAAGATACATGCACACATACTCTATATTTTTATATATGAGATATATATATATATACACACACACTATATATATATATATATATGTATATATGTATAAGATTTTTAGATTTCATCTGATGGTAGATCTTCTTATCCTCAAGTGCTGAAGCTATAACCACCTATTTGACATAATTTGGCATATAAAAGAAACAGTCCTTTAAGCGGAAACAGTCTTGTTATAACAAGTTGACTCATTAAATTTCCTTAAAAATCATAGCAACTTTGTCTTAAGTTTAATCACTTCAGATCTTTCTGCCCCAAATCTCAGCCAGTTTCTGAGAAATTAGACTAGACAGAAATTATTGTGTGGCAACAAATTGGTATACAACCCATCTTCTCATCAGAACAGTTGGATTGTAGCAGATTACTGCAATTAATCCATGAAATGAGCTGTGTAGTCCAAACTTCATATAGGTTTCTTCCTGTGAGATGTTAGATGACCCCTGGCACCTCTATCTCCATTTCAGGAGAAATAAGCAAATACTGGTAACACAGAAACAGAAGAAATGCTTCAGTCAGGCCTTGGTTGTCAAATTTCAAGTCACTCTAGGATGGTTTATAGATTGCTAGGTCTTTTGGTAATAAATATATTATGCATCTTTTCATGACAGACTGTTGAGTATGTGCATGTGATATGAGGCACGTGTGTGTGTGTATCCATTTGAACTTGCTAGGATGTTCATGCTTTTAAGGAACGTCCTGAGGGAGCTGTCCTAAATTAACAGGGCTAATGAACTTCTCAAATGCAGTGTGAGCACAGTTATTCCTCGGAGCTGTAACTTCACCCGTACATTCTGACCGCCACTTCTGCAATTAGGCACGTCTTTACAAAATATACTGAGCTGCTCTGTATCAAAGCATAATAAATCTGAACTTGCTCTGCTTCAACTGTCACTCAGAGCCCTTCTTGCATACAGCCCACACTTTTATGGTGAGTATCACTGCTTGCCAAAATTTCCTCCTCCGATCTTGTAGTTTTCTTCATTCTTACCTAATTGAGACAAGTTGTGGGCCAACTCCTCTGACATACATCCTTAGTAATTTTGCTGAATTTGATGAGGCTCTTTCTGATTTACAACAGTACTAGCTAAAACAGTACTTGATTCTTTGGCCATACTTATGTGTAACAGCCGCACATGCTATACTGCTGTGTATCTGCTGCAGAGTGGGATCATCACACTTGGAAAATAATTCAGGATGAGTCTGCAACGTTCACTAAATGTAAAATCAGCCGTAATTCATGGTTCTTAAAAAAATAAAAAAATAAATAAAAACCCAAACTTTTCCACTCTCATCTAGAGACTCAGCCGTCAGCATTACTCAGTGTGTTGTGAATCAATGAACTAAATCAGCCTCGAGCCAGTGTGCATTGGAAAAGTCACTCTTTCCCAGAGGAAAATATGGCATACAAGTTTAGTGTAGCAGCTTCCTGCTCCCAGATTTAGATCATAAGACATTAAAATACAGTAAATATCTATAACCAAGATGACATTAAAAAGGCTCTGCTCCACTAATGAAACATCTGCGTCGTCGTGGCTGATCATCTTAATTGCCTTGGTTAATTACGACTCATCAAAAAAGATAGGAAAGTGGGACATACAGAATAAGATGAGATATCAAGGAGCAGATCTTCTGCATTTGTTCAGATTGGCCTGTGTGGCAACAGATCACATTTCATATGGTTCCTGTCCGAAGTCATTCATGCTAAATACTACTATTCAAACCTGCAAGTGAACTATTTAAACGATTTCCTTGCAGCAGGAATATACAGTATTTCATCCCAGCACCAGCTATTCATCTACCTTGAAAACCACGGTAACAAACATAGGATAAAAGAAAAGGAAATGGCCTACTTTGATAATTCTGTATCCTTTTCCACAAAAAAAAAAAAAAAGACTAACACGTTCTGTGACACTGCTGTAAAGAAGCCCAAAATATCCTGCTGTTTGTCAGAAGTGTTGGCAGAAATGAATCACCTCTTTTAGTATGCCTAGAATCATAAAATTGAATTGTGCTACAATGAAAAGTTCAAATGTAAGAGATCAGACAAGTGAAGCAGCTCTAAAATAGGTGGTAAAGGCTTCTCTTTAAAAGTGATCAGTGTTGCTGAAGGTGACCAAGATGGAACATTTATAAATATTTCTCATTGCTGTGCTCCTGTCCTTCAGTTTTATATAAAATGGCCAATTTGGAGATTAAACAAAAAATCTAAGGCATTTTCCCTAATTATCTAACAGTGTTCCACATGCTCCTATAAAAAATGAGATTTCAGTAGCAGTTATTAGCTTTATTTTCATTTAAATAAGATATTCTCTTAGAAATAAACTCTCCTGAACTACTGACACTTTATATTTCAGCTGTACTGTGGTGCATTGGAGATGCCCAATCCTAATATAATTCTAGCATAAATACATGTCTATTGAGGTTTTTTTATTTCAATGATTTTACAGTTAATGACATTTTTGAAAACAGCCAATACTTGTCCCTACTCAAGGTGGTTTTCAGAAGGACAAGGAAAATATATCTGTCTTTTGCATGTTTTAACTTTCTCTCTGTGTATTATATATGCATGTGTGTATATATATATATATATATGTGTGTGTGTGTTTGCATGTCTTTGGAAAAAAAACAAGTGGAATGCTTTTTTTGGTGGAAGGAAAAGAAACAAAAAGTAGCAAGCAAACTGAATGAACTGTGAAGCTTCATAACATTTCTGGGACAAAACAAATGCTTTTTTTTTAATCAGCTCTAGAATTATGCCTGTGGGAGACAGTGGAGCTTTGTGGGTTATTGCAAAGTGAGAGATAAAAGATAACCCACTGGCCTCAATAGGTCTCTGACAGTGCCTTTCCTTTAGACCAGCCAACACAATCCAAACCTGGGGAGCAGGAATAAATGAAAGCACCCAGGGTATATTCTCAGTTGCCCTGAAATATCTATATGCATAAACCAATATCAGTCTCCACATAATGACATACAAAGTCATTGCTTTTCTCTTTTTTGCATGTCCTCTAAAGTAAGTAACTACAGAAAAAACTCTTGAGGCAATAAAAACAAAAACAGTCAAACTATATAACCTCCTAGGTTGCTGAAACCAATCTAGTCAGATACTAGGGAAGGCAGAAAAGCTCCATTTCATGCAAGATACTACATCATGTTGAAATGAGAGATGCAAAGCTCCCGAACCTTCAGGCTAGATTCTATAAACTTACAGCCCGTTAAAGAGTAGTCCTGAAGACACTCATGCTAAGTAGTATTTGTATTTCCTATTTTTCAGATAAAGAAAAATAGTAATGTTCAGGCAAAGTTTAGCTGTCAGATATATAAAATAATCTTGGTGCTAGACGAGCATAGTCCTTGTAGTTGCAAGATGATGTAGCAGAACTCAGACTTTATTCTTCTGTATCAATCCTTATTTTTTTAAGGCATTAGTTTAATTTTGTATTCCCAATAAATGCATACGTTAAGAAGCAGAGCTATAACCTGGGATATATCTAGCTTTGAAAGCAAAATAAACTTGAAGTTACCTTCTTACATGCTGTCACAGAGCTTCCCAAGCTGCTTCCCGAACTGTCTGCGCTGTTGCCTTGGTGCTCTGGAACTTCATACATCAGTGGAGATTCAAAGTTGCTGAAGAAAAAGAACAAGAAAAGAAAGGAAACCCAAAAAATCTTTTCAGTGACTCAACTACATAAATTACTGAAATGATACCAAAAATGCAGTTCAGTAGAGAGATGTAAATTAACCTAGATTACAAGAAGTTCTCTATAGTCTCCTTGCTGACATTACTATTCTATTTATTACATTAATACTCCCTTTTTGGAAGACTACTATCCTGAGCTGCCATACAGCGAATACAAAATAGCAGCCCAATGCCTTTTGAAGACCAAAGGCTAGCACTTAGCTGCCTATAATTACGTCTGCCTACCTTGAATGATACAGTAAAGCACAGGACTAGCTTCTTTGCGTAAGTAAGCGGCTTGAAACAGCAAATGAAATACTCTCTGCATTAATTCAGCTTGGTAGACAGCATGCAAAGAAGTGCCTGCTGTAGTTCATCCTCATTATTATCTGCCTGGATAAGAGAAGTTAAGGAGCAGTCATTAAAATGTAAAAAAGAGTAGCTGAATTCCCTGATTAAGGCAGGATATCTGATATATTGCAGGGTTAGAGCAAAGGTAAGTCATGCATGTACTCACTTTTGTGAGTCAGTTATACACAGCTGAACTATATTTACTCGGAGACTGTATAGATGTGAAAGAAAAAAAAATATAAAACCCAGCTTTCCTGGGCAAGGTATTTGCATGTGCAGCTGCTCACACTCCACAGATTACTTCAGGAGTAATTTAGGCCAGTCTTGTAAGATCTCCCTCTACATAATAACCAAACTGTAGCAAGCTTACTGAAGCTTTTTTCTCTAGATATGTTGTGGGACCAACTAAAAGCCACACAGGGCTAAAGGCCTGTTTTTTCCAGAAATGTGCTAGGGAAAGGAGCATCCTTCACCATCTGCTTCTGCAGGCCAGGCTGGCTCTGTAGAGTGCTTCTAGTACTGCGAGTCATCTATGAGAAGATGTGGAACACATGGTGAGAGACCATAGCGAGTGATCCGGTTACCAAGGCTTAACTAATAATCTCTCATCAGCTCAAGGCGGATAACAAGTTCAATTTCAAGTGCCATTTCCTAATATGACCCAATTAGAACGCAAAATGCATTTTCAAAATACTGCTTCCCTGGAGCTCAAGACGATGCCTTAAGAGGAGGCTGTTTCAGTTATTTGCCCAAATCCACAGTCAAACTTACCAAAGCTATTCTTTTCCCAAGGATACATATGTGTATACTTTACTTGATATCGTTTAGGATATGCCTCCCACTGTGAAACAGGTGAGGTGCTATTCCATAATTACTTAAAAAAAAAACAAGCAACAACAACAAAACTATAGGTTCTAGAATTAGAATAGTAAGTGGAAAACATAAAACTAAGCACCTATTAATTTCATGGAGGGAAATGCATTATGAAATGCATGGGAGGACTGAATACAAATGTACAAATGACACTGGTATACTGGGTTTACTTGAAAAGTGTGATACCACTTAATATTGTCTAAGATATCAACATCCTTTCCATCTAGAAGGGAAGGGGCTATCCACAAAATACTGTTCCCTTTCTAAGGGATCAGATAACATAGACAAATGTCAACATTTCAGGGCAGTAATTTCTCTGACATTTGACAAGGCAAAACAACACTTTTACAGGTCATGCCTGTATACCCTGTTCCTTAATGGAATCGGGGACAGTGAATATATGAAGTCATCTGGTTTTATACCTTTACTAAAAATAAGAACATCATGCTCAGCAGGTTGAATGCAGTATAAGTGAATTGACAAGCCCACATTTAGGCTGGATGTAGCCTCTGCACTAGGTACAACTCGCTACTCCCTAACGAAGCTGTGCACTGCCTCTTTTCATAAGATGTGTCACTTCTGCAATCGAATGGCAAGTTACAAATCAAGTCTGGCCTTCAGGTTGAAGTGTAAGGTCCATTATTTTTTCATGCTCTTCACTGAGAGGAAGACGGAGTGGATTTGCCACTGCTCTGCCCTGCAGGGAGTTGATGGATAGATAATAACTCTGTTTGCTATCGTTTACAATGTGTGCAGGTAAATGAACCCATAGTGTTGGTGAGCCTAAAACTGTGATTACTAATTTAAGGTCTTTTTGGACTTTAATTAAACAGCTCAAGTAGAATTATAAGTTAATGAATAGCTTGGATATATACTTAGGGAGTCATGTTCTGGAGTATTAACAAATTTGTGTTATCTCTGGGCAATAGTTCAGTAGAGTGTAACACAGAGCAGCAGAGCAGACTTTCCAATCACAAGCAAAAAAAATCTGTAATATCTGCTTGATCCTTTAAAATCTGTTCTCTTTCCAAAATAAAACTACCTTTCAATTCTACATATGGAAAGGCTAGTCAAAGGAATGTGATGAGTGAAATAAATGTATGCTGCCATTATACATTTTGAATGAGAAAAGGCCACATCTCAGACTGAAGTTCAGGCAACTAAGAACGATTACCAATGAGGTTACTGAAATCTGGTAAATATAAAATTCTGTTGTAAGCTATCCCAGTCCTCAGAGCTGCATTTCACATCAAACTGGCTACCCAGAGCATAGGTAAATTCAGCAACTGTGTTTCCCAACGCATGCAATACATTCAAGATTATCTGCAACACTGACAGAGCCTCTGTTTTATGTTAAGGTCCATGGTTCCTGCTCTGTAAACGTAGAACAGAACCTTTCTTCTCACACTGCAATTCAAACCAAGGGCAGTGCTACCGGTACAAACTACAGCCTCCAGCCTTGTTAGCAGATACGCTCACCTAATCGGAATTCAGCAGACACTGGAAGTGGAATAACTTTAACCAAGAAATACTGAATTATGAGAGATATATTTGGAAACTCCATAGCTTATTTTTCAGTGTGTTTATGGGTATGCAATCCCTAAAAGCACAGAGAAGTACACATACTCATATGCTGAGCACCACTGATGGCCAGACACGTGAACGCCTCTAGGTATCACACGTAATAGATACGCAGTAGTGGATACCAACTGATGGAAAAAGAGCACCCAACTGATAATCTTCAGGTTGGGCATCAAGTGTCACAAGGATTCTACAACCTAAGTCCTTCACAGCCCAAGCAAGCGCAGTGTATCAGATTCTGCCTCGATATCTTCAGGTGTACAGGCAAGAAGGACCTCAGGTTTGGCTTTTCACCAGCTCTTTTACGGTTATCTCATCTTACAATAAGATCAAATTTTGTTCTTCCCTTTATTTTCTGGGCTCCCTTCTAACCGGTAGCTTTCTACACGTGTGTGACCTCTAAAGAGAGAAGGCCTCCTCAGGCCTTTCAGCTCTGCCACCTTCGCTCTGCAGTAAAGCCAGCAAGATAAACCCACTTTTCACTAACTCCCCAGGGAAAAGTTATCCTGTCTTCCACAAGCTGCCTGCTCCCATTAGTTCTTCAGCACCAGGAAGCTGAAAGAAACTACAGCAGAGAGACGTCACCACCAAACGATCGCTCTGCCTTCACACACTAGGCTCCTTACTACGGCACATACAGGGTTTATGAGTTTACCTTTCAAAATGGCTGAAGCAGATGGGAGTCTTTTCACTACCACAAGACAAGCTGTGGAGATTTCAGGTCCTAATTCACTCTCTTTATTCTGGAGATGCTCACCTGATTAAGATGTGCTCATCTGATCAGTGCCAGCTCTCCGATTTAGAGCTATAGGAGGCCGCAGGCTTCACATGGCATCTCTGCTACAAGGAGGTTCATTTGGGGAATGCAGATAGTACAGTGCTTAGTAGAGGATGCAAATATTCAGTAATAGCTACTAAAAATGTTCTGGATCTTGTGGGAGAATGAGATGTGCACGTTCCCTTGGAATTTTTATTTTGCTTTGGTGACAGTAATTTACAGTTTGCCTTTTTAAATTGAAGCTGGAAACCCAGGCTATGATCCAGGGATGGGAGTATGCCTTTAGCAGGATAATATTTCCATTAACAGAAGAGTCTCTAGAGTAGCCTCTGGGCCACCAGGTACTGTCTTACCGATATGTGAATTATGACTGATGCTTTTATTCCTATACGTAGCTATATAGCTTTCATTCAAATGAAAGCAAATTTCTCGGAAATTAGAAGACGACAGCTATGAGGTTTATGGCACTGACTGTTACAAACACACATCATTTATTACAGACCAAAATGCAAAACAATAGCTTCTATTTTTCCATTTCAAAAATACTGATCTTGATGACTCAAGACTTAATCAAAAGAGCACAGCTGCTCCCAAAAATAATTATCTTTGCAGATGTGGCAGATGGTGCTACATCAACTAAGAAGAGGTAATTTAAAGAATTCCCCAGGTTATCACTAAAGAAAATTAATCTTGTGAAATAGTATCAGAAACTTCAATTTCCTACTATCTCGAACAAGCAAAACCAGCTTCCAAAACTTGCTATTCAGTAATTATTCCGAAGGAGCAAGTTCAATATATAAGTGACCATTATACATTTTTTTTGCATGAATCCTATTATAGCCTACTAGTACTCATCATTTCATTTTGATTGCTAATCTCAGTGTTTTGAGCATACATAACATACCGATCCATGAAAAAGATGAAGTTAGCAAACTGAACAACCACAGGTTTTCTCAGTACAATCAGCCTTACACTGTAGTCAGCTACATTTGAATATTTTACCAGTATTTTTACTGAACACCATCACTCCCAAAAAGATATAAATCTAACTTTGAAATAGAATTACATGACAAGTGAAAGCACAGCAAAGTTCTTCAGCGTGGTTTTACCTTTACATTCCCAAATATGCCCCAAAGCTACTTAAAAGCTTTAAGGCAGGCAAGTGGCTGAATCCAGACGCTAAGCAAACCCACTTTTGAAGGGCCTACAGCATTCAAACATCATTCCTGAGCTTCAAAGACCAAAGCCTTTTTGGAGTGAACAGACTAATCACATTCTTCCTAGTGCTACCTTTCAAATTTTGCAGTTTTAAAATTTACCTCTGCATGTAAACAGGTCAAAACAGATACTAGCAGTAAAATATTCAGATATAAGATTCTATGATTCTATGATATAACAGTTCCTATTTTAATGCATAGAACTGGTTTTGATACAGTCTGAACTATGTGTATGCTTCCCTCAGAGCACAGATGGTTATTCACACAGACGCTCTATAAATACCTCAAACAAATGTCTTTGATTTTGTTATGGATTTGGAACCCATGTGCTGAATATAATCACTGGCGATATCAGGGCCTGATCTTACAAGTTTTCATAGACTTGCTTCAGTTTCCCTTGGCTGCTGTTGACTTTACCAGCAACTGAAAATATTGAATACTTCCCGTCATCATCATATCTGATTGTCTGCACAGTCTAACAGGGTTGCTAGTGTTAGAGATGAGTGCACTGAAAAGAGAAGAAGTTTGAGTGCTTTATACTGAGATTGCTCATTTCATCATGTCTTCAATATACTTTTGATTTACATTTCATTTTTATCACAGTGATACAGCTGCAGAAATTCTCAGTCTTCTGTTACATGCTAATGAAAAACAAGAGCAGAGAAAAAAGCAAACTATTCTAGAAGGAACTGGACAATAAAAAAGCCTTCTCTTACCATGTTCAGAGCCCTGAATGCCCTTCATCCTATTCCAAATTAAAGAAATAAACAAATCTGGAAGCCTCAGCATGCATTAGCAAAGCTCAGCCTTGTTTCAAAACAGGCAAGTTTTACAAAAGAATTAATGTAAAAAAGGAACAAAATTTTGTACGATATACTTAAATTATTCTTTCCTCCCTATATTTGATTGACTTTTTGAAGGAGGAATTGCAGTATTTTATCTGCAAGTCTGTCTTAAACTTCTTCACATTTAATAGCTACAGCAGGGTACACTGAGATTAAACAAGGCAAGAATCAAAAGTTGACAATGAGGAGCTGAATGACAGATGACTGAGGATTTGGGCTATTTTTTATGGTATTTCAGTCATTTACTGGCGGAGAACTGGCCCACAAAAACGGGGCTTTAGCAAACAGCTGAGACACATCCTACCTTTTTCCCAGCTGTTGCCGGATTTACTGTGATTTCAGAGGAGAAAAAAAAAAGGAGAAAGCACAACTTTTGTAACTTTGGTA
Source organism: Tinamus guttatus (assembly GCF_059628265.1). Lineage (NCBI taxonomy): Eukaryota > Metazoa > Chordata > Aves > Tinamiformes > Tinamidae > Tinamus > Tinamus guttatus. The sequence goes on from NW_028288845.1 coordinate 2,363,746, forward strand.
GAAGAACAGCTACTTGTTAGGGAAACCTTTTAAAAAAAGAGACAGATGTCCTTTCTTCAAGAGTCTACAGAAAAAAACATGAGAATCCATGAGACTACTTCTGGGGTCTGGATTCAGGGACAGAACACAAAAGGCAAAGGAAGCATCTAAGATGCAGTGTTGGTCATGATCTTTTTTGAAAGGTTCCTGGTTTGGATTACTTTTTATAAGATATAAAAATAAGCTGTGGAGACTGCCAAGGTCTGATAATGAGTAAAACTGACAGAACCTGGGAAAGATTGAGGAAGAGACCTTCTTCAGGGAGATTTTGGAGAGGGCTGAAGGACTGTTCCAGATGCAGACAAACAGAAAACAGCTGAGTCTGCTTTTCTACCCAAAAAGCAAGGACACCCCACTCAATTCTGGGGTGCCAGCAAGACGGGAAGCAAAGGTGTAACTAAGGCTTGACTTCAGGATAGGTAAGAAATCTTGTTAAAGGAAGAATTCTTCAAGCTACTTGATCTGTATGTACTTAAGTGGGCAGTGCTAATCAGGAAGATGATTTGAGAAAGATAAAATTTGAGTCTGCTATATGCAGGCACATATATTAGAAAATAAGACAGTTTTACCTCTTCTGCAGTGAGGCAATAAGCCTGATACTTTTTAAGCCTAGGGAGTAAAAAAGCAGGAATATGAAATCAGAAAGCCTCTTGAAAACATGCTCTACAAATATTCCTTATTCACTTGGCACATGCAGATACACTGCACAGTGGCACCTGTCCTTTTGCTGTAGAAAGCAAGCCTGGAGGACACCGGGAAAACACTCGTTCTTCTCAGACAGGACCATTCATTACTGTGTATTTATTAACCAACTTATGTGACTGACACAGTTTTGTGGCAATGCCCTGTCTTTGGGAAATGAATGTGCTAGTGAAGCACCGCATCACTTACAGAAGTGTGACATGTGATCTGATCTTACTCCCTCTAAAGATAACTAAAAAAAAATGTCGGAAACAGCTGGAATCTGGTGAAACCTAATCTCAGTTGAAAACATTACAAATATATCTGCAGCTCCCACAGACTTCAATTAAAACTGGAAATTGCATTTTCAAGATGAAGTCAAAGATGTTGCAAATTAGGCCATAAACCACTACCTATTTTTTAAAAGTTTGGTTTAAATGTTTCTTGTGGTTAAGAAAAAATGACATGTTCTGACTGCTTCTCTTTTGCTATCCATACATCACGTGGGCGTTTTAGGAAAGTTAATGGAAAATGAGATAGGAGCAACTGCTTGATTTAATGGGGAGGGTGTTAATCTTGGCTTCCCTAGTTAGTTAAATATTTTGGCATCTTTTTTTTTATTGTATAGTCAAGCTTCACAGCCAAGTGTCTTAATCAGGTTTTGCTATATTCTCATACTTAGTGTTTCTGATTTATGAGCATTAGAACACGGTTAGACACTGACAAAACAGTCCTCCGAGCGCAACGTGTGCAATGAAATATTTCACTATCTGACCTTCCTTTTCTTAAAAGCCACTATTTACAGATGTCCACTCTACAAACGATTTTCATTAATTAAAGTCAAGATGGATACCAAGTAGTCCTGAAAAGAAAACAAACATGATAAAGACGTAGAACTTAAAAGGCAATGATATGCCGTGAATATCTGAATAGAAAATGCATGTACCTAATCAAAAGTTTCTAGATGTTCTAGTGTTTCCTTTTTTAGATTGATTACAAACCAAAAAGACTATAAAAGTGTAATGAAATGCAGTGATACATAGTACTGTGCGTGTGACTGGCAAGTGAATGATGCTTTCACATTTAAAGTGTGGTACTTCTAAAGTGCAGGAGACTTCCTAAAATTCTTTGCACCAGCTCTGCTTGGGAGTATTAAACCTGGTCTTGCAAACTTGACAGTTTCCAAAGCTCTGTGCTTGACAAAGCATAGATTCCCCATGTATTTATGAGAAAAGCTTGGGAGTTTTCTACTGTCACAGTATTACTTTCAGGTACTTTAAAAATGATAAAAGAATTCATAGAGGGAAAGCTGTTAACAGAGACTGGTGGTACTGGAAAAAAAATGTTTAAATGCAAAATTGGAATTAGGAAAAGTTTTGGTGTCTTGGAAAAATAAGATAAATATTGCAGATGATTGTTGGATGATAATGTCTTGCTGTACAGTGTTCTTTACTACAAAATCATGAGATTGTAGAATGACTTCAGCATAGCATGACTGAAGAAGCAAAGAAGGAAAAAAAAAAACAAGTTTCCATATCACAGAAGTTAATGTTTCTGAAAACTAAAAGAAATAACAATTTAAAAAAATCTTCCAAATGCAAGAAGCTCCCCTGGATACCAATAACCACAGACCAAATCAGTGAGGCACATTTTTTTCTTTTCCTCTATTTGAGACCCACAAGACGATGACAAAGGCAGTTCAAGAGAAAGCGCGGGATGTGTGTGGCGTGCAGCTGGCTGGGCTGGGGCTATTCCGAGCCCGTTTCCATGCGCTACCACACACAAGGAAGGCTGTTACTGCCTTCTGCTGCTCTGGCCGCCATCTCTCCTTGCCACCAAAAAGCCATTCTTGGCCCAGGCTTGTTCTAACCTGGGAAGCGGGCAGAGGGCTAAGTGGAATGGGTCAGACTAGCTTCAGCCTCAGCGTAAAGGTGACCTGCAGATGTTTTGGCTTTTGCTTAGATCTTTTGTTTTGGCAGAACAGATAGTTTGGACCCACTGGCCTCAATTCCTCCCTTAAGTCCTCTCTGGAGAACCGGGACTTCTGTGAGCAAAGCAGGCAGTTTTGGTGGACGTCTTTCCATGGAAATTACAGCCTTCTTCCTCAGCTTTCAGAAATAACTATTAGACAATTATAAAATAATTTCTGCAGCTGTACAAAAGACTACAATTCATAGTCTCTTATGCCTACATTTCCCTGGACAGGAAGGTATATATCTATAGATGAATACATCTATAGATTAGAATACACCCATATATTCAAAAATCAGCTGGTCAAGACTACTCTGTGAAGGTGTGATATTGATCTCTAGTAAAGTATACTCATTTCTGATAAATATTTTACTTTGATGGTACTAAAGTACCATTTACATTTAAAGTACCATGTACTTTACTAAAGTACCTATCTTTTCAAAGTATCTATCTACTAAATGCATTCATTCTTCAACACCATTCTCATCTCCAACTCTGAATATAGAAAGTTCAACTGCTTTACATTCCTGCTAAAATTTTCAAGGAAAAAGAAAAAAGGAATCTAATAGTGTTTTATGGTAATAATTGTAATATTATAATTATGATGCACTTTTTCGTAACTAATAATCACAGGATGTAAAACAATAGTCTAAAAATATGTGTCTTCATCTGAAATATTTTCAGAAGTTTCATTTTCTCTTTAATCTGGTATTGTTTCTATGACCACCTGCAGTTACATTCATAAACTATCTAGTTAAAATCTAGTTAAAATGTCAGGGTACATTCTGAAATTATTTCACTGCCAAGGAATGCATTCTGTCATGGCTTATTCACAACAAATCTTATTTTAACAAAACTTACATGACTGAAACATTCATAACAATTCTGTTTTCCTACAGATATCCCACTAGAACACAAATCTTATCAATTTTGATGCTAATTAATTGGTCAATGAACAGCAATGTGTGCTAACTTACAGGAAACAAGCCCTCAAAACTGACATGTTTAAAAGTGTGCTTTTTTAACAACCCAGTAATATTAACAGAAATATGAACAAAATGAAGCTGCCTCCTTGATTATCTTGGCTTCTAATGTGATAAAACACGCTTCTGTGTATTCCCATCCAGATATGAGCAACCCTGCCTTTGGTTTTGCTTGTTTGAATCTGTGAAACTCCTTTTCCACGGGCTGTCATGTCACTTCAATAGGAGCAGAGTTAGGCTCCCACCTTGTCTTTAAGTGCATTGATGTTCTGATCTGTTCAATATTACAAATTTTAAGCCTTTTCGAGTCTAAGTCATAAAGAAAGAGATACATGATTAAACCCAGGTTTTGCAAAATTTCTTTATAAGTGGGAGATCACTGTATGAATTTTTTTTTTAAGATTACTGGATTTGGGTTTATCACTCTCTCTGCCATTTTTTCAATAGATATCAATAATTTTGTTACATGTGATACCTTGAAATCCACACTAAATCAGAAAATAATGTTCTATTCAGCAAGTATGTACTTTCCAGTGAATTAGTTTTACCTGTATGCAATAAACACTTGCTACTGGTAGCAGAACCCAAGGACTTTCATCTGTACTATACTCAGATGCACTGTTCCATAATGTACACTAATTGATTTCCATCATCTTAGAAACATGGCTGCACTTGAAGAAGTATCAAGACTTTGCATTTGATAACTGTACCACTAATTATATTATGCAAACCACAGACAGAGTTCAAATATGCTACTTACATTTAAGAAAGTGAATAAAGGGCCATTGGTTTTCACTGGATTTGTGGTCTGTATTGTTGCAGGATTTAATCTATTGGCATGTTAAATGTGAAGCCAAGATCACGTGAAAATTTAACTAAGGTCTCTAATAGGCACACTATCACTTTTATATTTTTATAAATTCAAAAAACATTTTTTTTCATCTAGCTGAGGGGAGGCTCTCATTCCAGAATTTGTGGGAGGATAATGTGGACACATTCAGTATGCAAATCTTTTCCTTTTAAAAATAAATAAGCTTTCATTTTTATTGGGTATCTACAATGGTAATAGACATCAGAACTGAGGAGGAAGAAATTGCCCTGACAACATAAAAGCAAAATAATCTATAAGCAAGTTGTTGGACTGCTACCCTGCTGACTTGGTCTCTTCACTTTTCAAACTGAAATAACATAGTTATAAATTAATCTTGGGGGAAAAGGATGTGGACCCAATTTAAACAGTTTTCCAAAATGAGAGAGACTTTCATTTTCCCTTTAATGTTTTGGAGAGCTACTGCGTGTCATGAGTAGTTCCATTTCTTGTGGAAAAGTAGTGTGATTGGTTTATGAAATTCTCAGTAATACTTGTAAATATGCAATTTCCCAAAGACTAGGTTTTTCACTGCTAAAACAAAATAAAATCCAGTCCTGCGAGACATTCTAAGCATATTGAGCTTTCTTGGAAGTAAAACTAAACTAAAAAGCAAAAGCTTAGGATTACTGTGCAAACAAGCGCTGCAAACAGCCTTGGCCTGCTGAGTGCCCTCCTTTTCTGCAGAGCGCTGACACACGGCGTTCGAGCTCGCTGAACGTACCGAGCACATGAACCCCGGGAACCTCCGGGTGGAAAACACGACGCATCCAACTGTAATAGTGGTAATGTGGACATACACTACCACTAAGTAACTCATTTTTCATCTCAGTTACAAACTAAATTATATCAAGATTTAGAAAAGAATATTTCTTAAATAGCAGGGAAGAAGAATTTATTAGATGTACAATAAATTCTGATGGCACAAACCAGAGAAAACAGTTTTAACAAAAAACACTGGCTCCCCTTTATGAGTCATGAGCATTGGAAGGAAGCATAGATTAATAATAATTAATTAAATCTTAAATCATAAAATCTATGTGTGAAACAAAATAAAACCTTGCAATTGCAGTATTAATCTGCATGTGTTAAATTTGTACTATTTGCTTAACAAAAAAAAAAAAACAAAAATAACCAGTATAGACTTTTCCATTTGTTTCCTTTCTAGGAAGCAGAAGGAAGGCAGGTATACTGTCAAGGCAGCCTGAAACACTATCTATTCCACTGACAAGCACAGAGGAGGTAAGAAAGTCTGGAAAAAGTCTTGGACGAGAAGCTCCCCATATCCAAAGTGCGGTGCTGGACGGGCAGGCGCTCCCATCCCGCGGCTCCCTGGAGAGCCCGAGCCGGCCCCGTCCTGCGCAAAGTCCAGGAGCAGGGGGAGCCCTGCTGCACCCGAGGCCTCGAGTGGGTGGCTTGGTGGGGATTTGGACCCAATTTAAACAGTTTTTTGATGTGGGAGGCAGAGTTGAATTCTGTTGTCTTTTTCTGCAAGCAACCTGAAACTGCCTTTTGCACGTCAGGGGAACACTCAGAAACACCTGGCCATTAGGGCCCAGGCTTCTGATGCTGAAGCTGTTTCCCTCATGCTAAATAATTGAGTGTTAATTGGCTCTGAGAGGCAGAGCTGCTGCACTCCAGTGTGGGTTAGAGAGTGTTTCATGTAGAACAGCCTAATCGGAAGGACCATTGCGTGGATCACCATGATCCCAGCTGGATCCTCAGCCCTAGACCAAGTCCTCTGAGCCTCTGGCTCCTCAGCACTGTGAGCAAACAAGACAGTCAGCGTGGGGGACAGACGGTTCCAACTTCTGGCTGTCCAGGTGACAGTTGTGCCTGAAAACACAGCTCTTCAGAGGGTGCTGCAGTTTACATTATTGTGGCCAAAACAGCTGTATCGGGGAGACCCGATGTGGGTTTTGCTGCCTGGGCTCCTCATCCGCAGTGCGGGGAAAGGCTCCCACTCGTCTAAGTGCCTCCCTCCAATCCACATGTATCCACGGGAAGTAAGTAATTAACCTAGGGCTGAGGAATGAAACAACACAACCTCGCTGACCTAAGGAGCACACTTGCAATGATTACTGGCAAACATATATGATGTGAACAGCACAGACACAAATTAGGGACACATATCAAATTGTCACTAATGTGCACTACAGCATCTCAAATCTATCCTGGTGGAAGGACATTTGAAGGAGATGACTGAACGATGAGGAAGAAGGCTTGATGCATGGGGGCAGCACTGCAGAGTGATGGACAGTGCTACCAGCACCGCAGTCACAAAGTGGAGACATGATGGATGGGAGTTGAGTGAGAGTAATGGAAGTGCTGAGGAAGAGAGGTGTGAAGTTCAGGTAGGAGGCTCCAGGAGCATGGATTAGAGAACTCAAAGCTGAGATGGAATTGGTACAATAAAAGAAGTGTGGCTGTAAGCATGGAAATGTGCACCACAGTGACAAAAACCTCAGTCCTTATTCTGTTAGTGAAAGTACACAGAAATTACAGTTCATTTCTTCACTACTTCTGCAGCTCTCCCTCCTCCTGTCACCCACAGGCTCACTTCTCAAGCGATCAGATGCCTCATCCACAGACCTATGACTTCTGACATTTTAAGTTCCTTCTCTTTTTAGCCAAACTTTTTCTCCTCTGACTTCAATGAATAAAAAGATATCCCAGAGAACTGTTGCCTGTGTTTGACAACACAGGTTAGACAAGGTAATGAACTGTTAAAAAGAAATTCTCAGGGAAAATAGGATGCAGCTTGTCATTTCAAGAACTCCCACTTCTGACAATCAAACTGACAGTACAAGCTGACACTGGAAGAAAGTGGTGAATCTCCAAAATGATCAAACTGTAGTCAATATATTTTCTGGCCTCTCCACTCAAAACATCTGGTGAATCTGTCTGGTGATTTGCAAATGAAAAACATTTCCAGCAAGAACTTAAGCAATTGCTCTGATAGGGCTGCTGTACCAATTCTGCACTTGTGTAGAAAACAAAATCTCATCTTTATATGTGGCACCAGCTACTGCTCCAGTGCATGCAATTACCCTGATAATGAGGGCTCCAAAACTACGCTCTTGTTCAGAGGATTTCCTCATTTGCTTTTTTATTAAATATGACTTGTAGTACATTTGTTCCTCTTTTATTCACTGAGGATGAAAAATGTGGAGAAGGGATCTATAAATTAAGCAGGCAGTCTCACCCGAGTAGCTCAGTCTTTGCCTACTTCATTCCAGTTTTTGCTACTCTGGCTAGGTGGAGATGCATTTTAATTCTGTTGAATTACTGTTCAGTCTAATGTCACAGCCGAGCCTCAACTGAAGAATACTGTTATTATTCAATTCTTTTCTTTCTAGTTTTCACACAAAGCGTGTGTTAAAAGCATGTGCCAATCCAAACGACAAGTGCTTGAAGACTCTTATTTCTTCATCATCCAAGCAGACTTTCAGATATACAGGCTTGACCAAAAATTACATATATCTCAGTTCTGTGAGAGGCTTGAGCAGATCAAAAACTGCACTTTTACTTAGTGAGGTTTAGTTTACCATGAAGACAAGAATTATACACCAGCCTCCGAAGTTCCCAACTGTGCTATGTACCAAAAATGTCTCTCAGTCCCTTCAAGATATTGGTCAGAAAAAGCGGCAGCTATAGGTTTGTACTGATCTCTGAAGCTGCTCAGCTGATCCCCAGGCTAAGTGATCAATGCAAGTAGCTACTGCCAAAGAGGCAATGAATTAGTAAATAACTAATTCCCACTTAAAGTTGCCCAGACACTGTATGGTGGGAACAACAAGCAGAAGTTGAATGAGGACAAGTGATCTGTGCCATGGCTTGCTCCCAGCTATGTTTTTTTCCTCTAAGTTTTTCTAGAGGAGACAAAAATGGACTAAATGAATTGCTCACTGTTTTAACCACCATCCTTCCTGGTATCCTTTAACTCCTACTCACAGACAAAAAGTGATGAGGTTTAGATAGCTCTCCAGCAAAGAAAGGGTTATCCTGATTAACAAACAACAAGCAGCTGTCAACATAGCAGCTGCAGGAAATAACAGGGCTGAAAAGGAAAGCTTGAGTTCCTGAACCAGGGATGGCTGACTTACTCAGGCTACAAGAGATGAATCTCTTGCTTCTCAGGGGGAAGAAAGAGGTATGTCACTTGAAGGACTGCGAGTGCGAAGCCCTGGTCTTGACAACAAAAATGGACCTATGTTTTTCCAGGTAGTGTTCCTAGCTGGTGTGAAGAGGTGACCATGCGGCAGAGCTCTTAAGCAGAATAGGACTCGTTTCTTGAGATGTTTTATGTAGTGATGAAAAGTCCAGCAGCAACTGTGTGGTGTTGATGACAGGTGTATCTATATGGGAACATAAGTGTTTAACGGGAGAAGAGAGACTGCAAGCAAGGAAAGCAGCAGCCTGGAAAGAGCTGTCTCAAATTGACCCAAGATACTGTGTAGTCAAGGCTCCATCTTATCTGCTTTTCCTTGTAGTGTGTGTTGGACTAGGTTATCTGAACATCTCTCTGGCTTTAATGTCTCAGTTGCTTTCTACTTTCAGACTCAAACATCTCATAAAATATTGGTGTTTGTAAAATCACCTCAGCATATTTGATGTTTGAAAACTACCTCCTTTAAAAAGTGCATTTTTTAAAAAAAAAAAAAAGAAAAAACTATTATCTGCTAATTTCCTACTGAAATGCATTGGGAGAAATTGGAACAGGCTATTTCTAGGTCAGGCAATTCAGACTGAAATGTAATAAAAATATTACTGAACTTTAGTCAGTAAGTAACTCTTGGTAGAAGACCCTAGTCAGTCAGTCCTCTGAGGACTTGTTTTAAAGCTTTTAGCTGCTCTAAATTTTTTTCTTTTTTTCTTTTTTCTTTTTTTTTTAAATCTTGCAAATAACTAGTAATTTGCTCTCTTAAATGCCTTCCCCACCCACCGGGCTGGCCTGCATCTTTCACATGGTGTTTTACTTTTCTCCCCCTGCTTCAGGCTGTATTTGCTCTGAATTTTGTGTCTCGTTTTTAGCGCTCATCTCTTTGGGGCGCAGAGCACTGAAGGCAGCAAAACAAACCCTGCTGTAACCGCGTTACCGTGCGTTCTCCTCTCGGGTAGTTGGTGTTATCCCTAAATGGTACAATTTGGACAGCGCTCCCCTCTGCCCGCTCTCCTGGCAATGCGATTTGCCCGCGCTCGCCGAGGTGACTGCGAACAACATCCCGCGTCCCCGCCGGGAAGCTCTGATCCGTGCAGCAATTCCCTTCCCTTCTCCGAGGAAGTTTTGCCCTCGCATGCCGTTCCAGAGCGCTATAAATACGCGTTTGGCACTGAAAGTGCAGCGATCCTCTGCTTTTCTCCCCTCGCGAAAGAAGCGGGCGCAGGGGCAGCGTCCCTAGGCTCAGGTGGCTCAAACAGCGCATCCTAACGGCGTTTTATTAGGAAGGAGCCCGCTCGCGCAGAGACTTTTTTAGGATGCCGCGACCCAGAGATAGGGGCTCAAGCGATACCGGTGGAGGGAGGGCGCGTTCAGCCGTCCTAGGCGGCTCCCCACCGCGCGTGAGGGGCCGGGGTCGCCCGGCTCCCCCCGGCCGAGCCCCGCGCCGCCGCCCCGGCCCCGCCGCCCGCTCCCCGCGCGGACGAGCTCCCTCCTCACCGGCCCGCGGCGCCTCGGCCTCTGCTGCGCGGCACGCGGCGGCGGCGCCTCGCTCGGCGGCGCGCGCGGGCAGGGGGCGGCGGCGCGGGCCCTACCTGGGAGCGGCGGCGGCCGCCGTTGGGGGGCGGGCGGCCATGTCGGCGCGGCGGCAGCGGCGGGACCCTCCGCCTCGGCGCTGTCGGGACGGCGGGAGCGCGGCGGCTGCGGCCCTGCCCTCCGCCTGGCCGCGCTCCGCCCCAGCCCGCCCTCACCGCGGCCCCGTCGCCGCCTCCGCGGCCCGGCGCGGTGCCCCGGGGGGAGCCGCTGTGGCGGTGCCGGCTGCCGTGGCTGCGCGGGGGGTGTCACCGTGCGCCTGGAGCCCGGCCTGGAACCTGCCAGCGAGCGCGAGGTGTCATCATTGTTGTTTATTTAAGAGAAAACTTGCTGGGCCAGATAAAGTTCCCCCCCCCCCCCCCCCCCCCCCCCCGTGTTGTACCTGGGCACGTTGATGCAGCCGGGTATGTAGCAAGCGCTGGCGCTCAAGCAGAGCGCTTGAGTAGCAAAACCACTGCAGGAGCCCGTAGACGTCTAGGAATGCTGCTGGAGCATCGAGGGCCAGTGCTCCGATGGCTCCTGAGCCGTGGCCGTGCCGGGTGAGCCCGAGGCGGGCGGCCACGCTGCCTTGCACAACGCTCCTGCCCTGGCGCCGTGTCCGGCCTGCACCTCCCTGCCCTCTGGGATGGAGCAGTGTGATGAGACCGGGAAGTTCAGTGTGTTTTGGAGGGGTGATGCATGTGGAGGGATTATTTTTTGTATTGGCGGCTTCAGTACAATCACAGTTTAGATCCAGGAGGGCACTACCGCCTGGGTGAGGCGCAGCGGGTGAATATCCCCGCTCATCCTGCACTTACACCAGCATGTGGACCGTGATTACACCAGTGCTGGTTGTTGCTTTGATTTTTACCACACACGAGCAACCAATTTGAAGCCCTCTGGTTCTTGTCCTCTAATTTGATTCCTTTTCCCTCTGCATTAGGCAGTAGGTTTGTCATGCCCCAATCTGGCACCATCGCCTTGCAAAGACTCTGGTTCTTGTACAGACGTGGGCTCTGTCCCTGCACTGCCTACTCCTTGCTGTTTTGGGCTGCCCAGGGGCAGGGTACCTGTTTTTTTTTTTTTTTTTCCAGTTGCTCTTTTTGTGGTTTCAGAGCCCTCTCTGGTTTAGCTCCTGATTTCCTCTCAATTTATTAGAAACTTTCTTTCTAGGGAGGTAGGTTCTAGGTAGATGGCTTTCCTATTCTCTGAAAACCTTGCTTCTGAGGGCAGCAGCCAGGCATGACCTCGTGGCTTTGTTCTTTTCTCTTGATGGTGTTGGTATATAGCCTAGAAACTCTATTCTTTTTCCCAGAACCTGACTTGACAGGGAAAAACTGATTACTGTCACATACTGACTTACTTCAGAGCTGTCACTAGGAGTGCGTTTTTTCCCTGTCTCTTAGATATGAATTGGCAATAGGAAGGGATTAATCTGGTGTTGTAGTTAGCTGTTCTGTCTTTTATGTATCAGTCTAGGCCAGTGTTACTGCATTAAATAACAAAGTCTTGGGCAGAGAATGTAAGCACCTTTGCAGGATACACTCTTGCGGATGTTTGCCCTCAGATTTTTCCAGTTAGAACTACTGCGAAAATGCCCAAAGGGCTATTTAAAAATATCTCATCAGCCCTTCTGCTGGTTAAGTAGGCAGAACAGGATGCACTGCTGCAGCGTGTGAGTTTACTGCTTCAGCTTCTGCACGCCCAGTGCCCAGCTGAGCTGCTGGGCTCGTCAGAAAATGTGTCAGTCCCTCCTAAAGAGGCAGAGGGAGCAAGACTTGCACCCAGACTTAGATTTGACATTGACATTTTGTTTGCTTGCAGCAAAAAAATCTCTGTGAAAACTGAACTTACGTGTGATGTGGTTCTTCTCAGAAAACGCATCTAGATGGGGATTAGTCCATACTGTTTCATAACTGCCTATATTTTCAGGAATAGATTAATTAATTCTGTAGGCATCCAGGAGAGCAGTTTTGCTTTTCACTTCTCTTTGTTTGCCAAATGAGTTGCTTTGTTACAGAAATCTCCTAATTAAAAGCAGGACCTTGGAAAATTTAACATGTGCTGTGTGTTTAGAATAGTGGATCTAGAAAAGGATCTAGAAAGCCCACAAATAAGAATTTTCTGGACAGAGACAGCATTTCTGGAAAGTTGTCAAATGATATTGTCAAATTCTCAATATTGTGAAGATCATTTACTCTCTAATAAAAAAAAAAAAAATCCAGTTAGAACTATAGAGGCCTTTGGGCATTACTGTGATACAAATAGTAATATTTTTGGTGTACCTCTATATACCCTTTTTGTGCAGATTTGCTGTGAACTATTTGTCGTTTGTGTATTTGCTATTTTGAAAAGTTCAGCGATATAAAGGATCATCAAACACTAAGATTTATGTGGGCTCAGTCACTAGATGTTTGCTTATTGCAGTGGATACTACAGTTCACTTCTGCTCTGTAGCTGATCATCGTGCATTATTTATTACCGCATGTGTTTGCAGATTATTGGTGAGGCTGCATAATTTCTCTGTATGCAGTTGCTTATTATGCTGGTCGAGTTCTTATGCTATAGATAGGGGCATATCTTTTTACCTAAATTATCAGGTGAGTTTTACCTTGAGTTGCAATAGTTAACCTAATTGTATCAAAGAAGATTTAGTTAGTTTAATATTTTTATTAAGACTTTTTTGCGTCTTTTTTCTTCAGTTTTGGTGGTCTTAAAAAATCTAGTTAGATCAAGTCTTTTTCATCTGTGCCTCTGTTGAAGCGAGTGCCTGGCTTGTAACTAATGCAACCTGTATTAATAAAACAGTTTAGATGCCATAATATACTGCAACATGTAAGTACTAGTAATGATTTTAATTTGTGTAGGAACAAATGAGTTGTCCATCAAGTTTACAAGCCTCTGAAGCTTTAGAGGAAAATGGTGTGACCAAAATAGCTGTCAGATTGGTCAAAAAGGGAACCAGCAATGTGTTTTTTGTCAGTTAGCTCCAACCTCTTGCCTGGCTCCCAATTTAATTAATGCAGAAATGCATTAATTGCCGTAGAGCATGGGTGGTAGATGTGTTTTTCTCCTCTATGTGTAGAACTGCGAGCTACTACACCAAGTATTTCAGCTGATCTCAATTATATTAGTCCATGGGGAAAGTAAGTGGTGATCTTTTGGGTGTTTGTTTTTCCCATAAACTCAAACTGAGCCATTTGGGTCCTGTTAGGTCAAAACCAGTGCACACGATTTCATTTAGAATCGTATTGGAAGCTGTTGATAATAATAGTAATCTGCTGGATGGATGAGCCATCATCTGCAGCCATCATCAACTGGGCATCTAAAGGTGATGATGCTTACAGCGGACACAGTAGGCACATCCACAAATATCTCTGGGAGTTCATGTGTGCTGTTCTGGGTTTGTGGATACAGATGTATGAACGTTTTGTTGTCCCCTGCTCTCTGGCCCTCCAAAGTTTGTCGAGTGGGTTGTGACAACGTGCTGTACAAGTGCTCCCGCTTGTCCCTTCCTCTGCCTCTAGGCACAGTTCAAATTACGTTTTTATAAGACTGCAACTGACAGGCTGATTTTGAGGATACACACAGAATTTTCAAATTCCTCTGCATAATTACTCTGGAGGAGGGACTGAAATTTGCAGCATTAACCCAAAATGGGGTTTGGAAATCTGGGTTGTACTGAATAGCCCGGGAGCTTTTTAATTCTGAACTGTTTTTGAAAGTTTTGTCTGGATTCTGTCTGTAGTCATGCAAAATGCTTTCTGCCTCAGGCTTTATATTTTTGACTGTTCTACTGGGTGAAATTTTCAAATTATGGAAGCAGATAGTTTTTTTTTAAATAGGATATATTTTGTATCTCCCTAGAGAAGAGGTCAAGTCAGAAAACGTGCTTTTCAGCATGAGGCTTTCTCAGAGCCTTTTTCAAACTTCATAGCAGCTACAAGTAAGAACTGTCCCCATTTCTTCATGTGGACAGGCAGATGGAAAACAAGAAAAATCATTAAGCAACAAAAAAAAAAAAATCCAAAAAAGGGTATTTAAAGGACAGTGCCAATGATAATGCAGAAATAATCCAATTTGAAAAAGTTGTCTATGGCTGTAGCCGTAGTGTTCTGTGCTTTCTGAAATGGTTACTGAGGCATTAAAATTACATGGGTGGTGAGAACATGCAACTATAAGGGGAACAAAAAGAGTTTAGTTTTTTTGGTAGATTTTTTTCATGCCGGTATACACCAACTGCTGTGTGTTTATTGTCTGGGTACATTATATATTCATGAGATGCAATATGAATAAGAAATTTGCTCACGAAATCTGTTTTAATAAATCACAGAATAGGCTGACAATGAAATGCAGGTGTATGGAAAGAGCGGGGCAACTACTACCAAAAAGGAGGAAATTGGTTCTTTTTTGACTGTTTCGATCTCATTTTGGACATCTCTGCTGATCTCTTGGAAGAATAACAAGAAGCTAGCAACCTTAATGCAAGCCAGGAGGACTTAAATAAACGTGAAAACATTGACCTTTCTTGTTTTTGGTAGTTTCTGCAGCTAAATTACCATGTACAGTTGTTTAAATAGCTGTGGGAGGGGATATTGTAAATTGAGTGCCTACAGTCGTGTACAAAATCCTGTGGAGTTGGAAATTTGTTTCAAAATGACTATGAAATCAATTTGCATCACCATAGTAGCTAATGGTATTTCCAGAATCATAAATACCAGTTGTTAAACTGAAATGCATATTTCCACTGTAACAGGTACAGCTCAGCCCTTGGCGTGAAAGCATCTCTGCGCAGTCCTTGTGATGTAGTTTAGGCCTGTGCCACTTTATAATCAAATTAAAATAAAGCGGTTCTCGTGTCAGTAGTCCTCAGCATTTTCTCAGGTAGCTTGTAGCCTTGGCAGTTAGGAGGCAGCTTTCTGGGATGACCATGAGAACTACGATTGCATAAAGGCCGTAAAAGTTGCCTAAACTTGAAATAGCTTGAACTGCATGAAAACCTGTTTGAAGGCAAGAGGCATGACCTTAATAGTGAGGCTCCCTTTTTGGGAGGGTGTTGAGAAGACACAGACAAGTTCATTTACAGCTTTGGAGGAGAACAGAAAGAGTTTATCTGGATTGGGCAGCTGATATTTAGAATGTAATGAGATCCTGAAATAATTTTCTGTTTTATGAGGGGGCTGGGGGAAAAAAGTCGGATATGAAGTGAAATACCTGCCCTCGCTACTTTTATTTAAATGCTTTTGAGCTCTGTCAGTGACTTAATACTTTGGTTGCTTACATTTTGATAGAGGAAATGATAGTAAAAGTGCAGTAAGGCCGTTGCACTTTTGCCATGTATCTGATTTCTAATCGCTAAACTTGGAAGCATTTGGAGTATAAAGATGCCTCATTTAAAAATTCTATTGAAGACCTCTCTGGGGGGAGTGATTGATTGATGTATTGATGTGTGTGTGTGTGTGTATATATGTATACTTTTTTTTTTTTTTTTTTTTTTTTTTTTTTGTAAGGAGGGAAAAGGAGAAATGAAGAGAAACGGTATATAGCAGCTTTTGTCTGTAGAAAGCTTTGGGCTACAGAGGGTTTAATGTGTTTTTGAAATGCTGCTTGTAGCTATTTGCCCCAAGTCACGGTTACGTTTTACTCGAGTTCTGAGTTTGTGGGCAATAAAGGACGAAGATGCACAGCGGGACAAAACCTGGATACTGAGCCTGTTGCAGACATTGCCAGAAACCAGCAGCTCCTTGTTCTAAGTGTTAGTTTGGTTTGGTCGTGCTCAGGTTTGGGTTTGTTTTGTCTCGTCTGTTTTAAGCCGTAATATTTTTCCCTGAGGTGGCTGTGTTCCTGCATTGCCAAAGTGCAATTTCTGAGCACCCTGAGCTGCGGTAGGGACGCGAGCGGCGTGTGTGTAACGTGTAATCCCGCCTGGGAAGGCCCTGGGTTTTCCGGGAGCTCTCGGGGCCAGGCAGCTCAAGCAGCGTGTGAGGAACCTCACAGGCTCGGGCTGCTCCTGCCACGTCCTTTCAAGAAGGCAGCCTCGCTGCCGTGCCCCGGAACGGCTCCTCCCGTGTTCCCTTAGCGCCTCTGTGGCTTTTGCGGCTTAGGCTGGTCTGGCAGCAACCGCCAGGCCCTGGAGACTCACCAGCAGAGTAGCCACATCATGAAACTTTAATCCGGCCCCAGTAGCTCAGTGGCAGTAAACAAGTGCATTCACAAATGAGCTTCCAGGCTGCGAGGCTGGGCGCTGGGTTTGTTTGCAGAATTGCAGATAAGGACGTTGTTATTAAGAAGCTTTCTCTTGCATGTGGATTTTAGATGCTGCAAATACATTGCAACATATCAACGGGCCTGACAAAAAGCGAAGGAGTTTGTTGGACTCCTGTGGGCCTCTTGCAAGGATTGCATTCCTTTGCACTTGCCAATAATCTTCCAGTTTTCCAAACTTGAACAATACTTCTTTTCAAGTATATAAGCAGTGGTTTGTTACTTAGAATTAGAGGTAGTCTGCTTTTTTTCTTTTTTCTTTCTTTTTTTTTTTTTGGCAGTAATTATTCAAGATTTGTCCTGATATAGATAGTATGTATGGACAAGTATTACACAGAAAGAATAGAAATCAAGACTACAAATGTTAATAGAATTAATTTAAAAGGTCACATACATTTAAGTATAATAATATCAGAATGTGATTTTGTTAATTTTTAAAATTATTTTGATCTTAAAATGTGCAATGTTGCAGAAGTTTGCAATATGTTATTGTGTAACTGATATGAAAATGATAATTACTTAAGATCTTTAAACTGCTGCAAAAATCCAGCTTCTTAAAATTTTAGTATCTCAGCAGCTGTGTGACAGCCCTATAGAAAAGTGCAGAGTTCCACCACATACACATTCTGTTCTGTGTTTATCACAAGTAGCTTTGGCTTTTATGCCGAATAACTTGTCCTCTATGATGCTTTTGCTGGCCAAGACGTTTCCAACGCAGTCAGCGCTATCCAGGCTCTCCCTGCTGACTGTCACACGAGGAGGACTGTAGCAGCGAGGTTTTTAGGAGGTCACCTGCCAATCAATAGCTGATGATTCAGTAATCCTGAGACCTTTTTCATCTTTGAGTCTTCTCATATATTCTTTTCTGTGTCAATTCCTACTTATCTTTTAAAAGGATGAAAAATACCATGCCAGATTCACTGCATTTTGCAGAATGAAGTAGGACTCTAATTATAAGCCCTAGGTTGGAGTTACCAAGTTGTTGGGAATCAGTCCTCTATGTGGAACCTGGAGAAGCTGTTTAGTTCCAGGTGAGCTGTTTCTTAGGTACCACAGACTGGAAATCCTGCAGAGGCCAGAGATCAGACATCTTCATAAATTGCACCTCTTCTCCCTCCCTTGACTCCATATGCTGCTCCATGCATGGACAGTGGATCTGGTGTCCAGAAGTTACTGGGCTAGGTAACTCCAAGTTTTGAATTTATTTTGTGCTTGCATAAGACACTTGCATTTCAGTTCATCCTTCCACACTTTGAATTTGCCCAAGGAAAAAGATTTCTTGGGAGTAGATATATGTTATCAAAACAACCCATCCAGTCTCTCTGAGTGCTCTTGAGATGCCTCTGGAAAAGAGCATGCCTCACAAACAAATGCCTTTTGCCTTGACTTTGTCTTGCACTTTAGGCCTAGCCATATGGCAGTTATATTCTGCTGATTTTTTTTTTAACTTCTTGTGCTTAGTATTCATGCCCTCTCCATGGCCAGTAACAGCTAGTGACTGAATTCCTTGTATCATTCCGGACAGTAATTACTGTATGTCTTTTGTGTAAGGGTTTAAAATTGCTGTTGTCTGAAAACTTTTCACTAACGTCTCAAATTCCACGTGTCAGAGGTGTTTGTGTGGTGTCTTCTCAAGTGCACGTGTTCCCTGCACGGGTGTAAGGGAGAGCGCTAACGTGGTGCCCCCACCTCTCTGAACTTTCCAGTGCTGTCCACAACTGCTGCGTTTGCAGAGCTCAAATGGGCCTTGCCAGGAAGCCAAGGGGTGCATCAGTACAGAAGTTCTCATTGATTTTATTTATTTATTTATTTATTTATTACATTTTGTCCTGGCAGGATTTATACCTCAGAAAAGAGTGGACTGTTTCACTGCACCTTTCCAAGGGCGCAGTTTTCAATTCACTGTTGATTACTGATTAGGGAGGGGAATGCATGCAGTGTAGAAAAAGCTGCAATAAAAGCTCTGTAACTCCTGGTATGAATAAAGGCTGGACCATGCTGATATCTGATCCTGCAGATCAAAGGTCCTCCCTTCCTTTCAGTAAAGGCAATCGAAGTTTCTTCAGTTTTTGTTCCAATCGAAGCACACCACCTGCCTTCAGATTTAGGGTGTTTGTTTGAAGCATCTATTCAGTCAACATTCAGCAGGAGACTGTACCATATGTGTAGGCTTTGCTAAGGGGAGCCTGTTGTTACAATTAAGGGCTTCAAAAGTTTCCTGAATTTAGGTCTTACATTGACTTTTTTAAAGTCAAAGGGAAAAATAGAGTAAGGGTAAAGCCAGACAAAAATGACTTTTTAAAAACTGAGCTAGTGCTTGAATGGTTTAAAGCCTGATAAAATTAGACCTAGTTTGATTATGTTTTCCAGTGGTTCTCGACTACAGCTTAGCCTTTCCCTAAGATATAATGGTGATATATGGATGGTCCAGCATCCCCGGATGGTTTACCCTGTTACTCTGTGCCGCACTGGATAGACATCTTTTGGTGGAGTTGTATACAAACACACACATGCTCACCTTTATGAGTGTGTGCATACACATGTGTGTGTTTGTATACTGTGAAGTATTTGGAGTAGAGTTTGCCTTTGTGCTGTGCTACGTGGCACTCTTAAATGGTCAGTCTGCCAAGCCAAAAATCCAGGCAGCCCTTCCCTCATCTCTCCTGTAGTGCTGACCACTGGGTTGTGCCATCAGGCCGTGCAGGACTGGAAGGGTTATTGCTATTGTTGAAATCTCTTGGAGTGCCCTAGCAGAATCTAAACGTTATGGAAAATACAGGGCATCCTTGGACTTGTGCAGTTGCTTTATGAGAACCTTGGGACTGTTTTTATGTCAGGGACAGGAGGAGGAAGAGAAATCAGAAATATACATTGCTGTAAGATGCCTAATCTGAAGGTTGCATGTCTAAATGTACAGTACAGTATTTTGCTGCCCTCCAAATCTCTATTGCCCTGACGAAGGTAAAAATAGGCAAAAAAATAGAAACAGCAATAAGGATGGGAACTATATAAAGCTAACTTTTTTTTTTTTTTTTTTTTTTGGCTTTGGGGGAGCTAACCAACTAGTTTCTAAGTTTCAAAGTGATGGGGGAAGTTGGTGCTCTCAGCATAACTACTTTTTGTCTGTCACCAGAAGTAATTTCCAGATGTTCTGGTTCTTATGTAGCCATTAAATTTATTTTTTTTTTCTTGTCAGAAAACTCTTGCAAAGAAGCAAATTCTAGAGCAAAAAATAAAATTGTGTGTGGGCTTGTAGCATGCTATAAGCACATGTAAATTACCCCATTTTTCAAAAGCTCATTTGTAGTAGTCAGATTATAAAGCTACTTTTATTGAAGGCTGAACTGAAGAATATTACACTTGTTCCTAATTTGTCTTTAGTTTGTGTTGAGATCTTGTAAGCAACTCTGTATATCACATACTCATAACCCATCCTATGTAGAAAAAAGTATTTACTGCATCACAAAGTTACCTAGTTATGTAAAAGGTTTATTGCTGTAGCAGCCACGTTGTTGTTTTTACTTCAAATTAAAATTCAGACAAATATATTTTCATTGTTCTGAATGTTCACCAGTAAATATAGTTCTGTTAGATAAGATAATCCTTCAGGATGCTGCAACACTTTTGCAGAAATTCTGAACACATAGAGGAATCCATTAAAATTCTTAGGCTGTTGCTTTCAAGAGAAAAAGATAACAGATGAGAGAAGCAGAGGGGGAGTATAACCAGGCTACAATATAGAGAGAAACAGATGGGGGATGTATATACACATGCAAAGATTAAGGATATGAAATGTATGGTAGAAAAGCTGTGTTCATATGTATGTGTGCATGCTACCTCCAAAGTTCTCCATGTTTGATGCTTTGACATTTAAAATCGCAGCAGGGGGGATGTAAGAGGGGGATGGTTTGATATATAGTAAATGCATAGAGTCATAGGGTAAGGTTCCAGGGTGGTAGGGACCTCAGAAGGTCATTTTGCCCAGCCCAGGTCTCCTCACAGTTACTGCTGCTCCCAATAGCTGTAGCATTCCTCAAAACAGCGCTGCAGAAAACCGTGAAAGATCATCCTTGTGCAAAGGTAACGTCAGCTGCATTCAGGCAACTGTCAAAAACTGTTTGCCCAAACTCTTTCTGAACAATTCTCATTGCTAGTGATGGCCCAGCCACAGCAGGTGGCCAGTCCTGCTGGGCACTGGGTAGCCAGTGTGCTCAGCATGATGGCAGGGGCCCTTCGCACCACAATACAAAAGCACACAGGGCTCTGAATTGAAATAGCAGGAGACTAATAGGCAGATCCTCATATCTAATTATCAAGCTGAAGATATTATCTTAACTTTGTGTTCCTCCAAAGGTCAATTCTGCTTCACTTCTGCTGTGCTTTGAACTGCTCATTGTCATAAGAGCCACAAATGGATATATATGTCTTGGAATGTTTCAGGTGGATTCATTTAAATCAGGTCTAAATGAGAGATACTGAACAAAGAATAATAAAAGGACAAATTGTTAAATATTCCTAATTATTCTGCTATACGTGCTTTAACCAAATGCTTTTAGAAGAGAAATCATGTGGAACTGTGCAAATAATTTGTCTTGACTGCAATTCCAG
Source organism: Tinamus guttatus (assembly GCF_059628265.1). Lineage (NCBI taxonomy): Eukaryota > Metazoa > Chordata > Aves > Tinamiformes > Tinamidae > Tinamus > Tinamus guttatus. Next base: position 2,384,891 of record NW_028288845.1, read on the forward strand.
TGCCCATGGCTGTTATGCCAGGCCTGAGAAAGTTTGGTAGCATTAGCTAAAGCAGTTCATACAGCTATGAAAACTGCAGATCCCTATATCCATGCAATTTGCTCAGAAGGACTGAAGGCAAAGCTTGCTGAATGATGGCAAAGTTGGGTGAATATCTGCATAGAGGGTTGGATTTAGGTAATACAGACGCAGGATTGTCTTCATTAACCTCTGTGCAAATACTCCCCTCCTGGCTTTCCAGAGCTCCCAAGCAGTTCAAGCTGACTGCCCCATTTAGTTGAAGGAAGGTTGCTCTATTATGCTGGAAAATGCCACCTGACTCCTTTTTTTTTTTTTTTTTTTTTTCTCCTTACAGAGTAGAAGTCTAACAGTGTTGATAATGCTGCAAAAACCCTTCTGAGCATGTCTGATCTTTAGTTCATGTTGCTGCTAAGAATTCTCGTGATTTGCTACTTGCGTAAGATTGAAGGCAAAAACGTGCTGCTAGATTACCCATTGCACTGCAACAGCCCAACCCACTCTGCTGGTAACATAAGATGGGATGTAAGCATCTAAAAGAAACAAAAAAATCCAATCAAACTGCCCACTGACTCAATTGCATATCTGTTTATTAGATGTGATGACATGATAAAATACTGTTATTCCTAGGCAGTCCAGAAGTAATAACTAGCAATTTACTTGATAGTTCTCTCTCTTGACTCAATCTTTTTTCCCAATCTTCACAGGAAGGGCATTTATCTGCCTAAATGTAGCCACATTACTTGGATTTCTGTTTGGCATCTTGTCTCCTAGTCTCCCTAGGAGAGGTGGAAACCCCTTTGGAGGACATTTGAGTAGGTGGTGAACATCAGTGCTCTGAATCACTGTCTGGGAAAGGCTGGCGGTGCCTATTCTCCTTGTTACATAGGACGAGTTGTCTCTAATGTGAAGAGTGATGTTTGGACAGTAAAAATAAAAGAAAACACAAACCAGGGGGCTGTTAGGTGTCCTGTGGGTCCTGCCTACTTTGGTTTTCTTCTTCTTTTTTTTTTTTTTTTTTTTTTAGGAATTGCTCTATGTTTTTCCTTTGGAAGGCCCCAAGAAAGGGTTGAAATAGAATATGGAAAATTTCAGGGCTGTGCTGACTCTAGCGAGCATATGGGTGGTTGGGTGAAGGTTGTGCGTTGGGGTCCAGTACCGAAGGCCTTGGTGGCTGCTCTGTGACGTAGCTGCCAGCCCCAGAGGCCTCCCACAGAAGCTGCCCAGGCTCTTGGCCGCCGCCTGTCCTGTTCAGCGGGTGAGGAGGCTGGTGGCAGCGTTCCCCTGTGCTCCCGCTTTTGTCGCCTTCCTGCAGTGCTGTTCGTTTGAATTTGCTACAACCTAGGTGCTTTTTATAGGAATAATAATCACGACTCCGTGAGCTCATATATATCGACACTGAACCTGGACACTGCTCGTTCCCTCTCAGTGAGACGCACAGTGGCTTATTTTCCTGTAGTAAAAGCCCTTCCCTGTGGATTTACGGGGCCCCTCTGTAAACTGCTGCAGAAGAATACATTTTATTGTGGTCTTTCTAAAGCCAGACTGAAAACCTGGCAAAACCACGAGGCAGTTCCACTGATGAGCTTTTTCACGGCGTTAGCGCCTCACGCGGAGGACGCGGCTGGGAGCTGCCTGGGCAGGGCAGCGAGGCCGTGCGGGCGGCAGGGAGAAGCACAGTGCCGTCCTGCTTCGGTTCCTCGGAAACTCATCCTGTGCCGTCCTGTGATGAGACTGAACAGGCTTCTCCCAAGGGATCCTACCTGGTGATCCTTCTGCAGCAGGGCTAGCTGAAAAATGGCTTGATGGACACATAGCTGCTGTGCTTCTCATAGCTTACCCCTGCGCAGCAGCTTCTGCATCCATGTGGCTGCTTTTGGCATAAGATGACTGAGCATTTTAATTCCTTAATCGGTCAGACCTCTTCCTAAGATACAGCAGAGGCCCTGTGTGGTCAGGCTGACACGTGTTTTGGTGCTCCGCAGCTGCAGGGAGTGCAGTGCTGCTTGGGATGCACATCTGCACGGAGCTGGCACCCGAGTGAGCTAACAGCGGCAGTCTTCCTTCCTAATTTAGCTGCTGGAGCACCGTGACTTTCCAGGCTACTGCCCATAGATTTGGACAGAGGTTTGCTAGGTCAGAGTGGCTGTGCAAAGCGCAGGGACACGGACCTAAGCTGTAAGAGAACTGTGGCCCTGTGCTTTGGAGGAAGAGAGTGTTATGGGTTAAGGAGCAGAGACTGTTTCCTCAAAGCAGGAGGTGCTGGAGGTGCTGGCCAGCAGTTCCAGGCAAGTTATTAAAGAGCAGCAAGTAGTTCCCTGGTGCCTAAAGACGCCCTGGTGTCTGGCATGATGCTGTGGCGCAGAGAAAGCAAGAGCTGCTGGTGCAAATAGGTCAGGCAGGAAATCCGAGTGTGTGGACAATATATTGAGTTTTATTGATGAAGAATTGTTTATGCAGCAGCCAGAGGATAGTAAAATTTCATACTCCGGGTCTTGCTCCTTCTATTTAGGCCAGTATTAAAACTAAACAAACCCAAAGAGAAGGAAGAAAGAGGTGAAAGATGGCAAATCCTGGCCAACAGCAAAGCCAAGAGACAAGAAAGTTTACCCTGCAAGGGGGAAGAGGGTGAAAATTTAATTTTTTTTTCCCCTTTTTCTCTCCAGAGTGTGGTGAACAGAATGTTATGTGAGTATCTAGTGCTGTCAGTCATTTATGAAAGTTCACTGGCTCACTGGTTTTGGTACACGCAGCCTTCCTTCCAAATGCATGCAGATGGAGGGAGGTATCATGAGGGACTTGAGAAACAAGAAGACTAGAGCTGGTGAGGTGTAGAGAAGAGTGGCTCTCCTGGCTCTGCTTCATCTGGGAGAATGTGTCTAGGAGCAGTGTGGAAAGCAGCTTTACTTGTCTGTGCTCACAGTTACCTGTGTGGGTGCAGACCAATTTCTGGGAAAACATCCATAAAAATAGTTCTGTGATCACAAGGAAAAAAATGGATTTAAATTGTAATAGTTATAGCTGGGGTTAACAGTTTGCTAGTTCAATGCTATGGCTGTTGTGTTAATCGAAAGGATATCCAAGGTGCATGCGTGTTTTCCTCTGGATTCATGCCCAAGGTAAAAGGGATTTGGGGGAAGAACTGCCACCCCATCTTCCTTCCTTCCTGTACAATCTGCTGTCCAAAATAATTGGAAGCCATTGTACATCTGTTAATGACAGTTATTGCATGAGATAGACTTATAAATACAGAGAGTGCTTTTAAAGGTACAGAGTTTTCCTTTTGAGCTAGGATGGCTGCCAGGTTGTCATTCGATATGAGGAAGGTCGATACGAGGAAGGTGCTCAAACCTTGGCCTTTGCTGGGAATGCTGCAGATGCAGATTTGTACATATGTGTGTTTTTTGTACATGTTTACAGTATCAGGTAAGACATGGTTATTTAAATGGTCTATAGGATTCCGGGTCTTTAAGTTAAGACAATGAACAGATAAATATAGACCAAGAACAGAAACCAGCTAAAGCATTCGAATTTGTAACACAAAAGCTATGTAGGAAGATAATAAGGTTTCAAAATTGAGCAAAGGCAGGAGAAACAAAAAAAATTAAAGTTACTTTGTGCTTTTAGTCTTCCACCTGCAGCTTCCTCGTTTGAGTCTGTGCTTCCTTGCACCCTCTCAGCCGCTCTGTGCCAGGAGGCTCCAAAGCTCTATCGCGTCTCCGACTGCGCCTATGTGAGCGGAATTTTTCCACAGACTTAAAATAATGGCAACAGTTAAATATTTTCCCCAGAAATGGGAAAAATGAATTCCTGATGACCCTGAAGGCCCATGCAAAGAAAGCTGCCTAAGAAAATAGTTGTATGGGCAATTTTTTTAATAGAGGCAAAAGAATACTTTCTACTAATGCTAGTTTTGCAAAAGACTGAACTACTGATTTAATATTCCCCAAAAAAATCAATAGAAATTGTTAGCGTGGGACAGATAATGTGGGAAATCTTCAGCTCTATTGAAATATGACAAAGTTATAAAATTGTCTGATACTTTTACTATAACAGTGCACATTATCATGCTAGACATCAAAATGTTAACTGTAGGCAGCATTGCTTGATCTGATTACTATTTTCATTTACATCCTTATGTTATGATTCTGATCACAGGCTTTCCCAAAGATTTTTCAACTCTGAATAATTCTCGTTTTGCCTATTTGGAGGCTGCCTTGTTGCTTTTTCCAATGAAACTGTCTCAACTGATGGGACTGTGATTCTTCTGTGAGCCAGTTTAGTGGCTCAGCCTGAGCATTGCTCAAGATCATAGTGTGATACAGTACAGCACGCAAAACCTTAGAATAATTTAAAGATATGCTTGTTAGGAATTATTTGCTTGCTATGAATTATTTGCTTGCTATTAACTACTGTTTTGCTTATAATCATGATTTTTGGCACCAGAGAGTGAATACAGTTATGTTCCATCTTTTGGGAGGCGGGTGGGGTAAAAGGGCAGAGATTTATCAGTGTATGTTAATGTATATCACACTATTTGTTGAAGGAAAGCCAGGTTTGTTTGCTAACATTCTCGTGACCGACAAGATAAAAATAACACTGATGGGACTATGTGTAGAACCTTGTTTTGTTTGTTTTTAGTGGCAAGCTGTTGTTTTTGGCGAGTTAACAGAACCACTCCATGAGCCCTCTCTTAGGTAACTGTTGGAGACTGCTGTGCTTGCTGCATGAGGAGCAGTGCCAAATAACAAAACTACTTCTGGAGCAGAAGAGGCTTCTTCACTTTGAGATATGGTCATCCATGTTCACAAGTGAATTTAATTGTATCCAAAGCAATTTTGTTGCAAAGAATCAGCAATAAAGCTGCCAAGTACAAATTTCTGTACTGGCTGACAAGGGGAAAACCCTTGTCCTTGTCCAAAGGCTGCAAGGAGACTCACCAGCCTATGGCATAGTGATGACAGAGCTGGTTTACAGGTGCACGTCTGAAATAATCTACAAAAGCACGCACAGAAATGACAAAGGACTGGGTGAGTTACTCGATTCTCTTTAGAGAGTGTTTTGAAGCCTGGTGGTCAAAATGTGATGGGCAAAAATGGTATCTGTTGTCTAAGTGTTTCCCATGCATGTGGCTGGAAGTGCTGCAGCAGCCAATGCAGAGGCGACTTCAGGAGGGGGACCAGACCCCCTCTCTATCATATCATGCTCGTCTCTGACACTGTATTGTTGTACTTGCACAACCCCACATCTCATTAATTCATAAATACTTATTTGCAAATTTAATGCATTAATGGGAAAGTCATTTTCCATAACTCCTCACCTGGGAATATCAAGATCTTTCTTGTATCTTGAAGTGAGTCCTTCCTTCCTTTGCGAAATCTTTGTTTTAATCCAATCCGTGAGACTTGCCTATCCAATTCCACAGGGAACTTGGAAAGAAATGTGCTTTCCCTGAATCACAAGTAAATTTGGTGTGTGGGTGAAAGGCATTATTTAGATAAATAAGTGATTCCCTCTGTTAATTACAAGGGAAAAAATGTGTGTTTCTTTTGTAAATAATCAAAAGCAAAAATGCATAACATACCATTATTAGAAATTGATTAAAATGTGTGGGATTTCAATTCGGCTAGCAGTTGTCTAAAGGAACATGGGTTTAAGTGTGACAGCAAGTGCATTTGAGTTGTCTGCCATTAGAAAATACTATTTTTATGCTTTTCTCTGCTCATCATAGTGGTTTCCTTGCTTGACTGTAGTTGTCTGCTCCTTGCCAGTTCCTTGGCAGTCCATGTGGCTGCCTGGTCTACAAAGGAAGCAAGTGGCACTGCTCGTAGTAACTGCCGTGTGGCTGCAAACTGTGTCCCCAAGGAGGGGACACCTGCAGAAAGCTGCAGCTTGTGTGAAGTCGAGGACTGGCAAGCCTGATAGCAAGAGCTGCGGCTCAGTCATAATTAAAAATCACTTGCTGCTTTGTGTTGAAAGTCATATTTTTTCCCTAATTTGGTCAATCTGTCTATATGGATTTCTTGATCATCAGTACTCTGAGGTGCCTCTTAGTATTTCTTCATGTCTAATGGCTTCAGGAGAATGTATACAATTCTTGTTACAGCTTCAAAGAAAGGAAATTCAGAAAATGGATTTTAATGAAGATATTAATGCACTAGATAATTGCCTGGCCAGAAATTGCTGTGACTTCTGTAATCGCTATATTTATTTTTCCATGCAGTGAATTGCACCTACTCACACTTTGTCTATCGGCATGTTCAGTATAATCCTCAAGGGCTGTAACACTTGGATTTTCATTTTTTGAGCATGACTTCTGTTTCTGCTGTTACTTGGAAGTTAGTCTGTATATAACTTCTTTAAATTTTTTTGCATCAGAATCAGATGTTTCATTTTAAGGAAATAAACCCACAGGGCTTCCTGATTTATTTTTTTGGTCACTGTGCAGGCAGTAATTTCATGAACAATGTCTTTAATGTTAAATCTCTGTTTCAGTATTTTAATATTATCAAATTTTCTTGCATGATACAATAACATTTTTGACAAGAGTGATTATCTCTGGCGTTAGAACAGAAAGCAACAGGTTAGATTTCCTGCAGTATTTTATCTATAATTCCCAGCCCAAGGACACAGACATGCTCTAGGAACTTATTTCTGCAATTTAAGTGAGGATTTAAAGAAATCTCTTTTCCTGTAAGTGCAATGTTTAATCTCTGAGTGTTAAGAAAGCCCACTTCTTGCTTGGAGGCATCTGACTTGTGATGAGTTTTTACAGCAGAGTGGTAGTCTTTCTGAATCTTAACTCTGCGGTTGGAAAAGTGATAAACCAAAGAGTCCATCATAGCTTACCTGAGAAAGATTTATGCCTCTTTTTGCCATTTGACTAGTCAAAAAAAAAGTGCCCTGAAACTTATATTAGCTGTACGTATGTAACTAACTGATTTTAAGCATTCCTTTAGAAAAATGTGCTGAAATTCATAGAGAAAGTAGAGCCAGTCTAAGATAGAACTTATGTCCCATTTACTGGGATTGTCTGGCAGCGCTTAGAAACGTGTTCCACTTCCCTGGCACTGTGCTTGAGCTCAGCCACGGCGCCTGAACAACACTTGTCATTGAGAAAAGGGCTAAAGTCAATAAAGAAAGCAGAGCCAAAGTTGATTTAGTAGTTTGGGTCAAATCCAGATGAAATGCTGGTGTTAAAAGTTCTGATATTCACTTTGTATGATTCTGCAGTTGCTGTAAACTACAGTAGCTTGAGCCAACAAAGATGTTTCTAGTTTTATGAACAAGGTTTCTCCGCAGTTAAAATGCGGTGTCCTAAAAAAATTCTCGCCCTATGCTGGTTATAAAACTCTGTGTAACTGTTGTGTAACTGTTGCATTAATCTCGGTTGATTCTTCTTTTGAAAAAGCAACCAAATAAATGGAAGCACCACAGCATTCTGTAGGATAGATGCAGAGAGTCAATTCCCCAACTTCTAGCCTTTTAAATTGCTACATTATATACTGTACAGCAGCCATAAGTCATATAAAACAGCATGTTGCCATTTCAGGTGTTGCTGGTTTTACATCATGTTGTTCTCAGCTTTATTTATTTATTTATTTTAATGCTTAACTGTGAAATCACTGCAAGATGGTTTGGACATCAATAATCAAAAAAAAAATTTCTCTTCTAATCTACCTTCGGAAAAAAAAATCAGCATATGTCAGTAGAGAGAACTGATTAAAGGATTTGTGAAGAATTTGGTCAACAGTTGTGAGAAAAGAAGAAAGCGTAGGAAAAGTGCTATTGGCACAGAGTTCAGAATCTGCATCTTGGTACTTGTATCCTGATCAGTTGAAGCATCCTGCATACAAATCATTTTAACTCTCTGCTCTCTGTGTATCGTGGTTGTTCAGTTACGTGTCTTTGAGGTCCGCGGCGCATTGGCCATGCCCAGCATGGGCCATGTCCTGCACAGCTCTGCCGCTGCCAAGCTCCCTCTCGGCGTCGGGTCACAAAAGCCAGCGCATCTCACTGGATGCCGAAGCTTGTTATAGTGCTCCAGAAAATCAGCCTAAATGTAATACTTGGAAATATGTTTGTGGCATAACAGGTTTGGCCAGATGTTTGTAACCTTGGCAAGATGTATTACAAAATATTTTTTTGTGATCCAGACTCAGGATGGAGCTGGCCATTTGGGATGCTTTGATTTAGAGTATATTTACAGGAAAAAAAAATCTCTGATTCTTCAGACATAGCTCAGAACATGAAGAGGGTCACAGATCCTTCTATGAGTATGAACAACTCCTGTTCCAATCCGTAGATCCAAAGTTATTTCTAGTTTTGTTTCTTTCCAGAATGATGGAATAAAACATGGTTTGGAGAAGGAATGGTTTGGTCAGTAGTGGAAGAGGCTGAATTACCTTATTCAATGCTGTGTGTCTGTGTGTGTGTTTTTGTTTGGTGGGCTTTGTTTGTTTGTTTTTGTTTTTTTTCCCCCCAGTATCTCACAGACACAGTAACCTGGGATACTCCTTCTCTTGTAGGATCCATATGTCTAAAGGGGAAAAAAGGTGCATTCTAACAGTTAGCAGTCTCTCGGGATGCCAGCCTTTTCGTGCTGCGCCGCAGCTGTGGTGATGGGGAAACCCATGGGCGTAAGACGGCCCCTGGGTAGTTCAGAGCTGCTGTTCCTGGGGCGCGTCTCTCTTCCGTGTCTCTCCCACCATACGGACGGGGTTGTCACTGCTGGTTGCAGCAGCTCTTTAGGACATTTACAAATGATGCCGGTTAAAGGCTCTGTAGGACGAAATTGGGACCGATGCTGATTACTTGGCAGGGAAATAAGGCTCCTCACTTTCCCATTCAATTGCAAGAACCTCAGTGGTTAATACTGAGGGTGTTCTTTTCTCCAAAGGACTTGTCATATCTTAATGGCTTCCATATTCTTCGATTTAAGTTTGTATAATACTAACTTCTTAGAACTAATATATATTGGTAGGTTTGGTCTTAACAGAGATGAGACCTTGGTGAAATTGCATGGTGTGGGTGGAATTAAGTCATTATAGCTTGATATTGAAAACAGTAAAGGGAGTAGGAATGTTCTGGGAAATAGCTTGAGACTGCATCATTAGTAGGAACAAATGTAAGATGATGAGGACATAAATCCCCAAACTCTGGGAAAATAGAAAGGAGGGATAAATCAAGCAACTCAGTTTCTAGATATGACAGTACTATTTTTCTACTGCACTCTGAAGGGCAATGAATATGGTAAGAGGCTGATGTGCTACTAAATCCTTCCTTAGAGCGCTCTTGCTGGAGTCCAAGTTAGAGGCAAAATGTGTATTAAAGGGAGAAGTCGGAGCCAGGATTGTCAAGTCTGTGCTTGGTTTTTTTAAACCACATCAGTGCAACTAAAGTAAGTAGCCAGACTTCTGGAATCACTGGTTCTCTAGGCTTCTCCCTCATTAAATCCAATATATACACATGAAAATTAGAAGTTGATTTAAACTGTTTGAAAAAAAAATAGAAAGTTTGGATTACTCTTCCAGAGGAATGCTGCTCTGGATCCTGGGTAGAAATTTCTGTTGAGATGATATAAAACTGCTCTACTGTTTGGCCGAGGCCTAGTTCCCTGCGGGACACGGTGAGCGGGTGCTCCGGGTAGTGGAGGAGCTGGAGGGGGACAGGCTGCACGGCTGCGCGTCAGCGCTGCCTGGTAAACAGCTCGGGTAAGCCAGGGAGTCCTTTGAGGTCTGTTTGTTTAGGTTGTTTTTAAGGGATGAGTCTTCTCCTGGAAAGATTCAGCACTAGCTTTTGTAAATTGCCAAGGGAACCTGTATGAAAATGGGTGTGATATGGAAAATAGGGTGGTATGGCTGAAATGATTCTTACTGCAGAGTTAAACTTCTTGATGAGTTAGTTTAATGAAAGAGCAGCATCAGATTGATGTAGCTGAAATTGTGGAATCCATCACTGGGAAACTTGCTGGTTATCTTCCGTATGTTAGGGCACACAGGAGTCTAATCTCAGTACAGACAGCACATAACCCAAAAGGCAGCAGTGTCGCAGAATTCAACAGCCCCTGCCTGTGAGGCTTGGCTGAAGGCAAGGAGATTCCCCTCCATGGGAAAAAGCAGCACTATCACATTCCCCTAGGAGAGGGTTCCTTCTCCAGGCTGCGGTAGGACTCATTTAATTCAAGAAAATTGAACTCCGCTACAGGAGTGGTTTTACCGTGTCAGATGAAAAGCCTGTTGCTCTCATTCCCAACTGTGGAAATAGGGAATAATGTGAAAACAGGACAAGTGTAGCAGTTTACTGTTAGCCAGGGGAAATCTGTGTTGGAAGCACTACTGGAAGTGAAGATTAATATCTATCAAGTTTTCTATAAAATTGTTTAATTCCTAAATTAATATGAATATGTAGGAATCAGTGACTTTGACTGCAATGCTCTTACTTTTGTTGAATATTTTATGTACATTTCAAGTCCAATTAAGTAGGCTTCCTCAGAAATATGTATATTTAAATTCTCTTTGACTGGCTTTGTTACGGTTCCATATTTAACATTCAGACTTCTTGCTTTTTTGTGTTTCTCGCTTTGTCATAACTTTTGATTTTTGAAGTGTTTCCCAACTATCTACTGAAAAATCACCCCCATTTCTTTTGAAGCTGGTTCCTAACAGTTCAATACAGTTCCCAACTTCTTCTAGTGGAAAAGTGGATAAATGATTCTACCCTCTCCCTATCATGTGTGATGGAAAGTCTGGTGGTATCCATTTTTCTTGACTGTTTTTGACTTGTGCTGCAATTTGAAATATTCTTGTACTACATTTAAGCAAATATTTCTAGTAAGAAGATCATGTCTGCCTTGGATACTTCCATTAACGGACATAGTTTCATTCTGGGTTTTTCATTCAGAGCTTATTCATTCCCTACTTCTATTCTGTAATAATTCACATAATTTTTTTGAGGGGGATTTTTTTTAAAAGAGAAATTGCATTGCATACCAAGAAAATGCATTTTAAAAGCAATTTTAGCATAAAATAAGAAGTCTCCTCTAGATCCTGATTACCACCAAAAATCTTACTTGGTAATTTAAAATTTGTTGTATTTTGTGTTTTCCAACCATATTTCACACTAATATTGGAGTTCAGCAGAGATTGAGGCTCTACAGAATGTTCAGAAAAGCACCTTAGAGGAGAAGCAGATGAGAAATTATTTATCCATTGGGGAAGGCAACATGGGCTGTTCTTCCAGACATGTGCCGGGGGTGTTGTATTTGCTTGGTGATTCTCCCAGCGTTTTCCCCCTAAACTCGCTTTTTGCTTGTTTGCTCTCCCAGCTCACTCTTTCCTGTACCTCTGCTTTCTCTTTCCTCATTAAAACGGGGGGAGATACCATCTTCAACATGCGATATGACATTAATAAATATTGGTATCTCAGCTGACGGGCAGCAGGCGGATGTCGGGGTGGTGCTTCGGGAGAGGTTGCGGCAAGGAGCTTTCCCGGGAGCGAGCGCTGCCGATCGGAGCTGCCGGCTGCACAGACCGGCTGCTCCTTCTGCCGACTTGCTGGGGCTTTTGCTTCGCCCCCTTCCGCCAGGTTGTCTTTCCTGTGCAAAGCTCAAGCGGCATATTTTATCCAGGACTGCAGTTCTTCTTTCTGTGCCCTCTGGGCTAGTTTTACTAGCAAAGGATGGGTGCTTGCCAGGGCATTCTTTATTAAAAAATTAGTTGCTAGTCCTTTATGGTATTTAGAAGTGTTTATAAAACACACAGACACACACATGCAGTCGCTTCGCGTGCAAAGCAGAGCTGAAGGCCGCTCGCTGCCCTTGCGTTGCCGTGACTTGCAGTAATGGTGGCTTTAGGATCCCCTCTCTGAGCAGGTTGTTTCTAACTGTATGTGCGTGTACATTCCTGAGCCCAATCAGACTTAGCAAATCTCCTGTCCTGAGTGCCTTGCTCCTTCCTTAGCTGAATTATTTATGCAGCTAATATTAAGTATGCTTTACATATGAATGTTTCCCATCAACTTAATAAAAAGTTCCTGGTTCTCAGTCTGTCACTACTAGCCTAGGTAACTTGCCTATTTTCTGTCTTTAGAGGTTTCTATTATAAGTAATCAAACCACACTGAACCTGTTATATACTGAACAATTCATTGAAGATATGAGGCGATTGGTGTGTTTGCTTTTTTATTCCCCTAATTGCATTTTGGTGACTGAGTTGTGACTCTTCATCCTGGGCTGGCTGAAATGAGGCTCTCGTCATGAGAGACAAACAGCTTTCCCTTCCTGAAAGGGGGTTCATGAAGCGTGGCAAGGAAAGGCCTCTGCCAAAGCCCCCCTGCCCCGGGACCTCTCCCATACTGTGAGTGGATGAAAAGCTGCAGCCCACGTGGAGCAGCAGGACACGTTGTCACGGGAAGGATTTGGACTAGTTAAGGTTTATGAATAAAGCGTATGTGGGTGGGTGTGTTTTTAATATGTTCCAAAACTTGGAAAGGTGGGTATTTTTTATTCCAGCAGTAAAGAAACAGAAATTGGCATGTTGAACACAAATAGCACCTACCAGTTTAAGATGACATTTTACATAAATTCAGTACTACTATGCTGTTAAATGGATACACCATCTGGTAAGCAGAGTTATTTATTTGGGGGTAATTATTCAAGTATATAGGTTAACAGCATCCCTAAACAGCATCCTTCTATTTGGAAGGATGAAATATCAGTGGCATTAATTGCCAAATATATTTAAAAAAAAAAAAAAAAGTTGGTTCCAGTTTTATGACTACAGCAGTGTCACATGTTTGCTAGTGGGTTAGGTTGGTGTTGAATCAAGAAATAGTCTTCTACTCATATATTCAATGTATAGTAATGTGCTGTCAGTAAATTTGAAACTTTCATTCACATAGAGCAGTGAGTGAGGCGGGTGCCAACTCTTGTCCACTTATTTATCTTACCATTAATTTATTTATGAGTGCCATTGAGGCAACAGCCATTACACGTTTCCTGTCAGCCTTTATTGCTGGCTGCTTTAAATACCCTGGTTGATATTTTTAAGCAAACTTGATCTTGCAGTTCCTCTCTGCTGCCTATGGGGAGATACTAAAGCATCCCTTTTTTAAGCAGTGATAGTAGAAGGACTATTCTAATGTCTTAAGACAAAACTACTCTAAATGTACTTACCTACATGGCCAAAGCTTCAAGACCCATTATTTACCGCCTACGGTGAATTATACTGAACCTTTCTTTTTATGCATGAGGAGTATGTACACAGCAGATTAATCTGCTTTGGCTACTCCAGCAGTACTCAGTCCCCACTTTACTACTTATATCACAGCTTGCTACCTGGCCACTGCTATGCATGTTCTGTAAAAAAATTGCACAGGGAGTGAAAAACAAGAAAAGAAGACCCAAACTCTATTCTGGTGTGTTTGTTTGTTTGTTTTTTTGTTTGTTTTTAAACAAGAAAAGCTTGGATTGCAGCCAAGCTGTAATTCATAAATGTACCTAATGAATTTTAGGCTCCTTTTTTTTCAAGCAGGTTGCACATCTCCCAAATACACTTATTCAAAAGCTGTCAGCAATGCGTCGGTACTTTTTAGCTAGAGGTTGGCCACCAACACTTGCTTCCCAGGCACAGCACATGGATGTGACTTTTGTCTCCAGGTGGGAAAAGCAGGTGTCGGCACTTGTGGCGATAACCCTCTTGCCCTCTCTGGTGGACCAGGCTATTCCATACTGCAGCTTTTAAACAAAAATTAGTGGTGGTGGTTGGGAAGCTTTAGGTGCAAAGCTGCCGTAATGGCGTCAGAAGTTGGGCACGGAGAGGACCGCGTGCAGCGGCCTCCCTGCCCGTGGCGCTGCGTGTCCCGCCGGTGCGGGCTGCCTTCCTGGGGGATCCCTGCGGGCACGGGCTGCTGCTGCGGATCGTATCCCGGCAGGCAGGTCTGCTCGTGTGGGGCCTCAAAACACGGTAATGGCTGCAAGGCCTGATGGCAACTTTATTTAAGTTGGGTGGCTCATATTTTTAAGACTGGCATACGTTTGTGTGCTCTAGCTTTTATGTCTCCTGTGGATAGCTGTGAGCAGAATACTTGGGTTGTAATTAGGGCAAGTGTGCTATGAAATTCATAAGGAGGCAATAAACATAAACATGATATTGAAATATAATGTGCATATGTATTAAGCTTGTTATTTTCTAACCATAAGCGCAGCTCAGCTGTGAACCCCCTTGCTCGCTGAGGTTGCTGCACTGCTGCCTCTGGCTGCTGCAGGGCTAGGAATGGGTCCTCAAAGCAGGGACCTGGAAACACGTGTCCCTGACCCAAAAAGAAACTGAAGCTTTTGCAAGCTGTGGATTTTTTTTTTTTTTTTTTTTTTAAGGACACTTTTTTGTATCCTTTCAAAAGTTTGAAGCTATAGTTATACTTTTTCCCTCGGTTTTTATGGTTTTCCACTTGGCAAATTCTGACTTTTTTCTTTCTGAAACTTTTAATGGAAATTGAAGTCGTAAGATGTTTTCTCTGCTGGTGAGCAGCAAGCTGGGTTTGCGCTTTATCTGTGTTTGATAGTGAAGCATCAGGAAACAAAGTTTCTTATAAGGCTTCTCTGCACAGGGATTATCATTTAGCTGCTATTTTCTTAACTCTTTTGGAAAGAGGGTAGGCAGGTGTGAGATCTTTGGTTTTTAAATTGTTGTCTTAAAGATGTTTCTGATAGCAATGCAAACATTGTTAATTCTTTATGTGAATAAATATTGACTAGTGACTAGCCAAAATTGTATAAAAAAGCTTTAATGAAAGCTCAAAAACTCAAAACTTTTATTTCGGGTAACAGTGTCGATTCAATACAATAAGAACTGGATAACTCTTGAAAATATTTCTGAGAGAGTATACTAAGAACCCTGGCTAAACTGTTCGTATTTTACAGAGCAATAACTCCACACAGCTCTCCATGGGGCAAGTTGCTATACAACACGCACAGAAGTCAAAACCAACCTAAAGTAGATTTTTCGTATTAACAGATCTATGAGAAATGGAAATTCACAAGGAAAAAAAAGTGAAGATGTTGTTTAAAATACAGGCAAGCTTTTCCATCAGCTGATTTTTCTCCTTAGCAATCCCTCTGCAAAGAGAGGCCTCCCATAGCAGAGCCCAGGCTGCTGCAGGCGGAGGTGCCCGCTGTGGAGCGGCGGGTGGGCTCGGGCTGCCCCTGCGCCGGCTGCCTTGCCGATTGCAGGAGGTCAGTGAGGAAACGCTGGCGTTGCTCTTAACTAAAATATTCTATAGCAATTTAATTTTGATGATAAGCGATGTCACACACACTCAGTGACGTGACTGAAGGAAAATATTAATATCGCAAACTACTCCAGAATAATTGGGGGGGGGGAAGAAAGAAGAAAATGAAGCATTTCTGCTCTAGGCAGAGTAAACTGGCATAGAAGAGCTTCCATCCTTGTTTTATCCATGCTAAACCAACTAAGTGTCTGATGTCTTTAGCTGAGCCCAGTGTCTAGTGTCTGAGCCCAGAGCTGTAACAGATTTGGACTATCCTAATCTGCCTATTTCTTCATGATAGCTCTGATGTACGGCGGGGTCTGTGCTCTAGGTGGAGACAACATTTACGTTCTCTTTTCCCTGTCGGTATCTGAATATATTTGCTAAGGTCCGTAGTGAGGCTTAATGAACATGCAGAAAAGCTGCACCGACCGCTGTGTTTGCTCTTCCCTTGTTCCTCCCACGCTCCTTGGGGCTCGTGCCGCAGGATGCAGTTAAATCTGTTGCAGAGAGCCCTGCCAAGGCGTTTTGGTCACCGGGCGCAGTGGAGTGGTGGCTCCACTGGAAATGGACAGCAATGAGCGAGCAAGGCCAGGCAAGGAAAGTCTATTGGGGTGAAAGAGCAGAAGAGGGGGAGCTGAAGGGCCCTGGGGGACGATGCCGATGGCTGTGTTCATCCTGAGCACAACATCTCCAGGGAGCGACGGCCATGGCTGCAGGCGGGAGGAACGAAGCCTGAGTGGTGGGAGGAAAGTCAGTGCTGGCTGCCAGGTCTGCCCGTTACCCTGCAGCAAGACTAGAGGAGGCTTCTCCCTGCCAATCTGTTCTTTATTTCCTCTGGGTGAAGCTGACATGCACCTCGCGAAGTGTAAGGGGAAGTATGCACTGCAGAAACACATGGGAATGAGCCTACGGTGCTCGCAAAATTAATTTTCTTGTCATGTTGCATTGCCTGAATCGTAAACAACAGCACGATGGGTAGTAAATTATGCGGTTTCCCTCCCTTGCGCGTAAGGAGGGCAGAGCAAGGCCTTCCCCTGGCTCGGGATCGTCCTCGCAGCGCTCGGCTGTCGGTAGAGGCTCGCGCAGGTCAGGGATGGCCGCCGCGCGGCTGCGCCGGCTCCGGGGACGCGGCTGCTGCCTGG
Organism: Tinamus guttatus; assembly: GCF_059628265.1. Lineage (NCBI taxonomy): Eukaryota > Metazoa > Chordata > Aves > Tinamiformes > Tinamidae > Tinamus > Tinamus guttatus. Next base: position 2,401,320 of record NW_028288845.1, read on the forward strand.
GGAGCACCCAGGACAGGGCACGCAGCCGTCTCCTCCTTGCCTGCCTGCAGTTCAACTGCTTAATTTGCCTCCTGGAGACCTCACGCATAAGACTGCAGCCTTGCATGGCATTGCTGAAGGGACTGTGCTGCCTTTATCTCGGGAAGCTGTACGGGTTGCAGCCGTTCATGCCTGCAAAACATCCAAAAGAGAGAGAAGTTTGTGTTTCCATTTTTATTACTGTAACTTTCCCTTTCAAGGGAGACTGCCACTGTCATCAGCCTCTCTTTAGAAATCTCTGTGCTTTCGGTGCCCAAGGATGATTAAGGTTCCAGTTAGGATTTGTCCTATATCAAAAAAGAGAGGGGGGAAAAAAAGAAAGTGAAAACAAGAAAGCAGTATTCCCACAGGGAGAGCACAAAATAAATCTTTCCTTTTGTAGGGAAGGTTCCAGGCTAGGAACTATCACTGCACAGAGAGGCAGTTTCTTTCATTTAATACAGTGTGTAGAGTCATAATAAAGACAAAATATCAGCACCTCCACTTGTTGCTTAGACTGCTTAATTCTACTTTGCCATTGTATATAATGACAATAAAACAGGATCCAAAAGCCCTGGGCTTTCTGCTTTCCTGTCATAAGCCAGGTAGCCATTTTATGATTATTTATTTATTTTTATTATTTTTTTTTTTCTCCCATCCAGTTCTTCCCCCAGTAAATACCAGTTCATAGAAACAAATATGTGGCAATGGATCTGTTTTGGCAAAGCTTTTTCATAAAAGCTTTGCCCGTGCTAGAATGGAGGTCCTTTCCCTACCCTGTGCAGCCAGTAGTGCTGGTGCTTGAGGTCTCCCCTTGTAGTCCTGCAACTCGGGAGCATTTTCCAGGGCCCAGCTGCATACTCGTGTCCTCTGGACAACTGGTCACCCTGAAATGTGGCCTTTGCTGCTCTTGGACAAAAAGAAATGCTAAAGGGGTGTTTTGTTTTGGTGCAAAAGGAAAACAAATGTCAAGACTTTAAATGGCAAGCGGAGGTTTTGTTTTGCGGCAGATTTTAATAAGGACAGCTGCAGCACAGCAGAAACCTCCCGACTTAGCCGAGACTGTTGCCCATCACTGTTTCATTAAAATGTCAGAACGAGTAGGTGGAAAGGCTGCTGTTTGGTAGCATGTGGCAAACCTGTGCCGCAAGGAAGAATGTGCTGTGATTAGAAGTACTAATGGCAAGGTCAGTGGTGCTGAGCAGGCTACATGCAGAGAGGTTTGTGCCTGTTGCAGAAGGCAGGTAGGAATTTGCTTCCACAGCGCGTGCCTCGGCCTGCTTTCCCCTCCTCTGAAGCAAGTCTAACTTCATTTGACTGCTTGTTGTATACAGCTTATTTGTGGAAAAATGTGTCTGTGGTTGTAAAGCATCAACGTTACCCACTCCTCCTACCTTTAAATACTGCAAAGCAGAAGCACCCTTCTGCCATGCCCTGTCACATTCGGTTCCCCTAGCTCTGTGTAGACTGCAAAGCGGGATGGCAAATTCACATTTCCATTTGCGAAAGAGCACCCTGAGTCATCCCTGCTTCCAGAGCTGCCTGATCCTGTTATCCCGTGCCCTGGCGTGGGAGAGGGGCTGACTTCGTGCCAGGTTGCAGGCTCCAGACATGGTGTCTGTGCAACGGGCTCGCTGGGGCCCAGGGACAAGGGCCAGGTTTCCTGGGCTTTTTTGTGGCCTAAATCCTTAACTCACAATCTGGTAATTGTTTGTTACAGATAATACTATTTCCCATTCTCTTATGTTTAGGCAGCTATTGCTCTACCTTTTATTCTTTTTCTGAAATACACTTTTTAGCAGTGAAAAATGATGTATAATAACAGGAGTGAAAACCTTAAGGGCTCATTGCAAATCTCCCATCCCCCTTCCCCGCCCCCCCCACCCCGCTTTTTCTTTTCTCCTCTAATACAAATTTTGCAGGTACTGTGCCTTTGCATATATATCTTGTACTGTTGTTGTTGTGGAAAATTTATAAAATATTGCATGATTGTAGCCTTAGAAAAGCAATATATGGAATATATAGCCCCATTATAGGGAGTAATTCAATTTTGTTATGACATAAGATTCTTTCTTAATATTTGCACAAGTAAACTCTGCCCAAGGGTGACACCCTGTTTCTTGTGAGAAATCAGGGAAACGGACGCAAATCCTGCATCTCCCCTGAAGACCCCTGAGCTCAACATGTCTAGCACTACACGAGTCCCAGCTCGCAGGTCTCCCCCAGCTGCTCAGGTTGAGGGGGAGGACAGGGGCACTGCTTTGCAGTTCCCTGTTTGCCCTCTGCTCTCTGTTTAAGCTCTTGCTTGTCACAGACTCCATTTCACGAGTTCTTTTCTTCGTTTCTTTGTTTCTTTCTTTCTTCCCCTGATCTGTGGCACAGACTGCAATCTTTGCCAGTTAAAATAGCATGGAAAAGTCATAAAATCCTGAGCTAATTATGGTAGGAAAGTAAAAAATGATGCAAAGAGAAATTATGCCTTAGAAGTACTCCCTCAAAAGACATTAATTTATTGGTGTATTTGGATATTCTACAGGGAAGTACATAAAGGAATTAAATGTACAGGTTGTGTTATAAAGCTGTGAACTTTAATGACATAAACTCAAAGTGGAGATGTCACAGCAGATGGAGCTGTACAGGGAGAACCTACTGTACAAATACTTGTATCAGTACCACCAGCTGTCAATATATTTTTGGATTAGTTTACAGAACTTGCTTCCCTAGTTAAGAATAAAGAAAGCATAAAGCAGGCTACGATTTATTTTTTCTTAAAATATATAAATAAGAGATCACAAAATACAACTTAATGAGATTGAGATAACTTTTATCATGAATTTTAAACAGCTATAGTGCTTCCAATGCCTTCAGAAGATCTATGCCACTGTACCTGTCTAATACTTAGCACAAGGCCTCTTTACATGGGACCAACTGTCTTCTGTAAGAAGAATCTGATTAATCTGAAAGTCTTATAAAGCAGCACAAACCTATGTATATAGTAATTTCAGTAGTCATGTTATATTCCTGAGATTGCTTTTATATGTCTAAAAATACTCCATTTTTAATTGTTACCTTTCAGTTTTGTTTCGCCTTTGCAGAGATGCCAAAACCAATTAATGTCCTTTATTCATAAGTGAAAGTTTAACCTTTGGTATTACTGATATCTAGTGCAGATGGTCTGAGTATTATAACCATAGAAAATACTGTGAATGGGGAGGTGGAGGGTGGAGGAGGTGGCATTTGCATAAATGTGAAATCAGTTTTATCTAAGCCATGGAATATTGAAAGCCCATGACTTGATAGCCAAATTAATAAAGTATATTTTGTTAGTTTTTTAGAGGTTATTATATCACATGTGAAGTTAGAACAATCTAGTTTAACAAGCTCCTTTCTAATATATGCTGCAGAATACAGAGCTGTTGTGTGAGGCAAGTCAAATGAGAGATGGGTGATAGAATTATTATGCTCCTGAAATTGTGGTGTCTTGGAAATACATATTATGGAGTGCCTCAGATTTAAGAAACACTGAACATTTAATCTCTATCCTTGACAGAAAAGGAGTAAAGAATGTAGCAAATAATTGAAACTCTTATTTTTGCACATAGGAATCCAAATCAGCAATTCACATGAGTTATAATGCAGGTGCACACATCACAGAAGGACATGGAAAGCTAATATTAGAGTTAGGATGGGGATGAGTTTGCTTGGTAAGAAATTAAACAGATGTGAAAGATAATTGAGAAATAAGATTGACTTCATCAGATGTTTCAAAAGCTTGCACTAGCTTGCAACCCATCAATTTCACTTTGGGGAAAAACAAAGGTATCTATAAAAATATATAAGATGATGTGACAAAGGGGAAGAGGAGGAAAGCTGGCAATGAGGTATAAAATAAGAAGCTGAGAAATGTAGAAAATGGATTAGATATGCCAGCGCCATGAGAAGAAATATATAGTCAAAGAGCAAAGGATGATGTAGAATATAAGTATGCAGGGGGAAAGAATTCTAGCTCTGCTTTCATCCTGTTTGAGGTTTCTTGCTGCGTGGGAAAGTGTGTGATTATTTTGTTCCTTATCTGAGGCTAAAAAAGGTGAACTAGAATTCACCAACAAACGCGCCCGCATCACAGAGCTTCAGGAGAGCTGTCTGAAGATCTGTGCAGACGACTGACACTTGATTTGTTTAGTTCATTCCACAACTCTGGAAGAATTGCACAAAATATAGGAAAACTCATGCTATGCTGTTTGTATAATGCCTCAACATAGACAGGAAAATGAGTCGTTGATCCCTGGTATGGTTTTTGAGTAGTCCATACAGGGTTTGATAATAAAAGATAAAAGAAGGCTATAATAAAAAATAATTGCATTGCTGATCACCCAGAAAACAAAGTTCCTCTGAAAGGCTCTGTTTGTTCTGTCTGTTCTTATTATATTACAAGTTTAGCTGATGAAGGCAATACTACTGATGTAATTGTTTTTTATAGAAGATCTGACCTGATCTGATACTCTTCAGCATTTTGGCTATGAAATTAGAACAGGATCAAATTAATCTGACATGCTGAATGGATTGACAACTGGCTAATTGTCAAATCTGTAAATGACTTTTAAGGTAGTGATGATTGTCAAAGAAGTATCTGGTCATTTCTCACATGTTGTAGTATTTTATGTTGTTATCATTGTCAAAATAATTAATAGAAAATAACTGTCAAAGCTGTCATTTCACAAAAACCAGCAGCCCAATACTGGTGACAGGGCAATGTGAAGTCCTGTGTCCAGGATCCGAGGCCCTTGGTGAACTGCAGTGATCAAAGGGGCTGGTATGATGGTTAGTTGTTTAAAGAGAGGGCTTTTCAGGTGGGAACAGAGGTCATCTTTCATGGTTAGCAGTGCTCTCCTGGTGCCTCAAACACCGTGTCAGTTGGGGGTGATACTTTCAGGAGTGCCTGCATAGGGAAATGTTCATCTAACGGCAGCAGAAAAAAATGGAAATTTGGTCGTACAGAGCGATTTCAGAAACTAAGTAGAACAATGCGTGGGTTGTGGTTCATCTTCCACGGTGGCAAGTTTGAAATCAGGCTTAGATTTTATTTATTTATTGTTTAGTGATTGTTAAGTTCTGTTTGAATATTAGCTTAACTTTCTTTAAACTATGCTTCGATGGTCAAACTCTGGTCTGTGTTATTTGGGAGATCAAACTGATCATTAAGAGTAGCACCCTCTACTTTTTATGTAAATGTGAAAATAACACTAAATCCTGTGACTCATTTTTGTCTGAGCAAAGTGAGATTCAGAGCTATGCTGAAGGCAAAATTCCATAAACAGTAAACTGCTAAGTCCATTTTCTTTGGTTTTTTTTTTTTTTTTTTTTTTTTAAAAAAAAGATGCCCTTTCTTCTGACTTGAAGTCAAGACGTAACAATTCTGTTTGCACTCTCTTGTTTCCATGGAAACAGCCATTCTAATTTTAGGTAATATTTACTTCTATATTCCAGTTAGACTTTGTATAAGCCTATGTAATTCTATGGGTGTTTGTTGCACTGTGATCAAGGAAATTAAAAATACATTTGAATAAAATGTGTCTACCAGATATGGAGGAAGCAAGTGAATTTTTCCAAAGAGAATGAAAATGATGAATGCAAGGTGTCTGAAGAATCTCTGAGAAGCTCGGTGTTCAATTAACTTAATTTTGCTATCATTGGATTTGGCTTCAACAGTGTTAGAGGAAAGAAAATAGTCTAGCAAGAAACAGATCTCATTTAACTGAGGTGTGTAGCTGAGCGCTTTCATCTGGATATTTAAATTGCAAAATAATTAAGTGTCACATGCACTGAAGTAGAGGCTACAGAAATGTAGGGATGGTACAGCAAGGAGGAGAGAGAGATGTCTGCCCTTCAGAAGCATGATGCCCCTCAAAGCTAGGAAACTTCAGCAGATTTATAAAAATGAACTTACCCAAATAATGTAACTTTTTTATGACAGTCATGTTGCCTGTACTAACACAGTGGTGTCAATGTGCTGCACACAGCAGGCTGAGGATTGAAAGTGAGGGGAAATGTACTTTTGCTGAAACGGGAATGGTGTCCTGCATTGTCAGGATGGCGTCTGGAAGATGTGCGAGAGCTCCAAGAATCCCCATGTTAGGAATGACTTTCTCTAGGTTTGAAATAACTGCCCTACAGACGTTCCTGGGTTCTTTACTCCTGCTGGTGATACTCAGAACAGAGCATCGCCAAGTGCATTGAATGTGTCTGTAATCTCAAGTTTTAATACTGATTTAAAAAAAATGCTTTATTGAATCCACAGGGAAGAGATGCAGTCTGCACAAGATATATTCAAGGAGATTCAGTGCCATAAAGAGTAACTGAGCCAGTTAATGGGATCTGGTAATAGTAGGAGGCCTAAAGAAATTACTGCGTGCATATGTGCTGGTGGTTTTCTGCTTCATGGCTGAGCCCCAAACAGCTCTCAGCAACCCTAAGTGTACTTACTTACTTCGACTTATCTGAAGCAATAATCTATAGCACCGCATCTCTGTGCGCAATTATGTAAGCAAAGCTCCTTCAATTACTTCTCTAACAACACTAAACAACTGTACAATGTGGAATCACAGACACTGTTAATTATCATGTGCTCAAACTAATAGTATTCTTGTGGAACTAGTTGTCTTTATCCTCCCTTGTTTTCTTATTTTTAATTGTATTCATGAACTAAGCTGAATTTTATTATTTATTTTGTTTTGGAATTTTATACTGTGGTATGGATATTTGTGAACAGCAAGCCCATTATTATGTCCTATGGGAAATACCGTGTATTAGAGCATGCATTTGAAAAATGATCTTCACAGGAAAAGTAATAACGCTTCCATTATATTTGCAAATAAGAGCTCTGGGGTAGCTTTGACAATACACTCTAAGGGAATTAACGTAGATCCCCAAATGCATGTACCAAATTATTATTCTTTTTCTTGAATAAATGTGAGCAAAGTGGCTCATTTAGGTTTACATTCATTAAACTGAGTAGTTTAAAAATATTCTAGCTAGAGATTAATTTGCGGTTAACATATTTGGTGGGAATATATGAAACTTCCCATTTTTAAAAGTTACTTGAATACTTTGAAAAGTTATTCCCACTTAATAGGAGTCTGGGGTATTTTAAACTGTTTTTTACCACTTATTTCTGGAAAATGGTAAAATACTTGACTGAAGCAACACCATATCTTTCTTAAATACTTCATTAACACCATGATGTATTTAGATTTTTGCAAAAGATAAAATCTGAAAATATAATTGCTGCTCTGTGCAGAGTCCTGTTTGTGCCTCAGGGCTGCCACCGTAGTCTCCCGCACTGTGACACAGCACATCCAAAGCAAAGCCTGTTGGTATTTATGAAAATCCACCATGGACTAGTCCCATTTGGCCTGCTAGGCATGCAGGTGTAAAGGCAGGAATGACCATTCTGGTGTAACGGGAACATGAGGAGAGAACTCGCGGGTTTTCTGGATGCTTTTTAGCAACAGAGACAAAGCAGCCAGTAAAACTGACCATGTTGAAGACTTTTGTAAAGATCAGTAACTTCTTTTCAGACAAATATTGCATGGCTCCAATCAGTCACACTTACATTGTTTTTTTTTCTTCCTCTAAATTAAATGAAGGCTACGTGAGCCCTGCAGGCGACTCGGCTCCCTGCTGGCACCGTCTGTGTCTGACGCAGCCGCGGGCCCAGCAGCGCCAAGGCCGCACAGGCCGCGTGGGCACGCGCAGTCCCTGCCCCATCTCCTCCTGCTTGCCTTGTGTGGAATGGAGGATATCGGCAGCCAGAAAACCCCTTCTCTGTCTGCGAGAGCAGAGTTGTAATTACGCTAATTTCTAGCACTCACTGGCTGATAGATGATCTTCCATCTCCCATCCTGGCTCTTAGCATTTGTTACAACTTTAAACTGGGCGCATTCTTACTAAAACTGATTTGTTTCGAACTCACTTTATGGATAAATGTAGCCTACTTTTTTTTTAAGGAATTCCTTATTTTGTTATTGTTTTTTCTTATTTTGAGAATAGACTGAAAAGGAATCTATTTAGACTAACAAAGTAGCTGAATTTCTGAGTAATTGAAAGAGAAGCTTTGCGAAAGGTAAAGGAATGGATTGATTTGTCTGGTGGAGACGCACGGCTGAATATGATAGTATCATAGCACCCCAAGCCATTGATTTCTGGCTTAGCTGTAGTAAATGACCATGTTTTCTTAGCTTTGATGTTGTATCTTAGGAATATATAGCATTTTAAAATTGTTTCCATGCATGGTTAAATCTTCATGGTTATATGGAACAAGTGTAAGCTAACTATCAAGTATAAGCAAATGAGTAACTTGGGTGAAATCTGCCTTTCAAGAATGAATATAACTCTGCAGGGAAGACAGAATTGGTGAAACGTGATGATGCTTTTCTTATTTTATAGATTTTGCTTGGATTTGAATATGGCATATGAACAGCACTGAACCAGCATTGATTTTTCTCTTATACAGTAGATTGAAAATAGAGCTTTTTAAAATATGTATATATAAATGCCTTCTGTTACTTAATCAGCTTTTTTTTTTTTTATACCTAGCAATAGGTAAAATAAAAGCAAAAATAAAGACATTAAAGCCTACTTTAGAAAGACAATTGTTTTTGTTCATTTAATGAGAAAATGGTTAAGATCAAAATTAGGCACAATTTGAATATAAACATACTGGCTGTTTGTATTTTATTGAGTTTTCCAATAAATTGTAGTATAGCTTTCACTGTATTTTTCATCTTTTAAGAAGAATACTGAAATAAATTTTACAAAAAGAAACATTGTGTACCACGCTCAGAAAGCATGAAATGAAATAGCATTAGGAAGGACAAGCTTGCCATACCCTGAATGACATTATCATTCTGTGAGGTGCCTGCTGCACAGGCACTCTTGGCTGACTTACAGACCAAAGAGTATTTCTGTGTTGGCTGCAAAAGCTTACTAGTAAACTCTGGGAATCAGAAAAACTGTTTGCAGAATAGCTGTCTTACTGTGGTTGACCCACATCAGATGATCCTGGATAGATTTTACTTACAAACTAGCAGAAGAAAATAGTTCTTAAGCACCAACTTGTATTGAGAGTTTACTGGAGATCTAAAGCCAGCCTGTGATGTTTGAATAGCTGCTGTTACTTTGTTTGCAGTTCTAAACAGGAAGGTGGAAGTGAAAAACACGCGATACTTTTCCGAAGAACAGAATGGTGGCTTACTGCTTTACTCTTTGTTGCATTATTTCAGGCACCTCAGCACTGAGGGAAGTGATGCCTGATGCCACCCTGGTGCAGACCCCAGCGCTCCTCATGGCCCTGCTTGCCAGTCATGGCATCAAATAGGATGCAGATATATGACCAGCTTGAAATCTTAAGATGTGTAAGTGAAGGATTTCAACTCAAATATCCTATTTTTATTTTTTTGTCCTGTTGGGAGATTAAGATGATGTATGCTTGAGACATATTTTAGGTAATTTATTTATAGCTGATTGTGGGCCAGATAAGTAAATACATGCAAGATAGTGGTGTGTTCGTGTTTTTTTTTTTTTTTTTTTTTTTTTTTTCCTCCTCACTATGATTTGAAAGTTTCAGCTCTGGATGACATCTTCAAAGCTCTCAGGTGCCTGCTAAAACAATAGATTTAATATAAGTACTTGTCTTTCCTGCAGATACCTGAGCACATACTTCTAACGTTACTCTGCCCCAGTGCTGGGGCTCTTCCCAGCTTCTGATAGAGGCCAACGTTTGCCGCAGCCTTTCAGCTCTCATCCTCGCCTGTCTAGAAAACAGATGCCTTTTAATCCTATTTAACTATTCATTAGGGTCTGCTCGCATGTGTTTATGTAGATGAAAGGCAGGACAGAGCTGTTTGCTTATTTTCCATTTTGGGGATTTTTTTTGGTAATCAATTTGTGCTTCTCCATGGAGTAATCTTGTATGAAAGTTGATGGCAAATTTATCCAGAAGTGAATAAAAACTGCATGCTTTGGCCAAAGCAAAATTATTAACAGTAATCTTAATACTTTGGTAATAAAGTCTTGTCAGTAATACCATAGTATTTAACTGAATGTCCACTCACTGGTTTGAATTCCTTTTGCCCATTCCCACAGTTCCAGAATTGTTTTCCACTTCCATAGTCGCTACTTGGAGTCATTTGCCTCAAAATAGGCTGCGTAGGTAGCAAGGGTTAGTGTAAGACAGAAACAGTCCCAGAGGAGCGCTTAAGTGATTCTGGTTTTCCCCTTTCTAATCTTTCTGGGGATGCAGAGGGGCTCCCTGTTATATGACTAAATAACTATTTCCTTCTTCCTAAGTGCTCCATATGTAGTAGGAGGAAACAAGAATGGCCCTAATTGCTCATCATTTGTGCCTTGGAAGAATTGAGTATTTTGCTATAAAAATCAGTATTCAGTATATGCATTTTTTTTCTTTGCTTCAAACATTCATCCTTCATCTCAAACATATCAGTTATAGCTCTTTGGGGAATGCCACAAATTTGCTCCCTGATGGAGAAAATACCAGTGTGTGTTCATCTTAAATGAAGACTGGAGTTTTGCAGCTGATTGATCATGAGGGAAAATTCATATTAATTAACTATCATTTTCCCAAACTAATTTCACAGAAAATCATCTTAAACCTACACAATAACATGTATCTATTTAAATCTCCATAGGGTTGTTAGGCTGATAAATATTTTAGAAGTAAGATCTTAAAAGGTGTTTAACATCAGTGCTAACACCTTTCTTGCATGCATAATAAATCCCAAGTTTTGACTATACCTAGTTAGTGGGAGTAGATCCATGGCACAGGATTTAGAACAAAGGAGCTCTGAGCTTTGAAGCATTTTGGGTTCTTGTAGTTCTGTTCCAGGTCAAGTGCATGAATCTCCTTGTGCTGCAGTGTCGCTGGGATGAAGGCTGGCAGCCCTGCTGCCATGAGGGGCCTGCACATTTAGTCTGAATTTGGATTGTGGTTAACTACTGTAGAATGGACTTGCTTTATCAAGGGCCCTTCTGTGCTCAGGCTCTCTCTGATAGTTGATTTTCTGGGGGAAATCCCTTGCTGTTTCTACTGTCCTTGCTGGCTACCCGGCTGAGAGAAGCAGCCGCCGAAGGAGTCGTGCTGCTGTGGGGCTTGGCTGTGTCTGTGTCACATGTGATGCCTCTGGCCTCCTGGTTGCTTGATTTTTCTCCCTTTCTTCATCTCAGATTATTGAGAATCTGCAGGGGGATACACCTTATCTCCCCTTGCTTCTGAAGAGTCCTCCTGGCTCCAACAGGAAGCATGAAGTGTACGTCTGGTTTCTCTTCTAATTGTTGCGTTAAGGAACACTCAAAGCAACGGCTGTAAGTGACTAGGAACTGCAGTTAGTACTAAACTAGTCTCTGTATCTCTGCTGCATTTACCCAGGAGCTTTAGCAGGATTATCGTGTACATATGTAGATGCTTTTTACACATCATGTAGGTCGTATGGGGAAAAATAAAGTTTAAAAAATAGACTGTATGGGTAGGTTGTCTTGGGTTTTGCTTTTATCTTTTCCCCTGATGAGAATCACAGAAGAGAGAGTCTTGTGGGTTTTACGGTGTACTACCCATGGTATTAACAAAGAGACTGAGTTTATTAATGGACATGCACATGACCCACTAATTACTCTAGTGTTAATTAGACCTCTGCTTTCTATATGCTAATTGCAGAGTCAAATTGGGCCCCTCAGCTTTCAGCACTTCTGGTTTGTAGGGGCAGCCCAGATTTAAGTAGCTGCTCAGAACTGCAGCTGTAGGTAGCCCTGGCAATTGAAGGGAATTGTATAGAAATGATGCGCGTGCTCAGCAAAAAAAAAAAAAAAAAAAAAAAAAAAAAAAAAAAAAAGGCTGGAGTCAAGATTCAGAGGTGTCCTGGAGAGTGATTTGCAACTTTTGGTTCACTTTTTCATTTCTTGAAACAATTGCAACATGACAACAGAAAGACTTTAAAAAAAAAAAAAAAAAAAAAAGGCAAACACCGCAAATCCCAGGCAGCATGGAAGGAAATAATTAAAGCCAGAGTTAGTCATCATGCAGCTGTAATTATACAACAGAGATTTGGCTGATGCTTTCTCTGGAGGCCCAGCAGTGGCATCCCATGGACAAATCTATGTACCTTTCAGAAACTGCAAGAAGCTGCTCCATTTCTGTCCCAGGGTGTTTTGATGGAGAAGCTGTTCTTTAAATGCTTTGGTTTTTGACTTCTGTGGAAACAAACATCATTATAAAACTATAGGTGGCTACCTTCATCTTTTGGCATACACAGTCTCTGACACCCAGAGCACACAATAACTTTATGTAGATGAACTGTGCTGTTGAGGATACATTGAAGACAAGCAAAGAAATATCCTTACTGTACTTGTTTAATTAGCTAATCTTAACATTTTCAGTCAGCAAGAGAGGTTTGTGTAGTATCTATGTGAGCAACATCAACATCTCGGCATAGTTTTTCACTTTCTAACGATTTCTGGACTGAATAAGGGTATTGTTGCATAATGGCATTTCTGTTAAATAACACTTGTGAAGTTCTATGAGATACTGTTCTGTGTCAAGGTGAAGCAAGTGGGTGAACTGAAATAAGACAAGTTTAATTCTGAGAAATAAGTGAACCTTTTATATAGATAGACTGTTACTGTGATTGTTGGTCCTGAATTTTTCTCGCATTTTAATTTAGTTTTAACTCAACTTTTATTCATTGCATTGAAAGCATTCAAATGTCTACTAGACAGAAATCACTGAAAATCATCAACAGGAAGATGTGAGATTAGTGCTGGATTTGAGAGGTTTGGAAGGTTTAGCTGGGGGATTGCTATACCTAGAGACACTGCAGGATGGAATTATTTTGCCTCAGTACTCCCAAAGATGAAAGAAAGAAATCCCCGCACTTCAGGATTCTTGCTAATTCATACGACAGTAACTGCTTGTAAGTGTGTAATAGGAGATAAGTCTGACCCAAAACCTCACATTTGAACTTTGAGAAAATTTGCATACGAGTCAAAAGTTTTGTTTCTGTTTCAGCTGTACTTAAGGACAACAAAAGCTGTAGTAGCTTGGTGGCTTTCAGGGTTATAGATGATACAAAAGCCTGTCAAGAAGCTGCTAGAGGAGCTGTAGAGCTGAAAACGTTGAAACAAATTGAAAAGAATTTTGTGGTGGTGTTGTCTTACTTTTCTGTATATTTATGTGACTGGGAAAAAAAAACATTCATTTGATTTATTAATGAAATAGGAAGATATTTCCTATTAAGTTAAGGTTTAAGGTTTCTCACTAACTTGAGGGAAAGGGAATATGAACTATGATATGGCCAGCTAGGAGAACATGTGCTGTCAAAGTATCTTTGCTCTAAAAAACGAAACTATCATTTTGGGTCTCTTATTTAATTATCTTTAAAACAAGCCTTCATTTGGTTTCTTTGCAGTCATTACTCAATCACAGCAAGAGACTGTACCGGATATGTCTCACGCTGCTTCAGTACGTTGCCCTTATTGCTGTGCTTGACTTCTGGCCTTGTCCCTGCCAACCCACGTGAGATGTGGTGCCATTCCAGCACAGCATATTGACTGTTCTGTCATCTTGTCCTGCTTGGATAAATTTAGAACTTTTTAGGACTCCCACAGGGTTCACTCGTGCCTGTTCCTGCATTACATCCTGCCTTTCACGTGGCACAGATTTGTTTTCTAAAGAGCGCAAGATCCATCAAATCAGACTGCTCCCCAGCGTGCTGAGCCTGCCCTTGCAGGCCTGAATGTCCGACCTGCTGTTCTCAGGAATATTGGTACACATGAACCAGAGCTCCTGTATGGTGCTGCCTGCTGCCAGTGGCATCCACCTCATTTACACTACTTTTGAGGGGAAACTTAAAATACAAACAAAAACCATTCATGGAGCTTATGCTGAAATTCTTCATTATCACAACATGTGTCATGGAAACAGGTGTAAGGAAAGTGAGACCTGCTAAAATTCTCGTAGCAATACCATGCATTTTTTTAACTAAGTTTACTGACTTTTATGCAGAAACAACAAAATATTTGATTGCTGTTACTGTATCTCCCTCATTTTTGCTCTAGAAATATTTCAATCATAGCAAACTGTTTAGTGTAAGGAGTACAAGAGCTTTCTACTCATTACTGCATTAATTTATGTAAAAAAAATGACAGTTCAGATGCATTTACTGTTGTTTAATCTCTAACCTATGAACAAATGAAATGCTATTTGGAGGTCAGGATGTTTTTTTATCTTAATAAGCAAACGACTGGCATATATAAACAGTGCTTGGCAATGAGACAAATATTTCTTTGTGCTCTTGATATACAACTTTCTTGGATAACATAGATCAGAGGTTTCAAAGTAGGAATAAAATTGCCATGTCTTTGGTCGACATAAAATTGCTCTGGAGTTTGGCAGCATAAAGACCTGATTGAATGGTGCAGTAGTCTGAGAGAACAGTACAAGCATGGGTGGGTCATGCTGTATGTTCTATAGAAGCTTGATTAAATGTTTACAAATTATGCATCACGTAGTGAAGCCTATTTGAAAGCGTCTGGGAAGCTGTTATAAGAGAAAAAGTGAGAGAAATAAGAGAACAAATGAATAGTGAAATGGAAAAAAATATATATATATATGCTTTATTTAAAGTTTAGCCATGGCCCTCTCAAGGACTTGGGTGCTCTCTGAGCAGCAAGGAAATGACTGACAGAGATGAGATCTTCTGAGAAAGACTGCTTTCTTAGAGCATTAAAAAGTAGCATGTCACTGCGCCTTTTCTCGACCCATTGAATTTTCCAAGCAATTGCCATCTTTTCCCCTAACAAATATTATTTTGAGTGAAATAGTCTGTATCCAGCTTTGCTAATATTACTGCTCTTCTGTGACACAAAAAGGAAAGGTATCAACTGTGTTCTAGCTTTTGCACATCACGAGCTTGAGTAAAGCCCAGTGAAGTCAGCTCCTGGTTGATTTGGGGGGAACCATAACCAGCTGCATTTAATTTCTAAGTTCAGTGGTAGGAATACTTAGGAGTTAATGTTCTGAGGCAGGTTTGGTTGATTGATTTTTTTTTTTTTTTTTTTTTTACACCAGATTAAGGGAAAATTTAGGCACTGAACAAATAAGAGCTCTGAATTCCCTGCACACTTCTGTGCTAATGGATGAATACTGTGACACAGAAGAAGGTAAAAGATTATGGTTCAAAACACATTGCATCTTTACACACAATTACAGTAAGATTATGAAATTGCATGAATCAGTCCATCAGCCAGGCTTTAGAATATTCAGCTGCTCATTTGAAATCGTAGTGCTGCATAGGATAGCAATGACCTGTAGGGCTTCTCACACAGGGCTGTGGTAGCCTGGGAATGGCTAATTTGGCCACCCTCTGAACTGGTGGGATTCTGTACCTTATAGTAGTAATTTTAAAATGGTAGTCCCAAATAATGCAGAAGTTGCATGGTAGGCAAGCAGTCAAAAACAGAGAAACAAATTGTGAATATTTCAGTGAACAAATGTGCATATTCAGTTTGGATTTCCACAGATAGTGCTGCTGCAGGCACATACTAAAACTCAAGGGCCGAAGTATAGCAGCATCTGCCGTAGTGAACTGTGGGCACGGAACTGAGCTGCTCAGGAATAGGGATCTTTCCAGGCTGATGGGTGAAAACACTAACTTCCTACTGCAAGAAGAATTAATGCAAAATTTTGGCTGATAATTAATGCAAAACCTATTGTTCCTTTAATACAACAGTATCTGCCAGTACGCAAACTGTAAGAGTAACTGGACATTACCTGTGTTCAGACACAGGTGCCTTATTGCTGCTGTAAGTCTTATTAACATTTTACTTAGTAAAAATTTACCCGTGCAACCCAATGAGTAACTTCTGAGTGCGTTAATAGCCAAGAGAGTCTCAGCACACTATTGAACTTCTCTATATTCATGGACCTGATTTAATTAAGAATCTGAAACTAGACTTAGTCTTGTACCTATTTGAATAAAGAAGTCTATTAAGGGATATGTTTTTATTGTGTTCATATCTCATGGCTAATGAATAAGTACCTTCATATCCATTATGATAAGAAGAATGAGTCACGTGTTTGTAGAAATCTTTACTGGTCTGCTTCTGGATTTAATCCTGCTTGTAAAGTCTCTTCCCTCCATGGGAATGAGAAACGAGACATTTAATAAACCCAGAAAGGGCTATAGTGAAATTCATACTTCTTGGCAACGCTTGTCTTACAGAATTACCACTTTTGTGCTATTTCTTTTCTTTTGCCATTTTGTAACTCCTTACCCGTCTCCCTGATTTCTAGTCTGGTCTAATTCCCAGTTCTTTTTTATTTAAGATTTTTTTAAAAATTATTTCTGTAAGGTTGATATTCTTTCCTTTAATAGGACCATAAAATTACACCCATGAGTTTGAATAATCCTTGTACTTTTATGTCTATAACTATTAGAAAAACACAGTTAGATGCTAGAATTATACTTCCGTGTCTGAGTTGGGGCTATTTTCAGCTTCTGTGAGATGAAGATAAATTATGTACCTTGCTTTAAGATTATTTTGAACATTTTGCTTTTGCCAGTGACTCTGGTAATAATCATCCCAACCACACACAATCTTGTAATACATTTGGAAGATAAAATGTAAAGAGAATTTAACTCCAGATTGTACTAAAACATTTTGTGCATTCTTTTTTTTTTTAAATGTCTTTTGAGGGGACTCCTCATGATAGTTTATTCTTCTGTCAGCTGATTTGCAAATATAACCAAGCGTCCAAGTGTAGGGACTGCTATTGCCATTAACACAGTGTGCAATTTTAGCAATTGCCCCAATGTAGTTGAGCAGGGAGTTACTAATTCTTATACAGGATATGAGCTAATTTATTTGCAGGTTCTTTCCCTTTGGGCTTCTGTCAAGCAGTAAAAGGTGTCTGTAAACTAAGCTGGAATATTTCCTGTGTCTGGTACGGTCAAAAGATGGTGAGAATTTTATGGTGGGCTGAAGGATAGCCAGAACTCCAATTTCCGATGTCATTTCTAATGGATTGTTCTGCAGTCTTATTTACATTCAACACAGATAATCTATTCTTTAATTGTTTATAAATAATCAGAATTATCTGGTGTGGTGTTTCTATATAATTGCTTAGACTGCTGTATGCATGTTATGTTGTTTAGAAAGGTGCTGAGAGGAGAATTGGGACTTTAGTGTTTAATATCTTAGCATCTCTTTCATACGTGTTGAGAAAAGCGTTCTGTAACTTGCTGCATTGTTTCAAAATTCGAACATTTGAAAGAAATGGATTAAACCGTGAGCAGTGTGTGGTGACATTTCCTAATGTTATCAGTACACTGTAGCATTGTGATAACTTGTATGTCCTTTCTATGACATCAGGAATATCCTGCCTCTCTCGAGGTGAAGCAGGGGCTGCGGGGCAGATCTGAGGGGCCGGAGCCCTGGGAGGTGCCGCTTGCCTGTGGCGCTGCCGTGTGAGGATCGTAGGTAACTGAGCGTGATACGGGCCTGGCTCTGGTAGCTGCGCAAGCCTCTCGAGGGAGCAGGGGAAGCCATTTCCACGCCTCAAGCGCAGCACGTGCTCACGCACACAGCCCTGCAGCTGCAGGATCGCCTGCCCCTGCGCACCCTGCTCTTGTCCTAACCACGGTCTTCTCCGCCCTGACATATGGCTGAGGAGAGGAGAGGTAGAGCACCTACACCATCCTTTTTTCCCCCCTTCTTTTGTGCAGGCTAGTTCTCTAGCAAGCAGGTTATTCCCCCAGCTCTTGTTGCAGCTCCCCACTTACACTTTACGGAAGGTTCTAGAAGTTTCTGCCTCAGCAGACAGGTCCATTGGGCGCTGCCTTTCAAGTGAAATCGCTGACGTTAGGTCTCGCCAGGCTTTCAAGTTGTTCACCAAAGGCTGAAATGCCAGGGAAGCAGCGATGAATAACTGAGCCTTTTAGCTTTTGGTGAGTCTTGCCAGCATAAAGAAACATCGTTTCCTATTTAATTGCTGTACATAAGTACAAAAATGAGCTTTTGCTGCTTTGTTCAACATTTCTTCATTTTAGAGAGGATTTCTTTGATGCAGCTTCCTAGATGCTTTGGCTGGTGTGAGTGGGGAGGGTGCTGGACTAACTAATTCTCCAAGCAGAGAGTGAATCTCCGATATCTCCGTTGCAAGCAGCAAGACCTCATGGCACTTAATGTGAGGCAGAACAGGCCTGGAGTTATACTCGCATCACTGAGGCCCTCAGCAAGGCAGAGCGATGTTTGAGATCCGTGTCATACCTTGAGCAGAGAGCAAGAGGCAGGAATAGTGATTTTGGACAGTGATTTTGCACTACATGGAGACCCTGGGCACGGAGACCCTTGCGTGGGTGGGAGAGCAGCTGGAGCCAGAGCAGTGCTCCCTCTCCCCACAGCTGCTGCACTTTCCAGCGCCTTTCTGCTGCCTTAAATAATTCCAGAACACTGTCAGAAATAATTAGTACGGAAAGGACACCAGTGGTTTCCACTTAATTAGCTCAGTAAACATTGTTTAAAGAGAAGGCTGGAGGGGTACCGAGACATGAGGGAGTCCAAGGAAAAGGGGCTGTAGCATAGAGCAGCGGTCCAGTTCTGAGTTGCGGATTCTGGAAA
The DNA here is from genome assembly GCF_059628265.1 of Tinamus guttatus. NCBI lineage: Eukaryota > Metazoa > Chordata > Aves > Tinamiformes > Tinamidae > Tinamus > Tinamus guttatus. Next base: position 2,420,025 of record NW_028288845.1, read on the forward strand.
GCCACCCTGAAGCCTTCCTGGTGCTCCTGCCGCCTCTGCTGGAGCTCAGCTGGGGCTGAGACCCCTGTGAAGGACAGGCCCACAGGAGGGTCCCTGTTGCTCTTTGAGGTATGTGAGCGTCTGCCCAGAGAGGCCTCTGGGTGCCCAGCGCGGAGCTGCCTGTAGCAGCTTGGGCTGAAGCTTTACTATTCTTGTGATCTAAGTCCATCAAACACTAGTAGTTTTAATCTAGAAATGGGTGGGAATTCACTGTGTCCCACAGAACTGAGTTTGCTTTTATTATGTAAACAATAGATTCATATTTTCAGTAGGGTGTATCACTTTTACATTCCTCAAGAGAATTCTTCTTTAAGAAGATGACTACTTTAGAGAAATTACGTGATTGAATATCCATATTCTTTAGTGAATTTTTGTGTTTTTGTCTGCATAATGAAAGGTCATCGCTTTAAAGGAACCTGCTGTGATTACTTTATGACTTTTCTGGCATACTTACTCTAGGTATGTGTGATAAAAATAGTTTTTTCTAGTAATGAATTTGAAGGGCAGTGATGTGTCTAGATCTTTTCTATCCTTTTTTTTTCACCTGTACAGATGCAGTGATCTTCCTATATTTCTGCAAAGCCCTGTCAATACCTTCAATTAGAACAAGGAGAGAAACATGTGTGGCAGTTTGTAATCAAATGTTTACCGTGTTTTTGGAATATATTTGCAGATTTTGACCCTGAGACTGCTGAGCAAATATATATGACCTAAAGTAGGTAAACTTAGTGGTGTTATAATGCCTAAACATTAAGATGGGAACAGAATTCAGAAATCCTGGCTCTCAGGTTAGCATTCAACCACCCCAGGGTGCTACTTTTCACTGGTTTGGGCTTTTATTCTGACAGGCAATCCAGGTGTTAATCTCTGGGAAATAACTTGCAACTGAGGCATTCTTCTTTTGATTAAAATCCAGAATAATCAGGAGCAGTTTGTAGAAATTGATCTTGTCCGTCAGTCTTCATAGCGCCAAATTTCATCAATGCACACAAGAAAAGCTGGAGATGAAAACATCTCTGGAGTATGGAAACAGTTGAGATCCTCCAGTGGCATAGATTAAGTTTTGCCTTTAATTTCTATGTTACCTTGTCTGTCAATACCATTAAGGCTCCTTCTCTGTATTCACTGATATTCTTGTGTAGTTTCAGCACAATATTGCCTTGCATGTGACTTGTTTAGATGAGGAATAGTGAAACGTGTATCTTATAGGTACATAAATGAGCTGGCCCTTCTGCTAACAGATACTCGCTTGTACTAAGTTGTTAGCAGTAACACTTGCTTTCTTCTGTGAAAATCCTCAGCTCTGTTTATGCATGTGGTTAGTGAAGTGCAACTCCCTTATCTGAATAGTGCAGATGTAGCTAGAAGAATGATATGCTTCCCTCTAAAAGAGACCTTTTCCTTTTTTCTTTTCCTTCAGAAAACTCGTTCTTTTTGAAACTGAGGCGGTTTATTTTATTAATGTTAATAGCCACAAAAGGTCTGTGCAGAGACAGGATGGGTTGCTGTACACTTGTGTGGGCAGCTCTGTTAGAATTCATGGTGCTTCATCCTTTACAAGAGTCTGCTCTAGAAAGCTATGGCTTGGTATGCAGATAAGCCATGCAAACTGCCAGGCCAAATTTTAATTCCCTTTTTTCTTTTTTTTTTTTTTTTTTTTCTTTTTTTTAATCCCAGAATAATGTGTTGTGTGGAAAGCTCCTGCTTTGAAAGGTTTGGGGTTCCTTTTCCTCTCTTAATTTAATCACAAACTTCAGAAGAGCTGCTGCTTATCATCAGTGCAGCTTTGGTTGTCATGAAAAGGTTAAGGTGGTACTGCCATTGAAGGCAAAAGGCCGTTTCTGGATGCTGTGGTGCAGCCACCACTGAAGCTAATGTCTTTTGAGGTGCTACCCTTTGTGTCCTCCTGGATCTCACTCCGGAGCCACTAGTTCTTGCAATGTGTCACATGGAAAGCCAAATACAAGTGTGTAGGCAGTAATTGTCTGTATTGTGACACCCACATATCTGTACAGATCTGATCTGAATTTTCTGCTTGTCTGCTGTATTCTGTAAGGCAAATTACTGAGTCTCTGTATTGCAGGGGATGATGTGCTGCACATCAGCAAAATAGGCCCTTCTGATTTGCAATCTGCATGTCAGTTTTAAATAGAAAGGCTCAGCTCATTGCCACTACATTATGGGAGTTAAATTATTGCAGAGTCTGGCTCAAAGCCTTTAGGGAAGCTAAGGGAGCACAGAGGACTAAACACCATTTTTGCTGCCAATGCTGTTTAAATAGCTTGAGTTGATGCAGGGAAAGATTTCAGAGTTAAGGGTTGAGGAATCTTTCCTGAATGCAGTGGAGCTGCTCTGTAGAAGTCACTGCAATAGCACGCTGCAAACATGCTGTTCAGCACCAGGAAATTTCCCGGAAAGCAATCAGACCTGCCCTTCCTAATCCTCATCTCCTAAATGTCTACTCAGTGGTCGATGCGACCATATGTGCTTAGCTGTTGTGCCCAGCACGAGTGGCACTCAGGTGCTCGGCTATCCCACCCGTCTTAGCAGCAGGGTCACACGCTGCCCGTGACCTGGAAGATGTGAAGGAGGACTTGGGACTGTCACAGAATGTTGTTTCCTCAGCAATGAATGGGCACAACAGATCTTAAGTAAATAAAATATGATTGGACAGGTGCCTAAAGATGTGGATGCAGAACTATTTTTATTAAAAATTGTTTAGTTCTGGTACAAAGCTCTTAAGGAGAGTCTTGCTCCCATGGTTCTGCTGGTAGTGAGGTGCTTGAACTGGTTAGGTGGTTTAGCTGCTTTTGAACATCTCTGAAAGTCAGGCCCATAGCCCCATTCAATTTTTAGTTGCCTTTGCTCCCTAAAAGAATGAATGCTAGGAGGAGTATATTGAAAATACAGACTCCTGTTCCTCAATCTTTACAAGTGTGGATTGCAGGATATTTTTGAAGCCTAACAGTTGCACTGCAGTGTTCTTTGATGGCTTTATGGAGCGTTAAAGCTTCCCCATAACATGCCTTGAGCAGAGATCGCTGCGATGTGGACACAAACAGCGTGCGGTTCCGCCCCGTGGCCTGTCGCTGTTATTGATGCCTCAGCAAAGCACGGGCTGTACTGGGAAGCAGTCTTGTTTTTGGTTCTTCATGGTAGGATGCCCTTATTTTCCATATACAAAGTACAGTGTGTATGCAGGTATTCACTCTTGTTTGTATATGATGGATGATATACCTCTAGAAAAGCAGTGTTTATTTTGGGTTTGATATGAGATTGGATTGTGTTTGCAAAAGTAGCTCCTTTTTGTGTTTTTAGTTGTGTGTCTGATGACAAAATAGAATCCTGTCAAATGCCTCTAAACCTTCTTTGTAGAACAAGGGTGTATGGTACATCGGTAATGGAGCGGAAGAATGAAAAATAAAATATACTTGAAAGCAGATAAAGCCTTGGGTTGCGTAAACAGACATTTCTGATCTCCTGCTTTTTAACTTGAACAAACAAAAACCAGGTATAATCCCTTTTTTTTTTTTTTTCTCCATCAAAAAGGGCAGCTGTTGAGAGAAGTAACACAGCTGTCATCTACCTGAACTTTACAGAAGTTTTCATGTCTGTTCTCAGGCAATGCTTGTGTCTTCTAAAGAACCCTAGGTTATCACTGTCAGTATGGTTTAATGTGTCATGTAGCTTTCTTTGAAATCATGAATGAGTGGTCAGGAAAAGTCACTTTAGAAATTCTGTAAGGAATTCAATCATTTGCTTCTCTGTGGGTTATTTTTATTTTAGTGAATAATATTGATTAATAGCCAAATATATAAGTATTTATGTGTTTATTAACTTAGTATATGGGCATTAAAAAAATCAGAATATGACAAGACTTGACAAAGTGCTTTAATGAGTCATTGTTTGCAAAGATACTTATTCAAAAAATGGGTATATTGTAAACTTCATTGAGGAGGGCTGATATAAAAAACAAATAAACCCCCAAATTGAATTCAAATCCCACAATTTTATTTTAATCCATCTCTGTATTCCAGCTAGGAGGAGCACTGCCAGTGACCACACAGTACCAGCGACTGTCGTGGTTAAGGGGAACACGTCTGCGTATCAGTGGAGCAGTCGCTCATCCAGAACACACTGTTAAATGAATTGGAAACAATTAACTAGAAAGTTCATAATATTCCAAATAATACTGCATGCAGCAAGGCTGAGTGAGATGCAGATGTCATCTGTTGCTAAACAAATGAAATAATTACTCAGGTATGCAAAAACCTGATTCTTTTCCTAAAGAACGAGTCTGAAATCGGGCTGACAGCTCACCTCAGATCCTGATAATTGCAGTGTTCCTCATATCAGGTTGTTCTGGAGAGTAGTGAGTGAGGCTGTATTGATTTCCTTTCTGAACAAAAATGGAACTAATTATCTACAGCCTCTGTAAGGCACTAGATAAATGTTAAATTTTAGGGGGAGCTAGAATAATATTAAGGTGAAGAAGGGCAACTGAGAAAAAGTATATTCTAATGAACCCGTTTTTCAGGCTTTAGTGGATTTCTTGGCTCTGGACAAATACACAGCAGAACTTTTGAAAATTGAATCAAATGTACACACGTTTGCAGATACTTTCAGTATTTGTTTGATTTTTGCTGCTTTGAGTAGGATGAGTTACCGCCTGATAGACCAATTTCAGTAGAATGCTCTGCATTATTTTTGATGATTGTCATAATTTTTGTAGTGTCTATGCAACATAGACTTCTGTGAAATAAATTAATCTATAGTGTTGTATAATCCATAGTGTTGAGTAAAGCAGAAGAGTTTCAGAAACAATTCAGTGTCTCTGAACAGAACACTTTCCTGTGAGTTTAGAGGTCATTTCATGTCCATGCAGCTGGAGAACAGTAACAACCTGGGATTCATAAGGCTAAATGAGTAGTCTCGAGCCATCTTGTTAATTAATGGAAGAGATGCCAACCTCTTTTCCTAACCATTTCTACAGCTTCTTCGCTAAGCATAGTGAAATCTGAAGTGTCGAAGCTGTGAAGGTCAAGTCTAAACCATTGAATGATCTTGTCTTCCTCCTTCCCTATCTGCATGGGCCAAAGTACCTGTGATGCCCAGCAGTTGTCTCGGAGCTTTGAGGAAGTGTCCCTGGGTTATTTATGGAGCGCTGTGTTTCACTGAGGAAAATACACTAACATTTGCTTTCCAGTCCTGCAGGCATTGTCAGCTGTATTTAATGCTAAACACATGAAAAACGTCATTGCTTTCAGTGCAAATACTTTTATTCTTAAAAAAAACAAAACAAAACAAAACAAAAAAACCACAGGCCAGAGTATTTGTGGCATCAAGGCTTTACAGAAATACATTAAAAAAAAAAAAAAAAGTCTGAGATTTTTTTCCTAGTAGTGTGAACTGCTTTAAAGCTGGTCAGATACGCTGGGAATATTCCTGCAAGGAATCACAGATGCTTTTTATTTCTTATGCAAATCGTTTTGCATATCTAGTAAAGGGGAGGGGAAAAAAAAAAGCCTTTTTAAATTTCATTTTAATGCCGAAATGGTCCTGAAACTGAAAATTGATATGCAGGGAGAGCTTAATTTTAGGCTTTGGTGTTAGCCTCTGGATGAAACATGGGAGCTGCGTTTGCTCATTGTTTTGAGCCTTTCTGGAAAGGTCTCTGAAGGAGCGCTAAGGAAGGTCTGGGCACGCAGCAGGAAGGGGCAGCCTTCCTGCACGTAGGTGCCTTCCCAGCGTGGACCTGGTGGGGTTTTTGGACATGTCTCAATGAAAGGATCGGAGTTTAGGCATCTGCTTGCCTTGCAATATATCGAAATGAGCAAAAAACCTCGCTTCGTTTCATCAGAAGCCAGGTTGCCGTAGAGCCAAATTGCTTGCTTCCTTCTTCCCGAGCAGGAATAAACCTCCCCGTGACCTGGGCCTTGGAAGTCTCTAGCACAGAAGGTCTCAACCCGCCGCAGGAGGTGCGCGGGAGGACGTGTGTGAAGGGGGACGGGGCCGCCACAGCTGCAGGGCGCCCCGGCAGGTGCCCGGAGAGCCTGCGGAGCCCTGCGTGCAGCAGGGCGCCTGCTCTGGCACCTCGCGTTTGTGCCGCTGTGTAACAGCAAGGGTTTCTCACTGTCAGTCCTACCAGGAACCCTGTGCTGCTCTCCTGTGCCCCTCTCTCTCCCCTCACTATTTCTGTCTCCCCTTGCTATTTCTGTCCTCACTGCTAATGGGATGTTTCTCCAAAAAGCTTTTCCAAACTTTTTGGCCGTCACCTCTGCTTTGAACAGCTGAGGGACAAAGTGGGAGAGGCCAGAGTTGCAAAAATGCTCCGCTTGCTGTGTGTCTTTCAGGGATCCGGCTTTGATCCTGGAAATATTTTGTTGCACTGCCTTAAAATACCTCTTCTGATTGTAGTGTATAAAGTGTGAAAGGGATTTATTTTTGCTTAATGCAAGGCTAGGCAGCAAAGTGCTCTCCTCTGTGCCATGTAATGATGAATATCATATAAAACTCTGTTATTGATGCTCTCCTGATGGTGAAAGTGAATACAGAAAGGTTTTTTGTGTTCGCTGACAGACTTTTAAACGTTGGTAAAATATTCCCTGTATATAAAGCTGAAATGGAACTGGTAGAAAAAATGTGTGTGTGTCTGTGTGTGTGTGTGTGTGTATATATATATTTATGAGAGGCAATTACAGGTTTGCACATTGTGCTGAGACATCTGTGGGACACAGTTATTTCTGGTTGTTTTTAATGCCTTTTCAATTCTGATTTTACTTTGCTGACTAAAATAGATGTCTTCATTATATATGCATTGCATTTATTGTTTAAATATGATAATTAGAAGTCAAATCCTCCGCAGAATTTCTGAATCAAAAACGTTTAAGAAATATATAAAAGAAAATGGTAAATGTCTGTTTTCTCAGTTGCCAACTCATGCTAATGTCAAGGTCAGAAAATCCCTGCAGATACGTTTGCTCCCCCAGATCCTGATTAGAATTACAGTTTGACTTGCTGGTATGTGCCTACCATGTCCTCTAGCTAGTTGGAGTGAAATTTAATTTTAAATATATTATAAAAAATATATGAAACTGAATGTGTAAGTGGTGTGTGTGAACTTCAGAAAAGCTGCCCTCCCTTCCAGGGCTGTATTGGATGCTGGGCTGCTTAATTATTTAAAAAATACTGGCTGTACTTAGTTGTTAAATTGAAGTGTACACTGAATTGATCTGACTTAAAGATTGTACTACTAGATTCAGCCTCTGAAAAAAAAGGCTGAAGGATTTATTGCATTATTTTGAAACCAGTAGCGTTGTAATGACCTTGAATTGGGACAGGTTGCAATGAGCTTTAGCCAAGATTGCAGACACACAAAGATGCCGCTTTGTTCACAGTGAAATTCCTAGAATCTGAAGTACATGTTAGTACTTGGTCTCACATTCAGTCTTTTTTCAGTAGAAGGTTATGGTGGCATTTCTGAGTTGATTTGTCATATTGAAACATCCTGGATTGGGATCATAACTCCATGTTTGACCGCGCTTTCCATTCACTGATGTATGTTCAGCCTCTCGACTGGAACATAGTCATTAGATCTCCTCTTGGAGTCCACACAATGATGAGGCTGCTACAATTAAGCTTATTTTAACTATTGATACTTGCAATATCTTGTTTTTCCTCAAAAAAATCCACTTGGTGAAGGAGAACAAATATTCTGACCCTGTTAGGAAATTAAGCTTGTGTGGCAGCCCTGCTCCTTCAACTCGTAGACGATAGGAAAAAAACTTTGCATGTAAGTGTGTGGTTTTGTGAGCTGCTCAAAAGTTCCCTTTTTCTTCCTGAAGAAGATAATGGAAACAGTCTGACAGCTATAGTCACCAACAGAATAAGTTTAAAAATATTTTTGGTGGCTTGCAATATCAGTATTATCAGTCTTGTTTGGTTCAGGTAAGTAACTAATTTGAAAGTGGGTGATAAATAGGCAGATATGGCTACACATTGAGGGTAACTGTAATGCCACATTAATTATGTTAGGAAAAACTTGAATATGTCTGTAAACCATGCTCCATATTGATGCTGATAGAACATTTTCCCTATAGAAACTAAATGAGCACTGCAGCTGGTATATCAGACTGTAAATTAACTTAAGGTATAATTTGTGAAACATTTTCAGATAATTAGTTCTTCCAAATTAGCATACATGCAAGGCATAAATTTTACTATCCACTGGGGAAAAACATGCAAAAAATATGATATTTTGCTTTATATATAATTTTGTTCTTTTGAAATTTGAAATATATAATGACATACAGAGTGTACATTGCAGTAAAAGAAAACAGATGATATAAAATACCTTAAACTGAATGAATGCCTGATTAAACCCAATGCATTAAAATATGTCACTTCCCTTGGTAACATGCTGATGGAGAGGTACTGGGTGGATTTAGATGATTTATTATTTGACCAGAAACACAGTTTATCCAGCAATATTAGATTTCTTTTAAAATTACATTATTTTCTTAAATGTCTTAAAAATGTGCTGAGTGGAGGTTGCATATTTGTAGCTAAGCTTTCTGCTGCCTGTCGATGTGCTGAGTCTGTGAAGTGCTTGTGCCTAACTTCTGCAGACTGTCCCCACTGGCCACGCTTGAGTAAATGATGTTAACTGGACCTTTTGGCAGGCTCTATGTTTCAGATGGCCTCCTTAGAACTTGTTTTGAAACTAAGCCTAGAAAATGCACAGTCTTCCGTCCTCTTAATTGTGCTCCTTAAAATGATAGGTGGTGAAGGAAAACACCTGAAAAAGCAAAGCTGCTGCTTTCCCCAAACAGTACCAGCTGAAGCAGTTATGCCCCTAAACAGGTTGTGGGATTGCGTAGCTTCCCGGAAAGACATGGTTTAAAAATTGGTTTAGGTTTAAAGCTAGTGAGGTCCTTCTTTCTGCTTGTTGTTGACATGCAATCCGGCATGTACTGGAATCTTTCTATGCATGCAACTGAATGGGACCCTTGCGCTCCTAGCAAGGGTTGTAGGCATACAGAAGGTGGTCCAGGGTCATCTTCTGCACCAAAGCTGACGTCTCGGCTCCTCATGTTGCCTCTGCCTCTTCCAGTGGTCATGGCACTCCTGCCTTCCTCCAAGGCTGCTCTTGTTATAGCTGCCATTCATGTGATCCTTTGTGTCTCCTGCATTTCCTGGGTTGTCTTCAGCCACTCATTAGCTCTATTTACCACCTGCTTGCCCATCTGTAGTGGGTGTGGAAGTATGTAAGAGATCCTTAAAAAAGACAAAGTAGCTGTTTCTGGGGCCAGTGTTCAGGAGAAGCTTCTCCTCCAAACATGATTGGGAAACCAGCATCCAAATGTCAGGTCTGGAATTCTTCCATCTCTGCAGCTTTTTCATGTGACAAAGGTGAAAGATAGCCTTGCTTCTCTCCAGATTGCATTTACTGGCTAGTCTTCCCAGCCATGAAATTCCTACCATGATTTTCAGATGTTTGAAGATCTTACTCTATGTATTTTGATAAAATTTTAATATAAATATCGCATCATTATTGGTATATTTTAGGACATTATTCACTTTAGTTCAATATGCTAAAATGAGCACATGTAGGTACAGTAAATGCATTGAGGGAAAATTGGGTACATAACCAAAATGCCATATCTCTATGGCGGAGTGTCCTTATCAGATTCATGGTATTGCTGACTGCAGAGATCTCTGTGCAATACTTATTTTAACACATACTCTATTTTCAGATTCTGTTTGTTTAAAAATCTAGGTCAACCTTGCTTGGCAAACTGGTAGAAAGGATATGCTCTAAGGTGTCATTCTTGCAGATGATAAAGACATTGCCTTTTTATTTTTTTTATACTGGAAATACCGATTTTATTTTTAGATTAGAAAGTTTTGAAAGCTTTGAAAAATAGTAACTTGACAGAGATGTCTCTATTGAATTTTTTTCATGAGTTATGTAAAATCCCAACCTCATTTTTATATTAAAAAATATTGAAAAAACTTTCCCAGAGAAGTTATCCTCCCAGTGGGGAGAATAATTTGAAAGACCAGACTCTCAAGGAATTTACAATCTATAATAATTAATTCTTCCTTTTCCCTACTCTGAGAATATTAAGAACATGTGAACTGCACTTTACAAATAAGATTTTCCTCTTCTTGTACTGTTTTATTGAAATGTTAGCCAAACTTAACGTAAGAATGAGTGCTCTGAAAGTATCACAGACCGAGAGGAACTGTGTGGTACAGAGACTTTGATTTCTATCAGCTGATTTGAAGGAATCAAAGTTATTTTACTATTGGTTGTATTACTCATTTGCATCACAGTTAAAGGAAATACTGGGATATGTCTCACAGAGTGTTTTTTACTTTGAGGTTCAATTTTATTTATTTTATATATATATATATATTGTCATCCAAAGTAAGATTTAACCAAGTATTTTTCTTGAAAAAACCCATGCCAATAGGCACAAAGTGAAAGTGTTGCTAAGAAATTTCTGTGTGGGGAGAAAATGTTGATTGTATTCCCAACCATTGTTAATGCCAACATTTTTGAGCAGTATATTTTTGAAGTGAGTGCATTCTTCAATTCTCTTTAGAAAGTGCTTTTCTACACAACTTTCTGGTTGGAAGGATCAAGTGAGTTTCCACGTTCTCGGCCATCCTTCATTTTTCTCTGTCCAGTTGCTTTTGCCTCATGGAAAGGTTCTTACTTGACTTGTTTGTTCTTGGTTGTATTTTCCCTTCCTTTTCTTTCTCCTTTAAGTTTTTTATGGATCAACAGATGTTCATGAAAACAGGATATTTCTTTTTAAGTGTTCTCTCTGCTCCTGCAGTTCTTCCCCACTTGAACTCAACATCTTCTCTGTAGTATAACAGTCATTTGCAGAAACCAACTGTGGCTTCAAATGAGGCATAAGCAGAAGAGCAGATGAACACTAAAAGAAGCATAGATCACATTTTCATGCAAATATACCACAAATAAGCTATGGGAACAGCTCTCTTGAGAATAAACACTAGTTGGCAGAATTAGCATCTAAATGAAACTCTCTTCTATTTTTTCTGGGAGGTTATTTGTTACTTGTACTTTAATGCTGCCCAGTTTGGTACAATTTCATTTGCTATGGGTATTACAGCGTTAAGTGATACAGTACTTGGTACTGGGGGCAGTTTGAGGAGGTTCAGCTTTTGGGCATCTCTTGTGTTCTGCATCCCACTGCCTTCTCCCACATTTTAAGTCCTGTGTGCATGAGGATGTGCTTACGTTCTCTGGGCCTAGAACATTTTTGGAAAGTCTGTGCTACAGTGCAGCTTGATTTCATTTCAGTTGGTTGATCTTGAACTTTTTCAGTCCTTGCAGAAAATGTTAAAGTGAAGCAGAGCCTTGAATTTCTGCTTTGATTTGAAAGAGCCTCAGAAGAAATAGTAAGCTAGAAATCCCTATTACTGCCTCAGGTAGTGTATTCTGCCTATTTCTAATCAGACTTACATGAAAGTCCTTTCAAATAGCCTTTGAAGACAGAGCTGAAGCAATTGATACATTCACTTCTCCCCCGTGAAAATGACCTTTTGCAGGGGCTGAGACATTTCCATCAGTATATATTTTCCCATTAAGCCTTTTTTTTTCTTCTTTTTTTTTTTTTTCTTTTTAAAGGGTAGCTTCTCATGTGCTTTGAAGTTCAGGTGGAAGTGAAAGTTAGTTTTCAGGATCTCCCTAACATTATCCAAATTTTGGTAGTTAAATAGTGCCTAATGATCTTTCCTACTTGAAACTCCTCAGGCTCTTGAATAAGAAAGTATATGAACTATTTTGGTATTTCCTCCCAATAAAAAAAAATGTTTTATTTTTCTTGTTTCCTTCTCCCTGGGTGAAGGCAGGATGAAGTCTTACTGGAGGAAGTCTTATTTGGCTCATTACAGTCTGAATAATGAGCACATATCATTGCTTTAATTTGAGAGCAATTTAGAGAATGTGCTTGATTGGGAAGGACATTTTTGCTAACAAAATTTGTAACAGACATTTATTTTGCAGTAAACCCTGGACTTACAGCAGAGCCCCTATAGAAGGGCTTGCTGAATGCTACTGAGCAGTGTGAAGCCAATTCTAATGTCAGCTCTTTGAGATATGGTTTGGGTTAAGTTTGGGGTTAGACAACTGAGTTGTGAATGCCAGCAGGTGAGTCCTTGTGCAAAATCAGCTGTTTGACAAAGTTTGAGGGTGTTTGAGAGCCATAGGCCATAAGCAGCCTGGAGATGTGGCGTACAGAGGAATGAGTGTTAAGGCAAGCAGCAGGTCAAAATCTTCACCACTTTATTCAGTAGAAGCAATACCTATTTCCTTCATTTGACAAGAGGTGAATACAAGGTGAGAAGAGACTCAGAGAAAGGCTTTCAAGTAAGGAAAGGTCTGAGGATTTTTTGCTTGAAAATTGCAATAAATGTGTTAGAAAATCTTCATGGGTAGCGTCTGCACTGTATTGACTAAACTAGAAACAGGTTTCAACTGCACCTCTGTGTTGTCTGGGAACTGACTGACTAGAAAAGCCCTAATGGCAGCTCCCAGCAGCCTGAGCTCTCACGTGTCAGTCCAAGCATATCAACAAACCTTCTGCTTGAGCATTAGCAAATGACCTCTGGAATGCAGTATTCATGATTGCAGAAATGCCACCATTTTATGAAAAGATGTTTCCAGAGTACTAGGATGGGCACAATGCTATTCCTTTCTCCTAGGCCATTCATGTTGTTCCAGAGTTGAAGGACAGGCTGTGATGATTAGAAGGGTGGACCCTTGGGATGTACTGCCAGGAGAATATTGCCTTTTAGTCCTGTGTTTTCCTTGCTATGTTCTGAGGGCAAGTTTGATCGGTGTGTTGTAAAAAGTGATAGCTTAAAATATTCATTTGGTTTAGGTCAAGAAACCTGTCTCCCTAAAAATGATGCTACTTCATACAGCTTTTAAAGCATTATTTTCCACCTATTAACCTCTTATTCCTCATAAGTGATAATCCTAATTTCTCTGTTCAAGAGGCAAGATGTTAATTTAGTTAGGAAGTTATATTTTGGGTGTTGTACTTTGGCTTTAGAAAGTTAATGGAATTTATGCAAAATTTCTTGATTGCCTGAATAAATGTTTTCCCAAGGAAATAAACATTGATCTTAATCTCCATGTTTAAATTTGTAATGCTTTTAGCAATATACATCTACATGCATTTTTCATTCATTGCCTTTTAATTGGAAGGTTCATTGAGAATTCTTCTTACAATGCATTCCTTATAGGTATACCTCATAACACTTATTTTCTCTATTTCATAATTACTCAAAATTAATTAGTTAGTCCTATCTGTGGCAAAGCAAAAATGAAATTCTGAGCATACCTTATACTTTATTTCTCAGAGTAAATTATCAATAGGAACTACTTCGATAAAGGCTGCTAATTGCATGGCCTTGCTCAAGAATGTCTGTTAGGTCTACTTCAGACCTAGGAATGAGTAGATAAAATATTAAGAAGTGACGCAAGTTCTCAGATGCATGTGACCTCTTCAACATCCTTGGTGTCATAGCTAGCTGAATGCAAATGATGTTTGAAATTCCTACAGAGGATGCTGTAGGGGACAAAGCACAGTTCATACTATGGGTCATTACAGAAGTACTGTCTGAACAGTGTGTCTGCATCCTTCTCTCTCATTTAGCTTTTCTCCAGGATGGGCTGTGTTTTTTATACTAGAGCCATCAATGTATAAATAGAAGATCATTATACAAATTAATTCTTGCACAGAATCAAGTCCCAAGTCACTGTTAATTTCCTACTGGCATAAGTTTGTTCCTTGGATTTATGAGTTTAAATGAAAACAGAATAAATATGGAAAAAGGTAAGAAAATTGTCCTCTCTTTTTTCCATATCTGCTTTTTTTTTTTGATTCTACTTTGGAAAAGTAAGGAATTTATGCATTTTGGGGTCATTTCCTGGTGAAGTGGTGGGGGTTTTTTGTTGTTTGTTTGTTTGTTTGTTTGTTTGTTTGTTTTGCAAAGCACTTGAAATAATTTTATAGCAGTTGTGGAGCAAATCTAATGATGAGGAAGATTTAGGTCTTGAATAGAATACCTTAGAATACCTTATAGCAATGCAAAATGAGAGTGGATGTTTTGAACTTCCGCTGGTGCCACAGGGCTTGGGCCTGGAGTGGACCGGCCCTGGCTATGTGACATGGGACTTGTTCTGGGCTTCTGCAGATCCCGGTGTGTTATACCCTGTTTCCAAGCATGTTTTGTTTAAACTTCAGAGTGCCAGGGCCAACAGCGTGAAGGTCAGATAGGGTCAAAGGACAAAGTAACATATGTGTAAAGAGGATCAGGCCATGGATTGAAATGAAGAGAGTAGTTACATGATCAGATAGGTGCACCTTTTATATACAAGGTTGTAGAGTTTCTGTATCTGCCTCAAGGGACGAGATGAATTTTATTCTTTGTTGCAGTAGACTAAAATACCGTCTGGATTTCCTTGGCTTCCAAGCATGCTTTTCGCTCTCATGTTCTCTGCCAGAGAAAGGTCTCCTGTAATACCCAGTATTTTTTTCCCTGAGCAGACTCTGTGCATGGTGTGTTAACTTGATTGCATCTTTAATTAGCATTTTTATATTACCACTTGTGAGGAATTTGCTATAATCCTTGAATTATTTCAGTGACTGCTTTTTTTTTTTTTTTTTTTTTTCCATCTTGTCCAATTTGTCAACATCCTTTAAGAAGGATAGGTTGCATATAGTGTTGCAGTGTCTGTTTCCATATCTGTGTTGTATATAGCAGGTGTTGGATGCTGACAAACTGGGATGTAGCCTGGCAAAAAGGACAAGTCAACAATTTGTCCTTGCATAAAGAAAGCCAAAAACATCTTGGGCTGTGTTAGGAAGGCCATTGCCAGCAGGTTGAAGAAGGTGATCCTTTTCCTATACTTAATCCTGTTTAGGTCACATCAGATCCATTACAAATATGTAAGCTGAATTCTAGACTGGACTCATTTTCATTACTTTTTTGTCAAATTGTTTGGGCGCTTGTTTCAGACTACTGGTGACATGTTCCTCAGGAATGGCACGATGTAAGTTGTTTGTGTTTGAGCATATTGCATGTGTTCATACTTGTGCTCGTATGTGAGAAAGTGAGAGGTAAACAGCCTTCTAAGTCCCTGGTTGGAGCAACCGTTTGAGTTGGGCAAATTGTATTCAAGCCCCAAAGATGCCTGCAGTATTCCAAAATACTATATTATTAGAATATCAGTTAATAAGAAACAAAGATTTCACGAGGCTTATAAAAGTGGATCAGAGAAAAGGGAATATAAAGGAATGTTGAATTCCTACTATTAATACATAATTTTCATCTCTAGACTGAATGAGTGACTCAAAAGTAGACAAGAAAATATTGTGTAACTTAGTGTCATCGACTGCATCAATGAATCCTATTTAATGTTGCAGTTACTGGAGACACCTTGGGGTCCGTGTTGGTGGAATGGTGCCCATCCAGCCTGGAGTCCTGGTCGTGCAGGAGAAGCAGCTCCCCAGACACATCCCTCGTGGCTGATGTAGTTAAAGTGCAGTGCTAGAACCTGACGTTTGAGCTGGATTTCTAGGCATGAAAGGAGCCACCTGAAAGCCCCAATCTGATTAACAAGTGCTACAGAGAATGTTTGTGTCTGTGCTCAACTGAAGGAGGGCTTCCTAGTATCAGAGCAGACTCACTATCCATAAGTACTTTTGTTAAGTCTGGGGTGCTCTGTGCAACAAACAGGCCAAGAATTGCAGCTCCCACCTAGACCTCTCCTCACACCACGGATACTTTTTTAAAGATTTAGTAGTAGAAATTTGACCTGAAGATTTGTTCCTGCAGCTGTCCCTAACTTTCACACAAGTTTCTGTCAGAGTTGTAGAAGATAGCAAGCAACGTGGCAGGACCTTTGTTTTCCTTCATCCCTCTCCTGACATGCAGAACTGGAGAAAGGAGAAGTGTACAGCGACGATGGGTCAGTGATGTGCTGCTCTTCAGCAGTAAGAAGATGCACAGAAAGCTGGAATTATTTGATGGGTTAAACATGTGGTGTAGTCATGTAGATGGCTAAGGGCAAGAAGGTTAAGCTTTCTAAGCACTCCTGAAGATGAATTTGCCAGATACCTGCTGTTTGCTTTCTATTTTATGGAAGTGGGTCAGGAAGCAACTGAAGGCTGTCTTCCGTGCTTGGCATTTATTACTTTTAGTCACTTTTTGTTCCTTTTACCGATGGCTTTTACACACTGACAGTGTTGAAAGCTGCCTTGAAGATATTTGCATTTGAATCAATCAAAATATGGCTATTCAGGGGGAAGGCCAGGTCGTATAAAAGTTGAGACATTCCCTCAATGAGACAGTTCTTTCTCTGAAATAAACCAATAATGCATTTTCTTGACAGATTAAAGTGACAGATAAAATTCCCAAGGCACAGTCATCTTATGTGAGTTCAACAGACTGTGGACGTAAATGGCCTTCCTTTATGCCTACATCTGCCCTCAGGATAATTTGGTTTTCTTGAGCTATGAAGGCTGAAGCGACAATCCTTATGTATCATTAGTTTTAAAGTAAAGGTGAGAACTCATGAAAAGGTTTGCAGATGTGTTGTGTTAGAGCAACAGTGATGCTGGTTAGTTGATTCATGCGGGAATCTTACACTATGGTTTCAACACATATGATACATGAGCAAAGGCAGAGGAAAAAACTGATTGCAAGACAGATCTATATGGCTACAACATCTTAGCTTTACCATGGGATGGAACAGAACTGATGTGAAATTGGAGAATTGTCTATTTTTTTACAAATTACAACATTACATTATAATTACAAATTAGCTTGTGGGTGAGCTCCAAGTTATCCAGAACCTGTACCCAACCTATCCAGGAGTGCTGTAGCACTCTGCTAAAATAGATTGGAGCTGGATAGGAAATCTTTGTGGACATGGCAGTGACCACAGTATCTCTCTCTGAGAATTCTGGAATTTCATTTGAAGCAGTGGCAAAAGCTGAAGTATCTTAAGACAATTGCACATTTTGTATTTAGCTCATTTTCTAAAAGTACCTGTGGAATATAGCAATAACGTTTCTTTTTTTCCTGTCTTAGCATGCGGTAACAATTTTGGCATGGATGAAACTAATTGTAAAATTTGGCATCATTCAGCAAAGATTAAGGGGTGGCACTTGAAAATTTAAAAGAAACATAGGGGAATTCAGTGCACAAAACATCAAAACACAAATGTTTTGTCTAATACATCTGTACTGCACTGATGTCTTCAAGCCTAAATAGGCAGCGTAACCAGCAGTGTTCATGTAAACACCTGAATTCACCATTGGTTGTCAGGGCTTTGCTTACTGGATAGATGGAATTATTCTGTGGCTACATCAGAGTCTGGAATTAAAGGGCACCATTTCCAGACTAATTTTTAAAAAGAAGTTTTATGATGATGCTATTTTTCTGAAATAATCTCGTTTTCAGTTAGTGGACTGCAGGCTTCCCTAGTGATCTAGCTCCTTTATGCTCCATTTTAGTTTTAGCATCACGAAGTATTTTTGTACATGAACTACACTAGGATTCCTTCTGCTTATCTTAATGTTGGGGGAAAAAAGGTCAATGCATCAGTTGAACCTTTTTGAAAATATGTTATTAACTTTGTTTTCGCATTCATTTTCTGCCAAGCAGATTAATATTTTCAATAATGCTTCTTGTTAGCAGGGATAAACAGCCACTTTTTTTCCAAGAGTAACTGCTTGCTGTTGCACAAGAGGCTTAAATGCTGTTCCCTGCCGTGGGGAATTTGTTTCCTTCTCTTTTTCTTTTCTTTTTGTGCTTGTTCTGCCCTTCCAAGCTAGCGACTTGATTTTGCTGTGTACACTCTCTGGTTTGGAGCTATCCTAATAGTAATCTTTCTGCTTCTCTGACAGAGCATTTATTCTTATTCTAAACACCCTTGATTTTAAATGGAAAATGAAAATACAGGTTCCTGATACTTACTAGCTGATTGTTGTAATTCACCAGACTGATGTGCCCTATCA
Source organism: Tinamus guttatus (assembly GCF_059628265.1). Classification (NCBI taxonomy): domain Eukaryota; kingdom Metazoa; phylum Chordata; class Aves; order Tinamiformes; family Tinamidae; genus Tinamus; species Tinamus guttatus. The sequence goes on from NW_028288845.1 coordinate 2,438,135, forward strand.
GTTATTAAGTAAACCTAAATGTTGGCAAGATGTGCCCCATCAGTTATTAAGTAATTCTAAACGTTGGCAATACTGCTTGCATGCAGTCACGATCCAGGAAAGCTTTAACTCGCTGCAAATCAGTCCCAACTGTGTGAGTGCACATAGTGATAATAGTTTTAATTTAAATTCCCTTGGGCTATGTTGTGGCAACTGCCTAGTGTTAGCAGTGGGCATAAACAGAATTACAGATACCTGCAGGCAGTAATAAGAGCGCTGCCACAGCCTTTGTTCAAATCGCCCTTCAAGGGAAAATATGACATTAGTCACTTGTGAAAAGTGTGGGCTTTTTTCCTTTCTAGTTGGTATATGCCACCAAGAAGGGAAATTAAGCAGTTTGACAGAAAACAAAGACAGTGCAAAGATGACAGGGCAAAGAAAGTAGCTTGGTTGAGTAAGATAGACTCCAAGGCTATTGACTAAAGCCAGAGATGCCTAAAGAATTAAGGTGGTTTGGAAGTATCTGCACGCCCCTGGCAAGGCCTGGCTTTCGTGCACTGCTCCCAGCTTGAAGGTGGCCCCTTCTTCAAGCAGTAACAGAAGCCTCATTTGTTTCCTCCTGTGGCCAGATGGCCACGTGTCCTGGGTTGGCTTTCCACCTGTCGGAATGTATGAGGGTGATTCTGTTTGAAAAAATAGATCAGGCAAGATGCTCACTGTGCTGTTCTCTTATGTATTTACACAGCCTTACAGCAAGGCTGTGTTGTGGCTGTAAAGCAGCAATTGCTGCCTGGATGGAGGTTTTGTTACAACAGCACCAAGGTACCGGCAGCGCTGTTCTGCGGATTTACCGAAGCCGCTGGAATAGAGAAACGCTAACGAGACCGGAGCTGTGTGTTGTGCCTGGACTGTGCATCAAAGCATGCACTAACCCGGGGGGGAAAATAGCAGCCGGAGCGCCTCGGCAGCGCTGCGGAGGGGCCAGCAGGCTGCCGGCAGGAGCTGAGGAGGCAACTCCCGCTCACCCTTGAGCAGGTCCAGGGCTGCTCCCGGGAGCTGCCTTGGGCAGCTGCAGCTCCCTGGCGTCTCCGAAAGGACCTCATGAGCTTCTGGGTGGGGGCACGAGGGAAGGCACCCACGGCCTGTCGACTCCTATTAATTTCTTCAAGGTAGCAAGCCTTGCATGTAAAACATCATCCGGTTTTCCAGTGGTGCCTCTCGTGCCATTCCCACAGGCCCCATGAGCACATATAGCCCGACCAGGCTATAACATCTGCATCCGTAGACTCTGCTTTTCAAAAATAGGTCGTCTGGCCTTATGGTGCTGTATTCCACAGGTCAGCACGCACTGGTGAGACGTTGTGTATCCTGGGCACGCTGATGTGTCGTTCCTGGGCCTCTTTAGTCACGTCTCTCTGAGAATCAGCAAACCGTAGGTAGTATTGCAGCCCGGCTTGGTATGGGAGGGGAGGGCACAAATCTGTAAATAGCAAAGATATGCTCAGCTCCTCTGGCTGATAGGGAGGCATTTGTTGGGAAGGAAAGTGCTCGGAGAATTTTGTGTTTCGAGGCTGAAAGCAGGACTGTGCTACTGAGAAATAACTAGTAGTTCACAATATTTCACAGAAGGTGGGTAAATGAATACCACTTGTGCACCCAGGACCCGAAGGGATCTTGATCAATTCAAGTCTTAATATGAGTTGTTACAAGCACTTACCTTCTGCTAGGGGGGAAAAAAAAATAGCTATAGAAAATTACTGCAAACAGGCAGGTTGTATGCATGTTATGAATCTTAAGGACAGAACATTTCTCCTGCAGTTCATAATAATATGGCTGTACTATTCCACAGTGTGGGATAATATCTTCTATTGCTATGGAAAGAAGGCTGTTACAGCTTTCTGAAAAATGGTCTTAATATTAGGATGGAAACAGTCACAGGTTTCTTGTTCTCATTTTGAGCATATTTAATGAATGATTTTTAAATTTCTTTTCCTCAATTAAATCATATTCAATTCATATAGCAGTTCTGGGTAGCCCTGAGTTCCCACAGAGCCTTCAGCACCTGGCAGGAACGAGCCCTTAGCTTTGAAGTCCCTTTTTTGTTTGGCTTTAAAAGAGTTCAGAAAGGCTTTGGTTGATACTCTGTAAGACTTGGGGCTGAGTTTCTCTATGAAACCAGAAGAAAAATAGAAGGGCAGCGAAGCCGTGGAAACGGTAGAGGACTTCTCTTAAAATGCAATTATCTGCTAGGGAGCAAGAAACAAGAGGAGAATAATTGAATGGGACAGTACAGAAAATCCATCTCTGCAGTGTATGGAGCAGGACATATTTCAGCGATGTTGCTGTGCACGGCTGTTGCTCGAGCGTTGTTATTTATCTGTTGGCTACTTGCTTCTGACATTATCACTAAATTGGTACCACAGTTTGTTGTCCATCGTCCATCATGGCTCATTGTTCATCAGAGCTCTTGTCCAGTATTCATTTGAAGATAGAGCATCTCCTACCTGGGTTCCTACTTGGAGAGCACAATAAACCAAAGAAAGTAAAGTTGTTTTGTAAAGTAACTTACGTTCAAGAAACTGAAAAGTGTTTGGAATGACTTTTTAAATAATTAGCTCACTTAGATCAGTAAGGTCCTGAGTGAAAAGGAGATCTCATTGCTGGCTGCTTTGGAAGTGTGTGTTCAGGAAGGAGAAGATGGTTTAAAGAGATTGGGCACGTAGTGCGGGGAGCTCCAAAGCGAGCAGCTTGGAAATGGTGAAGCCACCCGGTGGGTGAGCAGCGGTCAGTGCTCAGAGAGGCCGTGTTGGATCGGGGCTTGTCACTGAGCTTCGCTCTTGCTATCACCTGGGAGGTGGGGCTGGTTTGTGCCAGAGGCAAACTGCTGTTACTGCGGAATCGCTTGTCATCGTCTTGCCGTGCAGGATATTGAGGATTTGGAGAGATCTAGTGTGAGCCGTTGACGCTTGTACTGAAGCACGTATATTCTCTGTGAAAAACATTATTAGTTCTGTGGTCTCACTATGCTTGTTTAAGAGTTGCCAGATACGTTTGTTATGTTTTACACCATCAGCGGTGTTTCTGGGCATGTTAAATGGTAGCACCATAGAATGAAGTAGTAAAACAGTGTCTCTAAAAGCTGCAAGTATGAGGAACAGCAGACTTTACAAATGAGGTCAATCTTTAATAAGCTGCATTACAGGTGCCTGGGGCACAGCACGGGTATGAGTGCCGCTGTCAGGGTGCTTGAAGCTGGTTTTATGGTGCAGAGTGGAGCTAATAAACCACTCCGAATTGCTGATGGAGTCAAGTATCCTGAGATGTTTTCACTGTGCTGACAGGGTTGGGTACGAAGATGGATTTGACTCTCCATATAGACTGTTTTGCTTGGATTTAGCCCAGCAGCTGCCAGATAGGGTAGCAGAGCTGATGGCAGTGGCTGTCCGGGGCTGGAAGGGAGCAATACCTGCAGCCATCGTGGGTGTCAGACGCGTTCATGGGGCAAGAGAGGCTCCTGGCCCAATGAAACTCTTTGGAGCCTGCAAAGAAGCAGGCAGCTTCTTTGCTGCAAAGAAGCTAGAGCAGCCAACACCTACTGTAGGCCCCAGGTTTATCCTTTGGGAAAACCTCAGTTAGAGGACAGACTGTGATCAGCCGCTGCTTCTGAGCAGCCGCCTTTGGGGACAGTAACTGTAAGCGCCTTCTCTTGTCCTCCCTGTTGCTTGGGCTCATGAGACGCTGCAGGAGCATAGGTGCTTCTGGAAGTGAGTTTTTTCTTACGTTTTGCAAATTTTGCTTCATAATTCGCTTCCCAGAACATTGTTTTATTATGGTAGATTCATAGTAGTCAGTCTTATATAGATATTAAAATGTGACATTTAAATGTGAAGCAAAATATCACTGTGTAGTATTGTTGGCAGCACTGACTTTTTAATAAGGTTGTACATAACACCGTGACTGTCTTGTTACTGACGGCTGGAAAACAGAGAGACAGGGAGTCGTCAACTTTTTCAGCAGAGTTACTTGTTTCATTGAATTTTTCTGAAGGTTCTTGCCTGGCCCCCAGCTGCATGTGTATGTGCAATCCAAATGCAACACAAATTTAGGAAAAATAATGATGCTTGTGGTGGGGGAGGGAGTGGAGACTGGTGGGTACATTCATTACCACTTGCTTGGCATTTTAGCAAAAAGGAAAAGTACCAGATGGAAAATAAATTGATTGTAGGTTAGCTAAGCAAAAATCCTGGTAGCAGATCTTGAGGGTTTAGCAGAATAAGACATAAGTCTTTGTATTGCTAGTAAAATGTGTCTTTTTTGAAAATAGTTTCAAAGGAAGTGCAGTGAAGTAACCCTGCCTTGAGTATTTTGAATGATGTAAAGGTTTCTGATCCCCTTATCTGTTTAGTTAAATGAATTTGACTGCGAAAAATGAATTTGCTTTGAAAAGTGCTTTAAAACAAATTCTAGTGAGCAGAATGTAGTTTGTATTAAGTATATAGTTCTGAATACAAATCATCCAATTCTTCTCCATCAGGATTTGATTTTTGTTAGTATATTTCTTTGGTATACTTATTATTAGATGTTCTGCTGTACTCATGATTTAAATGAAGATATTAAGTATCCATTACGAAGAAAATAAAGATATGGACTAGGAAAAAATTGAACTACATGTGATGGATTAGGAAACCTGCCTCCCTCTTCAAAAGTTTTTCTATGGGTTAGAAAAAAATAAACTGTATGTGATGACCTAAACGTCTATGCAGGAGGTCTGTTTCTTTTTCATTCTGACCTGGTGCTGTGGAGAGCCAGGAGTAGTTGTTGCTGCTGGTGCGGCCAGGCAGTGCCCAGCCCAGCAGGCCCGTGAGCAGGATAATGAGGAATCCCAGTGGACCCAAAAACATCAGAAAGCAAATGCATTTTTTCTCTTGCAAGTGCAGACATACAGTGTCGCAGTAGCCTTAAGGATTTCAGCTATTTCTCTCTGTCTTTTTTCACTATGTATTTTTTTTTTTTAAATAAGTGAAGGAATTTGTCTAAGGACTAAGAGCCAGAGTTGTAGCATACCATGCAGGCTTTCTGTTCTAAAAATGCAAATTATCATTAGCTTACACAAAAGTGCAAACTGTAAATATGCATTATCTTTGGAGCGTTTAATAGGGTAGTGTCTTGGTTTGGTGAACCTGCAGTGCTTGTCACCCCTGAGCGGTGGGAATATGCCAATAAAAAGCTCATGCAGTGAGCAAGAGTCTGAAAAATATGGCCCTCAGTTGTTCTGCAAAATCTCATCATCAAAGACAAAATGATTTTGTGAAGGACAAAAAGTCTGTTGGGGTTTGCTAGCGTATTTATGTTTCCATCTGGAATATAAATGGTGCTGAAGAGTGTGTCTGCTCGGTTCTTTATGATGCTGCCAGTGTTGAGAACCAGCCAGGCCAAGCAGCAGTTGACTCTGCTGATCCTGGAGGAGAAAACCGCTCCGAAGCTCCGTGTCCTCCACGCGCTCCCTCAGGGGTGGCAGCGGTGCTGGCAGCAGCATGGCCTGGCGGGTCCTGGAAGGCTGCTCCCGGGAGAGCTTCCTGTTAAAGGTGTTACAAAGATCCCAGGATCACACGAGCAGGAGAAGAAAGGCCAGTGCTGAATGGGAAAACGTTGAAGGGAGGTGCTTTACCTATTGGGGTGCCTAAATGGCGCAGGGATTCAGGCACAAGCAGTCGGATATTTGTACTGAAGAAAGGGTGTGTGGAGAGCAGGGAAGCTGGATAGAAGGGGGTGAGAAACGATACCTGCGGGGCTGTGGATGGTAGATTCCCTAAAATACAAAAAATACGCGGATATCCACCTTGAAGTCTCACGCTGGGATGCTGAGGAAAGGCAGAATTCCTGCTAAAATTTGGGCATCAGATTTTTTTTTTTTTCCCTGTTTAAATATTCCCTACAAGAAAATCTCGCCTCACTGCAACAGCCCGGAGAAAAAGAAAATGTAGTTGTCTTTATCTTCTGAAGCTAACTTTTCATATCTCCAGTTAGGAGATAATTCAGAACCACCTGGCATCAGAATCACTTCTCAAAGGCTCCTTTTTTGCTTCATTTTCTGATTTGGTTGCAAAGTGCATATGTGGCTTTTTTGTTTTTTTTTTTGTTTTTGTTTTTTTGGTTTTTTTTTTTTTGAATGCACAGTTTTGCATAAGCAATTAGGCACTTACTGATTTTTTATTTACACAGCTCTGGCAGCCTCCAGAATGTTTGCTATGTACGTTCCTGTGCATTTGCCTGGGGGGATGTGTAGGGATGTATAGTATGTTGATGTTTGTTGTGAGGCCCATGTTGCCTCACAAGAACAGATCTCTTCCAGTCCCATGGCTCTCGCAGTGACATCCGATACAGTGTTCTCTGCTTCTCTCTTCATCTGCTTCTCTTTGCTTCGGCTTGTTCGTTGGGTCTTGCAGCAGAATGAATCTAAAATCCATTTGGCTGCATTTTTTTTTGCAGCTGATCTCTACAGTATTTTGCCACTCTCGTGCTCTCTCAGCTGGCGTCAGCAATAGCCTGTTGTCTGGATGCTTTGTCATTTCAAAATATTTAAAACCTCTTCAACAATAAAGGTTTAGTGTATTATGTCTGGTGGGATTCAGCTAGGGCTCTGTTTTGCTGTGATTTATTTATCCATTTTAATTTGGAGATAGGGATAAGGGCTGGCTTTGCTGCATCTTGTTAAGATGCAAAGCCTTTTATCAGGAGTGGTGGCTCAGGTTGTGCTATGTGCCAAGGTTTAGCATGCGCAAGGATTGTGTCTGCCTGGAGGAGAACTGAAATTCAGCTTCTGTGGAGTATTTGAAAGCTATTTTTGTATTTATGGCTTTGTTTTGTTTCTCCTAATTGTATGTGAACCAATAAAAATAAACAGTTTAGTTTATCAGTGTCAATTTCAGGACAAAGGTGTTCCCCGTGTAATGAATCTCTGCAGTCACTGTAACCTAATGAATTAAAATGTACAGCGTTCACAGAGATTTTCAAGTAGCACCAGCCTTAATTGCCTTGTTAATCTTACAAAATTATGTCCTTTTCTAACTTTTGTTTAGAGTCAGTCAGCATAAAAAGATTCTTTCTGCCGAAATAAGTTCATAGGCAAAGTTCAAGTGAGCAATTAGTGATTACATCTGTTTTTGAGTTATTTGCGCAGCTTGTGGTCACTCGGTTAAAAACCTTTTAAAATTCTGAAATATATCCCCAGGCAGCTCTAACTGTTACTCAAATCTATTGCAGTTTTTGAATTTCTCACCTTTCTGGGACCATCTGTTTCTCTATTCCAAAATTCTGCAAAATTCTTGGCACCCTTGAATGAAGCCCTTGCTTCCTAACATGGAAAAAGTCTTCAGTGAACCTGAAGAGAAGAATTATAGGAGGAGTCTAACTCTGATATTAAAGCTGGCTTCCATTCAGCGACTGTTGCAAAAATGAACGATGTACCTTGAAACACCCAAGTGAAGCACTGTGGGTGTTGTTTGACTCTGCAGTCCCTCAGTTCCCAGACAGCAAATACAAATCCAGTTCAAGAATGCAAGCAAACTTGCTAAAATTGGCGTGCCATTATCGAGGGTCTGTTGTAATCCTAATTCTCTCACTGAACAGACACATATGATGCCTTAAACAGCATCAAGTCTCTATGTTTTAAATTATTCCATGAATAGATTTAAGGAGTCATTCAAAGGTTTTCTCTTTATTCCTGTATTACTGTGCTAGTAACTCTTGAATATGAGTTGAATGCTCTTTGCTTTAATGGTCAGGCTCTTGCTAGATGTTGACTAAATACTAGTATTGTCAATCATAGCTTTCTGGATTTGTTTCATTTTAGAAATTATGGGAATGATAAAAACATTTGAATAAGATGGCATAAACCTGCAGAAGAGTGATGAGAAATCCCCGTGTGGGCTAAAAGTAGTTCAGTAGCTATGCAAACCTTTAAAAAACTGTGTTACTTTTATGAAATCAGAAAAATTAAACTATCTAGAATCTAAAGATGTTCCTCTGACTCGAGGAGTCTGTGAGATTCCCTGAGTCAGGGCATTTATTTGGCAGGGTACAGGTAATTGAAGGATTCCGTGGACTTACGTTACCCAGGTTTTTCCCTCGGAGCCTTTGCCTTCTCTCCCAGAGAGGTGGTGAGCAACATGTTTGCTGAAGGGGCCAGCTATCTCTCTAACAGAAGCTCTGCCTGTAGAGAGTTACTCAACACGGCCCATTTCTAGACATTTGCTGTTATTGTTGGCAACCTTTAATTTTGTTGGAAAAAATTGACTTAAAGATCAGGAAGGTTTTTTGTAAAGTTGTCGAATTTGAGCTATGCACTGCTGGAGCCTATCTTTTCTCTGTGGGTCAGTCAGCTGAATGTGTCTGTTTCTTTTCATTGATTATCCAGGGAATTTAAGGAGACCAGGACCCTAATTTAGCCGCTGAGAGGTGCTCAGTTTGTGCATACACCCTTGCAGCGATGGTGGGAAAGGAAACATGGGCACCTGTAACCCTGTGCCTTGTCACCCAGCGAGCCTGGCCTCTGCAGACTAAGCCTCGCTAGTCTGACCTAGGCCTAGCTAGTCCAGCGGCTGAAATCTGCAGCCTGATGCCTGGTGCTGCCGCCTGGCAAGCGTTCCCATGAGTGCTGCCGCTTGTCTTGGAGATGGTGCGAGCCGCCAGCCCGTGCTGGCTGCACTTGTTCATGTGTGCCCCTGCTTCACTTGGTGACAGCTGCCGTTCCTTCCCGACGCTCCCAACGTGGGCCACCACGTTGCAGCCGTCCTTCGCAGGCTCTGCCAGGCCTGGCTGCTAAAGCAGGGACGTGCTGCGAGCACCCAGCCTGCGGCACCCGTGTCCCTGCAGCTCAGGTGAACCTGTCTGTTGTCGGGCAGCATGACCTGCACTTCTTGTTCAGTGCAAGGGTTTTTTTTTTTTTTTCCTCTTTAGATTTGGAAAAAATGCCCTATCGAAGTGGTGAAGCAGTGCTCTTCTGTAGGAGACACGTGGGGCTGGCTGGATGAGAGAGACTTTCCTTGGCATGACCTGCACGTCTCCAAGACGTGATCCCCCCTCACCTTGTGCTTGCCCTGTGCCTTGGAGACTTGGCCGAGTCTGTTATGTTCCTCGTGGGGGAGGTGGGCTGTCCCTCCTCATGGTCACGGCTTTTCTTGCAGGTCTGCTTGCCTGCTGCTTGTCTATTGGCAGTGCAGTTTGGAGAACAGAGCTCAGCCTGACCCGACACAGCCTCGATGATCACTGCTCCCTCTCCCATCCACCTCCCTCGTTTGCTCTCTGGGGATACAAATGTTCCCAGCAGGACCCTTTGCCTTCCTGGGGGCTTCTCAGGCTTGTCACAAAGATTTTATAAATCAATGTCTTAAGGAATGTTCACTGTACCTTCATCTCCGCTGCCCTGCAGGTGTCACAGACCATAGATGACAGCATTAGCACTTGGCACATTTTTCCCAATCATCTCCTTCCTACTTACCACATTTTGGCGACCTGGGGGGTTTACACAAGTGTACATCTTCCTTTGGAAGAGGCGCTGGTCAGAACAGCAACCCTAGCAGATGAAGTGGAGCCATCTGCAAATTGTGTCTTCTCCTTTGCTTAACCAAGTGTCTTCTCCTTTCCTTAACCTGGAACTTGGTAAGGGAAACGGAGCCCTTTTGTGCTCACCCGCCAGATAAGGGACAAGGTAACAGCTGTATGCATATGTGTACAGACATACACATGTACATATATATACACTTGTTTTATATATAACAGTTGTGTATTTATATTTGTTAGAGTGTGTGTATATACATATAGAAGTTGTGTATATATAGTTGTGGCGTATCTCTATCTATCTGTATATCTTCCTCCCTTGAGCATCCTCTGCAAGTGAATGCCCTGTTTCAGGAGAGAGGTGAGCTCTCCACTTGAGCCTACTGCACTGCAGGAGGATTCAGCAAAATGGGCCGTGTGTGCACGTGCAGACCCTTGGCAATCACCCCAGCCTGCCGAGGGATGCTAAGTATGTCCTTTACAGCAGATTCAGTGCAAGAAACTTTGGAAGGAAATGTGGCTTGAAACAAAAGAGGTGTTTTTTTTTTTTTTCCTGATCTTATTTCAGATCTGGCATGTTTTCTGCTGCTTCCACAGACAGGCGTGTTCATTTCTTGAATTTGTTTGTATTCTTTAGTCTCTAGCTCTTGTTTGTAGTCTCTTATGCAAAATTCAGCCCAGTTGCTAAATTTGTGGCCCTTTTGTTTGCATTTCATTTTCCCATCAAATACTTCTTGCCTCTGTCTTGTAAAATATTCTTAAAAGGCAGAATTAATATTTCATAAGTGTATTCAATGCAGTTAGCATTACAGATCAGCAAAGGCTTTTTAATAGGACTGTGTAAGTGTGGTCAGCGTATCCAAAACCCGTTGAGTACAAAATGCCCTAGGGCTTCAGCAGTCTTTGACTCAAAACGTTTCTGTGCGAATCTAACAGAATTAAAGCTGCTGTGGCCCTGTAATGTGCCTCTCTGTTGGACTGTTAGTGTGCACACTGCTTGGGAAAGAGAAGGCTACATTACAAAGAAAGTTATTATTATCTTAAGATTAAATCCTTGTTGATTATATACGATCTTTACTATGAAAGAAAGGGAAAAAAAGAAGTATTGGCTTTTTTCCTCCATATGCATTAGAATTAAAAAAAAAAAAAAAAGAGCATCAGCCAGATCAGTTTGTAACTACCAAGAGAAGTAGTTTGAAACTACTGAGTTTGTACCTACCCAAAAAGAGCACTTTATGAATTCTGCCTAGACAACACATGCAAAAACTAGATTTTTTTTCTTAGATCATTATTCATATTCATTCATGACATGCTAAAATTAACTAAGACGTAAGTTAAAACTGGCATTAACATGCTCTAGGTTACACTGCTCTATGGAAAATTCAAATTCCCTTTGAAAATGACCGATTAGCTAGGCTTGCTGCTTGGACACTTCTGAGGATCAAGTGACCTATTTCTGTCTCCTAGGTCTAAGATAGATAAGGGGCAGCATAGGAACAGTGCCTGAATTGACAGAACATGCATGAAGGCAGGTAAACTAGAAAAGTAGCCATTGGTGAGGAAGACCAACCAACCCTACCTAAGCAGAAGCGCTCAAGGCTTTCAAGGGTGTAGAGGAGCAGAAGAGAGCTCGTGTGAGCACAGCAGTCCGACCTCAGAAAAGTATATACTGAAGAGTTGAACAAGGGATTAAGGGAGCCAAGACAAAAGTGATTTGACCCCAAAAGGTACAGTTGCCTCAGTATTTGTTAATAGTGGTTTTCCTTTTGGTATGCTTGTTCCTATTGATAAAAGAATTATTAAGTTTGTCTACTGAATAGTGAAAATCTTCCAGCTGGGCATACTCGAAGCTTGGTGGGGCTGGCTTTGGCAAGCTGACAGATGGAAAACTCTTATGAGACAGGACAACTGTATCCTGCCAGGGAATATCTGTTCCTAGCTGGAGTCCTGTTGCTTTCAATCCCTTAACCTGAGAAGGAGGATTAGATCTCTGAGCAATCAAGTTATATTTCATCTTTTCAGTTTGAATGCTATTCTTTCAGCCAAAAACCTTTTCAGTTTAATCTGTGCTGGCATACCTTTTGATACCAAAGAAGCTTAGGAAATATGGACATCAAAAAGAATAGCAAAACACAATATAAAATAAAAATACAGTAATGATTTTTGATCCACACTTTCAAATTTTCTGTATTTTGCTAGCGCTAAAATTTATACCCAGAGGCCCCCATTATAACTTTCTGCAGGACTTTCGTGAGCTGTGGTTACTGAGGATGCCCTTTACTGACATGTCGGTGGTACCCAAAGACTCCCTGAGCGTAAAGAAAGAGAGAAAATAAATAAATAAATAAATAAATAAATGAAAAGAAGAAGGGAAAAAAAAAATCCCCTAAGAGCCAAGCTCCTGCTCAGAAGCAGATGGTTTACTTTAAGGAAATTACCAAAACAGGGATCAACATCGCTGAGCTAAAATTTCTGCAAACACAAACCAAAAGACAACTGCATTCCTAAAGAGTTTCCTACTAAAGACACCTCTAGTTTGTATCCCAGGGAATACGTTACTGCTTGTGCTCCTGTGGCTGCCAATTAAAAGTGTTTGTTGCTCTGCGTGCAGCGAGGCCTGTGTCAGAACAGCCGCGAGGCTCCCCAGCGGGCGCCGCACGTGGGCGACCCGAGTCTAGTGCCGTTCCCGGCACGAACATGCGATCCCGGCCAGTCGTCGTGACTCATCCTCCTCTTTCGGCAAGGAAGGTGCCTGGGTAGTCTCAGTGGTGGAAAGTTTTAATTACACTCAAATTGATTAAATCAAGCTCCAGCAAAGCCCCTGTAATCCTAGAATAGCAGCAGAACGGCACGAATGGGCTTGGAGGATTAGGTCTTTTCTCTCACTTCAGCACCACAACAACCTGTTTGCAGAGACCTCTTGCTTGATAGCAAACGCTGTCCTTCTGTGAGCGTGTGGATTTACGCAGTGCCCGAGGGTGCTGTCAGCTCCATTGACCTCGGGCTGTGGCAGTCCTGAGACAGCCTGGCCGGCTGTCCCCTAAGGACCTGCCATGGGCTCGTGTGTTCTGTGCCTGGCACTGACCCGAGCGCTGCTGGTGAGGGGAGGACACGGGCTGGTGCTGAACGCTGTGTGTGACTGGTGCGGGCAGGGAGGCTGCTCTGCCACATGATCCTGTTCCCATAAGAGAAGTTGTTTTTCTTCTGTTTGTGTCCAAAGTGCCCGTTTTGTGCCCACCAGGGATGCCCATGTGTTTCTGGGACAGGGCACCCGTGGAGCTGAGACTGGCTCAATGTGAGTGCAACCCTTTTAGTAAGGGCTCGTCCTTTGGAGTGGCTCTGCTAGTTTAGCGCTTCAGTCCAGCGGCTGCCCATGTGTCTTGCAAGGGCCTCGGTCCCCTCCGTGGTGTGTAATCCTGCTCGAAATCCTGCTAGGTAGGAGGTGCATCTCTGCAAAGTACTCCGACTTGACTTGGTGCAGTCAGAAGTGTCACAGCAGCTAATTAAATGCTTTCATCTCCATGACTAATGAAAGACTGAGTTACTGTGGAAACATGCCACTGGATTTTACAAACTGTAACTAAAAATAGCAACCTTGTTAAATTTAAAGGTAGTTAAACTTGAATGCAGGAAGTGTCTCACTGTGAGAGCTTTGGAAATGCTTAAGGAGGGCACCGCCCGCTGTACCTTTTGGCATGTTGAAATGTGCAGGTTGCTTCTGCATTGGTTCCTCAGAGCTGTGACCAGAGCATGTTGCTCATGTCCCAGTGACGGTGGATTTCTGTTTGAACAAAGATTGGTTAGGCATGAGGAGGTTTTCTTCAAAGATAGTAGTTCAAGGTGTCACCTGGCAGTGAGCGAATGTTGCTCTATGTGTGCTTGCTTGTCCCTAATGTATCCTTCCTCCTCCGAGGGGCTCCAGGAACCCAAATCCGAGGGTGGGAGCAGTAGCAGTGCTTGGAGGGGTTGCTCTGTGCTCACAGGTCTGTGGCTGCAGTGTGTGTGCACAGTTTCTTTTTAAGAATCAGCTCAGCTTGTCCATCCTATCTGGAAATCTGCTGTTAGCAGTGAACTCATCACCTTGCGCCAACCGACTGCCCCGTTCTCCTGTCTTTTCATATTCTTGTTATCTTCATTTTTGCCAGCTCTGGTTTCTCTTTGTTTCCTTCTCTTTCTCCTGTCTGCAATAACCAAAACTTGCAAACCAGTTCTTTCCTAAAACCCATTTCTGCTATCATTTTTTCTTACAGAAATGTTTTCTGATAAAGTGCTGAAGTGTTAATTTTTATATTACATAGCGCTGATATCAAATGCTCTGTGCAATAACCGTGAAGAGCATTTCTTACTTGTGTGCATGTAGAAACAGTGACTTGCTGTAGCTAAATCTGGCTTCTTGTGAGAATGACTGGTTGTCTGTGCAGGTAGAAAATGGTTTAGAGCTCTAGGGGGAGCGTGGGGTTGGACTAGATAGGGCTATATGCACTCTATCCATAGTGACAGAAAATATGCATCATCCATGCAAATATTGTATAAAGTGGCTGTTTATGACTTTTAAGATGTGCGTTAACAAATATTTATGACATTTATGACGTAAGTCTATATTCTAAGCTTAGCTACTACCTCAGTCTGCGGTCCTAAGCCTATTTGATTAGAAGCAAGGACGGATAAACTTTCTAAACCTGATTATTTGCTGTTATCATTTTAGTTGCCCCCTGAAAAGTCATATTCTGATACCAACTCACAGGCATTGGTGTTAAGGTGGGGTGGTTTTTTTGTTTGCTTGTGGTGTTTTTGTTTTCTTTTGTTTCTGAGTGGACTATTAATGAAAACCACTGTGAAATAAAAATTTAGTTGACATGGAAGATAGCAAAAAAGGGCCAGGATTAGAAGTCAGAAAGGAAAACCTTGGCTCTGTTTACAGTCTGTTCCCTTTTCATATCTTACAAAAAGCAGAGATTCCTGATAGACTCCATTCGCGCCTTATTTAGGAAGAGAAACAGTGAAAAGTTTGAATTTTTTTCTTTCTTTTTTAAATCAGAATTTTTCCTTTAGCTACTGCTTGTTTGAAATAAATATACAACCTAGTTTCTCCTTCTCAATTATCATTTGCTTATTTCTTCTTATGTTTTACCTAGCTAATTTGTTGTTTTGAGATTTACAAGAAACTCTTTTTATGGTTTTCCCACAACAAACACGTTTTCTGGTGGAAGTCACCACTAATTTGGGGTATTTGTCAGCCTGTGTGTAATGTCTGTGTTGCGCCCCAGCTCAGAGATGTGACATTTCTGCAAGTATGTTAATACATTCTGAGTCTCCCAAATCCGCCCACCGAGGGTTTTGCTTCTTCTGCCTGGTGGCCCCAAATGCCCTCAAATCTGTTAGGGTGGCAGGAGTGAGCAGGGATCATCAGGCAGTTGGTGACCACGTCATTGGGGCTCCACCTGACGGCAGATCAGGGCAGAGTGGCAGCGGTGCCAGAGCTTCTGCAGCATGCAAGCGATGGAGAAGAAATTAGGAGGGTGGTTGAGACAGTGGGAACAACAGCTGTAATTACATTGCCTGGCTTGGTAGGGAGATGAATGCAACGTATTTGCCATTGTAAATGTAACACTCTGAAATGAATATGGGAATTTAAGACTTTGAAGTATCTTATGGTGAGGGTTATTTACTGTACCCTACTATAAAATGCTTTCCTCCATCTCCAGAGAAAGAAGAAAGTTTGGTCTTATTTTACAAGGTGCATTATAAAGCAGCACTATTATCAAGTGTTTGTCACTGAGTTGGGAGTAATTTTCAATTTAATTTCTCTTTAAAACTGCAAGGGATTGACGTAATCCGTGGGAACAGTTTGACAGGAATCTCTTGAGGGGACTGCTTTGATTTCTGCACAGACATCAGAGGCACAGTGTATATATATAAAAATGGCAGACTATTTTCTGAATTTAACTGAGTTTTGAGTTTCATTTTGCTGGGTTTTAAAGGTTTAGTAGATCAAAGCTTTGGATGTTTATGGTAGGTAAATACCAGTATTTAGGTCACAGATAGGCGTCAGTGTGCCAGGGCTAGACAGGGAGATCTTTGAGCTGTGCTCTGAGCCAGGGGCTTTCTGGATACAGGGACAGCAAAGCCATGGGCACCAACTTGGATGCCTTTCTCGGCAGCAGCAGGAGAGATGTGGCCAAAACCGCCTTCGATGTTCCCAGCTGTTCCTGTCTCTTGCTTTGTGGTCCTCTGTCCTTCTGCTAACTTAGAGTTTAGAAACAGCTCCTGCAAGTTAGATTCATTTTGGTTTGAAGAGGAAAATGTGGTGTGAAAATGGTGAGTAGACTTTGGGCCAAATTTTGCTTAGCCTCAGGCGTGTTGTGGAGCCATTTGCAGAAATCTGCTATGTTTTCAATAGTTGGTGATAAGTTTTGCCTTTAGTTAGCAGGTTGAGAGAGGGGATACTGTCCCTCTCCTCAGCTCTGGTGAGGCCGCACCTGGAGTATTGGGTGCAGCTCTGGGCTCTCCCGGACAAGAGGGATGGGGAACGTCTAGAGAGGGTCCAGGGTAGAGCGACCAAGATGATTAAGGGACTGGAGCATCTATCGTATGAGGAAAGACTAAGTGAGCTGGGCCTGTTTAGCCTAGGGCTGAACTCTTCTCAGTGGTGGCCAGTGATAGGACAAGGGGTAATGGATACAAATGGAAACATGGAAATTCCACCTCCATGTGAGCAGGAATTTCTTTACTGTGCGGATGACAGAGCCCTGGCACAGGCTGCCCAGAGAGGTTGTGGAGTCTCCTTCTCTGGAGATCTTCAAAACCTGCCTGAATACCACCCTGTGCCACGTGCTCCAGGTGTCCCTGCTGGAGCGGGGGGGTTGGACTGGATGATGTCTAGAGGTCTCTTCCAACCTCAACCATTCTGTGATTTCACATGGACCAGCTGCCATTGTGGTGGCAAATTCTCCCCATGGAACAATTTTGCCATTGGATATTTGTTGTACCCCAAAGTAGAAACAAGATTTGTGCATTTAGTTGAGAGAAGCAGTATTAAATCTTTTGGAGAATATGTTTTTGCTTATGACCTTAAAGCCCATGCAAAATAGAAATATTTCTTGTATTATCTTCTACCTGGCATCTTACACTGTAAAAATTGATTTGTCCTGAACATTGAGCAGCCAATTAAAAATCTTAAATATTTATAATCTGCAAAGGATGAGAATGAGGTCTCAATTGTCATATTAAAATGAATAATTCAAAAAATCCAAAACAGAATAGTCATGGTAGATAGGTATTTTTTCATCATTCCATCTGTGCTGTGTTTGTGCTGAAAGCAAATCTCGGAGCTTTCTGAGATTTTTTGGGCCATCAGCACTAGTGTTAGTTTCTGTAGCTTTTACTGGGCTTTGCCATTCCTCACCTACTCCAGCAGGTGTACAGTAACCAAAAACTAATATAAGTAACCTGAAGTTTCAGGGACCTTTGCTGTCTTTGTACAAGTGGTGTGCCAAGGATACAGGCCTTACTGTCAAACCATCAAACAGTTGGATAATATCAAAATATCCCTAGTGAGCAAAAATCTCTCTTTTGAAAAATGAAACTTTAGTTCAGTTTTTGACTCTTCTTGCATTTCATTCAAGCAGTTTTTAGTCCTTTTATTATTAGTTACAAAATGCAGTTAAACCTCTCTCAATTTATGAGGATAAATGTAACCTAAACTCATGGAGAATGGCTAAAATAGATGATGGTTGGATTCTGCCTTCTGATTTCTGAATGAGGCTCTTGGGACACTCTATGAGATAGGCATGGATGGGACTGTGCTTCGAAATGGTTTTATCTTCTGTACATGTTCCACAGACCTCTGTCTAACTTTACTTCGTATAATTTTATGTATTTTTTAGTGAAGCATAAGACAATATTTGGTTCAAGTGAAAACTAATATTAACCTATCACAAACTCCATCTGTGAAACAAATAATGACCTTTGTTGTTTTGCTTTAAAATTTCCTATTACTTTTACTAATTACTGAGTCGGCCCCACTTTGCTGTTTTGGACCAGATCATCAGTAACCCATCCTGTACCATGAGCCTAATGAAACTGATGTTCCTAATATCCCTTTTAATAATGCAGCTGATTAAATTATGCTTAAATTAGTTTACTGGGCTCTCCTAGGTTTCTGCCCCCTGGTAAAATCCCACTACATGCTAATGTGAGGCTCGGCAGCACAGGAGAACCCCCAAGAAGACAGTTGCTGTGTGATAGGCATTTTTATTTTTTACAATCCAACTTAGAGAAGAGTGTTCAGCAGCCAAGCTGCTCCTGGAGCACAATGTAAGGCAGATAAATGACTACATGCTGAAAGGGTCCCACTAAAAACAGTTCAAGCCCCTCAGCGCTGTGCCTGGCCTCTTGCACCCCCTCCAGCTCATGCTCGCATGGCCCAGGCCTGCCCTCGGGTCGCTGCTCAGAGCAACCGGCCGGGCTCCCCGCAGGGAGTCCTGGCAAACACCTCTGCTTTGCTCTCGCAGGGCCTCTTAGAGGAGCTCTCCTGTGCTTTCTGAACGGGAATAACTTTATGTTGAAATGATTTTGCATTAGATTAGAGGGACAAAGAGGAGCTGCTGGGTGGGAATGAAGGAGCTGCCAGTCCCCGGCAGGAGCCGTGTCTGTTGGACAGATGGGCGATCTGTCGCCAGGAGTGGCGGGGGCTGGTATCCTGTGATGCCTCTCTCCTGCGTTCCTGGTTCTCCAGGAAAGCTCACAGCAGTAGCTGTCAAAATGAAGTCAAGGGAAACTAATAGCAAGCATGAGCTTGACATCTCTGCGTTTAGTTCTTTAGTGTCTGCTTCTCTTTTAAATTCCTCATGAAGCGAGTGATCGATGTCTTCTATGGACAACGTCTTAGCCGTTAATCACTCCCGGGAATGTCTTCGGTGGCCTTCCCTCAGAGCTGTGAACGCAGCCTCTAGTCAGACATGTAAAAACCAGTAGGTGTGAATGATAACAGTGAAGGATTGGACAGACCTGATTTATACTAGTTATTTTCTTCTGTGAAGATGCAATGCGGGCTGTGTTAACCTGCTATCCAGGTTTTCTCTGCATATATACACAATATGTATGTAAAAGGTTACCTGGCCTATAAAACTGAGTGAGGAGACGGATAGTTTTAAGGATGCCTATGGTGTTATGTATGGAGTGCCCTGTGATTGAGCAACTCACAGATGCTTCTTTCTGTGTTATTTTATATTGCATTGTAATTCAGTGCTATATACTGTGAGAGACTTGGACAGCTAGATTTGCGCTGTTGCACCCTGAGCCTAGGAAGGCTGTGTCCGTCAGCACGCTCAGCAGGCTCTGCTACGGAAAGCTGAGGGTTTACATCCCTGCAGTTATTCCAGCACTCTTTTTCCAAAACAGAAACTGCCACTTTTCTTGGAAATAGTGTTGCTACAGTGTACTTCTGCAACATATAAACAAAACGGAGTTTTGTACAGAAACAGTTTCCTGTGTTAGGTACAGTTAGAAAAACAGACAAGCTTTTGGGAAGCATAACCATTTCCTCAATATTGTTACGTTTTGGTTAAATGTCTTATATGCAACAAACTGCCCATCTCCCAAAGCCATAGATGCTGATGTCTTGGCCCGTTCCCTAAAGGAGGATGTCTTTAGTTTTAAAAAAATAAATAAATAAATAGAAAAAGCAATAAAACCTTTCCTCCAGAGGCAGGAGGTGGTAATCGAGCACTGTTTAGCCAGGAGGGGGTGGCAGGAGAGGGCTGTGCCTGGGCAGGAACAGCAGAAGGGAGCACATGGGTTCCTCCCTCCCCTCTAGGTGCTAGAGAGACTTTCCTAACCATAGTGCAGAAGAGAGAAACTGGAGAGTAGGAGGGAAGGCGATGAGCTCGGGAGTCCCAGGTACGGGGAGGTCAAGGCTGTGGAGGAGGCAGAGGGCCGACAAGTACAAATAGTTGCTTCTTAGTCATTGTGGGGTTCCCTTTTCATATATTACCTATTTTTCTATTCCACAAGATTGTAAATATTCATAGGCCCTGAGTATATAGAAATCAGTGAATATAACAGTGCACTTATCCTTGGTTTTTGTTTTTAGGCTGTCTGAAGGCGCGGAGTAAAACGGCCAACAATTGCGTTTAACTCGGTTGCCATAAAAACAAACGGGACTTTTTACAGATCTAGTCTCTCCAGTTCTACTCCTGTTTTTCCTTTCTTGCCAAAACTATCAGAAATATATTGAGATAATCCATCCATATAGTTTCAACTTTTTATATCAACATACTATAATGCTGTGCTACTGGCGGGTTCCTTTGTAATATTTATTAGCCTTCATATGGAAAACTTATAACATTTTTGCATCCTGATTAAATTACTTTTAGCTTTGAATATACTTGGAACATTAAAAGAGAGGAACGTAGATGATATATAATATTATAAGAACTGATTATCTACCAACCAATGGCAGTCTCTGATTTTCTACAGCTAGAAGGGATCTATTATTCAGTATGACAAAATGCTGCATTTCTCAATAGGTTTTATTGAACGCATGTTCCAAAGAGAACTGTTGAGATGAGTCACTCGCAGCTTGTACACTCTTTATCTTTTACTAGCTCATCTGGAATACCACAGTGAGTAATTGGGATTTTGAGTGTTCTATTATATTGATATGAGGTGTGATGTGCAAAAGCTTAATTGTTTTTAATTGAGTGGTAGTGCAATAGCATTTCCTTTTATTCCAAAAGATTCTATTGGGCCAAAGGCAATCAGAAATACAAAATTATTCTTGTGATTCATTTTCCTCTGTTTATTTCAGTTTTGACAGTTTCTGGTGACAGGCATAAATGACTTGCCAAAGCAAATAATTGTATATTTTGTTGCTGTTGTTCTGTGTTACACTTCTGAACCCAGAGAATAGAGTTATGTGTAGAAGTAGCTAGCAATTAGATCATATCTGCAGAACTACCTAGAAAATTTCTGTTTCTTTACTTGCCCATTAGCCTTTTAAGAGGCTTCTCTTTTAAACTTGAGAATTACCCTCTGTTCTTAGCACACTGATTTTAGAAACTGAATTTCTATTTAGAGATGTGCAATTGGTATCTAATTTTCATGTAATCATTGGGCAGGAAAAAGCTGTAGCAAAGATTATTTCAAAAGGGAGTACTGAATCAGTCGGCCTGTGCACACAAAATTTGGGAAAACTTTTTATTCTTTGAATTATGTTTGACAGTTAGTTTATTATTTTAATGCAATTATGCTGTTTTAAAGCTTGCTAGGGTAGTGAGGACCACTTGCTGTTTTATAGGGGTGTGAGAGTTGCAGTGTTTGCATTTGGGCTTTTGGAGCCAGGTCCCCTTTGCTCATTTTTGGGAGCTGTGCAGACCAGTAACTCATGATACATTCAGTGCATGGCAGTTGTTTTAAGTATGGACCTTTTCCCAAGACCAAGTAACTTAACGAAACTGATTCCTTATGTGTGAACTGCATTTTCAAGAAAATGCTAATGGTCTGATACCAGTGGAGAGTGTCAAATATGAAATAAATAAGCAAGCTCGCTGTTCACGGCCAGAGAAGATGGAGGTTGTTACCATGGGCACAGGGGAAGCAGCAGGGCCAAGGCAGCTGCGTGCAGAAATGCTGACGAGTGTCCCGGCCGGCCCTGGCGCTCGCTGCCGAGGCAGCAGGTCTCCTAGGCAGGGGGATGCACAAGGAGGCGAGAAGCAGAAGAAATGCAGGAGAGGTGTGAGGCTGCAGGCAGGAGTTGGGTGCTAGAGGCTGGCTGGGTGAGGATGCTCCTGTCCCTCTCCATGTGGGGCTAGTGCTCTCATGGCCCGTGCTCTCATGGCCTGGCCAGCACAGCTCTTGCACCCTCTAATCCATGTTAAACAAAGCTCTGTGTATCTGTGTTAATTCTAATGGGCTGATTACATTGTTTATATATATGCTATACTAATTTATGCTATTACAGTAATTGCTGCTTTGCTGGAGGCCTGTCAGGGTGGGAAGGCAGGAGCTGCTCCTCTCACGGGAGCTGTGGGCCGAGGGGTCTGCGTGGGCACTAGCGTCGCCATCTCACGGCAGCTCTGGAGAACAGGCAGGAGGGTGAACCACTAATTACTTCAAAAATGTTAAGCACATTATTGCTGTAATGTCTAAGGGCCAGTCAGCAAGAGCTCTGGTGGTGCTGGAAGACCCAGGGAGCCACTGCTCTCCTGCAGGAGCCCGGGAGCTCCGCAGGGAGGGCAGCACCGGCGTCGTGCTGACTGCGGCCTTCGTTCACCCACGCAGGGCATCAGAAAGCAGGGCAGTGTTTCCCTTCCAGGCTGTTTTTGTTGGTGTTGTTTATTGGGATGGCCACGTCACGACCCCTCTCCTCCCGGTGTGATGTTACTGTACAAGCAGTGCGTCGATCCATGCTTTGCCTCCTCCCATTAGAAGAGCAGCAGGATGCTGTGAGGCGGCTGCAGGGCTGGGGTGTGCGGAGTGGGGCTTGATTTCACACTGCTGTTTATATTTCTGAAAACTGCTTTTCAGTCAGAAAGTGAAAATGGTTTTTGACATTCTGAGAATCATCAGGAAAGCAGCAGAAAGGAGAGTCTAGGTTTGTTTGTTTGTTTTTAATAAAATGGATAAAAATCATTCTAAGCCCCAGTTACTATTGCTGGAATTTGCTGTGTTTCATCAATCAATCTGTACATGCCCAGGAACTTCTCCTGATGATGACTACTAAGAAATGAGAAAAAAAACTTAGAAAGGAGGGGTAGCACAAAGAAAATAATTACTATTTTAACAATGTAAAAACAGTTTGGAAATTACGTATTTTTTTCCAGGAAAAGTACCAAATTTCCAAGCCAGGTAGTGGAGTTCATTTTTCCAAGAACTAAGGAAATAAAGTTACTTTTATTTCTTGAAATAATTAACTTGCCCAAGTTTTTGTACATTTTGTTCAAACAGGTTAGAACTGGCTTCCCTTCAAGGGAAGGGACTAGAATGGGATCTTAGGTCATTTCCTAGCTGATTTGCTTAAAAGAAACTTCAAAGTTATAATAAGCATACTAAAGGGAGAAATCTTGGAAGGTGATGGAGTCTTAAGCCAGCAAGGATGAAAGATTTTTGAAAACTCAGATGCTTTATTTATTCTTTATTCATTATTCCTTTTGGTGGTAGCAGCCAGACAACTGTGTGTGCGCGCTCCTATCCCAGCTCTGCACAAACGTGTGGGGAGGAGCAGTGTGCGAGGGCAGCCTCGGCTCCGTGTCAGGGTGACAGCTCCCAAGGCCAAGGGGCTGGAGGGAGAGCGTCAAGGGAAACGCTTTGGGATATAAAGCACGTTGGAAAACCATTTTCAGGACTCAGTGGACTCACTCTGTAGATCTGTGGGACAGGAATAGAGCAGGATAAGGGTAAAGAGACGAGGACCATGGGTCTGCAGCTGCAGTTCCCTAAGGGGAAGCTGGAGGCACATGGAATAATGATACCCAGAGAAGAACTGTAGCACGTGTAACAGTTTGCACATTCAAATTAAGTCAGTTTAAGAAGTGTCCTGGGATTCTGCATTTTGGGGGGTGTCCTGTTGTCAGCCTTGCTTTTGTACACTCCAAAACATAAAATAGTTCCTCCTTCGCCTGCCTTGCGCTCTCGTGTGACTGCAGTATTTTAGGTTTGTATGCAACGTGCTCACAAATTACATGATTTGCAGAAAAAAATCCATTTTTTGTATTTATAAATTAAATTACTTAAATCTGCAGTCTTTGAATTGTACTGCTGAGCGAATTATTGAACTGCATCCAAAACATTGAGGTCGAAGCAAGCAAAGAAATTTTTTGAGTTTATGAGGAAGTGCCTAGGATTTCAGCCAACTTTGCAGGCAACCGAAGGCAGTGACTCAGTGCTTACTGTTGGGAACACAATATGTATTATTTGACCTTTTGGGGATTAGGTCTGAACTCCCTGTGTCTGAACTGTAACTGTTCAACTCTGTAATTCAGGCCATTGAATAGAAAAATTTCAGGTAGCTTTTGTCTGTAAGGGATAGTTCTCCCATCACTGGTTTTGTAGTGATGAAGTGTCATTGCTTCTTTTTTATTCTTCTTTTTATGAACCCTGCTAGAAAAGAGCATTTATATGGCTCTAAATTTATTTCCCTTTTATTTTTAGTTGCAATACAGGAGTGTCCATCTGAGGTCATAACAAATGAAAGGAGAATGCAAGGGGAATTAAGAAATTTGAAGCTGTTCTGTGCCATGAATCTAAATTGCCAACATATAAACAGACTGCAGACCTTTGCCAAAATAAAAAGAGGTTCTTTGTGATTCTCCCTCTCAGCTACCCATGCTTTTCTGCTCAGTTGCTGCCAGTCTTGATGCTGCATTATTTTACTTGAATGCATTCACATCAAATTTGTTGTTTTTATTTAAGTGCACACAGGTTTGACATGCAATGATAAATGGACAAACAGCTCCATTAATATTCTATAGAAAGGATGTTGGATTTTGAGATGGAAACTATTTATCCACTCAAGATATAATACTTAATGGTGCAAGTGAATACAGTAGAGATTTCTGCTTTTCCCAAAAGGAGTGGCAGTGGGTTCCTTTATCCCAAAAGGAGTGAAAGAAAGGAGTGACCATGTTGGTGAGGAGGGAAGACACAATACAGCATGAGGCAGCCGCAGGAAGCTGTGGAGCTGGTGGGTGTGCCTGGAAAGCGAGCCGGGAGCTCCGCGTGCAGCCGCGGCCGGCGCCTGGTGCCGCTCGTGACGCCCGGCGGCTCCCGGCCTCGTCAGCCCGGCCCGCGACTGCCGGAGCGGGTCCTGGAGAAACAGCCCTGCAGAAAGCCCCACGTCTGCAGGTGCTGCTTTCCATGGGGCAGGAAACCCGAGGTCGACGTGGTGACCGCGCTGGGGTTGCAGATTCCATTGCTGATCTATAGATTTTGGATGGATGTGATGCCCTACACTGAAATACTGAACCCTCTTAGGACAACTGTATTTTAACACTGATAAAGGCCAGTTATTGCTTCCAGGCATCTAATGGCACAAATATTAGCAAAGCTATTACCTAGTTACTTGGCACCACCGTCACTGATGATTAATGTACTGCGGGCAATGTCTTTGCCACAAGCACAGCGCAGCTTTCTAAGCAGCAACAGGGGGTTGAAATGAATGCTGAAGAGCAACATTTGTGCATGTAGCATTTAGTGACTATTCAGAAAAATAATTGATTTTTATTGCAGAGAGTCCACTAAGGAGGAGGCCAGGAAATAAATGAAAACAAGAATCGATCCATCGTTTGTTGAGCTCAAGGACAATTAATCATTGCTGTGACAGGATCTCTCCCCTGTGTTTGCACGACTCTTGCTTTAGTGTGGTGGGCAATTAAGTGCCTGCAGTATCCATGAAAAGATTAACTGCTCCTTTGGGTAAGACATTCAGTGCAGGTGCCTATTAACTGCAGTATCTTTCTGGGCAAGAGAGGGAGAATAGGAGGCTCCCTGCTGAATGGGAGAGGGATGGCAGGTGGGATCCCTGTTGCTGTCTGTGGCCCCTCCTCGGCTCCCTGGACTCCCTCTGGGAGCAGCCCCTTCCCTGCCTGTTTGGGAACAGCCAGGAGGCTTCAGAAACTGGGAACTCCAAGGGACTTGCAAAAGGCCTCTCTAACTATAACGTGTTTGAAATAAAACAAGTCAATTTGAAATGGCACATAAAAAATGCAAATTTTGCATAGAAAATAAAAACATAGAGTGATATATGTGATATAAACTGTACAAACCTAAGGAGTGCCCTTGTTCCAGAATGTTAGCAGATAGCTAGCTATATAAAGTGTGCTCCAACATGCATTTTATTTAAATTGTAAATGTTACATTGGAAAGGAATAAGGGTTTCCTGGAATATGCAGGTCGAAATCCCAGCATAAATATGAATTTAGTGCTTGGGCCAAAAAGAAAAAAAAAAAAAAAAAAAGAGAGAGAGAAAGAAAAAAGTCTAAAGAACAGGAGCAAAAGGAATCCAAAATAAGAATAAATCTTCAAGCACATCAGGCACAAGATGCCTGCCAGACAGTTTTAGGGCCAGCAGATGAGGCAGATAAAAGCAGTACTTGGAGAAGATAAAGCCATTGCCAAGAAACTAAGTGAATTGACTGTCCTTATTGTATAACAACCAAAAATTTCCCTTGGTGGAGTCTGCAGGAATGAGATCTCTGGGTTGTGACAGCTAAATCAGTGAAGACATCATCTTGTTGCCCAGTAGTGCCAAATGTTAGGAATTACTTAGGAGCACAGCAGTGAACATATTTGGCCTCACTGAGTGAAATTGTGGTTGCCTGTGCCTTGAACATGGCCAACTCATCCCAGAGAGACAGGTCAGAATTGGAGAAAGCCCAGGGAAAATGCAAGGCGATTAATCAAATTTACGGGATGGCTCCTGTCCAAGGAGCTGGGCAGCTTCTGGGTCATGGCAATGAAGCCCCAGCTGGGTTGGGTGCTGCAGCCCTGGCAGAGAAGGCCGCTGGGGGCTGCGTTTTGTCGTGCCCGTCAGGAGCGGCAGAGGGGCAAACAGGGTTTGTGTCCAGCCTCCCTGCAGCGTGCCTTTGGTACAGGATGCGCTACAGCCTGCCAGCACACGTGTGACGTGGATGAATACTTGCATTTGTTCATACTTCTTTCAAAAATGCCCATCAGAGAGGGGCAGAGGGGAGCTGTGAGTCACAGCATGGGTGCAAGCGCAGCAGCTCGGCCGCATTTCCTTGCAGTTCTGCCTCTCCTGTCCACGGCTCTGCCATTGCAAAGCCACGTGTAAGACACGAGGCAACGGAGAAGCAGCTGACAGCAAAATGCTTTGGGCTTGGAGAGCTGCAAATTTGCAGAAACGATGGCAATTTCCTGTGTGGCACGTGAGAGCAGCCAGGGGGATTTCCTGATGTGTGTGTGTGCGTGTATATAATATATATATATATATGTGTGTGTATATAGTTTTAACATGAAAAAAAGAAAAACAGGTAATTGAAAATTCAGTGCAACTAAGACATCTGTGTAGAAGAATTTTTTTTAATAATGCCTCTGAGCAGCACAAAATCAAATGTATTATAATGAAATAACATATTTTGCTCCTCAAATTATAGTGTTTGACCTTGATAAGCACTTCATAAAAGGCACATTTAAAATAAGCATTTACATGTAAATTGCTCTGCTTCTTCAGAATTAGTGAATTGAAAAATGAGTTAATAGCAGATTTTAGTCATAAAAGATTCAGGTTTATAAAAAGACTTGATGAATAACAAATCTGCTGCGGATCCCCTTTCTTTTACGCTACACCAAGAGAATTGGGTTAAAGTTAGCACATCCTTTTCAAGTTGTAGATAAGTATTACTGTACCCTTTCATGCTTGCTTAATGATTAAGCTTGTTCAGTGTTACAGAATTTTTCATGGAAATGAGCATTTCTTTTATCTTAAATTAGTGAACTGTTGTTACTCCAGCATCACTATGCACCTGCTCTTGCTTAACTTACTGATGTGGATATTGAAGGTTATGTCAGTAGCCAGTGATCAGCCATCGATATGTAGGTTTGTATGTAGTATGGATTTGTTAACAAGAACAAAACTTATAAGTTCATAGGTGTTCAGCTGCCCTTTCATGGGTCCTTGTGCTGGTATGCCTGGTGCCTTGTCAGGGAGGAAAATCTGCTAGGAGAGATTTAGGGTTCCTTTGATAGTAGGAAGAGTTTTCTGTTAATATGTAGGTATCTGATATTAGTAGAGATGGGCTTGGCAGGTCTAACTCAAACTTTTGCATAAACTTTTTCTGGCATTATCTTAAATACAAATTGTAAATGGCAGCTATGAATCAGCTTTAGGTAGTGAGCATAAATTGAAGTAATTTTTCTCCGTGAGGGAAGCAAATATACCATTTAAGCCATTTTCTAGTTAGGCTGCAATCTAGCAGCATTCAACATAAGACTTAGCAGTCCTTAAAAATAGCAAATATCCTAAAAATTGACAGCTCCATGAAACTTCCTTGCTGCTCCAGTCAGAGGAACTGAACAGCAATTCTACAGCTGGAAATAGTCTTATGAGGGGAGGATTGGGTTTATTATCTTGTCTGGAGACACTGTGTCTCTGAATCAGACTATGACTTAAGCATTTCTCATAAAAAAAAAATAAAAAAGAGAAAAAAAAGAAAGAAAATGGAAACGCTTTCAAACTAGCTCAAAAATGAGCTGTCTTGAAAAACTTATTTCAAAGGTAACTACAGAAGCTTTTGTGTTTCTTTTATTTATTTATTTATTTATTTATTTTTCTCCCCTGTGAGAGATGACCCGAAGGGCTTTGGAGGTTGGAATGAATCAGGGAGGTTCTGAACCAACAGAATCTGCTGTTGCAGGACCTGCGAGGCAGACGCCTCGCTGCGATCTTAAACCCAGGAGAATTCCAGCGTTTGGCTTCCCCCAGGCTCTCAGTACGAGCTGAATTGTTTTTGCTTTCTTTTGCTTTGTTTTCAGACCAAATCGTGCAGTGCTGGTAATAAAGGGATCTCTTGATTTGCTTGAAATGAGGCCTGGGTAGATTTAAGAACTTTAGCAGCGGTGACTAGCAGTTGGAAGAAGTGCTCCCAGAAAGGCTTAAGTACTACACTAAGTTATTAAAAATGTGAATAAAAAGATTTTAAAAGAAGAATGGAAAGCATTTTCCCCAGGACATGGTACATCTACGTATTTTCAGAAACGGTTGGAAAAGGCAGCAAATAACAAGTTGCTTCAGTCTGTAATGACAACACAAAAGCTAAAGATACAGGACAACCCAAACACTTGCTACCAGGTTCTGGTGGCAACAAGACTTTTCCTATCATTCAGCTATTTAAGTGCAAGGTCTGAATCACTGGTTTATGTCCAATGAAAATCAGTGTGAAAATAAATCTTATCACTGGCATACACACAAGCACAGCTGTCGTATGGAATCATATTACTGCTAGATGCTGTTTATTATTTCTTAATAAAACTGAAATGTCAGTACATTTCAGAGGCTTTCTTGCATATTCACCCCAATTAGTCCTGTCAAGCTTCCTTGGCTGTGGCTGAAAATAAGCTCAGCCTGGTCATTGATTCTCTTTCCGTGATGCTGGTTGACATCAGCAGTTTTATAGTCAAAACAACGCCATAAATAACCATGAGTTATTTTCAGATGTGGAAATAACACTAGTTAGAGATCAGAGCAGTTGCTGCAAATGAACCCAAGTTATTTTAATGCACACTAGAAATAGATACAGAAGATGGGAATAAAGAGTTAGGGAGGATGCTTTGACAAGTGCTGTGTTCAGGAATAGCTCTGGTTTATATCTGAATTGTAACATAAAAAGGGAAAATAAGTGCATAATCACTGAGCCATTTGGTGCGAGACTGCCCACTTCCCAAGCTTGTTATTCCCCTCTCGCTCCTGGATCTGAAGGGTCTCCGTGGGTTTGAAGTTCTTTGGGATGAGTGACCTACAGTACACTAGATTCAGGAATAGAAGCTGCTTTTCCCAGGTGGGAAGCTCCGATGTTGACAGTGGATGGCAACCCACTGCTCCAACCCTTGCAATAAAAATTGAGTTTTCTATATTTTATTTTCTAAGACTTAAAAGAATAATAAAAAGAAGAGACTCAGGTGTATGTAGTTTAGTTTCTACGAGATGTTGACACGCTCAGGAGTGGGTGGCCAGCAGTTGTTTGCAGCTCGGGGTAGAAGTCTCTGTCCCTCGGCCACCAGCACCGTGGCAGGAGCCTCTGCCCTGCCGGCCTCCTTCAGCTCGGCAGGGAAAGGCGCCAGCGTCCCCCTCGCCGTGTCCCTGCTGCCTTGCCTAGGTAGCGCCTTGTGCGGTAGCACCAAGAGGCAGGAGGGCACTTCTCTAATGTGACTGAAAAACTCAAATGTTTCCAATATCGATTCTTATTACCCTCCGCAATATCATCAGGTGTATGTCTGTAAGCCTGTGTGCTTATGGTCTTTAAGATGGAAACATTTTAGTTGAGATATGCTGATCAGTAGTCTCATTGGCAAGAGACTTAATAAGAGATGCTGGACTTCATAACTTCATTGGCAAAAGTTTGGCAGATGTCTTGCCTGTGGTTGTGAGATAGATAATGCAAGGGAAGGAGGGGATGCTTTATTTTGGTGGTGTCAAAGGGAATAATCTACATTTTTTTGCAGAGTATTGTATTTTTTCCTGATTCTAAGAACAGCTAAAATTATATTTCACCTTTGAGGTACTTTAAATTCTAAATCATTTGAAACTGTTGCTGTTTTCACAGAAAATAAGTCTCTTTCCTTTATTTTAATTTTTAAGCCATGACAAAAGTTTGTAAAATGTCTCCTACCTTGTTCAGTTTTCAGTCAGTCTGTGTTGAAATTTCAAAATGTTTTCAATGGAAAAGCTAGAGAGTAAGTTCCCTGTCATTTGTTTTTAGGATTTTTTTGTCTTTTTAGATCAGGCAAACATAAATAGATAAGTAGAAGGGAAGATAAATCTTTAATTTTATACCTACTGAGAAATAATGTCGTAGCCACTGCAAATGGTAATTTGAAAAGCTGTCAGTCCTCCAGTAGCTGTGGCAAATTGAACATTTAATTATTTCAGCCTGATCTTATGCACTGAGACAATAGGACGTCAGCACGGGGAAGTTTGGCTTGACGTTAAATGTGAGATCTGTTATTTCTTTCTACATTGTTCAAGGAAAGGAAAAACTAACTCGGCAACAAAACTTCTGTTAGTAAGCAGCAGCCTCCTACTTAATTCCAAGCGACTTACATTTTAGACAGCTTTTTTTTTTTTCATTTCATCTTGAGCTGCAAGGTTTGAGAATTTGTTCAGTTGAGAAGTCTATTATTTGGAATGACAGTAAAAGACATTCATAGTAGATAAGCAGATAAAAGTAGGGAGATGCTGATCAGCATGAGTGGCAAGATAAATGAATTGGAGTAACGCAGTTAGGGTTCCAGGACTTGGGTGCCAGCTCTCTCTGAAGATAGATTGATAAGGTTAGGAGAGAGGTGATCACCAGCAGAAAGGAAGGAAAATCCTTATAGCTTCTGTTTCTGCTCCTCTTCTTATAAAGAACTCTTCTCTTAACAACTCTTCTTGTGCATAAGATAAAATTGTAAATATTTTTGAGTACATGTCTAGAGCTGCCTATCTGAATATTTATGAGCATCCGTAAGTAATGTTTAGTAGCTGTAAATTCTACATCAGCTCCACAAAGTGAGGCCACAGCACAGTCCCATTCCTCTTGTTTTAGTGACTGCAGATCACTTCCATTCATCTTATAATGTTCAGTGCGATTTCAGCAAGCATGTGAGAATATTTTTCAGTGTTGACTTCAGTTGGTGTAGGGGATGCTTAGGATATAACGAGGGTTTTCCTCAGATGTAAGAGCTGTGCAGCTTTGCTGAAGTTCCTCCTGATATCAGGTTCTCCAGCATAAAAATGTTTGTGCTTGAACTGAGTGACCAGCAGCCGCTTTTAGTGCAATTTGAAGTGGGCTGTTCGTGTGATTCCACACAAGCCCCACTCGGGGTGTAGCAGTGCTTGCCCTTCATGGAAGGGAGCTGGTGTTGACAGATCTGTTTAATGTGCTTTGTGGTTGCAAGACATATTCGGGCAATGCTCCCTAAAATGCCTATGCACGTGGGAGACGGGTAGATAACGTGTCAGGCATGTCCTGTAAAACTTCTCCAAGTTTTACAACGGAGAAGGGGAGCCTGCTCAGTGCCTTGGGGCTTGTCCCACCGGCTTGAGGTGTGAGGTCAGCAAAGATGCACTTGTCATCTTGGTACATCATTGCCGTTACAAAGGTAAACATGGGGCTAAAGTGGAACCTGTGGGAAGAAGATCAGCTTTCCTCTGGGAAGCTGATCCTCTGGTAATGCTGGCACAGCTGAAGAGGGAAGTCCTAGAAGAGTGACTTTAGGAGTTCAGCGATTCTTTTGTGAACGTGCGTTTTCTCTTACTATGCCCCAGTTGGCCCTGGAGGTGTAGCCTCCACCTTTGCAGTGGTCACTGGGCAGCCCTTGCCTGGCCATAGTACCATATTGGGACTGTGTTTTATTTTTGTGATTTTTTTTCTTTTTGTTTGATTAGTTCCAGCTACCCCTGTGTCTGACCTGCCCGTGCCTGCTGTTGTGCTCAAGGAGCAGCAAGTCGTGGAAGGGAGCGTTTCAGTAAGAGCTCCTTCCCTGAAACTCATTCACTCAGATTGCTTGGTGAATATTTAGATGTTATTTATTCATCTGAATTACCCAACAAAATGGGGAAGCTGATCTTAACTGAGATCTTATAGAGTCTTCTGAAATATCAGTAACGTGAACTGTAAAATCTGTGCATGGAACCGGAGAAGAGGCTATCACGGCAATTAGCAATCCCGATTGCAGGAAAGGTCAGAATCCTTCCTTACTGCTTCACTGGAGATACTGAAATGAGTAAGAGTCATATCGAAGAAAATAAAGGAAAAAGTGTAGCCTGTGCAGGTACAGCAAATGATATATTATTTAATTTCAATCTTGTTATTTGACAAGACATGGACCTTAAGTCTTTACTCCTGTCAACATTAGAAAGAAAGATAGTCTCCTTTAAGGAGCTTAAAGGGAATGTATGTACTCCAGAAAATTATAGTGGTCCTCAAAATGCCTAAATTCATTATGAATTCTTCTTATTTTAAAGCAATGCATTTCTGTTGAGAAGAGGACATCTTTTGAATATGTGGTTTTCTGAATTTCCAAGCTTCCTCTGTATCTCAATATCCTTAATAACTTTGGTTAATTCTTTAATTTGTTTGAAATGAGCTTCTTATATGAGTTTTTTTTTTTCTATTTCTTAACTTTTGGTTTATTGTAGTAAATAACAGTAAATAATCTGTTTTTATCTCCTTTGACACAAGATAACTCCATCGAAAGGGTATTTTAGGACATTAAGAAATGCATTAAGGAGATTAAATTATTGCCTCTAGTAATTGCTGAGGATAACAATACTCTTTTGACCCAGCAGTTGCAGCAGAAGGTAATTGAAGTCTCCTTGGGCATTGCAGAAGTGTTCAGCGCTGTCTTTTAAAAGAGTTTTTGGAATAATTACCATACTGAGTGATTACTGTGTGCAATTTTACTCGTCTGCTAAGAACCTTTGAATCTTCCTAAGCTATCCCTTTCACTTCTAGGAACCCTTTCTCTTGATATTATTACAAAATGGAGGAAAATGAAGAGAATTTAGCAAAATGGGGTTTTGCTTTTTTGAATATTGGATTGATTTAGTTTTAATAAGATGTTTTTAAACTGTTGTGTTATTATCGGCCTTTTATGGTACAGGCAAAACACGTAAGAGCTACGCCATGAGCAAAAAACGGATTTTTAATTTGTAATTGATTTCAGTTACATGGAATTTATTGGTAATTTTAATGGATTTTAGTGGGACCACACATGGAATAAGATGTGGCTGAGAAAAGGCTGGCCAGAAGATGCTTTCCATTTGTTCTCACGGGGCTGTTTAAATCTGTTACCTGCGCAGGCTGTTAAATTACTTTCAAATGTTTCTTTCTCAGTTGCACTGAGCTGCAGAAAGGCAGAGCAGAGAGGAGTCGTCAGTGCTGGGAGTAACGCTTGTTCCTGGCCTGATCAAAAATGGAAATCAAACATTTTTCTAACTGGGACTTGGTATGATTAATTGGCGCCTACAATACATAGCTTCTGCTCCGAGTATAAAATACCTTGTTTTAATGAAGACCAAGTTAGAGGAGAAGTTCAGAGTCCTGGTTTGACACAGTATGTGCTGCTGCTCTTCCCATAGTATTCCTGGCCCCTGTCATGGGGAATCTCACAGGCCAGAAGCAACAGATGTGGAGGCCTTTGGCTCTTGCACAGTTGTCCCCAGGAAAAAACGCACTTCACGCTGGGTCTCCTAGAAAACACAGGGTCTCTGCAGCTGAGAGAGAGGATCCGCCCCCCACCCTCACAATGTTATGCGTATTTTGTCTTTAATCATTAGAGATTGACTTAAGGCTGATATTGTTTGATATTTGTATGAAAATTGCTATCATTCATTACTCTTTTCATGTTCATCAAGACCGAGAGGCAATCAAGGCGCAGCACAGCAGTGCTGAGCTCTAAAGAGATCTTCCATTGGAAGAAGAGAGCGAAGCCAACACAGACATGTTGTAGCTCTGCTACAGCTCAGGCTAGAGGAAGGATGGGCCAGAATATTTTAAAATATCTCTTTTTTCTTTCTTTCATGGAACTTAGAAAGTTGATGTTAAAACTAATCTTTTTTAATTGAGTGCTGTACTCTGCAGAAAAGCAGATGTACGTTTGTTTCTGTGCATTAGTTCTGCAAATATCAGAAATTCATATGCCAAACCCTGGTGCTAATAAACCTTTAGCTCCAACAGAAGTATGATGCGTGCTAGCACCAAACTAACTATTAATTGAATGATCCATCTTATTTTCACGACAAAAAAGGACAGTTTGTTCGCACGAGGCATTTACTGGGTGCTTCAGCATTTGCAGGTGCTCTCGGCCATGCTGCTGAGCACCTTCGTGTGGCGTTACCATGCCAGGCTGTCTCCTCCTGTAGCCTGTAGCCTCCAGGATGTATTTTCAAACAGCTTGAGCATCTCTAAGTAGCAGGTACTCTGCTCCATGAAGTGGCATAAATATTTACCTGTAGCATCAAGTTGAAATTGGAGGCGTTCCTTGTTCCAAACGCTGCTGGTGGGATGTTCCCGGGCAGTTTGTGCCCTTCCTCAGGAGCCAGGGGCAAAGCCGAGACGGCCGAGCCCCAGCGCGCGGACCCGCAGCTGCTGCTGCTCGCAGGACCCCTCGACAGGGCGAAATCCGACCTGCTCTGCCAAATCCACGGCACCCACTGATGCAGCAGGCCTGCAGCAGGTTAGCACCAAGAAGTTCAGGGCTCCCACTGCTGGGGATGGGAGAGAGAAATAAATTATAAATAAGGATGAATTATTATCTTTGCCGCATAACATTCCCGTGGAGATAAACAGAAATTCGTAATTCAAAACAGCCAAATTTGGCCCACTGAGACGAATTGATTTCTGATGCTTCTGAGGGAGCAATGAAATGAGAAATCAGATTTATATCGGTTATGTGGCTTTCTCATCAATGTTAGGAGTGCAAAACATTTTTAAAAGTGGACTGCAGTTGCCCTTGGCTATATAGAAGATTAGTCTTTAGAAGGAAAAAAACTGTGTCCCACTTTTAAACTGTCAATATGTTGTACCGGCAGAAAGAGCTTCATAAAAACATCTGATAAATGCTGTTAATGACTGAAAGAACCTCTTGTGATTATTAACTCTAGCTTGTTTAAATAGAAATATGCCTTCACAAATTACATTTAGTTGCAAAGAAAAACATAGAAGAAAATGGCAGCAATCGTTGCAGCCTTTTAGCTGTATAAATCTGGTCTTAGCTTGTTAATCTTGGGTAAGTTTGTGCTGTTTAAAAAAAAAAAAAAAAAAGGAATAACTAGTTATGTTTTAACTGGAACTTCTTAAAAACAGACAAAACAGTAGCATTTCTAGCACCATGTTAATGCTGAAAGCAATTGGTGCTTTCCAACACAAGGAATGATATCAAGATAGTTATAAACCACCTTTAAATTCAAGTGAAAAGGAAGAGGCTGCTGCTCCTCATAGCTACTTTGCAGATGTTTATTTGTAACTACACTAAGAGCTTTTTCTTTGCAAGACAGAAGCTTATTAAGTGCAATGTTTTTTCTTCCATGTTTTAGATGCCAATTGGACAAATTAGACATAAGAAATGTATTACTGCTCTTAACTGATATTAACAGTATTATATGTTCTCTGTTATATGTTCTCTGATAGTGGCATTCGTTGGGAAAATGGTGGAGCATTAGCAAAGAGGTTTATCAAAATTAAAAGTTGAGACTAAGGAATTACTATTAAATAGATACATTTTTCAAAATATTTTATTAGATTTATCTAAATTTCTATATATCTAAATAAATCTCCCGAGTGTGATGTTATGGCTCAGTGGTGGAATTGGGGAAAACTGAATATCTCAGCAATACCCTCAGAGCTCTAACCTTGTTTCAAAACTTCCTGCAAAATTCATGCATAGAGTGTACAGGTAATGGGAAAGAGGCGGGAGATGCATATTTCAAATCCTGAATTAGGTCAAATCAAGAAAAAAACTTTTTTTAAAGGCAGTAAGTTGCCATAGCTGGAGGTCCATGGCAAGGGTGTATCGTGAGCAGCATGGTGTGTGTCAGAGCGGCGCGGTCACGCAGAAAGGGCCTGGGCGCGTTGGCGCAGGTCGTGTTTCTATTGTCCCATCCCTGGACAGAGCCCGTGGCCACGTAGCGCTGCTTGGGGCTCGCACGTAGCGCTGGGTGGCCGGAGCTGCCAGGCCCCTTCTGCGCAGCCGCGCAGGAGGAGAGCGGGTGAGACTGCGGCGTGGGGCAGGTTGGAGATGCCTGGAGAAACGTGCGTGGAAGCGGCCGTGCAGAACAACATCCCCCGCCACGCAGGCACCGCGGCGCCGTGACGGAGCCTGCACCATTGCTGCGCAGGCAGCGGCACTGCCGGTGCAGGGGCACCGGGCCCCCTGCTCAGCTATTCCCCACCACAGATCACCATTTATTAAGTGCAAGTGTGTTCCTCGGGGTGTGGAGAAGATGGAGTAAGAGAAAAATAGGGCAGCCGGGGTAAGCGTCACCTCTGCTTTGTGTGCAAAAAGGGTGAGAAGAGCCCGTTTCGGAGGAGCGTGCAGAGCTGTCGTGGTACTTCCCTGTTTGAGGTGCAGCCTGTAATCGTGGTCAGAGTTTTAAGACTTGGAGCATCTGAACCGAAGGCAGGATGCAGATCTTCCACATTTAGAATTCTGTACAGAGCACATCTGCCTCTTCATGCTTTGCTGTGGCAGTCAATTTAATTCCAGCTGACAGCAGGGAGAAATGATGTGTGTCAAATAAACCTGACTAGGTGGAAGTTTTCTTTTTCTCTGCAATACCTGCATTTCTGAAACAAAAAAAAAATCCAAGCCAAATTTAAAATAAACTATAAATTTATAATGTTTTATAAGTAATAATACAATGGGAAAATGTTCAGAACCTTTGATGCTACATGGAAAGGTGAAAAAAAAGGTTTTATTTTAGAGAATTTAAGAACTAAGCAGCTCCTCCTTTAGTTACAGTGCTTTGATTTTTAATCTCTTATTTTCTACTATGAAGAGGACAAAAAAATCTGAAAATATTTTATATAACATTTTTAAGCTGAGCTCACTGTCCAAAATGACTGAAATGACTGCACATAAGGGAGAAGGTGTTCGTGGAAGGAGGCGGCAGTTGTATTTATGGTGTGAACTACTGCATTGCTTATTGTGCTCATCTAGTGGAGAGGCCCATGGAGCCCCCCAGCTCCACTTGGCTGAATCAATTCAAGCAAAGGGAAGAGAAGGGAAGGAAGGATAGTAAGGAAGAAGTGAAGGATAACAACGGCAAATTTAAGTCATTTTGATGCCACATCCAAGACTGTTTCGAAATACTTGATCAGCGTTTCTGTGTTTAAAATGTGTTTAAAAAATAAGCTAGGTTGCAAGTAAAAATAGTCCTTATCCTCTGCTCAAAGAATTTTTGAATGTTGTTAGCTAGCCTCAGGAGCAGGAAGGGCACAAATGTACCTAGTTTAAGGTAGTTAAGTGCATCAGCTGCCCAAGCAGAATCCCAGGGCAAAAATAGCTATAAGCCTCTACAAGCCCATAAAAATAGCTTTACAGGGCAAAAGCATCAAGCTGAAGAGCAGCTAGATAAAGACCATTAGTGAACTGCTATCTCTTTGAAAAATCTTTGTGTGACAGTAGCAGACAGCAAACACATTCATGGGGTCTTCAAGTAATCTGTAAAGAGAAGAAAAGGCCACGCTCACAATAGGTGTTATTGCTAACCTGTGTTGACAGGGTCAATCCTTGAAGTAATAACCAGACTCGCAAAAAGCAAACTTGTGTGAAAGAGAAAACTTTGAAATATAAAAGTAAATAGAAAGTTGAATCATATTCCTTGACCTTCTGGAAGGAAATTTCATGGGTGGTAGTTGTTGTTGTTTGTTTGTTTGTTTGTTTGTTTTTATATCAGAAAGTTCCTTTCTGTGGCAGTTTTTACTTAACTGTATTCAAGAGGCTTGAGTAGTGAAGAGCATGAGGCCACACTGAAAAAATGGTTATGTTTTAGATATGAATTGGAGGAGGAATTTCAACTTTTCAAATAATGCCACTGTTAACTTACAGCGAGAGGCTGTGCTGATTATTGTCATAATTATTGTACAAGAGCTAGTCTCAGGGGTGATGAGCTCTGGTCAAGAATGAGCACCTCGTTGCTATGTTTGTTAGCCAGAGTAGGAAACCAGTGAAGGGAGGAAAGGATTTGCTGGCAGTACCAGTTTTCTCTTTAATATATCCTGGCTTGGCATATGGCAACTGAGAGGCTGGACAAAAACCTCTCACCGGGCTGGCTGGCTCTTTGTACTAGGTTGGCTTCACAGTCTGTCCTTACAAATTCATATGTTCTTTGAACATAAAAGTTCTCTACTTCCCTGGAGCTGTTATAGCTCCAATCACAACCTTATTGCATCTAGAGAAAAAAAAATGCTGTGTTTATTTATTTTATTTTTATTTTTATTTCAATGATGCTCTTCATTACAGACATGGCTGACAAAGTGTGGGTGGAATTTATTTCCCCAAAGGTAAATATTGAACTCCATTTTATCTCATTCAGACTTTACTCATTAAGATGCAATATTGACCCTAGCAAAAGTCAATATCTGCTTATGTTCACTGGCTTGCAGAAGTGGAGGGAATGGAGATGGATGGGACTTATTTTTGTCAGTTTGTTGGTTTCCACCATTTTGAGCAGATCAAGATTGAATGCTGCTGTAGGTTCATTGTCCCTCAGTTTTGAGACTTGACTAGAATATTTTCTGTGTGAAATCAAAAAAATCCATGCAGTAGATGCATCAAGAACAAGGCAAATCAAGAGAGTAGAGCAGGTCCTGGAGGTAGCTTCAGAGAATATATTTGATGTGTTGTGAAGTGTAGATTTTCCTTTGCTGCTACGTTAACTTGAGTGAAGTTTCAGAGTCTCCTAACTTGAGACCTTTCTACACTCAAAAACTATTAACCTTGAGTGCAGTGGTAATTTTTTATTTGAAGTGGCTGCTACAACAAAGGCTTGGATCTTCGATCAGCATCAACTGACAGCTATTTCCAAGGGTATTCAAAGACAGACTCTGACTTGAATACCTCTAATCGTCCCCTGGCTCCTATAGTTCCTCTTCTGCCATTCCCATAGAGCAACAGAGTAGCAGAGATTTCATGGAAATCTTACTTATTTGAGTCATTTTCTTAGAAGCATCTTTTCAAAATTTTTCTGGATTTACAACATGATAGAGACATGTTTTGAAGCATATTTCCTCAAATAATTTCTGTGTAATTTTATTTAATGCAAATACATGAAAGTTCACATGTAGAGAGGAGCAAAACAGTGAAGAGGCCGAGGCTCAGCTTTACACAACTATTAGCCCTACTTGCTCAAATTCCAGAGGGCTTTCTTGTATGAAATGGTCTGTTCCAGAACATTCTATGAGTTTATACCTTGTTTAAGGTCAAGGAGGCAAGAGTGATTTGCTTTTTTTCTTTTTTTTTTCTTGCAAAAGTGAGGAAATAGTGAAAAGCGTTTAGATATGACCATTTTTTCCTTGCTTTTCATATCTCATTTTTCCTTTGTGCTATTCGTGAGTTGGGTAGGATGTCAGTGAACTCTGTTGTGCCGATGTTATTCTCAGTAGGGAGAGCTTTTAAAAGTCCAGGAAGGAATTCCTTTAATTTAGAACAGCATTTTTCTTAACTTTTAAAGACTTAAAGAGAGTTTAGTATCTTTAGTTATCATCCATCTAAACTATATTACTAAGACTTTTAATTTCATAATACAGGTCTGAAGCAAGTGGGACTATGTAAAACTAAGATATGTTCTTATACTTTTGTTCTCAAGCATGTTCTCATGCTTTTGGGGTTGAGGCTTTGATGCAAAAGAGAACAATTGTTCTTTCTTCACTAAGATCAGATGCAAAGTATTCTAAGACTTGCATGAAAGCATTCTGAGAAATAGGTGAGTTTCAGATTAACATTAATAACAATAATTAACAGCTTTTCAGATTAACAATAAAGCCAAACCTCACGTTTCTTCACCGAAGCCAAGGTATGTCTAAAAATCTATCCTAACAGAAGTAGAGAAAATAATTGCACCTTGTATATCCACAGATTGCATGAGGCCTTTTGAAAACACTTTTAGTAACCAATCATATCTAATTAAAATATTTCTAGTGACAGTTGATTAAATGTAATTTTGTCCAGTGATGCAAGGCACCGAAACCATTAACACAAGTATCAATAGCAAATTTGCAGGAAAATCAGATAAAATATACATTACACTTATACTGATAAATAATCGTAGGGAAACACTTATTTCAGGATATTATCACATCTGCAGCTTAACTTAATTTCTGTTGCTACAGAAACACATTTTTGTGCTGCGCTGTGTGAACTGTAAAGCTCCGTTTCACACATGTATTAAGCTATGGTTCTCATTGACATTGACTTAATTCCAATTAAGATGATGCCACAAGATATACCAGTACAATTCCTCCGAGTTACCTAATACATAATGAAATTTGTTTAATATACAGAGATTAAGATCCTAATTCATCCAGGGTTTTTAAATGAAAGTCATCTCATTTGAAGCCAGCAGGACTGTTTGAATTGTTGAAAGAAGGCAAACTGCTTAATATCTGAAATTGGAGACTAAAATAGGGTTCTGTAAATACAGCTTTAACTGCAGCCCTTCAGAACTGTCTGTTGTATCATTAAAATTTCCTCTAATTAAGAATCAACATTGTTACTGAAGTTGAGAATTCCTAGTTTTGTTTTGTTTTGTTTTTTTTTGTAATTGATAATTTTTGCTATGCGCCCCTTAAAATGCAGATCACATGTTAAGTGGAGGGAATGCCTAGGACGTGTCAGCTAAGCCCCTGTGCACCAGTGCCAGTAGCTCAGAGCCCGGGGAAAGAGCTGTGCCAAGAGCCGCTGGCCGCGGAGGGCACCTACAGCTGGAGAGCGAATGGTCTTTGGTTCTTCTCTCTCTTTTCATTGTATTCAGAAGGCAACTCTGAGTCGGATTCTTTTTCTGTCAGAGCAGCTGGAATGGACAAGTTATCACATCCAAAAGGATAACTCGTGCCAAAAAATGGTGTATTTGCAGAATCAAATGCACTATAATATGAGATGAGATTTAGAGCATTTATTTTTGATGGCTTCCATTTAAAAAAATATATAAACAAAAGCCTTTTTTTTTTTTTTTTGTCTGTAAGTCTTCCTGAATCAATGCTGAAAAGTTAGAGGGTTTTTTTTCCATTTTCTATAGCCTTTTTTGAATCTCGCCTGCATAGGGAAATCAGTGCAGCACCAAGGTATGAATTTCCAGTGCAGTTTAAGCCTTGTTAGATATGGACTAACCCAATTGGACACGAGGGACCTTCCATGAAAAATAAATGAAACCACTCATGAAATCAGAACAGAATAGCTGATGATGTACTTTTTATTCAAGTCATAGTTTATTTGCAGTAATTACCCTGTATTCCAGTGCTTGCCTGCGCACTTCAGCAGTTCCCGTGAGAGTACAGCCGGAAGCATAACTCCCACTTGTTTAAGTTGTTGGTTTCTCTGAAAAACAAAGTTACTCGTCCAACACAGCAGGAAGAGTTTGGTGACTTGTAACACAGTGCTGCACCAGCGGAGCCCTCGTAGCCACGCTAAATGTGGTCACTTCTCCGCACATTCCCCTGTGGACAGTCCTTCCCTGGGCTGGGAATTCCTGCTGTGCCGTAGGTCCCTTGGGCAGGGTTTGCTCTGGGCAGTTCCCTTGCTGCGGCCTTCCCTTCCTTTCCCAAAGGAGTCCAGACTCCTGTGGCTCCTGGGAGAAGCTGAGAGGGCAGTGAACATGGCAGTGATTTTCTTTATCACTTACAGAGGCCCTCTCTGGAGCTATCTGCCAAGCTCCATTGATGCTCATTTTCTGAGGATTTCAGAAAATCCTCAGATTTAACGTCATTGATGCAGTATCAGAGCAACCCCCAAATTCATACGACTCTACCATGAAACCTGAACAGATCCTCAAGATGAGCTGCAAGAAGTCCTTTGCCAGTAAAGCCACATAAGGGCTTTTAGCATCTTTGCTTCACCCTTGCAGTTACTTCTAAGGCTATCTATCTATTTCGGTACTTGCTGAGCCTTCATTTACAGGCAGATGGTTTTTGCCAGACCATAAAGTCACATCTAAAAGCTGTGATCCATCTGATACGCTACAGAACATGTAATAAATAGGTTTCAGAGAAATACCTTTTTTCTATGTTAAACATGAAGCGAATAAATAGATAGTTCAAGTAAAAAGATCACAGAGGAAGTAGGGAACATTAAAAATGTCCCAGGCATTCAGGAGTAACCATGTGAATATTCTGCATCAGTGCAGTTTGGGAATTGTGTGTAAGTGCGCTGAGCTTTGGAACTCTGTCACTGTATGTTTTATCTAAATCCTGCATTTTATTCTGTACAACTGAAATAATAGCAAATGGAAATAGCAGGGAGGCCCATCAGCTGGGCTACTGAATAGTTCTGTGTTGGATGCCGGCAAGATATCCATTTGATTTGAGGAAATTCATAAGCTCTATCTAAGCATAGGTTTGGGCTCGTGGCTGTCAAGTGTCACCATGTGGCCGAGCCCTGGCTTTGCCCTGCCTACTCAGGGCATAAATTGGGGCTTGGTGACGTTCACCGGCGGGTCGCAATGCGGAGCAGGTTGCGTTCGGTCCGTGGGCTCAGCTTTACCTCCTCCCGCAGCGGGTCTGAACTAGCAGCTGGTCCTGGTAGGACAACTGCTGCTTAGGAAAGAAAGAGGAATCTCCTCAGCCCAGTGCATAGAGGTCCTCAGGACCTGAGGGTTTCTTGCGAAGCTGTTGGTAGAAACATTATTTTGTTTTCCTGAAATTACTTTGGGACTTTTTTTTTTTTTTTCCTGGAAGAAAGAAATGCAAAGGTTAGGAGGAACTGTCTCAGTTTTTTGAAGAACGTGAAGCTCATGCAAGTGCAAGCATAGCTGGTACTTCTGGCAGACTCGTAGGGCTGATCTGGCAAAAGTTAACCTTGCCCAGGCTTTTCTTCTTCAGAAAGGGCGGCTGGAAGCTGAGGGTTTAGAGAGCCCTGCTTAACTCCAGCCCTCCTGCTCTCTCCTGGCCATACGCGTAAGAGAAGCTACTGTCGGGCTACCTCCAAAGGGACATTTCTTCACTTCTCCCAGACTTGTGTGAACAGTGGTGGCATTGCAAGGTGTCTGAGGGGCAGCACCGCTCACCCCTGAGGAGCACGGGTGTTTCTGCAGGTCTAACGCGGCCCCGTGTACCGGGTACCGGCTGCTCTCCTTGGCCACAGGCAGCAGCTCGGCTGTTGGCACATCGGGACCACAGCTCCTGTTCAAG
The DNA here is from genome assembly GCF_059628265.1 of Tinamus guttatus. Taxonomy (NCBI): domain Eukaryota; kingdom Metazoa; phylum Chordata; class Aves; order Tinamiformes; family Tinamidae; genus Tinamus; species Tinamus guttatus. The sequence continues at coordinate 2,481,235 of NW_028288845.1, forward strand.
TGCAGGTCCTCAGGCAGGACTTCCTAAAAGCCTCTTCTCTTTGAATAGGGCTAGAAACGAGTGGAGAAGTGGGAAAGTTTTGTGTGTGTGGATACATAGCAAAACTAAAACACAAAATGCACGGAGGGCAAATGTGAAGCTCCTTCCTTGAACTGAGGCTCGCAGAGCACCTTGCAGGCCAGTAGATGAAGGCTCATTGAGCTCTTTGTTTTGCAGTTAAATATACGATGTCGCCATAGCAACAGCCATTTGGTACAGCACATATTTCATGGTGTTTCAGATGCTGTCGGCTCACGGAAGGGGAGGGAGAAGCGCCGTAGCCGTAGTGCAAGTCAGCTCATAGCCCCTCCTGGGGAAGGGAGCCGGCCCTGGCACCACCGAGCAACAATTTTCCTGAGTCGTGACAGTTTTGGAACCTTTTTTCATTCTATACAAATTATGTCATTTCCTTCTCAATCCTTGCTGCATTGTGTTGTGGCATGAGATGCAATATTTAAAAAAAAAAAAAAAAAAAAAGTTTTAAATATAAAACTAGAATGCAATTTGATCTTTTTGAAGTCATGTTGCTACTGAACTTAGGTCCAAGTCCTTTTCCAATCATTGACATCACCACAGAGATACTAATTTATAAGAGCTGAAGGCAGTCACTCTGTTATCAACACACCACTAAAGGCTGAAACTGGAAGATTTTCCTTATTTTTTACTTTATTCAAAAATATATTTCGAGGCAATACATAATCCTCCATCTCTGCGCCTTCAGTAGGCTAGCTGCGCTGGGAAGGAGCCCTGCACTGCTCTCAAGCTGTGTTTCCCAAGCTCTCAGGCCCCTGGCGAGGAGCAGCCGTCACCAGGAGGAGCCCAGCCCTCCAAACCGGGCAGAAACCCCTGGAGAGACGTGCACCGGGATGGAGGGAGCGGAGATGCCCTCCTCGGGAGGGCAGGTCGCGTGAGGACGTCGGGGGCACAACTGGACACAGAGCAGCTTGGAGTCAAATTGGATTACGGCAAAGACCATCAGTAAGCGAGACTTGAGGACAGGAAAAGGAGGAAAATTAAAAAGAGGAAATCAAGTATTGAAAAAAAAAAGTATGGAATTTTGAGCAGAACTAAACAATAATCAAATCAATGCTCATGGAAAAAGGTTCTGGTGCTTTTTAAATGTGCAGCATAGATCCTAAAAGACAGCAGTATGTTCTAGATCCACAATATCTAATATGTTTTCTTATTAATATCATCTTAGATTATTTGCTTTTCTAGTAATATTATTTGAAATAACAATAAGAGCAATAATATGCAGCCTTGGGGTTTAGTGTCTAGGTAGGAGCAGGCTTCAGACCTTTGATATTTCTTTGGAGCATTTTTTAATTGCTGTTATAGCATTTATATTCCACTCAGCTAACCCAAACGGTGCAGGATATAGGGATTTTTTTTTTCTTTTTTTTTTTCCTTTCTAGCTATGGTTTGATTCCCTTCTGGCAGATTAAACTTCTTGTAGGCAATGTCAAGAAGGCTTGATCACTCTGTCTCCTGCCATCCTCATCCTCTGGACTAAAACTCCAAGCATTACATTACCTGCGTAATGCCAAGACGTGCCTCTGCCTACATGTTTCCTCTCTGCTGTTTTTAACATCTTTTATTCCAAGCTGCCAGCTACGACTCTTAATGATTCAGTAGAAATTCAGTCAATCGCCTCCTCATACGCAACTGGAATCACAGCAAAGTCAATAAGGTGTTGTGTTGAACTGCAGATCTAGGCAAATCCTGCAAAAAAAAATTTAATTCAGCAAATTAAGGGTATCCAGAACTCTACCTTAATTGCAGAAAATCTCAGATTGATATAAGAAAAACTGCCTGAGAAGCTCTTAGTGACTGGCTCAAGCTCAGCTCTGGGTCACAACCAGGCAAACTCTCAGACATCAGTACAGTCAGGAGCATCAAAAAGAGGAAATTGGAAGAAAACTGCTCAGGCTGTTGTACTTGTCCTTAACATTTTGTGACTGCACTTCCATGCTTTGTCATTTTATTTTACTCTTCCATAAATATTTCATTTCTGCATCTAGGCCTCCCAACACCAAGGTTGTTGCAAACAACCAGCAAAAATGTCATGTTTGCTTCAAACTGCTTCTGGGAAAAACATCTGGTAGTAAGGAGATACAGGGAACAGACAGGCAGAGCCCCAAGCAATGGGGATGTTATCGCTCCTGTCATAAGCAGCAGTGGGAGCCAAGCGTGTGCGTGGTGGAAGGGAAGGAAGCGGTGCTTTCCCAGCCTCGTCCTCCTCACGGGCTCCAGGCGCTCTCCCGGGACCCCAGCGCGTGCTCGCCCCTCGCGAGGGGACGGAAGCCGCCAGCATCTGAGCTAGCGCCGGGTGAGCTATGGGCTCTGACCCTGACTGTCGGCAGTGCCAAGGGTCTGGGTGGATACGTGCGCTTGGGTTTGGTGTTGGGCCTCGGCGCTTTCCCTCCTGCACCGAGGAACAGCTGCCCTGTACCTTCTCCTCTCACTAGACACTTCTGTGGGATGCTCTGCATGCAGAGAGAGGCTGAAGAAAGCCTCCGAGTAAATCCGTTCCAGTACGAGCCGGCTTCAGAAAGGCATCTGCCTGTGTGTTTTGTGTTCTCTCTAGCTATTATGTAGTTGGCTGCAGACACTGGACTAAATTTGGTTGTAAAGTGGAAAGGAGAAAAAAAGGAATATGGTGATTATGGCAGTCGTAAATTACAACCCACGCATGATTAGCCGGTGTTGTGGGCTGTCGCTGTTGTTGTAGGTTATGGAGAAGAGCCTCAAGGTGTTTCTGTTCTCGTGGGTGTTTTTGGTTCATCTGATGCAAGTTGTACAGTGGTCCCTCGTTCATGCCCTGAGTCCCTCTACAGCCTGTCTGTCCCAGCAGGGAGCAGTGACAGTGCTGTGAACATCATTTTTGTAATTCTTCTAAGGTGAGAAATGGAGCCTCTGTGAATTAAGTCATTTTGATGCTGAATGTTCTCCAATAGCCCATCCCCTAGGGCTTGAACATTAGCCAAAGGAGAACCTGAAAGAATTCATTTTCATGTTGATTTTGTAGATTCAAAAAAAAAAGAAAAAAAGAAAAAGCAACAAATACATTCTCTGCTCTTCTCATGGTATTTCAAAGAACAAAATATTCTTGTCATTTGTACCAAGCTATAGAGAATCCTCCAAAGTCCTATTAAGGTGGGATGATCTTTAATAATTGCACTTATTTCCATGCGACTGAGAAATTCCGATCAGCCTTCCTCACTGATGGACAATGTCAGGGCCCTAGAAATAATATCATCTTGCTATCCCTGCCTTTTTATAAATAAATAACAGAAAGGGGGCTAATGGTAGCATTTCCTACAGTAATTGCATCAATTAAGATAATGAAATGCTGTGGGAGCTTCATTTCTAAAGTTCTTCTCCTTTTACATCCTGAAGAAATTCACAGTGGGCGAGGGGCTCTTTTCCAAGTGGTTTATATAAGTTTATGGCTTACATGGTAGGATTTCAAAGCACTTATGCAAAAGTAATTAGGTATTTAATTACTCTAATTTTTCAGATCCCAATGTTAAATGTACGTTTTAAAGGAAGCATTCTTCACAGCTAGTACACACAATGGTATTAAAACAAAACAGCAGATTTATTAAAATGTTTTAATACAAAGAGATCCCTTCACCTTCACTTTTGATTTGTTCACTGGTATCTCCCTACATTTAGAGAGAAAACATAAGGATCTTGGCTGTATTTTAAGAGTAATATAGCTATGGTTTTTCCCAGATTAAAAGCAGACTTGCAAGATGAAACAGAACCTCAGGATGCTGGTGTTGTGCCTCATAGCATTGCTCTATATGCAAGACCTGTATCAAAATCTGTGAGCATTTTCAAACTGTTATCATGCCATTTAGGAGATGTTAAATCCACAACCTTATCCTGAACTGACTCATAACTAAAGGCAGATGAGCATTTGGATGCCCCAAAGTAAATGCTCTATCCAGGATGGCGAATGCAGCTCCTGACTAAGTGAGATGATGCCTTTTAGGCAGAGATTGTTGACTGTGTCCATGATCCTTTGGGTTCTCCAGGGAAAGATGAGGCCTGAGCATCCTTAGCAGCTCTTGCAGGAGTTGAGTTTTGGTTTCCCAGCAGTCAGGCAAGTGGCCTCCTAGAAGAGGCGACATAAGGGGCACCTTCTACCCCTGCAGCACAACTCCTCACCCTTAGCCAAGCTCTAGCCCTGTTCTTTATCTCAGGCCCCTGGCAATGTGGCTCTCAAAGGAAAATATATTTCCCTGACTCATGAGCTGTGTTTATACCTGAGAAATAATTGGAATGTGGAAACTTACATTGAGCAAATGAGATTTGTATTAAATCAAATGGCTAACATGAAACAGCATGAGCTTCTAAGCGACTTTACTCTAAATGTGCCTTAGAATTTCAGTAATATAAATCATAATATTTCTATTATTTAATTTTAAAATTCAGCCTTTAATAGTCTCATAAATTCAGTGTTGCGTTTAATTACTGTTTATATCTTAAAGCATCAAAAAAATAGACTCAAATGAAAGAATCAAATATCAGAACCTGATTTTGATTAGAAACATTCATAATATTAAAATAAACATGTTGTTCCTGGCTGTACTGTTTGAATTATACATTAACTCATTTCATCTTGTTTCTTTAATACTGTTTTGGATTATTTTTTCAACCATTGATTTGCATGACATGTGCAGGCTGAAATTGTGCTTTTTAATATTCAGAGATAATAATAGGTCAGCTATATAATTCAGGAATTCATCAAAGCAAACACCGAGCTGGTGTATTGGCTGCTCCTGGCTGGGACAGTGAGTCAGAGCGCTCCGGACAGGGTGTCGAAATTGGGGATTCAGAAATGCAAACACACCGGCTGATGCGCGTGGGTGACAGGCAGCCCCAGGGCATGTCACATCCCCGCGGTCTCCCAAGGCAAGTGTGAGTGCTGCAGGCGGTGCCACTTCAGCTTAAACCAAGTACTAGACCCATAATAATAATGCTGTGTCAGTCATTTGTTTTTCCTAAACGGAATTGCAGACAACATATCTGCATTGTTTTCGAATATGGATGCATTAGAAAAATCCCTGTTCCACTGTGGCTGTGAGTACAGCTACAACACAGCATTCGGTAGCGAGGAATAACTGAATTAAACACTACATTTTCTTGAGTCTAGCAGAGATACTCCTGCCTTCAGTTCACTCCTTTCCTGTTTTACAAGCAGCAAGTGCTCCCTCAGCTCTCCTGATGGAGGTTGCATGAAGCTAGCACCAAGCAGCGCTGGGGAAGTATCCTGCAGGCCCCTATCAATGTGTGGCTATAGGACAAATGTGAATTTCTGAAGCTGTGCAACCAAAATAATATTTGCCCCAAATCTTTGGAGCCTTCCTCCACCTCCTCTGCCTGCTCCTGCTGTAGAGACAGAGCTCGACTCCTCTCCCACAGTCCCTGCACCAAGGCTACTCTTTGACCCTGCCAAGAGTTTCAGAAAATTACTGGTTCATTCAAGAAAAGCTGAAACAGGATTTCTTAGTAATATCATCATAGTCAGTGCTTGTAAACACGTGTGAGTTATGGCTAATATTGGGTGCAGAAACAGCTCTTTGGTAACAGTACAGGTGTCATCTGACTAAAGGTCAGTGTGGAGGTTGGAAGCAGTCTCTGCTTTTGATCTTAAAACTCATCACACAGCAGAGGCCACAGAACTAATTTGTGGATAGGATCAAGAGGTCATTGTTTGACTGAGATTTGAACTCGAGCTAAGCGTACGTGTGTATTTCCATTACCTTTTAAAGGAATGGTGAGGTGTAAGGCTGGGAGCTCGGTGGCTGCGGTGGAAGTGGGTGCAGAGGGACACGGGCGCTGCGTCAGCCGTGCCCACGCTGAGCTGATTAGGAGCAATGCGTTTTGGTTCAGACCTCAAAGGCTTAGCCAGACTAGTTGTGGAACTGGGAATAGAAACATAACCCTCATTGCCATTCCACCCTTGACTCCTAATTAGATTCTCATTAGATGCTCAGGTTAGAAGTGGATGTAATTTTGTCATGCATATGCTTTTCCACTTTCACACTTCAGGCAAAGCAGCTTGAGGGACATGAGAGCTGCTTGCATTTGGTTAAGAATATAATACTATACACCAACTAGCTATAACTGCCTTTTTTTTTTTTTTTTTTTTGGTGCTTCCCCCCAAACTACTCTATTCTGGGAATTTCATTTTCCATCTGACTCGCACCTCTTCCTGCTGGCTTTTTCTCCTGTCTCTTGCCAAGGAGGGACCTCGTCCTCGTGTCTGTCTGCTGCGAGTCCGCTCGGTTCCCAAGGGGTCGCAGCCCTCCCTGGAGCGCCCGGGAAAGGGCCCCTGTCCCCCCTCCCTGGAGCCGGGACAGGGCCGGCCTGGCTGTGCGAGGTGCTCCCCGGAGAGGGACGACGGCCTCCAGGTGACGGGTTAGCTGCAGCTGAGCAGTGTGAGGAGGGACCCTGCTGCCCTGGCTCCCTTCCCGACCCGCGGCCGCCTGCCTTCTGCAAAGAGCTTGCTCTGCGTGGAGCACAGCAGAAGGTAAAGCTACCGTGGATCTTCACTGCTGCCATGAGAAATAATGTGGGGTGTTTGTATATACATACTGACGTGTAACTTCTAAATGTGTGTGTGCGTGTGTGTGTATATATACGCTTAATATTTGTCGCTATATATAAATAAATGCAATGTTTGTATATAAGCTTTAAATCACAACTTCTTGCTGCTCAGAATGTAAAACAGCAGCTTTTCACACGTTCTCAGAAAGGAAAAATACGGAAAAATATGGATTTAACGCCATCTTGAGGAGAAGCAGGTTCTATACTGGGCAGGAGATGGGATTTTGGGTCTCCAAGGACACTGCAAGGTGCGTGTTGTCCCCAAGGAGAAGGTAGACTTGCAGAAGCGTGGGGAGGTTTCAGGCACTTGAGTTGTTGCTGGGGCTGCTTGGAACTGGATAATTGTGTGGCTAAGCTTTTCTTCAACATTTGCACCAAAAAAAGCGCTGAAGTCCAAAGCCTGGGTGCTTGTTTGTGCAGTACCAGGCCCTATGGGTGACACCTTTGCCTGCAGGCAGGACTGCTCTGAGCTGCACATGCATAGGAAAGGGGCCCAGAGAGACAGGCTTGGCAGCAGGAGGGGTCAGAATTAAACCCACCATTTATTTATTTATTTCCTTTTAAATGCAGTTTGTGCAAGCTTAAACATGCAAGTTTGTGCTTGTAGGACTCTTCAAGGGTTTGGGCAGGGCGCTGGGTTTCCAAGCCAGAAGCTGGTTCTAAAACAGGCCTTGCTGCGTCGGTGCGAAAGGGGGCTCAGGCCCCGCGGGCACCGCGCGGCCAGGCCTGAGGGCGCCGGCAGCCCCGCGGTGCGGCCCTGTCCCCGGGCAGCGGGAAGGGGCGCGCGGTGGCCCTAGCCATGCCCTGTGTCCCTGGGATGATCCCTGGAAAAACAAAGCCGAACATAAAGCAGGCGGTCGGCAGGGGCACTGCTGGCGTAACGACCGGCAGGCACAACTTGAAATGAGAGTTGCCTCGGTGTGAAAACCCCTGGCACGTACAAATAGGTCCCCCTGTTGCAAACTTTTGGTATCATCTGTTACACTCTTAGGGAAAAATGGATTTTAATAACCTAAATCTGTTTCATTGTCAGTAACAACTATTTTTTTTTGATTGTTGATGAAATCTTTGTCTGGAGATATGCGACATGTTCACAAATATGTCTTTACTGTACTGGAAGTAAAGTTTTAAAAATAATGTTAGTTGAAGGTAAAGCTAAGAGGTAGGAAGGTTACATAGCACTGCTTTTTTCCTGCTATAAATGAGAGTATTAATTTCCACTCTCCTAAACAGATACTGAGGATACAAGATGTACTCTTCACTCAGATGTACTAATGCTCAGTCACTCTGGCTACGTTTATACTAGAAAATTTTGCTAAAGTCCACTCTGGAGAGCAGCTGCAGCTAGTTCCAGCAGACATCAGGATGATGGACTTCCCAAGAATGTTTTTCCATGTTTTCTTTTCTAAGTGGCCAAAGTACTCTCTAAATTAAAAGTAAAGAAAACCCGAAGGACTAGCTTAGTTCAGTATCTGAAGTACAAATAGTGAGTTTATGTCTTCCCAACAGAGCCTTAGGATTTTACTGTCAGGCAATAGAAGAAGCTTATACAGTCAGTGCTGTTAATGAATTGATGTGAGGAATGCTGCCAAAACCCTTGTGGCTCATTTGTGTTTCAGTAACACCTGATATATTAACCTCAAACACTTTACCTGTATCAGCTCCATCTAGATGCACAAAAAGCATCTTGATTATCTCTTTGCTGTTCTTGAGATTCAGTCAGAGCATGAGCTGAGGTGCTGCTTAAAATGAGCAAAGGCAGGAGAGCTGTTACAGGAGCCCTGCTGTAACAAAGCTCAGGGATAGTTTGAAGCTTGACAGGAGCTGAAACATCTCTTCAAAACTGATCAGTGGCTGGTACAGAGTTTGAAGATGGCTGCATGGATTCCACTAACCTACAGCCACTCTTTTTGGTTATGCTGTTAGTTTAAAATATCATCATTAACCAGACTGCTGAATGCATAGTATAGATTAAGGAGAACAAGTATTATATAAACAGTAAAACAGTGTGGTGTGCAAATAATAGCTGTACATATACATTGAATGTAAGATTGGTGGTATCATTTTGTCTAGATGAACAACTAATGCAGATTTATATTCTGAGTGAGGAAAAAAGGTGTACAAAATCATATTTGAAGTACCTACTTCATCAGATAGCAATAGTGAAGATATTTCTTATTGCATTGAGCTACTGATTTGTGGCCAGTAAATTATTGTTCGCTTAGAAAATAAATACTTTAAAAAGCAATTTTAAACAAAAAGTACATACTAGTGAGTTACTTTTCAGAGGAATTTATTCTATTGCATTCTTGTGGCAGATTGCTACAATTTTCTGAAGAATTATCATTCAGTTCCATCAAATTTTGAACCAACGTGATGAAGCAGGTGTCTTTGTGTTAGCGTTAAAGGCTGTCACAAGCTGAGGTTATGTGGCTGAAATCCCCTGTGCAGGACAGGCTTTACCCAGCACCTCTCCAGCTTGCTGGAAACGCTGTGGTCCCTGTGGGAAGCTCCATCCATTGGCGCTGCCCTCCGTGCTGCCTCTGCCTTTGCATGGCAATGGGCCACTGCAAAGCGGGAGGCAAGAGCAGACTCAGGGGGCTCTGGGAAGGAAAACTTATTTACAAGTTTAGCAGTGTTACTCCATTAGTTCTGTGACGGGGCTGAATGACAGAAGTGATCCCTTCATAGGGATTTGCAACACGTTGCACAGGGATTCACTGACTCTTGGCCGGAGCGCTGTTTTGAGTGAGTGATTTACCTGAATCCTTCTGAAGGTTTTCCCTGTACTAATGTTACAGCAGTTCCTTGCCTTTGTAAATCTGCAATAGTTCTGTTTTGCTCTGGACGCCTGTACCAAAGTGGTCTCAAACAAGCTGAGCACCCAGGGAGCACTGGGTTGCGTGGCCACCTTCACTGGGCTTCCTTGCCTCTTTCCTGGGCAGGCAGCAGAGCGGTTGGGCCGTTTGAAGGCGGTGTTCTGAATTCCTGTTTCCTTCTGCAAATACCGTCTGGATCTGAGTGTTTTGGCAGCAGTTGTGCCAACAGCCGTCGCATCCTTACCCATGTGGCTGCGGTCTGGGGGCAGCCTGGGCACAGACCGCAGAGCTGGATGCCCCAGAGCGCTGAATGAAGCGAACCTGAGCCGTGGGGGTCTACACGGAGCTACGTTCAGCTCTGGAGGACTAACCCTGCGTACCTGAATCTGGACTGGGATCGGGCTAACAATTATAACTGGGATTGATGCACTCCTTTTCAGGCTTTCTTCTAGTGTAAGTATTTAAAATGGGAATATCTTCCCTAGAGGCTTTTTAGTATAGTTCCTATTGCTTATACTGCCCTGGGTTTCTGTCCTACCTTATGATTAGGCAGACACACAGTGTCATGGTCCTGTAGCGGATTGCTGGTGAGGATTCACTGCTGCGGCGTCGTTGGTCTGTTAACACCATTAAAGCTACCTTCTGGTGGGTTATTTGAATAGCTAATTGCAGAAATTCAGGACAGGTGGCATCTTTGTACCTGGCTTATTTATCACAGAAGTCTGCTCATGCTATGATGGAGAGGTGAAAGCAAGGTAGAAATAATAAATGTGACAGGCTACACTCTACAGGCTACAAATATTGTTGCACTGTGATTTAGCAGGCAAGGCTGGTGAGGCAGGGCCCTAGATCGGTGGGGGTTAATTTGTTTGTGTGAATTCATATAAGTGCCTGCAACCAAGCGACAACATGTGATTCAATTAGCTCCTCACAGGAAAGAGTCAAAATACCTGGATGAAATGGTACCTGTGCGCAATTATGAGAGGTGATGACTGCTAAGAGAAGGATGGAAAAGCAATGTTAACGAGTTCCGTTTCGTCTCTTAGACATAGGTCTTTGCATTTCATTATATATGAAGGCAAATGTCTCAAAGGAGTCAGAGCAAAAGCTGAGCTATGAATTACAAAGGATGTGGCAGCAATTTGGGTTTATACCCCAACGGGGGGTTAGGATCTGGGGAAGAAGAAGCTCCTAGAAATGCGAATGAAAGACTTCTAGGAATATGATTCCTGGAACTGTGAATATTGCTCTCTTTGAAGTGTGCATGAATGGGGTTTGGCTAAGATTTTTCAAAGGGCTTAAGGACTTATCTCCCACTGAATGTCAGTAGCATTTGGACACTTCACTTCCACAGTCTGCTTTGAAAATTCCGGCTTAGAATATTAATTTTAATTTATCTTTTCCACAACAACAGTAGACGAGAGCAGACCGACAACAGAGAAAGAAACAGAGAAGCTGTGAAAGAAAATAAGTATCTTTATATTACAGTATTTCTTCTAAATTTTGTACTTTTACCTAATTTGCACTGCGTGAAGGACACTGGCTTATACAGTAAAAATAATCTCTGGACTTATTTCATACAAGGACAAAAGGAGGATAGAGCCTTCTGACACATACGTGACATATTTGCTCTCCTCTTCCTCCAGGGCATCTGTGGCACTTGGAAAGATCCTATGTATCCAGGGATACCCTTCTTCTCCTCCTCCCCCTTAATCCATTCCTTTTCCACATGAATTAATTAACATTCATTTTCCGAGAAGAAAGGTTTGGAAAAAAATGTGACTTGTAATGTGTGTTTTCTTCAGTTCACTCCAAAGTTTTAAATTTCCTGCTTAGGCCTGTTCTTCTTCCTTGATTCTCATTTGAGTGAATATAACAGCATTTCGGTCAACTTAGTTTGATTTAGGAATTTTGCTCTGCCTTCCCAAGAGCGTATGGAATACGGCACAAACACCACAACCCCTCGTTTCGGTATTTACAGCACACCCTGGTATTTAGCGGGCATGCGAAGCCCTCAGCTAAGCTCCATCCCTGGCGCATGCCCAGCTTTGAGCAGAGGATGAAGCGCGGGCTCTCCAGGTGCAGGTAAAAGGCTGCCGCTGTTGGCTTGGGTGGTGCCTGAGTGCGGACGTGGCGGTGACAAGGAAATGGGTCCAAAAAGAGAAATGGAGCCGCGAACCTTCGTGCACGAGTCTGAGCCGCGCTGGGGTGGCTCTTCATGCTGGGGTGGCTCTTCACGTTGGGAGCCGGGCAGGCAGAATTGCACTTGTCTCCTGCACTTTGAACATTTCACTTGGTCTCCTCTTAGATCATCTGCTACATTTCAAGGAATCCATGGATACTGTTACAAATCAGCGTTTTTTGACAGACCAATACTGAGGTTCAGAACCAACAAGTTATTCTAACAAAGTAATTCACTGCCAGAGATTTCATACAACCCAGGAGAGCGTCTGAAACGGCAAAACTGGCTGTTTGTCCTGTGCAGCGTTCTGCCTCCTGGAAGATAACAACAGCATGGCTTTGACAGCCTTGGTTTATAAATCATTCTGGTAACAGCTGTTTAGGTAAGAATTGCCAAATTTACTGTTACTATAGGCTGCTTTTCATGTTCTCACTTAATACAGGTGTAAAATATCATTGACAAATTTCAGCTTAGCCTGACAGTTAAGTTGTGCAGTAGATGCAACATCAGAAGTTGCCTTAGGCTGGAAGTGGCGTTTTTAGCATTTCTCAGCTGAATGCACATCCTTGACCCTGTTCTGATCTTCCTGTAGCAAGACATGAGCACCGCGCCCCCGACGGCTGCCTCCTGTCCTAACAAGCCGCTTCCTGGCAGGCCGAGGTTTTTCGAGCACCAGGCCTTGTTACGTGGGGTCAGCACAGTGACAGGGACGGGCTCCAGGGACCTCTAGCAGACTCGAGGACAGAGAAGGTTTCAGGAAACTAACATAGTTCATAATTTTCTTTTTTTCTTTCTTTTTCCACTGCAAACCCTGGTAGATGCCCACATGGTTCCAGTTTCTTATTCTGATCCTAGCAGTTGGTGACGATGTGCTCAGCTCCGTGTCACCGTTTCTGTGGCCTTGCTCTGGGTACTGCAGTGCTGCAGAACCTTGGCATGTGGAGCAGTCTCAGGTAAAAGCAACCTAAACAGTCGGCCTTATTTAGTCCTTGCCTGCCATGTCTCCACAAGAGCCCCAGGACCTGGGGGAATACCAGTGCTGAGCAGGTATCCTCCCGCGGAGCCTCAAGGCAGCGCTGTGGGATCCTAAGGGAAGCAGCAGGGCTGGTAGCGGTGACGTACAGACAGGATACACGGATGTGTGCACATCCTGTGAAGATTCCAGGAATCCTTAAGGAGTCAACTACTACCTTATTCTGAGTGATTATAACTTGGACAATAATACCCCTTCTGCCAATGATTAATATGAAGTTGAGGAACACCATAACCACTGGGGACAGGTAAAGAGGTTTGGAATTTCTCCTTGTGGCTAGACGGAAATGATTCTGGTGCCCAAATTCCATAATGAATAATTTTAACGGATTTGTTCCATTAATGGTGCAGCTGTCAAGCCTATGCTTGGATATCAGAAGCCTAGAGGCGTTTGGGGTGATAAATCCATTTGTCAAATACAGAAAATCACACTGTGAAATTTTAGCTTTTTAGTTGTTTTTATCAATGATTTTTATAATCATTTTTATTCAGTCACTACTTTTCAATCACAGTGTTTTTACATTGTGTAATTTATTCCAAGTCTACTGCCTCTAAAGCTATAATTAAAATATTCAAGTAGAAGACTAATGTAAAGAGAAATGATAATGAAATACTGGACACTAAAGCCTACATTAGTAGACAGTTGGATCCATCGGTTACTGTAATTGATGGCGGATGGGCTGTACTGAAGAACATACAGTGACCTTGCAAAACAAATACCAGTGCCCCAAAGACACACTGAAAACCTGCAAGGGAGTAGAGCTGTTTTCCCTGTTTCAAACAACGTTTGATTCGAGGCGGGGAAGCAGCCCCACCCCCCGCCCCGGCGCGTGTCCTTGCGTGTGACTCGGGGTGTAACGCGCTGACCGCCGCTGGCCAAGATGGCGGCCGGAGGCGCGAAACCGCCACGAGCAGCGCCTGGCGTAGCCCCGCCCCCAAGGCAGCGCGCGGCGGAAGGCGGCCACGCCATGGAGACTAGCGGGGAGAGCTCGTCTCGCGGCCGCTCGCGCTCCCGCTCTCTATGGTGAGTCCTCCGGGATCCCCTGGCCGGCGGAAGTCGGCTGTGCCATGGAGACGGACAGGGAGCGTTTGTCTCGCGGCCGCTCCCGCTTTCTATGGTGAGTCCTCCGGGGTGCCCCGGCCGGGGGGAGCGCGGGATGCCCCCTCCTGGCAGAGAGGACGGGCGGGTTCTGCAGCCCCGGGGGCTGTTGGCGTTTTTGATCTCTTAAGAGAACGGGGCTGAGGGAGACACCCCCCCTGAGCAGCGCCGCCTTGTGGCCACAAGGGCCGCCGGCAACGCGAGCGGTGGGGCAGGCGCGGAGCCAGCGGAGCAAGGGCCGCGCGGGGGCCGATCTGCACCGGCCTCCGCGGCTCCGGGCGCTGTCGCTAAGGCTGAGCCGCGACGGAGCTCAGCGCCGCGGGGCCGCCCCGCCCAAGGGCTGGCGGCGACGGCTTCAGCCTCTCGGCTTCCTCGGGACAGCGGCCGCGGCTCCCCCGGCAGCACCGCGCTGGCTCCTTGAGGGGAGGGGTGAGAGCTGGAGAAAACCCCGTGCTGGCCACGAGGACACGGGCCGGAGCGCCGCACCCTGCACCGCGGCGCGACGGCAGCCGGGCAAGGGCAGCCGCAGCCTGGCCGGGGACAGCAGCTCTGCCGCAGCCTGCCCGGCCCTGCCGTGCTGCGCGGCTGGGGGGCGGCTGCACCCGGCCCGCTGCAGCTGCGCACGGCACCGCCGGGGCGGCGGGCTGCACCCGGCCCGCTGCAGCGGCACCTGCGGGCGGGGCCTCGATTAGCATATCCAGCCCCGCCTACTCCTTGCACAATGCGCTCTTTTGATTGGCTGCTGGTCGTCTCGCGAGACGAAGGAGTGGGGCGACTTCCGGTTATAAATTCCGCCGAGGCAAGCAGCACTGCGCGTCCCGTAATCCTAGGATTTATTAGTCCTATTCGTGTGAGGGGCATCATTGCTGTAACAGGGCCGCAGTGCTGATTGTTGCAGGAATTCTGGTTTAACGCTGTTAAAATGCAGCTAGGTCTATATGTTACTCCTTATGTTCTTAGATAAGGTTTCACTAAATGAATTGGCAGTGAATAATAATTACAGTACTCATGGCAGAGTCTTTAAAGCTGTGGCTTGCTTTATTTTCTTACCTGCAGCTGACTAAAATCATGCTTTTTATGTAGATAATATGTTCAGTTATTAAGATGGTCCTCCTCAGCCTTTTGTTTGGGATGTAAGTTGTCAGTGATTATAACGTGTACTGCTTTTATTCTGTCTTCACAGATAAAGCAATGAGAAGTGACCCCTTTCTGTGGCAGCAGACTGCTGTCTGTCGGCTCTATGAGTTGGAAAGCCGTGTTGAGATTACAAATAAAATGGCTGATTGAAGTCACTGAAAGCTGACTCAAATTCCTTCAGATGTCCCAGATGTTATAATGGGCTTGGACATTTTCACAATGAGATTTAAAAAAGCCTTATCCTGTGAAATCTCACCATGTAGTGGGACCAGAAGAAAAGTATGTCAGGAAGAAGCTGTTCAGTGCTACCTGCTGGCTGGTGCTGTTATCACTGTTTGAAGTATCTTAAAAGAGACCAAAAGAGAAAAAAAAAAAAAAAGATTTTTTTCCAGCAATTACGGCTCTAACTCACAGGCTGCAAAACAGCTGGTACACCCTTTGTACCTGCACCACACCTATACACAGAGTAACCAATCAACCCTTTGCCTGTGTTGCTGAGGAAAGAACCAGCAGTGTCTGTGTGTGGGGTGGGATGGGACTCGATGAGGGGGCCATGTGGGGGCAGGCGTGTGGGGAGGGGGACGCAGTGACTAAGGGGGCAGCTGGGCTGGGTGGTGGTGGGGGGCTGGGGGGGGCAGGGTCCTGGGGAGGGGGGGGGGGGGGGGGGGGGCGGGGAACAGACACCCTGAAATACCCCCGTCCTCCTCAGACACACCCCCCACACACACACTCCCTTGGTACCCACAACCATGAGTGCCTCTCCCCCCCCCATGGTCACAAACACCTGAAGACCCCCCCCCCCCCCATGCACTCAAAACCACGAGTGAAGCTCAACAACTGAGCAGCTCTGACCCACCTAACCAGCCACCTACCCACAGCAACAGCTAACTACCCACCTACCTACGCACCTAACCGCCCACCTAAGACATGTACCAAGCTAACTATCCACCTAACTACCACCTACCTAACTACACACCTATCCAGCTAACTACCAACCTAACTGCACATCTACCTAGCTAAGGACTCGAACCACTAACAACTTCCCACCTGACTTGTTAACTACCCACCTGCTAAGCGAAACACCCACCTCATTACCTAACTACTGATCTACACGCCTAACTACCAAAGTAACTACACAGCTAACTAGCCAACTCCCCACCTAAATACCTACCTGACTCCCCACCTAAATGGCTAACTACCCTCTGCACTAGCTAACTACCAAGACAGTTAATTACCCCCTTAAATAACTAATCACTGAACTAGTATCTACCCACCTAACTAGCTAACTGCTCACCTATCTACCCACCTCTCTAGCTAACTACACAGCTAACTATCCAACTGAATAGCTAACTACCCACCCTCCTAACTAGCAGCTCTATACTTGCCTAATTACCACCTACCTGGCTAACTAACTACCCAGGTAACCACCAAACTAGCTGACTATCCACCTAACTAGCACCCTAACTAGCTAGCTAACCAGCTAGCTATCCAATGAATTAACTTCCTACCTAGTTAATCACCAACCTAGGAAAGTACCCCCTAACTAGCTATGTAGCCACTAAATAGCTAACTATGCCCATGACTAGTTAACTACCCACTCCAATGACTAGCTAACTACCCAAATAATTACCCACCTACCCCCCCCCACTAGTCTACCTACCCATCTAACTGCCCACCTACCTACACCCCTAACTAACCGCCCACCTAAGACACCTAACAAGCTATTCACCTAATTGCCTACATAGCTAACTACATACCTGCCAAGGTAACTACTGACCTAACAAGCTAACTACACAGCTAAGTACTCACAAGAATCACTAACGTCCCACCGAACTCGTTAACTACCCACCTGTTAAACTAAATGCCCACCTTATTCCCTAGCTACCCACCTAACCCTCTACATACCTCACTACCAAAGTAACTAGCTAACTACCCACCTGACTCCCAACCTAAATGGCTAACTACCCTCTGAACTCACTACCTAACCACCGAGCTAGCAAATTACCCACCTAACTACTCAACCACCTAACTGCTCACGTGTCTACCTATACGCTCAACCAGCTAACCACCCAACTAGCTAATTAGCCAACTAAATAGCTAACTATCCATCTAATTAGTTAACTACCCACCCAGCTTGCCACCTGCCCTCTAAACTACCAGCTCCTATCTAACCAGGTCAATAATCACCTAATTACCACCTACCCAGGTAACCATCAGACTAGCTAACTACCTTCCTAACCATATATGTAACCAGCCCCCTAATTAGCTAACTACCCCCCAACTACCCAACAAATTAATTATCTACCTAAGTACCCACCTAAATAGCTAACGATGGCATCCCTAGTTAACTACCCACTTGCTTATGTAACTACCTACCCCCCCCCCCCCCCCCCCCCCCCCCCACCATCCCACCTATGTACCAATATGACAAGAAATGACCTAGCGGGCCTAACTAGTTAACTGCTCCCCAGGCTGCTCCCCACCCAAATAATTACGCCGCTGGCCAATTAACAACTCACCAAACTATGCTGTTAACTAGCTAACAACTCTCCTAACTAGCCTCTTAAGCAGCTAACGAATACCCTAACTACACAGCGAACTAGCTAACTACCCACCTAGGTCAACGCCAAAGTAGTCACCTATGCAGCTAGCCAGCTAACTATCCACCTAACAAGCTAAGTAAGTAGCCATCTAACTACTCACCTTCCCAGCTAACTACACACCTATCTAGCTAAGTACTCACCTGACTAACTTCCCACCTAACTAGTTAACTGCCCACCTGCTAACCAAAATACCCACCTCATTACCTAACTAACCCCCCCCAATGCTCTACACACCTAACTACCAGAGTAACTAGCTAACTACAGAGCTAACCAGGCATCTGCCCACTTACCTGACTACACACCTGACTGGCTAACTACCTGCTGAACTAGCTAACTATCTAACTAACCATGAGTTAGCTAATTATCCACCTAAGTAGCTAATTGCCCACCTAGCTATCCACTTCTCTAGCTAACTACATGCTCAACTAGCCAGCTACTCAACTAACCAATTAAACAGCTAACAACCCACCTAAACAAACTACCCACCCAGCTTGCTACTCGCCCTCCTAACGACCAGCTCCTACCTAACCAGCTCAATACTCACCTAATTATCATCTACCTGGTTAACTAACTACCCAGTTAACCACCAGACTAGGTGACTACCCACCCAAGCACACACCTAACCAGTCCCCTAACTACACAACAAATTAGTTAACTACTTACCTAGCTAACCACCAACCTAGCTAAGTACCCACCTAACTAGCTACATAACCACAGCTAACTACCCCATCACTAGTTAACTAACCACCTGCTTACCTAACTACCCACCCAGCTAGCCAACTACTCACTCACTACCCTCAATGACTAGCTAACTACCTAACTACCCACCCCCAACTATCCAGCTAACTCGCTAATGTCCCACCTGCCTAGCTAACTCTACACACCTATCAACATGACTAGAACCAAACTGGAGTGCCCAACTAGCTAACTATCCACATAACTTGTTAACTACTCCCCAAGCTTTCTAACTACTCACATAATTACCTAACTAGCCAACTAACTACCCACATAACTAGCAAACTACACACATAACACGCTATCTAACCACCTAACCAGCTAACTACACACCTCCTCCCCTAACTAAAACCTAACTAGCTAACTGCACACCTAGCTCACCTCCAAAGCAGTTAACTCCCCACTTAAGTCCCTAAATACCCATGATTAGTCACTGTGCCCACCTGACTAGCTCACTACCCATGTAAATAGTTAACTACGCCCCGACCTTTCTAAATACCCACATAATTATGCATCGATGCAAGAAACTACCCACCTAACAGCCCACCCAACTAGCTAACTACTCACCTAACTACCCACCGAACTAGCTAACTACCCACCTGTGTAACTTCCAAAGTAACCAACTACACAGCTAGTTGCCTAACTACCTACCTGACCACACCTAACTGCCCCCTAACCAACCTCCCACCTAAGACACGGAACAAGCTATCCACCTAACTTCTCACCTACCCAGCTAACGCCCGAGCTAACTAGCTAACTGCTAACCTAGCTATATACACACCTAAACGCCCACCTAACTACCTACCTAACTAGCTAACCACACACCTAATTCCCTAAATACCAACATGAGAAGCCACGAGACTGCCCAGCTAACAAGGTAACTACCCACATAAATAGCTAACTATTCCCCAAGCTTTCTAACTACCCATATAATTACCCAACTAGCCAACTAACTACCCACCTAACAAGCTAACACCTCACTGAACTATGCTCCTAACTAGCTAACAATTCTCCTAAACTAGCTAACTACGCTCCTAAGCAGCTAATGAACACCCTACATGGCTAACCACACCTAACGACCCACTGAGCTAACTACCCACCTAAACTCCAAAGTAGTCAACTACCCACCTAGCTAACTACCCACCTAACCAAGCTCCCACCTAAGACACCTAACAAGCTAACTAGCTACCTAACTACTCACCTACCGAGCTAATTACCGACCTAACTAGCTAACTATATATCTACCTAGCTAAGTACTCACCTGAATCACTAACTTACCGCCTAACTAGTTAACTATCCACCTGCCAACCGAAACACCCACCTCATTACCTAACTACCCACCTAATGATCTACACACCTACCTACTAGAGTAGCTAGCTAACTACACAGCTACTAGCCAACTACCTACTTACCTCACTACACACCTGAATGGCTAACTACCTGCTGAACTAGCTAACTACCTAACCATGAGCTAGCTAATTACCTACCCACTTCTCTAGTTAACTACATGCTCAACCAGCCAGCTACCCAACTAATTATCCAATTAAATAGCTAACTACCCACCTCACTATCCACCTAATTAGTTAACTACTCACCCAGCTTGACACCCACCCTCCTAACTACCGGCTCCTACCAAACCAGCTCACCTAATTACCACCTACCTAGCTAACCACCCAGGTAACCACTGAACTAGATGATTACCCACCTAACCACACATCTAACCAGCACCCTAACTAGCTAACTAATCACCTAGCTAGCCAACAAATTAACTAGTTAACATCTTACCTAGCTAATCACCCACCTAACTAGCTATGTACGCACCTAAACAGCTAACTAACCCCACAACTAGCTAATCACAGAATCACAGAATACTCAAGGTTGGAAGGGACCTCTAGAGATCATCTAGTCCAACCCCCTGCACACGCAGGGTCACCTAGAGCACGTGGCACAGGGTGGTGTCCAGGTGGGTTTTGAAGATACTCCACAACCTCTCTGTGCAGCCTGTTCCAGTGCTCCGTCACCCTCACTGTTAAGAAATTTTTCTTTAAGTTCATGTGGAACTTTTGACGCTTTCGTTTCTGGCCATTTCCTCTAGTCCTATCAGTGGCTACCACTGAAAAGAGACCATCCCCGTCCTCTGCACTCCCTCCCTTGACGGTACTTATAGACACTGCTCAGGTCCCCTCTCAGCCTTCTCTTCTCCAGGCTGAACAGGCCCAGCTCCCTCAGCCTCTCCTCATAGGGCAGATGTTCCAGGCCCCTGATCATCCTTGTGGCCCTGCGCTGGACTCTCTCCAGCAGCTCCACATCCCTCTTGTACTGTGGAGCCCAGAACTGGACACAATACTCCAGATGCGGCCTCACCAGGGCTGAGTAGAGGGGCAGGATCACCTCCCTCGACCTGCTGGAGACGCTCTTCTTAATGCAGCCCAGGATCCCATTGGCCTTCTTGGCCACGAGGGCACACTGCTGCCTCATGGTCAACTTGTCGTCCACCATGACACCCAGGTCTTTCTCCGCAGAGCTGCTCTCCACAAGGTCGGTCCCCAGCCTGTACTGGTGTCTGGGGTTATTCCTCCCCAGGTGCAGGACCTTGCACTTGGCCTTGTTGAATTGCATGAGGTTTTTCACCGCCCAGTTGTCACAGTCTGTCCAGGTCCCTCTGGATGGCAGCACAGCCCTCTGGGGTATCGGCTACTCCTCCCAGTTTCGTGTCATCAGCAAACTTGCTGAGGGAGCACTCTGTGCCTTCATCCAGGTCATTGATGAATAAATTGAACAGGACTGGACCGAGGACTGACCCCTGTGGGACCCCACTAGCCACAGGCCTCCAACCAGACTCTGCACCGCTGATCACCACTCTCTGGGCCCTGCCATCCAGCCAGTTCCTAATCCACCTCACTGTGCACTCATCTATCCCACACTGCCGGAGCTTGCCCAGGAGGATGTTGTGAGGGACGGTGTCAAAAGCCTTGGTGAAGTCGAGATAGACGACATCCACCGCTCTCCCCTCATCCATCCAGCTAGCCGGTCCATCACACTTCATTTCATCATAATGACTAGCTAACTACCCAACTAACTACCCACCCACCCGCAACTAGCTTAACTATCCAGCTAACTAGCCAACTTTCCACCTACGTACCTAACTATACACTTAACTACCCACCGCACTACCTAACTTGCCACCTTCCTAGCTAACTATCCACCTAAGCTCCCACCTAAGACACCAAACACGCTAACTATCCACCTAACTACCCACCAACCCATCTAACTACCAACCTATCAGCTAACTACCAACCTATCTATCTATCCACCCACCTACTTAGCTCAGTACTCACCGCAAGGCCTAACCTCCCCGCTAGGCGCTCAATGGGCCAATACCCACACAGCGTGGGAGAGGTTCCCTGTGTGTCTGTGGGTTCCTGCTGTGTCCGTGGGTGCCTGTTGGGGGCTGCCTGTGCCTGGGGGTCCTCACCCTCCCCCACCAACACCCACGGCTCCGGCCTCCTCCCCTCAACCGCCCCAAACACACGCAGGGCGCCCCCCAACCGCACGGCCCCCCTCGCCCGCCTCCCCCCCGCCCCCACGTGCAGCCCCCAGCTCTGCCGACCCCCCCCAGCACGCGCAGCCGCCCCGCTCACCCGCGCCCAGCCCCGGGCCCCGCTCAGCCCCGCACGTCCCCCGTCCCGCTCCCCGGCCAAGCGATGTCCGGTAACGCCCGCGTTTGTGAGGACACACCATAGAGAGCGGTGGCGCGAGCGGCCGCGAGACAAGCTCCCCCTGCCTGTCTCCATGGTACAGCCGACTTCCGCCGGGCAGGGCATCCTGGAGGACTGTCCATAGAGAGCGGTAGCGCGAACGGCCACTAGACAAGCTCGCGCTACCTGTCTCCATGGTACAGCCGACTTCCGCCGCACGCCCCCTTGGGGGCGGTGCCGCATGGGCGGGGCTATGCTAAAATGCTTAGCAGCGATTGGTCGGCGAGGGGAAGTGGGTGGAGCGAGCGCGGCGCGGGCGGGCGCTGGGGGCGGTGGCGGGAGCGCGGGCCCGGCCGGGTGCGCGCCCCGCCGCCCCCCGTGCGGTGACGGCGCCAGCTGCAGGAGCCGGGGCTCGGCTGCCCGCGCTGGCCTGAGGGCTGCCCCGGCCGGCCCGGGCCCCTCCGGACGAGGCGGCTGCGCTGCGCTCTGGGCGCCGAAGCAACAGGGCAGCCCCGGGCCAGCCCGCCGGTCCCCGGGCGGTGACACGGCCGAGCGCCGGCCACGAGGGCCTCAGCAGCAGCCAGAGCTCAAACCTGCCCTCCGGGATAACGTTCCCGCAGTGCTTTTCGGGAGGCTGGGAGACGGGGATTCAGCCGCCAGGAGGGATTGTGTTTTGCGCTTTTCCAGCCCCAAAAGACAGGGCGGCTGCTCTGATCCCCCAGCCTGGCAGTGCAGGGTGGCCCCTCGTTGGCTGTGGGGCCGCCCAGGGTCCCACGGCCCCTCCGGGATGGGGACACGGGCCTGAGGGAGCAGTGTGAGCGGGGCAGGCGGCGGGCCAAGGTCCCTGCTCTGTCTCCATCACTCTTGCTTTCCTCTCCCCTTTCCCCAAAACTGCATTTCCACACGCCTGATCAATGTTGGGGGGTGGCGGCGCTCAGCCTTTCTGCACTGCTGTGGTCTCATCTTCTCCCACAGGAGCCCGGCTCGGCCTTCCTTCAGCCGCATGTCCCCATGGAGCAGAAAGGCCCGGTGATCTTCAAGGTGCTGCAGAAAAATGCCACCAGCCTCTACCCTGGCTACAGCAGCTTCCTGGACACGGCTGCTCCAGCTGGCTAGGGCGGCAGGACACACTCGTGTCAGCAATGAGCCCGGAGCGAAGCCGTCAGTCCCTGACCAGGCACGCACAAAACATGCAGGATCTCCCCAGCCCCCACAGGGGAGAATCAGACATTAAAAGATTGAGTTGTAGTATGAATATAGAGTCAGAATAAAAAATACTATCCAAAAATATCAAAAGTCTTTGCAATCATGCTAGAGTAGCCAGAGGGAAATTGCTGCCAGAGCACATTTAGCCAAAGCTATGGAAGAAATACCAGAGCTTTTCTTGATGAAATTGCCAGGTGATGACAAGCACAGCGGGTTGTGTTGGCTCCAGTTGAAGGCGCTGGTTGATGGGGGAGCTTTCAGTGTTCTTCCTGCTGTTCCATGGCCCTGTGTCCGTGGAGGTGGGAGCAGCGCGCCCTGGGTGCCTGCAGAGCGGGGCCCGGCTGGGCCGGGCTCTCTCAACCCTGCTCCCCTGAGGCACCCTCGGACCTGGCCGGCCCAGGCAAGACCTGGGCCCTGCACTCCGGCCAGGGCCACGAGCTTGAACACGCTGCTGTGTTGTGGCAAATGGGGCCTCGCAGAGCTGCCTGCACAGCAGCCAGGCCACCAACAGCCCGTGCGGGAAGGGAGGGAGGTGCTTTTACCTCAGTAATGCAGCCAGTGCCTCCCTGCTGCCTCATCCACCCTCGGGGG
Organism: Tinamus guttatus; assembly: GCF_059628265.1. Lineage (NCBI taxonomy): Eukaryota > Metazoa > Chordata > Aves > Tinamiformes > Tinamidae > Tinamus > Tinamus guttatus. Next base: position 2,504,997 of record NW_028288845.1, read on the forward strand.
GGGCACAGACGTGTTTTGAGGTCCCAGAGCTGGGAGGGTTGAGAAGGTTGTGTTAGGTTTGGAGGTCTCTGTGCAACCTTTACCCACAGCACAGACTGCCGACTTCTCCAGCCCCTGCAGATTTTATTCCTCGCGGGCGCTGGAGGTCGCTAACTCAGGAGCTGGCAGCACTGCTGCTCCCATGTCGCCGGGGCTGCAGCTCCGCGCGCTTGGGACCCGCTCGCTCCTCGACACGACTCAGCACTTCACTGTGAGACCGTGGGTTACACGTGGAGGGAGGCAGTTGGCTGAGACCGCGCAGGAGTGCAGCGGTGTCCCCGCTCCATCCTCACAGGCCGCGTCCTCGGGACAGCCCTGTCTTTGGGGCGAGGGTTGTGAAGACTAGTCTGGAGCAGCTGCAAAGCCTCAGCCCCTGCGGAAGCTGCCAGGGCTCTCTCCCCCTTCCATTTAATGGCAGGATGCATAGTTGTGTGGTGAGAAACCGGGACGTTAATCCAGCAGCTTGCGCGGAGGAAGGGGAACAGCCTTCAGACAAACACTGCAGCATCCAACTGCCGCCAGCCTCCGCAGAGCCGCTGCTCTCCTCCCCGCACCGGCGGCGGCAGAGCCATCATTCCCTTAGCGCGAGTGCTGCGGGGAACGTGGCCCAGGAACATCACTTTAGTGTCCCTCCTTTAAAAGAAAGTTGATTTTTTTTCTTTTGGTCACAGAAACAGTGTTTTAATAGTTACCTGAAACGAGCACCCAGCGTCAAGGAGGAGCTGGCCGAGCCCCAGCGGAGGCCGAGCCTTGCGTGGCGCTCGCTGGCTGGCTGGGCCGGGGAAGGCCCGTGTGGCACCGCTGGCGCCAGCGGCACCGTGCTGGGGCTCTGCCCCACAGCACCAGCGAGAGCCGACGGAGGGGAAAGGCAGAGACCTGTGCGAGAGCCGGGAGGCTCCCTCCACAGCCAAGACTTGACTCTTGAAACAGATGCAAATATCTTCCTTGTTTGTGCAAGACCACGAACGTTCGCCCAATTCCCTCTTTTCTGATACCACCCAGCTGGATTGAGAGGGAATTGCTCCCATGCTATAGCAACAGGAAGGGGAAGAGGTTCGGGTTCAGGGCTCCATTTTCCATTTTCTGCACCAGAAGTTCACAAACACGACGTTATCCCCAGACCCTGCTGAAAGAATCGATGATGGTAGCACATGAACAGAGAGGCCTTCACGCGCGCAGCCTGTGTACGGTGTCGTTGTTAAACAAACATGCCCGTGTTAACTTCAGCCTCATTAAAAATACAAGAAAAACACTCATCCTGGCATCTCCAACAGGCAATGGGTACAAAAGGATGTGTTCCGAGCATGAGAAGAAATCACAAAAACACTCCAAAACAAACGACAACAAAAAACCCGCTCTGTAAACCCAGGGAAGGTAAAATACCCCAAACTATAAATTTTAAAAAAGAAAATTTGCATTTTCTGTCCTCTTGAATCATGAATAAAAGGATTTAAAAAAAATCTTTCTCCTCTATCTAGTTTTAATAGGAGAATCCAGGTGCAGATGTGGGCTTGATTCCAGTGCCAAGCTGCCTGCTCTGTTTAATAAAGAGTTTAATGCAATTTGATCCAAAGAAGCAAAGAGCCCTAAGACACCAGCACTAGAGATTCAGAATCCTAATTAATTTTCTCTTGGTCACAGTTGTCACAGAGATTCCCCTGCTTGTGCTCCTGTTAATATGAGGAAGGGAAAAAAGCCAATAAATGCTGTGTGTGCACTCAATCGCAACTCGTAGGGAAATGATTAATATTTATGTAAGAAAATAGAATATTTCCATACCTGAATTATTTAGCTATCTCCCCCAGCCCCGCTGCCCTCGATATTGCTCTGTAATTAACAAAGGGCACCGCATCAGTGCGTGGAGATGCCCCCGGCCGGCTCTGGGTGGCGAGGCAGGAAGGGGACAGAAGGGGACGATGGGGACAGCCCCAGCCCGCGGTGCCAGGGGCCCTTCGTGCACGGACAGGGCCTGCCAGCCCGGAGCACGAGCAGCACCTCGAGGGAGAGCAGCGGGGCTGCGGCCGGGCCCGGCCCCACAGGGGACGCACCAGAAATCCCTGTGTTTTCTGCCCTTCTGGTCATCCAACTCCTCCAGGCTCTTGGGGCGACCCAGGGGTGGCTTGGGAAAGCCTGGCTGCTTTGGGTAAGTTTCTGCAGCAGCACTCCTTGCCAGATATTGCTGCTGTTAATTAGGCCTTTTAGCTGCTTGATACGCTGGAAAATTCACATTTTTCTACTCTTTTTCTCATTCTTTTGAGCTGTTGTGTTTATTCAAGATGAAAGCCAGATGTTATATTAATATGAGAATGGCTTTCCTAAAGGGAAACATTCATCAGCACAGAAGCAGACGTTGTAGCTTTGCTGCAAATTACTTAAATTCCTCCTTTTTTTCTTCTGAGCAGGAAATCCAAGAAGATGTATTTCAGAGCAACAGCTTTGTGACTGCAGAATAAAAGCTATTTACCCTAATCCCTTTAAAAGCTGGTAACAGATTTAAATGCATTGAAGTTTGAAAATGTTTACATTTGAAGGGGAGATGCAAGTATAAGCCTAAAACATTTCAAAATAAGAAATGCTTGGATACTTTGCATAGTAAATATAACACAGAAGACTTGCCAAGCCAGCTGTATTCTTTCCATGCCATGTGGCTATTGATTTTCGTTACAGAGCATCTTCTCAAAACTCTGGGCTTGGTACCATTTTATACTCATTTAAAGTATAAGGCTTTATACTGAAATTTGTAACTCTCGCAGCTAAGATTCTATTTACAATAAAATCTTGGACAACCTGCCTTTGGTTGCTCCTCTCTTCTTTCTTTTCACAGGGGCACGAACAACACCGGTCAGCACTGATGGAAAACGTAGAACGTTTTCTCATGATGAAAATCCAACTACAAAGTAGAAAACATTTCCAAAAGGAAAATGACTTTGCAGTTCACTTCAGCCCACCACCGCTTCCCTGAGCCCGAGGGCGGCCTCCTGGCCACCCTGAGCACGCGGCTCGGGCCTGTGCCCTGCACCCTCTGCAGTGCCAAGGGTGGGTTAGAAATTTACCTTTAGGAATGTGACTTTTTCTAAACAAATACCAGAATACCCAAGCTTCTTACACAGCCGAAGGATCACTTTGAGGATATCCTGCCCATGTATAAGGTATAACCTACAATATTTGAATAAATAAGGTACGCACGAGAGATTTCTAATAACATATGTTCAAAAAAAAAAAGTCATAATCGCAATACCTCACTTAGGTTCTGGAAAGCTTGTTAAAGGTCTCATACAATTATCTGTTTACAGTGAATTTTTATAACCTTATTAAATATTTCCATTATGCCATTCCTAGAATATTTTAAAAATTAATATAATCTGTTGTAACATAAAGAAGAATATTAGCATAACTACTCGGCAAAATATGTTCCAGCTGAATGAGCTAATTAGCTTTTAATAATGAGACCTAGCCAATGCATTTACAAAGCAAGCTACTGGAGCTTAATGATTTCAAAAGCTATCACATTTACAAGTTAATGTAGTGTAAATTATTCATGAGCATCTTATAAATAAGTGTAATAACTTATTTCCTGGGCCAGTGTTGCCTAAGAATGAGATTCATCTGAAAACTGACTTCAGAGCTTTGTGTGAGCTCCTATTTCCTGACTTGGTAGCTATCTCCAAATGAAATTTTATACCTTTGTCAGTAGATGACTCACCAGCCCAGATCTCCTTCAGTCCATGTATCTGCTGAGACCTCAAAAACTCTCCCTGATTTTGGAGTAAAAGCAGGCGCTTCGGACACACTCACTTCAATGCTTAACATTTCTCTTGATGGCAAGCACTTCGGGCTACCAAAACCAAAGCAGCCTCCCCTCTACAAGCAGCAATATTATCCTTGGCCTCGCAGTGCTTTGTGGAGACGTGCAAAACTGGAACAAAAGCTGCCTGTGAAAGCACATTGCGCTCTCCTGCTGGGACGAGCACTGGCCCTCCTTCCTCCCCACCAGCCCTCTAAGAAGAAACTGGCTCAAAAGGAACTTCCTAAGTATGAAACAAAAAAAATACATATATATATATATATAAAATATATATATATATATATAAATATATAAAATCTATAGTGTGCAAGCACAAGCTTTTGTTTTTATTTTGTATACAAAATCTTCCTGTTCCAATTCTCGCTTAAGAGCGGCAGAGGCGCACGCCCCTCCGGCTGGCACGTCTGCTCGTCTAACTGCCTGCGGGAGCAGCATCTTACGCTGCCTGATTCTTTGCTTGTTTTCCTACAGACGATATTCCAGCTATTTGCTCCATTTTGTTATTGCTGTTACCAATACAGCATCTTAGAGCACTGCTAAACATTGGCCTTCTCCTGCAGTACTGCAACCTTTCTGAAAAGGTACCCTTTCCCTCCATCTGTCATTATTTAGGGTTGTTTTGATTTCATTAGGTTTGCTTGGGTTTTGAGGCCACAGCAAGATCTCTTCAAGCCTTACAAGGAACTATGTGGTTCTCCTCATATTTCTGATTAGAATAATTAGATACAAATGGTATTGCTTTTTTAAAAAAGATGAAACAGTTGATTTCACAATTGCTGGTTGAGATCCAGAGGCTGCTCTTCTTCTTTTTGAAAAGTAACCTGGCAAGATTTATTTGTACGACCAGGAACTAGGATGGGAGGGAACTTACTCGCTGAACCATGTTCCTCTTCTCACACAGAGATGCTGCTCAGGGTAAATTTAAAAAAGCAGAGATTCATTAAAGGCATTAATCTCAATCTGAAATATTGCAACTGCTTCATTATCCAAGTTCATTTGCACAGTAATAAAACAAGCTCAAATCAGTGCATTTCCACCAAAACATCTGCCACTTACAGTAGTGTTTTTCTCCTCCAAGGTCAGCTCAGGAATGTGGAGGGAAGCCTCAGGAGACACCAGTGGCTACAACCAGTCCCTCTCGCAGCTGGTAGCAGTTTAAGGTGCATTTTAGTGTGGCTTTCTCAAGCAGAGGCATGCAGCAGTCTGACTATTCTTCAGCTGTTATGTTGACTTACGTGTCCATGCGTGCACACCCATGCATGCACATGCACACACACTCATATAATGGTCCAAATCTCTCCCTGTAGAGGGAGGAAATTAAAAAAAAATCCCCATTAATTAGGACATGAACCTTGTATTTCTAAAGGGGGTCAAAAAGGCATTTCAATCTGTGGGGTCAAGCCTACCACCCTGGTGTGTGGCCTTACCTCAAGGCTTCTTGGCCATCTAGTTAAATTCAGTGTTGCAGGAGGAGCAGGAGGAAGCTGGATGCTCAGCTGGGCTGCAGGAGGCCAGGAGGGATGTGAGAGCTCCGGAGGCATCTGCACAGGTGCCTGCAGGTGGGAATAGATGGGCAATGCAGAGTTCTCACCAAAACCTTTATGAATATTCAGGGTTTCATGAACACTGCATCTCCTACCCTCTCGGCTTCAAAGGGCACCTCCATGTGCCGATCACTGATGCTCAGGCTTCAAAACATACGAGTATGGTGCGCTTAGAAGGTTTATAAAATCACCAAGCTTTTCCCCATTCAGCCCCTCAAGGATGACCTAACTTTGTAGAACAGATACTTTAAAATGTCTTTTGGGGCAGAAAAATCCCGGGGCACTTGTGGGGCAACCCCACCAACGTATCTGAGCATTGCACGCTGCCTGCAGCCCGGTGTACTCAATTTGCCCATGGCTAGAGAAATGAACTTTCCTGTAAGAAAAAAGATGGCAGTCCCTTGCTGAAAAACCATTTAAGGACCATACAGAATTCAGAAACCCACCAGCTGGATGTACAGCTTTAAAGGAGATCTAACGTATCTGCTTACAGCTGTGCTGCTGCTATGTATTTTAATTAAAACTAGTACTATTTGAAAAACATTTTTCTCCTTGTCCTTCTTCCTTAAAGTCTTTGACAGTTTGTCATTTTTTTCAGAGCCTTATAATTATTATTATTATCATTATTTTTATCTCCAGCATTGGTAATGTATTAAATCTCTCATTAGTTGCTTATCCACTAGGAATGGTTATTACTTTGCCGCTTTGATATTTTACTTTGAAATGATAATTTACTTGATATAGTAATCATGATCTAGATATCATCAACAGTGTTAGGAAGAGCAGTCTGGACACCCTGGCTATAACCTGATGAAATATTTGTGCTTCCCCTTGTCAGTCCTGTAAATACTGCTCTTCCCAGGTAGGGACCCTGGGGTGAATCATGTGGGCACGCAGGATGAGAGGTGATACTTTATTCCAAACCATTGCTACCAAGACAGGGTGTATAAACAGTGTCCTAGAGGCTTTATGGGATGGGATGGCAGTACAGGACTTGTTTATGGTCCTGACTGCCACTTCATTTAAAAGTTATTAAGCGGATAAATAGCCGAGTGGTCGCAGGAGCTTGCCTTTTGTGTCCTGTATAATAATTCAGTTATAACTAACTCTTTTAACTATTTCCAGCAAGTTTGGTTAATTGATAGTGTACATCTGAGGGAGATAAAAAAAACAGCCTGCTTTCAACTGAAACTTTCCATTTCTTTTTTCTCCTTGTTTTTCCCCCGCACAAAGTGACACAAGGAAGGGCACCTGGGCATGCTGAGGCTGCTTGGGTGCACTGTGTTGAGAGCAGGACAAACTGGTGAGCCTTGAGGATTCCCCACGGGCTCGCAGCAGGGCTGTGTGCTGGGAGGGAGCACACCCCATCTCGACCCTCTCACTTGTTTCTCCCTGGCACTAACTGGCATCGCTCAGCAACTCCGACGGAGGAACACGGGCATTCCCACCCCGGCACCCGGCCGCCCTGCGGACCGGCTCCGGGGACCTGACCCGTGATGCCCCGGGGCTGCTGGAGGGGACAAAAACCACTTACCTTCCTGAAGACACCCCCAAATCCCAGGGTTAAAACACTGAGGAGCTTCGGAAGAAGAGCCCAGTACTACCTCTGATCAGATTTCTCTGATGGAAGACAAAGCCCTAATCTTTTGTCTTGGTTTCTACTTAGCTACAACAATAAAATATGCATTTTTGAGATGTTGCTTGCATTAGTTTCACCCTAATTTTGCTCCTTTTTGACATGAAAGAGGTGCTGGAAGATGTATAAAGCCATATACCACCTGAGGACCTGCTGCTTGCAAACAGCCTGCGTATTCCTTCCCTTTACAGATGGGAGAAGGGAAGCAGCTGAGGCAGCACTGGAGAATTGCCTTGTCACTTGTGATTACATTCCCTTAGGCTGAAAAATAGTGAGGAACTCGATCAGACTTTTACCGGAGAGAGAAAGAAAAAAAAAATAGCTTTCTCTCTTTCACATCAAATTACCAAACAAATATAAGGATGTTGAATAGAAATATTTTATGATAATCAATTCGGATATATACTGCTCAGAAATACACTGCATTTTGGTATATATTTGGCAGCAGAGAAATGGGGAAGAGGGCAAGCCAGGGAGAGTGGCGCCCAGCCGGGAACCAGGCCACGGAGCAAAGCAAAGCGCCCGCCGAGCGGGGAGGGGACAGGCTGGTCACCTGTGCTCGAAAAGGGGGGTCCGGGCCGCGTAGTGCTGGAGCAGGGGGTGCTGCCCAGGGGCCGGTGGCTGGGCTGGCACCGCTGAGCGCTGCCCTCGTCTCCCGCATCCCTGTGTGGAAGGGAATCGCTCTTCCTGACGTTTTGCTCGTGCTGCATTTTTTTCTTCTCCATTTGGTGCTGCTAGGAGCGATCAAGGTCTGCTTGCAGGGTTCTTTTCTTCAATTTAGCAGGTAATTCGAAGCTCTACATGTTGATAACTTAGCTGTGCTCAGGGCACTCCGTCTCATTTGGGAAGGAGGAGGACTTCATCCTCTGTTCTTTCTTATCTCATATTCTTTTCTGTATTAGCAAAAGTTGCATGACTTCAGGACAATAATCTCTTCCTTAGACCTAACCAAGGGTGGGTGGAAACCTGGAAGCACAATTGCTGTCTTTGCCTTTTCTGCCACTGTTTTTCCTTTCCTACCTTAAATAACACCAAAACAAACAAACCAAAAACAAACAAACAAACAAAACCCCAAAATAACACAAAAAAAAGTGGAAAAAAGGTACTACCCAGCTCAAGCTCTCCATTTCATAAACAAATCTTCAAAGAACATTAAATCAGGCAGAGAAATGGCATCGACAGCTCACTCACACAAGCTCACAGCTGCAGCAGAGAACCATGAGGGTATTCCTCCTGTGCCTGGACCTAGAAAAATGGGAACCCCAAAACAGCAGTTGATTCACAGTCACATTTTGAACCCTTCTTACATACCTCGCCTGTCCTAGATTATTTTTTCCACCCCAAGTATTGATGTTGGTCTTCAATTTCCTACTGAACAGGATAGTGCAGTCTGGGACCACCAGGAATAGCCATGTTTGGCAGTGCTTTGGAGGGACATTGCTATAATAGAAAGACTTCAAACAGATTTAAAAATGAAGTCAAAGAAACAGCCTGGAATTGAGGTAAAGTCTCCAGCACCAAACTTCCTGGGGGGTTTTGTGCATTGCGGCCCTGTCCTGAGGGGGCATCACTGAAGGGCACCAAACCCTCGTAGGCCCAGCTCCCTCTGCCCACTGCACCCTTAGCAGTGGCATGCAAACATTTAACAGCACAGTCCCTGTTTCTCAGGAAAAAATGAAAAAAAAAGATTAAAAATCAGCTTGCGGAGCGAGGAGGAATTCCTCCTCCGGCCGGGGTTGCCAGCATGGCTGGAGATGAGGAATTGATGCCCCCAGTGAAGCCGCACAAGGGAGGCAGGATAGGAGCTTTTGGGGCAGGATGTGCACAGGTTTTTCTAAAAGGCTCTCCGCATGTCATAACCTAAAACATGAAGGACAGCAATGTCTAAATATAACCTCATAACCCACATTGCAGAATTCCTTCCATGAATGCCATTTAGTTGGTACATCTCATCTGCAGTTTCTGCACCGTCTCCAAGGGATGCTATGCTCAATGCTTTTCCTCTGAACATTTTAAGGAAAAAAAAAAACCTTCAAAAATAATTCCCCAAATAGTCCACTGGTCTCTTCTTTAGCAGAACACATGAATCAATCCCAAAACAAATGATGAGACTGAAGGCTGCTTAGTATAAGACTGTGTTTAGGAGGGTGCATCCTTTGATTTTAAGAACATTGATGAATACTGAGGAAAATCAAAAGCCATTGAAAGCTGTGGGGAATCAACACTTCTGAAAAACAAACTCCTTTAGAGTTATTACAATTATTACATTAATATTCAGCTCTAAAGCCTACGTTTTGTCAGCCCATATCATATATGGTCTAAATTCTCCCATGCAAGGGAATTATGGGTTAGTGATAGGGGTAGGGTCAGGAAACCTGTTTGTGCCTTGAGATATACACCTGATCTGGTAGGCAAGGGGAAACAGCCTCACGTCAAACACACCTGCAGCAGTCCCAGGCAATAACATCTGAACCACATGCTGTTCTCAAGCACCCATCCACCAAAAAAGGCTCCTCTCCAATCAGCTGCAGGAATTGTCAGGTGGTTGGATGACTTCTTTAACACCATCACCCCACACTTGTAAGGGCAATACAGGAGTATCAGTGAATACTACAGCTACACTACTTTTCAGCTACACTACTTTCATAGTTCAGGCAACGCTCAGAGCACACTGCTGCACCCCATGCTGCGTTTCTTAAAGTGAGATTAAACACTAATTAACCCTCTGTCCAGGTTAGCAGCCCCTCGGCAGCAGGTTGCATCCCTACAGCACCCCTGCCAGGTCCCCTGCACTTTATGTCCTCAGGGAGCAGGACCGGCCTCTGAGTCGCATGGCAGACACCAGGCAGCACTTTTAAGTGGCATAGTTGCATTACAAGATGTTCATTAGTAAAATATTTATCATAGAAAAGTAGTGAAACAGGAGAGCCTCAGAAATACTCTCCTTGCCAGGGCCTGAAAACAACAACGACAAAAGAGAGCTATTAATTGGTAACAATAAAATCCTCAGGAGAACAGAAATCTGACCTTTCCCTCTGAAATCCTATTTGTTCCCTGTCCTATAAGCTCACATTTTAAGAGGAATGTTTTTACAGCAAACTTAAAGTGAATTGTGGTTTACATTTATGAGGCATAAAAATTAATAGACTTTTTTATGAGTTTTTTTTCCACGCTTCATCACAGGAACTTTTATATCATCTGATAGCGAGATTGGAACCAATTAAATGCAGATTGCAATAGCTGAGCACTTACCACCACTGACTGAGGATGGGGGTAACCAGGGTCTTTCCGTGGCTTGGATCCTGCACCAGGGAGCTGGCGAAGGCTTTTCCTGGGGCAAGGGAAGTGCTGCTTGTCCAGGGGTGGCCACTGCTGGAACAGTCATGTAAGCCAGGAATGGGAATGGATGTTGCTTTGCCAAGCTAGGACTACTGGAGACTGAAATCACAGCCCTGTTTTTCCAGTGCACTGCAACAAGCTGAGAGGAACAGCTTTTGCTGATTCCAGTTCGTTAGTGTATATGGTTCTTGGCATCATGGAAATCTACTTGTCAGATTCCCAAGTGAAAATTGGGCATGTATAACCATTCAGGACATAGAGTCAAAAAACACCTCTTACCTGCACCCATGATGGTCCTGACTCTCTTCTCAGCAGAGAAGATCTGGAGTAACTTCCACATAGTCAAGAGTTATTCCAAGATTAGAATCAATGACACCATCTCTTACATTTTCTTAACTCACCACATATGAACCAAGTACAAGTGACATTGCATTGCCTTACCTGTCATCTAATTAGCTTTTTGCATATGTGGTGGTGACCATTAAAAAGTCAGGCTGCATCAACTGCTATCCACAGCACACTCTTCCCTATGCTGGGAAAAGCAGATCTGCTCTTTGCCATCTGACACCTGCTGTGCTACAAAGCCAGCCCGCGTCGCTAACAGCAAAGTGCTTGGCCGAAAGTTCATAATAAAAGTTGCTTCAATCGTATTGATTACATTATTTTAACACAGTATTAGGGCAGCATTGATAGGTGTGTGGCTTCATCTTCTCAACATGCAGAACATGCAGTTTAAGTATTTCAAAATTAGACTCATAACTAAAGCTGCAACCAAAAATGTCAGCCGTAAAGTCCACTGAGTCACGGCCTGCAACGGTAACCAATGCCCTTCTGGTATTTGAGCTGCAGCTTCCCAATAACAGGTAACACAGTCTTACAAATGTAATTTAAGCTCATACTCTAATTGCCCCTAGAATTGCCCACACGCTGATTACCTTCAGAGATCAGAGAGGAAATCTTCCTTTCCACAGCCCTGACATTTCCAACCTCACTGAGTAGGTGAAAGCTGTTACACCCATCCGCCCAGCTGTACTGCACACACATAACATGGCATTTGCTTTTCTTCTTCCCTTGTTAAATGTTTGGCATAACAGGTCATAAAACAAAAGGCATCGGACAAGGAGAAGTGGCCGTCCCAGGCGCTCGCACCACGCAGCGCTACAAGGCCGGACTGTTGCGCGCCTGCTGGGGCCCGCAGCTCCCCACAGGGAGGCATCTGGAATCGCAGGACAGACTAGGGAGAGAGTCAGGTCCCTTGTTCCCTTTCCAGCTGCAGGGGCAGGGATTGAGGAAGAGGACACGGGACTCTGCCACCGCAGGCCTCACAGCTGCCCAGCTGGGCCTGATGGGCCACGTACGCCTCCCACCAGCACCAGGATCTGCGCAGGAGCTGCAGAAGGCACCAAGTCTTTGGGTAACAGTGATCTCGGCAAGAGAGAAGGGCAGCTCCAGTGTGCTATCATACAGACACGTTTTGGACTCCCACCAAGAGCTCTTAGTTATTAGGCAGCAATCACGAGGCCAGCTCTGGAGGACATTTCTTAGCCATATGATATCAATTAAGTCTGAGTCTTCTGACCGCAAGGAACTGACATTACCTCACACACAAGCCTAACTCAATTCCTCATCTCCCGCTCCCCATCTTTGAAGTCAGTAATGCCAAATTTCTCCCGCATTCCAGGGGGAGGCTGCAGCTATGTGGAATATGTGGATGCCTTGAATTGGGCTTTTACAGAACCACCCAGCACATGCCTTGGCTGGAATACACAGCTGCAGTGAAAGATCGCTTGGCCATGCAATGCTGAGGCCTGAAGACCCTAGGCTTAGTGGCTTTGGTTAGGGCTAGGCTTAGGGTTAAGAAAGAGAGACAGCATAGAGACCTAGGGAGCCTGCAGTTGGAATGGGCATGCCAGGAGAAATGCAGCAGGATATGCAGAGTGGTTTTAGGGCTGTATTTGCTTTTTGTGCGCCGCACTAGGACTGATGTCCCTATGCTTAGTGGCTCTGGTTAGGGTTAGGGTTAGGGTTAAGGAAGAGAGACAGCACAGAGTCCTAAGGAGACTGCAGTTGGAATGGGCATGGCAAAGGAAATGTGGTGCCATATGCAGAGTGGTGCTGGTAGCATCTTTGCCCTTTAGGCAGCATTTAGGCCTGGTGCCCCCAGGGTTAGGGCTAGGGTGAAGAAAGAGAGAGAGCACAGAGTCCTCCGGAGCGCGTTTGGAATAGGAATGCCAAAGGTAATGTAGCAAGATATACTGATTGGTTCTAGGGCCATTTTTGCTTTTGAGGCAGCACTAGGCCTGATGTCCCTATGCTTAGTGGCTCTGGTTAGGGTTAGGGCTACGGTTAGGGTTAAGAAAGAGAGACAGCACAGAGTGCTAGGGAGAGTGCAGTTGGAATGGGGATGCCAGGGGAATTGTAGCAGGATATGCAGAGTGGTTCTAGGACAATATTTGCTTTTTGGGCAACACTAGGGCTGATGTCCCGCACTGGGGAATTATTCATATCCCAAACACAAACATTTGACACCAACTGAAAAAACTAAGATCTGCATTGACAGTGCAATGTTATTTTAACACACTTCTAGATCTTGCAAATAAATCCCATTTAGATTTCGATACAGATCTGTAGATCTGCACAACAGGCACAGCCTGGAAATACTTTTTTGATTCTGCACATTAACACATGCCTAGGGTTACAGATGCAGTTGTCAAACCATAGTGACCCAGTCCTATAAAGTACTGTAGGAATCTCAAGACATTTTTATTTCTTCTCATCTTATCATTATAATTCATGTCCATTTTAATGCCAATATTGTAATTTAAGACTGTGGGGTGAAATGGGAAAACATTTTTGTCAGATTAAGTTGGCGGAGATTTTGTATCTACAATGTTATGCAAAATACGTAGACTCAACTGTTCTGTCAGAACAAAAAAAACAGGCATAATTCCTAAATCAATTGAAACTAATGTATTCCAGATTAACAGCTCTCTTGACAATTAATGGAAAAAATGTCTATGACCAATTGCAATGGATGTACTTTTTCCATTGCTATATTAAACATATTAACATTTTTACGAGGAAGAAAGCTATTACCTGCTATAAAATTTTCTATCTCAAAAAAACAAGCTCTGTAATTAAGGCTTTAAAAAAAAGAACAAAAAAGAAATATTTGTTGAACTTCCATAGATGCTGTTTACAGCTGAGTTATGGTCTTTTATATTTTTCATTGATGTGTTCTGTTTCCATGAGTCAGGATAATTTATTACCAAATATCACACCATCATGGAATTCATATGAAATTTGGGACTCATTCACCATACTCTAGACAAAACCTATCAATACATCACATATTAATCATTTTGACCAATACAGAGCAAAGCTCAAGTAATGTATCTGGGATTAGTACCAGAAATGTTTTCATATTTATAGTTCAAAGGGATTTCTTTCTTTCACAATCACAAAGAAAAGAACTATTGGTAAATTCTACAGTTTAGAGGTTTATGGATTAAGGGATTTTTATTTCCACTTAAGGCCTATTTCAAGGGATCATGCGATATTTATGACTTTGATAAGATTTCAGGCAATTGGATGAAAGCCAAAGATAAGACATTCACAGTTAAAAGGATCCAGCTGTAAAGCAAAGCACTAGAGATGAGAATAATCAAGAGTCTGACAGTTCTTAACTTCTCTTGTAAGACCTTTCTCTTTAAAATGTATTTTCCACCATAATCCATACGATATTGCTCACTTGCGCCTTCTCCACACAATAGTCATATATAGTTGTAGTCAGATATCACCACAGTGCAGGTCATGCTGCCCTTGGAGACAGGCTTCCCCAAAAGCCCCATGGTTTCAGGTGTAGCCCCTGATGCTTCAAAAGCTAGACCCCAGGAACACAGACATGAAGGAGAAAAGCAGGGAGTCTTCCTGATGTCCTACTGTCATATGGTCTTTAACCAGAGATATTCACAGAGAAGAGCCATGTCCAAACAACACTGAAATCAACACTGCCACAGCTGGGTAAGGAAGCTAAAACCTCCTGGAGTCCTGGCTGCAGGGCACTCAAATGAAAAAGGGGTGGCGGCATCAACAGCAATGGCCTTCAGCTAAGACATGCACATCTTGCCCAGCTCAAGTATCGCTCAGTTGCAGTTTCAGGGTTTCCTGCTGCTGACATACATCTTCTTTTCCAACCAAGTGTTCTTTTATATTACTTTTTTTGGCTGACATTCACTTATCTTAACCATCAATCTGGTGTCTATTCCCCAGCTGCGCCTTGGGCCCCTCCTTGCATACCTGCCCTTGCCTGCTGCAAGCACCAGCAGGGCTTACAGAGACAGCAGGGGCCCTGGTATGAAGCCCCCCAGCGTTTCTGGAGGGCTCTAATATCACTGACTCACCAAAACGATGTGCGTAATCAAAGTGCCCTGCCACTCATGGGCAAAATAAAGCCGAATTACAGTCGTCCAAATAGCCTTAAGTTTGACATTTCCGAGCTTTGCAGTGCTTGACTTTCTAGTGCAATTTCTTTTCCGTGTAAAAGAATTTGAAGACTAGGAAAAGACTACGAATACTTGCCAGTAATGGAAGGATTTTAGAAAGAATCTCCCTCCAGGAGTAATAACAATAACATGACTGAGCTTGAGTGACAGAAAAACTCCATTAACAGCAAAACAAATTCGTTTCTCAGACATACATACTCTTATTGAGTCACGATGTACATGGAAGCAATAAGGGTATTCCCAAAAGGATTACAGAGGGTGATGCACTAGACTCCTCTCTGCCAGAGCCATGCACTGGGACTAGAAGACACTTCTCACTTTTGCTGACAGTTTTTAAAGAAGCTTCTATCCTCCCTAGAAAAGGAGATAATGTGCAAACAGCAAAAGAGCAGCATCCCAAGGACAGTGCAAGGGTCCCTGGCCCTCCTTCAAACTTAGATAGTGTTAACGGACCACCGGCCTTGCAACCATTCTGGATGATTTAAAACATTTCCACTGGTGCAGATCTAGGAGTTTCCCTAGCACCAAGGCAAGGTATCTGTCTGGAACAAAGCCACTAATCTGTGAGAAATATTGGGAGTTTTATGGCAGCTGGTCCACAAACCATGCCAGGAAAGATTTAGTCGTGGAATACCAGCAGGTTTTCTTTACCTCACTAGATCATGTTTTCTGGTGCCTGATATCCAAGAGTTACAAATTTTCATCCCCATTTCTAAAAGGAAATGTATTACTTAGTCCCAGCAGCTGAGGGAGCTGGACCTTTTTAAAAAAGAAAAGATTTCTCTAAATTAAAAACATACCACACTCAGTTCTGGAGGTTATTACAGCTGTCCCAAAGCTACACACGCAGAATTCAGACTCCTGCTTTCACTTGCACTCCCCAAAATCACTTGCACTCAGCTGTGCACTTGTGCTGTGTGGCATGCACAATGACCACAGACTGTGCTATAGCAAGGTTCGAGCAGCAGCAGTGTGCTGTGCATTCTTTTGGCTTTGCAATTTAAAATTCATTCCTCCCAGTCTCAAGCCAATAACCACTTTAGTCCTTTGTGTGTTCATTCTGAACACATGCACATACACCTGCACCCTTACACACACGTACCGCATGCGCTCAGACACACGCAAACTTTCACTAGGTTCTGTACGGTCCAGCATCACTGCACCTATGCATTAGCTAGCTGAACTGAGAGTGACCATGGATAAAAACAGTCCGTACAAAGAACACAGGCTAAAAATAAAGTTGAAAATCCTTTGATGCTGCTAAGCAAACAACAGAGTTGCCTCTCATAAGGTCTCACTAAGACCGAGTAATTTGTCGCTATTACGGAGAGTACAGAGCAGAACTTGGAGATCTATAAGCAAGAAATAGAAATCAGTAGTGATATGCTAAGTTTTTTTTTTTTTTTTTTTTTTTTTTCCCCCTTATGGAGATGCTAGCCTTTCAGTTTGGGGCAGAAACAACCACAAGGGCACATATCCAGTTGCAAAAATGAGGCTAGAACAGAAATAAATGGGGTGATATTTACCCGCTCTCACTGTGTCAGAGTAAAGCTGTGCCTGTGGGAGTCAACAGATTTAAAACAGCTTTAAAGAGTTACTACTGATTAAAAAAATAAATAACAAAAAAGCACAGCATGTGCTTAACCTATTAACTCATGGCTACATGTGATCATTGAATTCAACAGCTCAGCTCAGGGTTCACATACGGAGTAGGTATTTCTACGCAAAATAAGAACATCAGGTGATCTCCTAGGTGAGGAAGGTAGATTTAAACACTCACCTTTAAGGCAGAGACATGAACCAGGAGAGGCAAATCCTCACAGGAGGGTAGGGCATCACGGGGGCCAGGCCCTGAATCCATGAGCATCCACCACTGCCACCGATCTGGTGACCAACAAAGGGGACCAGGGACCACAGAGCTGCCTGGTACTGTAATTCTGCATTACAACAGGGTTACATTTTCAGGTTACATTTTATTGTGTCTTCCTATGTTTATTAACTTTCCAAAGACGTTAGTCTGCAGCCCAGGGCCATGGCTGCTACTACATTATCACTGGGAGCCATCCAGAGGTATGGGGTGGGATCACTGCTGCGGCCCCCACGCTGGGAAGCACCAAGCAGTCTGGGGGAGAAAGGGGAGAGGGAGAGGAAGCAATATCTATTTTTTGACATTAAAGGAAATAAAATCAACTGAGGTTGCCACAGAAAAATATTGGATGGTGTAGCTTGCAAGATAGCAAATATATTTAAAAGTTTGCATAAAGTTGGCCCTTCGCCAATGGTCCTAATCCAATGTCAACCAATAGTCAATACTTTAAACAAAAAACATCATTCGTACCAAGTACTTCTCTATAAAATGTGGAGCAAATAAGCACATATATTTTTAGGAGCATTTTAAATGTTTCACTATAAAATTTTATTTTGTATTAAACTTAATTACCTAAATTAAATTTTCGGGTCTTGTAACTGCGCATACTGCTTTATTTTTGTCATGCAGTGTAGGTATTTATTTTTATTTTGAAATTTTGAATTTCAGTGGTGAATTAACAATAGAGCTTGCTTCAGCCTCAGTGTTGCTGAGGGAGACTGCACAGGCTCGGGCCTGCTGGTCACAGTTGGCAACAGGCCCTGGACCCTTTCTGATGAGACACTACCGTAATCATAACAAATCGGACTGAAAAGTACTGTCTGCTAGGACCGAATGTGGAATCAAAAGCACATTTCGATTTTGGAGCCAAATTTTTCTTGAAGCCAGGTTTTCGGAGATGAAAACATTACATCACCTTAAGCAGAAAAAAAAAGAAAGGATATAGTGAGAAGTTTAAAAGCAAATAAACCTTAAGTCTGCCAAATATATTACTCTTGACTATTACTATTAATTTTATCCAGGCATCTATGGAACTTCTTGCATTTATATATCAAGCATATTAAATCCCCAACTCCCCATGAGTCTTGACTGTTGAAATAGGAAACTACAGAGAAATAAGAAACAGGATTTCTTTAAGTGGTTTAAAAGTACCTTTTTCTTCTTATTATTCTTATTCTTCAGACCTGAAAATTGAGTTTCTTATTTATCTAAACATTGTAATAGCAATGTGTAATCTTAACGATGAGCTCTGCTAGCCATACAAATATGGCTCACTGAAAGGATATGCCCCTTTCAGAGAAAACTCTATTAATTCTTTACAGGAGGAAGCAGCTGAAAAATGCAGGCATGAAATCGTATTATCCAGCTATGCCTTTTTTTTTTTTTTTAAATGATATTTATGGTCTCTTTGGTAAAATCAAAAGAATGCACTTCTGTGTAATGAGACATAGTTTGAATGGCAGAGTAACCATCATACCATAAAAAGTAGAGTTGGGCTTCCTGATTACAAAAGCATATCCTTGCCTGAATCTTTGCACAATGCAGCTGTTTAAATCACTGAAAGTTTAAAATTGGAGTCACTCGAGAACTAAAATTGTATGTGATGGCAAAATGGTAGAAAATATGAAGCCTGGGCTGCCAATTTCAGAGCAATTTCTAGAAGTCTGGGAGCTTACTGATAAAATTATGGGATGTAGGACATGCAGTATTCTGTAAAATCATTCTCTCTTGCTTGCATCATAAGATTTTATATCTTGGCACTTCACCATGGGGCTTCTTGAATTTAGAAATAGCTACCAGCAAACAAGAGAGGGCACTAATGAGGTTTTGAGGGATGGTGCCTATTACCTCTGCTGTTTTTTTCCCTCAGATATGCTGCCTGCTACTCGGTGTTCATTAAGTACTGTAGCGTACAAAATCTTGGGACAAAATCTTACATCACGCACTATAAGTTCCCAGAATTTTATTCTTATAAGAAATCACCCTGGTCTTTATTTTCCATTGTCCTCCTCCTAGATCACATATGCCAACAAAGATGGCCAAAATAATAGATGTTATGGCAATAACTCGATAAAAACAGTTAATAGGATGCCTTTGATTCTTCCCTGATCTATCTAGCATATACTATATATGGTATATATTATACTTAAATCTTTATCCCAAGGTAATTCCCTGTTCCCAAGAGAGCACTAACGCAAGACTCCTCCACGCAGATACTATACACTGCATACACAAAGATTATGCCTGGCTTACACATCTGGGAGAACTGAAACAACCCCCTGCTCGCCATACAGAGCTAATGTCCGGCCACGACCTACTCAGGATGAGACCTTGGGATCCAGTTCTCCTTTTTGAGCCACAGGGACACAGCACTGCAGCTCAGAACCACTCCTGTTGGGCTGCATGGGCTCACGAGAGGTTTAGGCACCATTTGTTTTTTAACACAAGACTTAATTCCAGTGTGAGGCCCATGCAGTTCTTGTGTGTCAGGCTGACCTTCAGCCTCCAGGAGCTGCAGGATGAGCAGGTCCTTTAAGCTGAGTGATGAACACACACACACACACACACGTAAATCGTCTCGGATGAATAACTAAGAAGTTTGTCAATAGCAAGTGAAGCAAATGCTATAATGCTCCGTCTCTAAGGTTTTACAATGGAAGTTTCAGTGCCAAAAACCTGTCAGATATGATTAGGTATCTCACAGCCACCTCTCCTACAGAAGGAGCATCTTAACTCATCAGAGCAGCTCTGCTCCCTTTGGACACAGGGAGACATCAGTGGGGAGGAAGCAGCCCCGTTGTGGGGTACTCAGCACCTTGCATGTGCTTGGCCAAGAGTCACTATTTCTCTAGACTGAGATTTGTAAAGCAGTCAGTTAACTCCAGCGAGGTCTCAGCAGCATTCCCCGGAGCAGAATTTGTCCTTCATCACTCTTCAAAGCAAGGCACATTTGCCACAGGATAGGCATTTTAAGAAAGGAGCACCAGCCACCACTGCAAGTCTGCTGCTTCTGTTTTCCCAATATTATTCAACCTTCCTCCCTGCTGTCAGCAACATTTCAGTAAATTCAATTACCTCTCATAATACTGTGCCCAGCTACATTTCAGTAAATTCAGTTGACTGTGATAACACTGTGCCCTCCGTAACTTTGCACCAGGATGAGAAACTTGGCTTGCGAGGGAGTCACCTTTATGAACAGCCTCAAAACTATTTAAATAGGAGATGACTGGAAAGCCAGTGCTGAACATTACAGGCAAGTAAAAGTACCACCTTGGCTGTTAAATAATCTTTTGAGATATAAAATCTTTTTCAACAGTTACAGCTAGCTAGCTATTGTTTCACTCATTTTTATTTCATATGAGCATGTGTCAGCTCAGTGTGCTTTGATTGCCACCTGGACAAACGTTACAAACTTCTCACATAGTCCGACAACACTTAATCTGCAAGATTAGAGCTAACGTTCCGTTTTATTTAATTAACTTCACTGAACCGATCAAACTTATTTTTCTCTCTGGCTAAGATGCACTTAGCTGCTTGTCTAAAGCATACAAATTATCTCATAGCCTAGTTATGCTGCTGACACAGGGTCATGAAAAATGTGCCAGCAAAACAGAATCCCCAGTGCTCCAGCAGACAACAATGAACCTCATATTTCACTATAACTTGGCAATTAAGTTGGAAGAAATACCCAGGGAGAGGAGACGTTCTCTAGGATTTCAAGCAGAATAAACCACTGCTGATGAATTAGTTGAGACCCACTGCAGCGCCCAGGCAAAATACAGGCAATTGGAAAGCTCGGTCCTTAACCTTATTGATAGCACAAATGTGGATTTCTGTTACAAAGCACAGCAAAAGCAGTAACAGGCAGCACAAGCACATGCTGGCTGAGGAAAGCTTGGCACAAGCCAGCACCACTTCATCCTCCAGACATCAGAAGTGCTGTGAGCCTTCATGGACCACTGCAGTGTTGCAAGGTGAGGACAGAGGTGCCGCTCAGCCAGATCACAGCAGAAACACGCGGACGAGCAGCCCTGCTGCTCTCCCTCCAGCTGCTCCGCTGCACCACGCATCCCAGCTCAAACCTCATCTCGCACCAAGCCAACCAACAGAAAACAGAAAGGGGAAGACGACTGTGGCCTTTTACACTGTGCTCTTAATAGCCCCGTACTTTATCATGTAGATACTGCCAGGACACAGGCAGGGAGAGCTGACAGGTCACACAAATGCCAGCAGCACGTGCCAGGGGCAGGAGGCCCCGCGCTGGCTCCAAGCCACCCCGGTGGCCACGCGCCTCACCTCCTGCTCCGGTCCTCAGCTGCCGCTTGTGGCGGCCGGATCCATTGCAGAGAGCTGGGACCTTTGTTGCTGAGCTGCAAAGGCCACATGGAGCAGCGAAGGCTTCTCCTGGCGTGTGCAGAGCTGGCTGAGGGCACGCTGCAAATCCGGGGAGAATCATGCCCGAGGGCCGTGAGAACACAGTACCTGCGAGAGGCACGGAGTGAAGCACAGTGCATTAGTCAAGGGTGCTGTCATGATGTATCGTAGTTTCAAATTTCACCTGTTCCTACATTTTGGATTTTATGGATATAAAAATATCCCACAGTTGACTGTGTCATCATTTAACTTCATTTTTTCCTTTCTAAAGGAGTTTTCTTTGAAGTTCCTCTCCATATTTTATTATTCTCTTGGGTTCTGGAGTGTCTGATGTTACCTGACACCACCAGATCTGGAACCCATTAAGGGACAAACAGAAGCAAAAGCAGGGCAGTGCTAGCAAGTCCTCAGAATAAGGACCACAAAAAGCCAACCTGACTTCGTAAGCAAATTACCACCTCCGTTAATTATATCCTCAGTTATTATGTCCAAAGCCATTTCTGCTACCTCTAAAAGAGAGGTAAACTGATTTAGGATAGCAATAACTCCCCTTTTTCACATATGTATAATCCATACCAACCTTGAAAAATTACTTGTTTTCCAAGAATGAAACCTGTAAGGTCAGGCGAAGGCCCATAGTTCTTAGAAAAATTATACTGTTCACAGGAAAAAAAAGATCTAATCCTCATTATGCATTATTCATAGGATTATAATGTTTTTTTTCTCTTTTTGACAGCAGTATGATTTACAGGAAAATAACAGAGAATGTACTGCTCAGTTCAACTCAAAACATAACAGGAACTTTTCCTAGTAAAATCTTCCTACCCCACTAATGGTAGAAACAGGGAAAGGAAAGACACAACTCGTCTGCACAGTGATGTTTCCGTGCCCTACTGAAGGCAGCCTTGGATTTTATACCTTTTTTTTGCATGTGCCTTCTGCCACAGACATTCATACATATGAAACTGACTCAACTCCCTATCCTCGTCTTTCCAGGGATAATTGGAAATCAGGTCTTTTGTCCACATGATCTTCTGCTGAGTAAAGCTGCTGTGGTGGGTTTGGGCTTAGTCCCTTAGCACAATCCTGGGCACATCCTCACAAAGGCTGCAGAGATCTGATCTCCGGACAGACATCGTTGCTCCAAATATCCTTATTCTCCTCCAGTACTGACACCTCTGCTGGTTTCTCCCCAGATGCAGAAGGGAAAGGAGAGAAATGGAGGAGAAGCCAGGGAAGTCCGGTCCCTCTAGGGAGATCAGGAAGCTTCAACAAGCAAGAAAATTTGCAGCCACTGATCTCTGGTTGTATGACAAAAGGAAAGAAAACTTGTTAATTGGCTTTATCAAAAGAGGAACCTTTAAAAACCACCATGTCTGTTAAAAATTGCATTGGGAAAAATAGAAATGTAGTAAATGTGCTGTTTTCATAAAAGGATATAGTCTCTCACTTTAAACTCTCTGAAAACTTAACACTCTAGTCAACAGGATAACAACCATGCATTTAAGCTGTCACTTCCCCATTACACACAAATTAATAAAGCAAGAAATCCTGGTTCAGAGCTCTGCCATTAAAGTCAATAGGGAAAACTGAACACAACCGTACATCATTCCTACAGCAACTAATTGGGCGTGGAACTGGCAGCCTCCGGTGGCAAATGGTAAATAATATATATCGCATATAAAATGTTAGATGTATATGACAAATTAATCTGTTTCCCACTAAAGGAAAAGGTCTTTTTAAATGTCTTTTTTCTTTTAATCTGAACGCTAAAGTGCAAGTTTACCTTCATACATACACCTCTCCCATTACATGCATCCATCACATAGAAATACTTGTTAAGGAGCATTAAATTTCCAAGCAGGCCGATTTAAAAATGTGTGTGTGTGCATATGTACATATATATGCATACATATACTTGTGTACACCTAAATCTCACAATTTAAATAAAATTCATTGTGAATAAGCTGATACTAGAGCTTCAGACTTGCGAGAACAACATATGTAAAGTGTTTTGAAAGACTAACACGGAGTTGCCTGCATCAAGGCTTCTCAATCACATACATACTACTTATTGATATGTTTTAAGAATGTTAAATACAGTTCTTTGTTGAGGTGCAATTGCTTTTTCACATAAAAATGAGGACAGTTACTACTAGAAAATTAGGGAGGGGAACCAGCTGCAGAGGGTTTTTGTTTTTGCTTAAAAACAAAACAAAAACAGCAAAATGTTCTTAGCAGGCTTGGAGTTTGGAAGAAGAAATGACTCTCTGTTCTTCTCCT
Source organism: Tinamus guttatus (assembly GCF_059628265.1). Lineage (NCBI taxonomy): Eukaryota > Metazoa > Chordata > Aves > Tinamiformes > Tinamidae > Tinamus > Tinamus guttatus. Next base: position 2,528,389 of record NW_028288845.1, read on the forward strand.
TCCATACAAACAAAAGTCCCTCTGCGACTAAGCTGACCTCTGCAATCCTTGAGCAAGGATCCTCCACTCCCTGCACCACAGCAGATGGTATGGAAGTGTGCAAGAAGGTGTTTAGACCTCAGACCCGCAGAACTCAGCAAGCTTTTTCGACATGTGAAAATACTTCCTTTTTCCTTAGCGTAATTAAAAAACAAAACAAAAACAAACAAAAAATACAGTCAAACATTGCTTTGATAAACACTGGTCCTGCTAAACGTTGATGTTGGGGCCAAATGACCTAAATACTCCCTAATTTTTTCTGTGTTCTGGAGCTGAAAGGGAAAGAGAAAAGCATTAGCCCGTTGGAAGTGATTTCTGGTACAGTTTTACAACTTCCTTTTCCAATAGATTAATTCAAGAAAAAGTTAACTGACTGGTTCAAGCATGATGTTTCTTGCTTGAGAAAGAGAACAGTTTTCTTTGTATTTTGTCATTGAAAGTCCTCCCATAATGCGCTGCCTCCAAAGGCAGAGGACCCTGCAGAGAGCCGCAGGGCCTGCCCATGGAATACCCCTCTGCTTCCCTTGGGCTGCAGCAGCGCTTCCCAAAATAACATTCCTGCTTTTTCCAGTCCCACGTGCTGCCATGCGACCCTCCTTCCAGAGCGGGGAGAGCAAGCCGGCTGCACAGCCCAGGGCTGGCACGAGCAGCCACGGAAAGGACGAGGAAGGGGAGCAAGACATGACCTCATGGCAGAGCATGCAAAGCCACGTCTGAATAACTCTTGGCATTTCCACCTATCGTTTCTACACATTGTGAAAATGAAGGCAGCGCTATTTGCATAATTCAAAGTGTCCTTAAACAAAGTATTCAGGATATACCCCATACCTGCAGGTAATTTAGGCAGCCAGGATGCGTTCAGCAGATCCCATGTTGAGAGGAAACACTGTGGATGAAAATGAAATGGTTACAACATTTTTGTCCAGTTCAGCCTGCTTGGGGCGATGTGTTATAGAGGGCTGCGTCGGGCAGAGGGAGCAGAGCACCCCAAGGCAGCACCGCAGCCCTGGCTTTCAAGGGCTCAAGAAGTGGAAACCCCGAACCAGAAGGGGCAGCAGTCGGCCCCTCGTGGGGCAGGCGCAGCCCAGCTCACAGGCACCCGCTTGAGCAGGGAAAAGGTCCCCGGCGCTCTCACCTTTCCCCATGGCGCTCTCACCTCTCCCCAAGCTCAAGACATCCCGGCCAAGTGCTGCAGCTCCCTGGCAAAACCCCTCCCTGCCAAGAGGGGCAGCTCGCTGAGGGGGTGAAATTGAGGATTCCGGACATGGATTCACAGCAACTTTAGTGGCAGGACATCCACGCAACTAAAGAAACTAAAACAGTGTTATAGCTCTGCTAGAAAAAGCCATTTGTTTAAAGCTGGAAGAAATTTTCAGGCTTTTGCCTCCAGTTAGAAAGACAGATACTTGCATAACAGGATTCAGATCTTTATTTTAAGCAATATATAGCCTACACATGACCTCCAACTTCCAAAGGGGCATTATGGGGAAAATTTTATCTTTACAGCTCTATTTGAAACCAGTGGATCACCAAGAGATTCAGAGAAACAATTCTGGAAATATGCTGAGCTTAGTTTTTATTCCCGATCTCACCAGCTAATGCCAGACCTGAACCATTTGTGATTTATAAAGCCAAGTCAAGAGACTGTTCCTATCCAACAGGGCTCACTGAAACTCATTGCTCAGAGGAGAGAAAATAAATAAGTCTCTGCCACAAGACAGAGTATAAATTGCATCCACACACAAAGAAGTTTTTAAAAAAATCTCTTAGCAATATCTCACCTCAAATATTTAATAGAAAATCATTTAAAATTATTAGAAGTAATTCTCATGGAGACTGATGTAATACTAAATGGAAATAAATTTACATTTTCATGCTGCTAAGTCAATGGAACAGAGGACTCAAACATATTAAACAAAACCACACAGGGATACATTGGAAAGACAGCCTAAAACTCCCAAGCTTTAACTCAAACTTATTTTTTATTAAAGTATGAATGCATTTATGCTGAAGAATAGTTTACATACATTGTAAAGCAACAAGCATATTTTTAAGAGGCGTGGGCCCTCCTCAATATGTCTCCATGCTTATTCTACATGCTTTAACATTGGACTCACACATACACTCTCACACAGACACGTACACCCACAAAACACAGACACGGAGCTATCTGCTTCAATTAGCTTTCTTTTAAGGCTTCTGTAAGGTGCCCTAGTGCCCCTAACATTACCATGATTAAGAACAAAATTGTATAAAAGAGCAGCATTACCTGCAAACTATTGATCTGCTCTTGGCCTTGAAAAATACCAAGTGAAACAAAGTTTTGAGTTGTATTAAACATCCACATTTATGAAAGGCAGGACTCTGTATCTGTGAGCAAGGGCAGGCGTGGGGATCTTAACAAGAGCTTCTCCACCAGAGCAAACTGTCAAACCTGTCTCCAAAGGAGCTTTGTTTTTGTTTTTTTTTCTTTTTCAACTTTACAGCAGTGCAGCTCTGGCACCCCCTGCCCGGGCCGGGCGCCAGCAGCGCTGAGGCTGCCACGCTCACGCCGCTTCAAACCTGAGGTCGATGAGAAATCACAGTTCAAATACTGACAGAGGCGAGTGTCTGAACAAGATCGCTCAGTTCTTACCAGTGGGCCCACTTGCTACGGAGCAAATCAGGGTTTGAGAGCGTACAGGTACCGGTGCTGGTCGCCTGGCCACTGCGGGTTTTTTCTCCCAGCCCTTTTTGGTATCCTGCAGTACATAGTCTGCAACTGCAGCTACTGGCGCTGGGTGTGAAAGACGTGGCTGCAGATATGTTAAGGAAATAGGTATAATGAATAAAATAAAGGATAGCATATGATATAATGTGTAAATACAAGCATTTTTTTTTCTTTTTTTTTTTTTTTTAATCTGTGAAATGTGAATTAACTACAGAATGCCAGGCCATTAGTCTAAAAGGCTGTGTATGGCTGTTTTAACCTACATGGGGTCAAAGGGTTTTGCGATACATCGTGCAGAAGGGTTCTTCTGGACTCATCAGGGCTTTTCTGTCCTAGTTGCTCTTCTGTATCAGCATCAGCTCCTAGCTATGAATGCCAGAGCAGCATCTAATAAAATCACCCGACTGCTTTTATAAGACAAACAGGAGTGAATCTACTTCCTAGTATGCCCCTGAACTATAGAAACAAGAAAGGGTCAGTGATAAGTGGGTGAGAAACTCGGGAAAAAGAAGCTTTTTTCTCACGTTTGTAACAGCAGCAGATTTCAAGGTAATGCAATTACTTTAATGATGCATATCTTTAGGTACTGAATTGCTCTTTTGACTTAAAAATATGGTCAGCCAAGTGTTTGGCAGTCTTTTCATTCCCCAATTTCAACTGTTGCGTAGTCACCTATCAGCTCTCATTCCCTTGGCCATTTCTGCCTTTGCTGAGCCGCGTGCCTGTTCAGTCAGCCATCGTCAGACTCCAATTCGTGAGAGACTTCCTCTGATGAACTATTCCTGTGAATCCGGCCGTCACTTTTCATGCTGTGAAAAGTCTTCTTAAAGGCCTCCATCATGGCATGGGCCAGCTTCTTGGCCTCCAGCTTGCTCTCGCACTCTACCGCGTGGCAGTCCATCTGGTAGGACAAGTCATCGTTGATCTCCCTGTACACCCAAGCAAAGATGTTTGGGCTGACGTTGTGGTCAGCAGTGCAGTAGGCTATGCGTGCGACCTGAAAGGTATCCATGTGGACCGTCGCCTCTCCTTTGAGGTCCAGGTGGTGCAGCCAGACTTGAAAAGGGCGAATTTCCAGCAGGGCGTTTGCTGGGTAAACATCCTCCCTGGCGAGCGTGTGCTTCTTCCACAGCTCGATGACTGGTTTCTCTGTGCAGCCTGACAAAAACTGCATCCCTGTTGTGGAAACCTTACCCAAATACGTCACCTGCAAAGAAGAGTAGAAGGAGGTGAAATACAGACAGTAGACACTGGTGATGCTTTTTGTTGTTTCAGGATCTTAGTCCTTTACTTGGAAAATAAAAGCATTTCCCCTCCCCAGCCTCCTGATTCCCTATCACTTTCAGAAAAGCAGTTTTCAGACTGGTTTCCAGGTATTTAGGCCTTCAATCAGCAACAAACACAAGCGTTAACAATGTTTGGTCTCTCTGAATTTCCCAGAATTTTACCTCCTTCAGCCCATCTACAGATTCCAGCTTTAAGAACCATGACTGCATTGCTATGCACGTAACAAGGCTACATACCAATGCTGGTAAGTGCCAGTGGACTAGTCCCCAGGTAACTCTGCTGCTAACCACCATTTCTAATTTTCTACTATATTTCAATGGCATATTTTAAACATTAACATAAGGGAAACTGAAACATTCTTCATTTGACAACATAAGGCTGCAGCGGTCAAAAATGTACGATCACAGCAGAGAATTTAAAACTATTTAAATGTATTTTCCAAAATGATCCTGTTTTTCCACCCCCTCTACTATTTCTAATGAGTATTTAGCCAGAAATGTTCAAAACTCTCTCTTCCCTTGTGAGCTACAGGGTTGAGACATTTCTTAAATTGATTTAAGAAAATATCCTGTTAAAAAAATCTAGTATTAAATCCAGCTTAGTTTAATCACATCATCCCCTTGCTTTTATGACTAGCTCTGTTGAGCAAATATCCTGTTAGCCAATCTGTACAGGAAAGCAACGAGTCCTGACTGCCATCGACATATTTTGTTCACCAAAAATCAAATTCCCTGAATAGCCCATATCAAAATGCCATATGAACCCTGTGGAGAAACATTCCCCTACAGCCACACAGCTTGTAAAAAGACATTCTTCCTCTACAGCTGAATGGAAGATTATTTTATCTGGGGGAAGAGATATTTTCTCTAAAAAGACAGATCAACAACTAAATAAATACAATTATGCAGATAATTCTATTTATTGCTGTTGTCAGAAAGCCAATGCTAAGAGCAAATATACAAAAGCAAAATTACTTTTAATTTGTCTCTTGCTGCAGTAACTGGGTGAAACTGAATCCTAGGCCTCCTGCTTGGTCTTTTATGATCTCATGAGCATTTTAGCAAAAGCTTTGAAAAAAAACTAACTACATTTGCTTTTCAAAATGTCTTCAAAATGCAATATTGTATACACACTATCATTTTTACCTTTGATAGGCATTTAAAAAAGGTAAAGAAAAATATGCAATTTCCAGATGCTTAAACACCTCAGAAACCTTACACATGAAGAATACAAGATTTTTAATCCACACAAACAGTATTTTCACCAGAAAAATATTTTGTTGCAAACTTCATGGATTTTGTTAAACTCAGAGGCCTAAATTAAGCCATAATTAGAAATAAGCTTACAAAACATTATTTAGAAGCCCCTGTGGCTTAACATGCCAGCCAAGAAAGCAATTTCATAGCACTGACATTGCAAAATGGGAAGTCTGGTTCTTTGCCTACGAATATTCAGGCTTTGCACTGGGAATTTTTAAAATCTTTTAAAGCTTTATATATTTTTTTTTTCCCAACAGTGTGAACCACAACAGCTAGAACAATTACCAAGGCAAGACCTACCAGTGTTTTCTTTCCTTTTTGTTAGCGATGAGAGCTGAAGTTCCCTAAGGTCCTGTAGAAAAACTTAAGAGAAAGCCTCAGCACTCAGTGCAAACTAAGCAGATGCAACAGAACATGAAAGACCAGGCAGGAACGTGCCTGCAACGTGCTGTGGGGCAACCCGACATGCGCTCGCTGTCGTGTTGCTCTGAAAACAGCACACGCGGTGCCCACGTCCACACCATGTACTCTGCTCTCTAAAGCCTCCGTCAGAATCTTTTTGCATTTGCAATTGGGCTAGTAAAAGAGTGGAGCACACACTGCAAATTAATTGTGCGTTTTGAGCCAGATTCAAAGCCTGCTTCAAGAGGAGGAGTCCTGTGCTGACTTCAAAAGGATTTGTTCAGAGTTTTTAAAGCCCATGGAAAAGGGAGCCTGTCTCTGGCGCGTTGTCGCAAGGATACACAGCCTGCGGAGCCGTGCGAACAGGGCGCACAGCCGAGCTCAACGCTGCCAAACTGCCCCCAGCGCCCCAACTTCTCCACAGGGACAACTAGAGAGCAACGCAGAGGGCTGGAGGTGGGTGGCACATGGGAGCCCAAACCACCTGCTGAAATGTGAAGTAAAAAAAGAAAAGGGGCTTCCCTACAAATAAATTTATAAAAGGGAGTGAAGAATGACTCTGAAAAGCAGAAAGTGTCTGAGACAAAAACGACAAGAAGCATGGGCTGATGGCTTGTTTACCAACGCGGGACTTAATGGTCTGACTTACTGTCCCAATTCTGTCACTGCCTGGCTGCATGGGAGCCTTGGGAAAGCTGCTTCCTTGAACAGCGCTTTGGATCTCCACTCAATGCTTTCATTTTCCTGAGGATGCATTTAGAAGTGTTTGTAACGTGCTCAGATATTTCACTGGGCCCACAGGACTCAGGCCATCCTGCCCCTGCCACAGTACTGCCACCAAATCTACGTGTGACACGAAGGATAGCTCTGCTTTCAGCCCTTCTGCGCTTGCGAAAGCTCTAATCTTTTCAGAGCCTTTTGGCTTTTGCCCTAGAGACTTGCCGACACCAGTGTCGGGACCCAACTGAGGCGTCCTGGATGGGAAACATGGCGCCTGCTGCCCTTTCGTAACATAGCTTCAGCTTGTTGACCATATGAAGATGCTTCATGTCGAAGTACATGAAGATTAACCGATGTCATCTGTCACATCCAGGCCCAGACATACAAAAGCACACTGCTGTTTTAAACCATTTCTATCCAGTAGAGTACAGGGAAAATACATGCTTTAATAGCTATGCTTGATAGCTTGCACTCTTTGAACAGACCAGTGTAGCAGCTGCCATAGTAATTTTCACTTTTAGCGCAGCCCAATTTGTCAGATGTAATAAGGGAGATTTATTTTCTGTAATCCCAGCTCTTTACTTCAGAATCGACTCCAGCTCATTACAGGAGGCAGAAGAGCTCAGCTCCTGCAGGCGTCCAGCAAAACCATTCCAACTCAGCGGCCTCCACTGGGCACACGCCTGTTCTCCATCCCCATCCCCACAGGTCACCCCCACTCGGGGAAACCAGGCCCAGGCTGTAAAGGCCGGCATTACCCAGTGCATTACCCAAGGGTGCTCTCCTGGCACACGAATGTGCATAGGGCTCTGCGCTCGCTCACTGCTCAAGAGCGTGATCAAAGCACCATGTGGAAAATGAAGTGCTTAGTTATTTTATTTAAATGTTTCTTTCTTTCACAACAGATACCAGAGGCTGTTGCCAATAAAATTAACCAATATACAGGGTTGATGAAGAAAATGAGAAAAATTAAAACCACCAGAGCACTAAGCCTGCACCATCAGCATTTTACCCTGAATATTTACAGTCAGCAACACTTGGGCCCTGATAGACACAGATTTAGCCTTTTCCCAAGCAGCGCAACCACAGAAGTCAACAAGAACAAAACCCAGCATTTTATGGCTGGTCCCAGAGAACCATCATAGTCCCACAGCTCGGCCTGCAACCTCGGAAGACGAAAACCAGCTGAGACACCAAAACTACCTTACAGGAACTTGAGTGTTAAGCAAAACCTTCTTAATGGGCAATGTTGCCTTTTCTGACAGAATATTTAAACTTCTAACATTGCATCCAGTTTCATTTCACTTTTACCTTAAATAGAAGAACAAAAAGCATGAAGCAAAACTTTAGCAAGCATCAGGGAGGGGATGGACACCAGGACACTTCAAGTACCAACTCTGAAGTAAATAGAACAAGATAGATTGGGAAAGATGGGTAGAAATATCTGTTTGATGACAGCATAAATTATAGTGGCTCCTTCTAACCTGAATTAGGAGGAAGAAAAAAAAAAAAAAAGGCAAAAAACATTTCCTGCACAGAAATGTCAACCGCGACTGAGGCTGCCAGGCTAAAGTCAAATTTCCACAGCTCTTCCCCAGCCAAAGGAAACCATCCACCGATTCCCAGTCGCGCCGGGGCCTTTTACAAAACCGCTCCAACATTTCGTGCCTGAATCCCAGGGCTCTGCGCTCCAGTTACAAACCCATTTCCACCCCCCTCATCGGCCTCGGGCCTGGTCCAGCATGTGGGAGGCCAACGGTTCCCATGGGGACAACTAGATCCCCTCGAGCCCATATCTGCTGACCACCAGCCTCTCCGGTGCCTTCCCCATGCCGCTTAATGTACGTGCGCTTGGTACTAACAGAACCTCCCACCACTCGCATGCTCAATAAAGGAAGAAAAAACACCCAGGAGAGGCATCTTTACGTGTTGCTTGTGCTGCAGCTGCCAGGCAGCAAAGCCTTCTGGAGCTGATGGACTCGCTCCCTCCTAACATCTCCCTACAGCATTTCATGATGTGGTAAGCGCCACAGAAAAGCCCCACCACATAAAGACAGCAGAAACAAAACCATTTCTGCTCATGGAGAAACAGGGAGAGGGAGAACACTCCTATGGTTGTGTTCACCCGTTTTCTGCATGAGAGAGAAGATCTGCATGTGAACGCAAAGCTCTGTGGCAGCCCTTGTGGTGTTGAAGACTTCCCTTTAAGTCCCCTAATATTCTTACTTTTTTGTTTGTTCCAGCATAACATTTTTACTGAAATTGTTAAGAATACTTAATTGTTTATAAATGTTGTTTTTGCTCAACAGAAAATGTGCATTGAAAAGTGCTTCTTGTGAATTACTGTTTATCTGGCAACACAGAGTGCTTCAAAGATCAGATAAGCTGACCCTGTCTTTCTCGGCACACTCAGGCCAGTATTCCCTCTCCAAAAAAACACATGTGCTTGGGAACGTCTGGAAAGGCAAACGTCAAATCTGAGCCTATGACGAAAAGAAATGTTACCTTTCTTTCTCCCCCCGTATCAGGTGCAGAATCACTTCAAGCAGTGTGGAGTCCAGTCTGCAGTGTTTTATCACGGCCTGCACAACCACTGCTGCAGCCACAATACACAGCGCTGCTTTTTGGAGATCAGGTCTCCCCTTCCAGTCAAGGTTGACATAGCAGCTCCAGTCCAGACAAACAATCAGTCTTGAAGCACTCGGGCAAAACTAGACTACCAGGTACAAAATCAGCCTACAGGCAGCCTTCCCAGATCTCCCCCTGTGTATGCAGTGGTCCCAAAGGGCCAAGTGGGGGTATTCCTGGCCCCCAAAAGTAGTATCAAAGATGGCAGCTGCAACCCTGCAGCCTGCTTGCCTCAGCACTGCCATCATCTACAAGAAAGTCCTTGTGACAGAGGGTTCAGTCCCGGGTTTCCCAGCTTCACCTGGGAAGCCTACGGTCCCTTCAACCACTTGACCACCTTCATTTGTCGACAATCCTACATGTTAACTTGGGGGGGGGGGGGGGGAAACCACCACAGGCTTTTCTTGTTATGAATTGCACCATAATACTGATAGCATACAGATACTATTTTAGTTAGTAATGCAAAAAGAAGAAAAAAAGCATACAAACAACAACCACACAAACACTTAAAACATTTTTAATTACCATATAGAGTTTTTGGGTGTGAGCACGCAAAAACACCCCATGTCAGACGGGCACCCTATGCCAGAACGGGTGCCCCATCTCCCTGCAAAACCTCTGGTGACTTGGCTCTCCTCACCCTCAGGTAGAGAAAAACCCTGCTGAAGGCTGGCAGCATCAAGATTTAGAGCTGAAAAGTGATTTTTGGCTCCAGAGGAAAAACACAAATATCCCAGACATTCCATTGGATCACTAAGCAAATATTGTGCACTGCTTTCAAGCAACATTTGCTCGAGACCCAACAAACTAACTCAGTTAATAAAAAAGAAACAAGGCCGTACAGTTCCCCTGCGGCTCTGCTGCGGCGAGCTGCCGCGGCCTTCGCAGCCCCAACACAGGCTCCTCCGCACAAAGAAATGCTCAGTCAATGCAGTTACGTGGCTTGTAGAAACACGCAAAGAACGGTTTCATTTTGGAGAATTTCAGAGAACAGACTGACCGGCCAACAGCTTAATGGAAAATAACCACCAACTCTGCTAGTTGCCCTCTGATTTAGGGCAAAGGATTGCTATTTAATGTCTGATTTACCCTGAGGAATAGAGGAGTGGATCTGGGAGAAGCTGGAGATGCCAGCACCTGTTTGCCACTTCAGGCAAGAGCCTGCATCTCTCTGACCAATTTTATAGGAGCAAAGCTAAACCTCAGGTTAAAATAATTCTAAAATTGTCCCCTAAACCCAACAAAATAAACAAAACCAAGCAAGAAATATATTCAAATCATGGCATCTTCAGGACTCCTTTGCAGAACTAGCTGCTGTGCGGCTGCTATTCCTGCACGTGAAGACCATTCCTCCTAGGCCTGGGAGCAATTTGCAGGTCCCGCTCAGACGCTGCAGTGGGCCAGTTTCCACCTCATCCATGTCCCAGGAAGGGTTCGATACAAAAGCAAGGGGTAAAGTGATAGCACTGGGGCAGTCCCTCTGGACATAACTCAGTCCTCCAAATAAAATCCTCTAAATGATGCAAAAGGCCCACTTATTTTTACCCCATCCTTATTGTTTCAGGTTTTAAGGGCCTCAGTGCTCTGAGGTAGTTCTGCCTAGGGAAGAAAAGGAAGAGCTGTGGCACCATGCAAAAAGCCTTTTCTCGAAATATCTTCAGCCCCAGGAGCAAGAAAAAAAAAAAAAAAAACCTGCCTGGGGACAGGAGAGGAGAGGAGGTACACCAGCCTCCATAGCACAGCCAAGGTGGGGGAAAAGAGCAATAACCACATCTGGCAAGTTTAATATTTAATAAATAAATGCACTGGAAAAGAAAAGATTTACCATTGACAGCTGAATTGACTGGGACAAAATGAAAACAAACAAGAAAAATCCCGCTGGCTCCACAGTACAAATAGCCAGTACGGGATAAATAAAGAAGCAGAGCTCTACGCTGGAAACACAGTCCTGAAAAATGCGATGGTCTGAGCTCTTCACCTTTTATCACACTAGACTGCCCTAGTCTCTGGGCAAACAACCCCAGATATTAAACTACAGTCCTTAGTTATACATAAGAGCATCTTACTTGCATCTAGCGAGCAGGTCAAAATGGTTAAGCCCAAGTATAACTTCAACAAGAGCCAGTTTTCTGCCATCTTTCACACTGCATCTACAACATCCCATCAGCAACACAGGAGTATGCTTTTGCCTTTAGCTTTCCACTGTACAGGAAACTGTTTTTGTGATTTGGCTTGTGTGCGGATAAGTCTGAAATGAAATCAAGCAGAACTGGCAAATTGGAATTACTTGGGTCTCAACTGGAGATTTCCCCAGCACTGTTTAAAACTCAAATAATCAGCTAATTCTAATACAGACTTAAAAATGTAGTACAAGACATAACTGAATTTACAAAACATGGATCATAAGGGACCTCAGCGGGGCTGCTGGACACCCTACTGTACCCACTGACAGTTGCTTTTATTCCTAAATATTTTCTTTTTCTGGTTAATTGCTGCATTTCATTTTGTTAATCTTCCTACTTTGTCTCCTTTCATTGCCTCATATAACATCATTTTTTTAATGCCAAGTTACTACTGAGATGAGATTCTTGCTTGCAGATACCAATTCACTTCCCGCTGTCCTTTGGGAGTCTTCCCAGGGCAAGCAGAGGAGATGTGGAGGCAGCCAGGGGAATGAGGAGAAAACCAACTGTGCTTCAGCTACTAGCTGCAATTCCTTGGAGTTTTCTTCAGAGGAAATCTTTCCAAACCCTATCCTTAGGCATCTCAAAAACTCCATTTTGGCAATGTCCTTCTGCCACGGGAAAGGAGCATACCTTTGCATGACCATGATCCTCCCTCAACAAATATCTATCCTCACGTTTATGTTCAAATTACACATGAGATTCCCCAGTACGTTTTAATGACATTTACATGTGATAGAAACTTAGCATGTTTCAGAAAGCTTTTTGCTTGTACGTTGCTCACAGCTGTTGTCTCATGATGAACGAGAGAAGCAGCACGCAGCTGGAGAGGGAAACCGGCTGTTTGCTTTCACTTTGCTCCCCTTCCTTTCCAATCTACTGAAAGCTCCTTTTGGCACCAGTCCTGCAAAAACTTATGCAATTGAACTTAATGGAGCATGCACAAAGCTGAGTACAAGAATGGCTGCATAGTTTGGGCCACTGTTTCCACTGAGTTACAAGCATTTTACACAGCGTTTTACATAGTCTCCAACACTTCGGACACCAAATTACTACCAGAAAACCATGCAGAATGCATGGTCCTTCAGGATCTTTTATCGTCAAAAGATCTGCCCTGAAGATTCCCTTCTTTGAGCCTTCTCCATGAAATACTTGTATTTCTTTTAGCTGCTCCTTTTAAAATAAGATGCCAACTAATAAAAAAAAGAAAAAGAACAAAGCTAGCGCTATTAAGGTTTTCAATTCTGGATTTCAAATATCTTAACAGCATTTGCTACCTGGTGTAACCTGACAATACCTGACATTAAGAACAACAGGGAAAGGAATCGGCTTTAGTGATAATGGAAGATGGCTGTAAAATTTCCCTGTACTTCAACAGAAGTAGCACTAGGCCTACACTGCAATAAGCACAGAAGGGAGAAAGAAAAAAAAAAAAAGAGAGAGAGAGAGAGAGAAAACAAAACCATTTCATTTCTGCTTCCTGAAGTACTGTAAGACCTGTCAAATTCAACAAACAAGCAAGCAAGCAAACAAACAGGCAGCAAAACACAGAGACAGCCAAGACTCCCAGGAATGGCAGCACTTACTCCTTTCATGATTCTCCACACAGCAAATGAAACACAGTCCCTGAAGAGAAAGGGAGACCACAAAAATACGGGCCCCAGTACAAATGTAACTCTACCTGGGACCGCAAAGACTCCGATTAAAATACTCAGGCATTAGTTTTACATCTTCTTTATGCATCACCATGTGAAATGAGTTCCATGACTTAACAAAACCCTTTGAGATTTCTACAGCTGTCACAATTTATAGCATTTCCGGGAAATGTCTTATTCCAAGGCTGCAGAAGAAGAAATGATGTGCACTGGGCTGCAGCTTTTTCACTGTAGCAATGAAAAACAGACTTTTCATATTCCAACTTAATAAAAAGCAGTAAATACATTATTAAAAAGAAAATACAGTTTAAACAAGCCTTATCATTGCTCAGAGAATCCTCAGATAAGTATGCCTAATTTATCATTTTTGTTTGCGTTATCAAGTTCTGGACGAGGGCCACAGCGACACAGGCTCTGTGCAGCCAGACAGAATACAATGTCTTTGCCTCTAAGGTTTATGACACTAAATTGCCATTTAACTGAAGATTTCCCACTCAGCAACACAAGAGTATGTTAGCAGACTAAACAAAAGGCTAAACAAAGCACACATGCCCCACAGAGCACAAGGCTAGAAGATGATGATGCCATAGGGATGTTAATCTGTTTTCAAAGCCATGACTTGCAGAGGCTCCAAAGTCCTGTTTTCCCAATGGATTCAGCATTGGCCTGTGTCTTCAGCACTGCCCCGCTCCCACAGCTTGTCTTGGAGGGATAATGTCTTTGATTTTGCAAAGACTTAGTGACAAAATCTATAGCAAATAGCTATTATTATAGCTATATTCATGGCAAAAGGCTTTTGTCTTCCCCAAAGTATGGAAACCCAAATTGTCAGGATGTTTTGGGAAGGCTCAGGTCTTAGAGTACTTATTCTATTTGCTTTGGGACACTGTCAGGGAAATTTCCAAAGAGCACAGGTGGCAGCAGGGCTATTTTTGCAAGAAAAGCTGACCACCATTTCAGTATTTAGAAATACAGACAGAAATTTGGCAAGAGAGATTGGTGTTTGTATTAAAAAATGAGGAATTACTTGACTCTTGAAATTCTCTAGTTTTCCCCAGCCAGACCTAACGAGCAAAGTCAAAACACTCGCTCTTGGGGTCTGACCTCACCCTGCTAGGAGACACTGTGGTGCCCTCAGGCACAAGATTATGGCTCAGGCTAAGCCTTTCCTAACCAAAGCTATTCTTACTTCAGTTAAATGCTTTTAAATAGAGAACAACATATATTTCAGTTTTAGTTATGCATAAGCTTATATGAGATAAGGTTAGAAAATAGAAAAAAAAATTTAGTTAACACAGGATTTACTTTAGATTTACTTCTTGCTAAACATGTAAGTATTCACAGTAAAAGCATCCTCTGCACTATTTGTCCCTGTCATCCGCTGCCAGCCTTATGTACCTTTCCTCTGCTTCCTCCTCCCCAAAACAAGCTCTCAAGGGACAGAAACCAGCTTGAAGATCCTTTAATTACAGCAGGAAGCCAAAATATGTCATTGAAGTTCAAGCTATGCCAAATCAGATCTGTACAGACCAACCTATCTATCCCTGTAAAGGAATTTTGCTTACAAGAAACCATCTTGCTTTTATCAGAAAGCTACCAAAAATAAAATAAAATAATAATTAAAAAAGAAGATAGACAAGTGCCTTACTCCAGATGGAGGGGCAGCCAGTATAAGACGGGTGTTCTGGAGGATTTCATTTACATTTTCAGGAGAAAAAGCTGAAATGCAAGCAGCCCCTACCTGAAAAAGAAAAAACCATGGCAGACAGTATAGATAGGTCCCTGTAATTTGTCCTCCTGGTTTGACACTAGCAAGTTGAGAGTTCTATCATAAAACAGCACCCCTGTCCTCACAAAGGAGCCAAAGGCAGGTCATAGAAATCCCCACTTTTTGGAAATAGCCCTGCAAAAACAATGCAGTCCCTCCCATGGCATGATACAGCCAGCAGGCTCATACACTAGGCACTAGTGAACTGGAACGTATTCCTTTCGGGTATGAAGTCACTAATGCCCCAAAATTGCATTAATACATCATCTTGTAATGCCCGTCGGAGCCTCCAGTTTCTAAGATCCCAAATTGTTTGGCAGCGCATATAAACAACTTTCTATCCGCATAAAGTGACACTGTGCTATTCTAACAGGATGTGATATACACATACACACTACAAAATAATTCCTTTGAATTATTTATAACATCTTTCTTCTCAAATAAGCAGTCAACAAGCTATATCATTAAAATATAAACAGCAGCTGCTGAAATGTCCCAGCGTAACCCAGCTCCAGAGTGGAGAACAGGAGGTGATGAATAGCACTATCAGTGAGGGATCCCTGCAAGGGAGATTTATGAAGGAGCAGCATGATTAACCACATCAAAACCTGGCTACCTGAGCTGTGCTTAGAGCCATCCTTGCAAAAAGGCACATGCTCAGGACTTTCTTTACATCTCTTATTTACAATCAGGTGTCTTTACAAGCATGTGCCAGCACGCTACCTCAACACCTATTAAGAGATGGCCACATCTTCTAGGGCATCATGCCCGCGCTGGCTGCTGGAGACGCACCCAGGCTGCAGGATCCCAGTCCCATGTCAGCACAGCACCGCAGGAGCCACGAGCAGCAAGCCCCACACCGCACGCTTATCCTGCTCCCGGCTCTCGGGCTCGCCGTTAACGCTGCCGCGTGGCGACAGTGACAAGTCAGTGACGCCCGGGGAGCCAGAGCTCCGGCACTCCCGGCCCGGGGCTGGGGACACCTGGCACAATCGCCCGCACGCTAGTGAGGGACGAGGTCAGCCAAACCTTATGCCCAACTCCCAACCAAACTGAAGGGAGCTGCTTGGGAACCAGCATCTACCGCAGGTCCACGGGAGCCTGCTACAGCTACCGCTCACTTTGCAGAGCAGGTCCTGACTGTCTAAGCGCCAAGAGTTAGAACATTTGAAAACAGGCCCCTGAATACACAAGAGGGGCATTTATGAAGCAGAAGTAAGCTTGCTGCTTTCTTGCATCTGCTTTTTTGTCCCGCTTGCCATTCCTACTGCTCAATTCCTTCCTTCCTACCCATGAAAGCAATGCTGGCAACGGCAAGCACCACAGCATCCATCTGTCACAGGCTGCTGATGAAAGCAGATGTAAGCTGCATCTGCTCAGGGCACATGTAGGCCACAGAGCATGGAAACTAAGAAAATCACAGCAAGTGGCAACTTTATATGGGCAAAATGTGAAGAATGTGAAACAGGGAAAGATGCCACGACATGACCCTGAGGAAACCCCTGCTGGATATGCACACAGAGTACCTAGAATGGAGAGCAACCAAGAGCGTGTCCTGTGGAAGTAGCATGTGGCTGTTCCTGGATAATCCATAAGGATCAATACTCGCAAGCTCCTTAGAGCAACTCCAGTGGAGATAATCTGGTCATAAAGAAATCTACCCAGTAAGGGTTTACCCTCTTTAATTTAAGATATTGAAAAGAAATTTTAAGAAGATAAACAGAAGAAATTCCAAGGAGCAGTCCAGAGAAAGCACACCTCATGGTGGGTCATACCATTTCTATACGGGCCAGAAAAGGTTAATAAAAGCAGAGAAGCTGGGAGATCCCAGCCGAACTGCCACCTTCAATCTCCTGGACATGGTCCAAGAGTACAATAGCAGAGTACTACACAAAATTAAATCTACCCTCTATTATCTAGGCTGCTGCGCTTTGAAAAAATACGTAACTAACATGATTAGGCTTAGGAAGCAAAAGTTTGAGAGAAGGCAAAAATCACTTTGGCTACTACTTATATATTGCATTTGCACCTCTCTACAAACTGTCTACAAGAGATAAGGCAGCCAAACATTTCTCTTTGATGTAGAGTAAACTGTTTCACAGAGTCTAAGAAAAATGGTCTTCTCCTGTAATGCTTCAGGCAAGGGAGACGCAACGTCCTTTCCACTTTACAACTCACAGACTCTTTATACAATGTGGTGTCAGCTCTAACCAAGAATTTACATTTGAAGTAATTAAATCAAAGATGCAATGACAAGAACAGGTTTCATCTTGCTTGTTCTTCTTCCCGATTCCAGTGAGCTAAGCTGTCACCTTCAGGTTCTTCTTTCTTTGAAATGCAAATGATATATATATATAAATATATATAATATATACACACATCCCCCCCACACAGAGTAAAAGAATAGAAAAATCTAAATAAGAGTCTCCTGTAAGTGTGGAAAAGGAGATGAAGGTTCTGGGTTTTGTTAGCTGATCCAATCACCTCAGTCCTGGAAGAATTCTGTAGAAAGCTACAGAAGTTAAACATAAATCCTTCCATGTAGATGGATAAGGCCACACAGCAGATTTCATAGCAATGAAGACATGATTGACGTAGGTAAGCATACGATCACTGTCTTTGATCACTATTTAACCAGTAATTGAAGACAAACTCTTCCATCCCAGGTTTCCTTTACTTCATATGCTCTTAGCAGATGATAAAAACTCTAATCACACCTGAAGGACACTATTTCATGCCTAGTGCTTCCATATAACCAAACATCTCCTATGCCCACCAAACTCTGGGCGAAAGGAAGCTATTACTGCTCTGTTTTCCAATAAACGATTAGCTTGAACTTTCTAGGAAACCTTTTTTTAAAAAAGTATTATTAAAAAGACAGTCCAATATCCAGCACCTGAAAACAAAGCAACAGACACTAACAGACATAGCGAAAATGTCCTTGGGCTTTCCAGTCCTCACCGTCAAGTTTATATGAGTTTAATCTGCATTTTGGCAGGAGATAGCACAGCAGCAGCTTGCAGAGCCTCTGCTCCCTCATAGTAACTACATGCAGAAGCAGCAGAAACACATGATTTCGACATCCTGGAGCAAAAAAGAGGCTTAAAAACTAGTCAGGAAACCCAGTCTGAGTGAAAAACATAGGGGCAGAACTGCAGCCCCGATAATGTGCACAAGACAACTCCACACAGCTGAAGGCACACAATCTCCTCTGCAGCAACAGCATGGCAATCCTCTTCCAAAAGGTTTGTAAGGCCTAGGACAGGATCTTGTTTGATCTATCAAAACCAAGATAAACCAGCCAGTAAAACAATTTGAAGCAAGTGCAAAGCCCTGGCTCTGGTTTACGACTCGAATAGCAAGCTGTCAGACAAACGTCTGAAGCATTTCACACTGCCCCAAAGCTATTTCTGGCCATCTCCAATGACAGAGGTTGCTTTGCTTTGACCCCTTCTGTGCTGGGTCACCAGTGTTTGTGAAGTGGAAGAAACAAATACGATTTTAACCCCTGACACTGAGCAGCAGAAACGGTGGCCAGCACCGCCCGTGGCACGCGGGTGTCTGCTGTGCGGAGCAATCCAGCAGTTTTAATGAGGACACCTCTGATCTCCGTTCCTGCAGCATCTCCCTCAGCAGCATAGTCCAAACCCACGCACAGTGAATGCAGCCCTGGAAAGCTCAGAGAGACCTGACAAAAAAAAAAAAAAAAAAAAAAAAAAAAAAGTTTTATAAACTATGTTTTCAACTTGGAAAGCTGGGCTTAGTATATCCTGACACAGAGTTTATGCATAGCCCAGCAGTGTATCAGCATCATGTAAGAAAACATGGGTCTACTACATCGCATTCACCTAAGAAATGAGCGTGGGGCTGCGTTTCCATATGGTGCACGGGGACCATGAGCCAAGGTAAATCCTTCACTTGTCCCTGGTGTGGTTGAGGCCCAGGTGTAACAGCTGTGTTGCCCTAAAACTGAAATGGAAAAGGCATCAAAAGCCCATCCTGCTGGCTTATAAAGTTCTCCGACAGGATTGGACTTATTAGGGAAAAACTCCTGGTCATGCCAAGATGACACACTTTTGCTTGGGTGAGTCAGATTAGTGAATCAATGGCAGAAAGTTATTGTGCAAGGTGCATGTCATCTCCGTGAGCTGACAAAGGAGGAGACCGAAGCGACAAGGACACTGTCCATTAACACCGAGTGTTCTCCCCACAGCCTGGATGTCCCCAGAGATGGGCTAAGAGGCTGCTTACGGGCTGCCGCTCGCGCAGCGTCCCCAGAACGCTCCATTGCCGGCTGGAGCGGGCTGGCCGGCGGACCGGACACGGCGGTGCCTCGCGGTGTCACCCGCTCCCAGGGGCTTCCTCCTGCCTGGCCCGGCTGCAGCGCTGAACAGAGGGCTCCTGGGCTCCAAGCACACCGAGGGTAGCCCCTAGGAGTCAAGATTTTTCTTTCTTTAAAGAGAAAAAAAGTCTAGAGTGAGTGAACAAGTTTAACAGCTTATGACTCGCATACATGTGCGTGCATGCTTCGGTGGCGAACCTATCCAGCGTTACTGATTGAAACTCATACGATAAAGAAGTACAGGAGGCCGCCAGGCTACATGAGCAGAGGGCCAGAGGTTCCCAAAGGTTTGGTTTTACTATTAAAATGTTTCTTTCAACACCTAAATCATCACTGGAAATCAGGCTCGGAGAAACCTGAAAGAGAAAGTGGTCATATATTTTCCCAAGACAGTTCATTGCTACTTAGAAGGAAAATATAAATTGTTCTCTTCGTTTGTTAAGATAAAAATGAAGAATGACTTCCCATTTTATGTTTTTTTTATAGGATAAGCTATTTCTGTTACACTGCTGTTAAACCTGCTTATAGTTCTACTACCACAGAGAAACATCACGCTTCCAAAATGATTGCAATTATCAGTCATTAAGGATGCTGCTCATATTGCAGTACAAATCCCTTATAAAAATATTACAACTTCAACTGATAATGTTTTATCTCAATTAAGCAACATACTAGAAAGTAATGGCCTTCTTTGCAGCTTGAAGACAAATCAAAAAGCACATAACAGACTTTCTCCTTGAAGTGTTTGCATGCTAATCTCTAGAGTACTTAATGTCACGAGAAGACAGCCTGCCTGTGTACTCATACACAGTCTTTTGTAGGATAAAGTTCTGTAATCTGAAAAGCATCAAAGATTTCTGAAAACATCAAGTCAACAGAAAATGATTGGCATTTACAGTTGCAAGCTGTAAGGAAGTATCTGAAAACTCAAATTCCAGCCCCAGTCTAACACTACCTGCCATCCTGGAGGCTGACGTGTTTAGAGAAGGCTGGACAACATCTGTGCCCAGCCAAGTCTGCAGCCACCCAGACGTTGGAGCAGCCACCGCCGTTCACCCCAGCCAAAGCCCGCGGTTCCACCGGGCACCACGCAAAACAGCGCATGGGCTTGCACAGGATGTGACCAACTTTCTCCCTCTTTTTCTAAACCAGGCATTGAACTTAACAATGCTTTGTGGCAGACAGACTCCAAAGGGAGTCATAATTCTTCCTTAGCTGTGGAGATATCCCATCTTCATTAGGGAACAGGACTCTATACAGTGCATTTATGCAGAAATATTGCCAAAATTCCTCTTGCAACAGCTGCCTTCACAGTTTCATATGTAAAATAGGAGGTTGGAGTTACCCATTAATCTCACAAAAGAGAATTTGATTGATGTCACATAGTTTGAATAGTAATTATAATATAAGCTAGAAACTGTTCGCTATAATAAAAATGGTTATAAACAATTCTAGATGCACAGAGTATGATGGATGATTTGTTATGACACTGAATAATGCTTTAAATATTGCATTGCCTAAATTCTAGCACACAGGACCCTATAAATTCAGAGCAACTCAAATTTCATTTACACAAGAGGTTTGTTTGACTGATAATATCTTAATTTAAAAATACGGGCACAGCCAGTTGCTCAAAAACTGCTTTGCCAACAAGGTCAATTAAATATGAGGTTTTATTTGAATTTTGCTTGATTAGAAAACAAACCTTGGGTAAGCTACTGGGGTTTTGGTCCTGTAAGCACAACACAGTCTCTGTCAAAATGAATCTTGGAAGCTGTACTAAAGCTGGATGAAAAAACCAGCACTGTCCAAACAGCAATGGGTTATATACAGCAATGGGTTATATACAGCAATGCATAAAATTGCCAGAACATCTGCCTCCAACTGCACTGCTCTTGATAACAGCACCTTGTGGGAAACAAACGTTCCAGCAAATCAGCCAAAACTTGATTTTAATTAATGTTTTTATTCTTAAGCCCGCCTTTGGTAACCAGTTTTCTGGTGTGTGTGCGTGGTGTTTTTTTTTTTTTTTTTTTTTTCCCCTCCCCTTTGACTATTTTTCCAGAATGAAAATGATGGAAGAATGTTGGTTTATTTTTGTTGCTGCTTGACAGCTAATCAAATTTGATATTTATATTGTACCAGGAAAATGAAATGTCAAGATGCATATTATAATACATTTCTGAAGATAGTAAATTAACCTTCGGCAATTCAATTTCACTTGGTGCCATCTATATGCTTCCTCACAACTCTTTTAGATCCCAGCAACCTGCTGACAGAAATACACCCTTCTCCGGTAGATGGCCGAGTCTGACATGCCACTTGCTGGCCAAACATAAACTCTCCTGGTGCAGGAGTGTCTACCACCTACCTAAAACCAGGTGCATGGGCACATGACCATCAAAGAAGTCTCTCAGAGCCTACTTTGGCTCTGGAACCTTTGGATCTGGAAACACTAAGGGGCTCGTATTTATTTATTTATTTTTAATCTAAACATCCAGCTCCTCCACATCAGCCAATGTGGCTATTTTAAACAGTGAAGGAATCAGACACTAAGACCAGAAGAGCAGCTAATCACCACTAAGACCAGAAGGGTCAAGGAGCAGCTTACAAAGCGAGAAGCATCTCACCATGGCACCACTTTCACCCACGTGATGTGAGGTGCTGCTTACGTGCCTGTAATACCTCACGACTCCAAGACAGAGCCAGCACCACCGGCACCATCGGGAAGCCTCTGCTTCCCCCTGCTCGGCCTCTGCCAAGTGCTGAGCAGCTTCCGAGCGTTTTGTACTGCCAGGGAGCTCCTCTGCGCCGCCACAGCCCCGCACCGCGGCAGGGAGCCCTATGCCATAGGAAAGAGGCAGCAGAACAGCAGTATAGGAAACAGTGGAGGAAAGAGGCTTACACACGGCACATGTCTTCAATCCTTGAGGGAGATATTCCAGTAAAACTGCAAAAATTCCAGAACTTTTTTCAATCATCTGAGCAAGTCGCACTGCTGCTTTTCCTCCTGGGCAGCACAACACATGGGAATAGAGAGAAGGAGAGAACATCTCAGGTGAAGAATCTGAGCTACAGAAAGGAGATTTCATTATGTCTTGCAATGCCAAACATACATTATTATTATTCAGATTTTTCTTATGAACTTTCCCAATTGCTGGCCATCTGCCCAGAACACCTTTAACCTCTTGTTTTCTCTTGCAAGTAACAGGGTAACTAGCTGATGGTAACATTTTCTAAATGTAATCAGAGTGCACTTTTATGGTAAATATTATCATCAGAATAAAACACAATTATATCTAATTAGCTGAATATCCAGCATTCCTCAATAACCCACCCACATCACTTTAGAGAGGTGAAACAACCCGAGTAGGTTATAATGTGCTGTCAGACCATGTCAGACCACTAAATACAACACAAGACAGGAGAAGACAATTAGTCCCTAATTCAACAAGACATTAACTCATCCTGAGTCAGCTCATGCCACTTGGCCAGACTCCTGTCCCGACATGACTAGTACATGGGCATGAATCTCAAGGAACAAGAAACTGCCTGTAAAGCCTGAAATTGCTGCTTGGTAGAGGTGTATCCATGCAGGAAAGCCTTGGAGGCTCCAGACATCAGCAGTCACATTTGCATCATTCGCTTCAGCTGCAGCCTGGCATGCTTGTATTATTTATGGCGATGCAAGGTAAGGTCACTACAACCGTGCCAGCACTGATGTATCTTAAAAAGACGACAACAAAGAAAAAAAAGAGGGAGAAAAGAAGGAGATAAAGTTATCAGACAAACAAAACCTGAATTTTGCCAGAAACTTGTGACCTCACTTGTTGCCTGCAAGTCCCTTGCATGAGTGCCCATGATCAGTGGCACTAAGGCTCTTTCCAGGGCCCTCAAAGGTTAGGGATAAATAGGGGGGACCGTGCTAGAGACCTCCCTTGCTGCTCAGCCCCACACCCAAGACTTGAGAAAGATGCCAGTGCTTGAAGAGCGGCAGCAGCGCCGAGCTCACTAGCTCCTTACAGATCTTGGACTCCATTTACAAAGCGCTTGGGCATAAGGACCCTCCCCACGCGCTCTGTGCACAGGAAACACGTACCTCCATGGAAGATTATAAACAGAAGGCTCTTGAAAGAGCTAACTTGCCAACAGGACCCCTAAATATTTACTCTGTGCTGGCCAACGGGTGGAAAGGAGCGTTTGCTGCCGAGCCTGCCCCGCAGCGGCGCGCAGGGAGCTCGCGCCTGGCTCCCTTGCGGTGGGCGCAGACGGGACAGACCCTGGGTGACAACGGGCACACTCTGCCTCCGCCGCTCCTGACTGCGAGCGCGTTACGTGTGTCAGTTAGGACCGTGATTAGCAAGATCCCCAAGCTGGGTACAAGGAGGGAACAAGTTTGGGAAGTTTAACTCACTGTCGCTTTTCTGATTTTTTTTTTCTTTTGTGATGAAGTGAAAACAGGTCTTTCACCAGCACATTTTTCCACTTTGAATGGAGAGAGAGAAAAGCAGGCATTTACCAAAACCAAACAAAAATCCTGAAAACTCACAATAGGTGGTTCCTGCTCTCAGGCAGCTCTAGTTTATAATCTTTCTTCTTTATTTCTATTTAATGACTCATATCATGCTACTCTCTCTCCATCTCTAATGCCTGCTGCTGAAATCTCCTCTAGAGAGATACGGGATGCCTGAGGGAAAGTCACACTGAAAGATAACTACAAAAAAAAAAAAAAAAAAGAAGAAGAAGAAAGATCAGAGGAGTCATCATTTTCCCAGGCTGCAGTGGAACAGATAAAACTTCCATTACCAAGATGAGCTCATCCTGCACAGAGTATGAGATGGACTGATCTTTTCACCTGTCACGATAGGATGAAAATCTTTCCATCAGATCTGTATTGCTACACATTAAAAAAAGTAAATGACATATACATACATATACATCACAAATGTGTGAAAACTTCTTTGAATATGTCTGCATCTCCCTGGTTTCACACCCTGAAACCTAAGAGTTGAAACACGCTTGCACTGGGACTTGGCAGCTCTAAGATCCAGGCGGTTGCCACAGACAGGGTGCGCCTTCTCAAAGCCAGATGTTATCTCAGCATGAAGAGCCATTAGCTATTAACTAATTTCATGTGCGGTGAGCTGTTAAACTGGCACAAGCTGCTTGTCAACCCGTTTCATCCTCACAGGTTACTCGCTTCACCTTGGCTAAACATGAGTCGAGCTGCTGTAGGCGGATGACACTAGACCCAGCTCTCCATGCCCATCGACACGTGCGCAGCCGCCCCACACACGCTCTTACGGGCAGCAGAGTGGCAAAGCCATCAGTGCCGTGGTCTCCTGCGGCCAAGCTCTAAGCAGGAAAGGCACCGATGGGAGAACCCTGTTTTCCTCCCTGGGCTAAGCTCACTGCCAGTCACTGGCCCTGAGGGCATGGGCAGGTGACGATACGTTGACTTGTGAGGGAAGTGGGAGAAACTGCAGATCTGCTCCATGGGAATCAGTGAAACCCTGGTGGTTTCACAACGCTGCCAGCAGAGAGCCCCTGGGGATTTCCCTAGAGAATTTCAGCTATGAATTTTAAATCTGAACATCTTGTAAAACCAATATTAGGGCGTTTTCCACATGGGTCCAGGCAGCAGCTGAGGAACGCGCTGAGACAGTAACATTGCTACAACTCAGTAAATCACACGTAATGGCTAACCAGCAGTGGAAACTCCTTTCAGAACAAGCCCGGTCCGTGCTCACGACAGTATCTGCAGACTGCCAGGACACACCTCATGTGCCCCCTTCACTGCCTACTGCATCCTGGCATCAGTGCCAGCTGCATCTCCCTCAGCCAGCAGGTCTACCTGCAGGGACCCTGCACACACCAGCGCCGTGCACTTGCGTGCACGGAAAAATTCCACAGGAAGCAGCAGAGAAGTTTTTGCACATTTTCCTCACAAGACCACAGGCATCATGCCAGCACTCAGCAGCTCCCATGGAGAGGGACTAATGCTGCTTGGTGGCTGCTAACGCCTTTGGGAAGAGTCACGGAGAAACTGGAGCGCGTCGAGCCAGGGGCTGGCGTTAGCCGCGGCCCCTCGGCCTGCCCCTCTGCAGCTGCAAGGAGCTCGGGGCACAGGCCAGCCCCAGGCACCCTCCTCCTGCAGCACCCTGTACCCGACACCTTGACACACAGCTCTTCACAGCCGCCCAGCGTCCTGCTGCACTTTCCTGGCCACAGGGAGGTGGTCGGGGACGCACTCCTTTTACTCAGGAGCACTTTGGAGCTCTATCCTTTTAATTTCCACTCCTGCATCTCTGCCATTAGCTGGTTTTCATCTTCACAAGCAGCAGGATTTCACCCAGCAGGTCTGGGATGGGGAAAGGCAGATCCCGGTAGCGGTTACACTCCTCGGATGTGGAGCCCTGGCCCTGGGTTAAACAACAGTTTACCAGTTTTGTAACATCATCAAGCGTGAGGCAAAACACTTGTGTTTAAATGCGTTTCACATCAGTCATGGCAAACAGAGTAGTTTAGGCTAAGCTTGGGGCAAAATTTAAAAACCCCACGTGGGACACAAGCACATAAGAAAGCAAATTCAATTAGCTTTGCAGAAATCATTACAGCAATCCACACAGAAAAACACTGCTAACTTTCCATAAGAATGGCTAAATTACAAAGACAACAGTGAAACGTTATAGTTAAAACACGTAATCATGAAAGAATTCAAGATTTTTCCTTGCGGCTGTTACGACACAGGCCCTGGCTGGGCCTGTGCACTGAAAGCCTCTCACCTCCAGCAGGGGCCTCTTGCATGGAGGAGCAACGAACTAGTAGCCTCCTTTAATCAATATCAACTCATTATTTTACAGGTTGCCTTTATATAAAATTATTAATTGGATATATATTAATGGGGGGGGGAAAATCGAGTGGGGGGAGAGGGTAGGGGAAAGGGTAAGCAAACTCAGTACGAAACTTGGCAATAGAAAGTGAAAAGGGATCCATAAAAACATTTTAATCCCATTGAGAAAGGTTTAAAAGATATAAATGTATGAATATGTTAGTATATGCACACATATATTCCCCAACAATCTTCCAAAATATATACATTCTTCTCAAGGGAGACAATTGGAAAGGAAAACTAAAATTGGTACCAGAGGAACTAGTTTTCTTAGAAATGCAAAATAATAAGTATCAAAAAAAATTAAAACCTTTTTTCCAAGATTCAACTGGTAGATCTCCCTATTCTAGCATCTTCTTTTTCCTGAAGTTGGCAGGGGGGCAGGATGACCTACTCTCTAACGTGGTGAGCCAGCCACATGCCCTAATACTTTTTCCTGATATCAGAGACCCCATCTGTCCTAATTTTCTAACATACCATGAACACAGTAAATTGCTCTATCCCTAGCACACCCCAGGGGCAGCTGCGAGCGCGCGCTGGTTGCGCGACCCGAGGCGCTGCGGCCCTGGCAGAGGTGGAGGAGAAGGTGCTGGGTTGTTTTGCACAAAGGCATTTGCGCTGGCCCAGCTTCCCCAGTTTTGCATCTGCAGATGTTTTCCGATACTGCTGAAAGAGAATGTTTGTGTTCGTTAAATACAAACCACTGCAAATATTTTGCTTAGGAAATATTTCTTAAATAAGACAAAATTACAGTCAAACTGACAACTGTTTATTCATCTGGATACTCCAAAAGCATCCAGCATCCCAGCACTGTGGGAGGAACCTGCTCCCCAACTGTGATCCATGGCCACATGCTCAAGCTAAACTTTAAAAAAAAAAAAAAAAAAAAAAAAAAAAAAGCAGACAGATTTCTCTAAATCCCATTTAATCTGTTTGCAAGTCATTAACAAAGTCCAAACTGCAAGTCAAAGAAGACACTCCTGTGCTTCCCAGGAGGCAGAAACGGAACAGATATAGAAATAACCCAATATTTGCAGGATACCCCGTAAGATACCCTGCAGGCTTGCAAGAACTCGGTATGCAGCCTGTAGACACCACCTGCCTTTTGTATGCGATGGCCATTTATCTTGCAAAAGAAAAGCCCTCTGCCAGAGAGCCGTGCAGAAGCCCACAGGACAGTCACATTTGCGGCTGACCTTCCGGTTGTTTGTGGCACCCAACGTGCCCCCAGCTGTCCAACCCTGGACTCATGCCTATCCTTGGAAAGGCACAGAAATAACATGGAGAAGATAAGCACATACACGACACAGATACAGGTATAAAAATAGCCAGCTAAAGTTGCTAGCTTTTTTAAAATATAGACTCATTATAAAAACAAATGTGTTTTATTTTCAACACAGTTAATGCATGGCAAGATAAAGCAAATCAGACAGAAATCACAAAAAGTTCAGTATCTAGAAATAGCAGTGCAGTTCTGTGCCAGAGTCTGGTTCAGTTTCTGTCCTGGAGGGACTCCAGGTTTACCCCAGTCTGTCAGACTGCAGTTTGCCCCCATACATGTGAAATCCATCTCTGAGTCAGTGCAAAACCATTGTGAAAGAAGCCAAAGAACTCAAAGAATCTTTGTCTAGCAAGACAGTCATCAAAAGCTGCCCTAGGAACCCAGGCAAAAATACTTCACTGTGTGTGAGTATTCATGGGTTGCAAATAGCACCTCCAAAGCAAATGCAGATCACAAAAAAGTGCTGAAATTACCTCTCTGACCAAAATGAGGTAGAAAATAAGTGCAATGTTTGTAAGTGCTGTCATAACCCACTCTGGTCCATTAGAAACCTGCGTGCTAGACTCCTGTTCTTCACCACATTCACCTGGAGAAGGACGGAGACACAGCCATGCCCTGATGGCCACAACCTGCCTGTTAACAGGCCGATACGCCAAGTACCGTGTTGTGGAAAACCAAACAGCATGTTGAGCATGGAAAGCTCCCCCTCAAGGTGGCTGTCACTGCTCGGTCCAGGGAGCATCTTCCATGTACCCAAGCAGTCCCATAGTGCCAGCTACACCTTGATCATCATTTTCTGTCCAGACAGTATTTTTCACTGACTGTTTTGTTTCCACAGGACATCTTCTGCAAAAGCTACCAAATATAAAGTCCTTTCCCGCACCCCCCCCCCCCTCAAAAAATAAGAAGTTTTTAAAACTTTTTTTCTTCTCTGGTTTGTAGGGTCCCAAAGAAGCAAAACCCTGCCCAGGGCACTTTTGTGTGCTTGCACCCACTGTCCTCCCACCCCGAAAGAGATGCAGAGAGATGAGCTCCAATGGAAAGAGACAGGAAAAAATTTAGCTGGCCTAACAGATGTTTTCATCAAATAGGCAGTTTGTAAGAGTACAGGGAGCAACCAAAGCACAGCAGGGCACATCACAGACATAAAGGGCATATTTTGCTCTCAATCAGTCTGACTCCAGGCTCTTGGGGCCTCACCCAATCCCACAGGAGTTGGACAAGAGACAGAAAACGAAGCAACACGACCGGTACGAGTGCCCTTGCTGACCATCCCTTGCTATTCTGTTGATGAAAACTGTCTATAAATCAGCACACCCAGATGACAGAACATCAGGAAGCATTGCACAAGAGAAAAGCAAAGGACATGTTCTCAAATAAGACAGATGTGTGCAATAACAGCAATAACAAAAGAAGGCTGTGTACAAGCACTCTAGGTTAAGAGTTCTTTGTAAACTCCTCCCTGCTCCAATTCATATTTCTTGAAGACAGAAACATGAAGTTATCCTGAAGGAAAAAATTACCCCAAAATGATGAAGTCCTATCAGGAGTCACATAGCTGCACAGCCCTTCCCTCGCAGTGAGCTTTTTTTCAACATCTCTCTTGTTTTGCACAGCCTAACATTCATGCACAATGAATTCATATTTAGATGGAAAACACTGATTTCCTTGACAGGTTCACTTCAATTGCTACTATATCATCCTACAAGTTTTACAGCTTTTCTTTTCCTTTGCCTCTTCAGATCATCCTCATCTTGGCTCTTCACTGAGCTCCATGCAGCTAAAGGAGCAGAGAGGTTGGAGGAAAAGGAAAGTCTGGTCTGGTGTCAGCTCCCTTTTCATCCTGAGCAAACAGCCTGGAGGTAGTTTGGGATCCTGCTGCAATATACGCTGCACAGCTGACGCTGCAGGAGTTCAAGGAACACAAACTCTTTCCAGATCAGCTTGACAACGCTCAGCAGCAACATGTAACATCATCAAAATCTCCAGATCTTTCCATGTGCTAAGTGCAGAACTTTGCTACCTTTGCAATCTGGGATCTCACATTCAGAAATATATTTGTCAGAATGACTAGGAGTGAAAAGGTCCTTGTGTCAGGGTGATGTTCTCCAAAATGCTTGTATCTACTCTATATTGACTTCAGAGCAGAATGTGTAGTATTGCTACATCCTTAATTTTCAAGCATTTCGGAGAAAAGGGTCACTGAAGTCCCCATCACACATTCACACAGGACTCACTTCATCGCTTCCTCAAGGTTGGGTTACTGAGCCCACACACCAGAGGAAGAGCAACTTAAATCCTCAGGCACAGGCAATCTGAGGACAGGCAGACCACCACCACCAAGTCACATGTAGCCCCTTCAAAAGCAGGCACCATGTGGGCTCCAAAAAGCCTCGATCCCTGCCAGTGATGCTGGAAGCACAAGCTTGAGCCCCATGGTGCTGAAGGCAGGAAAACGGCCGGGCTGCGTCCCACCTGAGGGGCAGCCGAGCCCACCTGTGCTGACGGCCGGGGCCGAGGCGTGAGCAGTGCTCGCAAACGTCCTGCTTGCTCTTGGCCGAGCCGTATTTCTGTCATCTGTATGGAATTATTGCCTCAGTCAAATTTGAAGCTTGGTACATTTCATTTCAAGATGACTTTACAAGTCTTCCTATGTGCTATTCATTTCAGCAGCACTCGACTATTGCACAACAGTCATATGATCCAGTGTGTGTTTTTATGAGACAGACATGACACACAAAAATTAAAAACAGGTTCCTTGTCTGGAGGGAGGAACTGCAGAGAAAAAGAGGAAAAACAATGTGAACGCGCACCCAAAGAGCAGGGTGGAGGAAAACAAGGAAGGAAGAAAAAAAAAAAAAAAAAAAAAAAACACCAGGATGAGCCATCGGAGTCATTTCATCCTACTCCGAGTGAAAACAGCTTTCAGCAGCATGAAAGACAATTCATTTGCATAAATTTACTACAGGACAGAATCGAGCTGCGCTGCTGCTCTTCAAGGCTGGCACTGGAAGATGGACAACCATGCATATGGTCCAGGCACTTATTAATAATTTAATACATTTCCTTCTATGAGGAAAACTTTTAAACTGCCCTTCTATGTATAAAAAAAAACCTGACACTGTCTGTACATATTATGGGTGTATGAACTGGATCTTAACATGAAGAATTGGGCGTTTCCTCTGAACCCTGTGTTTTAGGCACTCAGCTTGAAGCCAGAGGTGTTTCCTATGCTTGGCCATATCCCCTCAGGCATGCAGCCTAATGCAGGCACTGAAGGCCGTGGGGAGCGCGCCAGCGCCCCGGGTAGCTCCGCGTGCGCCAGCGCCCCGGGCAGCTCCGCGCACGCCGCACGCTCACGCCGGGCTGCGCCTCGGCGCGGCAGCCGACAGGCCCGGCTGTTGGGGCCTGTTCAGCCATGGCTGCACGCGTGCCGCCATGTTTGTCTCAACTGCCACAGCGGGCAGAGGCGGATGCCGCCCCCCATGGCACAGGCACAGCCGCGGTGTCACGTCCGTGAGCACTGCCCAGGGAACAGCTGGAGAGCTCTTTTACTTTGCCTGGCCCTTGCAGCACTGGCCAGGACAAAAACACTCTGTCTTTCCACCACGTGTACTCCTTTGCTTGAAGGTTTATAAGATTAAGTACCTTTATAAAATTAGGTAACGCAGCAGGTGTTATATTTACAGCTATCTGGGCATGAACAGAAAGAGTTGAGGTAATCAAATCTCATGCTTGAGGGATAAGAGGATCCTGTGGCTGACCCATAGCCAAGGTCAGGCACAAACTTGTTCCCCCACTCCCTCAGGAGCCCAGCACAACAGGCCAGGTGCAAGCAGTGCATTTCTACTTAGTTTTCAGCTTCACTCCCTTGGAGGTATCCACTGCTGGAGGTCACATACAGAACACCATGATGGCCCAATATCTGCTCGCATTACCCCGTATAGGCCAACATGGATATATGGATAACATGTTATGTATGGATAACACTCACTGCTCTATCTCAATGCGGGGTAACCACAGGGAGTCAAGCCTGGACTAATCAAAATGACTTGCACTTCTCCAAGCATCTAATGCATGACACAGGAATCGTCGAACCCCCAAACATCACTCCAAATATGTGACTGATCCTTTGCTGCCTCTCTCATTACTAATATCCCCAGCTAGAAACATTCCGCAGATAAACGCGTGCTATGCCGCATGGATACAGCCTGCTGAGCAAACCAGTTCCTCTCTGTGATGAGGCTTTCTGAAAGATTCGATTTTAAATAGGTACAAGAACATCCATATGTATTTTATAACAGTCCACATATATATATACATGTTTAAGCATAGATTTTTATTTTATGGATAACTGAATGCCAAGAAGTATGGAAACATAACAAAAAGAAGAAAATTATTTCCTTGTAGTGAGTGCAAAACAAGCCTTTAGAGATAAACACTTAGAGGCATTTTTATACCTTTTGTTCTTTCACTACCTGGAATATATATGGCAGCAAAGAGCCTCATCTCGCCAGCCATGGTCACAAGTGATTATTTCTGCCAGTAAAGTGCTACTTCGGGGCCCATTTGACATCTTTACATATGCAAATATCAAAACCAAACTGTACACTCACGTGTGCACAGTTTCAAAAGAAAATTCCACAGAATCCAAAGCCACACAGGAAAAATCCTGCCAGAGGAAATCAAAAATTAAAGATGTGCTGGCAGCCCCTTAGCATTCTCATCCCAGGAAACCAAGGAAGAGAGGAGGAAGGCGACGCTCGCTCAGACACAAGCACCGAGATACATTCAAGCACTTTGAATTTTCAAATGATCTTTTCATACTTTGTAGCTTCTTTTGTTAATAGTTTAGCAATCAATTTATCTTTCTTCTAATATCTGCATATCTACAAAATGCCAAGTTCAGCATCTGTTTTGTCATAGCTATGCTATATAATGGATAGGAAAGGCAAGATGATAAAGAGGACTTAGAAAATGCAATAGTATTTCAGTCACTCAAGGTTAACTACCACCCGTATCAAAGGGAGGTTCAACATGAACTTCAAACAGGACCCCAAATTGTATCTAAAACCATAGATTCAAATTAAAAAAAAAAATCTTCAAGCCAATGAGATAGCATGGGAACCAACTACATGAACGCAAAATTATTAATAAGTTATTTTAATAGAATCTACATTCATTGCTGCTGAAGACCAGCACAAATCTGTTTGCTTCATCTACTCCACTGCTTCTAGCACAGAATGACAGAATATCACAAGAAAATGCTGCCTGTCTTTTGTCATCCCAGAAGAGCAATCAATCTCTATTCAATCTAAAGAAAATGACCAAGGGGGAGAAGGGAAAAAAAAATAGCAATACCTGATTTCCTTAATGGCACTCTGCAAAGAAGAACAAAAGGGCCCCAAGATAGCATTATTTTTGTGGGCTTCAAAAGTAAACAGGCAGATGGTCCTTAAAATGTTCTTTTTTTTTTAAATAATAAATGGCTTGTTTGAACCAAACCTTTGGAGAATTTGTTAAAAGATTGTTCATAAATGTAAAAGTACTGCCTTCTGTCGATGCTAATTGTATCCTCAGGGCAAAGCCTGAAATCTAAACTGAAGCTACCTATCCGTATTGTGAGGTCGACAGAATAAGGCCACACTTGCAATGATGGGAAACCTGACATTACCGTTGTAACCTGCTCCTTGAATCCTGCCACATGGGTATGCAGAGTAACTAGGCAGGGAGGCATTTAGCAAGCTGGGCACTATCAGTATCTCATAGGCAAATTGGGGCAGCAACAGGCAAAGCACAAGAAGACAGTTAATGACAATGTATGTATAATTTGCAAGGAACACACCAGTCTTTTTTGTTTCATTTGCTACTAACGAGTCCTTAATTTTAGGCTTCAGAATAGCAGCCTAAGCCACATACTTTTTAGATACTAAATAAGTACCTTAAATACCTAGTGAGATATAAGTTGGATATGCCCAAAACTATATATTACAGTGGAGTGATATAAGAGTAATTCCACAAGTCTAGTGGAGTTGCTGTGGAGCTAT
The DNA here is from genome assembly GCF_059628265.1 of Tinamus guttatus. NCBI lineage: Eukaryota > Metazoa > Chordata > Aves > Tinamiformes > Tinamidae > Tinamus > Tinamus guttatus. The sequence goes on from NW_028288845.1 coordinate 2,561,603, forward strand.
ATTGCTATAAAGAGGAAATTTGCTCATGAATACACAGCACTACTGAAAGCATCACTTCATATCTGTACGAGCAGGCAGCACTTCCACTCTGTCACCATGACCTGACCCATTACCCTAGCACATTCCATGTTAGTCGCCACAGTGGCACTAGAGGTGTTAATTGGAAAGGTAGCCTTGACATGTGAAGCAACACACCATCTTAAACCAAACCTGAGCTAACCCACTAGGCCTCTCGAGTTCATTCGCAATGATAATCCTCATTTATACCACCAGTCCTTCCACCTGCAGGCTGGAAATAAAGAAATACAGCTCATATCCTGTGACTACCGTCAAACATGACTGCAGGATGATTTTTCTGCATATTATCTGATTGTAACAGCTACAAAAATACTAGGTAATTGCGCAGGTTTTCCTAGAAATTCCCTGCTCCCTTTTAACAGCTTTCCTAAAAGAAACAAAATAAAATGAAAGAAAATGGTAAAACTCTTTATCATATTGGAATCTTTCTAACAAGAGGCACTGTGCTCTTGGGATGACATCTTAGGCATCTCACTGCCTTCCTACGCTTTGCGTCTATGTTGGGAGTCGGATTCTGTTCTTAGTGCCGTAAAGCCACATACAGAGCTCCCATCCAGGCATCACATCCTGCTAGTGAATATCTATCAAATGAGCCACGTACTTATGTTTTAATTGCACTTTCTTGGCACTTGAAGACTTAATGGAGGGAAAAATAAATAAATAAATAAAAAGGAAAAAAAAAGAGAAACAGCCCTCAGTAAGTGGGCACAGACTTCAGAGAAAGCAAGGAAGGGCATTTGCTCAATTCACACGCAGGGCTGAATTTGGCAGGCCTGTGTTTCTGCACTGTCATGCTCTTAGAAGAAGAAAGCATTTATTTAGAAAAAATGTTTCCAGTGTTTTTTCTTGAGAAGAAGGGGAGGCTTCCTTTTATGTACTGAAAAATGTCATTCTTTGTCTATGCAATTATCCAAGTACATCAACCATGCACTTACAGTAGAAAAATCAATTAACATACAAGATAGTTAATCCTTTGTAGTTGTCCTTCATTTAACACTCTAGGTTACACGTTGTATAAACTTTGGCTCTGTCCCATACATTGTTGAAAAAGTATTGTTCCATGAAGGGTGTTCGAAAATGCACCACATAATCACTGCCATCCTTTTTTTTGTCATATTTTGTTTTGTTTTCTGACTGACAGCAGTGACGCTTTGCAAAGACAGACAGGACAGGATGGAGCTGAACTGTCTTTGATTCACTGCGCAACAATGGATTAGTCACTTAACCTCCTGATCTCCAGCCTGCCACGTGAAAATGGTGCAACTGTGCACAGGACTGTGGTGAGGATTAATTAACTGTCATTAAAGCACTGTGAGACCTGCTCAGAAAAAAAATATTTCTGTAAAAGTACATATGGAAAAAAGTGCTAATTGATGCCAGCTGGCCTTTCCTCTGAGGCAGCAATAACAGCTTCTTACCACACACATTTCCTTCAGTGGGCACAGAAAACATACCTTTACTTTCCAATTCCGGAGTTTTGCCCTAAAACTTACAAACCATTTGATTTTCAAGAAAATTTCAATTAAGAGAATGGTGTTTCAAAGGTCATCCTGATTGCTCTGTTATAAGCAAAAAACACATTAACTTCTCAGTGTAACACCTACACTGAGAAGTGACCCCTACTTACAATGTACAGCTCTAGATTTAGGGTCTTCCCTCTTAAAAGTTCTGCAGCGTCCTGCCTGCTGTACAAGCCTGACAACCCAGTTAAAAAAGCCTTGACCTGAAGCAGAAAGCTGCTGCTGTTCCCGCATTGGCCTGGTATGACACAGCACCAGCAAATCAAAAGAAAAAACACATGTATGCAAGTATATGTTCATATACATATGTACGTAGTTACTTTTCTTTTGATTTTCTCTCTCTACTGCAAAGCAATGCATCTTCGGCAGCGCCTCCCTCAGCTGCAGGGACTTGGAGCTGCTCCACCTGCTCATGTTTGCTGATAGAAGCCAGAGGAATTTTCACTTCATCTGTTTAACAGATGCTCAAGCTCTTTTCTCAAGACATGTCATACAAAAATGGCTCCAAAATAATTAGTGGGATTTTAGGCGGGCTGACTGCAGTGGCTGCACGTAAGGTACAGCTCAGACAGCTCTTAAGAGATGGCAGCTTCGGAATGAGTGTCTGGGACTCCAGCAGCACTCATTTAAATCTTCCTGCATGACACTTTTACAGTTTTCCATGCAGTCAAAAGGGTCAGTCTGCAGAAAGCAGCTACAATATGAGAAGCACCCTGAACTTCTATAATCTCTTTCATTCATCCTGACATAAAAGTAATTGATAATGGAGAGCAAACATGGCACCTAATTCAAAGAGGGGGAAAAGCCCTACACAAGTACATCTGCAGTCATAATGTCTGTGTCTGCCAATCCAAAATATGATTCACCATTTTACTAAGGAACAAACTGGAATAAAAATAATATTATGAAATGTGTTGCAAAGTTCTGCTTTAATGCTCAGTTGAAGGACGCGCCTCCCTTTGCTGTTGGGCCTATAGCCCAAGAGTCAAGCAGGGCTCATCTTCAACGAGTTGCCCCTGCCTTGGTGCTCCGTACTCATCCTTAGCATGGCAACCATCCATCAGAATTTAGTGGCAGAAGATGGCTCAATTGCGAAGCGAGAGGCCTCGCTGAGGAATTTGAAGAGACAGCAAGAGTGCCCCGTAACTGCTCGCAAGGCTCAGGTGACAAAGTCCAGGGGTTACGTTACTTAAACTTCTCCTCTCCAATTTCACAATGGATTTTCACAACATGAGCCCTCCAATTTCACCATGGAGGACTACTAAACTGAAATTCCTTTGCGTAAAATTATGGTAAGAATGTAATTTCCCATTGCGTAATTTCTTGATAAGCGTCTTTTAAACAGCCATGAGTTACCGATTTTAGGCCTATGGCACTGCCACAGGCCTCTTTGGAAAAGGCCAACAAGGTGGATCTAAGTGGCAAAGGGTAGGTTACACTTTAAAAAAAACAAACAAACAAAAAAAAACAACAAAAAAAGCCTTTCTACCCCACATAACTGTCTGTTTTGTTTCATTTTGGGGGGCGGGGAGGCTTTCTTTTTACTGCAGACTCATTTCAGCTATCAAGAACCCGCAGAAGCTGAAAAAATACATATATTTGAATAAACTTTCAGGAGTTAATTGCATTAAATTTCCCTGCAGTAGAACAGAACACAATTTATCTTAAATTTAATTTACTTTGGAAGAGTAGCCAGAGACAACTTTAGCATGGTTTAGCTAATATGGTTTTAATTTGGGTGCTTACTGAATTTGAACTCCCTTTTCCTACATGCATCAGGTGCTGCTGAAACACAGAACAAGGGCTAACCCTGCGCCAAGCACATGTGACCAAGAACAAGAGCCACCAGTGACATGGGCTCCTACCAAATGGGAGCTCATCCATATCCTGATTTCCTTATTAGCTAATGCCACCTAAATCTTGAAAGCACTTTAATTGAAGACCACATGCATAACTGTGAATTATAGATGAAATATAAATATATATATATATATATAAAATGACCTAAGCCCATCTTCCCACTGATTAATTCATTAGTTTCCTCCCAACTTGTCCTGCCTTTGCAGCCAGAAAGGAACCCTGATACCAAACACACAAACTAATGCCAGCTCCTGGCAAGGGGAAACCCTACTCACGCTGCATTTAAAACCGTATTCCTTTCTGTCAGAGTTAACAGGTACTGCCAGTCCATCCTTTCAGTTTTTCTTTCACCACTAAAAATCTTAATAAACTTAATTCCAATTTTACACTGCTGTGAAATTCAGTGACAATACATATCTTTTAATAAGATCTTGCTGTAAAATGTCTAAAAGTAAATAGCAGGGATTCTTGAATTATAAGTGCAAGAAAAGTTCTTACCCAGGGAATACTTACTGATTTGCTTGCCAGACAGAAAACTTGAAGAAAGGAGACAGAGCAGTTTTGCAGGGCGGGGGTATCGTATTTCTGCTGCACTTGTTATTCCTGTACAGGCTATAAATGCTCACAGGAGAGCAAAGCTCATTGAAACACCACCAGTCCCGCGTCAGATGCTCACAAGTGATTACAATGAAGGTGGTTTATCAGTACTACATAACAAACACAAAGAATTCAAATTGGAAGTATGCCTTGAAGATGGTTATTTTCCTGAACATTTCACTAATAGACAAAAAAAATCTTATGAAATAAAAAAAATCATGTCAGTAGTAGTTTCAGACACTGACGTCCATTCGCAAGAATGGAAAAAATTCCTTCCTCGCCCAAGCTGACATATTTATATTATCACACAGTGCTGCAGATTATACTGCAGTAGTACTCAGCAAACAGGGTGACTCGAGGGACCCTCAGAGCAGCGGTGGGTGGCACCACGGGTGGATCTGCCAACCTTTCACCACTGGGACACCCATCTGCATCCCCACAGCCAACGCTCCCACTGAGGAGTGGGGCCAGGGGATCTTGCCGTGTCAGGAGAATCCTGTTCCAGCCTCCGTTTCCTTGGCCTCAAAGGGAAGCGGAGCTGCGCGGATCAGGCCTGGCACCACACCCACACTCCTGCCCAGAGCACAGCCAAGAGCGGCCACCGCACAGCACTGCAAGGTCCTGGTGCTCAGGCCGCCACCAGCACCGAGCCCCACAGCCCGGGCTTGCACCGTTCTGACAGAAGCCAGACAACTTCCCTGGCTCCAGGGAGCAGCGCTCTAAAGGACGGTGCCCCCACTCTCCAGCTGCTCCCACAGATCCCAGCTCCAGCCTCGCTCCAAAGTCACCGTGCCGGGACAGAGACGCCTCTCAAGGACACACACTGGAACAAAACAATCACCGACGACTGCAGCATCTGCTCGGCATAACCACTGCAATAAATTTCAATCTCGTTTTAATTCGTGTACGTCAGAAGCTATTAGGTCTTAGATATCTGAACCTTAATTATTATGGAACCAATTAGCTCCTATGATTAGGAGGCCTTGCATGAGCAGCTCTGAAGAGCGCAGTATTTTCTACAGCATAAAAAAAATAAATATCCTAACAAATCCATAGGTCTCTAGGACTTTACACTTACCACCACACTTTATACTAGCACCTTTGCTTTCTGCCAGGTTGCATAAAGTCAGACTTTACTCTTTATGGGCCTGTACTACATCATATTAAGTGGTTATGTAATTAAATATTATTCCCTCAGAAAATTTGAAAAATTTATAACTTTCTATTCAGAAATTTTATGTTTTTCTACAAGACTACAATACGTGTATCTTCCTTTATTTTCTCAGCCCTAGATGATTTGAAAAGTCCTGTACTAAGTGAATAATATTAAGTTTCCCATGATCTCGACCAGGTCTGCTGACGTTCAGCAGTATCTCACATAGACACATGTACCACTATCAATTTAATTTCCTTGCTATTTTAAAGTTTTGCCTAGGGGATATTCTCTGTAACCCGCTGCTCAGGACGATGGGCTCCAGCACACGCTCCCGAACAAACCCTGGCTTGCCCAAGCAAACTGCTCCGCGCAGGGCAGGACGTTCCTGCTCTGCAGGTTCACACAGGACAAGGAGGTGCTGGGAGCATCTGCTCCCTGTGCAGGGGACACGGGGACCCTCCTGCGTGGTCAGGAGGGCAGGGGAGTACAGAGCGCCTGGCCCCCAGGGGCCATCCCACATGCACCTACTCCCTCCTGTAAAGGAAAAGGGGTAGATCAGAACCGTGATGCTGACTGTGAAAGACAAGGCTGCTTCTAGACATGAGAACTTCCCGAATAGCAAGATGTCGTTTACTTGAACCACTGCTTGAAAAATGTCACCTGTGCAAATGCTAAGGTGGGGGGAAGGGGGGGGAAAAACCACACACACACACACCAATAAAATATCTGACAGGACATAACTTCTAGTGCTCTCAGAATACATTAGTCTTACAATGCCACTTTACCAGTAAAAAAATAAAGTTACGCCAAAGTACATTCTGCATAGTACAGACGCTATTTAAAGCGTCTTAAGACGCCACTTAAGATTTACTCAGTTGCTTTAGCTAATTTATATTCTCTGCCTGCAACTCATGGACTTTAGGAAATGAAGCATTATGCCACTTCAACAACATTCTTCACTTGCATCTACCCATTATATTTCTATTAGCTCCTCTGCACTCAGTCAAAGCATAAATTCTCCCTGACGTAAATGGGCTCTGCATCGTGAAGTAAATAAAATGATACATAAGAGATCTCGCTGAGGCTCTGCTCCTCGTCCGCAGGATGTTGTGCAGGACATGCTGCATGGAGGCGTCCTGCAAGGCCACGCTGCGTGGAGATGTCCTGCAAGGCCACGCTTCCGCAGAGCCAAGAACAGCCTGTCCCTTAACTCTCCAGGTGCAGGACAGGACCTGCCTGTATGGTCACATCTGGAGAAGCACTGAGCATACACGTCCCCATCATCAACAGTAGGACAGGAATTCGCCAAATTCTTTGAAGTGTTCTGGGACAAACCCACCTATAACGGCTTCAGCAAGAGCTCTACTGTTCCCTAGCTTTGGGATGAAGCACTTTGCTTCACATAATGCTATATGGACAAGAGTAAACAAAATACTTGGTCTTTCTTTGGCACATTTGTTGTGACATTAGCTTTGCTTTTTGCGAATACATTATTAAGTCTCTTACCACTAAGCACCGTCTCTAAATATACTGAGGCTATTAAGATCTGTCCCAAGCAAAACTCACATGCTCCCTTTTGGCTCATCTGGTAAGAGGAATAAGAAGCAGAAAAACAGAACAGACTACAAAAATAATGCTCTCGCTTCAGAGAGAAAATATATAATGCTTAAGCATAATAACAGAAGGCCTTTAAAAAAGCAAGAAAATAAGCTCTGAGGTCCACATTCAAATGAAGCATGGTAGAAAATAACCAGCTGGGGAGTGATGTTAGTTGACTTTGTTTCATTTGCTTAATTTTCTTTCTTTATTACGTTAATAGTCACCTTAAAGTTACAAGCTTACAAAAGGACTAAAACCTTCCAACTAGCTGACTTATATTTACAGCTGGATAACACTGCACTCCAGAGAATCGTTCTTGACCACACTATAGCTGCAAAGAGAACATTTTTATTAAGCTTTATTAGGATAAAGTGGGTGGTTTTAAGAACAAATGCAGCTTCTAACCTGTTGTGGTTCGAGTAGCCGAATCAGCAATAAATGTTTAAGAGGTGTAGTATACTTAAATTACCTGAGGAAGTTTAAATAAAACAGCAGATCATTAAACGCCAGGGATACCAAAAAACAAAGGCATGCTCAAAAGTCTCCTAACACATGATTTCATACTGATCAGATCTATAATGTGCATAACATCCATAAAACCTGCTTCACAGTGGAGGAGCTGCTTCTGCCTATCAGGAAGGAGCCCAAGAGGCTCCAGCCGTGTCCTGCTGGTCCCACTGGCCGTGTCCTGCTGGCCAGTCGATAGGTATCGGAGGCCATGACCAGCTCCAACTGCTCACACTGGCCATCGCTGCCCTCAAGCGCCCTCCCTCAGCCCATGACAGCTCCCAACAAGCCCCTTCCCAAACAAGGAATTGCCAAGCACTCCGTTCCCGCCTGTGGCGCTGGCTTTCCCCACGTTTTCAGCCCTTGGGAGCCACCAGGACAGTACAAAGAAAACAGAGCAACCTGGTCTCTGGGTATCAAAATACCCAGGAAGGTTTTGTTTGTATCAGATTTGACACATTCACTGGCAAAACACACCAAGCCCAACCTGCAGCACACAGAATTTTGCAAGCATGCGGTGACACAGAGTCCTGCCCCAAGGTCTTTGCAATCAAAACTAACAAGGCAGAAAACCAGAAATAAGCAGCAATATCTGAGCAAGTACTATTCCTAAATGACTCTCTTACACAAAAGCAGGTCTAGCAGAGCAATGTCAAAACAATATATTATTTATTTAATCATTATCCCAAAGAGCAACATCTTATTTCTAAGGAATATCATCAGATCATTATCCACGGCTCACTATTAATCCTATATATTTGTTATAACTGTTTACGTTGTAGACTAAATTCAAGCCTCTGCCTCATGATGGAAATTATACTGCACAAATAATGGTTTCACATGTGCTAAGATTTATCAGCAGGGCCTGCAGTTAATGGCATGGCATATACGGACTCTCGTCCTGAAAAGAGCGTTTGGAGAAAAATTTAGCAGAAAGGGGAAGGGAAAACACTCCCCAGGCTCCCAGACAGCAGATGTTCCCCCCATAATACTGTAGACCTGTCACCTTCTGTGGCACGGACGCAGAATAAAACCAACAGCAACCGTCACCACATGGCAGACAGTGCAGCCATTGCTCCTTCTGCCTTGAGAGTGATCATTTAAGCTATTCTAAAAGATAAGGTTTATTTCTTTTTATTAATTCTTGGCTGTTTTTTAAATCTGCATCAATATGTGAATTATTTGATTTTTAAAATGCCGATAATGCTCTAATGCCATGTTTGCAAGACATTAAAGACAACTTTTCTCAGCCTTATGCTAAAGTATTATTTTATCTTCTTATTTAAAACTAAGTTAGTGCAGAAATCTCAATATCATACCTTCAGCAAAGCCTCAATTAATAATCTTATCCAAAGAATACAGTAAGACAGGCAAACTGAGTTTCATGCCTGCAAATACCATGTTACAAAAATATGTTTTGCCACTTAATAAAAGCATATTCTTAAGAACAGAATTACTTGGACTGCTGATGTTTCTGTAATCGTGGCCTCCCATGTGGATGAGCACAGCTTATGCAGTGGTGGAAATGGGAAGAACAAGATCACCTCACCCAGGTGGGTGACAACATCTGAAGGAAAGCAGTCCTGAGTCGGGTTACTGACTCTTCACTACTGACTTCACTTTGAAGAGCCTTGTAATTTAATAAAAATGCTAAACCTATGACACCACTTCAAAAGTTGCAGGCAATGTTTTTAACCTCTGTCCTTTTGTGTTACAGCAAGTGTGTGTGGAAATGCAGCAGCAGCAGACACACACTCAATTTAGCCCTTTCTCTTCGCACCACCTCTGTAGCTTCAAGGGACAGAAGTCAGGAAACGTTAGAGTCAGTGTAAGCTCATTAGGACATTAGTGAAGAATGAAATACTCAGAACTTAAACAAATCTGTTAAAAGGTCCAGAGAAAGCATACATTTCTGGGTAGACAGCAACCCATTTTCTGGAGATGTTCCAGATTTTCAGTTTCCATCTGTCTGTACTTAGTGCTACGATAACATCAGTTTCCAGCTGAAACACGAGTGCACCGTGTTTGATGCGAGAGAGCCACAAGTAACATAACTACCGTCATATCCAAATCCTTTGGCTCCAAATGAGGAAAGACACAGTTCTTTATACACACATCTACATGCCAGTATACACAGAAATCCTCTATTTAGAAAGGGCAAATTACAAACCTGCAATTTAAAGTGTTGTCTGGCTGGGTGGGAGGAAAGACTTAATCTTATTGCCAGCCTTGGGACCACCCAGGCACCCGTGACAATCGCTCTGCCCAGCAACTCTGGGCAAATACTTCCTCTTCCTTCCTGCCGAGCAAAATCACGCCAAAGAATCCAGAGAGTGGGAAAAGGCTCAGCCAGCAAGAGCACACAGGGGTGGATGTGCTGAGAAGGGGGAACCAGTCCTGAGCCTTCTGCTGCAAGTCAAATTATATTTCAGGAAACACGATGACAACAAAGCAACATTAGTTCTGGAATTGAGCAGGGAAGAGAAATTTGCTCAGTTACTTAATTTTGCAAGCTTTGCAGGGGTTCCCTGCAGACTTCCTCAAGTAAAAGATTTTTCAGCTATTTTTCAGCTAAAACCATCACATAAAATTATAAAATGAGCCTGGATCTCAGCTGAAGAGTTTGTTGCTTCAAGATTCAACAGCAAAAGCCAAATGGCAAAAAGAAGCTGGTCTTGTGATGAAAGGACAAGGAAAAGAGCAATCTCCCAAGAAAGTCAATGCCCAGACCTCTGAGCAGCAAAGCAATTGCATATGTCAAGTTCCCATAACATGATGATGCCAGCTTATGTTAAAACTGCAATAAAATGAGATGTCTGGAGCTGTGTGAGAAGAATGATGCTATCTCATTAATGGGATTACATAGAAAAATTGGAGGGATTTCAGTGAGGAGGAATAAAACGATTAAGGATCAAAAGAGTATGACTCATGAAAGAAAGTAAAAACCCAATGCAGCGCTCTTGCTTAAAAAGCCATTTCTCATGAGAGTTAACGCTGTACACACCACAGCATTTTCCCCACTTACAACCTGGAATAGCTATGATAGATCAGACCACATAGAGAGAAAACTCTTATTACAAAATATTGGCTTTGTAATGGCAACACAGAGTATCACTCAGCAAGAAACTAATAATTGGCAGGAAGAGAGGCAAGGCAGGCTAATTACTTAGAAACAGCTGGAGGATACAAGCCCACTACAAGAGGAATACATTCAGTCAGGAAAGAAAAACATAAAAAATAGATTGGGAATAAAGAAACTGGGCAAAATAAGAGCTCCCTAGTCATAACCACCATGTTGCTTTGCAAGGAGAAAAAAAAAAAAAAAACTAAATATAGAGCAAAATTCTCTGCATTGGGGAGTTGAGCATCTCTTTGCAATCCATCTTTTCCAGTTGAGGAAGCACAGGTTGAATAAAAATGCTCATTTAAATTCTACACACACATTCTGACTTCAGAAAGCATTATTACGTCTGAACTCCTCACACCAGGGGTGGAAGGCAAATACTTTGTGAATCATATTTATGATAGCAAATATTCTCTAAAAATTCATTACCTGTCAACATAAAGGACAAAAGACATCAGTACGGAAGAGCAGATGCTATGAGTTAATGCACCAGACACAGTAGGGCCACTGAGCAGCAGGGCTCAGCACCAAAGAACACGCTCCTTTCTTGGCTATTTCAGCAGGTAAGAGTCAAACAAAAAAATGACACTTCCCAGTGAGAAACTTTGCAGATAAAGTGCTGGCCCTGGAGGTGCCAGGGCAATTCACTTCCCACATTCACACATGACTCCCATAGTGCAGACACTACGCCAGGAAAGGCATCAGGGAAAAAAGAACAAAACATGAAGCGATTTCTTCCAACCCCAAGATCAGACTCTCTCTAACAACAGAATGGCTCCATCAGGACATGCACATGGAGCACATTTGTTAGCTGCTTTTTTAATAAAGTTTCTTCCCACAGAAGAGCACACTTGAAGCACTTCAGCTGCTACACCTTAAAGAAGTAAAGCTTGTTCAGAAACTGTGCTTTGATGTAAGTGGGTAAATTCATCTGGCTGCACAACTAATTCAAGGCCCAACTGTTGCCTTCTTAAACAACCATCCTCCAGTATCAGGCTGCAACCCCATTTCTGTAGGACTGTATCTCACTTAGCATGGCTGTATAAGCACTATGAACATTTGGTCCTTCAGCTCCCATCTCAATACTGACACTCACAGAAAGCAAAGGCTGTGTTTACCATCAGTGACATTAAGTGCAAGTAGTTATAAACCCTCTGCAATTTGCATTGCACCACACACCAGAACTGGTGGTGCTGACAACCCAGAACTTAAATTCTAAACCCCAATGACCTTTTTGATTTGCAGACCGTAAAGCTAATAGTTAATGGGATTTCCACAACAACAACCACAACGTTAATTGGAGCTCTTCGGATCCCTCGTACACACATGGGACACCTCTGCAGTGGTCTTGCCCCTTGAACATTTCCTCCCAAGTACCTTGCATCCAGTGTGAGCCCGGGTCTTCATGAGCGGAGTTGTGGTGCACAGCTCAATAGCTTCTGGTTCGTGGAAGATCACGGTCGGGAGAGGCTCCTTCCGGAGAGTTAAAACATTCAGCTTTGTTTTTAACATGGTCTGAAAGTGCTAAACGGAGAAAGAAAAGCAATTAACTTGGGTTCTAGGGGACAAAAAATTAGCAACTGCATTTGTTCCAATGTGTTTCATTTGCTATTCAGAGTGCCTTGGAAATTTCCAGGGAAAGGTAACACACTTCATCACGTTTTATAACTTCAGAAGGTGAAGATCCATTATTACTATTATCAACAAGAAAACTGTTTTTAATTAAACCAGATTTGCACACACAGAAAGACATGGTTCAAGCATTTTAGAGCAGGGATGGGAGGAAGAAAGCTTTCATACTCATCTAGGGTTTAACATCAGAATTCACATGCCTTCCAAAAAAGCTCTAAATTCAACCTCCCTTCATTCCAAATCCCAGACATATAAAAACTGCTCACAAGCCTCCTTTCTCTGTTAAAGACAACACAGAGGGAGAAAGCTGGTGGGAGGGGAGGGAAGAGTAGTCTTCCTTCTTTCATCAGTGACCATTTTAAAGAAGTCAGTTTCATCCATCCCTCTTTTTCTTTTCTCTCTACTTAAATCTTATCTCACTGGCCTTGGTGGAATCTGCCCTTCCCAGCGAGCAACCTGCCTCCTCGCTTGGCCTTCAGCCTCCTCCTGTCCCTTTGTGAGGAACAGCTCCTCTGGTCCCCAGTGCAGGGACCACTACGGGTACGTAGTGAGGTACCACTACTGAGAGGTGCTGTTAAAAACTTGCCACTTGTTAAAACAAAGAAAAAGAATCCCCCAGGACTGGATAGAAAAGGGTCTAGAAAGCAAAGCGAGCAGGGAGGTTGTTAATGAAAATTTTTTCAATGTTTGCTTGAGCGAAGAAATCCAGCCCTTGAAAAATTTCCAAATTGGTTTTGTGAAATCAAGTGAGAAACATCCCAACATTTAGGGGTTTCTTTGAGCTGATCTTGACTTTAGAAACTGAACATTTTCATTTGTTACTATGCATTGGTGGGGTAAAAGCCCACAGTTAAGCAGCAGACAAATGCAGCGCTTTCAGCAAGCTGTGCTCTGTGCAGTTAGTACAGCTTCGTAACCCGACGCTTATAAATCAGCAGTTACAAGACATATGTGCGATGACTCCAGATTACTTTTATCAAAACCAAGCCTTATGCTCTGGCTTTTGATGGGAGATTCTTAACTTGTTTTGCAGCTTCTCCTTCCCGTTTGAGAGGCGGGGGGACATTAGGGGGCCAGGCTGCCAAGAAAGTGAGGCTAAGCGATTGCCCAGAACCATGCAAGGAGGCTGCAGAAGAGCTGGAATCCAGCTCAGGTCCTTGCTTTTCAGTCCTGCAGTTTAGGTGAGCAAAGTGCCTATTAAACATTTTATTTATACACAAGGGAAGAATCCAACTATTTGGATTTTACAAGGTTTTCATATGGGTTTTTATGGATTTCAGTTTTCCGTTGAAAATGCTTGACAGTTTCTTGGCAATAAACTTCCTGTTTAATTTCATAAATATGTTATCATTAGCAAACTGAAAGCCTGTTAAAACAATACACTCCTCCATAGCAGTTTAAGTGTATTCAAGGCATAAACAGTAACAGTCTGTGAAAATAACGGTTGCTTTCCTAGCTCACGCATGGAGTTATTGACTGTCGTAATGTTACTGGGGGGCCTCCACGCCATTCATGCCAGCGCTCACGTCTCCAAAGCTAGGGAAGAAGCCCATCTTTTTCATCTGGCTCTAGCTCATATTCCATGTTAGCCCATCTGCTCTCCCAAACACATCTCCAGCAAGAGAGCGCTCTATTTGAGATGATTATACATTCAAGAATATTCTTTGGCACGTGTTCCTGAAGATAACCGAGCTCTGAGGGCCAGGCTTATTGAACACACTGAGAAAACTGAGTTCCTTTCACCTTTCAATCCTTATTAAGAGCCTTTTGTTTGAATGTCCTCAGCTGCAGCACTGAAGTTCCTCACAAAGGGTAAACAAGAGCTTAACACCACTGGCAAGAATTCGCTTTAACTTCTACTAACCTGCACCTGGCCATAACAGCTCAAATGGCTTTTACCTAGAGGCCATGGTCCTGCTAAGTTGCTGAGGGAAGAGATCTTGTTCCTTGAGGAACAAGGAGCAGAAACCTGCAGTGCAGAGCGTGCTGGAGCTGAGGAAAGTCACTGCTGGTCACGGGTCCTCGGGGACACCGGCTGCCCCAGAGACCAAATGCTCCCCTGGGTACCCAGGAGCACGGAAGAGAAACACAGAGCTAGGAAACTTGCTAGGGTTTATTTTTAACCTGCAGTAGTATTTTGCTGGTAGGCCAGTTCTGGATTGAAATAGCGTTTGTAGCTTGGGAATATCAAATTAAAGGTGATCACAGGCCAGCATTTAACCTCTCTTTCCCTGCATGCTGAGGCAGCTTCACTCCTTGAGGTGAGCAGTTCACAGCACTTCACTAAATATTCAGTGCTTGAAAAAAATTCCTTTTAGCACCTCTAAGGACTGAGCTCAGAGCTCCGATATTGCCGGTATCGCTATCAGCTTCGGCAAGACAAGTGATGAAGTTAAAGGGAACGCAACTCAAACAAAATGAGGAAAGCTCTGAAAATGATCTATGTTTTTCATGTTTTAGCAACCACATATACAGACTTAAACAAGGAAAAGGCTGCTCTCTGCCTTACAAAGGCAATTCAACACTTGTATAAGCAGCCAGTTGGAGCAGGTAAGTGCCAAAACCCCCCAGCTCGATTGGCAGCGGTCAGAGGAGCGGCTGCCAGCGCGGCGCGGACGCAGAGGTGCCCTCCAAGCACAGGGTGCTGCTGCCCCGGCCCGCGCTACCTGCGATGGCTCTTACAGCGCTGCCCGAAGGGAAGCACGGCTCTGCCAGCAGACACCACGAGTGAGACCCCAAAGCAGCGAGTTATTCGCACACATGCCTGACTTCCACCATGTGAGCAGTTCCAGTAAAGCACACGTGGGTAGTCAATGGGATTATTCATGTGCTTAAAGCCAGGAACAGGATAAAGTGCTTCGCTGAATCTGTTCCTTAGTTTCCACTCCAAACTGGCATCTCCTGCGGAAACTGTTGGCAAATGCTGACTGATAACAGTAGCCAATGTATTTTTTAAGAAAAGCCATCAGCTTTCCAATGCTGTGAACCCAGAATATTTCTTTAAAGTGCTTTAAGTTCACAAAGTTCTTGAAAAGCATGACTTTGGCAATTTGAGTGAATCTTTATTCAGGGAACGTTATACCGTTCTCATTTATGTGCCTGAACCACTAAGTTCACATGGTAGCTCTTACAGCTAAAATCATGACAAGAAGGCTCTCTTAATGGGCACCATACAGCAGCAGCTCAGAACGACACATCATTCATCATTCATCCATTTAAGATGGTGCTACTGATACATAGACTTTATCTTTGCAAGACATGCAAGGAGCAAAACAGTAACAAATTGGCAGCAACTTTTAAAATTACTTAAGCAAACAAAATAGCTTAATTGACAAAGAAAGACTCGGAGCTACAATTAGCATTGTATTTTCATATTGGCAGAGACTCATTCAGTGTAAAATTTAAGTAAAGCCCCTGTTAACACAGAAAACTATCTCAGTACAAAATGATGGTTTTGATCAAGAATAAGTTCCATCATTTTCTCTTGCTTTCAGCTTACTGGTCTCAATGGCATCCTCTGCCCCCACAGAAGAAAACCGCACGGCAAATGGCTGGGGAGCTCAAACCCTTGGCGAGCCAAAGCAGCTGCTGCAGAGGTGCAGCACACACCTCCTCCCGGAGGAGCTCCCGCACATTCCCTGCTCCAGTGAAAACCCCACCGTCACCAGCCCTCTGAGCTGCAGGTTAACTGAACATAAGGATCAAAAATTTGTGAGTTTTCTGAACTGTTTTCAGCACAGTCCAACGCAGCGCCACAAACACCACAGCAGCAGGATATTAGCTTGCCTACAAGTGTCACTCAGTCATTAGCTCAAAGGCTCGAAAAGACAGCTTTGCTGCAGAGGTGACCCATAGTGCAGCTCATCCTCTCACAGCACCTAGGAAGGAATTCCTGTACGAAATCCACCCTGGAGCATGAGCAGAATATTACAGTCGCTGAAAGAGAGCCAAAAACCACCTTGTATTTACTACTAGAGAGTGAGCACTGCCTCTACCTGTGAAACTCGGCAGGCTCTAGCACGACTCCCAGCTGTGCACGGGCAGCCTCCCCAGCAGCACAGCCCGAGAGGACGCAACAAAGCCCAGCAAACCTCCAAGGAACTTCAAGGAGCCCAAATGTCTCCTTTGCTCCTACTCCCCATGCAACCTGACTTCCAAAACCTTCATGGTATTGCCCAGGGTCCGAGGAGATGAAACCAGCGCAGCAGCCACGTGCTTAGGCTTTGCCATCGCTGCCCACAGCCGAGCCGAGCGGAGGAGGAGGTGAAGACCACCCCAGGCCAAGCCTCCAGCAGTGCTACAAGGAGAGAAAAATTCTGATACTGTTCATATGAAAACTTATCTCTTTTAAGGCTTTCTGTTGATTTAAAGCAAATGCTATGCAGTACAGATAAATGTTAAGCAAATATTGCTAATACACTTTAAATACATCTTTCTGCTCCCCCAGAGTAAACTTGACTGCACAGTATTTATTTATCCTTTACTAGCAGTTCATATAAACATTGTACTGAACACTATAGCAAGACCCTCTGCAGAGGGGATGGAAGCACTTATCAAAACCAGAAATCATTCCACCAGCATTTACACTGTGTAACACACTGTGTAACTGACCAGCATGCACGAGTCCAAGATCATGTCATGATCTTTCATATTCGGCAAACCTGGCCTGGGTAACCTTTCTGAAAGTGATCTAATTCCAGAAAGCTGGTTAGCGTCTCAGCTAGCATGTTAGAGAGACATGTTCACTAACCTATCAAACCAAATTCATTCAATCTCTTGCAGTCAGCAGCTCTCCCAAACGTCCAGTGCCACCTCAAAGCAGCAAACGCCATTTCCCTCCTGTCCCGCTGCTTCGACAGCTTGACCTCCGTGTCCACCGTGCTTGACCTCCGTGTCAACCACTTTCGGCAGCCTGGAGAAGGGATGCGGAACGGGACCATCAGAGCAAGCGAGATGCAAGGCTGGAGAAAGGAGAGAGCTGGCAGAGGTAGTACGTGACTTATTGCACTTCATGCTTCCCAGCTGTTCCATCATTCCGCAGCACCCCTTCTGAGGGGAGGTGCTGCTTCCTGCTGCGGCAAGAGCATCTTAAAAACAAAAACAGCAAACACCGTTACTGAGATTTCATAAATAAAGCTTACTCTGCTTACGAATACACCGTTCACACTGCTGCCAGTACGACGACGCTCACATTGCCTTGTTTTCTTACAGGTTTAAAGAATTTCTGTTTCCTCACAGTTTAATTCATGTGAAACGTTTTGTTCTCAGAGCCTGTGTACTTGGAGTTTGCTCTGGCCGGGATCCTGCGCTCGGCTGCCAAGCTCATGCGATTCCAACCAGCAGGATTGCTGCCCAAACAAAACACGGCCCCAGATACAGACACCCTCCAAACTGCAGGGAACTTCAGAGCCAGAGGAGAACTTCATGCCTGGTCCTCAACACATCTCTGCGCTCAGCCAAACTAAACCCCCAGACCCAAGCCAATCTCAACGTGCAGGATATTCAGAGATGAAATCTCCAGTTTAGCTATAATTGCTCAAAAACTGCAGCCCTGCTATGGAGATCAACATCAGAGTAGGAAGGAGTCAATATTTAGAGAACACGAATAATAATCATAAAAGCAAAATAAATAAAACATCCTTAAAACGTCAGCTGGTAGGAGGTAAAAGAAATCACAGTATTGTAATAAATTTTTTGAACTGTCTCTCCATTAAAGTACCAAAATTCCCAGTCCATTTTTTCAGTGGAAATTAGGCATATGGATAAGGGAGAGGGGCATATAAATAAATATCTGTTTGGACATGGGCTTTTACAGTTCATTACTGATGACTGTTATACGTATCCTAAAATGGGTTGCAGTTTCCAGCCAAGTATTCATGCCAAGTATTTTATAACTAGAACAACATTCTTTTTATTTTCCCCCAGCAGAAACAAAGCTTAATAACTTTCATTGATTACTGTCACAGGAGTGACAGCTGTCCAGCTTACTGCAGCAACCGAACCGGTCTCATAAACAAGTGCTTCCCAAACTTTTGGCCCCAGATATCACTTTTAACCCTCACATTGTTTTTGGTTTTATGTTTTTGTATGTCTGTTTAACCCTCCAGGACCAACAGGTTTGTTGTACCGCTTAGCTTGTTTGTGGCTATGCTTAGCATGGCAGAGCACAACTAGTCCTCCATCAAATGAGCTCTTGCCATCCAAGCCCCTCTAACACATTGCTGGGTTGCATATTTTATTAAATGCAATCATTGTTAATAATATCTCGCTTTGTAATAAAAGCTCTTTAAAAAAAAAAAAATCTTCCCATCCCTGATGATGGTGGCCTTTAAACTATGTTTAGAAGTCAGTAAACAAAACAGCCTGGAAAGCACAGCCCCAGTACACAGCACTAAATGAATGGAAGTTCTCATCTCTGCTGTCCATCTTTTCATCACTAAAGTCGCCGTGCAGCCCAAGGAGCTCTGTGTCTGTGCAAGCCCAGATTGATAGACAAGGTTACAATTCCAAAAGCTCCACAAGTATGCCAAAATTTCTCAATGCAAACTCAGGTATTTATCAGGCCAAACATTTTTTTGGCCAATTGTCAGCCAGAACATATCCATGAGAGAAGAAAGGTAAAAACGGGGAGGGGAAGAGCAGGAAAAAAAAAAAAAAGAGAAAGAAAGAAAAAAGAAATAGGAACTGACGAGAGAGAGAGAGCAAAATAGGACATGCAGTGGCATAGATACGTCAAGTTCATTCACTTTTATGTTGAGCTGCTTTCCAGCATATTTTTCCCCCAGCCCGTGCTAACAGTTCCTCGGTGTTGCTGGCCCAGCGTTAGCACAAAGGAATCCTGCAGCACTGACGAGACTGTTGCTCTTTCAATTTGCTCTTGGAGGCTGTCCAATAATTTCTGTGTCAGAGGATGCTTTAAAGAGTTCCTTCTCTGCACTCTGAGGCTGGCGGAGCAAGCCCAGCCAGCACAATACCTGCCAGGCAGCCACTGCATTCCCAAACAGCCTTTCAAATACAGCGTTTCGGTCATTCTCTCATCCTCCGCTTCATTTTCTGCAATAATTCAATAACTTGTTACGCAGTTGTGCAGTGCTGTGACCTGGCCTTGGCTCCTGAAGACATGTTCTCCGAGCCAGGGATATGGACCGAGTGATGGACGTGTCTGCCGCAAGCAGGGAATTTGGCCAGGTTAGTTGCTAGAGCTTTTGTTGTGCCTAACATGGTGCAGAAACAAACGGTGCAAACCCTTGCCAAAAATGCTTATGTATTTGCTTAAATACAAACCAAATGAACTTTTTGGATAAGACTGCTGATCTCCTATATTTACAGCTACAAGAGATAACGATAATCTGTTCCTTCCTCTAAAGCTGTCTGTTTTATCACTGGCCCCAGTCAGGCCTTTGGTGCCAATTTATGGCCCTGGGGAAATGCTCTCAGCATTTAATCCTGGCGTTCCTGAGCATCTCGGGGAAGGGCTCCTCCTCCTGCCCACGGATTAGGCCATCGCCACGAGACAGACCAGTGCCTTCAGCAGTTCCCCCCTTTTGGGAATGCCTCCCTGAGGGGCACGCTGCACCCCGCAAGGCCCCGCTCTCGCAGTCCCCCAGGAGAGGCCACTCCAGCCCCGCTGCCCTCCACGGCCCCCGGGACCAGCGCACAGGAGACGCACAACACAGGCAAACTCGGGTCGCCTGGAGAACGGGGGTATGGAGGGTTTTGCACAAGGTCTCCCTGGCTCTCCCAAGACACGGATGGGGAGCGCTCAGGACAGGAACTAGGGAGTCTGCAGAAAACAACCAGAAACATCCTCCTGTAGTGTGCCTAGTTAATTCAGCAGTGCTTTAGGGTTGGATAACTGACAGGATTTGCAACAAGAAACCTTTAAAATAAAAACTAGAAACAAACAACAACAAAAGACACACACAAAAACATTTGTATTCCCGTTTCTCCTGCGACTTCATTACTCAGTACACTAAGTCAGATGCAAAATTACTCTGCCTTTTTTTCTTTTTTAGTGCAGAATGATTTAAGACAGTTCTTCCTCCTACTTTTGCACTAACCTACTGCACACACAAACCAGCCCCCTCATACCCAGGTGTTGCAAAAAAGGTTTAATCTGCACAGCTGTTTCAAGGTTTTTCCACAGTAATCCATGTGTTCTGATGTTTCTACTTTTTTCTGAGTTTCAAAGGACAAGTCTTCAGCACTTGTGGGCACTTGGAAGCTTATTGCCCTTCTCACCAAGTGAAGCAGACAGACCTAGAGACATTCAGAAATTCCATCTGGTCTCTAAAACCTCAGTTGCTTCTTTGTCAGCAAAGTTTGGATTTTTTTGCAGAAGTCCAACTAACCCCTCCGCTCCATATTAAGAATAACTGTACTTATGCATATGTACTAATGCATACTCACACACACGCGTGTGTGGATAAATAAAATAGGTGTACACCTCCAGATTTCTCCTGAAAAGTAGTAAAACAGGGCATTCATCCCAAAGTCCCCACGCGCCCAGGGGACAGCTCACGGACTATCTGCCAGGACATACGGGAGCCGCCACCTTGAGCTAACTCCACACGCAGGCAGCAGTCCCGCCGGAGGAATCCACAAGTGATTAAGCAAACGCAAGTAATTCCATTCTGGAAATACGTGTTCAGCCCTCACTAATTCCACATCTTTAGGAATCCCATATGCCATTAAAAGACTATCCCCATTTCCACAAAAATCCGTAGTAAAACAAACACGAAGCTCAGCCAGGATGGAACCAGGCCCTTCGTTAGGGCTGCTATACATGTGCTGCTACATGCGCTGTTACTGCTCCTTCTCACAGCAGTAGTTAAACATTCCTCCTTCAGCCTTGGAAGTCAATGTAGTCCATGGAATGAACTGCATTGAATTATGGGCTTCTGAACTATTTAATTTAAACCAAACCAAGAGCTCAAAACTATTCAAGTGTTCCAAAACCAGCACTACATAAGATTTCAGGTCTAGTAGGATCATCATTCAGCCTTTTCGGGTGTGATGGTTACTTCCTGCCTTTATGATAATTGTACTGAAAGACTCTCACTTTTGTTCAATCTGCTCCAAATTTTGTTTGATGCAGGGGCAACTTGGAATTTATTCCGTACAAGTTTTCTGCTTGGAAAAACAGTCCTGTACAGCACCGAAGAAGCACAAAAGGATGTTCCTTATTCTCCGAACATCTTTGACCTTTTTTTTTTTTCCTCCCCCTCTCTCCATTTACTGATGACCACGTTAAATGCAACCGAGCCTCAGCAACAAATAATTTTGCACAGAGAAAAACTAGACAACTTTGAATCTGTGAGTTTTGGTTCAACTCCAAGGAAAAAAGTTGCAGGAAAAAAACAGGAATGTGAGTTGGGTTCATTTTCTTTTTTAAAGGTTTCTTGGTGCAAATCCTGCCAATTAGCACAACAAAACTGCAACATTTTTTCCAGGCTTAAGAGAAATTAAGTAGTACAGAACATAAACATCCACAGAAAACGGTCTGGGCTTTTAAAGCTCCGAGAATTTCTAGATACATGTCTAATATAAAGCCCCATAATGTAATGGAAGTATTCTGAAAACCCATAATATTTACTGTCTCCAGTTTACCTACACTGACAGCTAGTTACACAAGTGAAAAAAACAACAAAACTAAATGAACTGCCTGCCTAACATTTCCCTGCTGTCATCTTCCCTAGCACTGTCCCATTTAGCTTTCAAGCTTGCCTGCCACAGTGACTCCGGCATCCCTCAAAGTGCACAGCGCTGTAATTCTGCAGGAGACATTAACAAGGCGGCTTTTATCAAACTTGATGCATTTTAAATCTAAATTATTTACCCTAAAAGAGAGGGGAGTGAAAGAATTTAGGAGCCTCTGGTAAAATATTAAAGTATTGAATCTTGTGCATACCAATTAGTCATTGCTTTGGAAAGAAAATGATTCACAACAATTTTTTTTTAATGAAAAAAAGACTCGTATTTGGCAGAAAAAACAATCTCTGATGCAAAATGTTTGAACAGCTTTACAAATTCAGTTCTCTGTAATTACACCAAGTTGCTAAAAATTCTACCTTTACAACCACCACCCCCAATAAATAATTGCCAAAATAAATCCAGTAGATTGCCATGCAAAAATGCACTTTCTGGAGCTTAGTCTTATAATAACTCTTTTCATAGCATGTTTCTCAGCTCAGATTTGCTGTTCTCCTTTGTGTTCTGCTCACTAAACACAAGAATTATCAATCTTATAATTCACTTTCTCATATCCACAGAACACTTCATGCTGCAGCCTTACCGATGGCTTCCAAATTGTGCCCATCTATCTAAGATATCTGCAGCGGTGTAGCCTGTAAGAACAGAGGCTCGGTCCTTCCAAAGATTTCTGGGCAAAATGGTGAGGTAAATGAGAGTAAGTTGGCCTAAAAAGCGAGGGAGACTAATCCTAAGCATTTACTGACACAGCAATAACCAGATAGACTGCAGATAGGAGGCAGATAGGTGCACAGTGCACACACACACAGGCATTGAGTATGGATTTCTCGTGCTGCTTTTGCCCCGGTTTTGGGATGGGAAAGGAAGCCGTATAGGATATTCCAAGGCTCCTGGACTCTTCTTCAAATATTACCAGGATATTATTACTGTTTAGTTTGTCATGTTTAATGCAGATTCTCACTTTTAGAAAATAATCAAAATAAATACTGACCCATCATCAAGGCCAACTACTCTGATGGAGCACCAGCATCAAAGAGGGAGTCTCAACAGAGAACCTCTCTGCTCCAAGCTGTGAGGCACACTGAGAAGAAAACAGAGGCTCCACAAGACCTTATGGCTCATCACCACTCGCCTCTATTAGATTTTTCGTTACAGCTGCTGCAATTCTCAAGCCTGCCCTCAGCAAAGATTTCTATGCCTACATGCTTTCCAAGCACATCCAGCACAAAATATGCCACATGGGTCTGGAATGAGGTTTTGCCTAGGCTTGAAAAGTCAGAGCAGAACACACAAAATGGGCATTTCTCTACCTGAGAGTTGATTCACAGGTAGATGCCAGTGGTCAATTTTCCTGCTTTCTGAGGGTGGGCATTATTTAAAAGAAAGTCTGTAAAAATGTTTGTATTGTGGGTAAGTTATTTCCAGTCTAATACTGGTCAAACATTTTTCTTCCAAAATATAAGCAAAGAAAAAAAAAATCAGTTGATCCCAGAAGCAAAGCTTGAAACAGAAAACCTTAAAAGTGGAAAGTCTGAGCAAGGTACTAACTGAAGTCAGAGATTTTGAGAAGGCAATTTAGCTCCACATCAATCATCCACTGCCACATCCTCTCAAATATAGAGATCTTTAATCCAACTACATTATTCTCAGTCTCTGTATGGCTTTAGGAGTGTATCCTTTCACTTTTATCTAATTTCAGACCCCAGGTTCTCTACCTGGAACAGATTTTAAGATGACCTTAGAAAAGCTTCTGAAATGACATCAGCTAAGATTTGCATGCACAACAATTTGCACAAGCCAAACCTACAGCTTTACAAGAAGATGAGATATATAAACATCTGCCCACTCAATTCGAAGCAGCTGAGGAGAGGAAAAGACCTTTGATCATTCAACAAAGCCTGTTCCCTCTTGGGTGCAATCCAGCAACCACCACAATCAAAATGTTCCAACCTTTGTTTTTTCACATCTTCAGCTGCGGGTTGGGTATCATACATCGCAGCGTCATCCACACACGAACGCAACGCAGAATAGCAGAAGCTGTAGAGCTAAAACCTCTCCCTGCAGAAACGGGAACATAAACGTGATGACATTTGCAGTTGTTGAAGAGCAGGGCAGCGCATGCAGTTATCCACAAAAGACAACAATGGGTTTTGACTCTGACACAATAAAAAAAGTAAGCAATGAGTGGATTTGCTTCAACATTGGGTTTTACAAGAATGAGTTTGTAGAAAAAAGGTCAGAAATGATTTAAAAGCACTACATTGCACACGCTCTTCCACTAGCATAAAGATGAGCAGGGAACCTGCTTTGCCAACACATTCAACAGGGCTGTGGTTATAATCCTATTCTCCTGGAGCATCTCTAGCAAAGTGACAAGTTCGACTCTCACCCCGCAACACGAGCGTTTCCACTTTCATATTTCATCTCTACTACACTTCCAAATTAACAGAAACTTGCGACTCCCACTGATGTTCCCAACCTGACAGGGCAAAGCTGATCCCGAAGCAGATCTGAGATTGCCTTTTATGCTCAGGCAGCAGACAAATCACAAACATGTTTCACCATTAAGCCGCCAATATTTAAAAGCATTTAATGGTGCACAATGTGCCTGAATGCAGAAAGAGTGCAAGCATCTGTATAGAGAACAAATTAGTTTATCAGCTTCACTACAGTTTCCCTCTTTGCTTTCCTCCCTGAATGTGCATTTATGTACTGGAGAATGGAAGTAAAACGTGGCTTGTGGGTTATTTATTTGCTGAATTACAACCTCAAGCCAGACAATGCTGGGGAAGAAACAGGGGAAAACTCTGAAAACTGGGCAAGCGCTGAATGCACCATTGAAGAAATAACAGAGCCAGAGCTATGGCAACTCCTACCACCGGCAGCCCCGTGCCCTGGACCAAAGACCCCCCGGGGGCGGCCGCCCTCTAGCAGGTTCGATGGGAAGAGCCTGACCCCCCGTCAGGGCGGCTTCACCAGCCTCCCGCTCACCGGGCTCCCGTCGCATCTCTGGGGGTTGTTACGTGTGCAGGCAGAAGGGCAGGGACGAGCGATACTGGGCTCGTTTTTCCCCAGCCCATTTGATTTGGAAGAGGCTCCTCTCCAGTTCACTGCACAAAGTATTCTGGCTTCAGCTTCCTTTCTGCTTGGCACAGGATCAGACCGTATTTAGCGGAAATCCAGTTCTTCTATAGAAACTGCATCTTAATAAACTGTATCTTACTTCTCTTTCTTACCCATGTTCCAAGGTAGAGAGTGCTACATGGCTTCCAGGCCATTCCCGCGTGAACATTACTTTCCATCTGGACACATTTCAACTCTCAAAACCACATGCACTATGAAAAAAGGCAGGGGGGAAGCACAGAAAACAGACTAAGTTGTCTTCCCATATTATATTCAGTTAATAATCATAAGCAGTTTTTCAGAGAAGGCCTCTAGGCAGAGTTTTAACATTAAAGCAATTCTTGGTCCTGTTCAACCATTCATCGAGGCAGAGCTGATAGCCCAGCTCATTAAAAATTACAAGACAGTTTCAAGAACTGCCAGTTTCTGGGGCAGAGTTTGGGCTGCGCACAGCGCTGCGGGTGCACAGCTCCGTGCTGAAGCTCCCAGCTTTGGGGCTCACCAAGGCACCCTGCGAGGCCTCCTGCCACCCAATGCACAACACTTTTGGCACCCACGAAGATTACGTAGATGGAGAAAAAAAGTATGAATCCCACCCAATTTCTGCTTGAAGTTAAGTGCTCACACCCACATACTGGGTATAAAACTCAAGAGATAGAAGACAGCAGGAGAGGCAGCTCCGTGATCACACTCTTTACCTTGCACGTGGGCAAAGAACATTCCAACTTTTATTAGAAATAAGGACATGAGCCCAGAATGGGGGAGAGCTCAGCCCGCCCAGGGGAGAGGGATGGTCCCTCCTTGCTGATGGATATTGGTTGCTGGCACCAGCAGACACCGACTTGATGGGACTTTGCACAAAAGAGAGATGCAGAGTGCACCCCCGGTCTGTATGGGCTCCGCAAGCATCATACCACTCTGCTCAACGCTCATGTTCCTTTATGGAACCTTCCTTTATGTTCCTTCCTAGGAGAGAACCTCATTTGTAAAATAAGGCCCACTGGAAGGAGATTAAAAATAAAAAATACTTAGCAACCTCTTTGCATGTTATCAAGCAGTCCATACATATGTCGGATGAGAACCGTAGAAGATGATGATGCATTAAACAATTCTGTTTAAAGCCCCTAAGCCTACTTATGATTAATTTGAGACATACAGATATCTAGAGCTTGCTTAGTTCAAGAATCCTCTGCCTTCAAAATGGCCATTCAGCAGCCCAGCCAGATACTTTTTCACAATACTACAGACTCGCTTATTCATAAACAAATCATTAACATTCTTGACATAAATCCATAGTGTACAACAAATCCCAGCTATGATAATGTTTTACTACATTTGCTGTGCCCATCATGAATGGGAGTTCTGTTCTCACAGAAAAACATCCTTGACAAATAAAAGGCAAGTTATTCTCTGCGAGAAAACTGCCGGTATGAAACATTTATGCACAAATTACAAACTAATTATCATATAGCAATAAACCTTGTTTTCAGTTAGTGAAACTAATATTTTCTTGCATAAATTGTGAGAGTTGATTATTAAGGGTCCTTGCAAGAAAAACACTAAAATACTGATAGTTACGTAAAGCATTAGAGTCTGTCTTAATTTTCTCAGCTACAAGGAGAACCTTTTACACATTCCTGTTTCTCCAAACCAGAAAACTCATTTGAAAACATTTTTCTAAACCTTTTGGCATCTTGTCCTTTGCACAGATTTACAGTTCTGCATTACAGGTTTTCAGCCAAAACCTGCAATGATTAAGACCCGTTTTTACACACACATCAAAGCTTCAATTAGATCAATTAAAGCAAACGGAACATTAATTGCATTGCATTACATTAACGGAACATTACATTAGCACGTCAAGGGCAGGTTACCTATTCTCGATCAATCTACTCTGCGCCTGTGCCGGTGCCCAGCAGCAATTTGAACAAGGATTTCCCATAAAAGGGTCAGCAGGTAACGCCCTTTAGCACAGGGGCACCGTCACCAGCAGCTGCTCGGGGACAAGCAAGGCTACGAGCCGCAGCGTCTCCCGCAGCGCATCCCGGCCGGCTAAACAGCATCCAGCCACCAGCAACGCGGGGGAAATCAGACACTGAAATCCTCGTTATTTCCCTTAATCTGCTCCCCTTGCTCAGAGAGGCCCTGCACTGGCCATGTTCAAAGCATTAAAAGAGAAAGAGTAGAAGATAGTTAAACTTTCTGCCGATGCTCTTGGCAGATCAGGAATCGGCTCGAAAGGAACTGCATTTCTCAGCGGGCTGATAAACACGATACAGAGAATTTTCTATGCTGGTTGCCAGCTCGACCCAATAAATGAAAGATGTTTTCAATTTGGGAAAAGATGCATGTGCACTGAAACATTTAATATTTAGCAAAAACCAAATGCTGCTATCTTCAATGCAGTCCTGCAAGAAATTAGGCCCTCACTTAACGTCCAGGGAAGCAGCCTGCTGGCAGTCGTGATTGCTCACAGCACATAGGAGCAAGCACGTGGCTAAAGCTTTGCAGAAATTAGACCTTTGTTGTTTCTATAAAAGTGTGCATGTATTTATAATTAACTTAAAGGATTTATTAGGGGCATGCCCTCTCTTTTTATTATTTTGATTGACATGGCTTTCCCCTTTACAGCTATTTCCAGTTCCAGTTATGTGAGAATTTAACTGCAGCGTACACATCGCAGCACGTGGCTGTACATAGCATGAAGAACTTGAGGTCTTCAGGCACGAACCAAGTGCCATCCCGTAGCTCACGAAGGCAGATTAACTAGATGTATTTGTGGGTTTTGCTATGCACTCAGCCACCTAAAGCACTTCATGCCTATCCTTGGCAAAGGACACAGCTACCAAACAAGTACGGGCACCATCCTGTCTGCCCTTGGCATCACTGAGGTCACATCTGTGGCACGTCCTGCTTCACTCCGGAGCACCCTGCGCTGTAACAGACCTGTTTGTGCCAAAACCAGGCAGGGCTGAGAGACTCCAAGGAATGATGATAAATTTGGGAATCATCTTATTTCCCTACAAAGCACCAAAAGCCCCCAGGCTGCCCCAGGTAAAACCTGAATCTTGCCCTGCTGCACACACAGGCTGCCCTTTACCAGTCGTGGCAGGGATGGTGCCCTGCACCTCATCCCGCCACTTTCCCTCAGGGCACAAAGAGCTTCAGAGGGGACCAGCCCCAGCGTGACAGCAGGAACAGCAGTGGCATGGACTGCGGGACTCGGTTGCAAAAAGTACATTGGTGGTGATAAAAAAAAATTAAACTGTGCAGCACATAGCTACACATCTGGTACTCTTAACAGCAGCTTTCCAACCTGGCTTAAGGTTTAGCAAGTTTGATGGCTGCGGTTAGAAAAACATCTCGCTCCACACTACTGTTTGAGTTTCGTGCGCTTGGAAACCAGCGCGTCGCACGCGACCCGCGGCACATCCTAGCGGACACGCTGACCTCATCTGCCCAGTTTCATTTCCACTGATGCCTTATTTTGTCCACTGAGCCATTTCCTTCTCCAAAAATCAAACTCAGGCCCGCGATCCAGCAGCAGAGAAGTCAATATTTTAACAGTGATTTCAAACAGGAGCAGAGCCAAACCTGAATCTCTGGATTATCCCTTGCAAAATCTTGGCTTCAGTGTTACCAAAAGAAAAGATCAAATGAGTTGTGTCAGATGGACTGTTATTGCTCTACCTATGTTTATTAACACTAGGCATATAGAGGAAAAATTAGGAAGTGCTAGAAAAATTTATAGCGATGTTAACCACAATGGCAAACTAAAAGTATGCACCGAGCCTGTCCCTTAGCCAGGGAACATTTCTAGGCTGTTTCCTTTACAGCTAGTCACTTGATAGGAAATGCTTTCTAGACAGAAAAACATTTTCTTTTCCAGAAGACTCTGTAAAATCCCCACACAGAGCACTGTGTGCATCCTGATGAGAATTAATTACTTGTTTCCTGCAGTAGTTTGACATACAGCTAATCCCCACACGTTGTCTGAACAACTTACTTCCTCCAGTGAGCAAGGAACAGCCAATCTAGTTGGTCAACAGGAGACAAACAGTTTGATTCAAAGAAGAAAAGGCAGAGGGCAGAGCACTGGCCACTCATATCTGCTAACAGTAAGAAGCTGCTGAACATCAGAAGATGCAGGAAGACCTACTTTGTGCATCTTTTTTTTTTTAATGCAAAGATATTACAGAATAAAATGTTATCAAATTCAATGTAATTGAGTTGTTCTAATATATGAAAATGTCATAAGCCCTGAGCTATTAATTCTTAAGAACTGTGGGCTGTAGCTTATCATTATCATCTGAAAGCAAAGGATTGCTGTTACAGTCAATTCCATTTCTCTCCAGTGACTAAATTATTTATTAATGTGAAAGGCTGACATTTTCCAGGTAAGGTGATAAAATCCTGGGGCTTCTGGGCATCCAAATGCCGTATTTGTGAATGCTCCGTTGCCATTTAAGAAAACAAAAGGAAGCTGTTTTTGACCTAGTGATTTTTAGTCTGAGTACTGATGATCAATCTAGCATTAATCCTAGCACTTATCTGGAGATACACACTAGGAATAAATGTTTACAGTAGTAACCACATGGTTTTTGAAATGACTTATTAGATGAAACACCCACATTAGGAACTGAAATCAGGTGAAAGCTTCCTGCCAGCACCGCGGGTCATCGGGTCCCTGGGCAAGGGCTGAGCTGTTGCAGGTCCCGTAACACGGCCCAGAGCCACAGGCAGCACCCAAAGGCCAGGGAAGGGGCAAAGGGCCATGGGAATTGTCCCGTTGGACCTGCCCTAGTGACCCTGTGCCATGTCCAAAGCAGAAGGACATACCCCTGCAGCAATTAGTATTAGCCAGAAATGGAGAGAAGTGCCAGAGATGCATCATTACAATCTTTATATTGACTCACCAGCTTGGAAAATACATGCTGCAAAATCAAAACTAGCTAGATAAGCTAAAATGCAAACATTCCCTGGGAGTTCAATGAAACCATGTTATAGGAATGATATTGCATAAAGCCAGTTGGTTCCAATGTTACTAAGAAGCAGGCAGGCTCCACGAACTTTCTGTTACTTGTAAATACATTTCAAAATACACTCATTAGCTAGAAAAACAATTTTCCTTTCAATTTCTGGTGGTGCAGAGCAGAAGGGTATTAAATATTTTCTAAAGCAAACCGTGAATCTGTACAAAGGACCCAGAAAACATGCCAAATAATCCACTGTGATTCACAGGGAATCAGAGCACACTGTTTGCAACACAAACTCACGTTGTTGCAACACAGTTCCCGCATCAGATCTGTCAAGGTAGGCAAGCAAAGGAAGCAGTGAATAACACAGAAACCTCAATATCTCCTTTCAAGTCTCTAAATTCTCTTCCAAAGCCTTGTTCAAAGGGTGGAGCAGTACAAACAACTGTATATATCCAATTTTTTTTTTTTTTAAACAAAGTGCAAGATGATAGCTTGGATTTTGTGCATTGTCAAGCCAATTGCCAATTCTGCAGGAGACCTCCTGGGTCTCCAGTGTCTGCACCCACTTCCCCCTTACCTTGCAGGTGCAACCAGTAAGGATTAGAAAGGGCAACAACTACTATAATAACTGAGGATGGAAAACCACCTGGGCAAAGCCAGGCAGATCTCCCTGAAGTCCTTCACCTGCTCTCACAGGGGTAACACCAGCTGAAAAGCATAAGGGTTTCCATGCACAATGTCACCATGAGACTGACCACGCTGACCTCTGCTCAGGAGGCAAAATGCTTATGCAGGGGAGGTGATGACATGCTTGGGAGTCATCCTGCATACCCGTGGGGGAACGC
This sequence comes from Tinamus guttatus, assembly GCF_059628265.1. Taxonomy (NCBI): domain Eukaryota; kingdom Metazoa; phylum Chordata; class Aves; order Tinamiformes; family Tinamidae; genus Tinamus; species Tinamus guttatus. The sequence continues at coordinate 2,592,334 of NW_028288845.1, forward strand.
AAGGGCCTGCTGCACTGCCTCGGGTTGCTCCTGTTCCAGTACAGTCCCTGTGTCCTTGTAGCCTGTCCCTCCGGTCCAATCCAGGCTGGCCCTGCCAAGCTGGCCTTTACCTGCTCCTTTAACCAGAGAGCCTAGTAAAAGGATTCGTATCTTTAACAAAACTATACTGTTGACACCTACTAACTAGGTTGCTACAAGGAACAGTTTTGGGAAGCATATTTCACAACTGTGGTCAGCGGCAATGATTAACTTGGTCACCCAGCTCTTCAAACTCACATCCTTGTACTGTCCATACGGAAAGTGCACCAAGTCACATCAGCACCATAAGGACCAGGCTATTTTAAAGCAGGTGTGTCTCAGTCTGGTTTTATTCAGGTGTATATTGAGGTGTAAAATTTTGTCAGGAGATCAGACTTAAAAGCCTCCCAGAAAAAGCTTCTTGTCAAAAACTCACTGGATAGATGTAGGGGAATGGGGAGGAAAAGGAGACCGCTTTCTTATGGTCCCACGTATGGATTTGGGAGTGAGTAGATGTTTGGAACAATGTTTTTTTTTGTTTTCCCTCCCCAATGCGAGGTAACTTGTTCTCCAAATTTAATTCTGTAATCAAAGGCTGCTGGGCAGGAAACACTTTCTTTTCTCCTTGAGAAATTCTGAAAAATAACAGTAATAAAAATACAAGTCAACACCTTTTTGTTTCTTTGAAAGGCTTAAGAAAAAATCGTCTCTTCCAAGAGAACAGAAAAGATACCAGAACCACACTGCATTTACAAACATGGGACAGTTTTCAACTGCAATCTGAAAGTCCCTCTTAAAGATATGATTAGTCTCAAAGGCCTCGGGCAACCCCGCAAGGTGCCTCCGCACACTCCTAAATCTGGGCCACGGTCTGGGGCAGCCGGACACAGTCCTGGGAGCCCCTCATGGCCACAAATGTTTTGCAAATGGTTCCCCCCACCCCAGGACAAGAGGGCTCTGAGCTCGTGGTGCCACAAAGATGTTCCTCTGCAAGACACTTCACAGCAGTTATCCCAACCACATTACGGCACAGCAAAGAACAACTCAACATACGATTCCGAAAAAAGAGTAAAAAAGAAAAATCAGGTAAACCATTTCAGCCTTCCTATATGGCCTTAAGCTCCACATAAAAACTTAACACCTGAAGAGGCTCTGCCCCAGAGAAGGTCATGCCAGACCCTCATCTTGTCAGAGCCCCAAAGGCCCAAATCCTGCCCCCAGCCGTGCAGGCTGACGGCCGCCTGCTTTCTGCACGCCTAGAGGCTCTCAAATACACGTACGTCTGTTCCCAAAGCAAAAGAAATTCAAAGAAACTCACTCTATTGACATTAGCATGGCATTTAGATTTACATCAAAATTACCAAGATCTGAATCTGGACCAAAAAGGAGCTACCTATAGACAGACAGAGGCAAAGTTTATCCTCAAGTGAACAAAATGACATCTATGTAGACATTAATGACTTCTGAAATTCTCCAGCTTGATACAATATTCACAATTTAAATGCCAAACCACAGTCACTTCGTTTTTCTTGGAAAGCTTCACATACACGTAAGAAAACCCTCAAACCATACCAGAAACTAAAGGTCAGGCTGTTACTTCCTGAAGCAGCACAGTAAACTTCAGAACAAACACATTAGGGACCTTTCCCTGATTAATGCTGCCCACTGCACGTGCCTGTTTTTCTAATACACCATAAGCTGCCAAGAATCACTTCTGATGTAAAGAAGTAAAAATCCTAAATTGAAAAGATAACATAAATACCATCCAAAAATAATTTAAAATACTTACGTGTTTCTCAAAACTAAGTTAACCTGGGGTGTTTCAATGTAAAGTTTCCCCAGTTGAGGCTCTTGGGCTGTGACTGCTCTCCAGAGCCTTCACAAACCTCTCTGTCCCTGACCTGGCCCATCTGCCCCTCTCACCAGAGGGGACACCTAGCATCCCCTCCACAAAGCCCTTCACATTAGTTCAAAAACTGCTGAAATTCAGCATTTCTGATAGGTGTCCCCTGATGCCGTCACCTGCAGAGAGCTCTGGGTCCTCCTCAATTCCACCCACAGCTCCACTCTGCCGGGGCCCCATCCCCAGACTCAGGAAACCAACACAAGCTTCTCCTACCGTGGGGCTGAAATCCTCACACTGCAATGGCCCTGCCCAGGCACAGATTTCACTGTAACTCCTTTCAGCTGCTGCTTGCTTCTCACAGTCTCTTCAGGCACTGCTCTCATTAGGACAGATTAGTTTCCACCTGCAGCCTGAAACATCGTCAGCACTTCGAACACAGGAAAGATGCGGAAGAGCGACTTCAGAAAAGGAACAATTAAACAGTGACTAATTAAGACTTCAGTGAATATTTTTCAGTGTCCTGAAGCACCAGGGCTTTTCATCACCCCTGATTACGAAAGGCAGTTGTCTCATTCGTTTAGTGCCTGATCCAAGGTTCACTGCGATCAACGGAAAGGCGGCCACTTTGCTTCTGCAGACAGGGCTTCTGCAAGCCCAGGATTTCTTAACCGCCCCCTTCCCACCAGCCATCTACAAGGGAACGTTGCAGATCTCCATCCACCACAGCACTTAAGGAAAACAAAATCCCCAATCCCTTGTGTTTGGATAACTACTTGGAAGAGCTGTCCTGTCATCACACCAGAAACTGAGGAAAAGCGTAGGTGAGGTGCTGGGAGTTGTGTGAGAACTCAAAGCCAGAAGAAAGACAAGGACTGCACCCTGGAACGCTCTCACTTGTGACACTAGGAAACAGTGGGACCTACTGCAGCTCCTAAGACCTCTCCAAATGTGCAACATTTCCATTTACAACAATTCCATATTTTGAGGTAGAAATTTAAAATATTGACCTTTGAAAATGCTATACATCCTAACACCAAGCTTTGGGTGAATATGCTCACATGAATATGCTCCCCATCATTCCTTGCACTGTTCAAAACTACACTGCTATCTCAAATGGCAAGATAAAAATTAATGGATTCCGGATTCAAAAACATAGTCCTATGCACTGAGAAAAGACTACACTGCTAAGTCTGTGGTTTTGAGTGATATAACGTACATTTATCAAAGTAAACTGTCCAGTTTTGTATAAAACAACATCAATTCAGCAGAACTCTGCACCTGATGTTCCAGCAGGAAGCAGGCAACAGAGGGCTCCAGCTCCCACATAATCCAAACCATATTATACTTCAAATCAATTTGTCTGGGGCTGTCAGCAGGTCTAGATGATGCGCTCCAGCAGTCAGTCTTACCTGGATTCACTTAACATGAGCACTCCCTCTCTGCAAAGAAGCAGCAGGTGCTACTCTTCTGCTGCAGCAAAGACTCCCCAGGACCTTTCTTTATAAGGCCCTATTTAGCTCTCTGAAGAAAACACCAGGAACAAACTAAAACTGGAGGGTAACAATGTGAGCTGGGTATGTTACTTCCATTTGACTCACTGAGTGGTGCATCTCCCCCAGTGACTAAAAAAGAACCTGCAAAACTGGATCTGCAAAACCCACCTACATTGGACCTTTCCATAGGGCCAACACCCGCAAGCCAGGCTCTGATTTTACAATGAGTTTTGCACCTGTGGAAGCCCAGCTTTGGTTTTAGTGGAACTGGGGACTTTAGGAAGCAAGTAGTTTGGTGGTATTCGTTGCTTCAGAATATATTTTTAAGTTACCCACTTCCTATGTGATCCTACGTTTTCTTCCTCTTCTCATCTCCAGGTGCTTTCCTCCAGCAATTTTCCAGAGAACATTTAGTTTTGGTGGGAGTAAGCACTTTCCGTGCTCACTGGACCTATGTTCCCACCAGACACTGGCAGATACACGCTTTTGCTGACTGCAGAGAGGAGCCTGCAACAGCCATAAACTAAATGCACTTCCCTCTAGAAAACAAATGTGCTGCAAGGAAGCCCTCCCAGTGTTCAAGGCAAAACTAAAGGCACTACGTGGAAGAGAGAGGGGACGCAGACTGAAATGCTGACCAGCCCTGGACTTTGGGCAGTTTTCTTAGTGGCTTTCTGGCTCTCTTGCGAGAGGCAGGGCCACAAAAACACCTCCACTTTTCCTACGTGCATCCCAGGCAGCAAACACAGGGCAGCTCAAAACCAGGACCCTCTTCCCAGGCAAGCACCAGGTCCCCTCCCAGGGCACGCACTGCCCGGGGGTCATGCCCGCATGCTCTTCATCACCTGCCTCACAAAGCAGCCAGGCAGCTCTGTTCAACAACCCCACACCTCTCCCGAGCAGGTCCTTTCAGCAGGAGGCACCAACGCCGTCTTCATTACCAGGATTTCCTCTAGCAAGCAGCAGCACCACGCTCAATAGCCCCTTTCAGACAAGCTTTGAGAGGACTGACATTGACTTTGGAAATGCCCTTCCCTCCGTTTTGCTAGCCCAGAAGCAGCACACAGCTGCGGGCACTGAAACCAGCACACATTGGTGCTGTGCAGACACCTCCTTACAAGCAGCAGTTTGTTAAAATCTACAGCTCAGTTAAAATCTACAGCTATTCAGGCATTTCACACAGAAAATACCTGTGGAGAAAATATATAGATAGATAGATTTAATAAATTTAAAAAATGATTTACTATCATACAGCAATGCTGGAACCAGCAACATAGAAAGCAATGCGGATACTACAGAGCAAGAAAGCAAGCCAAATGTCACAGAAATATCTCACTTCATCCTCTACATGTGAATGCTTCTAGTCTGGGCTCACCTCTGCCTTAAAACAGCTGCATATGAGAAATCTATTAAATTGCCTGTTTCTGTAACTGGAAGTAGTACTTCCTATCTCTCCCCACCAATGACCCCATGAAAAGCTTTACTCAGCTAATGAGACGTTTGAAATCCCTAACCGCAAAGCAACGCACCGCCAAGGGGCCTTCTCCTCCCGCTCATGCCGGCTTTCTCCCATCGAGCTGCTCCCGAAGCGGATGATTCCCTGAAAGATGAAAGAAACCGTGTGCGGACCCGAGCGGCCCCGCGGCCTGCGAGTCACCACATGGGCGCTCGCAGCGCCCTGGCAGCCAGGCCGCTCGGTGAGCGGCAGCCCGGCCCTGCCTAACTGCCAAAACGCACTTTCCTGGTCAAAAACGGGAAAGCATAATGAATTCCACATGGAAAAACTAAAGATGGGTAAGGCTAAAGATCTAAGGCTCTAGATATCTGAAAAGTTACTCCAGAGTCATAGTGAAAATGTAACTTGAAACATATGGAACATCTATCCGCTTAAATCCAATGGTCGGTAACCCAGGGGAATGAGGAGAAAAAAACAGCCACAAATCTGAACTTCAGGACATTTGATTAACTTTCTATCTGTTCTCAGTGTTCTTGGCAGTTCCCATCCCGTGTGTCTGGAGAAAACGTTTTCATATGAGGAGACATCTGAAAATTGTCTTACGTGACAGAGACTCTATGTTGAGCAGGGGAATGCTTCACTGCTCCAGTGCTACTGCACCGTGATCCCAAAATAAAAAGAACTGCACTTAGAACATGGTTAGGTCATTCCAACTTATATTAATAATTTAGGCCAAAACTGTATTTGTTAACATTGCCCTGAAAGTACAACCAGCTGTTAACTTGAGAGAGGGGAAGGTAGTAGTCAAGAAAAGCCTCCAGGCCATTCCAGATATCCCACTCCCTCAGTTAAGCACAAACGAATGGAGGGAAACCTTGAGGGGAACAGAGACAAAAAGTAAGGAACATTTTCCAGATGTGAATTGGATTTATTACAAATGATAACTGGTTCATCAGAAAAGCAGCTACTATTTACATATCCCCAGTGAAAACATGTATTTAGGATCTTCTGAGACCAATACTTCAGCCATCACTGAACTGCTAAGGAATTGTTCAATGTAACAAGAGCAACTTAATCACTCCGAATCTCCACATCGTTTTGTTGAAGTGCCATCATTGAGATAAAGAGGTGGCAAAATACTAGAAATATTCACAGATTTTGTCCTTTTTTTTTCTTTTTGGTAAATACTGCATCAAGACTTAAGCTCATTAATCTGTATTTTCAGTATTTCAGCAGGAAAAAGAAGCCACAAAAAGCCATGTCAGGTCTCCTCGCTACACTGTGTATGGGGCCACCTACAACCTGGTCAAAGAAGTCCGATGCATTTATGCAGTCAGGGCCCAAGAGCCTGTTACCTGTGACCTTTCCAGCTGCTACATGAGGTGCAGGTAAGTTAAATTATTATATATAAAAGCACTGAGGGAAAAAAAAAAAAAAGGAAATACTAAACACAGTTACACAGTTTAAAGGGACTTTTCAGTTACATATTTACATGCCTCTGGCCCAGACTCTTCTTACTTTCAGAAACAGGCAAATCGTAGCCGTAGTCACTAGGCACTGTATGTGAGCAAGGAGACGCCAGCACAGTCTGGGCGACTCCACAGCGGGCCCAGGTTAAGGGCCCTCTCTTGCAAAATCTGTCATTCTTGGAAGGAAATGGCAACGCTCTGGACATACTAATCACTGCCCTACTGTTTGTCATCAGGGAACAGACACACACACAAAAAAAACAAAAAACAAAAAGACAGGCAGTTAAAATTCAGAGCTATTTAGGCTGAATTCCTTAGGTTTTGACTGCCTTCCATCAGGGAAATCACTGATATTTTACTCTTCTTGATCATCAAACAGGCTGTCAGCTTCATAAACAGAAACTAGTAGTACACTATAAATGAACCCTTAAGATCATTTCCCAAGGGGTTTCCATAAGGCAGACACCGATTTTCATTTTCTTTTGGTCACAGACTGCTTCCCCACATTAGCATTTTTCCAGAGCCATTCATTTTCTATAAAGAATAAATAATGAAAAAAAAAAAAGGAACTGCCCAAACTAAGTGGTGCCAGATGAGCTTTTTCGAATTCACGGTGCTTTGTTTTAAAGATTTCTGACAGTTGTAAAGTCAGAGTAACAAACTAGTCCAAAAACTTTGATGCCTTAAAAGATATCCTGAAGCTACAAAATGCCAGAATCGCTCGCTGTAAGACTTCCTGGATGTGTGCATTCACATGATTCAAGCTTAAATTTCAAGTACACTTCACTTTTTCCTTCTAATATAACATTTAGTAAAACCAAAGTTCAGCAGTAGCAGGATCAGACTGACTATACATGTCTTGCAGCACTTGCTGTCTAGACAGCTGTGTGTACGCTTTACACTTAAAATGTGTTTTTTTTTTTCTTGAAGGGACTTTTCTGTATGCTTTTTTTTTTGGAAAATGTTGTTTCAACTGACTGCATACTGCATTTTTAAATAGACAAATGCATCATGTGCATCTGAGCACCGGGCAAACAATGGCAAAAAAGAAGTTGATTCTAAAAGCATCAATAGCATCCAAAGCTGCACCCCATGCAGATATAAACAGTGTCACAAAACCGATGACTCTGTACCCGTCATTACCTCGAATGACCACAGACACTGAACTCTGCACAGACTAGAATTTCTTTACTCAAGAGTCTCAGTAATCCCGTCAAGGAAAAGGCATTTTCTGTGTATACTAGAAGGTAGTGAGTACACTTAATCTGTATGTGTTTATCAGCTGTCTACGATCCCCAAATCTAAAAATTTCTGTATATTCACAGTGCACAGAAAAAGAAAGGAACCGTTTATCAAACCTGCTAGGGCTGTGTTCACAGATATGCCAGAGAGTAAGCAACAAGACCTCCAACACTGCTTCTTTCACTTATTTCACTCAGATCAATAGCTGCATTGTGCTTTTATTGCTTTATCTTAATAATGTGGAGCTAAATTACATCAGTGACTCAAAGATGATGGCAGAGCTTCCTTCTCTACACACACACATCCCATAAATTTGTCAGGGGTAGCACAAATCGCGTGACAGCCAAATGAAGCCTCCAGGTTCCAGCAGTCAACTAGCCCCAGTAAATAAGAACCTTGAGCCGGCTGCCTTACGTTGTGTCCCATCTTTCATCATGTCTAGTTTACCTGAGTTCTCCCCAACGGCATTTTATGGTATATTGCAAAACATTCCGTAAATGGGTGAACCATTTCTTTTTTATATAAATGAAAGAAATTCTGGCAGTATGAGAATATGCTTCAGCCATCACCCAGGTCCTACCGGGAAGTACTCAACCATTTGCATTCATTTCTTCAGACACTTCATGAACAACGTTCAGAGCAGGAAACAGGGGTGCAGGCAGCCTGCTCTGAGGATGATGGCAGGAATCCGACAAGCACTTGCCGAGCACGAGGCACCTGCACCAAAACATGGTCCTGGCTAAGCCCGTGCAGCCAAGGGTATGGATGGAAACAGGTCCTGCTACACCCCTCCTGCAGAAAAAGCACTTGGGCACCACGATTCCTCCACCCGTACATGTTAAAGAGAGTAGGAAAACTTATAAACAGGGTTTATAAGCAGTGTGAACTCGGAAACTATGCACCCACTGGATTTATTATCCAGAAACAATGTCTGGCTTCAAGCTCCCAGGAAAACCTAGGTTTCAAAGCAAGCAGTCATCTCACAGACAGGCAAATGAAGCTTGTATTAAGACCTTAATTGTTTTCACAGACCACTTCAGAGCTCTTCATGGGAGCTACAATACCACCAGCGGCATCCCAAATCCCAGCCACACCACCGAGTGTTTCTAACCCTCGCATCCCGCACCAGGTACACAGGGCACATTTGCAAATAATTGTAAAGAAAGATTTCGGAACATTCTCAGCATTGTTTCAGCCAGAATCATCGATATGTTCTGCTGCAAATCCCGCTATAAAAAGCACTGCTGAGAAGCTGTGGTGAGCCAGTGCACCAGCATCCTGGCGTTCTCTGTAGGAAGAACAACTCTTTAATACATTAGACACCTCCAGGTAACCGTTCCAGCAGAAGAGAGGAGGTCCTTTCATGCTCCATGCTTTCACTGACATTTTCTTGAACACAAACCAGGTAAACAACAGGAAAGAGTGGAGAGCAGAGCAGCAAAGCGGACCGTGCCCAGGGCTGCCTACAGCCAAACCAAACCCAAGGCCATGTGGGACAGGAATGTTTCACAGCACTGACAATTGCCACCAGGAGCGGCCACAACCACGGCAGGGACCTGTCTGGCCTCTCCGCAGGGGCAGGGAGGGCTCTAGAGGGATCCCCAATTGGTGATGATGATTTCTGTTGTGGAGACGTCAGCTCTGCTACAGCCCTTGCTAGTGGACATCTGCTGCAATTGCTGTAGACAATTGGTCAAAGCCAAAGATCTCCGCACAACCTCTTAAACCTGACAGCCCTGAACACACGTGGAGTAAAAACAGCTCCTGTGGGACCTGCCGCCCGAGCAGGCGGCCGTGCTGCCCGTGTTTGCTATGGGGGCTGCTGAAGGAGACCCACGTGCAGGAGGTGACCACAGGACCCTCTGGCAGCAACAGGGCAAAAACCAGCCACTACACTCGCTCCCGATCAGGTCACACACATGTAGCTCCCCCCAGCACTGAGGGCAGGGCTGACCCGTAAAAGCAGGCAAGAACTTCCAAAGTCCGCTCATGCTTTTTCTAACTGCATCAGGCCAAAAGAAATATTCACTGAAGGATGAAAATATTTTCATTGCCATTTTACTTATTATTACTTCACACTGCACTTCGCCATAGTTGGAAATTGATGCGAGATGTACATGGTGTAATTTTGACCCAGATGTGATTTACACATGAAAACAAGAGGAAAGCAACTGTGCCAGCTCCACACTTTCTGCACCAATAAACCAGCTTAAAGGAGAACCTAGTGATGATGAGATTGGACAGACCAGTGCATTTTTTCCCTAATATTCTAGGATAGCGGTTTGGCATAACAGTAATCATGGAAGACACAACTGGAGAACCCAAGAGTGTCATCTACTCAATTCAAAACCATTCCTCACAGGGGTCTGCCTTGACTCTTCCCAAACCCCACTGGCAGCAGAGACTCCACAAGCTCCTGCCACCTCACCATCTTCTTCAAAGTCTCCCCTGCTACAGCCTAAAGCTGACTAAAGAGACTCCCCAAGGCCAATAGCTCCCCACACACACATACACATGCAAATATATATCCCTATCACACTCTGGAAATGAAAGCCCCTGCAGCAGCTCCTGTGGCAATAGTGGCCCATCTGATCCGTCCTGCATGTGTGGTTGCTCCCCGTGCTACCTCCACAGCAGCTGAAAACTCTCCTTCCTTCCCCTCTGGAAGGGGAAGCTGCTTTACGGCAGAGCCAGCCCCACACAGGAGGAGCCAGGGAAAGGAAGCTAAAGCCCCTGCAAAGAGGGAGCGAGGGGGAGCGGAGGGTTGGTAGCAGGGAGAAACCTGCACCCAGGGCCAGGCTGGGGCTGAGCAATGTGACCAGATGGAGGTGTGGGCAGCTGCAACAGCTGAAGCAGGATAGAGGGGAAAAAGTGCTGAGGGGAAAAGCAGATAGAAGGGTTTCAGAGGAAGAAGGTCCCAGACCTGGAAGTGCTGGGACGCACAGGAAGGAGGCTGAGGTCACGTGTGGCACTTGCTGCAGGACAACGAGAGGTGGGGTGGCGGGCAAGGAAGAAGGACCCTGGGCAAGGACAAGGTGGATGGAACAGGGAAGGAGTGTCAGACATGTCTGTACAAGCACACGCGTTAGTGATGCCTACTTCCTCCTTGGTGGTGCTCATTCATTCTTTCTTTTTGCTAAGTTATTATGAATGAAGAATTTTGTATGAATGAAGAATTATCTTGGGCTTATTGTGTCTTTTCCAAGGCTTTCTCCTTGTCCCCATTGTAGGAGCTGGGAGATGTCAGAAATATCATTCATTCTCCAACTTCATATCCTTCTGGCTTGTTGTTTTCCACAGGACCTACAGCTCTTTCCGTGCTTCCCCTGCAGCTCCTCTTGGCATGAGTTGCAGTTATGGATGCTTAGCATTTTTGCCAATGGATGCCTAAAGTTTCAGCCAGGCAGCCAAAAATACATTGCACCAACCGAGTGACCACTGGCTGCACAGTTTGGTTTACGTGGCTCGTGCCCAGATGTGGGTAGGAACCATGACTCCCGCCACCACAGGCCTCTGCTGCTCTGCAGGAGGTGACCGAGAGGCCCACCCAGCTTGTCACCTCCCCAGAGCACACTCTTTCCCAGGCCCTCGCTAGGGTACAACCCCAAGGTACGCAGGATGCAATAATGTCACTAAGGACTGCAACGTACTGCGTATGCATGAGGAGTTATGGTTACATTTGCAACCTTATGCTGCCCAAGACAAGCACTCTTTTTAAAAAACCTTCTTTGCTCTTGTAGGTAGTATCACATCTTCACAATGTTAATATCTTGTTATTTTTTAAACAACACCTAATTCCAGGAAGCGGGCACAGCCAAGCCATACAAGCCAGGCCGTCACACCGCTGTTGCCTCAGCCTTCCCCTTCGCTTTCCCTTCCTTCAACTTCTCCTTCGCACCAACCATCGCACACAGTGTCACCTCAGGTCCTTCTCCCACAGTCACCCTGTGCTAACAGTGTGTCCCCCTCCAGGGCAAGTCCCCAGGGCTCTCAGAATGAGCCCAGGAGCATGAAGCCCTTCACGCAGACACCTTGCTGCTTTAGCACAGACAGCTTTCAGCCCACACAAAGTAGGACAACAGCACATACAACACGCTCCCATCATTTTCACCCTGGAATCCATAAACTCTGGATCTGACACGTCATTGCTGACCACTAGGATCTCATTGCTTATCTTGTTAAGAGTGTGTCGTTTTAAGAAAAGAGATTATTCCTGTTGCTTACTGATGGAGAAGAGAGCTCAAAGACCTGCTCAAACTTGGCTTCAGGATGAGCTCGAATCAAGTCTTCGAATTCTCTGCTCAGTTGGTATCAAAGCGAATCCTCAAGCTCGGCTGCTAAAGCAGTGAGCGCGTCTGCCGGGCTCAGCCAGCGCAGCGCGGCGCGGCGGCTCCGGGACCGAGCGCGCGGCGCCTCCTCGGCTGCCCGCCCGGGAAGCCGGGCGAAGTCGGCGCGCCCGAACTACAAAGCGCCTTGGATCCCGCCGCGCGCCCAGCCCGTCTCCGCGGTCAGGCACCGGGCGCACGAGGCGGGCGCAGCCGGGACGCCCCGGCCGCTCCGTGCCCCCCGCGCCGCGGCACCCGGCGCTCCCCGCACCGCCCGAAGCGACGCGCGGGGACGGGCCGCGGTGCGCGGGGTCCGGCCAGCCCCGCACCTGCGCGGCGAGCTCCGCAGCGCTCCGCCGGCCCGCGGAGCCGCCGCGCCTACCTGCAGCCTCTCGGTGGCCGGCTGCCACATGGTGCCGGCGGGGACGCGCTGCGGAGCGGGCGCCGCGCGCGGCTCTCTGCGGGCGCGCTCCCCGCCGCGCCGCCCCCGCCGCGGCACCGCCCCCGCACCGCCCCCGCGGGATCCGTGCCCCGCCCACGCCCCGCCCGCGCGTGGCGCCCCCGCGCGCCGTCCCCCCGCGGGCACCCGCCCGCAGGCACGTGGGGCGCGGAGCGCCAGGGCCCTTCCCCGCGCCCACGGGTGGCGCCAGCGACGCCCCGGCGGGCTGGGTGCCGCGGAGCTCCCCGCACAGCGCAGCGAGGCCAGCGCCTCGTGCCCTCGATGGCCAGATGTGCCCACGTGACGCAGGCCCCGCTTCCCGTTCCTTTCAGCTCCCCTCAGCCACGCGCAAGGAAAGGACATGAGGACGGGTTGGACTCACTGCCTGGGAAGCAAAGCGGAGGTCTCCATGCTTGTACTTGCACCAAGTCTGTTACTTGCACTTCATATATTTGTTTCCAAAAAACGACTTCAAAAATTCGTCTTCCACCATCCCATGGCAATCCTATCTCCATCCCGCAGAGCTGGCCCACATGTTTTCCCTCAGAGATGTGTCGGCGTAGGCTCGGTCTCTCCTTAGCCCACTCTGTGAGGTGCTGCAGGCTGGGGAGGGCTGTTTCTGCCAGCCTAGGGAAAGCTTCTGGCTGTGCGAGTTATTACATGGGCTGAGGGCTTCAAAACGTAGGAGGCCAAATGAATGATCCTAAACTCTTGTTTTGTCCTTCAAAAGTCAGGAGATAAGGACTCCTTTAGCCAGAAGTGGTTAAATTACTGTGGAGTTGGAGCCATGTTCCAAGAGCAGCAGAAAGGCCAGCGGCAGGACCGCCCTGTTCTGCCATCCCCAAAACGCCCAGGGTTTTGATGCACTGTCTCTCCGTACGGACACCTCATCCGTGAGGAGTGGAGCAGTGGGGCTGCACACGGTCACCCATGGATGCCCTTGGGACAGGGCATCCCGTTTCCATTTTTTCCTGGAAAAGTATCACTGGAAGAGGCGCTCGGGGGCGGTGGATCCGCACAGTGCAGGAGACGGACACAGCCGTGGCTCCGGAAACCTTTCATGGAGCGTGGGCAAGCGACTTCGTGTAGTAATCTTAATAAAATGAGGTCATTCGTACCTAGACTTGCTAATGTTTTCATCCAAGTGCAATTTTTTTATTGGGTATCTGAGCCTTTCCACATTAGGTAAGTTATGCACCCGGCCAGTGAGAAATCTTTTGCTTTTTCTTAAATAAATATCGTGAATTCATATTTCCAGGATGTACCGTGTTCCAGAATGTCCTTGTAAGAAGATATAGACATTTTTCTATTAATTTTCCTTTTACTGTGCCAACTTCTGGAGTTTCTTTTCTTGTAAATGAGTTAGTATTAAGATAATTCTTTCCAAAGACTGCCCAATATTACATAGGTTAGTCACACGTCCCTCAGTCTCCTTCCACTCCACAGTCACAGGACAGAAACACTGAAGTCAAGGCAGTTCTGCCATTTCTAATAAGAGTGCTTGATGCAATAGGACCAATTCTACTTTTATTAACAAAGTAAATTTGAAATGCTTCCAATGACTTCAGGGTATTTATCTCTTTTAAAAGCTCTTAAATTATTCATTTTGTCTTCCTTTTGGATCATCTCATACCCTAATATAATGTGTTTATAGTAACATCTTTTCACGATGACTCCTCTGCATTTAAAAGCAAAAATAAACTTCCTTTTTTAAAGTAGACATTGCCTTTTTAATTAACTAAAATTGTCTAATTGCCAGACATGAATGAATTGTTGAACTTCACAAGCTCCATTTAGTTTACAGGCATTATTATGTCTCACTGAAAAATATTGCTAGGAGAATCATTCTGTTGTTTAAATGCTTCTTCCCTAAATATTGTGCAAACTCTGCAAGTTCCACTTCCAAGATCCTTATTTTGATTATGCAAGTTTATAAAGTGCACGCATGGGTCATTAAACACTTTTTGTTAAGAACTCCATTTGCCTTGGTTTTGCTTTTGCAGGGGAAGAGTTGCCTCATTAGCTAATTTACTGTTTTATAAAGTGCTTTAATTAATAGCACACTTCCAAAATCTAAACATGCTGATTGCTTGGAAAGGGGTCACTCCAAGCAAACACAGCATAAAGGAAGGATGTCAGATATGTCTTAATTTGCTGAAATCTTTCTGAAACAGTTTGGTTCCTTTGCAACTCAAAATATAGAATACAGTAAGGAGTTCAAAATGTTTTGTATTAGAATATCATTATATTTTAATGTGCAAGTTAACCATGGGGGATGTTTGCCATTTAGTAAGTACATTTGCATCTAAAGATATGGCTGTTTATCCTATGGCTGTGAATTGCTCAGAGCACAGTTGTTGTTAAAGCAACTTGATAGCTGTTTCATTCCAATGACAGCAAAATGCACACTGAATATTTCCAAAGGTTCTCAGCTTCCTTTCAAATTGAAAAAGAAATTTATTCAGCTACTTGCTTACTCTGTAATCCCAACAGAGCAGTACCATCTATTTTTAGGTAGTTGTATTTATACTGATTATTCGGATGCCTTGGGATGATTCTGCAGATTTCAGAGCACAGCTCCACCAAAGCTAGTTAAGCTGAGCCAACTTCTGCTAGTTTGCATCTGACTCAGTAGCCTCTTTACAGGTATTTAAGAAGGAATTGGGAGCTGCTATAAACCTGAAGCGATGCAGTGATAATGATTTGTGAAATTGATACAGCAGTGAGTATCCCCGGGCCCAGGGATAACTCAGATTCTGGTGCAGTGTAGTCTGCAGTCTAGACGAGCTGGGCTTGCAGGATATCATGAAGTTCTGATTGCTAGGTGGTTTGTGAAGTTCTTGCTACTGTTAACATAATAACCAGGTATTCTTAACGGCCTCTTTTGTTGTTGAGTGATGTTTATCTCATCAACGGTGACTATCCTGCTGCTTTCATCAAGTGCCAGAATGGCTACTTCTACCAAAACTAACTTGGAAGATGATTTCAAAGGTGTCTGGATTTATAAATGAATACAATTAAACAAGTAGATTTAGTGAACAAGGAGTGACCACACTTACATGATACCTTTTTTCCTTTCTCATCTCTTGCTCTCATCTTCAGGAAGGTACCTGCTCTCATTTTGTGCTGACAGCACACTGGTCCTACTCACAGCAGTAGCACGAAGATTAAAAAAAAAAAAAAAAAAAAAACAGAAATGAGAGTAGGTTAACGAGCAGCATGGAGTACACCAGCGAGGATCTGTGGTATTTAAAAGGCTCCAGCAGTGCTGCACAGGACAAACACACAATAATGACAAGTGCAGCGCATCTCTTTCCTAGAGCTCCCGTCGCCCAGGTCGGGCAGGTCCCGTCACCTGCTCTGTGCTGGGGAACAAGCACGGCAGAGGCTTCCACCTCCAGGGAAGGCTTCCTGGACCTCCTGCAGCCGCCAGCCTAACCAAGCCAGAGCAATAATATCTCTGTGTCGTGCTGGGTTCCCCAGCCTCACGTGTTCCCTCATGGCAATGACATCTCACAGATAGTTTCTAGGAGCAAAGTTTGCTTTTACACATTGGAAGAAGCTCAATTCCAGCTCTTAAAATACCAGTAAATCTTATGAGCAGCAGAAAATGCCAGAGACAAAATCTGGTAGGTCAACACCTATCAAATGCTGATATCTTTGTCCTCTCCTATGACCTGAAGAGTTTGCAATATGTGCTGTTAAGACCCATTTCAGCTCTGTGTATCCATGATTTTCATGTCTTTGTTTTTTGTGGATTACTTCTGATGACTACTAAATACTTCTCTATGAAACTTCTCCAGAAACATTTACAGAGATCACAAATATCCCACAGCAGCCTTACAGCAAGATAAATTTTTACAGCATCCTGTCCATGATGCTACTATCAGTTGCAGAGATGAGACTCTGTGAATTTAATTTGAATTTCTTCTGATTTTTAGTGACATAAGCAAGAAGAGAATTGTGTATATACTTAAAATGTTTCTAGGGAGAACACTGAAATCAATGGAATTATAAGAAAGAATAGATAATCAGACGATGAACACACATTCTGGCAATTTTATATGCACTAGATATTCCCTTAGACTTATGAAAATTGGCCAAGAAAAGAAGCTTTTAACACTCTATGATCAAAACTGTTGTTGTAGAGCATCATTTCAGCAGGAAAGGTTTGGCAATGTCATGTGGATTTCACAATGTCTGAATATTCTAATTTATCTGTGAAAGTAGGAAGTTCACTAGGAAGCACACTTCCTATTGCAGTGGTGTGGCCCCACTGCCTACTCACAGGCACAAGGAGGGGGAATGACCTATGCAACCACTGTGCAGATGTTCACCCTTCGCTCACTGGAGCGGGGGGACATGAAGAGCCACAGACACAGCTGCTCAAGGACCGCTGGACATGTTCATGAACACAAAGCTTCTTGCATTGCTAAAACCAGGTAATTTCAGCATTACACCACGGAGACCAGGGCAGAGGGTGCGGCAAGATGTGAAATAATAACACCCTATTTGGTAAATGCAGCTTCACTGTCTGCCTCCCCCTAAGCTTGTGGAAAGCAGCGTGAAGGCAGAGCAACCCTGAAGGTATGAAGCTGAGTCCATCAACATTTCACACAAGGCTTTACCGAGTTTTTAAAGGTGAACTCCATAAAGATGTAAAACGCCTTAATTCCTAAAAGAAGCAAAAATGCATAACAAAAAATTTGCTAGTCTCAAAGGTACTTAAGTTTTTGCTTGCATTTCATCATGAAGAGCCCCCCATTATTAGTAACACAGCTACACTTGTGCTTCGCTGAATGAGAGAATTTGTGGCACCTTGGGGGCTTATTTCAAGCTAAAAGCAAGCGGCTGGTGACACAGTCTGTTGTGTGGCAGGCAGATGAATTCAGTGAATCCATCGCCCAAAATGACGGTGTCATGTGGCCAAAACATGTTTTGTTGAAGTTACACATCGCAGTGTAACATGATTTACTCATCCATTATGAGAAACCAGATTTGCATTTTTCTTCTTCTCTTTTTTGAGTAATAAAAACAGGCTTCTTAAGGTATTTCAAAAGGTGTGTTCTTTTCTCTTTGGGATATAAAAAAAAGGAATACAGGAATACCTCCTCATGCAAGGGAAAGGGATTTGCCAGCTATAGCAGCAGAATATTATGCAGAAAATTGCACTCATAAATCACCCCTGACATTGAAGTCTGAGGAAGAAGGGTGTAAATCAGAGGCAATACAAAGGAGAGAGAGAGACAATGAATTCTCAGAAACCTCAAGGCTGAGCTGCTTCGGAATGAAGAGTGCATTTAACTGTTAACTTGAAGCCTTATATTTCAGTGTTTGTGATTTCTGCCCATCTTCAAAGGCATTGCCAGATGGAAAGAGAGAATATTTTTATGCAAAATCAGGGTTTCTTGAGAAACAATTGAAAAAAAAAAGAGTAGAGTCAACCCTGCTGTCAGTGTGTGGCCATAGTATTGTAGGGAGCTTTTTGTTTTTCCCTCCCTTGTGGACAGGAGTGCCCTATTAGCAAAATGGGAAAATATTAACCAATTTGTACAGAAATTTTATACTGTATCTCATAAATTTTTAAAATACCACCAAAGCATCACTGTATCTACCATTCAATAATCTATTTCAAGTGAAACCTTTCAAAATTAAACAACATCTATCACTAAGTGTATCACAGCTGTGAGATTTTGATTTAAACCTAACGTATTAAATCTTGCATGTATTAAAATATAATAATTCTTCAAATCTATCAGGAGTTAAGGCATTTCCATTGAATCATCAAACAGTTTTTTTCCTGTGGAAATTATGCAGTGGTGGTGAAAGATGAAGGCAAAGTGATAACTTCACATCTAATTCAGTGTTCCACAAATCTCCTCCGGATTTTTCCTTATCTTGTGCAGGGTAATGTACAGAATAGGGAAAGGGGGAAAGCAGAATACTGAATAGTAGAGATAAAGATATCTGACCATGTCCTTTATATGTAAAACAATTTCAGTTTCAAATTCATGGCAAGATGAAAGTGGGATGCAATAACAGGCACAGGTGAAAGTAGATGAGTCCTTATTTACAAGAGGTTTTGCCAGGGTTTTTGACAGATCAGTTCTATGGCATGCAATTACCAAAGGGAAAAACAACTGATACGTATGTTCAAAGTAAAATAATAGGAGGCATTGGTGTCATGATCAGACCACAAATAAGGCATCACAGATATCACATATTACATATGAAATTATTGAAATAAATTATTCTGCATCTTGCCTGCCTGCCTTCTTCACATGACAGATGCAATACAGCGAGCCAAATCACTAGAGGCTGCTCCACAGGACAGAAACAAACATCATATAGTAAGGCCTACAGACAAGCAGGCTTCATCGTGCCAGCAACAACTACAGATTCCTGCAGCCTGTGCATGTGTTGCATTGCCCCTTTGCAGCAGAGCCATTCCCCTTGGGACATGGTTCCCCCTTCCCAGAGGCGTGCAGAAAACCCACATTACAGTGGGAAAGGACCTGTCTGCTCTCTCCTCAAAAACTCACATTTCACAATGCACATAGAATCAAAGAATCACAGAATACTAAGGTTGGAAGGGACCCCTAGAGATCATCTAGTCCAACCCTGCTGCTCCAGCAGGGACACCTGGAGCACGTGACACAGGGCAGCATCCAAGCAGGTTTGGAAGATCTCCAGAGAAGGAGACTCCACAGCCTCTCCGGGCAGCCTGTTCCAGGGCTCTGTCACCATCACAGTAAAGACATTCTCCCTCATATGGAGGTGGAACTTCCTATGTTTCAACTTACACCCTTTATCCCTCATCCTGTCACCAGCCACCACAGAGAAGAGCCTGGCCCCATCCTCCCTACAGTCACCCCTCAGGTACTTGAACATGTTGATCAAATCTCCTCTCAGCCTTCTCTTCTCCAGACTAAACAGGCCCATGGGACTCATGAATAGTTTTGAGGCCACCTACTTCTCTCTTCACCACAAGTCCGCATCTCCCAATGCCCAGCTAGCAGGGCACACGGGTAGAGACAAAGGCATGGGGAGGTTTCTGCGGCAATCCCCTTGGACCATGAGTAGCAGCCCAGAACTATACCTGAAAAATAAACTCAGAGTGGATTGAGGCACATGTCAAAATCAGTCCTCTATGAAGCAATGACGTCTACAGCAGATAGGAGGGCAGCATTCCCAGGCATGCCACACACATGCCTGGTGGTGCTGTGCTGCAGGACAGAATGGGCAGATGGTGACCCTGCGACAACTGGAGCAGCCAGAGCAAATGAAAATGAAGGACTGTTTTCTCTCTGCTGGCCAAACTGTCTCTCCTTTCTGGACAGAGGACAGGAATGCCACCTGCCACACTCCCAGAGACATCCGTGACAGAAATGAGACAGCCTGGGCCAAGCGATGTCCAAAGGAAATGCTCAAACACAACCCTACATGCAAGAGCATGGCCCAACACCGTAAAGCAGCAGCCACCTCACACCTTCTCCTGCCTACTCAGCCACATTATACCCATGGATACTACAGCTTCACTTCAAGTGCCTCTTTTGAAAGGTCTAGTTGAACCTGGTCTGGTCTTTAACTTGGTCTAGGTACTTCAGAGAAAATACACTCGCCCCACCTTGCTTTTCACAACTTACCAAGAATGAATTGAATGCCTGAAATGAAAGAAGGCTTTACTAAAACAAAACAAGATGGTTAAGTGAAAGCTTCTATCATGGTCAGGTATATATTTACGTGTGTATATATATTTATAGGCACACGTATACATGTATATTCATATGTTTACATATATAACTCTGATTGCTGGATAAAATCATGCAGTTACAAGACCTACTTTTTTTTTTCTTTTTCTTTTTTTGTATGCCTATATTTGCATTATGCCTCAAAAGAGTATCACATACGCTCTTGGCTGGGGTTGTTGGTATATAAAATCTTCACATTCCTGTTCCAGCTCTCCTTGGGGATTGCTATAGATCAGGTTTATCCTGATCCAAAGAAATTAACAGCAGCAGCTTAATATTCTTTATCTCCCTGTATCCTGCAGGCAGCTGCGTTGGAACATATAAGATGGGAGATTTGTTGTGGCTTTTCCTTCTTTTGTACCCGCTGCAGTGAGGTCAGGGTATTCTAGGCAGTCACTGATGTGGTTTTACACTTGACACATCTGCTACATCCATAGCTTCCTACATCAGTGAAGAAAACAGACATGGGTGGATATTTATTTTGCTTGATATTTATTTTGCTTTTGTCTTTTGAGTTGTGTTTTAAATTAAAAAAAAAGAAGTATGTGCTCTTTCTAGCTCAACGCTATAGAAAATAAGCTGAGTTTTAGGAGAATTAAGAAACTATACATTGGAACCATTTTTCCAACAAGAGCCAAAGCCAACCTCACGGAAAGTGGCTGGAGCAAATGGAGCTTCGCCATGCCAGAATTTGGTCTCTCGGCCCTAATATTCATTACCAAACTATTCTCTTGAGGCTTATAGGTGGTCAGGTGGTCTTCATTTCACAAGCCCAAGGGCATAAGATATAATTACCAGAAAGAAATTGCAAGTAAATACATTATTATATTTCAATTCTTTCAACATAAGAGTGTATGCTAAATCATCAGATGGATCCTTTAACAGCCTTTCTGATGGCATGTTAACAAATTGGCCAGTGGCAGATAGCCTAAGCAAACAGCATAAAACATTCAGCAGCAGAGGTCTGTGATAAGATTGTTTCAGCATTCGAAGTAATGTTCATCATATTCTTCACATTGGACAAGATTTTCTTCGTTAGAAATTTATAGAAATTCCTAAGGTTCACATATACTAAAACACAGTTTATGGTGGAAGCTTGGGGAAATTTTGTTTTGGAATCATGGACATATAAAATGCCTTTCATGAAGAGATCTCAGAACATTTTAGAGACATTTATTAGGTCTTATGGTTTAAAAAAAGGCAAATGTAGTTAGACATAATTTGAATTTAGAATAAATTGCCACCCTGTGAATCTAAGAACTGTGCTGACAGTCACTTAGCAGGTCAGTAGGAGATTCATGATTAGAACTTGAGAATCTCTTGTGATGATCTCCTCCTGCAGCTGTAGAGCAACACTTGCAAGGCTGCTGCTGCATTTGCAAATGGTTTTTACTCAAAATGCAAAAGTGTTCCAAGATAGCAAAGTCAGAGGAGTGAGGCTCCCCTTCTCCCTTTCTTGTGGATAAATTCCCATGTCAAATCCATATGGTCCTACTGCTTTCATGTTGCATCGGAAGCATCTTGTCCTGATATTTTGACATAAACACATCATATCCTTGTTATTATTAGAAGCTGTAGATATTTTATTCCCAGGAAGAGCTCCAGGCAGTCTTGATTTTATGTTTCTATGTCAAACACCCTAAATGGGACAGAAATGCAACTATGTCAAAAAAGCTGAAACTTTTTAACAGAGAAACAAAAGGAAGCCATGGCTTGAGGGCCCAAGCAGGACATTCCTGTAGGCTACAGACCACTACTGCTGCTAAAGCATCAGTCCCTGCAACATTCAGCACTGAACACTACAAGTCCTACTAAGCAGTGTTATGATGAGATACTACTGCCCAGATGCAATCCTGGATGCAACATTTCATTGAAAGAAGCAATTTTGGTAAGAGAGGAGAAGAGATTTAGGTGAGCAAAGACCTACAGAGATAGGTGCATCAGGAGAGAGTCATAGGTTCATGCTGATCTGCCTTGGCAAAAAGATTCACGGCCAGGGACTCTTCATTGACTTAATTTTATCTGCTTTTCTCACTTGTCTTCATTTTTATATCAACAGCTGCAGTTTCTCCATAAGATGCTAATGCGCTAAAATGGCAAGGTAGGAGATAATAGTATAAACAAGGGGAGAATGAAGAGGATGATTAGCTTCCTTCAGGACTGATGGATCAATATCCACTCCAACTGTTATGACTAGAAGTGAGAATCTAGTGTTCTGCTGCCAAACTAATTGTAATTGCAGCTAGTACCTGCCAAAATCACTTAAGTTGCATAAGCTGTTTTTTCTATCCATACAGCAGCTACACATATTTAACTCAGGCAACTTGCATCTGTCTGATAGACTCAGGTTCCAGTTGGATTTAATTCAGAATAGTTCAAATCTGTGGAAGTCAATAAAAAGTTGTGTGAATAAAACACTCTCACTCTGATTTCTTTGAGCACTGACATATATGATCTCATGCATACATACACAAATTTGCTCACATAGGAAACCAGAAGGAGTCTGAAATGTAAGATACTGCCAATCCAGGTGAATGTCCTTCTGTATACTACTCCCAGGAGGATGTCACAGCCAGCTTCATAAAATTTCTGTTTTGCTGCAAGGAGCTACCTCTGAAGAGAATGAAGCAACATATAAAAAAACAAAATAAAATAAAAATTGCGGCTGAAGGGCATTTCCTCAAGCAGATAGCACTGACTGCAGATTGATAAATAGATCCCTCTTGGTCTTTGGGACACTAGCAAAAAGTCCAGGGTCAGCAAGTTAAAGCAGATTGTTTCCCTTAGACTCTCTCTGATCTGATCTGTTATTGAAGCAAACACAGCAGACCAGCTTATTTTCCTAAATGATTAACTTTGCTGCCTTTTCTGCTCAGCACATCAGATAAAGAAGTTTATTCAGTTAGCTTATTTATTTACATTCTTTTGCCAAAGATCTCACCAAACAAAGCCTATTTGATGATTTATTCTTTCCTAAAGAGGAAGCTTATTTACAGTAATCGCCTTATCATAAACTCCTGAAAAGAAGGATTTAGAACTGGAATTCATAATAACAGAAAAATCTGACTTTTCCAGAGAGGTCATTTTTTTTAATCCATTTTTCACTGAGCCCAGACGGAGCTGGATGTGGCATAGTCACTCTGAAGTATTGTTTGTTTTCACTGGCTGATGCTCTTGCCCCTCAGAAGAAGTTACTTTTACCTAACTGGAGCTCTTCCAAATTCTGACAGTGAAAGAAGGGATATAAGGGATTTGGAGCCTGGTTCCCACAGAAGGTGCTCAATAAGATAGAAGTTGCCCAAGCATTCCAGTAAGCAGAAGAGGAAGAAGCAGGTATTGCAATGGCAACAACTTCTGAGCAAGTCCTCTTTAGTATGGATACATCAGACTGAGAAGGAGCTTATGGGGGCCTGATAAGATATACTCCCTATACTCTACTCATCCTCGTAAGTGTAACAAGCTGGCAGTAGCAGTATTCAGTTTGTTCTGACTTTGGACTCGGGTCAGTGCAGTCTCTCTGATGAGGGGTTTAAGGTGGACATGAAGATGACTCAGAGCCAAATTTGTCTCCTGCCATCACTTCTCCCACCACATTCTACAACTACATAGTATTTGCAGATGTTCAGCCAAAGGTCTTGGGAAACAGAAGACAGACATGCTGAAGAAGGGACAAGAACAGGTCATGGTAAAGATCATCTTGATGGACATCGTATGCCTCTGTCTACTGCAGGGTGGAGGTCTGCTCTGCAAAAACTGGACTCTTGTGCAAAATGGAAAGGAATCTCAGAGAAAGTTCTGACACAGAAGAATTTAGCGATATGACAGGACAAAATCTTCCACTCCAAGGAAGGAGTGGCTGTTTAATTCCACAGTTATCCTCTTGGAGAACAATTTTCAGTGATGTTGAACTTACTTATTGCCATCAAAATATATACTATACGTCTTCACATCTGTTCAAGTGCTTCTCAGTAAAGACCTGTCTGAAAAAAGCTAAGAGGTTTCTAGAAATTAAGCTAAGATAGTCACAACAGTGCTGTGACTGAAGTTTCACTGTAAGAGACTTTACTAAGGCAAGCAGTGTTTACCAATGTTAAATATCTCTGGTCAGATTTTACTTTGTTTTTGGAGACAGAGACATCCCAAGTTTCCCCAAGGATGTCACAAATACCAGATCCAAATTCCCATTGTTTTCAAAGGGATTAAACACCTAGCCGCTTTTGCCATTTGAATCAGCATCTGCCTGGATTTTACTGAGCTTAAAAGTCTTTTTACTTCTCACTTCCTTCAAACTAGTGTAATAGTTGGCTACATGTGCAGCAAAGAGAACAACAGCAAAACAAGACTTGTAGCATTGGTGCAGGATTTCGCTGAGACATGGATTCACAGTGCACCTGGCTAACCATGGCAGGCCATACCTCACATCTCCTTTCAAGTACTCATAAATCACCCATGCCTCCCCCTGTGCTCTCCCTGCTTCCCCAGCTTTTAATTTCACTTTGAGCCTATCATTTGATTAATCTGGGAATAGAAACAATGAATGCTGAGAATAAAGAGAGCTCAGGCAGCTTCCTGCTGGATGCTTCCCTGAGCTCCCAGCTGGTTCAGGATCACTTCCCCAAACCTTTCACTCTTTGTCTGCTTCACCAGCATAGCAGGGGGGGCTACTGCCACCTGATATTTATAGCACAGAAATGAGAAGTGCCTGTGGCCCCTCGGGCTCCGTGCGCCTCGCTCACAGTGGCGCCTCTGCTGCCGCCTGCCCTGCCCTGGCTGCCACTACAGGCCGGGAGACAGGGACATGCCAGGATTTTCTGCAACAGCTCTCTGAAGTGGACAGTGGCTTTTTGCTTGGCAGCCTTGTCCAGAGGCAAAGCTGTATGGATGCCAGGCAACGGCGCAGAGGGAGCAGCGCGCCCACGTGCTGTGGGGAAGCAGATACCCCTGCATCAGGGTGGCGCTGCTTTGCTCACACGCTAGCTGTACCCATCGACACTGGAGTTTTTCACCATATATTTGGAAGAAAAATAAGTTTATCAGAGCCTAGGGAGAATGCAGCTCCTGTTTCTAACCCTTGTACAAGGTCTGCTAGACAAGCAGGCCACACCACCGGGGAAGCAGGGGTGACAGGCTGCTCTCCCCAACACAGGCACCTAGGAAGTCAGGCAGACCTCACCTGAGAGGCCCACACATGTTTAACATGGGGTATGTACGTGGCTTTAGGCAACACATGTTTTCTAGCTCTCATGCTCAACTGTTCCCTTTGGCCTTCTCTGTGTATATGCATCATACCAGCCCAACCTCATGGAAAGGGAGACCATCTTCCTCCTTTAGATCATCTTCTTCCTGATTTGATATAAATAATGCCATTTCTTTTCTGTTAACAAGTGTATCACAAATCTCAGTTATAACTGCATGTTCCCCATCAACTCGAACAGCAGGCAGGATCAGATACCTGTGCCACATTCAGAGACCACCCCCGCAGTGTTCCCCAGCAAGAACAACATCAGGACAGGCCGAACCTGGCAGGTCACAAGCACTGCAAGGGAACAGCAGGCCCCGAGGCTCAGCCCAGGCACTGGAGGAGCTGGATGTTGTTATCACTTGGCCAGGGAGAAGAGCACGACCACTCCTTTCCACACCTGATTTGCAGCAAGGAACATGCATGGTATATTACTACCAGATGGTATTTGCTATACAGCTCTATTTGCTCCCTGTATAGAACAAATGCACTCTGATTTGGGAAAAACATATGGAATAACTGGTGTTCTTTGTCTGCCTTCGCATTTATCCTCAGAAAGGCATGATGTAGCATATAAGGAGAATAACTGACTGGTTCTAGCAGCTTCGCAGCTGGGATTAAAAACTCAGGATGGGTTTTGTGCCCTCCAGGTCTAAGGGGCAGTCCATCTGGCAGGCAGCATGGTAGCTCACAGATATCTATGAAGTGCACAGATCCAGGCACAGCGCATGCATAACATGCTGTCAGAGTTCAATAAAATAAATTGAAAGGAGCAAAAGTAATTTTCAAAGCACAATTCACAGGAAGCACAGGATGATTTACAGAAGCTAGAGGCTCCAAGCTGACAGGAAAATAGCTCCTCACAAATTACTTATCTTTCAGGTTAGTCACTTGAGACAAATATAGAACGGTCAAGAATTGCTCCTGAGGTGTGATTTGTATGCAGAAGGGCTACTGCTCATGGCAACATCTCTCTTGCAAAATATGGACTATGAACATGTGTCTGTTTTCTAGAACAACAGAATTGCTTGTTTCTATATTTTGTATAGGTTTGGAGGTCTTCAAAGATAAACAAGCATTTTACCATTGAATGGGCTAAAAACTCTGAAGGACGAGTATTTCTTTTCTATCTAATTAGCAGATCAGCTATAGCTCAAATGAATTTTGCCCCTACTCCACATACAATATATGAAAAAGAACAGAGGGTAACAGCTTTTATTCCGACTGTTATTCCGTCACAGGTCTTAAAATATACCCGCACTTGGAAGTCACCATAAACAAAAGTTCCTATACCACAGGTAAAGAAGTAAGTTTGTCCCCATTGAAAAAAAAAAAAAAAAGAAAAAAGTGTGTGGCGGGGTGTAAAACTTGTCTGCCACCAGATGCAAATGCACAAATTCTGTCTTAGCAAATTGTGCCTTAGGAATAGAAAGGTGGCTTCCTCCAGCCTCTTTCTAATAATTATTGTCTCAGACAAACATCAGTAAATATCCATAGCAACAGATGCAGGAGTCCATGAAAGGCATTCTGAGTTTTTAAGAGGCATTTGACACTTATATAATTCAAATAGAGCATAGTCCTACTAACCTGCATATTCACCAACCAGCCATTCCTAACAGCAGTAAGAAACTTCATTTAAGTAGGGTTTAAAAGTTTAAAGTTTGTCTCATTTCTTCTGTTCTTACTTTCCTGACTTTTTTTGAGAACTAAAATGTAATTTTGCAATGAAATTTACATTTTAACAACATTAACAGCTTGATTTACAATAATTTGTCTACCACCTGTCAATATTAATTGTGCAGGATGGGGTAAATAGATTCAGCCTCTGTGACTGTAATAAGAAGCAGTAATAGTAATCAAATTCAAAGTTAAGACTAACACACCAGATGTGCTCTGCCTCTCTATGCAGTAAAGCCAGTGGTAGCTTTTCTGCCTTCTCAGTTCCTTCTGTTGTGTTTGTCTTTAGTGGCTGATCTAAGATCTGGAGATTTTGAATTGGCCAGAGAAGGGAAAGATTTCTGAGACACCTGGTCTAGCGTTCAAGTGCTATCTTGATACCTAGAGGCTCATCAAGAGTCTGGCTTTCCCAGGGGACATCCTTCCTCTGCCTGGAAATGTTGTGTGTGTGAAATATGAACATTTGGGACATATTCCAAGATCACCCAACATTAAGAGATCAACCCAAGTGTATCCCTTCAGCGCTTACCAACCTCTAATATAACAGCACTGACCACCACAGCACCATGCAACAGTATCTGCAGGAAAAACAAAGAAAGAAAGAAACATACAAAAATATTATCTATAGCAAAACCCATCTATGCAGTTTTGGGCAGCCCAATAGCAGGCCTTTTTGAAACAAATTGGATCAAGTCTACTCATATCACCATGATATCTGTGACAGAATCTTACCCTTGCTCTAACTTAGAGTCCAGATTTGCATTCAGATCCATTCAGGAACAGGCTGTGTAGTTCATATGTGCTGGGCTGCAGGACTGCATCTTCATTCCTGTGCTGTACTTGTCTCATTTTCAAAAGATTATCAAAATCCTCACTTCTGACAAAACATAAAATAATACATATTTGTTTCCAGGTTCTATGTTCCACTATACTCTTCACCCCAAAATGAGGATCAGCTTTAGAGCTAACCAGAATACAGGTTTCACTGCAAGTCATTCTAAGCTAAACCAGAGACTTTTCTCCACTTGCTTGAGCACTATATTAGAGAACAGTAGTCAGTCTTCTTCCTTTGCTTTACTCTGAAAGCTTAAACAGTTAAATGACTTCATCAAAAATGTCATGTAGTTCTCTTTTCCAAGCTAAGTGCTGTCACAGTAACCTGCCTTGTTAATTACGTCTTAACAGCTGTAGTATCTTCTTTAGACATTACTTACATATAGCAGATTATATGCTCAGATTCTTTCAAATTTATAGACAACACTGCAATTTCAAATGAAGGAAAACAAAAGGAGCAGCTGCAATCTTCACTTGATAACATTTATTAAATATTTTTTTAAATAAGCGAGAATTTTAAGAAGCCAATAAGCAATCAAATACAGCCACAAAAAGAAAAACCCATACTGATTGTAAATAAGAAGCACTATGAGAAATACACAATATTTAATGAAACTATATTGTACATTAACAACCTTTGGGAAACAAACAACTCAAACCAAATTCTTAATTTACTCACAATATAAAAAACTTTAACCTTTAAAGAAAAATATAGATTCAGTCCAATTGTAAGATCCAATCGCATGTCCACTGAACTCAATGGAAGTTTTCTCATTGATTTCAATGTTTAGTGGATCATGCCATTATTTTGCCTCAAGAGGCACTTCAATTATTATACAAGGCCCAACTTGAATACTATTACAAAAATGTCAAACATCAACTCAAAAGTATGTTTCAGCAACTTCCAGGAAACAATGCAGAAATAAATTATCTATCCATGCACGGAATAAGGCAAAAGCTAATTCATTCAGATTAGGAATAATAAATTTTACTAGTTTCTTTTTCACAACACAAACATTTTAGACTTCTTTTTAATTAATGGATATATTATATATCATATTATGCTTCACATTTTTCCTACCTCTACTGAGAAAGCTGGCACTGACATGTCAAAGAACTCTTCATTAATTACTGCTTTCTGTTCTGTAACAACCACAAGAAACTCATCTGGGTTTAGTAATAGTGTCTACCAAGAAAAAAGCTCACACTATCATAAGCTTATAGTTTATAGAGCTCAAGGTACATTAAAATGTAATCCATGAAGTTCACAAATTTTGTTTTAAAATATTCTTCCAAACTAAAAGCTGCAGAAAATTGGTTCTTAAATATTCTACAGAAAATTCTGAAGCATCTAACATTTTAAATTGCTTAGGCTTTCTTCTTAAAAATATTTAAATTAGGTTAGTAGCCCATCCTTTTGAAAAATAATCCAAAAAAAGATACACTAGATTACAAATCTTTTGTTTTAATCAGTGTAACCAAAGGTTTGTCATCTGGGCTGTAATCTTCATAAGCAATGGGGGTTGCATCATACATTGCAGGTCGGGACTTCTTGCCAAACCTGGAAACAAAAGAAAGCTTTGGTGACAAAGAAGTATGAACCAGTGAATAACCCACTCAACTACAGCATGCTGTAGAATCTGGAAAGAAACTTAGAGAACCTAAGTCAATTCTAAATTACATTGCAACATGTCATATGGACAGAAGCTTAAATACCTGAACTGGAATGTTCAAAACATATGGATATCAGATGAAAATACTTCCAGTAAAGAGACATAATCAAATCTACAGGAATTCTGCAACTGAATTCATCAATACCAGAACCTTTGAAGGTTGTGGAAGTCAAGAGTGAAATTGATAGTTTCAAGGAGACCAGTATTTTACTTTAGAGGTCACCTCAGGTCACGTATACCTATGAAAAACAAACAAATAACAGATAGGCATGCTATGTTTGCATTTGAAAATGAAACAGTTGTGTGGAGAATTGACTTGCAACCTGCAGACAAAGCACAGAAAAATAATTTTGAAGTTTTCTCAGTTGACATCCACTCAAGGAGCATGTGTAAGCTATCGTCATAGAATCACAGAATCATAGAATGCTTAAGGTTGGAAGGGACACGCAGGGTCACCTAGCGCATGTGGCACAGGACTGCATCCAAGCGGGTTTTGAAGATCTCCACAGAAGGAGACTCCACAGTCTCTCTAGGCAGTCTGTTCCAGTGCTCTGTCACCCTCACTGTTAAAAAATTTTTCCTTATGTTCCTGTGGAACTTTTCATGCTTCAGTTTGTGGCCATTTCCTCCAGTTCTGTCAGTGGCCACCGCTGAAGAGAGGCCAGCACCATCCTCCTCACTGCCTCCCTTGAGGTACTTATAGACACTGGTTAGATCCCTTCTCTTCTCCAGGCTGAACAGGTCCAGCTCCCTCAGCCTCTCCTCATAGGGCAGATGTTCCAGGCCCCTGATCATCCTCGTGGCCCTGCGCTGGACTCTCTCCAGCAGCTCCACATCCCTCTTGTACTGTGGAGCCCAGAACTGGACACAATACTCCAGATGCGGCCTCATCAGGACTGAGTAGAGGGGCAGGATCCCCTCCCTCGACCTGCTGGAGACGCTCTTCTTAATGCACCCCAGGATCCCCATTGGCCTTCTTGGCCATGAGGGCACACTGCTGCCTCATGGTCAACTTGTACTTGACCAATGCTGCCAATAGGGTCATGCTGCACCCTCTTTGCAACATCAAGGATACCAATGGCAGTTGGGATATTGCAATGCCTCGTAAAGACACTAATCCAGTGAAGTTCCCAGATGTGGCAGAGCCAGGTCAACAGTGCCCACCTTGCAGGCAATCGCCCCTGGGGAAAGCAGGTTCTGCTGCCGTGGCCCCAGGATTAGCACATGCAAAGCTGGGCAAGGTGCCTTTGCACTGCATAGACAATCTGTCACCCTTTGGATCACAAAATCACAGAATGGTTGAGGTTGGAAAAGACCTCTAGAGACCATCTAGTACAACTTCCCTGCTCAAGCAGGGACGCCCAGAGCATGTGGCACAGAGATGCAATCCAGGTGGGTTATGAAGATTTCCACATCACTCTTAACCCTCACCCTACTCCCGCTCAGTAGATATTCAGGGGAATACACGGCAAGGTCACTTGCAGTATGACTTTGTGTGCTTTCTACGTACCAAAATACTGCTTAAGACAAATGCTACAGATATCTAAAACAATTAAAACATAATTAAAACAGGAAAAATCAAACAGCAATACTTTGGAGTGGGCCTATACCCTTTGTTTCCTTTCTGAGATAAGCTGATGGAATTCCATAAACTGATGGAATGGGAGAGTTGAATCAAGAAAAATACATGGAAAAGCAGTGGGAGGAGTACAAGAGGGAATAAACAGGGAGGTGAAGGTGCCAGGGTGAAGCCCTGCTCACAGGGCTTGTTTAGACAGACCGTGAGGACAGACATCTGGATTGTATTGACAGAAATGTCCTTGCTATGAAGTATGGACAGCAACAGCTCACAAATACTTCAGGAGATGTCCTAAACAAGGGCCATGTTTTCCTTCCAATTGCATAACTCACAATAATTCTATCTCCTTTCAATAATATTTCACAAAAATGTTGAAAAAGTTTTGGGGAAATGTAAAGCAAATTAAGGGCATTTCTTTGCAATCTCTAAGACTTTCACTAATCTATGAAATTCTGGTAATTTTATGATTCCTAACCTGCCTTTTTAATCTGTTTACCCTCAGACCTACTCCCCCTCCTTACCCTCAAGGCCTACTCAACCTGTTTACCCTCAGGCCTCCTCCTTCTCTTTACCCTCAGGCCTGGTCGATGTATTTACCCTTAGGGATTACTTGACCTGTTTACCCTCAGGCCTATCCCCCCTCTTTACCATCAGGCCCACCACCCCTCTTTTCCATCAGGCCTACTGCCTCTCTTCACCCTCAGGCCTACTCTGCCCTCTTTACTCCCCCGTTACTACACAATTTTCTTTTTAAAACACTTACTAACACATTTTGATCACGAGCAAATGTTTCATTGTAATTCTAGTTGAAACAGTTTAAAGATCTACTGTGCACTTCTTATATGTGATTAATGGACTCTGTGGGAATCTTCATCCCTTTCAATGTAAATTCAAATAACTTGGACAACTTAAGTGGGATAAGTGGGATAATTTGTACCAACACTTAATTTGAATTGAAACTGAACTGGAGCATTCACACAATCAGTCCCAGTGATGTCCAACCAATATGCAGTTAGCTGCATAATGTGCATCTTCATATCAGTGCACATTAAAGTGTTTTCCTCCTTTCTTTTGAAAGCAAAAAGCATTTTAATGGTAATGTATATAAACATTTTTGTTGGTATTAAAAATTACCTTGACAAAGGAAAAGGAAACAACAAAAATGGGAGCTCTACTCTATTAGAGGAGGTGTCCAACACAGAAAAAAACAGTACTAGTAAAGAAGATATATGATACGAAGGTCTGCCATCACAAAATTAAATCATCAGTCAATAACGTAATGTCACTTGAAAGAAAACAAACAGGAGAGAGAGAAAGGAATAGAGAGAGAAATGAAGAGAGAAACAAGGAATTCCAAGAGGAATTGTACTGGATTAGTTTGTTGGTTTAGTCTAGCCCAGCAGAAATTAAAAAAAGGAAACTGATATATGCAATTACTAGTAATGGAATGGTGATTAATTATTCTCCACATCAGCTTAAGTTAACAACCATAAGAAACAAACAGTCTCTTTTAGTAAAGAAAAATTAGGTTGGATAATAGCAAAGCACTTTCTAAACACATTCAGATCCTCTGGATGTTTTTAAAGGCAATTGTCAGTGAGGAGTTAGCTATAATTAATGTTATATCAGCTCAATGGACTGCACTTGAGCTCTTGAACCCTTTCCATCCCTAGTTTCGTATTATTTTGACACCTGATGCCCTGGCTTGTTAGTGCTCTATTGAATTTAAACATTAAAAGATAATCATCTCTAGGAAAGAACAATCCCCATTTGAAGGTGACCAGGGGCACAGAAAAAGTGATTTGAAAAGAATCTCACTGAATAGGCTGGTAAATTAATCTCAAATTCAACAGTTGCCTTTGCTATCAATTAAACACTCATGTAAACTAATTAAAGAATATTTATGTCTCAAAAAATAAGATCTTTCAGCTTGAGAACTGCACCTTTCCCTCTTCACCAGTCACCCCAAATAAATTCAGAATAATTTCCACTGTCCCTGAGGAGTAGTGCTGAATTGCCACTCTTCAGCTGAGAAAACAATGGGGATCAAAAAGCACAAGGAGCAATGACGATGAACCTGTCCTTCCACAGAGAAGCAGCTGATCCTGTCAACAGCAGCTAGATGCAGTATGCATGGACTGAAATTACATATCATAACAGACAGCTATATTACCATTTCCCCAACAAACCTGGCATGTCGGATAGAAGCAATCGCATTACTGAATTCACTGTCAATGCTTCTACAGTTGTAAAACTCTTCATAGGCTGGTCTGGAAGAGCCTTGATACTCTATACGGCTGATGCGACATATGCCCACGATCAGGATGATCAGCATCAGCACGAAGGCCACACAAAGAGCCCCGATGATGATGTAAAGGGAGTGACGAGGCATATTCGTTAGACTCTCTGCCATATGCCCAGACTTCCACTGCAGATCTGCCAATAAGAAATAAAAGTCTATCATTAATTAGTACTTTATACCCACTCAGCTGAATAAAATTATTTTCTGGTGTTTCAATATTTCTGCATAGACTTTTGAAGCTCAGGATATGCAACTAGCTTTTTCAGGCCCTGCTACGACTACGTTACCATGCCTCGTGTGCGGGAAGTTTGTAGAACTGTTCTGATTCTTCACCAATCCGCTCCATATCTTTTTAAGGTGAGATGGGAGCACTTGCCTAGTTCAATCTCCTATACTACTCAATTCATAGTATGTCATCCAGTTACTCCTGCATTATGCTTCACTTTAGGATATGCTCTATAAAGATAGGTTTATGTAAATATTCCTGGCAATAAAGAATCTACCAATCTCTGTGCAATTTTTTCCTATAATTTGCATATCTTTCTACTAAAATGTGTATTTAATTTTTTAAACATACTTTCTTTTTAATTTGAAACAGTTTTTTTGCTATGCCTACTCACACTAGACTGCAAAGATCTTCATCCCTAGACACACCTTTCTCCCAGCAGTGCTCAGATGCTCCTATTCTTGCCTGAACATTGTTTCAAAGAGCCAAGGGAAAGAGATCACTCTCTCTGCAACAGCTTTTCTCAATTCTTGAACCATTTTGTAGGTCCCTCCTGCACCCGCACTATTTTCAACATCCCTTAAAAAAGGAACAAATAAATCGGTGTTCGGATATCATTCTTCCAAGGACACATGGGTAAAAAAGATTGCACATCCTAGCACCTACTCACAGGGAGTCTTCACTCTAGGGTTAAGCATCCTATTAAGTCACTTCTGTCACCCTTCTCACTTGGAGTTCATGCTGTGGGCCTTATACACTACTCTGAAACTTTGCCTGGACCTATTTATAGGATACAGATCCGCCAAACACTTGTTTCTAACTAACTTACACTGCAACTGGCTCCATTTGGCTCAGATCAGCTGAGGACAACAAATGATTCTGCTCACTACAGCAGTGACCTGTTCTCATGCATTATTTAGCAATAGTTTGGTAAAATTTATCAGATGCCCTTATTTCTTGACCACATTATAATGCTTCTTGTTCAACAGTCTTCAAACACTTGAACTAAAAGTGATAAACATAGAGTGCTATCGCTATCTGAACTGCTATTTAAAAAAAACAAAAGATATACATATATATATATATATAGTCAATCAAGGAGGGATTAGATTTACTTAATCTACCAGTACATTTCAACGTTCTCACTAATTTACAAGCACATATTCTCTGAAAAACCTACAAAAAAGCTAAAATCAATCTGTGTACTGGAAAGCAAATCTAATAAGATCCAGGTGATTACAGGCAACCGTAGCATCAAACCTTATGTTTTCTAGATTACTAAGGACCCCATTATTTTGAGCTTTATCAAAAGAATTTTCATCTATCTTCTGTGACATATTAATAAAGTATGGGCCACTTGAGAGGGAAAAAAATATGTCTTCAACACAGATCCAGAGGAAGACAATAAAGCTCTAGCAGTTTCCTCATACAATGAATGCATTACACTCTCCTCAAGAAACCCATTACATTTTGCACTAACACATTCCCACTTCACTCCTTCACAAGGATCATATTTACAGGTTTCACTCTTTGAATGGTGTGCCGTAAGACTTGGAGGGTTTCGGTTTTAGAGAACGTTTGGACATAAGAATCCTTCCATTTAAAAAGAAAACTCAATAAAAATTCTATCTCTTATTTTTCTTCTAAGGTCTATGATGCCCTGGAGAACACAGAAAAGCAGATGCACAACCCCATGGAGTAATTCAAGGACAAGAAGGTCACGTCAAAAGGTGCTACAATAGTGAACCCACTGGAGCCTTCTCTCAAGCAAAACTCCTCTGACTTCTCAAAGGGGACCTTAAAGCAAAGCTAACCTGGGAGAGAATTCTGGCATTTCTTGCAAATCCTCTTAAAATATATTGCTGATGTCTAAACTAATGGGAGTCTGTGTTCTCAGTTCTGGTTTTCTCTGACATGGCTCAGAGTATTTCCAATTACACTCCTATTTCCTCTACTGTTCATTTTTTGGCAATCTTTTAAGATTACAGTCTTATTTTTTTTCAAATGAGAAATGGACTTGATGAAACACTCCTGACTACAGAAATTTGACACTCTGAGAAAGGTCTTTGTAGCAGGTGAATGTTTCTTTTTCCAACAGGCTTCTGCCTTTCACCCTCTTAGAAGCTTCCTCTTAATGACAAGCAGTCTGCAACAGGGCTGTCACACATAGACTCTGGGGATGTTCAGGCTTTCTCAGAAGCCACCTCTCAGGGGATTTGATGATGAGAGGTAACTGATTTGAACACTGTGGGTAAAACCAAAAATTCAGTGGCATCTGTGGATAGAGTCTCCACCTATGGCAGAAATACAGATTATAGATAGAAAAAGAATCCTTTTTTTTTTTTTTTTAGAGGAAAGTTGGAACAACATGTAGGACACACAAGGGCACAACTTGAGAAAATTGTTGCTTCTTGTTCACAATAGTAAAAGGCTGTCCTGGAGAACCTGGAGCTTGTGCTTCCTCTTAGGCTGTAAATATGAGTTGAGTACAGGACCACTTCTTTGTGATTTCTTCTTCAGAGATCAATAAAGTTTTCATTAGCCTGAATCATTCCACAATTCAATGTTTCTGAAGGGCTGTTGTTGCCGTTTGCTCAATGTGCCCGAGAGGGAGCGAATGTAGCTGTGCTGGGTTCGTTTTTGGAGGGGATGCTATTGTTTTTCTGCAGCAGCACATTAGTCACACACAGTGGTTTGTCAGGTTTGTCAGACCAGACCAAATTCAGAGCTAAGGTAAGGAGATATATGGCATGGCAGTTCTGTTGCACACTTCATACCTTAAGTCGCTGGACGATAAGAATGTAAGGAATCTCCTCCACTTGTCTTCCCCAGATGAAAACACAAAGATTAACAGCTTATACTTCAAAGATTTAAAAGGATATACGACAGCTCAAATCTACAGAGCTCTCAGTTGTCATAGTAATGCTAATAAAATTAAGAACTAGATTTCATTGAGCATCACACAGTTTGCAGTGCAAACAAATCAGTATCTGTAATAACAGCTCCCAAGTAACAATATAGCTTGGCTTATCTTGCTAAATATATTAACAGGTAGTTAATACGCAAAGGTAGTGATATTAACAAATAGCCATCAGGCATTAGAGAACCTATACGAGATGTTTTATAAGGTTTTTTACACTGAATGGTCTGTTATCTTTTTGGTCAAATGGATTTCATTTTAAAAGGATAGTCCTCCTTATAATAAAGGTTGATTAAATCCTACTGTTACTAATTAAAATTGCTAACCCTGGAAAGGACTAAAGATGATACATTATTTAATAAATATCAAAGGCCATTGCTAAGAAAATTAAATCCACCTCTTGACTATACAGAGCTCTTGACAAGAAACTAAAGAGTACAGTTTGAAAGATAACTCTGAATCCTGTTATAGCCGTCACTTCCGGCTGATAAAGCAGATGGCTAGGGAAAAATGGGAACTACCAAGAATAGAGTTTCCCCACAGAAAGGGCTACATACTGATCGCCTTCACAGCTAATAATAAAAAATCTCAAAAGATAAAACATGATCGGTCTAGT
This sequence comes from Tinamus guttatus, assembly GCF_059628265.1. Classification (NCBI taxonomy): domain Eukaryota; kingdom Metazoa; phylum Chordata; class Aves; order Tinamiformes; family Tinamidae; genus Tinamus; species Tinamus guttatus. The sequence goes on from NW_028288845.1 coordinate 2,629,439, forward strand.
CAATTGTCTCTGTAATACAGGTCTGCTCCCATTTTGGACAGTCTGAAGCTCAGCTTAGCATGTCTTTTGCTGGCATTAAGAGGGATGGCCCAGACAGATGAAGCCACGGTGCTTAAATTTAAATTTTCAATATTTTAGAAATCATTACGCATGAATTGCTGAAGCAATATGATAGAGAGATGAACAGATGAACACTAAGAGATTCAATCAGCGAACTGAACAGAAACCACTGCATCCTTGTGTTACCTTCAGTGAGCTCACTTGTGCTGCACCTATTTATAAAGGAGCTGGATAGGGCCTTTCTATTTCTGTAGGCATGATCAGAATTGAATTTAGATCAGTTGGTCTATTCTTAGAGAAAAAGAGTGAGCAAAAGACCTTCCCATGGATATGGAGCTCTCGCAAAAAAATCTGAAGCTCAAAATGCTTTCAAATCCTTCCTGCAAAGTCATTTCTTCAGAAATTAATCCCTCTCTATTTGAATAATCCTTTATTTACCCTGTTAGAACCCAAGCTCTCTAGGAAAACTTCCATAGCTTTGGGTATAATCCAGGGCATTGATTACAGCGTTGCATTTCTGTACTTATATCTGACTATTGTGAAGTACCATGGTAGCCCATAAGCCATGCGCCACGTGACTTTAGAAACAAGGGAATGCACAACATTTGCTGATGTTAAGCTCTTTGAAGAAACTATTGGAAACCCTTAAATTTTAAGTTTAATTGTTTTTCAAAATAAGTGTCAAAAATATTGTTTTTGTATTTTCAATTCTGTAAAACTAATTCAAGACAGAATTTTGGAGATTATATTTTTTTATATTCCTACTAGTGTGTATATATATATATTGCATTTATTAGCGCATACATGCATTTTAATAGATAGCTTATATGGTAGAAAAAAAAATCATCATTTCAACCTCTTCGATGGACAGCAGTTGACATGCACAATACTGTAGCATCTCTTTTCCAAAAATTGAGATGGAAAGGTCTAATATTTGTGGCTAAGGATCAGTCCTGCAGAGTTATCGATGCCATTTAACATTCAGATAATTCCCTGCCTTCTGTTGCAGCAGTCACAAGATAAAAGAGCAAATCGGTCAGCAAAAGATGTGTAACAGTGACCCCAAAGTGCTGCTGTTTCTCCCCATCATCCTAATGCATGACGTGTTTGTCTCACCATTGCCCATGCATTCACGTGTCTCTTATTACGTATCTGTGGTGCAAAGAGCCAAGTTGTGAGTGACGCTAGAGCATGAGGGCTAGGAGAGGATCCCAGAACATGTCATCGATTCTGCAGGGCCCCTCTGCAGGGTTCACTAGGCAAGCCAAGCCTCCTGGCTCCTTTTGGTATCTGCCTGTTCTCTCATGTAACAGACGTAACTGTTACTAAACAAAGGTGCCCCGGAAAGTATGTTCGTGGGAGGGTTATTGTATTCCCAAAGAATTAAACTCATCTCTCTGTCAGCCCACTACTTATTAGATAAGGAAGGCAGAGCTGCAATGCCTTGCTGATTAACCTGGAAGTGCATCTTTCAGGCATCACTAACAGCCTTAATGGCAAAAACTTATTTGGGCACTTTAGAGTACAAATAATATATAGTATTTATATCATAACAACAGAATATATATAGCATACATAGAATATGCAGTGTCATGGTCCTGAGACTTAAGCAGCATGCAAGGCAGCAGTGTGTGCCCTTTACAGAGACAACAAAAAGGCAGCACTGTCAGCCCCTCTGGATTAGCTAGCAATGCTATTCTGCAGTCCTCACGTTTGGCAGAAGGCAAGATATGGCAACAGACTTTCATTCAATAGAATCCCAATGAAAGAGGATTTTTCACACTAGGCCAGAGGCAGCTTATTCCTCCATGCAGAAACACTAGTAGAACTACAGGTACTGAGAAGTCAATACAAGTCTGTCTCTTAATACTATGCTTACAGCACTTACCTGAGGCAAGTACAAAATAAATGTTGAGGCTTAAGTTCATTTCCAAAAAAAGAAAATTCTTAGTGCTCAACTGTGAAATAGCTTCTTCAAAAATCTGGTCCAACACACCTCAAAGGAGGTCACCAGAAACAGAAGTTTCTTACACAATACCTTTCAAAATATTATGGCATAAGCTAAAAATGCAGTTAGCAGAATTTCAGTAATTTACAGAAGATCCAGGATATCTGTGCACAGCAGGTGTTAGGAGACAACAATAAATTTCTTTGCTATAACTTCTGTATCACTTTTTGGAGTTTTTAATGACAACAATATACATATTAAATATATATATATATATTATATATATATAAATTTCTATAAACTTACGTATTTCGCAGTTTGCGCCAACCCACCCATGGGGACAGTGGCAGGTATAACCATTGGGCTGATCTATGCAAGTCCCAGCATGGTGACATGGGTTGCTGTCACAGTCATTTATATCAATTTCACACTCTTCACCTTTTATCAAGAAAAAATAAAATGAAATAAAAACTTCCATACAGTGGCTGAATTGTATCAGGTATGCTATCAATATCAATCATTGTCATTTGATTTTCTTCTCTGCATGACACCTAACAGCTCAAAAACATCTTCATTCTCAGGGTATCAAAGTTATTTCTTGAAATGTTTATAGAATAAGCACCACAGAGCCTTCAAGAAGGATCTTCATTCAACCATGTGAAAACAAAATCTGAAGTCTAAGCAACTTGACTAACCTCATTTAAATTGCCTCTCATTGGTTTAATCATAAACATGTTTGCCTTCCTAAGACAAATGGGATATAACAATTTACCATGTATATTCTGAAGGACTATACACTAATTACAATTATAATGTAGATAGTCTGCAATGCAGAGAAACAGCCATTGCACAACAGAGCAAAATCTTTTTTAAGAAAATGCACTTTAATTAGTACAAAACTGAAAGCATCATTTGATCTTCAAAATGGCTAAGGACAAATTCATCTATTGCTATCACACTGGATATTCCCTTATATGACTAACAGAGCATCAGGTTGTAAATTATCTTGACAGCAGATATTTGGATTATACCAATCATGTCAGTTTAAATACAAGGCAAAGGGATTAAACAGCCTGCTTCCCATTACTCTAGAAGTATAAATTGGTTTATAACAAGCACTTAAAGGCTTTTAGCAATTACATATTAAAGTAACAGAATGAGTTCTTTCCTCAGAGTAACTACCAGGTCAAGGCTAACATATATTCCAGTTTCAACAGTGTCCAATTAGTATACTGGCTTCCCTGTCAGCGTTCAAAATGTTATTTTTAAAATGCAATCTCATCTCAAGCAAAAACGCTACAAAGAATGTTAAATAGGCTTTAGCTTAGTGAATTCTCTTTAGTAACAGATACTTCGCTGCAAAATTTTGAAGTTCAAAACAGTTGTAACATCAATGATTTCTTGTTCCCACAGGATTGGTTACAATTCAGCAATGTTCAAATTAATTTGTTTCCTTGAACAAATGCAGTGCTATTTGGCACCTGGACACCATGAATAACAATTAAACATTCTGCCTAATTTACAGTTACTTGCCTGCATATCCAGGTGAACAAATGCAAGTAGCGTTTAGTCCTTCACTGTCACAAGTGCCTCCATTCTGACAGTTGATGTTAACACAGGGATCTTTGTACAATTCACAGTGCCTTCCTAAAAAGATAAAATTAACAACTGCTGTTAACATTAACCATGCTGACAGCCTGAAATGAGTGTTTGCAATATCTTAACTCCACCTGGATGACAACAACGACGTGCAGCATCAAAGTCTGACCATCTCTGGAGACACTCATCAAATGACAATTAAGACACTGAGGTCAGTGAAGTCAATCTTTCTTTATAAATCAGTCCTGTTTCAAGTCATATATACTATGGTGGTTGAACTTAACATACACACTGCTCCTCATGCCCTCACCCACCAAGGTTTTGGGACAAGGGAAATAGAAAGCTAGGGCAGCTTCTGCTCCCTAACAAGAATTGGTGGATGATCTAGGGAAAAAACAGAGGTATAAAAAAGCAGAAGTTGATCAGCTAACTTTTCGATAGGATTAAAACAGCAATTAACCTCATTAATAAGTTTATGTAATGAATTTTAATAATCACACAGAATCACAGAATGGTTGAGGTTGGAAAGGACCTCTAGAGATCATCTAATACAACCCCTTTGCTCAAGCAGGGACACCCAGAGCATGTGGCACAGGGATGCAATCCAGGTGGGTTATGAAGATTTCCACATCACTCTTAACCCTCACCCTACTCCCACTCAGTAGATATTCAGGGGAATACACGGCAAGGTCACTTGCAGTATGACTTTATGTGCCTTCTACGTACCAAAATACTGCTTAAGACAAATGTTATGAATGTCTAAAACAATTAAAACATGATTAAAACAGGAAAAAAAAATCAAACAGTAGTACTTTGGAGTGGGTCTACACGCTTTGTTTCCTTCCTGAGATAAACTGATGGAATTCCATAAACTGATGGAATGAGAGAGTTGAATTGAGAAAAATACACTGCCTCTAGTTGCCTGCAGAGTACCTTGAGCCGGGTCCTGCAGCTCTATTCCTCAGTGCAAGTCAGCACTGGAAGCCTGAAACAGCACAGAAGGTGCCCTAATGGGTGCAAAGGGCCTGCAGGAGCAGGTGCCCTGCTGGCATCTGAGGCAGAATGAGCTTCTTATAAGCCAGGTGCTGCACATGCAGAGCCTTCGCTTGCGGATACGAGGAGGTTGAGAATGTACCAAAGTCATCACACTATGGTTAAGGGCTCTTTAAACTGTCATGAAAAGCTGAGGGTCATTTCCTCACTAGGCTGCTAGAAGGATGGTACTGCTATTTATCTGTTGTCAGAGAGCAGTGCAATCACCAGTGTGAAATGCATATTTAGCCTCAAGCACTTGCTAACTGAGCATCGCTCCTCAACACAGATAAGGCTTGATAATCTTAATGAGAAAAATGCCTGGGTAACATTTCTTAAAACATAGTCATTCTATGTAAAAAAAAAAAAAAAAAAAAAAAGTATATATATTTAGACACACACACATAAAGCGTGTTATCAGAGTTATTTTCAAAATCTCCTCACAGCATGATTCAAACAAAATACAACACAGCATTTTACACTCCAAAGAGACATACCACAGAAAGGTGATATGGGTTACTCAAACTGAGAAAAAAATGAAATCTACTGCAAGATAAATGATTGTACAGCAAAATATGTAACATTTTTCTTTTATTTTATAAATTCTAAAAGCAGATTCCATTGTAACATAAAAATAGATTCTGTTAACATGGGAGAACAGTTCCAAAACTACTACGTTTTCCAGAGTCGATACTTCCATGTTTACGCCTTCATATTAAACTGCTTCAAAAACTGATCTTTTATTGCTGTGTTTTTAACTCCCTTCACAGGAGAAAATCTCCCCCAAAAGATTTGTCAAGTCCTCAATATAATACTTCCCATCTTTAACTGCAGAAAAATGTCATCTAATATTTTCTTTTAAAAATAAATCACATTCTAATATGTCTTTAAAACAACTCAAAAAGATGTGTCTAAGAAGAACAGAGAGAAGCCATTTGTCCTCTTAAAAGGCCATATATCTCTCACAGGAGCAGATAACTATACAAACCAACGAAATCTGAACTTCTCATTTGAATAAATATTTTGGAATCAAGATTGACTTTTGTTTCCTTTTATTTAAGATGATGGGTTATTACCACAATGGGGGTACTGCATATCTCTGTAACAGAACCTATGATAAAAAAAAAAAGAAATCCTAAAAATTCCAAAAGTAGGAGGCAAGATCACATTTTACCTTCATACTCAGCAAGGCACGTGCATTCATAGCTATTGACAAGGTCTCTACAGGTGGCTCCATTTTGGCAGGGAGTAGAAAGACATTCATTATATTCCTCTTCACAGTAAAGGCCATGGTAACCTAAAGAACATGAAGAGGAAACACAACATTCTATGAAACACTTCACAGTAACAGCCATCAATTAAACCTCTATAGATTGTGGGCAGATGTTCGCTAATTGAAATACACTGTGCAGACATCAATTTTAAGGACATCCGCTCCTTAGCTAAAATGACCAAAAAACAAACAAAAAAACACAAGGGAGCACAATGTCCTGAATGCTCTCAGTCATATCCAATGTGGTAAATGGCAGCGAGGCTGTAGGCACAGAGGCAGATGACCAAGGCCACTATTAGCAGTGTGAATTACTGCACTCTGTAAAATGGAATAATCTAATAGCGAAATACCCACCAATTTTCTTGGATACTCACACCACCACAAATTTGCATCAGAGCGATGCTAATTATACAACAGCACTTAGAAAGACAACGTATTTTAACATCCGTGCTGTAAAACGGTGCTCCCAAAGCACCACAGGAGCATTAAGCGGCTCGATTTTCAAATTCCCAAGCGGCAGGCAGGCATCCTAGGCTGGTTACACAGCCAGAGAAGGCAGAAACACAGAAAAGCTGAGACTTGCTAACAGCCACTTACTGAATCCTTTGTACCATGAGGTAAAGAAGCAAGAGTCAATCCATTTCAACTAGTGCTTTTCTCACAATTTAGTGCATCATATGGGTCATTGATTTTAACATTAGTTCCAAAGACTTTCTATATAGAGTGCATGAGGTCAAAGCAGTACCTACTCATATTAAGTAACAGCATAAATTAGTATAGGTTCACCAAGGAAATAAGTAGAAACAATGCTAAAATGTATTTTCTTGATAATATTGGCATTAATAGTAGTATTACTTGATATTAAATACAAAGAGTTATAAGTCTGATTATAAGCCTTAAGGACAATTTGACACAAAGCAGCTTATTTTATTCCTTATTTTAATTGCTGAAGCGTTGCTGAATCATTTTCCCATTGCTCCCTTAAAGCGCAGGAATTGCTAAGTCCTTCAGCACTTGAACTTAACAGTTTCTATTATGTAACAAAACTGTGTGCCTGTATTAAAATATGCTTTTATCTTTCCTACAGAAAAAATAAATACTTTTGTACTAAAACATCATGTCCCTCTTTCACACACTTTTGGGAAATTTGGGCAAATGATCAGGTGAACAAACTATTGCATTTTCTCCCACATCTACTCAACTGTTGGCTATGTTCTGCTAACAACTGCTAGCCACAGCATCTGATGTGGGGCATCCTCTGCGGCTGAGTAAATCAAAGGCCAGGAAGTTACTGGCAACTGCATCACCCAGGTAATTAACACAGGTAATTGCCTCGGATGTCTGAGCAAGTGGTTTGCGTTCAAACCATCTCATCCTTAGCCAGCCAGGAAAAGCTGAAGGTAGAAATGCTAGCACATGCTGCCAAGGACACTTTGTTTGAAGTGATTATTTTCCTCTCTTTTTCCTCTTGGGTTGTTATTTTACAATATTTGCCTGGCTCTGTAAATAACGTAGAGCAGGGATATTTTCTTTATCTGTTTTCAATAGAAGCTTGCTTATAGTCCTTCCAATCTGCTCAATATCCTTGAAATTTATTTCTGATGAAAGCTAATAGTACATACTAAAACTGGCAGTTTCAAATATGCCTTTACATTACATTTTCAATTACAGTTCATCTAGCTTAGGAAGAAACAAGATATCCTTATGCAGTGACATTTGTAGCCAATGTTCAAAAAAAAAACACAGAAATTTGAAAGTTTAGAAGAAAAACACTGGGATTTCCTTGTGTTCAACACAGGTGTAATTAGATACTTGGAGAACAAATATTTTGACCTGCTGTTACACAGTTTTCACCCCTCAAAGGGAACAGACTGATACAAGACTTGTTTTCCAAAATCGATATAGTATTAATATTAATCGACATAGTATTAATTGATACAGTATTTATACTACATCTTAACTATTCAGTCAAACATAGTGAGGGAAAAATATTTTTCTTCTTTCCACAAGAGGGCAGATCTCACCTACGCACACTATTTCACCCTCACTATCCTCACCCTGGTACAACAGATTGGTTGAATTGTCTGTGAATGGAGAAAAAGAAGTCTGGAGACATCATATAATTCTTAACAAGTATTTCTCTTTTGTATTTTTGTATTTCTGCTTTTTAATGATACTGATGAATCAGCCATCTTTTATCTGGCATTTGTATCTTCAAAAATACTACATAAATCACTTCTACTCTTTTATTAAAGAAATTAAATGGACTGAAAGCACTTTTTGTAGACTACTTTGGAATAATAGAGTCTAGTATAGTTACTCCCTCTTCTTCTAATAACATCATAAAGAGTCCAGTGCTTTTATAGTGATAAGCCATGCCAAGTGCAGCTCTTCACTTCTTTGCGGCTGTAGGCCTTTTCTAGGAACATATTCAAAAAGAAAGAAGCCATAGCTACATTGATAGCACTTCTGTCTTGAGCAGAAAAACACATTTGACGTTACAGTTTCAAAAAGGGCAAGTAAAATTACTGCCCTCTTTTCTCCAGGTCATTACAAAGTGAGTACTAGCACCTTTGTGCATGCAAGCTCAACTTGCTAATGATTGTCCCATTCTAGTGAGCTCTCTTCAGGGGCTGGGGAATGGACAGGGAACCTGAAAAAACCAAAAACCTAAAACATAGATGTCCCACAGTAGATGCAGTGACAGTCCCATCTGCTTCTCTATAAAGACAGAACAAGCTCTCTTGCTGCTCTTCTTCAAATTCCCAAATCTTTCTTTCTCAAACAGCAGGAAGGCTGCCTTGAAGAGGCTGGACATTTGCCTTATGCTCTCTAGCATTAGGTGAGCTCTCTGCTCGAGGGCTATGCTAGAAACTGTTCATTGAGGAAAGGTGAAATGGAAAACACAATCTGGGTCAAGAAGGCTGACAAAAAAGAAGTCATAGGCTTCAAGAGCAGCTGATGGGGTAAAATATACAAAAGGGCTTCCACGCCCCTTGAGAATATCAACACAGCCAGGTTGGCAAAAAAAGAGGGAGAAGATTCCTCTCCTTTTATAAATCAATAAAGAACAAAGTAGAAAGATCTTGAAGTGTTTCCGAGATGCCAGCTCCTCAGCAACGATTCCCAGAGCTTATCCTCACTTAACACTTCAACAAATCAAGAGAGCAGGATAAAAATTCCATATCTGTGGGAATGTCTAATGGCATACAATGCAAAAGAACTTTGTTTTTCAAAGCACTGCAACAATTCATACACAATCCATCCTTAAATTTATCAGGAAGTTATGTATCATACAGTTCAAAAGGAAAAGAAGCATGTTCTGTTAAAATCTGATATTATGCGGCAACTAAATAAGCAACAAAGAGAGAAAAGGTGCTCCAGACAGCAGGAAGGTAGGAAGGCATGTTTATCAGCCAGGGCTAGAATGTGTATAGGGTTTTCTTAAAGCAGAGGTGGGAACAGAATGGCTAAAACATACAGAACAAAGGAAAATTCACACTGCCATGGACAGATGTTGGACCTGCCTCTGCAGAAGCACTGAGATAAACCTGACCTCCAATGTCTGGAGCCAGGATAGAGGAAGCATACTCCTAGGAATCATATCTAAAGTTGCTACTGCTCTTCATAGCCTGAAAAGTGTTCCCCTTCTTTTATTTGTGCTATGCTATATATTTATACAGTAGGGTATAAGTATTTAGTCTGTACATTTTCAAACTCCATTCCTAAATGTCTTTAAGAAAATCAAATGCAAAAGTTCAATGTTGAAGTTATTAAATTTCTAGACAGTGCGTTTTTATGGGTTTTTTTGTTTGTTTTGTTTTCCTCCTCACTTTGGGACAGACAAAGTTAAAAAGACATTCAGGAACTGACTGACTGTTCTGTGAAAAGACACCATAGGGGTTCCTTTGGTTTCATGAATCAGACTCTAAACGAGCAAACCAACAAATGATCACAAGATATGTATTTTTAAATCAAGAATAATTCTTGAGCAGGTGATGAGCTTAAAAACCCAAATGTCCAAACACTGTATTTCTTTCTTAATCTATAGCGGACCAGGCAATAAGGACTCATAATTATTCAATGTGAACCTTTTTGAAAGGTTTTATCTTGGGATGATCTTTAGAACTGTGCAGCTCTACACTGCATGACCCTGAACAAGGCAGATGAAGATGGCCCAGCAAAATCAACACTGTATCAGCAATTCACAAAAATCGACAATTTCACATGTATCAAGGATGTGCTCACATGATTCCAACTGCAGACTTGGGACCTACAAGGACAATGAGCATTCATGTCAAACTAATACACAAGCTGCTTCTTATCTCATTAAAACTATTTATATCCTATTGCATTAAAAGGCAGGCAGCATCCAAGCACATGACAGGAAATATTTCACCCAAGAACAAAAACCCTTGCATTCAGCAAATCTTTTCTGCTCAAGGTTGTATGCAGCCTTAGATTTTTCCCCTCCCCAGTTCAGTCTGTTCTTAGGAAAGTTAAGGCTGTAAAAAGTATAAATAAATTAAATTTCTTGCTAAGGAGAAAAGTAAGGCTCTTCTGAAAATCGAGAACACAAACGCTAGGGCTGTCACCTGGAATTTATGCCAGCCGGTCACTTTTGGGGTAAGCACACACACAATTAAAGGTTTACTGGTAAAATTTCATATGCAATTAAAAAAATAACACATGATACCTACTGCTGTATGTACTATTGCATGTGCTTTTGAATTCCATATTTGAAAAAGACCTATACCCAACTTTGAAACGGCTTACACTTTTTTTTTTTTCCTCTGTTTTTGAAAAGGGAACATTCAAAAGCTGCCTTTCAAGTGAATGTCTATAAATTAGCTGTTCTATACAAGCTATTAGATCATGTTTATTAACCAAAACCACAATTGCAACAAAATCAGTCACAAATGACTGCTGGTGTGTGTTCTATAAATTTTGCAGATCTGCAAATATAAGAACTACCATTTATCATTCCTCAAATCTGCATACTGCTCAGAAAACATGGAAAGTGAACTGTCTGCCAGGCAAGGAGACTTTCACAGACCTTGGGCTAATTGGAACTGTTTAAAATTCCTCTCTTGTTTAATTTTTGAGGCAGAAGTAACACAGACAAAAATCCAGCTGACATTGTATGCCTGCTGGTAGAAATGGTGCATAAAAGAACCACAACGTTCAGGTCGCAAAATTCTGCAGTCCTTTCCCTCCATAATAAGAAATGTTATCCTCTCACATACCTCAGAAAAAAAACACAGCTTCCTAGGACCAAACACACACATATATATATATATATATATATATATATATATAAAAGTTAAATTGATGGGCTCTGAAGGGCTTAAAACAGCATGTTTCAGATACACTATAAAACCAATACAGAAGAGAGCTCTAAAATGTCAATTGATAAAATTACTATTAATATAAAAAAATGTATATGAATTCAGTGATAGGCTTGAAAAATGAGAGATCCCCATAAAAGAAGAGGGTAATCTGGGAGATGGCGCACTAAGCCTGAGAGCCTGGAAGCCAGGAACCCTCAGGCTCTCAAAAGGCAGAGATCATTTCTTTCCTACCAATGTCTGGTAATATCTTTATGCAGTCAGAATATTATTATTAACCCTTTGAAAGAAAAAAATACTGCAGAAGATTAAAGCTTTCCACATTTCCTTCAAATCAGAAATAACTAGTTTTTCCTACAGTGGAGGACTTCTGAAAGAAACCTCCTTCTGGACAGCTCCCAGTACTCCAGCTCAGAAATCAGATCCTCTTTCATGCTAGAAAATCAGAAGCAAATTTTTACACTAACTGTGTAGTCCAGAGTTGACTTATCATATCCTCTCACAGGTTATGCAAGGCTATAGTATCTCTTTTTGTGTTTCAGCTTCTACAATGCAAAGCATTTGTTTTCTCACAGTTCTTTTCAGAATTTGTCAGAGTATGCACAGCACTGGTAGGCTTAACACAGTTCTTCATTGGTCTCTATTTCTTTTTAGACAAATGTAGTTTCAGTCACATGTTAGAATCCGCTTGAAGTTCAAAAGACACAAACACTTTGATCGCTTTCCCTGTTGTCCAGTTAGGAAGCTCCTCATCTCAGCTGCTTCTCCAGACTCTGTACAGATTCTCCTTAACCATGCTCCACCTGCGTCTACTGTGAATGGCTAGAAAAGCAGCAGGTTGATGTTTGGAAGCTGAACAAATTAACAAAATACTAACTAGGTGGTCAAAGAATAGGTTAATGCTCTCACAGTTCTCACATTCCTAGTTGCTGAGGTTTTTTTCCCTGTCTCCCTGGATTTTTTTTTTTTTTGAACCTCAAATCTGTTTCTACTTTTTACCCTGCTGGAGCCCCACTGGGTTGGGAGTGGAAAAGAATATCTGAAATTAAGGGGTAAACACTGAACTATCAAATTCTCAGCTCTAAAAATGAATTTAAACAAACAGCACCTGGCAAGTTCAACTAGCTGCAATCAAAAGTTATTTTTGTCAGACATGGAACTAACTACTAGCAGACAAGATTCTAGTTTGTTCTGTTGATAAAACAGGATATGCAGGCTATATTTACATATGATCAGGTCTGTTGGTCTTCATCTTAGTACCTAAACCTATTCGTTAGGGGTTCCTCTACTATGCAGATCAAGAGTAAAGCAACAAAACACTTCAAAAAAGAAGACTGAAAATTCGTAACATAAGACTTTTCACATTCACGACCTCAAATGTATAAAACAAACCACATGTAAATACATAGTACTCTCTCTTATATAATGCCATTCTTCAGTCCAGATAAAAACTGCCTGGACTATTCATGGAATCATCTGAAATAAAAACATTTGGAGTCACCTGAATAACTTGACATATCTTGCCATGAAAATATACCTGCCCTCTAGTTTCAGAAAAGCTGCTAGCAGAAGAAATCAGGACACTCTCTGAAAACCTGTTCATATAACGGATTTTTTTTTTAATATGGTAATACTTCTGGATGGTTAAAAAGAAGCTGTTATATGAGATTTTGATAATCTTGTTTGTGTACATTCATGTCTGCTGGATAGCAAGTGAATTCTGAAAATGCTAACGTGGTATAATCTGCCATTTCACATTCATATTTCTTCTCCTTTTATAAAAAGCTATGTGATTTAGTTACAAATCTGTCAAGCCTACAATGCAAATTTCCATTAGGTTCTGGCCATTTGTGAATACCTGTCCAAAGAAAACTGATATGTCAAGCCCTTTCCTTGTTCTCTAAATAACAGTGAATATTTTCTTGACACTTTGAAAGTGCTACTACAGTAGATTTTATTAGAGATTCTCTCTTGAAGCAAAATTTGTCCATTTCAGTGGGGAAAATTCAGCAGCAAATGCCCAAAGGGTGGTGTTTTCTGTACCAGCTAAACTCAGATCTAATAGAATCAATGCAAAGTAAACTTGGCACACTGGAAAAATTACTACCGCTCATTGAAGTGAGTTCAAAAAATTACCTTCGTTTATAGGCTTTATAAAATCTGGTCAAAACATACTTCACTACTATATTACAATCTCGATGAAGGTAATTTTGGTATATATGCACAAATTTTGTAACTGCAATGAACAACACATAGCCTTGTCTCCAATGAAAAGATCTTGGTTTCAAAATCAGAGCATTACAAAAAGAGCACACTTCAACTTGTCTAAAGATAAAGGAGTGGAAGCAGTAAGCACTGACATTTAACTCTCTTCCTCAAAATGCTAGTAATATGTTAAAATTAAAACAAACAATTATTTTTACTTACTTTTTGTCCTAAGCATCACTATCCCTAATCTAAAAAGAAAAGTATTCTAGGAACAGATTGAGGGCTTCTTTCTGGACAAGAAAAGACACTTCTTTCCAAAAGAAAAAAAAAAAAGTTTCTAATGCACAAGCCAAAGGAAAACATCTGGATGTTGAATGTAGTATATTCAGATTAGAAATCTATAAGGAGATACTTGTCTATTTTAGAACAATTTTGCAATTGCTCTGCTTCCTGCAGATCAGGAGGAATGGAAAAAGAGATGGAGAATTGTGACTGGTTTCCTAGAAGACAAGGCAAGAAACAGAGAGCTGGCAGAACACTGACTGGAACTTCCAGGAACCACATGCCCATAACAGTGTGATGCATATGAAGAGCTATTACCTATCTTTTTTCACTCCTTAGTTTAACCTTTTTACTGTGAGGATACTTTTCCCCCTTGATTTTTGCAGTTTTCAAGTTTATAGCTTCATAGGAAAATACTGTTTTTTAAAAAAGAATGCAATAATTTTTTCAAATATAAACAAAGATGATTTCATTTTCACTTTGTAAATGTTTTCATTACCACAAAATATATGGCCACATTTTACACAATCTGAAAGAAAAAAAAAAAAACTTTTTCAATGTAACCCTACACACACCATGCATTATTAAGCTACATTATCAAAATTACCATCCAACTCCCCTAGCTAACTATCAAAGAGAAATTACAGAAACACAGACAGCAGAACTAAAACCATTTGGGGCAATTCTTTTTGTTTGTTCCTTTTGTTTTTCTTTACTTCAGAACAGTCATCTTGCATTTGCCACTCCTTGCCCTATTATCAGTTTCATATTTTCCATTCTCTTTGCCAAATTTTGTAATTTCAAGGACATTGATATCCTACCTTAAATGCATTTACTCTGCAGATTATGATTTTGTAATATAGCTGTAAATATAAACCAAGCCATATGGAACTTGGTGGGTATTTTCAGTGCTTACTCCACAATTTCTGATTTTCCCAATGGAATGTGTAGTGTTCTATTATTTTTTAAACAGATAGAACATCTGATCAATGTTTTTTTATAAACTGAAAAGAAAAAATGAAGTAATTTTAAACTATATATTGCAAGTTACGTACAAGATATTTGCAATTTAAAATTTACAAAACATGTAACTGTGGTACAAACCAGGGATGCAGAGACATTTGTAGCTGGTTCCAACACTGCGACAAATGCCGTGTGCGCAAGGATTCAGAGCACAGAAGTCAATCAGCTGAGCACACACAGGTCCCGTAAATCCAGGACTACAGCTGCAGGAGAAGGCCAGTCTATCTGCATAGCAAGTCCCATTGTTCTGGCAGGGAGATGAAGCACAAGGGTCTATTTTTTCTTCACAAGAGGTTCCTAAAAACCCTAAAAGAATTAAATGATTTTGGTAAGTAAACATTTTGGCACATATACAAACTTTATAATTAAAATAAAGCCATTGGCATATCTAAAATTATACACAAAGAAATAGGTATACTTGTGAGGAAGTGTTTTTTTGGTTTTTGTTTTTTTTTAATGCAGAAAAGAATGAATATTTGAACAAATTACTGTATTCTACCTATTTGTGTTCCATACATCATACAGCGATGTACGTACATACTGTACCCTAAAACAAAACAGAAAAGCGCAATTGAATTTAGCACCCTATCAAATAAAACAGCAAATTGTTCTTTGCATTGAAGTATAATCTTTTAATGAATATTTGGGTCATTCCTGTAGATACCACTTTTCAGGCTCAACAAAACAAATATGCCTGATCACCCTTCCCTGGAATATCCCGTGTGGCAAAACAGTGTCTAAGCGCTCCATGTACTCATCACTAGGAATGACAAATTAATTCCACAACAGCCTGTTGACAAACTGAACAAACCCACACTGTATTATAACATCCCAAACAGATTTAAAAGAATTTGCAAAGACTTTCAACTATAACCACAAGGGAACTGTCCAATGAGTTCCGTGAAGCCTCTTCTCTCTCTCTGAAACTAGACACGGTCACACAATGATTCACTTTTGCTGCTTCCCCTTTGCAATAATCTTCCCTACAAAGGGACACTTGCTGGCAGATGGCTAATGTTTCAAGTGACAAAGCACTTGAAGAACATACGCAGGTTCAAAATACACTAAAACATGTTGCCCTTGTACTATCTTTGACTGCACTGTGAAATGTGTTTAGTTCATTCTGGAAGTTCAAATCTTGTGTATGAGTTAAATACCTGAAAATACGAGATCTAAACAGTGGGTACACAGCTGAATTGGTACTTCTTACTCCATATCTAAATCAGGATCAATAAAATCGTTGCAAACATAGAACATAAATCATAGATTTAAAAAGTAAAATCAGAGGTACACTGACAGAAATCAGGAAAAAATGCCGGAGAAAAAAGAAATTCAAGTTTCCATTTATCTCCAACTAAACAAGCCCTGATTTTTTCTTCAGCTGTCTAACACAAAAAGTCCTGCATCAAGGTCATTACCGGTATAACGCAGTCAGGACTAAAATGTCAATTCTATCAGTGATTTAACATACACAAAAGTTTCCAGAGGAGTAACACAAAAGGCAAAGGAGAAAAGCAGTATTAAGAAAGAACTACACTGCTCACAGAAACAACAGTATTTTTGATTCCATAAAATAGATCAGGCTAGGATTCAGGAACAGTAAGAGCAGTAAGTTAGGGTGATATTCTCCAAATATTGCTACAAACCTTCAAGATGATGGTAGAAAGCAAATGAGGAAATGTTTTCAGGGATAGGAAGGTTTCTGATAAAAGACATTTCTTAGCATGATGAGACTTTAATTACTTGCCTACTGACAGGCCAAGAGTCATGCAAAAATCAAGGAACCTAAAGATTTTCTGAGGGTTCCATAACAGCTTCTTTTTATATAGTCTGGGGGACAACAAACTTGCCTTGCTATCATGCTAGGCCTAATTCCAGGAAATACACAAATGTGAAAAGTTAGGTTTGTGAAAGCTAGGTCTGGTTAGGAAAGTTAGGTCTGGTGATTGCAAAAATCTTCAGATTTCAGATACACACATTAGTCTAGTAGTTTGCCCTCTTACAAAACTGTTTCACGAGACAAGATGTCTGATGCAATTTTGTACGAAAAAAGAAAGTCAGCACAAGGAACAAGAAATAATTAGAATGCAGTTTTAAGACTTGGACTGAAATTCCCCCTAGCTACGTTTTAAGAGATGAAGGAGAACAGAGGCTAAACTGGTTAAACCACTGAGAAGACCTTTAAAAACCGGAGCAATTTGGGAAGAGGCCAGGTAAAAGCATTAGATTAGCAGAAAATACCAGTAACTCAAAAGCCATAAAAATTTTAATTAAAAACAAAGTGTTCTTCAGGTAAATTAAAATCTATTATGGCAATACAAAGAATTCTGCATTGTATAATCATCACTAACCTTGGGAAATCTTATCTATGCAACAGCTGCGTGTCCCACTTTCACATAATCAAGATAATAAAAAGCTTTATTGTACATAAACCTAAAGAAGTTAAAAATCACATTTTCAAGATATAATATAGGAAAAGGCTTTTAGATGAACAGTGAAGCCCAGATATGGTAAAAACCCATGAGAGTTAAACTATTCCTAATCCAGGCAGCATCATTTGCTCTCTGTCAATTAAAATTCATGGAGCAAATGTGCATTTTCTAACTGCTCTTGCAAATCAACACTAACGAATCATAACGTATCATCTTCTTTAGTTGTCAAGCTGTGTATTTTTGAAGCCAGAGAAACCACAGTAAGAACATTCATAAATTTGCTGTTTTCCACTTATAAGCAGCCATTTCAGGCCACTTCTGCTCAGTGTGGTGCCTAGCTATAGCTACCTGCAGCTAGTGAAATTAAACTAGCAACAGGAAAAGAAAAGCAGTTCTGAAAAGCAAATTCTAAGTCATCCAGAAGTTAAGCTACCTAATTATAGTACTGTTTGCTCTCTGTTTTATTCTACAGAATGGCTATAAAATACATTACAGCTGGTGAGTATTTTTCAAAAATACATTAATCAGAACAAACAGATTTCTATCACTTCTATCAGTGCAGCTGCAAAAAGTAACAAAAATCCCAAGAAGTTTCATGAGCTTGGCCAGGTAGAGGCTTGCCGATTTTATCAAAGACTAATTTTTGCTTTAACACTGGATATAGTTCCTCTGAACACATCATCAGGATATTAAAACCGTACACAACAAAACTTTAGAAATATCTTGTTACAGAGGGTTAATTCTTTGACACTAAGGACTAGTCTGCTGTTTGTTTGCTATATTACAGCTTTGCTCAAAACAATATTGCACTACTAACTTTTTTCAATGGTATCTGATAAACAAACTTGTCAAATCCTCTTCAAATATCTAAAGCACTCAGAATATGAACATATTATATACATATCAATTGTTTCATTTTATCAACTTGAGAAAATTTGCATGTGTAAAGAACAGATGCATGCAACCTGCCTTTCTTCATCACAATTTTTTTCCCAATAATTTCTGCTGTATCAGTACTAAGATTGAAAATTCTGAATAAACTTATTCAGTGTTGTACAAGCTCTTCATTATACATGTGAGAGTAAAATAAAATTTCCTCTTTAAACAAGTTGAATCGATATCTTGATACATCATTTTATTTCCTAACATATTCCTGACATATTAAAAGCTAGAATACATACAAAATGGAATTGTCAAGTCAAAAATACAGTAAATTAGTTTTATTAAAGGACTCAAGACAGTAAAATTGTCTAAAGAATAATCATGAAATGTTTATATTCAAGTTAACTTTCTTTTTCAATGCCTCAGAAGCTCGACTTCCATAACTTCTTACACACTTCTTCCATAAACCACAGATCTCATTTGTGAGATATAAATGTACCATGTTCAGGTCATTTCTCATTATTTCCAACTCACACTTTTTTTTTTTTTTTTTTTTGCTGTACTTTCTATCTTCTTTTACCCTTTTCTGTCCATGCACATTATCTCCAAATTCTCCACTCTTTCACTTTCTACACACCTATGAGCTCCTAGGCTGACTTTCCCCCACTGTGCTGAATTAGCACTTCAGGAAGAAAGGCCTCTTCTCAACAAGCAATTACTATTAAGCACAGCAGGAGAAGCAAGAGCTGAGCAAGAGACTCACTTAGATTGGAAACAGATAGTACTTTTTTCAGAAATGAAAAAATTGAGAACACTTTAAAAATAGAAAATCTGCAAGTTGCTGTACCTGCAATTTTCAATTAACTATTCTTTATTTACAAAAATAACCAAATCTCATCAAAACTCAAACGAAAACTCTCAAAGTATGCCTTTGTGTGAGAGGATAATGCCTGAAAAGAAAACAGAAGAACTGGGGCAAAGGCAGTCATTAACAAATTTATACAATGCATTTTATTATAGCATCTAGAAAATCAACCCTTTCTCTCCCTCTACAAAACAACTGATTTTCTGCGGCTGTTAGCATCAGAACAATATGGGAAAGCAACAGCTGATTTCTATTTAGCCCACAGCCAGCTCCAGGGCATTAGCCTTTGCAGAGGGGGTAAATGACACTTCTGCCCGACTGTCCCCCTCCTCCATAGAGAGGACTGGTGTTGGGAGTTCAGCTCAGCTTCCCACTCCTCGCCCGAAGCAGTGGTAGTCACGTTTAGGCCTTCTGCTGAGTCGCCACGGGCCTACCCGAGAAGAGCAACTACACATGCAGGACGGCATTTGTTCCTGCAAACCTGAGAACAGTTTCCCCCAGGTGATGCTCATGTGCAAGGGATTGAGTCAGAGATGAAGTGGAGAAGGCCATCCTTTGTAGCAGAATTAACTCCAGTTCCATCCTTCCTCTGTAATATGGCTGCTCTTAGAAACATGAATGATACTTTACACAGAAAGATTCAGACAAGGGATGTAAAAAAATATGTTTATCAGTTAATGAGGTCTATGGGTAGAGAGATATTTTGAAGTTGGAAGTAATTTTTTTTCTTTTCTCTGGAAAGGTTAAAAGACACACTGCACCTTAAAACTCAGAAACCGCAGGAAACCTCAAGACCCCCAGAAGAACAGAAGCACAGGTCTGTAAGACATAGTAAGAAGAGAAGTATTGTCAAAAAAAAATTCTTAAAATACCAAGAAAATGATATGAATGTGCCCAGAGGAGGGGGAAAAAAAAAAAAAAGAGCAAAATGCTAGAAAGAAAGTATCAAAACATGCATACTTGAAGTAGAACTTAAAACCAAACCGGTAACTGAATAAACCTCCTTCTGGATCAGTGGTAAAGGAGGCAGAAGAGAGCAACCTGGGAGAGAGAGAAGGGAAGATCCACGTGCCCTGTGCTGGATCTCGTCTGAAATGCTCCGCCGGTGGCTCACCAGAGCCTGTGAGCGCGCAGGGCGGCAGCAGCTCCCTCTGCCCCGGCCCCTTCAGGCGCAGCCGCCGGCCCCCCGGGCAGGCTCCCCAGCCAACGGCAGCCCTGGCCCCACAGCGAAGCCTGGCAGCAGGCCCAGCTGGACGCCAGCCCCAGCCCTGCAGCACATCCACCAGCAGGGACCACGGACATGGCCCCTCCGCGGGACCCCAACCCATCCCTGTAGCCCAGGACCAGGCAGCATCTCCACTGATCATGAGAGAGAAGCTGAGAGAGATGGTCAGCACACTGATTAACAGATCAGCAGGAGTAATTAGGCCACAGAGAAACAAACATGTCAGTATTAAAACAATCCAAAAAATCCCAGTAGTATTTTTCCAAGCATTAAACATTGAAAAGATATTTTGCAACAGACCGTCCTTAAATTAAGATACTTGAACAGATTTCCTAAGAAAAAGGCAAGAAAACACAACAAATTACCAAATCCAACATCTAATGAGTTTCTCCATGAATTTACCTACTAGTTATATGCCAAACAATTTTCAGAATTCTCTCAAACACCAGATCTACACTGCTGTCAAAATGTCAGTGTCTGCACTTCAACATGGCTGTTAAGTGGGTCACTCATTAAAGCAAAACACTCTAAAAATACAAGGCATCAGTTTAAAGAAATTACAAATAACCTTTCATTGTTAAGCAAGTGTATATTATCAGGACAACTATCAAAGACTTGTACCCTTAGATAACAAACAAGGTGCTCAAAGAAAAAAAAATCCACAGATAAACTGAGAACAAAAATATAATTCATAATCAAGGTTCTAATCTTAATTATAAATAACTAATAGAAGACCTCATAATCGAGAGCATCTACTCCTGAAAAATGTTTTAATGAGCAATTTAGGCATCTGTCATTCCAGCCACAAAAAAGCTAAATTTTCAGCATCAGTGTCCTCATTTCACACTGATATCACAATGTTTACCAATGACAATCACTGAAAGGTCTTCATGTAGAAAAAAAAAGAGGCCAAACAGAAAGGAGCCTTTTCTCACCTTTCTGGATAACACAAAAGACAGGACATACTTGAAGGGCCTTAGACTTTCTCCTCTTCTTCAAAGGCTGTAGCCTGATCTCTACTGTAGAGATGTCAGGGGATGGGGGGAGCATTTCTGTTCAACATACATGCTAAAACACTAAGCTCTAGCCATGCCTTATGTATTACTGCTGATGATACACAGATTTCGCACCTGGAATTTTATCTACTAACAACATGTCCAAGACACAATTCTAACATATATTTCCACATAATGGAAAGACTACACTTAGTAGAGCCCAGAAAACACCAATTCATATGAGATAGCGGAAAAGTCACTGCTCTTTACCTTCTGGACACTGACAACTGAATCCATTGATATTAGATGAGCAGGTACCTCCATTCTGGCATGGCTGCTGGATGCAATGATCAATCTCTGACTGGCATAGCTCTCCAGTGTAACCTAAAAAACAGCACACAACCATTCAGAAAAAAACAAGGAAAATAATAGTACATTTAGTGATAAAATGTTATGTCATTCAAGTAGTAGTATTATTAATTTGCTTGAGTAAAATTAACCAAAAGTAAGAAACAGATGACAGGACATTCATTTTTTAATAAAATGAAATCCTTAGGAAGAACTTATACTTCGCTAGAGAAACCTAAATAAACAGTGGAAAACTCACAATGAAATGTATTTCACCAGCAACAACATTCTTACAGCATTAGTACATCAAGGCTAGAGATGGGTTCTCACAAGCAACCACATAATCAATAATGCAGCCCCTTTGGAACAGTGTTCAAATGTATTCTCAGTGTCAAGTAAAAAACCTTTAAAAAGGAGACTTTAAATAAGACTTGTCTTGCTGAATTATTTGTGCATATGCTGAATGACTATTATTTGTTCCTACTTCTGGGCTTCAGAGAGGGTGTTTATTTTAAGTGGGAGCTGTGAAGAACTGCTCAGCACAGTTGCAAAATCTGCCAAATAAGCTTCTCAAAGTTCACAAGCTACAGATTGTGTGTACTGCACTATGTGACTGTTAGTTTGCTTTGTTCCGTATGTCTGAAGTCTACAAATAATGAATATCCTTACTAAACACAACTTAAATAACTAAATACTCCAAACTTAAATTCTAATACGGCACCTTCCCCATTCTGATTTTTATTTTTTTTCCCAGAAACTGCCTTAGATGCATGACAGATGTTACATCACACACACAGGCACTTCATTTTAAAAAGATATCCCAAATAAACTTGTAAATATCATCAGCACTGTCCATGACTAACACCATAAACTACAACTAGCTAATACTGTTAATATAGTGCTATACATATGTTAACTAATAAAATGACTCCGAATAGCGATAGAGGCCAAACCTAAACTAGGATTTTGCTCATGCAGGAAAAAGATTCTTATTTTCATCAAGTGATTCTTTTTAGCACAGGTAAAATTAAAATTTATAAGTTTGCTTGTCAAGTTAATACTTATACCTGCTCAAATCTACTGATGTCCCCATAAAGTAGATCTAAACAGATTGTCATAGATGGAGTTACTATTGTGCTACTCTAGAAAAGGATCTTTAAAACTTTCCTCTCCATGCACCGTAGTGCTTTCACATTATATGGAGAGTTACAATCCTATTTTCTGCAATGTGAATACTGGAAAAAGAAATTTTATTTTATCTGGATTAATACCAGTAACTCACCTACACTCATAAGAAAAATGACTCTGAAAACACAGATCTCTACTCTTGCAAAGCAGTGACATTCTTTAATTTTAATGATCTCAAATAACCATAAAATTTACAAACACTATAACAAAGAACTACAGAAAACTGTGTCAACTAAACCTTTTCATCTATAGGCTTCATATTTTTTCAAGTATTCACATTCAGGCAATTATTTTTTATGAAATATAATACAACACTGTACGTGTTTAACTCATTTTTTCCATCTTCAAGCTGTTACCAAGTTTGTGAAAGTTAAAAATTACACTGGAATTAAATGTGTATCCAAAGGAATGTTGGCACAGAAAGAGATGAATGATGGTGGTCATTGTGGCACTCTGAAGCTTGCTAAAAGTATCATCTAACTTCCTGCTTTTGTCATAATAGTTTGAGGTAAAATTCATCAGAGTTGATATTTTATGTCAGCTCGGTGAAAACAAATATGTTTCATCATATTATTATCTAGACAGGCATGTTTTCTCCAACTAAAACATTATATGGAAATGGAATAGCAAATATGAGTGCTCTAAATTATGTATTTCTCAGCAATCCCCTAGGAAAAAAAGTATTTTCTGGTCAGATACATTCTAACAATCATTATACCTATTGAGATTTTGTGCTGTTAAAAATCAGGACAGATTTAGAATAACACAATATCTTATGCTAACATCTATTGTATGCTTATTGTTCTGAAATTCCTAAATGAAGGCATCTACAATAATTACACTTTCAATACCCATTTTATTTCATAGTTTTTTTGTATGCAAAGAAGATCTTTTAGAAACTTATATTTAAATAAAAAAGCTAGTTTCCCTGTTTTTGATACAAAGTTTGCAATGTTTGAAAAAGATGAAAACAAAACCATGCATAGAAACAGCCTGCTGAAGCTATCAATGATTAAGTGACTAATTAGAGACATCAGCAAATAAAAATGGAAGAAAAATTATTTTAAAATATTTAAAAGCTAAGCTTACACATAATGCAAGATGCTCTGTAGCCTCAACACAAGTTCAAGCAGTTAACTGCACTTGGTTTACTGAGGATTACAGAGGAATTCAACCACTCACTCATAAGCAAACTCTTCACATATGGAAACTGAGTGCTTTCATTTAATCTACTATAAGCTTTGCGTTACACCTCTGGAAGTAGGACAGTTTCTGTACAAATAAATGCTCTGAATTTTGACATAACACTATTTGTTTTTTTTTCCAGTAGTATCTGACTGAAGAAATAATTATAAGATTAACAAGGCATAAACCACAATATTTGGGGAAAATCATTTTTAAATGAAAAAAAATCCAAAAAGATATATATAGACAAAGAGACATGCCAAGTAACTGGCATGTACTTATTCACTATTTCCTTTCCACCAGTCACCTCATGGTATCAACCCAATGTTTTTTTCTACATGAGTCGACATGTCACCAAGTAAAGCAATTGAAATGCCTGTCTCTAACAGTGACTACCTTTTCAGCTCATTGGAAGCTTTTAGAAAAATGGAAAGTCCAAATTTCAAAAAAATAAGCACTTGATGATGCAGGTATCAACAGTGTTCTCAGAGCACACAGTTTTCATATTTTCTGGCTGAAATTGGGCACTTAAGCCTCTTAAGTACTTTTGAAATACTAAGTGCATATCCATAGCTTACAGCATCAAAGCCAAAATGAATTTTGCCTTAAAATGCTTTTGACCAAAGAGTATCTGCAGATCACAGATGACAACAACTCTGTTACAGGTACCTGATACAATTTTGCACTGCATGACTTTCATTGCCCAAGATGAAGCCATGTGTTTCTGAACCTGTTCCTCTTTTATTGAATGTGGAAATTTCACAGGCTTTTGATACCATATTCCAGTCCATACCATATTCCACACTTTAAGCAAGTAATACTCTTGCTTACAATAAATACACAGCGCGATCGAAACAAACAAAAATACTTAGGCATTTAAATCGTTATGCCAACTGTATAACATTTGCTTTAGCAATGGATTATAATTTGCAGACTCACAAGAGACACCACAGATCTGACCTGAGCGTAATAATGGAAGGAACAGCCACCTTTGGAGACTCACACATAAGGAGGAGGGATTTCTGTTCCTTTGCAAAAGTGAGCCATACAACATCAGAATCTTTAAGCTTTCCTAGTGGAAACATTCCTAAGCTTTCTGGTAAGCAGAAGTAAGTGTTTCCCCTTAAAGCTTTCCTTGCCAAACTAAACACAAGCATTTTAATACAAAGCATATACTAGCATTATTTTGCAAGTCTAGCCAGTTAATTACCTAAGTCAGAGATATTTTAAAGTAAGACAGTAAAGCTATATTCCAGTAAGAATTTAAATTTCAGTAGTTGGGACCAATAACAGTAAAGATCCGTAAGAAGATATTTTTTAAAGATATGTTTGTTAAATACAACTACAAAGAGTTTTTCCTTGTATTGCTGAAGAATTAGAATTTGCAGTTATTTAGCCCAATTTGTCACTTTATTTTAAACTTAAATAGGTTTAGAATCTTTTTTTTTTTTTTGTATTTATTCTGATATAGTGAATTTGAAAATAGAAATTTAGGCAAATAATACTCGATGTAGAAGAACTAAAGATATTTCTCTGGAGGGAAAAAAAAAGATAAAAATTACAGTCAATAAAAAGAAAAACAACTTTTTATTTTCCACTTAGAAACTATATGTCAAAATCCCGAAGTATTCTGAATCAACTATATTCAGCATGATATTAGAGATACAAAGTATTCAAGTTGTTCAACTTTCAGGGTTCCTCCACTACAATCTTTCTCTCCTTAAATGAACCTTGAAGTTAACAGAATTTAAATCATCACTCAATTCTATTTACATATACCATTAAAGTAGCAGTTGATCTATTTGCATATTTATGAAATGCAACATAATATATATGTGCATATAGTGAGCTTATGATCTAATTTCCACAGTAGATTTATTATAAATTCAGGTGATTATATAAAAATCCAAATATAAATCGCTTCTTTACTGCACATTAAAGGTAGTCACCCTATGTAAAAAGAAATAGAGATGAAGTTCTAGAGGCATAACAATTATATTTGTAGCAAACTCACTGTTTTTTTTGGAAGAAATGAAGGGAGTTTGTCAGGACTGCAGTGAACTACAAATTCACAAAACAGTTAGAGGACAGTAAATGGAGGCCACATTAAGGTACCCCTTGCATCCCACAGCCTCTGCTTTAGCCATGTTTCAGGCTGGTGTTTCAGCTGTGTTTCAACATAGCAACAGTAACTACAGGGTTTCTCCTGTCTGTACAGCTGTGCATTAATGCCCCAGGTAAGATCATTTCCATCCTTAAAGGAATACAGGAAGACTCATGTCATGATACCTGTTTTGAAGGGGAATAAAGGAAATGTTGCTACATGTACCTTTTATATACATTTCATCCACATGAATTAATACTTGCCCCATATTAAACCAATGAGTCTTAAGAGATGAATAACAAAATCTGATTAAATTACTAATTTCCTAATTTGAAAGCATCTTCCATTTTTCTCTCATATCAACTGATCAGTAATCTCCTAATCAACAATCAGTAACTTAGGTTTTCTACAGAATTGAAAATGGGTGGTAAAATGCCTCTAGGAAGCAAAATAAATTACCTGCCAATGGTCATATTCTTAGCTTGCTTTTATTTTTAAATCATTTTAGAAAATATGAACTGACTTTCTATTATAAGTGAATCTGTCTCTGAAATGCAAGATGTTTCCCATAATAACCATCCTGTAAGAAGATTTTTCCATCAGTATGTAAATATTAACTTACCCTCCAGCATTCAATTATATTCATCATATTTAGTTTAACTTTTTTTTTCAATTAAGATGTCTCTATTTGATCAATTTTAAAAAACAAATCTTTATAAAGCAAGTTCAAAGAATACATATATTTGATCCTCAGGCAAATCTCCAAATTATTTGGGTAAGTCTCAGCACTTGTAACATACTTGCAAAGTTCAAGTTAGTTCTGAGGAATAATCCATCAGCTGCAGAGTTCAGAGATAATTTTTTCCATTTGACTAGTGCATTCGAATAAAAACATTTACTAGATATAACGAAGCCACAGTTATTGACAGATTAGTTCTAATACATATTTATAAATTTAAAAAAATCAGATTAAAGAAAAATTTGTTTCAGGCAGCAAAATAAATCCTTTTTCCTGATCTCTTACTGTTAAAGTTCTATTAGATATGAATAATTTACTCATTAAATTATGATTCAGACTGTGGCAGTGTACTTCCAATGGCATTGTTCACAAGGGAAGAATCTTTGATGCTTTTAAAAACTGGCCTCAGGTTCTTGCATTTTTCTGGGTTTGTTTGTTTGTTTTTCCCCCTTTCCTAATGTTTGAAGATGCACACTTGACTGCAAAAGATATGCACAGAATGTTCAAACAAAAATGCATTATTTAGAACGTAATATAAGACCTACCAGCTGGGCAGCTGCATGTGAAATTTTTTCCATCGTGTTTCTGTATTGCATCCATGCAGGTGCCATTGTTCTGGCAGGGCTGCCTTCGACAAGCATCAAGTTCTTCACATAGAGCACCCACATACTCATCCTCGCAGTCACAGAAAAAAGTTGCCTAAAAACAAACAGAACATGCACTTCACCATGAATTGGCAAAGACTGTGCTCTCATCAAGTACTCTACTACACAAAGATGTTTTTGTTGGTTTTCTATTTATAACAAAAGCAGTTGCCACAAATACATCAAGATAATTGTCTGCACAAAAGCTGCCCACTAAAATACTAAACCTGCTCAGGTCCTTCAGTTACATTTTTTAATGATGATGGGGAATTTCATCTAAGCAAGTTGGGATCACAGGCCTAGTATACAAATCACTCTTTTTTTTTTCCTCTTTTCTGCTCCAGAAATTAAATTAATTGAAGGGAATAATTGCTAAGATAAGGAACAAGCAGTTCTACCATAAGGAAATCCTACTCCCCAAATGTACCACTCTATGTGAAGGGCAGGGATGAGGTCCCGGAGCCTTACTTCATGAGGTTTAAATTAAACCTAAGACCTGCCTTCAATTCTGTTAAAAAGTGGTCTTCATCTCAATGTATTTGGCGTATTTTATAAACTCAGTATCTAATAAAAGATCAAGTAGCACTGTATCTGTTAAAGACACCTGACAAATACTTTTCATAGGCATAACATGGCATTCTTCATTTTTCTTGGTAAAAAAATCATTTAAAATTAGTTTTAAAAGAATCATTAGAACTCTAAAGTTGCTAAGGAAGTCTTGAAGGATGGAATAAGGCAAGCTCTATCTGCAGTATGCATTTAGATTAAACAGCTTATTTTATTTGCTCATTAAGCACTAGATGGCAACATCACTCACTCTCCCCATATGTTACAAAGCCAGACCAACACTGGCGAGAATGCGGCTGTTCCACAGAAACAGCATAACGCAAAGTACAGCATGCACACAGAACTAGAAGTAGGTGATGGGTTTAGTATTTTATTTGCTATTTTTACTTGTGTTTTCTTTATATGAATAAACAGCTCTGCATTAAACAACAACACATCGTCAGAATAAATAACAATCCTCATACAAATAACAATCCTCATACAAATAGGGACTGTACTCCATAAACCCAAGATTTTATTCTCTCTAAAGAAATACTATACTGGTTGAATCTAAACCAGGATTCATTAGATATATCTCCAAGATGCAAAGTTATAAGCGTGTTAGTTATCAGGACTGCTAAATTGTGTATTGTGTATCTATACACGTTCTGATATTTGTCAAAGCACGCTCACAAAACAGCTCTGAATCTCTCCCATGTTAGCAATGACAGATTTCCAAACAAGGCTGCAGTTCAACTGAAAGGCAAGACAGACAGGAAAAACACTGACTAAAATGTTATAATTGTATCAAAAAATACTATCCTCATATAACACAACAACTGGCTCCAAAGACAATTCATATACGCGTTACAAATAGGTGGCTATCAGGGTGAAATAGACAGCACTTTCGCCCAAGAATTGAACAACTAAAAAAATATATAGTAAGTATTTGCACATTTCCCCATGGTAGTGGGGGAAAATACATCAATTCATAGGTTACTTCAGTCTACAAAGACAACAGCTATCAGTGGTTGAAAGTAAGTTCGAAGTCCTCAACATCTCAAAACATTACAGCACTCTTGTGCACAGTATACATTCAGCAGCAGTGAACATACCCATTTACTACAGTATCTTTCACAGCTTTTTTAACTCTTTCTGTTACTCTGCTATTCATTTCAAGTGCCTGTGATCATACCTGGAGTGAAGTGTTAAGTTCAGCCCTAACTACAAAAATGAGGTTGCTGTCCGTAAGGTAATGAAGGCAATTACTGTCTCCACCACTTAGCTATTCTGGATGAGCAAATGAGACACTATATTAACCTCAAGCCTGCATTATTTCTTAAAATGTGCAGAGGGAAAAAGGAGAGGATAACCCTTGTATCTGCCTTCCTTGATCTGTGAATTCAGATGTCCAACTGAAAGTAAGACACACAGCCCAGCATTCATGGCAGGTAAGGGCACGAACTACATGGCTCTCCCCAAAGGCACTTCTAGAAATGAGAATGCAGAACTGTAGCGTGGTCCTTGAGTAGCAGGGACAGACCCAGTGTTCCAAGGGCATGCGGTGGAGCCAGCACCTCCACATATAAGTTTCTGTCTCTGAATTTGACGTATTGATAAAAATTTTTATAAAGATTTGTGTCAGCTCATTAGTTTGCTTCAAACTCCGAAACAAATTTTGCTAAAGCACAGCAATATTGAAATCTAAGGTTTAGAAATATACAGGAATGAGCAAGTCTCTGTTGTAAATTAAATAAAAAGGACTATGCTTGCTAAAAAGCATAAAAGTGAATATGCTTGCAAAGAAATATTGGGGTGCTGTAAATATTACTGAAAATAACATTTATTTATCTCTCTGTGCTCGCAACAAAGCTCTCCACTCCGCAAGACATTCAGGGTACTAATCTTCAGAGTACTAATGTACAGTGGAGTAAGAAAAACAAAATATTTATGTTGGCTAGTGCTTCTAACAGTGAGGGTGACAGAGCACTGCAAGAGGCTGCTCAGAGAGGTTGTGGAGTCTCCTTCTCTGGAGCTCTTCAAAACCCGCTTGGACGCAGTCCTGTGCCACGTGCTCTAGGTGACCCTGCGTGCGCAGGGGGTTGGACTAGATGATCTCTAGAGGTCCCTTCCAACCTTAACCATTCTGTGATTCTGTGACTCATAAGGTTTAATCACCTGTTCTTAAAACTAAAAGTAGATATTATAATGTTTAGTATTAATATATTCAAACAATGTAACAATTCGTCATTGGCTCAACAATATTAATTAAATATGCAATTACAAAAATGTCTGGATAATATAAATACCTTTGTAAGAGTGTAATATATGGGAATATTTTACCATAAAATACAGTTAACAAAATGGGTTTTGAAAGCAGTCAAGGAAAAGCATTGTAGCATGTTAAACTGAAACGTCAAATGACAGATAATAGTTCTGAGGCACAGACAAGTTATTCTACAAAGAAGATTAGGTGTCATCTTTTTTATTAGGCATGTCATCTTTGCTTTTCCCAAATGATAATACTATTTTTTTCTTGACTAAGTGACATATGCTAGCATATTTAAGGAAAACTAAATGCAGAAGAAACGACACACTGCCATAATGCTACTATTAAAGTCATTATCTTAAAATTCCAAAACAATAATCTATAAATAGACAGTTCATCTGTGTATTTTACTTGATTATAGAGTGTGAATCCCTACATACAGAGAAGGTATGTATAATTTTAAATGGTAATAAAACAATCTGAGTATAATAATTTAATAAGCCAACTCCAATCTCTGCAAGCATCTTATTACAAATATAGTTAGAATGTACTAAATTTATATTCCTATTTTACATAAGCAGAAGTGATAAAGTGCTCATCAGACTCTAAATTTCAGATTAAAGAGAGACCATAAAAGTTCACCATTTTTTCCTATATATCTTTAGGATATATAGGAAAATATATATACTATATCTGTCCTTAAGACAACCAGAACAAATGAACACCCACTCTTCTCTTGTTGAGAACAGTGAGAATCAGCATTCATTGAAATCAACATAGTAAGTTACTATAATGTTTGAACAAAAGTTGACATTGAGATGAGCACATATTTTCTATTTAAGACTACTTTGTATTTAGAAATTAGATCCATGTGCAGGAGAACACATCTTTAATCATGCATGGTACTTACTAAAATTAGCCGTGTGAGAGTGTGTGTGTATATATACATATATCAAGTGGTCCTTCCCCACAAGCTTCTAGCCCATACAGAAGAAGTGTGAGTTACTGTTACTCAAACATTTGTATGTCAATGCAGAAGTAGAGGCTAGTTATTTTTCTGTTAACCCCAAGGGTTCTATTTCCAAGCATAAACTTTGTATTTGGTATATTCTGCTCTTTCACATTTAAATTGGTGAGCTCAAGTCATGTGATGATGTGCATCACATGGACTGGGCAGAATCATCACATCCAGTTGATATTCAAAACTTCAGTGAAAATCCTATTCAGAATCAGAAGTTCACACACACACACACAATATATATAGTTATTTATAAATAAATATAAATTAATAAATAAATACAAAATATAAATACATGCACATATATACGTGTGTGTGTGTGTGTATGTACGTATGCATATATTTGGGCTTACTACCAAAGTTTCTCCTTTTCATTCATGGCTGACTTTTTTGAGGATCTGCTGTAAAGCTGTGTATATAAAGGTGAAACAGATATTCATGCTTTGGGGATGCCATGACCAGTGTTATATTTCTGACACATTCACACTGCTAATGCCAAACACAGCAGCAGAGAGGTATGAAGTTCATATAGAGAAAAGAATGGGAGAAGTTATCACTTTGACTCAGCATCGTCTCACTTCACAGAACTTGGATTAAAGTGGTGAATTTATGTTGTTTTCAGTGACAACAGTAACTTAAAAAAAGAAACTGTCATTAAAAACTTTGAATTTTTATGTCTACATTCTACAAAAATCATCTAGCTGAGTAGAGGCCATCTTACCTTTAACCAGTAAGGAATGAGTAAAACCTGAGTTACTGAGCAATCTACATGTTAGGACAGAGTTTGCTGGTTTATAGTTTTATGCGTTCCTCCAAGAACAGTATGCCACTACAATTATACTGTTGCAGATTGTTAATTAGAGTTAACTTTTCAATTAAGCAGATGTGTTTCTATATTCTTTATCATTAAACTACATTTGAAAGGAAACTATGAACTACATAAAAACACAAAGACGATCATTAATCTTCTTGGCACTGGAAGCAATGCTGATAGCCAGTGTAACTCTTGGCTTATTCATGGCATTGGGCCTTTATGCATTCTCCTACAGACTTCCTTTGCAATCTGGAAGACTAGATAGCACAAACACCATGAATTATAGATATAAACAAACAGCAAATCACAAAAGGCATGTTGTAAAACTGAAAAAATTAAAGTTGCAAGCCTGCAAAAAAGAAATACGTAAGACGTGTCTTGTGGGACACTTCATGTTCATCACATAATTTGGATGGTTGTTTGCTCTGCCATGAGGGAAATCATTATGGCATTTTAGTGACTGTCTCACCTAAGATGAGTTAACTGTCAAAAACACCCTGCTTAATGAAAAAGGTATCATCTATTTTAAACTATGTTGTTCACGCTCTGTCTGAATCCATTTCCTGGGTTAAAAACTATTATAGAATCACAGAATCATAGAATAATTACTGTTGGAAAAGACCTTCAAGATCACCAAGAGCAACCATATAAACCCATCACCACCATGCTTGCTAATCCATATCCCTAAGTGCCTCATCCACAGTCAGGGACAGTGACTCCACCACTTGCCTGGGCAGTCTGTTCCAATGCTTCACCACTCTTTCCATGTACAAATTCTTCCTTAGTATCCCAAAACAACTCTAGAGCAACTTAAGGCAATTTCCTCTTGTCCTACAGTTATTTTAAAAAAGACATCGACCCCCACCTCACTACAACCTCCTTTCAGGTAGTTGTAAAGAGCCTCCCCCGAGCCTCCTCTTCTCCAGACTAAATAACCCCGGCTCTCTCAGCCACTCCTCAGAAGGCCGTGCTCAGGCCCCCTCCCCAGTTTTGTAGCTCTTCTTTGGACACACTCCAGTAACTCAATGTCTTTCTTGTAGTGCGGGGCTGAAAACTGAGCACAGTATTCAAGACACTCCATATGGGTCTCAATGATTTATCATACTCTGAATCCTAACCCTAACCAGTTGTGTAAGTTGAACCCAAAGCCGGCAGTCCCATTGAAGGGCCAGAGTCAAAAGTATTCCTGGGAGCAGACTTGCTGCAGTGCTGCATGTCCTTCGCCATGCCCATCCAGCCCCCCTCCGACTCCCACACTCTATATAACAAAGACGTGTAAAAAGTATGCACATTTTTTAATTTGAAAGGGAGAGATATGAAGGATACTGCTCTTTCTAGCTTTCTCTGATTGCAATGCAATAGAGGATGCCTTTTAAACAAAGGCCGTTACACAGTTTCTGCATGTTCCATAGCTTCAGCTACTGGGGGGTCAGGTAACTATGATGCAGCACAGGACACGTCAGAAACAGCACCTCAATCAATTCTCATTACAATCAGCTTCAAAGAAAGAACTGGGTGGAGAAATAACATGAAAAATTCATGACTTCTGTCCCTGCTCTGAAAAAAAAACAGGCTGAGTCTGCGGGAGTGGAGGGATCTTTTTCACTAAGAGTTCTAGTTTTATCTTAGGAAACTTCCAACATCAAGATCAGAAGTGGTGATGCGAAGGTCCCGATTTATATATTCCAGAGTGCTATAATCGCTTTCTTTTCCTGCCGTGAAGGCAATTTGTCTTCCCTTTTAAAAATAATTCATTTGAAAGTAAAATCTTATGTCTCCAAAACTTATAAATTATGTTTCTCTATTAAAGGTAATATAAGTATCTTCTTTAAAAATACAGGATGAAGACATTAAAGCCTTCACATGGATACAAACATTAACATCTTTTTTCCTTGTCTTATATCACACGGAGTAAGAGAAAGAAATTGGAAACATAAAAATAGACAAGCAATGTGGAAAACAGAAAATTAAGTAAGACCTTTAACTTTAATTCTTAACCTTTAACTCTTAACTAGACAAAAAACGGAAAAGCAGAAGACATTCTGACATGTCATTGCCATTGCATACAGTAATTTTAACGTATAATTTACCTAAACCAAACACAAAACATTGAATTTCTAAAAGAAAAATGTCAAATCCAGCACCAGCTGGATTATGAAGTAGCACATTCACATCTGAATGAACTACGGTTGGGTATCAGCCAAGTGGCATGGCAGGGTAGCATTTACTTCTAAAGCATCTTGCAGTAATTGTGTTCACATGTTACCTCAGGCTTTTTAAAATTTCACTTCTGAGAAATGAAGATGCTCAATTATTCCAGATGTTAGCACTGTCATGCATGTATAGCTATTGCAAGAGCTTAATTATTGTTGTTACACATTCCAAATTGTCATTTTTCTAACAAACATACTTATTGTGAATTTAAAATCAGAAAATGGTAGCCGAAGCACTACCACTGAATTCCCTAAATATGATGAATTCTCTGTGCTCATATCAGGCTCACAAATGTTAATATTGATTCAACAGTTACTATGGCTTTTATCTCCCAAATGATATTAATAAAATCCAAGATTAACTGCACATATTTGTACTGCAAATTACTTTTAATCCATGAAATAAAATCAACATATATAAAAGGTAATAGAGAATAAATGATCTCAGTAAGGGAAGGTCAGTCGGATTTTGTAAACGCATTGTACATGCTGAAAATTCATGACATTCTCCTCTTATTTTTTCATGTTACTATACAACACGCAAAAAAATATCACTGTGGCCAGGAGAGTCCTACTCAGGCAAAGGCAGGACAATTTCCAAACATCAAACTACTCCACTCTGTTTCTTCACATAGTTCTGATCAGACAGTTCCATGATACTATTCAGTAACTGTGAGGAAGCAATTACTAAGACATATAAAGAAAGAATTAGAGTGCTTGATTTTTATAAAAGACAAGGAAAAAAACCTTGTTATTTAGCAACATCTGTGGACTTTTGAAGCCTATAATACAGCAGCAGGGAATGCACATATTCAAAGCATCAAGTACATTTTACCCTCCATTTCTGCGACCATGTAATTTCCACTCCAAACAAAGATCTTGACAGGTTCACCTTACCTCATCTGGTCGTGTGATACATTTTCCTTTCCCTGAACACTCCAAGATGTCTTCTTGGCTGCCCACAGGCAAGCAGGTACTGACTTTCACTATTACAGTCAAGCGTAGAGCCACAATGCATTTAGTAATCGAATCATTCAAAAAACCTGGAAAAAAACCAAAAGATTTTCAAAGTTTGATAATATATAAGCTAATATGCTAATACACATTAATGCTCTATAGCTCGACAAAAAAAAGGGAATTCAAAGAAACTGCCAACTGAGAAAAATTTATCTCATAGAGATCTTTTAAAATGGAATACCTTTAAATTAAAATTGAAATAGAGTTTGGAAACATGTTAAAATACTCATTTTGATCAATAGAAAGAAGACAGGCGAGTAAAAGAGATCATTAGGGCTCTAATCTGCACTACTTCAGAAAAAAAAAAAAAAGAGAGAGACTTAAAATATATAGAATTGCTTGCGATAATGTTTAATTATCAAGTACAAAATATTTTTTAAAATTACCCTCTCATTTGGTCAATTTCTAGGAAAAATATATTTTACTCCCCTATTAACATTTTGATCAACCCAAATTCAGCTTCACCATCCAAAATCTACGTGGAGCCCTAAATAATATTGGTAATATTGGTATGTAATGTTACAGACATAGAAACACAGCAGCATTACACTTTTCTTCAGAAATGAATAGTGAGAGATTAAGGAAAGATAATCATTTTAATAACTGGTTTTAATGCAAATATCCTTAATATTAAAGAGAATGACAATAAAGAGAGACAGGAAATATATGACTCAGAATGATTTTCCTGATATTTTAAACTTGAAGTTCTAGAATCCATTAACTGATGAATCTCAAAGGATTTCCCAAAAAGTAATCCATCTTCCTGCACTGTAGCCTGGATACAGCACTATATTCACTCAAGGGAATAAAAAATCATTACAACACAAAATTTGTAATGAACAGTAATAAAACAAAGTTTCAAGAAACTGACTGAATTTCAAGTGAATTCAAGTGAATTCTCTTTCCATTTGCTGCTATTTGCACCATTTGCATTTTATTTTGGGAATTTTATTTGCATTATATATTTGGAATAGTCAAGTTCACTAATGCTGAAAATTCTATAGAAAATCACATAAAGACTGCCATTCTTTGTTTTTAACTTTTAAATCTCATTTTCAAATGCTGCATCCTTTGAACAATTAGTCTGTATTAGAAACCCTGATCCCCTAAACGATAACTTCAAAGTAGGAAAATGTCATGCCCAATACAAACATCATCAGCTTGATTATAACCTCTAAGAGGTAGCTAAATGTTCTGAAGGATCAGGTAACATGTATTAGGTATAGTTCCTGATATCTAGTGATATTAGTTTTGGCTAATGAAGATTATTGTAAGCCAATGACCTCTTCTAAGAAAAACAATTTGTTCTGGCCATAATATATACCACATTTTCACCTATCTGTTCAAAGATTCAGCAAGAATTTTCTTCTTTAACAACAGAAGGAGATGGTCAGAGGTCATCATGCAATTATACGTGAATGCTCAGAAGAATGTGGTATTTAGAAAATGTCTTTGGGTTCACATTTGCTTGTCTGAAGCAGACTGTCACATATTCTCCAGGACAGTTCCCAAGAGGAATATTAAATCAACCTTCTTTGTACTTTTGAGTCTTGTTACTATTTTGGTATCAAAAGTCCTTAGGCAAACCACTGAAAAAAATCATCCTTCTCACTGGAATGCCACATATTTTCCTGAAATTTCTAATTATCTCACCTAATTTTCAAAGGCTAGAAAGAGAAAAATACAGCTCTTTATTTTCCCTCTACAGTGGTACATACAACTTTGAGATCTTTAAGCTTTAAGGCCCTG
This sequence comes from Tinamus guttatus, assembly GCF_059628265.1. Taxonomy (NCBI): domain Eukaryota; kingdom Metazoa; phylum Chordata; class Aves; order Tinamiformes; family Tinamidae; genus Tinamus; species Tinamus guttatus. The sequence continues at coordinate 2,666,445 of NW_028288845.1, forward strand.
TCTGATCTTCAAGTTCTAACTCGCTGCTTAGGTCATGGCATTTCAAGTGATTCTTTGGCCAATTCCTGTAACAGTGACTGAACTAGAGTGAGTTTAAACTTCTATTTTTAACTTCTACATGGAAAAATAATTTCAGAAGCATGTTTGTATCTCCCTTCATCTCACGTCTGGAGAAAAATATTAGAGCTCTTAGAAGCTGGTGAACAAGCTGGTGTCATTTGTCACCAAGAACAAGCTAGTGTCATTTGTCCATGCCATTCAATGTATAGAGTACAGTCAGTTCTTCATTAGCAGGAAAATGGAAATACAGATATATTCAAATACAAGAAAAACAGATACTATCCTTGCTTCCAGACCAAGGCAGTGGTGATAGCTATGTGTGCACTGTACCTCCAGTACATGGGATCAAGGGGCATAATGAAGGTATAACCCGTGCAGCCACAGTTTTAACTTTCAGAAGCAGCTGCCACCAGAGCATGCTGAACCGCTGCTTGTGAGCCTTAGGAGCCAAGGATAGAAGCTACACAGGTAAATTACTTGTTCAGCCACAAGTTGGTCAATTAATGGCAAGTCAGAGAACTAACCCTAGTTGTCAAAGCCACTAAGGCCTATTAGAGCCCTCAGGACCCTGACACCAATGCTGTTGTATTGAATTTCGAACAGCAGATCAGGAATAATTAAGCCTCCAAATACAAACTAGAAAAATAATTTCCCAGAGTTACTTGCTAAAAGTAGTTATAGATAGCTATTGATAAAAATGAACTGCGAATACTTTACTAATTGGTTAAAAATTCTCTGAAGAGTAAAGATGATGTAGCTTAAAATATAACATACCAAAAAATCTAAATAGTCTCATGATTACACCTTCTAATGGTTGAGAGAAGGCATATAACTTGATAATGAAGTGTCGGGCATGATATTCTTTTTAAACTCACCATTTTTGCCGAGCCTAATGGCATTTTTCACTGTGTTTTTGATTTCAGCTTTTTACTTTTTGCCCAAAAAGGCCCCTTTGAACAAGTCACTCCATGGAAGTTTTTAGGCTGTCCACGCTTTGCTGCTCCTATCATTTATCAAAAGGCCATTTTCCACAAGACTAGCTCCTTGCCTAACAGCCAACGGAAATGATCACAGTTCATCCCACTACTGCTCACAGCAAGGCCCTCCGCAGCAAAGTGCTCACATGCAAATGAAAATCCCATTAACTGGAGCCGTATGCACCAAATTCCCCCCAGGCTGACTCGCACAAACTATTCCATCCATCACACGCACGTTAGTGAGCCTCAGCCGGGCCGCAGCGAGTGCACAAACACTCCCTGCATGGCCTGTGCAAGGCAGTGCTAACGAATGGAGCCCACAGCGAAAGCGGGGTCAGTCAAACGATGTCACATATCCCGTGGGCTAGGAGATCACATGGACGCTCAGCTGATGTGTTGCCACACATCATCTTGTTAAAGCTAGAGGGTAACCTCATTACATGGCTTTCAGTGAACTCCAATTCAAATACTTGTCATAATGAAATAGAATTGTTCTATTGTAAATATAATTTCAGCATACAATAAACCACAGTTTTTCAATGGATATATATATATATATATATGAAAAAAAACACAGAAAGCATAAAAGAGCACACACCATCTAAAAACATGATTGTAACTGTCTCCTAGCTTTCCTTTTTTTAAAAAGGCTTTGAATTCTTTTGTGCAAAAAATTCTTTTTTGCAAACTCAAACAAGGTGCCTTATTGTCGGCATTTGAAAAGCATCAGTATTATTCATTTTACCATAAAGATGCTATAGAATGCATTTTCAAGCGAGTCTGTAGAACTATCAATTTGATTTAGAGGGATACTTTGAAACACTTTATAATTACAGTTTAAACATGTATTGATCTAAAGCTTTATTATAGCTGCAATCAGATTACACTCCAGATGTTTCAGTTTTTCTTTGACACAACAAAATAGGAGACCAAAATAAACACTGTAATATAAAGCTGATGCTAGAGGATTCATTTTCCATTCAGATAAAAATACATTGCTTCCATTCATATTAAGCATGTCAAACCTCTGCTTTATTTTCTGTAAGGTCTTATCAGAAAAAATAGCAATTCTGTTTCTAAATTTCTTTTTTTTTTCCTTTTTTTGTAATCAGATAATAAATTGAAAAAACTAATGCAGCAGTATCTCATGAAAGCTGCTTTTTCAAGCTGTATCATAAAGGTGCTAAATAAAACAAGAGTCTTAGAACAACTAATTTGAAGGCACTAACAAACACTTTTTAAATGAGTGTAGGTATATAAACTTTCCTATTACATTACCAATGCAGAAATGGAGACAAAATACTAATATCCCATAGTGTGTCTGTGTTTTGCTATTTTTCCATTGTTCTCACTTCAGCACTAGGCACATTAAAGCAGAAAATCAAGACTTTTAAACCCTTTTATCAGGGAAGCTGATGAGAAGCAGGTTTGGCCAATATAGTTGGCAAACCTGAAAACTTGACAGCATTAACTGAAGCAGTGATTGCACTTTGGTTGTTGTTGGCAGGGAAGGAGATGGGTTTCATGCAAATAGTCAGCACCGCCAAATCCATGCTCCTCATGATGCCCAAAACTCAAGATAAATACCTCTTAAAATTTAAGTGATAATCATGTAATAATTAATAATATGCATTTTTATTATCTGCTTTTGAAATTCACCAGAAAGCAATAACATAAGCTACAGTGTTTTTTATTGTCAGTAGAATTGGACTGTTGAATGTTATTTGCTATGGTGAAAAGAAAATGAACAGCCTGAAAAATCAACTCAACCGCCAGAAAAAATCAGGAGCCAGAAAAATCAGCATTATAAAATCACCCATTTTTAACTGTATATTTAGAAAAACTATGCACAGTTTTGAAGTCTAAATAATTCAATGCACATTATAGTTTTATTCATGTTAAAGAAAGTTGGTTAAGTGTCACAGAGGAAAAAATAAAATCCAGTGTACCAAATGGATATCCAAATATCCCAAGTTTCTGTGAGCTGTATGGGAAAGACCTCAGTTCAGGGGCAGCATAGTGTTTTGCAGAGGATACAGACAATCCTCGGAAAGCAGAGTATGTCCTACAGCATAAATGCTTATCCAAGCAGTACAAAATCAGGCCAACTCTGAGACCTGCTCCAATGTTACTTCAGTCAAATTACCTCCAGGCAGATTGGAAATGGTGCCAACTTAAACTGTCTCTCATTCTCATGGGTATCTTCTGAGTCACAAAGCACAGAATATTTCCCTTACTGAACAGCTATATTAACTTAGCACAAGAATAAATTAACAAATTCATGGAGGAAAAAAAAAAAAGAATGATATCTAATCACTATAAAACTTCTAACCACACAAGCATTGAAAAGCATAAAGATTTTAATGTTGGTATACAGCGGTTTGTTTGTGGTTTGTTTTTGGACAGCAGAATGGGTATTTTCAGAATAGTTTTCAATCAGATAAAATTTGGGTAGAAACACACATGCAATGAATTATAAATGATTTTTGAGAGTTACTGCACAAGCTGAAATTACACTAGAACAATTGGAAATATCTACAAATAACTTCACTATCAGGAAATTTGGAAGAAGGGAAATAGATAGGTAGATGAGAGGAGAGCAGTGGGTGTTGTCTACCTTGACTTCAGGAAGGCTTTTAACACTGCCTCACATGACATGCTCAGAGGCAAGCTGATGAAGTACAAGCTAGATGAGTAAACATCAAGATGGATGGAGAAGTGGCTGAAAGGCAGAGCTCACAGGGTTGAGATCATTATCCAAAGTCTACTTGGAGGCCTGTAGCAGCTAGCAGTGATCCCCAGAGGTCCAGTGGTGTTCAACTTACTCATCAATGACCTGTATGAAGGGACAGAGTACACCCTCAGCAAGTTTGCTGATAATACAGAAATGGGAGGAGCGGCTAATACACTAGAGGACAGTGTTGCTGTTCAGAGGGACCTTGACAAGCTGGAGAGATGGGCAGAGAGAAACCTCAAGGAGTTCAAGAAAGGTAAGAGCAGAACCTGAAGAGCAATAGTGCCATGTACCAGCAACAGGCTGGGAGCTCTGCAGAGAAGGATCTGGGAGGCCTGGTGAACAACAGACTGACCATGAGCCAACGTGCCCTGCGGCCAAAGCCACCAATGGCATAATGGCATCCTGGGCTGTGTTAATAAGATCATTTCCAGCAGTTTGAGAAAGGTGGTCTTCCGCTTGCACTTTGCCCTGGTGAGACTTAATCTGGAGTCCTATGTCCAGTTCTGGGTTCTCCAGTGTAAGAGAGATATGGAGCTACTGGAGCAAGTCCAGCAAAGGGACAATAAGATGATTAAGGGACTAAGGATCTCTCATGAAGAAAGACTGGGGATTTAGGACTGTTTGGAGAAGAGAAGACTGAGGAAGAATCTTATCAACTGGAGTAAATATCTGAAGGAAGAATGTAAAGAGAATGGGGCCAGACTCTGTTCAGTGGGGCCCAGTGACAGCATGAGAGCCAATGGGCACAAACTGAAACAGATAAAGTTCCCGCTGAACATAAGGAACAATTTTTATTATTTATTTGTTTTTACTGTGGAAGTGACTGAGCACTTGAAACAGCGTGTGGATTCTTGGATGTATTCAAAAGCCATCTGGATAGGGTCATGGGCAACCTGCTCTAGGTGACCCCGTGTAAGCCTGGGTATGAGTTAGATGATCTCTAAAGGTCCTTTCCAACCTTCATCATTCTGCGAAAAATTTACAAAAACAGAAGTAAAATGAGGGAGCCCCAGAAAATCAGTATTACATAATATGAACAAGATTATTAGCACAGTGTTTATGAAGTGCACTTGGCCTCACAGACATCAAGGAAAAAGTGCTTTTCCCCTCCATGTCAGCTAGCACACAGTAAAAAAACCAAGGCAAAATCCCAGCGATGGACAAAGACAGTTGAAGACAGACAAGTAGGTCAAGGTAAGCTCTATGAATGAGTATGAGAGTATCCATTTTAGGTATCTAAATTAACAGCCTAGGCTGTATGGCATATGCAGTCTGTGATGACTTCCCAAAGCAGCTGGGACTCTCTGTTTAGAACTAGTTTAAGACTAGTCAATAGCTTATTGCCCAAGCTATACATTTAGTTAGCTATCCCTGTGAACGCATGACATTTGCAATATAAGCTGCTTTTAGAAAGATTTTACCTATTTTACCATATGTTGACTACAACAAGACAAAAATAAAGTTTTACTCCAAAGAAAGACACGTGAGAAGAGTTCCAACTGCAAAACATTAAACCTAAAACTAGATTGGGTGGGGGAGGTAGGAGGCACTGTGAGGGAAGCAAATAACAAAGAAAATGTAAGGACTGAAACATTTATTGAAGGAAATGGTTATCACTAAAGAAGAGCCACTACTGAGGGTAATTAAATGATTATACTGATAACTCTCAAGCCATATCTTTGCTAAGTGACAACTCAAAATTGAGAAAACATGGCTCTTCTGCATTTGAGTTTTTTTCTATAGCAGATCCAAATCTACAATTTGGTCCAATACTTCTGCATCAGAATGCTTTTAACAAGTTGCTGAATAACAATTTGTGGCAGTTTATACTGTCTGTGCATAAAGAATGCATTTAAATCAATATTATTTCCCGTGCTCTTAAAAAATAATGTATCAACCTAGTTTCATTCCACCCTTTTCACAAAGATGCTCAACACTTAATTGCTCAATGAAACCTGCAGTATTTTTCTCAGATTTAATATTTACAAAGACAAACCTGGAAGAGTGAAGTGAAGGAGAATAAATATTCTTACAAGATCAGATTTCCTAACATTATTTTAATACGTTTTCAAAGTTTACTGTGTACAAGCTTAGGCTTCTTTCTAAAGTATTTCAGGACAAAATATTTGACGTAGAAAAGCCTTTAATATTTGGAAGTGTTTACTGTAGTCTTTACTAAAAGCTTTACAGTTAATTAAAAGGAAATATATAAAATACCTTTTATTGCCTAAAGCTGTCAGCACCCAAATTTTAAAGTAGGTAGTGCCATATATGTAAGTATTTAGTGCCTCTTGTCTGCTCTGAATGAACAAAATTCCAAACATGGTTTCACTGTCACATCTGGATCTTGGAGCACTAGTTAAAAAAGCTTCTCTAAGAGTTTCTTCAAATGTTGGGTAAACCATTGACTGTCACCTACAACCAGTAAACAGAAAACTAGCATGTTACTCACCAATAAAGTAGTTGTTTCCCAATGCAAGCATTTCTTCAGGAAGAACAAGTCCACCAAGTGCCTGGAGGAGAGTTACACTTCTGCCATCTATAAGTGAACACTGCTTGAATCCGGTTGTTGTGACTTTCCATAGTAGGATAAGAGAAGCTGTAGCATCTTGCCTTATGCTATGGAAAAAAAGACAAAAATAGCTATATTGAGGGAAAATGGCATTAGAAAGTACACCACTGCAAAATAAGAACTAATTAACAGAAAAGGAAAACTTAATACAGCAAGTATGGAACCCAGAAAAAGCCAGATGCACAAAAACTATCTGAGCTCCCAGCTTTACAAAAAAATAAATAAATAAATAAAAATCCCAAACACTATCCATGGAAGTAGAGCTACTTGCTCATTTTTTCCGATTTTTAACATTCCCACAAAAGACAGAAAAAAATCAATATTAAGATTTACAAAATTTATATAATCAAACACACACTCAGTTTCTAATACTTGAGGGAAAACATCTTAATGTTCAACAGCTTAATATAAATATTATGTAACACTATCACTGCTTTCTTTGCTGTTTGCATTCAAGTCTTTGCACAAATTATCTCCCTTCTACAACTACTATGCTGTCATTTTCTGTAGCTGAAACATATCCAGCCCTCTTATTCACTGAGGTAATTCTATTCAACACTTGGAGACTGATGTTAGTAGAAATCCTCATTTGTTTGATATACTGGATTGAACATTCAGAATGGTTTATCCTTGTAAATCAAAGGAGTCATGTAATGCACCCCAGGTCGCTGATTCTGTGGTGGCATCCTAAACACAGACAAATTGGATAAAATAAGATTATCTACAACTCTCAACCCCACAGAGCGAAAAAATTTTTAGCAAGCATTAATACTATTTTTCTGTTCTCTCAGAGCACTTTTTCAACTGTTTCCATAAAGAAAAAAACAAAGTTTGGCATGTATCTGGAAAGTTTCAAAATATTTGCATTATTTTCTTCTGAATAAATTCCAAATACACTCACAATCCTTCAAAAAATCCAACACAACTTCATCCAAATGCAGAAAACTACAATTCTTGCTTAAAAAAAAATCCCATCATCAGAGCTGACCAGCTCACTTTTAATAACAACTTCTGTTAAAGTGAAAGCAAGAGCAACTAGTTCACAGTTCAGTTACACCTAATGGTTGAAACAAAAGAACATCATTGAACTGAAGTTATTATCCTTATGCAGGTATATAACCATTGAACTGGAGATACTACATATGCCATTAACACAAGACTTGAATGAAAGGAAGAAAGATATTGGAAGTGACTGGGAAACTAAGCTGTTTCAGCTTGTAAACAGTTTAAACACACAATCATCCTAACATGAAAATGGCAGCGGCTTTCCAACCAGCTCTGCGCAGAAATAGCTGTCAAAATGAAACATTACTAAAGGCAATTCAGTATAAAAAATGACAAAAAAAAAGTCTGCATATTCTGTAAACTGCTTTTAAGTGGTGCCCTCCATCAAGGGTTTTAAATACAGCTGTAAAAACCACTACCTTGAATATATTCTTGTTTTCAGGAATAAGAAGCAGTTGTTTGCTTACAAATTCAGGACAGCCAGAGCAGCCATGCCTTCCTTGCTGAGGTTGATAAAAAGCTAATCAATGAGTATGACTCAATGTTGCACAGGAAGAGCAGGACAGCTCCCCCTCCTAACAGGCCCTGCTCCGCTCTGTCTGCAGCCTGTCTGCTTGCAACGCTTTGTTTTTTCCTGTGAGCATGGCCTTTCACAACTGAAAGCTGGGATTCTGGCAGAGAAGATGACAGTATGAGAAAAGTAGGCTAGCTGGGGAAAAATCTAACTCTAAAATAGCAGTAAAGGTGTGAGCCAGAGAAGAACTACGTTAGCAGGTTTTTATTTGAAAAAAAATTCCAGTAATAAAACTCTTCATGCCAGCTGACGGTATCAGACCTTTCAGGGAAGTTAGACTTGGTTAATTAGAAGTAACAGAGCAATCATTTGATAGAAAAAATGAGTAACGTTAAATTTTAATTGTTTAAAAATGTGAATTGTATGACATATACAAAAATCTCATAGTTGATGATGACACTCAAAGCAATAATCCAAAAATGAAATGCAAACATAAATAAATATACGTATTTATATAAGCAATAAGAACTATTTTCCACCAGCAAGCGCAGTTTACAGATTAAAGAGAAAAACTGCATGAAGGAGAAAAGAAATGTCACACTTTCTCACGTCAAACTGACATCTTCAGCACGCCTTTCCTAATTCCTAATATATCCTGATGACCTGGAGACAGTTTGTATGCTCACATCTTCTAAAGCACTAAAATACATGAGGAACGTTACAGCACGCAAAGGGCTGTCCTGGCACTGCTAGATGCCTGCAAGATCTCTGAAGCTCCTTCACATACTTTGAATCATTTGACAAATCTGCCTATCTGAAAGATGGCTGTCTAAAATACCCAGGCAAACTGATTGTAAAATAAAACTATTTTTACATTCCATCACATACAACAAATACTCTTACTTTATTGATGTGTTCTGTGGAACTTCAAAGGAGATAAGACGGCCTCCAGCAGAAGTATTGGAACTAGCATTTCCACAAGCTACATCTGGGGTTATCTAGAAAAACATCACACATTTAGTTAACACTAAATCATAAAATACAACCAAAGAAAACATGAAAAGTGTTTTGTTTAAACAAACACACACACACACACACATGAATAAAAAGAGTGGTAATCCAACAGTCACCTTCTAAATATCACTTTCTATTTGCTGAACGAGATATCTGAAACTTTCAATACTACTCTCAAAAACACTCTCCCACGCCACCCTAACAAGACCTACTACTATTCTTTCTAACTATAAGATTTTTCTAAGGGAAATTGACCACCAGATCTTTCAAATTGGGAAAAATTAGGAGCATAGTTCAGAGTGAAAGGTTTTTGCCCGATCTCTGATGGGATTAGGCATGGAAGTTAGTGACTGTATTAACCAGGTCAGGACACCATAGAGGATGCCACACCTCACAGAGGGAAATCACAGCCTCCTGATAATTACCCGTATCTTGCAGAAAGATTATTTCACAAAGGCAGGTTGAAGGCCATTACCATTCCAAATTATACTTTTATTCCAGAAATGTAATGTCTTATGAGACATAACTGGATCTTTCTCTCATCTTCACCAACATTATCAGTAGCTTTAATTAAGTAGTTTTCAGGTATATTTATCAGCTTGACTATGAAATGTCACACACTGTAGTGCAAAAATGCATCAATTTCTTAAAATCTCTAAACAGATTTTGCAATCTTACTTTGTCAGTCAACTGAAATATGTGCACCGCTTTTTCATATGGGCAAAGTGAGAATGCAACCTGACACACTTGAATTAATCTTCCAACAACAAAGGAGCCAGAATCTAATTTGTACATTACTCAAATTCATATTTTAAACACTAATATTAAACACCTGGGAAAACATGGGAAAGAAAAGACTAAGATATTACCTAAGTAAAAAACTTTAAATGATTCAGAGGTGATTTTGATTCCGACAAGGCAAATGCTCAGTATTCATACTTCCCCAAAATGTATGGATTGCTCAGTTCATTGCTTCATTGTTGAATTGCCTGGCAGATATAACAAATATACATATATAGATAGTGTGTGTATGTGTGTGAATGTGTGCACACGTGTGCGTGTTACAAAAAACAAAACAAGACGCGATGTTGCTGAGCTTACTTAAAGAAGTTTAGAAAGATGGTAACATATCCATTCCTATTTCTGAAACTTGGATTTCAAAATTGTAGAGCTTTGAATGTTAATTCAAAGCATTATGAAACTAAATTGAATTTGGCTAACATTCTTCCCTTTACATATGACAGAAGAACAGTTCAAACTTTCCTTTTCTGTGAGAATCTCTTTACTGGAAAAAAAAAATCACAGTTCCCATACAATTATACAGCATCTAAGGATAGCCTCACTGTTACAGGTTTTACATAGTTTTACAATTTCATGCATCCATTAACTTGGAACACAAAATAAATGAACACATGAACAAATGTACTTTAAGCATTTCATTTACCTTATTACTCCATTTCATTTACCTTACTATTACCTTACTAGAAATTTGTGAAATGTACAGATCTCTCTGACACTAGAACAAACAACAACAAAATCTAAAAAAGCAAGAGCTGAATAAAGCAGCTACGTAAAGGACAGATGAGATCCAACCCCAGTAAAAAGAAGAAGGAAAAAAAAGAATTTGGTTTGCAAACACACAAAAATACAAACTATTCAGCAAGGATAGCATAAATAAAAAAAAGTTTTAATGGAAATCAGAAGAGTTAAGGGCAACATGCAGGGTTTTGACACTTGTATCAAGAAAGAAAGATGTCAGACATTACAGATCTAAAAAGTATTTCTGCTTGTAGCTGGCCCTGGCTTTCATGCTCAACAAATCCATAGGAAAAGAACCACATCTAAGAAATCAGCAGTAAAGCTTTCTGAAGAAGAAATGCCTAGAATGCCTATCTGGACCTTAAAAGGACAGACATGTCACAGACTGAAGGTTACTTCATCAAACTGCAGCAGTAGCACAGACGAGATTGAAAAGGAAATCATTTGCGGCACCCATGAGTGTGCTCTTCCTTGTTACATCTTTTGGTAAAAAATTAAATAACATGAATCTGATACTCCCCTGCCTTACAAGCCAATGAGGAAAAAATTTACATCCAATTCAGTAAGGGCTAAAACACAGACATAGATCCAAAGACATTTTTACATGACTGTCTTTACTATTTTGGTAAACTAATTGTACTAGGATTTGAACTAGGAAAAGTAACACAAGAAGACTCTTTAAGGCTATACTTAGGCCAGGATCCATATATGTACCTATTTACTGCTGAAAGTCATTTCCTGGAAACATCTGTTGTATATGAATTTTCACAGTGTATGTCTTTGAAAGCTGATCCCACATGTATTTGTAACTCTACACGGCCTTATTAATACTGTCATACCAATCCTGAACAGCACAAAATGCAGCCATTTGGCTACAGCAATGTATGTTTCTTTCGTATCTTGTGAGTTTAAAGGATTAGAGAACTAATCCTGTAAGTGAAATGATGAAGTTCACATTGGCCTACACAATCCCCAGTAGGCCTATGAAAACTGTAGTAATTAATACTTCTGAATACTAGTGAGTACTTTGGAACACTGGAACAGGTTACCTATCTTGTGGAGTTTCCAGCTTCGGAGGTATTCAAGGCCCAGCTGGACATGACCCTGGGCAACCTGCTCTATCTGGGCAGAGGTTGGACTGGGCGATCCCCAAAGGTGCCAACCTCAACTGTTCTGTGATTCTGTGCACACAGAATTCCTGGATTACACAGAACTTGAGATAAAAATAAACTCCTTTGAGAAAAAGCAAAGTCATGTTCTAGGGTGGTCTCCCATGTAAACTAGCATCGTTAAAAAGAACCTTTCATTTCTTCAGTAGGACAGCAGCCATCAGGATTAATGTATTAACAAAGAATGCTTTTACAAACACTAACTCTTTACAATCTTCTTCTGAGTCTTCACAAACTAACTTCTGATTCAAAAAAGCAAGTTTCATAACTTGCAGTTTTGCCTTCTCCACCAGGATAAGTCCATGTAAGATTTCAGCACTTTAAGAAAGACAAGAATTTTATTTTCTATGCAATAGAAAATTGCTGCCAGCATTCCTTAAGCAAAGGGGAAAATATTGTAGGGAAGAAAAAATAAAAAAGAGGTTAGATCCTGATTACAAAATCTTGAGCAGCTGACTTCAGAGAAATAAGAAGGGGTAAGGAAGAAAATAAAATACAAGGTAATAGAATCAAAAGAGCGGAATTGATCACTTCCTTCTTGTAGCCAAGATGACAGGCAGTGATCCAGGATCATTTCTGGAGCAGAAGTAAATGCCACTCACATGGGACAAAAATAAAGAAAAACAGTTCTCTTACTCTCTAGTACAGTTAAACTACTGGTTCAAAAATTCTAGCAGCAAATAAACACACATTGGGGTAAATCATCTTGTGCTACTCTCAAGAGTTTCATCTGGAATGATTCTTAAAAGAAAACCAGAACAGAAAGAAAATAAAAGCCTACTTTTAACACATCTCAACAGCGGGAGAGGAGAACAAAAGCGTCCTGAGTGGGAGTAGTGCCTCTCTGAAGAACACCAAGGGAAGACTGACAGACTGCATCCAAAAACAGTATCAAATGAAGAAATGTTGCCAGTTATTGTAGCACTTTAAATTTAATGTAAGTCAGCAAACCGACCCAGCCAGTTTTATCACTGGCAGTTTGTGTTTCCTCGCTCATCTGAGCTGAAGTCACTTTGTGGAGTCAGCAATCATACCATAAAGAGAATCCAGTAAAAGAAGATTCTGATGCACTGCAATCCTCTAGATAGCCCTACTAAAACAGTACTTTCTATAGAGGATAATAACATCAATATTATATGAAGAGGTATATGTTTCAGCAAGCATGGCAAGTTATCTTATGCAATGACACTTTCTCAAATAGATTATCTAGGTCATCATTTTAGCTATATGCCTTCTTGTCTCAAGCTGGCAAATATGGATGTTGACTTCACAAAATCATTCAATTGATTTCTTGTTCCTTGAACAAGTAATGACCATTTCTCACTGCAAATTGTATGGAGCTGTTTTGAACAACACCAAAAAAAAAAAAAAGTCAAATATTTACACTCAGGCTATGAGCTCAGGTCATCAGAGAGTAAGGTAGGATGTAAATATAACCTTCATCAAATTCTGTGATTCTCAGAGATTTTGAGGTGGGATGATTCCTGAAAGACTAGTTAAGAATCTAGATACTTTTCAAAGACAGCACCAGGCTACCAAACAATCCCCAAGCAATAAGAACAAACAAAAATGATTCCCTCCTCTCTCCAGCATTTTATTAACATTGTGCAGAAGGTATTTCTATCCTGAAAGGGACCAAGGGAAGTTTGATTTTAGGAAAGCTAGTATGCTAAAAATCACCTCAAAAAGAGGTCCAGAAATCTCAAAACAGCAGGTTTTTCAAGACAAAAAGCAATAGTTACTTCTTATTTCCAGTTAAAAGTGGGCAAAAAAGGGATGGAAGTTATGCTTTGCAAGCTGTGAGGAAAGCATCTTCCTGCTAACACCTAACCATTTAATCTTAAAGCCATCACCAGGAAGCCTTGTAACAGACAAGCAAATCTGCACCCCCTTCACTTTCATGCAGATCAGACAATGTCTTAAATCGGCAACTGGGAATCTTTTCTTCCACAGAAGCCTCTCTCTCTTGCAGTGATTTCCAAAGAACGGAAAAGTCACTATGGAACACTAATTGCGGAAAATGCAAGACCCATCAAAACATCTCAAAAACAGAGACACAAATCATTTACAAGTGTTAATGATGTGATTTATAATTCTGAAATACATATGTTTGCGTTTCTCAGATAACAGAAGACACACAGAAGGATGGAACTATTATGATATCAACTTATAAACTGTTTAAACTGAAACGCTTAATGAATCTATCTAACATGCAAACCAGGCAGAAATATTACTAATACATTAAAATACCAGAGCACAAACTGAAGAACACACTAGGGAAATCTGATGCAGGATGCCCTTAATTGATCAGGACATGCAGGGCGGGCACTGTGTCCAAACTAAAGAATAAAAGCAGATCACTGTTTCTGCTCCAATACTCTCTCCTCCGAGCTCCGCATTCTTTGCCTGACATATGTTTTACTGAACAATAATAGATACAGCAGAGGGTATTTTAAGAAACAAAGCTCTGTTCTCTAGACTTTGCCTAACATAACTCCCACTGAAATAGGACACTGTCCGAGTTAGAAATGCTGGTATAACTTGTACTCCAGAACTAATCTGTGGGTCATGCAATATCAAGCATGTTGCCTGTATAAGTCAATTTTACTTTCAGAACTTCATTTAACTAAAGCTAAAGTAGACACATGAATGCACTTGCTTGGGCTAGCAAATCATGATGAAAATCAGAACATTTTCATGGATTCAAATCATGTCTGTTCCATTTCTTGGCTTTGCAGTGTGTGAATGTACCTCAGAAGAATCCTATTCCTTTAAACACTTTAAAAACTGATGCAGCTGACATTTTATATATTTATTTCTGAATAAACTCAAATGAAGTAACTTTCCTCTACAATCCAATTGCTAAGAAAAGGATGTTAAAGATTTTAACTGTCCAGTGAAATTAAAACATTCCTTCACCAACAGGCATCATTAAACCTAATAGTCATTACTAAGTTGGCATCAAGAGGTAAATAATTGATAATTCATTGTTAAGTTTATGAATGAATGTACTTCTCACCTATACTTGATTTTCACAAGAAAAGACTAATACTTACTTGTGACTGGGTTAAGCTCTCTGTTTTTTTTTTTTTTTCCTGGTTTGTTATTAGAATTTCTGGAGGGCCCTTAACATTTGCTAATAAAAAGAATGTACAAGCAGTAGAAAGCAGAGTTCATTTCTTAAGGATCTTATGCTGTGTACATTCCTGTTGTGCTTTTGCCAGATATTGCAGTTTGTGGATTTATTAAAAGATATAATAAATGTTAACAATTTTCTAACTACTCTCTGATATGTAACTACTCTGATATCCCTGAAATACATTGTTTCTTCCTCCAATAACTTTCTCGTTCTTTCAAAGATGACTCATTTTTCCTTTCCTTTTTCTTTTATTTGTTGTATGTAATTACTAATATTGAGGCAAATATAAATGTTTTATTTTGAAGTGTCTTCCTTAGCATAGTGTGCAATATGATTTACCCAAGCAATAACATCCAAAATATGAATGAGGTCTACCTAAATCAAACTATGGAGCTCTTAAGAGTCAAGTCTGAGCTTTCAAAAATGTAAATATTTGTCATAAAGTTGATTTAAAGTTTAAATTTTATGTTAGCATGTGTACACATTGTAATACCATTTGGTCTTGTCTATAAATAGACCAGACATTGCAGGTCATCAAAATGAAATCTGCAACGTGCTTATGATGCAATGCAGTATTTTGTAAAAGCAAGAATTTAGTAAAAGATCAGGAAACTGCAGACACTGTGAGGGTATCTACTGTTTCTCTGAAAATAACACACACACTTCCTCTAACTTTCTAGGCATCTTCTGAGTGATCTATAACTGGTAAGTCTGAGATGCTTTCAATCATTTCCCTGCCAATGTGGGTAACTAAAACTGAAAATAGCAATTTAAATCCCAGTATGTAGTATGAAGTATAGAAAAGATTGACTGAATTCTTGGAACTTTTGAGACAATAAAATATTTCTACATGGCAAAAAAATACGTAAATGTTCACCTGAAAGTTCTCTATGAATAGGGAATAACCACATAAAGTTGCGCAGAAAATCATGACAAGTGAAAATGGACAAAAGAGCTAGGCAAACTGCAAGTTTCAAATGGGAATTCAAATACAGAGCCCCCAAGCAGAGCTATGACTCAAAGGGCTGTATGTAAATATGAATGTGAACTATTCAAAATAACTATTCAAAAATGTGAGCCCATACAGACCTGTACCATCTTATTTTCTCCAAAGGGCATTGTATTAAGGGCAGAGATACTGAATGTTCTTTTAATGAATGTTCACTTAAAAAAAAAAAAAAAAAGGTATTCAGATATTTTTCCTAGGATTATTAATAATAGTGATTTTAGCTGTTTCTCCTCTATCGTGCATCTCTACAGCTGTGCACTGTGTTATATACTGACCACTATTTTTAATTCTCAAGTAGGTATGTTTTCTTAATGCTACAGAGATCCACAAAGCAACATGGGACTATAACTGTTAATCAGAAAAAAAATCATGCTGCCATCTTTTGATTGTCTTGAATTAATTTGATGGAGATATTTGAGGGGGTTACTTTTTTTTTTTTTTTTTTTTTTTTTTTATGAATGACCAGAATAAACAATAGTATTTCATACATCCAGTATGATGTATGTAAAAACATAACCTCAAGAAAGCCAATATTAAGCTTATGCTTAACAAATATCAGTCTGGTAAATTTTACCAGAATAGTAACTCAGAGATCCTATCATAAGTGGTCCCTGACATTAAATGCAAAAATGACAACCCAGCATTGAGGATTGTTAGATGCTCCACTGTGTGCATTTTTATTTAAACAAAATGTTCTCACCTCTATTTCATCCCATTTTAGATCTACAACTTTCTGCCCAGCTTTTGGCTGCCACGTGGGTAGTGTCACAGTTGCTCTTGAGCGAGGAAGCACAATGTCGGGTTCCAAGGTAGAGGAGACTGGGCTGCTTTGCCTGGGTGATGATGTCTCTGTCTGTCCAGAGACTAGAGGGCTGGGAAATGAGTGTTCACAGTTTGTCCCTTCGTAGCCTTCACTGCAGACACAGAGGTAGCCATCACTGCTGGCACTGCAGTTTCCATGGTGACAGGGGTTGCTGGCACAAGGATCTGAAACAAACTGAGGAAAAAAGCACCATGTGAGTCAATTACTGCATAAAGATTCATGCCTGAGCTTTGTAAAGACTATAAAACCCAATGTTTATCTCCTAAAACATTTATGGACCAAACTCATCTCTAGTATTCTTCAAGAAAGTAAATTCAGAGAATTACGGAAGAATGTTGATTAATGTGGTTCATTGCTCTTGACTGCTCCCAGATCATTTCATGCTAATTCACTGTTGATTCCGTTAATAAATCAAAGTAGCAAACAAAAAAGGGGAACGTGGCCACTGCTTACATTGTGCCACTTTGCAGAACGGCCAAGTAACCTCCGTAGGGGACACAACACCAATTGGAGCATCGTGATGCGATGCGTAAGCACGGGGCGCAGGCTGCCTGCTGACGGCCAGGCGCTGACGCGCAGCGTGGGGCGTCGCAGTCAGCACAGCCATGGGCACGGCACGTTTAATTTGAGAACTGCTACGCTTTCAGCCTGTGCTTCTTTCTGTTTCAGCGACTCATTCATCTGATGCTAGAAACTTTCAATCAGCGGTGGCTGGGGTTAAAAAAAAAAAAAAAAAAAAAAAAAGATCATTTCTAAGGCAGCATCAGCATTTGTCATAAATAACACAACCAAGTTCTGCATTCTGGGAAAAAATGCTGTTTTATGCTTGCCCGCTGTCTTCTCATTTCTAGTTTAAATTTATCTATAGCCAGTTGATACTCCATTCATATATTGTTACTGACTCTCAGGTCAAATACTTCTTCCCTCTTCCATGCTGACATTTATATCCATAATGTATTTAGGGAATACGTATTGACAACCTTTTCCCAGGTTTCATTTGGCAGACTAACTGAGCCACAGCCACGGCTTGAGGAGGAGCCTTCCACTCACACGACCGGAGCAGCAGCCACCTTCCCCAGCCTTGCTCTGCCTTCAGCAAACTCCTCAGTGCTTTGGTTTGTCCTGGAAACACTTTCCCCAACACTGGCAGAGGAATGGTTGCCTTAGTCAGAACTACGTCACACTCCAGAGTCATCATCGTCAGCTGAGTAGCTAATACAGCCAGGCCACTCCCTTCATTTGTCCTCATATTAAAGTGATAATCCATCACTGAAAGCAGACTTTTTCCTGGGGTGTAAAATTCATCCAATTATTCCTGTGCTAAAAGCTACGCAGTTCTTCCCCATACCACATTCCAGTCCTTCCCTACATGAGTAATGCTTCCTCTTATTATATTTCTTGAAAAAGCACCACTGTTATCTAAGTGTTTACTAATGAAAAACAGCATACTCTTTTTATTGTTGTAACACATATCACTAATTCTTTAATTTAGCAAGACTAACAGTCTTAATTCATTCGCCTTTTCCACTCATCCATAATAAGATCTTAGCATGATCCAGTTTATACCTGTGCTCATTAGCTCTTGGTATATTTTCAGCTCCAAATTGCTAGCGACACCAGAAAGCTTTTCATATGCAAGTTGCTTATAAATTAGGCAAATAAAACCCGACAGCCTTCCAGAAATAACCTGGAAGAGCTTTCCTATTGGCTTTTCTTATATAAAGCAATAATATAGTTGGTCTTGCCTGGAATTTCTCCAGACCTAGCCTACTGTAACATTTTTGGACAGAAAATAGAGGAAATAGACAGAAAATAATGCTACTGTTAAATTTCATTTTTAAAATAGTTAATAATGAATATTGGATTTGTGCTTATTAAGAAGAATTAAAGCTAGAAACCATGCAAAATATATTTACATTGTTATTTACATTGCATGGGCACATATGTCAATATATCTCAATATATTTTAGGTGATGCCCTGATATATAAATATTTCAATAGACAGTTTAACAATACATAATATATCTAGAGTCAAAGCAGCATGGATTTTTAAGATGTGATGGGTTTAGATCCTAAAGTTTTTATTTGTTCCAAATCAACAGAATATATTAGTCCCCAGATGTCAGATACTCAACACTTCTCAACAAAGTAACATTTGTCTATGATAGGAAAGAACAGTTATCAGAAAGAAATACAGCCCAGTTCTGTTTTATAGTTTGTCAATTATGTTTTCAGGTTGTTCACATTACCAAGCAGCAGAAATTTTCAAAGAAGTTTCCTTTTCCTTCAGGAGTGTTGAGGATAAAAGGTTTTGAAGTGTGAACAAAGCTCTGTTCCCATTTTTTTTTTTGCAAGTTTCTCATATTCTAGTTACTTAGACTGGTTCCAATTTGAGTTTCAAAGACATGCAGCCCTCCTGGTGTTGGCTGAGAACCTTACTTACTATTTCACAATTAATCCAAATTCACACGATCCTATCTTTGATTAATGAATCAGCACTAATTTGATTTCAAGGAAATTTAATTGTTCACACACAAGTGTAATTGATGGCAAACTTTCATAACAAGAAAGGACACGACATTTTCAAATAGTTACCAAGGTTATGTTTTCTGCCCTAGGTCAAGGTATCTTTTTACAAGCAGAATAGCTGTAAGTGCTCAGCGATTTCATTCGCTGCAAACTGTTGCAAGGCTAAAGAGGCTCTTAAGACACCCACATCAGGCCCCCAGAGCCCTTTATGTCTTGCGAGTCCCCACTACTGTTCCCATGCACCCCAATGAACAGTTCAGTTCACGTGAAGAATAAAAATATGAATGGAGACAGAGAACTTCAGCCACGCTCTTCACCAGAATTCAATTTTATAACATATTTCATAGAAATTTAAGACAGCCTTCCTTTTTCTTAGTTGTTATTAATTCTAAAGCTAATTTTTCTTTCAAGGGGCTGATCAAAATTAATGTTCTTTGTGCACATAAGTTTTCTGCAGAACTAAAAGTTCATTTTGATTAGCAATTACAGATAGGCAACAAAGTAAAACTGATTAATGTATGCTGTGCTTGATGTTGCTGTGGTCCCTCTAGTCTTCTCCTAGACTGTTGGCAGGAAGAGAGGGGCAACCACTTTGAAAAACAACTCGACACAGTAAGCAACATGGCTATGTTAAAAAGATGGGTAGCAAAATTATTGGACGAGGCTTTTAACAAATTTTGAAATTCAGTGTATCCGCTGTGTAACTCTCCTGTTTTTCCCCCCCGCATGTCCATTTAAATTCTGCCTGCATTCATAATACGCACATTGCCTAAACAGGCACAATCAGCAGTTGCAGCACCTCGCTGACAAAGCAGAGCTAAAAATTGTGAAGACGCATGTCCTTCCAAATGCTATTTCATAAGCCTGGACAGCTGTAAATTTTGCAGTATTCTTCCCAGTAAAGTCTTAAGATAGATTCATACCAAGGTGCACTTGATACTGCAGCTAATTTTGCAAAGGCAGACAGAATATTAACACAGCTACAGTACACATACTAGGCAGGGGTTTTTTTAGGAATCACATCCACAAGCATGTATTTTATTGCTGCTATTCCAATCAATCCTATTGTTTCCGAAGGTTTTTGTTTAGGGTAAAACACTGCAAGGAGGGTATTATCTGCAAGATCTTTTTGTCGGTACTTTTTCTGGATACACCAACCGCACCATTTAATGCACACTGCATTCAGTCTTTGCATTCAGGAGAGAGTCAAAGAAGAAAAAAAGAAAAAGGAAAAAAACATACAAAACAAAAACCACCACCACTACCAAAAAATTACGAACAACAACAACAAAAAAACAAACCCCACTTCCAGAAAACTTCAAAAACTAAAGGATTAAGCACAAAGTGAATGCTGTAAATGAGCTGATATGCACAACACCTAAGACTCTTTGAGATTTGCCGACAGAAAACTAACTTTTGGCTGCTGCCTACAACCACACACAACAAAATGCCAGCCTGCAACAAAGCTTCAAGACAATACAGAAAACCTAGAATGAGTCTAGCCCCAGATTAGGGATTCAGGTAATTTTAAGTGTCCAACAATCTGCTAAAAGAGCA
Organism: Tinamus guttatus; assembly: GCF_059628265.1. Classification (NCBI taxonomy): domain Eukaryota; kingdom Metazoa; phylum Chordata; class Aves; order Tinamiformes; family Tinamidae; genus Tinamus; species Tinamus guttatus. The sequence continues at coordinate 2,687,089 of NW_028288845.1, forward strand.
GAGCTGCCCCAAGAATATCAAAGTTGGATATTTTATACCTATGTTCAGTAGCACTCACGATCTCCAAAGCAGTTTTCAAATATTAAAACTCCAAACCAAATCAAAAGAAATAAGAGATTGATTGTTCAATGGCTTCCTGAGAGATTGTTTCAAGCTACACAATAGACTTTTGTTTTTCAAATATATAGACTGACTAGGGCTGATTGAGATTTTGAGAGCCAGTCTTAGTAAGGCAGCACAAGACAGTGGTCCTGCACCTACATGGATGGAGAAATTCCCCGATACAAAAGCAAGTAACTTCTCCCAGGATAAGATCCACCCTGAATCCCTGGCAGAGGAAATGGATCAGACAAACCAATTCCAAAGTAGGCACCAGGCATTAAAACTTATCATCTTATGAAAACATCAGAAAGCAAATAGTTTAAATCTTGCCTATAATCTAAGATAATATCATCTTAGGGTGTTTTAAAGTAGAAAAAGTTTTGGAACTAACAAGTTCTTTCTTCTAAGAAGGTCTGAAGTATCACACTATCTCTGTACGTTCATCCATTTATGAGAAATAAATGGAAATAAATGGAAACGTTCTACATAGCAACAGCAACAAAGATTATCTAGAAACATAATCTCTTTGAAGGAATGGTTTGGTTACATTCAAACTATTATTTAAGCTTCTTCTGATTCAATCCTTCACACAGGGACATTTTGAATCCCATTCTATCAGGCACTGTATATGAATGCAAATGAGGCAAGGAAACAAAAGGGAACAGAGTGAATTGAAACAGAAAAATCAGATGCTCAAAGAGTGTCCACAGATAAAACACTGAGATGAGTGTATTAACAAATGCATTTTATTCTATTTTGAGGGAGACTGTCTTGCTATTCAGTGGGACTAAGCAAGACATGTGGGTTCAATTTCTGTCTCTCCCAGAGGCATCATGTCGGACTTGAGAAAACTCAGACTCTATTTCTGCCTCTGCTGTTTCTTAACTGGGAAATGGAGTTTCTATTTCTCTCCTCACATTGCCTGTGCTGTTGAACTAGAAAGTATTTTTTCAGGTTGGGAAGCACAGCGCCAGATGAAGATAGGAACTCAAAAGTACCACTAAAATACAAGTCAAAATAATAAGGAAATAAATCTCTTTATAGGAAGGTAAATCTGTACTGTGTGCCTATTCAGGGCTATTAAAAATATGTACTACAAGTGAAATTGTATACATCGACATCAGTTCCTTACTGCAGTCTAGATACGTTCTCAGAGAACAGACTGAACAGACTAACTAGCCCTTTGACTTAAAGGAGGCAGTGGCCCTAGAAAAAATAAAAATAAAAACAGGTTAAATTGCATGTTCTAGAATGCCAAGTTGTGGTTGCACAAAACCCAGCATTTCTTGACTCTTGGGTACATTGTTTCAGCATCAGCAAAAAAGGGCAAAAGGTCTTAATTAGTTTAATATTCAAAATTAAAATATATATATATTTTATATATATATATATATATTATATATATAATATATATTATATATATATATATAATAAAATATATATATTATATATATATATATATATAAAATATCACTGTATAAAATAACAGACATCTGCAGGACTGGCACTTTTGATCCCAAGGCAGTCTAGTATCATCTGAGCTGGCAAAGCAAACGACAGGTCTTCAAAACTCTTTCTTTCCCCTGGTCCACATGCAAAGGCAGATATTTCTCCAGTGGGATTTGCACCTTCCTTTGAGAGAAATGAAGATGACCAGGCTGCAGGATTTGGGTTTCTATTCTCAATTCTGTCATCCAATTCATTCAAATGCTTCCTTCCCTACAATCCACTCTGCCAGGCAAGTGGCCCTGCAGGAGCTTGACCTTGCTCCCAGGAGGAATTACGCAGGCAGCGCTGCCTCACAGGGTGCAGCTGCACCTTGCTTGGATGTCACTGAGTCCAAATAGGAATCAGAATGCTGTCATTCTGCTAAAAAAACAACAACATACCCATATGATGCTATCTGATACTAAATAGCAGCCATATACTATGGACTACATCAATGCGAGTCCTGAATACCAGAAACTTTAAGAAACAGGCAGGGCCAGGCCAGAAAATCATAGAAATAACACATTATATGTAGCATTAATGCAGCAAATAATTCAGTTTCAATTATCAAGAATTAATTAAAAACTGCAACACAGAATTAGAAGTAATCAAGATTTAGAAGACTAATGCCAAGCATTGTATCATACTGAAACTACTATGTACAAACAATATCTTTTTAGAAATACACATTTAACTTTTAGCAATTCTACTCAACTCCGAAATCTATCAAGAAATACATCAATATATCTAACGATGAGCAACCTCTATCAGATAATTCAGGACATTATTCTTAGTTTTAAAACACTGTTAACCATGAGCGTTTGGGATTGCTCCCAAGCTGCCACTCTCATTTTATGGGTTTTGAATATTCAGAGTAATGAAACTGATGGTAAATGTAATAAATGGATATAAAGCTTTTTCTTTACCCAGTGAAGCAGAAAAAAAAAAAAAAAAAAAAAAAAAAAAGGCCTAAAAAAAAGGCCTAAAGAAACCGTCTGCTTAAACGAGAACCAAAGCATGGATGCTCAAAGCTATTTGAAGAAACTGTAGATGCAATAAGGTGACTTTAAACAACACAATAGATGTAAAAAACAGAGCTCTGGCACATGCGAAATTTCCCCTCACAGGGCAAGCTACCATAGGTAACTACTTTGCAATATCTATTTTCAACACATTCCTTCCTTCCTTCAGGCATACTTCAGTTACTACAAAATAAAGAGTTCACTTCCCTTCTCCCTCACCAGAAGAAAAATACCAACTGCACAGTAACCACTCAGATGTAAGATCTCAATGTAATTCCAGTGCTCATAGCATTGCTTGACTTAGAAGTTTCAGACTTGAGCCCTTCTATAGGTGACATACAGTTAAAAAAAAGTCAATCGGCTCTTGTATAAACAAGAAATGAAGTAAATAATGCTGTGAACCATACTACTAGTCACTACAGGATGTGACAATCAGCAGCCCACTGACATGGCATTTTCCAAATGAGGGATGAAAAACAAACAAACAGTTAAAAGCTGGGGAGTGTGAAAAGAACACGTCATAGTCATTTCAAGCAACAATGTGTCAAAAAGGAGACATTTCAACAGCTAAGACACTTGGCAGTCAATAAAACAACAAAAAAAGCACTAATCTGCCCAGCCAAATAGAGCATTATATAGATCTTCCTGGGCTTTTTTTTTTTTCTTTCTTTTTTTTCCACTGCAACTAACTTTACATCAGTCTGTGAGGTACTATTGCCAGTACAGTAAATCACAGGTATGTGCTACCGTTTTTTTCTTATTTCTCACACTTGAACGTTCTGCCAGGTGAGCAGGTAACACTCATTAGTATTGTCAAGCTGCAAAAACACTGAAAGAAAGAAGTGGGAAACTGTCAAAGCATTCTTTCTTGGCCATGCCAAGTCACTCCCCGTGATTGCTACCAAATTATTTTAAAACATGAATACCTTGGTTTAATTGTTTGCTCTCAGGATTAGAATGCTGAAGCCCAGCTACATTTTCAATATAGTTACGGGGGCTCTGCATCACCATTTAAAATAATTAACATGCTGAGCAGAGGTGACACCAAAATGGAAGCAGGAACCAGAGAAGAGGGATGCCCCTTTGTTTGGAGCTTGGTGGTAACAGGAGACTAGGACTTATGGCTGGCCTTCCTTGCATTAGGAACCTAAGAAGCTTTTCTTGTCACAAGTGATTAACTCACTTCTTTGTCTTTTAAAACAAAGCTGGAAGCAGTACAGAGAAATCTGCAGCTTCAACCTCCTTGCCAAAGCACCTGCTCGAAGTGAGAGATGTCAGCTCACCATCTTCCCCAGTCCAAGGAGTTTCAAACCAACATCTAGTTCCCAAGTCCAGAAAACCTTTTAATTTGCCTTTAACATGTAATTGGACTAAATATTTGACCAAACTTGGGAGCAGAGATAAGAGCAGAGAGTCTCCTTGCTTACACACCATCACTCACTCGTGCTGACATCTATTCCCACCTCTCTCTCTGGCCCTGTGACTCTTGGTGTGTGAAAACAGCTTAAACTATGACACTTTATCTCATATTTCACGACAGGCTAAGAGTGAGATCAGTTACTGTACAGCTGCTAACATGCACTAACTTGTTAAGATATGACAACGGCAGCATATGCTTGAACATTTAGAATGCTTATTCAGTTTTCAGATAAAGCCCTAAAATAGGCCTTTATAGTCTCTACTTTTCTCTATAGTTCTACTTTTAACCTCAACTGAAACAGTGTTTTTTTTTTTTTTTTAAACCTCCCTCTGAATGTTTTTTGCTTGTTTGTTGGTTTGCTTTTTGGTCAAAGTCAGCCAATTAATTGTGGGAGGGTTTTTTTTTTTTTTTTGACTACATTTATCTCGTGATCCAAACTACCTTTTAAGATTCTTATTAAAAATAAGAAACTTGTCAGTCATTTTGCCCCACAAAAGATACAACAGCAGTTGTTAAGGGTTTAATTATTCTAGTCTTTGCTAATACCTTTTCTTTTATGTCAGGTTTTAATTTTTTTTCTTGTAATTTCAGCTTCTAAATCACTCTCACAACTTTTAGCTATAAATACCATTTTCACTTCTTTATTGCACAGGACTCTGTCCTCCTGCTAGAAACGGTCAAGCAGGAAACTACCTCTGAAGGTTCAGGTGTAGGGAAACAGAGATTCTGCCTTCTGCCGCACTGTCCTGCAGCAGCGGTGTCCCATCATAGCAGAAGTCCTGCAGCAAATTATAAGCAGCTCATCATTATAGAAAGCAATCAGTTTACTATTTTTCTTCCTACAGACATGTGAGAGATGACTAATAGAGCCCTGTTTGTCATAACATCTTTATCCTGAGGTCTCCAAGATGCCATCTATACATCATTGCTCAACATTATAGAAGATAAATGTAGAAATGTAAGATGTGTTGTGGTTCAGCAAACAGTGCTCTGCAACCCAACTCCTCTTCAATCATTTTACGTTTGTCCTAAAGTGGGTAGCTTTGTAACCAAATTCATTCCAATATTAATGAATATTTCCTGGAAGGGATATCAGGATTTGCTTCCCTCTTCCTCCCAGATGAAAAAAAAAAAAAATGACAAATACGGAAATACTTCATTTTGTTCAATTTAAATTCACTGTCCTATAATTTTATTGCATGTCCCTATTTCTTATTCTACAATATATGTTACTCTCTTCTTCCTATTACTCCCGATTTAAAAGACGTTTGCCCTAACTGTTTTTGGAAAAGAAATAGATAACTCCTAGATATTCAGAACCTGTTCCATATACCTTGTTGCCATTCATTGTCTCTTTCTGAAGAGGCAAGAGTGTATTGGAGAAGTGGGCATCCTTTGCATTTATATACTGACAAAGTGACATTATGATGATGAAAAGACTAGAGGAAAAAAAAAACAGATAATTAGAATAATAAAACCTACTGCCAGAATGGCCAATATTTACCATTTCCTATCTACACCACACATAGCTGTCTATCTCTTTCTGCTCGCTCTAGTCAAGGACAAAATTCAGTGCCTCCCCTGGGTCAGGCACAGACCCTTCACACTCCTGTGTGCATCCTGCACACACTAAGGCCCCGTGGCCATGACCCACAGCAGTTAGGAAGGTAACGGTTTACAGCTCTGATCCAGAACCTGCTGGGAAACTTCGCATCAAGCCGAAGACTACAATTCCTCCTGTGAATACAGGGTGCAATGCAAAGGAAAAGATTCTAAACTTGCAAAATGGCAAACAGCAACATAAACTCATTATTGTTTAAACTCTGTCATTAGTCTCCCATTCCTGACTGTTGGTTTGTTCAAAAATTATTCTAATTAAAATAAATAGAAGAGTGACAAAAATTATGGGGAAGGAAAGAAGTCAAGAAAATATTTTTCTCTTCATTTGTCTTTTTGTCTCATTTTCTTGCCTCTGTCTCATTCGTCTCTCATTTGTCACATTTTTTACTAATGCTCAGAAACGTTTCAAATTTTCTGTATTTCTTCAAGATTCCACTAGGATTCAAAAAATTTTGACAAGTATGATGAGATTAACTGATGACCCCTAAAAATGTTTTCCTTTAATAAAATTAAAGGCATAGTTAAGATATTTTTTCTGAGCAACATGATTTTTAAAGTCTTTATCTAAACCAAAATATTTTTTTCTTCTTATTTTTTAGTTATTTTCAAAAAATATTGCATAAGGTAGACGGAGGATAATTTCTGAAATAGAATCGGAAAGAAATAGTGGTGGAGACACTCTAGAGCATGAACAAAAGAAGCCGAGATGATGATCAGGAGAGACAAAATATATTTTGTGAGTAGAATAGAAAGAAATGTCAAATTAATCCAGACATCTATTAGCAGACTAAGTCAGATTTTCTAATATTTAGGAAAGTGAATCACGAGTTTGGTTTTTTTTTCTACTGCAAGACATTGAGTGGCAGATGAAACTAAAAGGGAAAGAGATGGCTAGGGCAAAGAAATAGATTTGCACTGCAAGGACAGAAAAACACAAGTATCTTACATAAGATTACTCCAGCATTCTAAAAAAATGAGTCAGCACTAAATATTTGTTATACTCGGTACTGTCTCTTTAACCTGAAATCCCCACCTAGAGATATGCCCTTGAAGCATTCACCTGAAAGATACTCATGTAATAGGAATCATTCATGAAAAATACTAAAAAGGGGCTGCAACATAAGTGCTACTTTTTGAAAAACTAAACGAAAAAAGGATAATTCCCCAATTCAGAGGAAAAAATTGAACTATAAAACAGTTAAAGCCAAAAATTGATTGTTTGTACACACAAATCACATAAGCTTTTCCATAGTGCTTTTACTTACAAGAATAATATGCCAGAGGAGAAGGAAAAAAAAGAAAGAAAAGAAACACTATTGCAGGGCACACAGTGGATACAATTTTAGAATTGAGACCTCCTGTTTGCAACAGAAATAATCTCATAATGATCTGCTCCCACATCTGTCCTGTTCAACAGACTTGCTCAGTCCTCAAAAACCTTCCTCACAAAATGCACCACCGTTCCATTGCATCTTCTTGTTTAGACTCTGTAAGGCTACGAGCAAAGTCAAAATATATTATAAATGCAGCATCAACCATCACGGGATACCTACTCCAGGGATGTTCCTGAAGACTACTGAATTTTAGATCATCTAGTGAATGATCTCATATGTGATATAAGTGAGGTACTAATAAGCTATGGATATACACATATTTATTTCATTGATTAAAGAAGTGTCATCTACAAAATCAAAGCAAGACTCAGAACCAGATAAATATGCAGGAACATACTGATGCTCTAAGTATTAGGAAGACAACTCTGGAATTTTTCTTACAGTTTCAGTGGAGATTTAAACATACAGAATTTCATACAAGCCTGGGTTTCAATAGCACTTGATGTGCTGGGACCAGTTTTAATAATGCCTCGGGGCAGCCAAATTCTTAAATACACATTCAAATGCATCCTTGACATCTCTTCATTCTCTTAGCAGGAGTACACCATTGTCCAAACATCCGAGCGCTTGCTTCAGGAGAACCTCTCTCATTGCCTTCAATGACCATTTCACTGTGAACATGCTTAGCCCATTATTCTGACAGTAAAATGACAATGAAGTCACCTAAAATTCAGGAACTAAGATCTCTTTCTCTCTCTGTCCGTCTCCCACTCCCTTACTCTTTGTTACTAGAGAATGAAGGAAAAAGTGCCGGTAGAGGATAAACAACACATGGGGCAAAATGCTTTCTCCATTGTCCAGACCATACTTGGAGTCAATCTTACAAGTCAATCCTGAGAACTTCTTATGATATTTAGCCTTGTAAACTCTAATCTCTCCTCTGAAAATGGCTGAAGATAAAGCATCCCTTTACAATGTTATAACGCGCTAGTTTACCAGATCCATACAGCTCTCTCCCTCTTCCAGTGATCAGGTGCTTAATTACAAACTCATCTGGAAGGTATTACTGGCAGCAACCAATTCGTAATCCTAAGGTTCCTGTATCCGATTTAGAGAAACATAGGTCAATTTTTATTATTTGCCCTGTTTGTGTAATGCCACCTAGAATGTCAGAGCCAATTTTAAGTGAATACAGAGGGAAAATCATGGTATGATCTTAAGACTAATGCAGTCATGTACTAAATCTTCACAGTCTTTGCCCTCAAAAGAAAAAGGTCTGGGTTTAACAGCATGGAAATGATGCTCAAAGCCTTAGGGCCAGAGGGATATAAGTATCAGTACATAAAAAAATACTCCTATTCTTATAGCCTATTCTGCTGAAACACTGGCTTACCGTGACAGCACCAACAAAAGGGAAGAGTAAATGAAACATAAAATTTTCATTTAAATCAGATAAATCTTTTTGCTCATTACTGCTTTCAGAAAGTTAGAATTTTGCTCCTCTGCCTGCTTTTGCTGCATTAAACAGAAGAAGGCAAGAGATCACTAGACAGTCTATTACCTGCAATTATGACACTTCTAAAACGGAGTGTCAACACCTGCATAAATAATCAGTGAGAACAAATATAGAGAACAGGTATACACAGCATATAACACTTCTTCACATCCAAATCTGTCATGCTGCTAAGAGCTTCCCCTTCATTTACTCTGATACCAAAAACAGCCCACCAGGAATGAACTAGCACCCAAGAGAGCTTTACTGGAATTCCATGATTATCTACAGTCAAGTCAAAAGACAACTCAGTTCTGGCCAGCCATGCTGGCCCTGAAGGGATTGCTTCAAACCAGAGATGTTTTATCACATCTTTGCCTTCCTGACCTTGTAGGAAAGTACTGAATTTGGAAAAAGTGAGAGACAGAAAGGAAAGGAAAAAGCAGGTGCATCCTGCACAGGCTTTATCATATAGCTATTTCACCAGAGTATTTTCAGCTTGCTCTATCACACTTCTGCGATTCCTTCTACTAGCTTTTACTCAGGCAGGCTTCAGAGTTTTGCACTCAAAAATGACAAGTAAGGACAAAATATTTAACAATTTCTTTTTAATTTATGATCTCAAATGGGATTTGAAACTTCATGAAAGCCATGAAGTCCTTCCCCTGAAAACCAAAATAGGAGAAAAAAAGTACCCTCAGACTGTCTGAATTGTGACTTTCCTCCTGTGATCTGCAAAAACCCCAAAATATTTACATACTTCTTAGTTGTGCATAAACATATCACATACATGCACAAAAAAAAAAATAGTTATATGGGGAAAACAGTCAATACGATTTAGCCAAAATGCAGTTAAAAATGTTGAAGTCTCTTATCTAAGCAATCAGCCTCAGAAACCCAAAGCGGTAGAGATCCCAATAACTCCTTGTGCCTTCTACCATCCTGAAAAAGAAAGCCACCCTCAACCACAAATGTGTCCATAGATCTGCCAGGCCAATATCTGGTAAATGAGTGGTCAATACCACAAGCAGATTGAAGCAGCATCCTGTCCTAAACTTAATTCAAACCCCTTCCTTCAGTCAACATGTATAGAATACAGAAAAACAAAAGAAAAACAGAGCAGTTTTTTAGATGACAAACCATCTGGTACAATGCCTGAAATAATTACTCTGTTTCCTCTAGAATAACTCCATATGCTGGTGACTACCCCTATTTTTTTATTTCATGATACAATTAGCTTGGAACAAAACTGCATGCTGAACTGCTGGAAATAGAATCACAATTTAGGATACGCTCTAGTGCAACTGTACTTGTTCTTTTATTTCATATAGGAAATTTTGTCTGCTGGTTTCTTACTGTACTTCATTACCAATTCTTATTAGATTTCAAATTTGCATTGACTTTGCAAAACAAAGCACTATCACCATATTGAGATTGGTTTTGTTCTTTTTTTGTCCCCCTTGTTTTCTTTCTTCCTTTAAATACAAAATAACACATTGCTAAATCCATTCTACCTATTTAGCCATCTTAGCTTATTATAGGAAAATTGACAAAACAGAATTATCTCTTTATCGCATCCCAGTAGATGCATTCTTTATCTTCTGTATCTTCCTAAGATCAGCAGATCCAATGTGCTGATTTTTTTTTTCCATTAACCTCTTAACTCCCTGTTCTGCTTAAAATGAAGACTGCAACCTTTCCTTCATGCATATTTATCATTCAGAGCTCTTGCCAGATCTGGTGTGAGTGTTGGGAGAGAAATGCTCATCATCCTATTCTATGCACATGGGAACCAGATGATTAATTCTCTCAGTGATTACTATCCAGGGCACTGATTAGCTTGTATGGGCTTTCCAACTATATCAATCCATCTAACAAAATGTATTGCTTTATTTACAAATCACCTCCCAATTATTATCAAGCATTATTTCTTTTAAAGGTCAGCTGGACTAACGTTGCTATATAGGCACTACAAAAATCAAGTACTGTGACAGAACAGGACATCCATTAGGAAAGCAAGTAATAAGGCACCTAAGCAATATGATGAGAGCAAAGTTTAGCCTTGAAGAAATAACACATATGCATCTTCATAACTAGATGACAGAAGTTCTCTTGATTTAGCATCTGAGGTCTTTTCTACAGCTTGATTAAGTCAATGTATTTTCTTTTTCACAGAACAACAAGCATAAGGTTAAGACTTTAGAAAGTTTCCAGTTATTCCTCTTTTTATTCACATGCACACAAACAGCAAATTTTTTCAAGCTGTCTAATTCCTGCGTGCAGCTTTATTATTTTTGATATGACAGACTAAGGCCTTCTGTGAACACCAAGCACCAGGACACATTTGAAAGCCAATACCTGCGTTCTGGAAGCATCAATAATATGACAAGCTATAACCACACATCCTCTGGTAGCACAAAACAGTGCAACGATCCTCCCAAGACCAGGGAAAAAGTGCAGTAAATACACCTCACATTCCTAAATACAGTAGCACTCTCCCCAGATTGGTATGGAGAAGCCAAAACACCTTGTAAATCAGTGAACCACAGAAATATTTATATGAACAGATCAGTGTGCACACTATTTTGCTAATAGCCCAAATTCTCTGACCCTTGTGGTTAAATACTGACCTTAACATGGCTTTTCCCCTACCACCACCATTTTCCACTGAGAAAAAGCTAAAAAGCTAGGCATCAGATAACACGCATGGACATCCTCAAAGTGCACTACGCAGGAAAGGCTAAAAAGACAGCAATCTGAAAGGTGAAAGTAATATTAGCAGCCAAAAAAGAAATATCTGAGAATAACAAAGTTTGAAAAAGTCAAAATATAATTTATATATAAAACAAACACATAAATAATCTAATTTGAACCAAAAACACTGTTGCTTTCTTTATTTCCATTGAGCAAAATATTCTAGGGAATACTCTTTGTTCACTTTAATTTCATCTGCCTTAAAATAAAGAATGTATTTTTCAAAATGCTTGTATCAAAAAGTTGCCTATACACTTTTCTGCTCCCTGTTACGGCAATACATTTTTGTGTTAGAACTGATATCCCTTTAATTTACAGAAACAGTAATATAGTGGATTAGTTTTAATTTTAAAAAAGCCTATGTGCTACGTTTGATTATGAGGTCTCTTAATACAAAATACAAAATAAAAGATTGTCTTCTCTTTACATACATAACATTTAAAATGATTCCCTGCCTTAAGTTGTTTCCAATTGGCTGAATTTCCATGATTTCAAGTATGGATTCCATCCTACAAAAGTATTCCTATACTAGCTGTGCAAATCTGCTTAACTGTTGCACAACTGTGGTTTTAACTTTAAGCAAGAGAGAAAAAAAAAGTGCAGGAAATCAATCTCAGATTTCTCAAATATGCTCTTTCTACTTTTGCAGAGTCAAAATATTTGGGATGCACCTTGAGGATGAGAAGTCTCTATCAGAGGCACCTTTTACTGCACCTGCTCTGCTTTTTGCTTGCTCCTCTCTCTCTCCTTATAATATTCATCCTTCCTTATCACCTCAATCAAGTGGGAGAATTTCTCTACACTCCTGTTTAACTAAACAGGCATTTTCTTCAGGCACAATTCTTTGATAGCCACAGAACACCTTGCAACATGGCTCAGCAATGACGGAGCACGTCACTCGCAAGGAAAGGTTTCCGTAGCTCATTCTTGAGTCATGAAATGACCATTTCAAGCACTTCCCGACGCAGCTCATTATACTGCTGCTGTTCTGGTTTTGGACAAAACACCCCTATCCTTCTTCACCTTACTCAAAGCTAAATTATCAAAATATGTCTTGGTAAGAAAACGGGCCTTCCACTCATTATAGCTCCACAAGTATCAAAAAGTTTCCATTGTAAATATTTAGACGTGGTCTTACTTCATCATACCAGTCTTTGAAATACAAAGTTTATATTCATGACTCTTATCTTTTGAAAGAAATGCTGCCTAAATTTTCCCAACATTTTCCTAGCGATAAGCCCTATTATTAGGGCTAGTTAAGTTTACTTAAGTAATACTTTATTTATAAATATTTTACTTTAAAATACTTACAACATAACTTCTTTTTATGCAGAGCCCTTTTATCTTTGAGACTCAAACCAGTATAACATTCATATTTACTTCATTACAGCAAAGCGTGGATTTATATTTTCTCTGCTTACTGTGAAGACTCCATAAGCTTTTGAAGGATGAGGCAGAATGGATTTTTTTTAATCCTCTCCAAATTATTTAACACAATTACAAGCAGGGACTACCTGAAAGAAATAACTCTCACAACCTGAGCACTTCAATATTCCTTTGCCTTGCAGGCTGCAGAATCATAAATATTTGAAATTTTCTGAAATCAGTTTTTAAGCTTCAGTCTACTTCTAATACATGTAATATCTTTTAAGGGCATTTAATAATAAAAGGGCAACACAAATCCTCCTCAAAGAGGCTCAGAAAATATTAGACTTACAGCTTTTCTTGCTACCTTAAAATGCAAGTGAGGGCTCATAAGAAACAACTCAACATCCTATTTCTCACAAAGCAGTGCTGTGATTTAGGCACCCAGATGAGCTGAGGGCAGACAACACAGGAGAGCTCCAAACCTTTGCTCTTGCAGAGGACAGCCCAAAAGGAGAGCGCTCAGGTTCATGTTGCTCAGAGCCGCTCGTCCTGATGCTTTGGGTGAAAGCTCACACTGGGCAAGAATAATATCTGAATGTCGCAAGTTTACCTCAAATTCCATTATCCTGCCTTCCAAACACACATGCTTTAACTGCATCAGAAACATTTCAAGAGTTTCAACTACCTGTACTTCCCAGGAAATGAAAGAACATAATGATACAGTCCTCATTTCAAGAAGTTTTATCTATTGTGTTTATATATTTTACTTTACTAAGTATTCACATATCTATTAGAGTAAACACTTAGGCTAAGTTTACCAAAACCCAAGTGAGTGCCTTGCCTACTGAGAAACAAATTTCTTCAGGTTCAGTTTCTCCAGAAGGATATTTAATTTTTATTGAAATAGAAATTTTCCAATGGATAGAACATGGTCATTGTAAGTTAAGTTACATCCTTGAGTTACAGGTATAAACGAAGCAAAGACCTGACTATTGTCCCCCTATATTCAAAATTTAAATCCCAAACACTTGATATTTAGACATATATTCCCACACTCTCCTTGCTAAAATCAGTATATTTTCCTCAGAAAAGTTTGTTTTCAATAAACTACAATAAACACTTTATTACAGTTTTTATTCATACACATACAAACTTATCAGAATTCCCTTCCTTCCTCCTGCTGTTACAATATCGTTTACAATAGCTTGTAACTTTCAGAATGATGGTTTACATCTTTTGTTTACTATGATAAAGCTAAGGTGTAGAATATCCAAAACCTGACCTGGTCTTTCAGTCCCTATTTCACTAGTATTTAAATCTATATGATCTGCCAGTCTTTTCACTGCATTATATTTGGATCACTTGTTAAGTGGATAATCATCATTTTGGAATTTGTCAAAAAGACTAAAGAAAATCCTAAAACAATGAAACTAACCCATTTGCTGAGCACAAACCTCCAGAGTGATTACAGAGGCTGCAGGGTATCTCTAGCTGCTAAGTACTACATTTCTAAGTGAGTCAGAAGATGCTCAAAACTAGACAGAAGAGAACCTTATCAATTTTGCCGCTTAAAAGTCTCCTGCACAGTAATTATCCCTGCAAGAATGTTTAATATTCACTAACAGTTGTTTTCAGCTGGATTATATGGGGAAAAAAATAGCACACGAAATTACTCATTTTAGAGAACTCATATCTCTTTGGTTACAGTGCCTGAATCTATGAATCTCGCAGAATATCTTGCATCCAGAAACATAAGGCCAAGGATCATAATGGCTTAAATTATAACTGGAGCTTTGTTAAACAAACTTACTGAATAAGAGTTTTACCCAATTAGCTCCCTGTTAAAAGATACCGTTACTGGATTTGTACAATTTCTTTCCAATTGCTTATGTTATCTGGCTTTTGCTCTTGGGTCCTTGTGGTGACCTATAAACCGACAAAGGCTTCTTATCAGGATTCTGCAGCAGCCAGGACTGAGGAACTGAAGCCAGAGCTCTCACCATACCCTGCAGGGTCAGGGAAAGGGTTTCTTTGTAATAGGACAAAAATGAGATAACCTTACAAGCACTTTGAAAACAGGGCTTCGTAAAAATGTGAATTTCTACTGTACAGAAATAAGGAACAATGTAAAACTCTCTCAGAAGATAATGCCTTCATCCTCTTAGCCTCTTCTAATCATAGAAACATGGACAAGTCATTTAAACTTCACGCAATCATTCAGAAGCAGTGTCATTAACAGATTTCATGTGTTTATTGGGGGGGAGAGAGTCCATGCTAAAATTGATGTTTTGTATTACTTAAGAGCATGTATCATCAATAATCCCTGTGGTTGTCCAAGGAAACATGTAGATCAACTATTTTTCTGTCTCAAAATAAACATGTAATACGATTCTGTGATTCTGTGAAAAAGAGAAAAGGATAAACACAGGACTCTCATTACTATTTCCATTTTTTTTATTTTAGCCCTATGCCCTTTTTAGCATAACTTTAATTATTACTTTATTTCCAAATTGACAGTACTAGGCTGAGGTTTTTACTTTTGTGTAGCCAGGAACGAGCTATCAGAGAAGCACAACCTATGGCAAAGAAAACAACGTTCCCTACAAACACTTCTTAGTATTTGCATGTTAGAAGGAGAACAGTAACCTCAACTTTACCGCAGGAGCTGATGATCACAGATTTAAGGCTGTTCATTATCTTTTAGATTTTATTTTTACAACATCAAAATCTATGTAGTCCCATATAGGCACTTCTAATAGATCTCTGCCACAGCAGAGATGTATTTATGAGGATTTCTCAGTGTACTAGGATTTTAAGTGTCTAAATACATCAGAATTCTTATTCAGGCACCAATCTGAAATGACTTCACCTGACAGCAAATCTGGTGTTTAAGCATGTTTTTCCATACAGGTGCCATTACAAAGCTCATCTATGTCAAAACAACTGAAGCTACGGATTTCTTCTTCAGAAAAATAAACAAACAAATAAATAAATAAAATAGCAGAATGCATGTTAGCTAGCACTGACTTAGTGGACCTATGAACCTTTTCTATAAGCAATACCTAAGGATTACACCTCCAGCTTGCCCAAGCAAATATGTGTATTTTGTATCTTTTCCTTTCTACATCATTTATGTCGAAAGTGTCTTGAAAGATATTCTAACATGTTCACCCTTTCAGAACAAAATAGTAGTGACAGCAACAACCTAAAAACATCAGACTTCAGTCAAGACAGCCTACAGCCTCATGACATGTTTTTCTTCATAACCTTACACTACAGTGTAAATGACATTTACACTATTTCCTTCCATAAAACACTGAAAGCCAATGTTTTTGTGCCTCAAAAATATGTATCTGATTATTTTCACCTATATTTTCTCATTGTATTTTACTTACAAAATGTTACTGAGCTGGCCTACAAGAAATGTCTGTTTCATTTTAAACTGCATGACCCAAGGAGAAGCAAAATTTTTATAATACACTTGCCAATTAATATCTGTAGAACAAAAAGCCAAGATGAATCGTTCTAGATACTTCTGTTACTTGTAACCAACGCACATCATTTGGCCCAGAAACACCACCTTTCAGAAACTGCATTACAGTAAAATGACATAATTTGTATTTATTATGATGAAAAACATTTTCTCCTAATTAAGTACTTGAGAGTGTAGAAACCTTCAAAAAATAGGATTACAATGACTCAATATTTCTAACGTAAGGAAAGATGGTCCTTCTCACACCAAAGTTTCTAATTGCTGCTCGCCTTTAGAGCGATTAATCTGTTAGTTCAGTTAACATCATGCGGGGCGTCTGTTTGTTCCTTACCTTTACAGTAATCATAATCAAAATGTCTTTTATAACAATTTTGCTTCCGTAGAAGACAGATAAAATACCAAAGCCAGATGTTTATGCAGTAGCTGCCAATAAGGAGAGAGAGAGAGAAAAAAAAAAAAAAGTCACCCTGATGGCAGAGATGACCTTCTCCTGCTAGCCAAACTTAATGTGAGTATCGCTATAACGCTACTGCTGCCTTGCATTTTATTTTAGTTTTCACAAAAAAGTTCATGTGTGAGAACAAGGAAATAAGTGTATTTTTCATAGAGCATCAGTGTACACCTCTTGTTTGCAAGTGTATAGCTGCACAAAATAAAAACGAAAAACCACAGACTATATAGTCTCTTCACACTAGATATAACTTGCACATAAATGTTGCTACAGCATAACTCACCCCCATCTACATAGACAATTCTCACCAACACAGCACTTCCAAAATAAGCATACTTATCAGCCTATTTATATGTCAGCATCTCCAAATATATTTGCAGACATCCAAGTGTAATACTTCAGCTTAACACAGAAAGATTATGTGCAAGAGAAGAGTTCTTCTGTATCTCTCTCCCCCCATATATTATTATCAAATAAGGACCATTTAGCAACATTAAAAGCCCTAAATTTGGAGACCAAAAAAAAAGCCAGGAAATTCAGAAAGGCACCAATTTCTGTGGCAAATACATTCCTGAATATTTTTGCTAAACTGAAGCCTAAAACTTATTCCAGCAGAAATTGTAGTATCCCTAAAATACTTTTCAAACTTTTTTTTTTTTTAAACTTTTTCAGGACATAAGCAATTATTTTGATTGCTGCCTTATGATGAGGATGACACTATCCTGCATTACAAACTGAACATTAATACCTGTATTTATGTACATATATTAATGATAAGACACAAACATTCCTTAAACTTGATGAGCAGTAGTGCAATTCCTACACAATTCCCATGAGGTAGGTTCCCATATGGACAGTAGAAAATGCAACAGCTGAAGATTAATGGCAGTGGTTGCAAATGAGTTCTTCTAGGGTTTCTCATCACTCATGGCAGGAAATAGATAGGAGATAGGAAGGGCAGACACTGTAAATTCTGCCCATAATGATCAGCCAGGTTTACTTCCCAACAAGTGATACCTTCCTGACAGTGTGAAGATTGATACCTACTGTATGAGTCATATTCCTCTAGTTGTATTTGGATTTAAATAAAGGCTTTATTTTCTCTACTATATTTCAGTAATTTTAATAATTTTCTTTTCTCCGTCACTTTCTTTGTGTTCATGGCATATTTCAGAGATCTTTTGTCTAAACACTCCCTCATGTAGTAATGGAACTGAGAATCATTAGTAGTCTTTATTGAACTGCCTTGTCTCCGAAGCAGAAAGAGTGGCTCACACATGAGAGCAGCGTGCCAGGAATGCTGCACTGCCCCAAAAGAACATTCATTAACTCACGAACAAAAGCCAAAACAAACACACTGTCAGGATTCAAAAGGTGACAAGGTCTTGACCAAAATTACATGCAAGCACAAAAGACAAGACACGAGTATTCAAGTTAGATGGTTATATGATAGAAGTTTCACAAACTGTAACTGGTCTCTTCAGCAAATTGTTTCTTTTGAGCAACATGCAAAAGTTTAGTATTTTAAAAGTTGATTTCCATAAAATACTAGAAATACTAATTTGCTTCCTTATTTCACATTCCTACCTAACATTTACCTAACTCTGAATTGCTATGACTAACCAAAGCAGTCACAATTCTATATTTTGGGGAAGCAAGGAAGAAAAAGACTGTGGAAAAACCTTTTTTTAAGTAAGATTGGTATTTCAGTTTAAGCACTTTTTTTCTTAAATTTCTTCCAATAAATTCCTTTTGAGGAATTACTTCCTGAAGGAAGCAACAATGAAGGGAATAAGGGAATAATGCGAGATGATGTCCATTTAACAATGGACCACATTCTTTGATTTGTATTTTTCAAGGCAGCATAGGGGCAATAATGCCCATATTTTCCATTTACATAAAAGCTTTAATCTACATAACTCTGCACATTCCTGCACACACAAAAAAATAACATGAAAAGTTTTGAACCACAAGTCACTTAGTACAAACTCCCACATCCTCCCTACATTTTACGCAGGCATCAAGCAGACCGCTGTGCTTTGGACAAGCACAGGGCAAACAGGTATCTTGGGACCCTGCTTGTTCTACAGAGTTTCAACAACATTTGGAATGTATGTTTTGGAAATGATCAGGTAAGACAGAAAGAATAAACACATAGTAAATTGGGTGATGCCTGGTTGAATTAAGAGGTGGTGGAAACACATTAACCACCAGGTAATATTTCACTTTAATAAAGTAGCAAAGAGACAGACAAAGCAACTGCAAAGGACAACTGCACGTGCGTGTGCATGCATGTAAAAGTGTTTGTCAGAAATGGGGAAAGGTGAACCTCTATTGATGTTGAGCAGGACTAAAATAGTAACTTCATCTCCAAGCATTTGAGAGGTAAAAATATAGGAACTAGAAAAGAGCCTTCAGACAGTAAGCATGAGTCACTAGCAAAGGTTGCTCAGCTGGACACTTGCAATCCCATGGAAGGTGTCCTGCCAGTTTACAAGGAACCGTTTGTGTTTAAGTGCATTCATTGTGCCCAAAGAACCCTTTCACAATAAGGTTTCAAATGATTACTTCAACTTATAAGGTGTCTGTAAAATTGCACTTTCCTTGTCGTATGAGAATTTTATATAATTCTAACAGAAAGAACTTTGGCCTTCAAAAACCTACACTGTCATTGCTGGGGGAAGGAGCGGAGAGAGGGGCAGTGAGGGCAAGGGGATTATTAGACTATCCAGACAGGCAGCTTTCCCAGTAACTTTGGAAGACAGGCCAAAATATTTCATGTATAACCAATAACCAAGTTATTAACTATTTTTTTTTTCTAATCTGTCATGGCAAACTGGTCATGGAGCAACTACGTGAAGTCTCCTCGTTTCCTTCTGCGATGGACTGGAACCTCCTTGGTACAGGAATTATTCTTTCCTTCTGTGTCTGTACAACAAAAAGTACAATAGGCTCCTCACTGTGACTTATTTTCTAGATGCTACGCTGACACATATGACAAGCAGAGTTACAGAGAAATACTAGCAATTGGTGATCTTGGTTAAAATCACATCTGCAAGACCAGAACCTTTTATTTTGTGAGGTTTGTGCAATGAGCTTAAATGACCCAAATTTGACAGGCTATGCAAACTCCACCCCTACACAGTGCAAATCAGCTTGAGCAGCTCTCAGCATTAGTATAAGAGTTTTAGAGCATATTTTACAACATCTGCTTAAAAACTGTCTGCCCCAGAAGCATGCTGTTTCCTTTGCTGACTTTAGGGGAATCAGACTTTGTTCATCTGAGAACGAAACTTAAATTAAATGGTTTGGATACTCTACCTCCTCACACCCAAAGTATTCTTCCTTCAAAAATGGCTACTCAGCTTTTCCTACAACAAATATGGCTTTTGGCTAAATAAGTTAATTCTAATTAACTTGTCAAATATTTATTGATAAAACATACCTAAACATTTTAAACCAAGCAAAGACATTTTCATTAGCATGCTTTGTTACTGATACTAATAAAGAGTGAGAAATTAAATGGATTTTTTTGTAATAGCATAATCACCACATTACAGGGATAATATTTCCACAGATAAAGCACACAATAAAACACTGTTAAAATGATACATTTTGTTCACTGTTTTATCACATTTCAGTTTTTCACAACACTGTTTCACAGTGCTGTACAGATCACTCACCTTTACTTGTCAGGAATTACTATGCTACCATTATTCAATCTCATTTCAAGGACTGCACAAACACATTTACTTAATTATCATTATTTAAGCCTAAAATATTTCATTGCGCTATTTTGTAATCTCATGTACTTTTTAGACACTTTTCACCCATAGAGTAGGTCCAGCCACATATCGGGTCGAGAATTGTCCATGGGGTACATCTTCCTATTGCAACAAGCTATGCCATCTGGCCCACCAAAAATGATGGCATCACTGACATGAGGGATGCAGGCAATCTACAAAAGATCACCCTCCTCTGGAATGCTGCCTTCCAAGCACTAAGCAACCAAAACAACACTTTCTTTTTCAAAATGTAGCACCAAGCATATCATTACCAACCGTATGGTCTGTTTCTTTACTAACTAAGAATTAATTCTATGCCTCATCCTATTTAAATATCCACATGGCACTGAACAAAATTGTACAATGTAGCAACATAAAATGGAATCTATAGCCAAAAGAAATACTGCAGTAACTCAAAAGCTCTAAAGTTCTATTTGAAGATAGCCTAGGAAAAATTACATTTTGTTTTCCAGCTATTATATCTGAGAATAGATACCAGAAGAGCGCCTAAATGCAAGAATGTAGTATTTTGTATTATGTCTTTAAAGTCTGCTAAAACTTTAATGAGCTGGAATCGAAAACATGTGACCCTAAGTTGAGAGGCTGTTAAATAAAACATGTAGGAACATGCTTAAAGCTTTCATTTGGAATTCTATTCTATATTTGGAGCTTCAATGTCTCAAGAATTACCTCAGGTAACCAATGAAAAGGTCTGCAGATAAAAAGTCAGTAGTTCAGGAGGCAAAATACAGATAAATCACATTTTGAAATCCGATATTCCTTCTAAAAGGAAGTAAGAAATTAATCAAGCAGTTCAAAAGCAAACTATTACCGTCAATAGTTTACCTAATTCAAATTATTTTTCTATCTACATTTAATAGCATTTAATTCTTAAATTGTTGTCCAGAACAAGCAGCCAGCTGAGAGAAAGAAACACAGATGGACATGAATATTAATGTCTGGTGGGAAAAAAAAAATCCCTTATCTTAAGCCTTTCTGTCACATTGAATTCATAAGAAAGTTCACTAAAATAATAGCTCCTGATGCACCTGTTTATTTTGCAACTGTATGTCACAACAATCACAACTCTAGCCACCCCTAGCCAAAGGTGGGGAATATTGTTTCAAGGGGCTGCTCTTCCAGTATTAGACCATTCATTAATTAGTTGATCCTGACATATGAACCAATACGTGTGGGAGAGATCAAATCCTGATAGTCTGATTGAAGAGGTAACCGAAGACACTTTCCTAATACAATCTGCATGCTCCATGAGGAAGAACAAGACAACATGGCATTTAACAGCCTTTGATCATGAGCTTACCAGCCTCAGACACTACTTGTTAACTTTTCCCATCTGGCAGGGACTTAGTTTTTCTGAAAATAGGATGCTACAAGATACATAAAAGGTCAGTAACAAAATTGTTTGACTGGAAAAACTGCTTTAGTAGGTGTTATAGACTTAAGAAAGATAACATCAATAGAAAATCACCAGGTGAAAGTGTTTGTTACTTTCCTGTTGGGAAAGTTAGACTTAGAGCCTCAAAACACATGCGAGAAATATCATTGTCTGTGTGCTCACATTACTCTCTGTCAAGCACAGATGTTATCTATGTAGTGAGCAAAGAAACTTGAGAACGATGCCTCTTAAAATAATACATCTCAGGTTCTCCTGCAAATAGAGAGACCCAACACTAAAGATAATGGCCGAGTCAAGGAAGAAAACTATAATCTAAATATTCTGATCCGCATTTTACCAATAAAATTATTTTTTCTACTATAGCATACAGTAATTTCAAAAGTGACTGAATCATTTTATATTACTATTAATAGAAGAATATGTCATTTATTATTAAGAATAATTAAAATTACTTCCTTGTCTGATCCTATCACTTTAGAATGATTTATTTGCATTCAGTCAGTAGGGATTTAAGAAGTTGCAGCTGAGAACTCTAGGAACAAGTAGCAATGTCAAAAGCATGGTCAAAATCACACATCTAGTCAAACAGTCAAGCTAGAATAGGCTACAGAATGTTAGAAGAGATACAAGATGCAAGCGTTTTGTAATTTTAAGAAAGATAGAGTGGAATAATGTATATAAGTTTTAAGTAGGCAATAATTTATTTTGTAAACTAAGCAATAGACATATAATTTAGAAGTAAGGCTTGGAGACAGAGACAAAAGAGCACACTTTAGATATAGAAAAAACTTAACCCTGGATATTCGGTGTTAAAGTTCAGCTATTCTGTAATTCAGAAAAAAAAGCTGCTTGCCTTAAGCATAATCCCGTTCCCAATGCATGTAAATCCTTTAGATTTAATTCCTTAAATATAAACCTGCTGCTCTGCATATCACTTGAATGATGGAAGAGAAACTGTGTCATTACCTAAGCTGTTTACATTTTTTTTCCCTCCATTCACTCCTCTGCTCCCTTTATTTCTTTTTCCAAACTACACAAAATTTTATACAATCTCAAACACACAAGTCATAAACCAGTGCAGCTTTCAGGCCAAAGGCAAACTTTAACTTGCACCATAACAAAAGCTTCAAAGACTTTGTATTTTAAGAAGTGTCTAACAAGCACGTATTGGGTTTCTTACAACATTAATAAACCATGTCACTGACAAGTCTGCATCTGGGGAAGACTAGGAATACAGAAGAGATCCACAAGCTAGAAAATGTGTTTTCCTGATAAAGCACACTATAATCTGGCACATAGTACTACACAGTAGTCTAAATAGTAGTCTATTTGAGATTGTGCAATCCAGCAAAATCTCTCACACTTCTAGAGTGGCAAAACAGAATTTGTACAATACAACAACAAAACTGGGTAACTCAAGTAGCAAACTTCAGTGTCCAAGTGCCAAAATTGATTATTTTGCTTCAAAGGTAAGACCTTAAGCAGACTTTTCACCCTTTTTGAACATAAATGCAGAGACAGATGCAACCTACTTTTGCAGAAATAAACCAAAGATCTGTTTGATTTTTATTTGTCAATGTAATTTCATAAATTTCTTCCCCATCTAACTCCATTGCTATCATTTGCTGCAATAATACCAAAACAATGTTACTTATATAAGTGAATACCTATTCCTCCTCCCTTTCTTTGCTGCAAGAAGTCATCATAGGAAAAATCAAAATACATGGCCTCTGTGCAGAAACAAACATATGACAAACAACTTCTGTCATTGCTGAACTCAGCAGAACAGATAAATTGATTAAACAGCATGTGAAACCTAAACTATTCATTCTTTTGTAAAAGGAAAATAACTTATTTCCTCTCCTCAGGTGTAGTAACATCAGTGGCATATTGTCACAGTAATGTTAAACACTTTTTAAACAATCTCAGGTTACCTGCTGACCAACCTGACCAACAGAAATTGGTCAGAAGTTTAGTTTCCTCCTGCTCACAAACACACAAATTAAAAAAACTTGAGCCATAACTCTAAGTTTCCTCATTTTAGAAAGCTTATCTTATTTTAACATATAAGGCCATATTACATTTACTTTACTAATTGAATACAACTCAAACAATTGAAAAATACAAATAAAGTAGTGAGAATGTTTCAGAAGACTGGAATGAAAGGGTGCAGGTTGCACCACAACATGATGAGAATTTGTGTCTGCTGAAGAAAATACTTCCTAGACTGAAGCATCTTGATCATGATTGAATTATTGCAAACAGAGGTGCGTTTTTATCTCTGCTGATTTTCTGAGTCCTGGGGACAGGAGCGGTGCAGTAGCAGCGCACCAAGGTTGGGGACCACACGGCAGTCGCTTAGCAACCAGCAGCCTTGCCTAGCAAGGGCAGCCGCGCTCGCCTTGCAACGCGCAGCAGCACTGCAAATTTAACGCTCTTGACCCGACAGCTCGCTCTCTCCTGATAAACGCTGGAGAAGGAACTCTTTCCATCATCAGTGCACTTTTTGTCCTACATTGTCTTTTCTGACAGGCAGCAGATTCAGCCATAGATATTAATTTGCTTTTGAATCAACTGCAGATCTACTGCTAACCAGGCTGGTACCAGCGCTGCTTCCAACAGGGTGGGCAGGGCTATTGCTCTTGCCACACCAGAAAAGCATCAAGGACAGCAGCCTAAATAAGTTTATTATAAAAGGTGAGTCTACAAAATCTGATGGGAATCTGTTCAATATTTGGCAGTTACCTTATCTAATACTGAAATATCTATGTGCAATCTGAGAAATTCCCTTTGTAAAGAACAATTCCACATCATTATGTCTTACTTCTGTAGGTTCTCTATTACTTGTTTTTTCTATTTTAGACTCTTCTGTGTATCCTACAAAGCTGCACAAAAAGACTTCACAGAAATAGAAATATCATTTAACTGCTTTGCATGTGCACTGTTTAACCTGTGGCTAACTCAGCCAGTTGAGATGAAGTTCTGATGGGTTCTGTCAGTCCGAGAAGAAGAACTGTCAGCCCTGAAATAAGCTGATAGCTTTCAACCAGACTCATGCAGCTAAAATATCAGTCTGTCTTCCAAAATTAAAAAGCGTGTAAAACTTACTTTTCAACATCTCCTGGACCAAAATGTTTAAAAATATGGCTATAAACAAGGCAATCAGCAATATGAAGAGTTGATTATATTTTAAGACTGCAAGAACAGTTACTTAAGGGACTGCTATATAACCAGAGTACATTTAAGCACTTCTCCCAAACGACGAACTACAGCTGAGAAAGTTTATTTCATTGCTAAAAAAAAAAAAAAGCCTCAACTATGCATTCAACCATTTAGTTGAGCCAACATCAATAATTTCCCCAAAGAAAAATGGGGTAAGACAAGAACATGCAGCTTCCATTATTTATTTTGTCCAGCTCTGAAAAAAAAATACAGAGATTTCTGTGGAAAAATTCAATTGTTCTCATCACATTTTATTACCAGATAGATCTATTTCTAGCAACAAAAGAAATAACTTTGTTTTCAGAATTTTATATAAGCATAGTATAAATATAAATGGATAAGCAGTATGTTTATTACAAGAATAAAATAATTTTGGATGTCTAAAGAGCAGTTTTTAATTATGATTCAAGATGAATTGAACAATGATTTATATTCAATGCTTTTCATTGTGATGCTGTAACAGTTTTATTTAATACTTTTATTTAAATTTTAAAAGCCAAAAAGATGGGCTTATAAATAATTAGCTATCCATATTCAGAATGAACCCTTTATTTCTTAGGTCATCTTTAAAGAGAAATAAGTCTTTAAAGAGTAGGACATATTTTAGCATAATCTCACTGTCGCCTAAAGCTATCAAAGTGTGATGGCAATTCTGTGACTCACATCTGTCTCACATGCCTTGGTCTAACAGACACCTAAATGCCTATCAGCTTCAAAATTGTTATTAATGTACATTTTGATTGGTCTGAACTGACAAGAAAATTGAAGGAGGAAGTCCTGGCAAAGTGTCCTAAACACATTGTGGGGACATGCTGACCGCTGTCCATATACCTGAAACCAAAGACATCTGCTGCAAAATTCTACAATTATGAAGCCATATTTTTAGAAGTGTATTTCAATCTTGTTTTTAAGTTCTTATTTCTAACTAAAGAAAAAAATAATGTGCAGTCCCTGGTAGTCATTAAGAACATTTATTACAGCTATTATAACAAGTTCAAAGCATCCTTCTAAGAAGGCAGATCCAACCTCAACAAACTTACTTGTATAATTAATATATGCATACTCTGATTCCTAAATTTTGCCTTCAAAAAAAAAGGTCCTATTTACTAATTTAAAAAGAAATGCTAAGATGCATTTTATGTAGCTCAGAGCTTTTACAGTCTATTTAAAGTCCTTGAGCTCCAAAGCACTCCAGCCAAACCAGACTCCCTCTGCTCTTAACATATTGCAGGTCAGACAATTGAACAAAATCTTCCTTTTCTATAAATGCTCTGTCTCTGATCTACCAACAGTGAAGCTGACAGAGCAGTCCACACACCAAGACTTGCTCCTTTCTCAGGCTATGCACACATGATCTGTAGGAGATTCCCCTGGAAAAGGATCATTCTTAAACAGCAGATCGAGTCACAGCAGCCAATGTGGTATAAGATCCAGGGGCTCAAAAAATGAACATCAGACAAATAAGAATTCCTCAAATATGATGAGTTTACTCTCAAAATTTCCATGTATTATTTGCAAAAACCCAGCTTCCAAGAAAAATGTCTTGATTTCATGTGAGTCCAGAAAATAACTACATTCCAACACTATTCTAACACTATTTTCTAACACTAAAAGAATGACTTTGCAATTCCTAGATAATGAACTAGGAAAAAGCTGAATGTACATCAACCGAGTGTTCCTGGCAGCTGGGAAATGATGAACAAAGATTCTGCATCTGTACTTTACCGTAATAGTAAAGATCATTTAATGAAAGCTCCTAGACAGAAGATTAGGAGAGGGGTTTATCTCTAAGTGAAATAAAAGGTACTTCACATGATGATTTTCTAACTATGTTCAACTACCAGGCACTAGCAAATTTAGTACATTTTAGCAAAAATGTACTGATTTCCTAATTCTATTATGGATATTTATGACAAATATTTCAGCTCATTGGTTACGCAAGCTTTTCACTCAATCCATGAAGTTTAACTTTGTCCCTTCTTCCTGAGGCTGCCTGTATTTCATCTCTCACAACACTTGAACAGCACCATATGCTATGCTCTTCTTTAGCCCACTTTTCCATGCGGTCTAAATGGACCATGGATGACTATGGCATTACGCAATGCATTCCACAGTGCAGCAAGTATAACCAAATTGGCTTCTGCACTGAAACACTCCTTTGCTACTTTTGTTTCTTTTGCGGTTGACATTAGGAAGAAAGAAAGCAATTTCTTCCTGAAATAAGGGTTACAAGCTCTATGAGCATCTTCTGCATATGACAACTTCTTGTTAGTATACTGGAAGACCAGGGTAACTCAATTTTAAGAATTATCTACTAACCCTACACCTCAGCACTGTCAAAAGGAACTAGCAGCATTTCCAGATCTATCTTAACCATTAGTTTCATTAACATTTATTTCCCTAAACATGCAGGCACACAAGCAAGTTAGTATAGACTAAAACAGGAGATGACACCTACCTATTTGCACATATTATGCAGTTGTACTATGCAGTAAGCACAAGCCATCTCAAACCATTTAAAACAGACTTTATTTAGCACAGGGTAACTGCATGAACATAATAACATAGTTAGCAATTTACACCATAGATCTGTGTAGTCTTGCTTTTATGCTCCCACATACTCAAGTTTTTCTACATGGCACTATCACAACAATACCTTTGAGCTAGGCAAACAGACTTTGATCTATGATATTTCAAAAGGCTAGAGAAAAACAAACCAGAAAGACAAACTGGTATTCTAAATTTCAGAATTATCTCCAAGATGAAATTAGACAACGCCAGTATTAACATTTAAATAAATATCAGAGAACTTTTTCCCCACTACATACTACTTTAACATGCTCATTATGGTTAATGAGAAAGAATTTTATCAGGAAATGCCATTGGATATATAGAGTTTTGCACTGATTTGAGGAAGCCAAGACAGGGACCTGTTTCTGATGGAAATATGCCTTATTTCTGGTGAAGCAGCCTCTTCCTATCACAGCACTTGTGCCCTGCTCAAAGATCTGGGAACACAGCACCTTGAAGTCCTGAGCTGTGAGCCTGCTCTCGGACTCCCAAAGAGAACTGAAAAGTCCTAAGACTCCCAGGATAACTTGAAGCTCTCAGGGCTTCACAGAACTGCCTTGCTGAATACCAAGGAACTTTCAGTAGCTTCTATCAGCTAGCAAGTCTAGGAGCTCACCAACTGCTTGCAGTAAAGGCCCCCAATTCCAATGGAGTTTGTTTTCATAACCAAAGTGTTGATTAAAAAATGAGAATATAGTGCTGGATGCAATGCAAGCGCATTTTGAAAAAAGCATCTTCAGAACAAGAAGTCTCCAGTTGGATGCTGCTGCAACTAAGTTGATGCTCTTTGTGTTTTCTATGTCACTTAAACAATAAGCTTTATTAGCATAGCTGTCTTTCGTGCACTTCAAAGGATTATCTCATATAAACATAAGATACAGATAAATCACTCATTAGTATGTCACACTAACAGAAAATACTTTATATTCCTAAATCAAATGCAGTCAGGATTTGGACCATACACAAGTTTTCTACAGAGTGCTGATAAGAAGACTTAATCACAGGGTATATGCATAACTGACAAAATATCACCCAGTTCTTGGGGAGGCCTTTATGATAAGGCAAAATCATTATAAATATTAGCTATCTGTTCTTTCTGCCTTGCCTGCAAAAGCAGTTAAAATCTGGTGTTGCAATGGGCAGCACCAGATTTAGCAGGGGGAAGGGTACATTGATCTTTATGTCCTACCAAGTAATTCATAAAAATCAGAAGCAAGAATTATTCAGCATTAATTCACCTTAAAGAAGTTCCTTAGTACATTTCAGAAGCACTAAGACACCCAAGACTAAATGAAATAACTGGTTCTAAACTTTCTTTGTCTATAAAAGGAATAAACCAAATGAGTACAAGTCTTTTCCACATGAAACAAACAGCATATTGGAGCCTCAAGTAATTCTTAAAAAGGGCTGCTTTTAAGCACGCTCAGTAAAAGTTGTGTCCCCCTGCACCCTCAGAAAGACTGTAAAGCTTTTTTTATAGCATTAACCGAGTACATCTGCATTACTTTTAAGAGCCAATAGTCAGTCAAGTTTTAACATTAGAGTCCTATTATGTAAATTAAGTCTTAATTTGTCCTTCCTTCAATTAAACATGTTAATTTCCCAGAGGACTCAGCACCATTTTCTTCATTTGTCACATATGCCATCATCATACAGTATATGGCAGCTTTAAAAAGAAGAATAATCAAGGATATGGTCCTACTGACCCTACCTGTGTCACTAATCCTCTTGTAACTCATGCCATTGAAATTCAAAGGGATGCTCAAATGACAAGGTTTCACAGGTCTCCACAAAGAAGAACATGACCTTGATGTCCCACAGAGACAGCAAATGCTAGAAAACAACTGTCCTGCAAAAAGTGGAATAAGAATTCTCAGTGAAGAGGGCAACTAACTTTTAAGTGACTAGATTTCTAGATGGCCAGATTTGCCTCCCTTTATTGTCATTTAAATCTCCCTGAAAAAATACTAGAAGTACATGCATATAAACAATCACAAGTTATTAACAGAGTGGTATGTCTGTATGGAAACCTAAAGCCATATATTTTGGTTTGCCATAAATTTAATTCCGATAATAGTTATTCTATAGTAATTTGCTTGAGTATAATATTTTTTCAGAAGATCCTACCACACACCTTTAAACAAAAATAAATACATAAAACGTGTGTGAAGATTTAAAGATTTGCTGAACTTAAAGCATAAATCATAAGGGCTGAATTAGAAACATAAAAATTGCCATAATGGATCATGGTAATAGCTACTGTCCTCCTTGACAAAAGCTACTATCAAATACGTCAAAGGGAGATCAGAGAAACATGCTCTGCCTGGAAAATTACAGAAAATTACCCATAGATTTTCCTTAGTCACATTAGTGCTGTCTAGCTGATGCCCTGAAGAATTTAACTGTCTCATTCCTGTTTTTATAAAAGCATAGGCCTTACCACAAGATAACCTTTGTCCAGACTCTTCTCATCAGCCTCTGCATAAGCAAGAACAGTTGCTTCTCCCTAGTTATTCACATCCTTCCACATCCCATCTCCTCCCATCACCTTTCTCTGGGTCCTATCTATTACTACTCTCCTCTCTTAAGTAAAGTTACCCGAATTTTATTTTAAAGGATCATCTACTATTCATTTGTTGAAGAGTAAAGCATTTTAAAGAGGCTTCTGTCCTCTGGCAACACTATCTGCCCATCTTGAAACTATTCTTTTCTGAGCACTCATGCATGGTGAGAAGGATTATTCAATACGCTGTCATTTGAACACGCAGACCTTTCTCCCAGATAATCACCATTTGTTCAGAATATGCATGGTTAGGTCAAATGATTCCTTCTCTTGTACATTTGTCAACAACAACAAAAAAACTTCACTTTTATTAGATCTTTCCATTTTTTAAGTACAAAGGACCACATAGTAGCAACCTGGACTGAAAGTGCGGCTAGCAGTAACAGAAGGAATCATGTCTTGTTCCTCTTTTCACAGCTACTGGTCCTTGAACTGCTCAAACATCTTATCAAACTGGCAATTTGGTTGCTGTTGTAACCAATACGTCAAACACAACAAAATCCCTGAGATCATTAACATTCAGTGACCTTAACTCACAGAACAACCTTATTTTCACAGTCAAATTGAATCCTCTTGCTACTGTATTCATGAACACCTTATTCATGAGCACATCTTTGCTACAGAATCCTTTAAAAATAACTAATCACTGATCCATTACCCCTGCTTCCAGTGGGAAAGAGAACTACAAAGCTAAATTAATCAATAGACTGACAGCCTAAATACTTTGTCAGTTAAAGAACAGTTTAAATGGTAGGAAAAAATATAGTAAGGAGGTTCTTTTCCTTAAAGTATATTCTGTCAGGTCACTGACAGGTAATTCAGAATCTGGCATTTTAATACAATAAATACAATGCTTCCACATAAAGTGCTTGTCACTCAACATTCTTAAAGCTTTTGCATACACTCACAAATTAACCTTTTGAACACTAAGCATTATCTCAATTTTTAGGAGAGATATCCAGGTAAGAAGAAAGTAGATTTGCCAAACATGATTCAGCAAGGCAGTAAACAGTCAGAGCACCAAGCCCTTATCTTCCAATTCCTTGCCATGATATTTCCTATAAGAGGTTGCCCTGTAGAGTTTACAACTACTTAGTAAGGTTGTAAACCTTACACACATATAACACTACATACTTTAGCATAATTATTACATTTAAAGCACACTGGGCAGTTATGTAATGAACCAAGGCAAAGTTGATAAATAATACAGAGGGCCACATGTATGGCAGAAATAAAATTACATATGTGGCAGACAAGTCAGCTTCTGAATGCTAGAGAACATCTATATAGGAAATTATACTTAAGGAATAAAACATATTAAATAAATTTCTTATCAAGGAAAAAGTGTTTCCCCTAATATATATCTTGATGCATACTTCCCCATTCAAAAAAAAGGGAAAGCTGAATACTGCATTGCACTTTAATGTATTTTTCCTGAAAATACAGTTATTTATGAATAGTGTTATCTCATATTGTCAACTACAAGTCTTCTACCAGAAGGTAGTTATTCTATGTACCTTATTATTGTATAATACAAGTTGACAAAACTGTAAAAAAAAAAAAAAAAAAAAAAAAAAAAAAAAAAAACTTACAAGCCAAAAAGCACTGAACTGATTTAAGCCTCTTAGTAAAAGATGCCCTCCAATGTAGAATGCGCATATTAGATTACTTTTACCTTCAGATCTTGACCTAAATGTCACTAAGAAATCTTTAATGAACTTAACCATACTCTTGCCAAATGCAATGCTTCCAGCTGACATAGGCACACTTTACATAAGAATACTTTGATTTTAGGACCACTGCTCCAGTGAGGATACTGTGCTCTGTTCACCTATATCAACTAAAGATAAAAATGTAATGTAGGCATCGCTGTGGATATTATTGAAGACTTTCCTCTAATGCACAATTATCATCAAAAGAACAGGTAAACTATCAGTATGCACATAGAATGAGATTCAGCAAACACAAAACAGGCTTTACCTTTAGATCAACCAGCACCCACTAGGAATAGTAAGATTTATTTAGTCTATTCATCTCAAAAAGGTCACTGCAGGAAGGGAAACACATGCTACAAGCAGAAGCAGAATAATTCACTTTTTAAAAAGAACAAAAAAATACATTAGGGAAATTCAATTAAAATGAAAGACAGAAAATGAACATTAATATAGGCTATTTTTCCATGTAATTAATAATATGCCGGAACACAAATGTATGAAAACCAAAAAGTTACTAAAATGAGGGATCTGGCATGTAACAAGAACATACTAAGTAACGGCAGAAAATAATAATAATAAAAAAAAAAAGTCCATGACAATTAAGATTTTAATTCTGTTTAGGGTTAAGTGGACACTATTTTCCAGAGTCCCATGTCTGCTTATTAAAATGGAATCTCTTGCATCCCATCTTAGTTATCTGGACTCCCTGTTACATAACCAAACTGAAAACGCTAAACGCTACCTATGAAATTATTATTCTTAAACTGCTACTTGTTCTCAGAAGGGCAGTATGTGGAAAATACAGTGACAGCCCTCAGAGAGAGGAACATTTCTGCCTTCTGTAATACTGAACAAAGTAAAACAGAGCCACCATTTTGAGCAATATTCTTTTACCTTTTTTTCCTGTCCACATTTTTAATGCAATATACAGTTAAGTATTAAGCATGTAGTATCAAGAAGTGTTTAAAAATGCAAAGTACTTTGCTCAAAGTATGTAAAAATGCAATGAAATATGGCATACTGAAGCATTTTAACATAGCATGTATTCTTCTATCATATTACTTCATATCTGATCTGTTTCCATACAATCTTTAATCACAAATTATCCTGCCAGTGATAGAACAAGGGGTAATGGGTATAAATTAAAACACAGCAAGCTTAATCTCCATATGAGGAAGAACTGTGAGGGTGACAGAGCCCTGGAAGAGGCTGCCCAAAGAGGTTGTGGAGTCTCCTTCTCTGGAGATCTTCAAAACACACCTGAATGCCACCTTGTGCCACATTCTCCATGCCTTGAACTAGATAATCTCTAGAGGTCCCTTCCAACCTCAACACTTCTGTGATTCTGTAACAAACAATAAATCAAATATACCATGGAATTTTTGAAAAACAAGTAATTTATGATATATAATGACCTGACCAACCTCCAAAAATAAGTATTTCGGGGGGATTTGAATAGTTTATTTGAACAGGTTGAAACACAGACTGCAAAAGTTCACAAGGGTTCATGTGCAAATAGTAATAGCCAAATAACAACTCTTATATAAATTGAGAAACTTTGGGTTAAGTTATTTCAGTTTCATTCTATAGAAATTCAAACAGTTCAGTTAGATCCCATGGCAAAAATCATAGCACAATTCCTTCTGCATAGCTTTGGAAATTGCTATATTACAGTTCTCTTGATCATAGACTTTCACATGATATGCTTCAAGGGAAAATGCTCATCTAAAAAACTCAAATTTCTGACTGGAAACATAATTCTACTATGCTTACAAGAAATGGATATTGTAACAACTAAAATACATTTAATGCAAAAATTTCCACATTCATTTACTCTGTGCTGCTGTTGGTCTACATATTTGATACGTAGTCACATTGCAGAACTTCATCGGTTCCACTGCAACCAGGGACACCAACACACAGGGATCGTCTGGATAGAGATCACTTCTAGCTCACAGAAACTTACACAGAGTAAATAATATCTGTATCAGACACACAATTCTTACTTTCAGAAAAAAAACTCAACCAAGACTATGAAATGGGAACATATTGGTTTGTGATACAAGTTTATCATCTTTCATTCTTTCACTGACTATGTGTGGGAAGAATCCAGTTTCATCTTCTCTACAACCACCCATTAGGTAGTTGAAACCTCCTGTTTTCCAGAAAAAAAATCTCAGCTCTCACAGTCTTTTCTCACACATACTATGTGTCAACGTAAATACTTTAATTCTGCAGCTTCCAAGCACTGCAAGGGTTAGTTGGCAGGAAATGGCATCCACAGAATTTGAGCTAAACAAAATCCAACCCCTCAAACCAACAAGCCCCTGTGGCACCTGCTAACTGTACAAGCAAATATTGCTAAAGAAAGCCAAGAGACCAAATGTCACCTAATAAAACACTTGCTTCACAATGACTGCATAAAAACTAATTTCTCTTTCATTAAAAAATACAGAATGAGAAAAATAGCATTTTAAAAACACTAGAGAACTCCTTTTGAATTCAAGGATTGTTTAAAGGCCTTTCAGTAGCAATGTCAGCACTGAAGAGAAAAACAGGAACTAATGAATTCATCTAGATCCTGACATGAAGGTGAGCTAGTAGTTCAGGGATGTCCATGTAACCAGCACTCTCCAGAGCAAAACGAAATAACCTGGCCAAAGAAACTTATATTCCTTACTCAGAAGTATTAGAGCCTTGAGTCAAGAAACAACTCTCTTCTGTGTGCTATGCCTGAATTTCTGCATTCAGCATTAAGCAGAACATTGTCAGACAGGTATTGAGGACAGGAAAGAATTTGAAGAAAAAGAAATTAAAAAAACAGCATACAAGGAAGAGGTAGGAGGCACAGAGCTAAAGAATAGATATTATAATACTGCAGAGTATAAGTGATCCAATAAGGTGACAAAGAACAAAAATAAATTCACTTTATTTGGAAGAACAAAAAAACAGAAGAGAATTAAGAAAAGAACTGCTGCTGAAATCAGAACTGAAATACAGAACTTCCTAAAGGATGTAAATTCACAATAGCTGATGAAACAGCAAGAAGTTTAGTTTAGGTAGAAATTTAGCAGCAACAGCAGGTTGTAAGGATATTTTTCCTAACTTAGAAGAAGACTCTGAACTTCTGAATCAGATTAAAAATGATGTTTTGAAGCAATTTAAAGAATAAAGACATCATTTTAATGTAGTTGAATGACCAAAAGTATATGGTAAGAACAAAATCAGAAAGAAGATAATATACTGTCCATTCCTATCAGTTTTTGTATCAGTTCCTTTCTCTGAATGCATCATTTTAAGCCCAAGTTTTCCACAACCACAGAGACAAAATATTTTCCACTGTAGATGCAGAAACCTAGTGTGAACACAACAAATTCTTCCCAAGAAGAAACAGAACTTTTTATTAATAATATAAGAACATAAATACTAATTTATAAAGGTTTTTACACCAGTGGCTATCAAGGTATTCTCAGAAGCGGCAGATATTGCCATCATTGTTTATCTGACTAATCACAGACTACACAGAAGAACTACAGACAAATCAGAGTGCTGCTTCCAACCTGCATGTGTCATCTGGGAGACACCACTTTTTTGGTAGCTTTCATTACTGCTTACAGCTATAATTGTTTTAAAATATAACTAAAAGCATATTTAAAAGTACTAAACTAAAAAGAGTTAGGAAAGTTATGCTAAGGAGAAAGAGGTAAAAAGCAGAAGCCACAAAAAGGAACATGTATTACAGTATTTAAAAACACATTGAAAAATTGATGTTTCTTCACAAGATAAAGTCTTTTAAGAAATTAGCGCTAGCACTGCATCTAATAAATATAATGCAATTATCCAACTTGACATTTTTGTATTTTAAGCAAAAGACAAGTCTGTTGTGGAATTTTGTTTCCTGTGATTTTCTCCTTTATATTGCCAAAATGTTTCAGATTAACACAGACCAATTTTTGAACATAAAATATAACTTGAAGATGGATATAGAAGATACAGAGGATAAATAAAAGCTGGTTACTAAAGCAGCTATAGGATTGGGAAACTGGTTTAAATGCAAGTCAAATACTTCACTTCTGGAGAAGCTGGCAGCTCATGACTTAGACAGGTGGGTGAAGAACTGGCTGGATGACCAGGCCCACAGAGTGGTGGTGAATGGAGTTAAATCCAGCTGGTGCCCAGTCATAAGCAGTGTTCCCCAGGGGCCAGCGTTGGCGCCAATCCTCTTCAGTGTCTTTATCGATGAGCTGGATGAGGGGATCAAGGGCATCCTCAGCAAATTTGCGGATGATACCAAGCTGGGAGGAAGAGCTGATCTGCTCGAGGGTAGGATGAATCTACAGAGGGATCTGGACAGGCTGGATTGATGGGCTGAGACCAACTGTATGAGGTTCAACAAGGCCAAGTACCAAGTCCCGCACTTGTTGGTCACAACAACCCCAAGCAGCGCGACAGACTTGGGGCAGAGCGGCTGGAGAGCTGCGTGGCAGAAAAGGATCTGGGGTGTTGGTCAACAGCCAGCTGAACAACTCACAACAGCATCCTGGCTTGCATCAGGAACAGCATAGCCAAAAGAACCAGAGAAGTGATCATTCCTCTATGCTCAGCACTGGTGAGGCTGCATCTCGAACACTGTGTTCAGCTTTGGGTCCCTCACTACAAGGACATTGAGGTGCTGGAGTCAGTCCCAAGAAGGGCAATGAAGCTGGGGAAGGAGCTGGTGCACAGGCCTTACAAGGAGCAGCTGAGGGAGCTGGGGTTGTTTAGTCTGGAGAAGAGGAGGCTCAGGGAGACCTTATCGCTCTCTGCAGCTACCCAAAAGGAGGCTGTAGCGAGGCAGGCATCGATCTCTTCTCCAGAATAACTACGGATAGGACAAGAGGAAAAGGCCTCAAGTTGCGCCAGGAGAGGTTCAGATCAGACATTAGGAAGAACTTCTGCACAGAAAGAGCAGTCAAGCATTGGAACAGGCTGCCCAGGGAAGTGACGGAGTCATCATTCCTGGCAGTGTTCAAGAAACATGTAGATGAGGTGCTTAGGGATATGGTTTAGCAGGTAGGCTGTTGAAGGGTTTACGGTTGGACTTGAAGATCTGTAAGTCTTTTCCAACAACAATGATTCTGTGATTCTGTTAAGCATTGCAAGAGCTTGTGATATGACAGTTTTATTCTTTGCCACATTTTGCACACTAGTATCATCAAGTGTATCAAAAACAGCTACAGTAAAAACTTCAGTAATAAAATCTCTGGGCGATTTGCAACTGTGATTGTGTTATCACTCATTCTACATTATGCACTTGGCTGTGCCCATTTGACTTGTAGGCACGTTTCCCTTCACTCTATACCTCAGTGCATCACAGCAGAATCGGAGAAGTGCTGCTTTTAGCACCAGTTTCCTGAAAGCAATTCTATATTTCTGGGAGGTAGATGTCCTAAAGAAGTCCAAAATCCAAATTTGCCTTCTATGATTCCAGTATTTAAGCATGACAATTCCCATTATTTTTTCCTCCTGGTAGTCCTATCTCTGGGTCTAATTGTTCAGCAACATCCTTGGCAATAAAGTGAAAACAAACACCCTCTCTAAAGAGATGGGCATGAACACCCTGATTTAGTCCTTAGTTTCCTTGTTTCTGTTAAGGGTTAAAAACCCATATATCTATTACCATTGAATCCAAATTCTCTAACCTGCATACATGATTGTTTTGCTTTTCTTTTTAGGACAGTTTTTTAAACTGTGAGGTGTTTGAACAACAGCATGGTCCAAAAGTTAATGTATTTGCACAATTTTTTTTTCATTTCCTACCTGGACAAAACTAGCAAAACCCTCTCAAATAGGGATATAACACTTTTTAAAAACATCTTCAAAAATCCTCCTGCTCTCTAGTTATAGTCGCATCTCAAAACCAGATGAACTCCTCATAGTTAACTAACGTCCATACCTCAACTGCAGACCCAATAGCTAAAACTGATGATCATTTGTTCAAAATTCCCTGTAAAAGTTATTACTCAGTATTTTATTAAAATAAATACGACGCTGTAAATCTCATGTTCATTAATAAAGGCATAATTGTTGTGAAAACATTACCTACCTCTTATACTAGAAAAAGAATTAAAACCATTGCCCTAGACACACAGACACAACAGTTCATAAGAGGTATGATACCAGAAAGTTTTAGAACTGACTAAGTTTGTAAAAGTGTCATTAATCACAGATTTCAGACACTTAACCTAGTAAGAATACAGAAACAAGTCTACTCTGCTCTCTCTTTTTAGAGAGATAGTGTAGTAAACTCCTAAGAGGGCAACAGCTAAAATTAGCCAAAGGCAATTCTATTTAATCCACTTTAATCTCTGATTTTACAGAATCTCATTAGTGTTAATATTTTCACTTTCATTGTTACACTAAATCAACTAAAACATTTTGAGGCTAGCACAGAACTCAGTGCAAAGAGCTTCTCCTTTGCAATAACTTCCGCACTCACTTATGTATTAAGTATTTGGTACGTGTGTTAGCCCTTTCATCTATCAACATCTTAGGTTTAGCACAACATGATCAGGAATTGTAAAAAGTAAAAAGCAGAACGGGCTTACTTGAATTTATTTAGTTCTACATCATATCTATCTCAGTGGAAAGCACGGTCCAAAGAAATGGGAGCAAATCCATATATTCTTTTCTATTTTGCCACTATAGAAGGTAACACCTTCCATCATATATACATGCAAGAAATAAACATCCTTGTCCCTGCACCTTCTTTTCTTTTTCCAGAGATATCCGAGGTAACTTTGTGAATTTCAGAACACGGTTATACAGATTTTTTATCCTTAGAACTAAAGATAAAACAAATTTTACAACAATCATCACATGACAACCCAGATTAATTCAGGTTATCCTATTTTATTAAAACACAATATGACCAAGCACATCAGCGAGACACTAGTGACTGTCTCTCCATTTTTATTTTAGGTACGCTGCACAGAAGGACATCAGCCCGCGCCAAGCGCGCTGCTCCTGCCGAATTCAGCATCAGTCCAAGGAGCACCCAAAACGTGGCAGCAAACACACCTAACCACCACAACGACCCCAGACCAGGGGATTTACCAACTAGCATTCAACACAACGGAGCAGTCGCCGTCGAGGACAGTCCTTTTTACCTTCAAACGAGGCAGCTCGATGCGCTCACGAGGGGGGCGGTTACCTCGCACTCGCGGGACTGCCCTTGCGAGGCTCCTTGCGCACAGAGCCCCCGCACTCACCCTCCCCGCAGCCCGTTATGGGGCTTCGGCTCCTACCAGCCTGAACTGCGCTGGAGGGAAGCTCCCCGCAGCACCGAGGGAGCCGAGCGGGCTCCGCTACCTGGAGCGGTGTGGACCTGTCCACCGTTTAACGGGACTAACGGTTACGCGCCGGGCAGCGCCGGAGCGCTGAGCGACCGTTAGCGGCGGTTAACGGCTCCCGCGCGGCGAGGGCAGCGGGGGAGCAGCACCCGCCACACAGCCTGCGCACGGCGAGCGGCGCAGCGCGGAGAGGCAGGGCGGCCAGGGGGGCAGCCCGGAGCTCGAAGGCGCAGCCGGGTGCGGGGACACCCAAGGGCAGCGACGGGCACAAGGACGCGGCGGGCGAGGCGGCGGCCCCGGCAGGCGCCCTGGGCGCGCCCCTTACCTGGCAGGAGGCGCCGCTGACCCCCGGCGGGCAGGCGCAGCGGTAGGCGGCCTGCGGCGGCTCGAGGCGGCGGGGCGCGGCGGGGCGCGGCGGCGGCGCGGCCGAGCAGGTGCCGTTGTTGCGGCACGGCTGGCTGAGGCACGGGTCCTCGCCGGGGGGCGCGGCGCTGGCCGGCGCGGCGGAGCTGGCGCGGCGCTGGGCCAGGGCGAGCAGCAGCAGGAGCAGCAGCGCGAGCGGGGCGGCCCGGGGCATGGCGGCGGCGGCGGGGCGGCCGGGGCTCGGTGCCGCTGCGCTGCGGGCACCGGCGGCCACGGGAGGAGGAGACGGAGGCAGCGGCTCCGCGGCTGCTCCCTGCCCCCGTTGCCT
Source organism: Tinamus guttatus (assembly GCF_059628265.1). NCBI lineage: Eukaryota > Metazoa > Chordata > Aves > Tinamiformes > Tinamidae > Tinamus > Tinamus guttatus. The sequence goes on from NW_028288845.1 coordinate 2,726,928, forward strand.
GGGCAACGCGCGGGCGGGGCCGCGGCGGGGCGGGGCCGCTGCCTCGCGCTCCGCGCCCGGTGGGGGGCGCCCGCGCCGCGGCAGCCGCCGGGCCGCTCCGCGCCGCCCCGCGCGCGCAGGCACCTAGAGCCGCGTCAAGAGCAAAGCACGAGCGGGGAGCAGGAAAAGTGATCCCGCCAGTTCGCGTAGTGACAGGGGAACAAAAAAAAAAAAAAAGAAAAACTAGAGATGGTTGAATATCCCTTTTTTCCCCATTGAATTTTGTTTGTTTGTTTACAGACGATTAAAAAAAAATCGACTTGTATTTCCAAATCCTATCTATTTATTTACTCTGACTGCCTTGGGTTAGCACTGAGATTGCACGGTCTCCACATCAGGCAGCATAACCCACGCGCTCGCTCTGAGCTTTTATTCATTTGCTACTACGAAAGGGAGGCTTTTAAATCCGTAGTAGTAACTACTGACTTCTTCTCAAATCGCTGGCACGGGATTAAAGGAGAATAATAACGTCGCTGAAAGCATTGCGTTAAACTTTCCGTAAACCTGATCCCAGTAAGCCGAAACCTGCGTCATCGGCAGAGATAATTGGCGATGCTAATTGCAGCTCAGTTCAAATTCATCTGGATTTTTAACAGCCTGAATACAATTAGATCCCCACACCCAAGCTGAAATAACTGTCGTTGCTTTTCCATTACCTCACGAGGCTTTTTTTTTTTTTTTTTTTTTTAAACACCTCCCGGGTAGGTCCCGTGCCACGCCGGCTCCCTCTGCTGGCTTCTCCTTGCTTTGGTTTCCTGTTCCTGGTTTCACAGTTCACTCGACTAGGTCTGATTTCACTCCCCAGGTTAGCACAGGGTTCTGGTGTTTACTGCACCATATAGGCACTGTAGTAATACAAATCAACACATAAACACATGTAAAACGTGTAAAAACCTCGAATGAAGTTGCTCTATTTTACAACTGTCCTCTGCTTGATGGGGAAGGGCTGTTACCGGTTTTACAGATCTGGCTCGAATGCAGACCCTAACCTGTTTAGGTACTTAACACCCTTGGAGCAAGTTGGATCATTGCCTGATAAGCTCCTGAAGTCAGCAGCAAGTAGAAAACTCATCCTATATTTCTAGATTACTGACTTAGAACATGTTAAAGCTTTCCACAGAAAGCATAATCAAGCTCTAAATTCAATGTAAATTAAGAATAAACATAGATTACACACTACTTACTGAGAAACAATGAAGTCAGTATCACAAGTACTTTTACAGAAATATGGGGCATTGCACTCTTATTTTCTGATATTTTTTCCATGCTTAAATAAGTTGAGCAAGATCAACATTTTCAGCCTCAGACACAATACAGATCATTTGCTGCATTTTTACCCTTATTCTGCTTGGTACTGTGCAATATATGTTATTAATATTAACTGAAAGTTAGGGGAAAGAAGACTCAAGAGTTTCAATGCTTTAGTGCCATCTGCAAAAGGAGTGGATGCTCTGTGTAGTCAGTGCTGTAGTTACTGACAACCTGTTATATATTGTATCCAGCATCTCTTAAAAACTTTTGAAAATAAAATAGCATTTTAAGACAATTTTGGGAAAATTTTCATGGAGTCTCCCTCATAAATCAGAGAATCTCCTCCAGGTACTTTATGTCAATATTGTAAGATACACATAAATGTCAGCATCTTTATAAGAGGTGGGCAGTCTTAAATAAAGACTGCAAGTAGTAAAGACTTTTTCTCAAAAATTGAATCTTAGTTGTAATCTGAATATATCTGGCTGTGTCAGTCATCTGTTGGATCTTATTTTACTTTTCTCTGACAGATTAAAGAGCCATCTGCTTTCAGAATAATTTCCTCTGCGTAGCATTTTTATTGCTGTAGGTCATTCTACACTATGCCCAAACCATCTGCTTAACATGCTTTTAGATGAACCAAACATCTTTTGGTCACTGTATTTATCAAGCCTTATGCAGCACAGGCATAAGGCACAAGCGCCATGGACATTTCACAGCAACACAAATGAGCACTCACTGTTACTCAGTATATAATCAGTCTGATTACATTTTCTTTATGCATTTATATCCAATTAACTGTTCTGTTTTTGGCTAAACAAACATTGTGTTTTTATCTTACTGTGGACCTCTAAAAACTGCATAGCAAAGAGGCCATTTTTTTTCTTTTTTTTTTTTCTTTTTTTTCTTTTTTTTTTAAACTTTTTTTAAAATAAATGCCAAAGTATATAACTGTCACATACACATAAGTTACGGAAAATAATTAGCTATAAGACTTGATGTGAAATTTTTATCATTGCGAATAGAAATAGAGATTATGCTTTCACTATTCCTAGCAGGAATGTACTGTATGGTAGATGCTTATGAGGCCGCCCGCAGTATTATGCAACAGTAGCTGTATTACATTGGCTGCCAGTGTCTTTTGGGACTTGAGTACCCAATGTATAGACAGATATACGGCATCTGGGCCTTAGTGTAAGAATCATTCAGTCTTTTAGACCACCAGACAGAAGGTGATCTAGAGCATAGGCTCTAGATCTAGAGCACACCTCAACTAAAAAATCCCAGGTAGAGGCTTGAATAGGCCAGCCTCATTTCTTCTCTGATAGTAGATCCTGTCACACTTTAAAGCAAACTCTTCCCCGATTCCCTGATAATCAACTCTAGAAAAAAAAATTGGCCTAAGTATGAAAGAAAAAAAAAAAAGAATACACAGAAAAAGGAGCAGAGATGCTGACATTAGAAAGGTTACTGAAGATTTTTAACGAAAGATGGATAAACTCTAAGCTTAATATTTCTGCAATTGCAGTGGTGCTAATGCCTTGCCAGACAGTATGAATGTAACATGACATTCTTGAAACGTTTTCTTTTCTGATTACAAGATTCCTATTCATATCTGCAAATAATTGTTGACTTTAGGTCACTTTTTACAGGTCATTAAAATATTAGACTACAGATAAAATTATTTTAACCATAAATTTTCAGGAAAATGGATCTGATATTTGTAACTAACTTATAACTGGAATTGTTTCTTTCAATAAGTTTCTCACATATACATATATATCTGTCTCAACACCGGATTAAGGTGGTTATTTTAAAGCAACAGATAAAAAGTTTTGAAGGTCTTTGTTTTCTTTCCAGAAAGCAATAATTTGACTAAACCAAATGTAAGTTTTCAAACAAAAGTGGAATCTCAGTTTAAAAAACCTACTCTTATGTGGAGAGTTTTTTATACTTTGGATAGTCAAACAGATACTAATTCCTTCTCATTGCAAAAAGAAAAAGAGTATGTCATAAATAGCCTATGCCTATGTCATCCCTTCCACCGTCTCAGCTATTTGCATAGATGCTCCATCCCAGTCTCTGGAGGAAATGACGCTGTTCAGAGAATCATCAGCCCAGCCCTGCTGCATACAGCCCACAGGAAACATCTAATGCCTGTTGCTCTAAAAGGAAAGTCACAGAGTAAAGTAAAGGTTCCCTAAATGACAAGTTACGCAAGTTCCCTATGGCTAGGTTGAATTGCCAGTAACTTTTATAAATGATCTTGGCCAAGTAAGAAAAATAATTGCACCAATAGTAATTTTATAATAAAAACCCTAATGGAACATACACATTTACTCTTCAGAATGTGATTTTAGTGGTATAGTGCAATACAATGCAAGTTTTATAGCCTAGATTTATTAACAGTCCTTAGGATTGTAAGAACCATAATGTTAAGTGTAAAAGATTTTGATCTTCCTTGATTTTCCAGTTTTAGAACAAATATGTTTAAGATTGAGACAAATAGGTGGACCTCATAAGAGAAATAACAGCAGCAAAGTGTCTTTGATAAAATACTTATGTGAACACCTACTTAAAATACTGAAATTCTTTTTTTCTATTGAGAATTTTCTAAAAAGATAAAATTATTGCTACTAACTTGATTTATAATCAAATTGCTTTATGGTTAGGTTTTTTTTTTTTTCCCTTTTTTTTCCCTCTTTTAAATCTGACAAACAAAAAGTCCTTGGCAGCTTTTTTTTTTTTCCCCCTCTCCTTCCAACAACATGGATAACGTTAGTTCACTGTATTTGCAACCACATTCTCTTTGATGCTGTACATAAAAAGAAGAACGCTCTGGGTTGTAAAACACCATCAAAGCCTCAGAAAGGAGAGCCAAAAAGATGACAGACCACAAGGGACACAACCTGACAGGCCATAACCACAGCTGACAGTCATCATTTACCATCCTCATTTTTGAGTAAACCTTGTGGCAAAGAAGCTTTTTAAAGGCCAAGGTAACTACAGAATATGTACAGATGCCAGAAGAACAGGAGAGGGAACAAAGGTTCTTGTTTGGACCACTGAGAAACAAGAACTTGATACTGATGGGGCCGAGAAAAGGCAGGTATGAGATGAACATGAACAGACGGTTGCACAAGCAAAGCAGCAGACTAGAAGTGATCTGGATAGCTGTCCACCGAGTGTGGATACACAAAGTTGTCTTTTGTCAGGGACAAAATGAAGTCTGGAAAAAAAGAGATGCTGCTTATGTAACAGGTTTATCTTTGGATATATATGTGGATAGAAGAAGATTTGTTAAGCATAAAGCATTAGCACATTTAGATCGAGTATAGATGGGAGAAGGTAATTGTGTGGCTAGACTGGCAGGGAGGATGGCTGTATTGACCGCAAAAACTTGGGAGATGTACAGGGAAATGCTTGGGAGACTGATTGAGAGCCTTGTCTAGGACTTATGGATATTAAACCTCTGGCATCAGTAGAGTGAGGAATTGGGTCAGAAATAACCTGTTTCAGCACAGAAGAAATCTATGTACTATATAGTATACTATGATCCAAAAGAGTTAGTATGAAGGCAACAACTGATCGTGTCTTTGGCAAGAATACTGAAAAATAAACTGCACAGGAGAAATAATGATCTGTGAGGAAAAGGTTGTTTTGGGGGAAAAAAAGGCCACCTCCAGATTGGCTCCCTGCCTGCATCATCTACCTGGCAAAGAGCCTTCCTTGTGTACGACAGCTTGTACAAGAGCTGTAGCACCGAGTCAGACCAGGCTTATCTTTAGCCTAGAATACCTCAGACAGCAGCTAAAGGCAGAGTAACACAACCCCTATGATATTTGCCCCAATTTGCCCTCTCTGTTTCCAGTCGTCTGTGGCTCAGGGGCTCCTACTCAGTCAAGATTTTAGTTTAACTACATTGTGTTGCCCCACCAGGATCTGTTTGTAACTCACTCAAGGCATTAGGTCAGGTTGCTGTCCTCCTTGAAAGCATGGGCTTAAAGTTACCAAAGGTCTTTGACATGTACCCTGATTCTGTCAGCAACAATTACACCAGAGACCTTCAACAGCAGCCTCCCCCACCAGGCTCCTGCAAGGCAGGAATCTGATCTATAACATTGAGCTACAGAATGGAATGCTACAAACACAGTCTTGTTGAGTGTCGTTAGCTGCTTGCCACAGATTCTGCTGCTAGTTTATTCTAGTAACATTCCAGGGTAGACAACCAAGTCTGGGAACTTCCCCAGCAGCTGCAAGTGCGGTGTAGGCAGCTAAGGAAATCTCAAACTTCTCTTCCCCATTTTCCCATCCAGGGTGTATTTGGGAGGTAGCTGCTTCGATGGGCTAACTGCATCATTTTCAAGTGCATGCACAGCATCAGCCTCCTTTCAATTTCAGCATATGAGAAGATACTCATATTTAAGCTTACTTCTGCTAAGAGCATCTCCTTCTTCTGTCTTACATTCTCAGGAAATACACTCAAGATGCCTGCTGCTTCACAAAATGATTTGACAAGTAGTCATTTTCCCCCGCAGTCTTATCAACACTATCTCTGATAAGAGTTTCAGAGAGCTGCATCCTGTGTGTTACACAACTTAAGCTCAGTCAAGGGAAAACACCACACATACTACCACCCCCCACCCAAAACCTAAACAAAATCACCCACACACATACTTTTTTTAAGATCCCCCACCATGTGCTGCTTATGGCTTGAACTGGACAATTTCTTTCTTCACTATAGTAAAATGACACAAGATTGGGGAGTTCTCCCCCTCCATTTTCTTTTTTTTTGGAACAGCATGTGCATACCATACTATGGCTCTGTAGCTAGAGGGAGATTTATTCCGACCTTCTATAAACTAACATCTTGAAGTGCTGGATATATCCTCCTTTTTTTCTGCCCCTCTTTATAATTCTTCTATTTATGGCTTGAGATTTCACCAGTGATCCCCCAAATACACACAGCAAAGGAAGAGATCCAAGATTTGCTTATCCTCCACTTCCAAAGGAATTTGAGGTCATATCAATACACACACTTATCGGCAGCAAACATGATATTCCTTTACACCTTGTCTACATTTTCAGGCCACCAAAACACTAATTTGTTTCAAGCTAATTGCTGTTAGCCATAGACAATATAACTAATAAATTTATTTCCTATCCCCTGCATAAGCACACATCTACGCTCTGCTGAAAAGTAGCAACTTTGGCCAAGGACTGGGTGAGGCGGAGCACTTGGGTGAGGTGACGCTTGGGGCAGCTTGGCTAGCTACGGTCACCAGAGAGAAGGTATCAAACACAGTGAGCGGGGAGAGCCGCAGCAAGCGGAGGCCTTGCAGCTCCGAAATTCCTGCAGATCACAGAAAGACCGTTCCTTAGGAATTAGCAAACACTGCAGAGACATTTCACCTCAAGCTATCAGGAGAGAGACCAGCCCTAGAAAGGATTGGCTGGCAGCAACATTATTTTTCTTTCAACGTAGTGTAAATCCTGGTTTGCTTATGGGACTTGGGTTTTTGAAGAGTAATTTCTGCCATTTCTCAAGGAGAATATCTGCTGTGCCCTACAGCAGTAACTTAGGCCTGAAAAGAGCTCTTTTACCTACCCTAACAGAAGATACAAATCCCAAGTGTACAGCCAGGGCCTAGGAAGAGAAGCTTGTCCATGACCTGGGCCTAGGCCACAGGCAATACTCCCCTCTTTTACAGAGTTTCCCTTCTTAACTCTCCCTTGAGGCAAGGTGAGCATTCAGATCAGTTTTGTAACTGGCTGAGTCATGTACAGACCAGCATCTTTCACTACTTTTTGATAGCAAGTGGGGTGTGGGGGTCAGAGGAAGAGTCTCTGCAGTACCTGAAAGGCAGAAATTGTATTACTTCCTATTCTGATTTCTGTTATTTTTCCCAAGAGAAGGAAAATGTGATCGAGTTTTAAAGTTTTTAAGATTATTACAGAAAAAGGGAGTTAGTGTCAATCAAGCCAGACAAGATGAAATGGGGATGTTCATGGTCTGACTGAAAGTTAGAATGCTCACAAAAAAAAAAAAAAAAAAAAATTTCAGCAGCCTGCCCTCCGCCAGGCATTCAGGTGGGACAGACACAGTGTCCAGATGATGGACCTACCTCCAAACAACGGCAGGAAAACCAGAAGGGCAGACCTGTAGTGGATCCAGGCACCTGGTACTTCACCATTCCTTGTTCTTAGGCATTCGTATTTGAGTAGAAGCCAGTGCAATAAGGAAAGCAAGCAGGAAAAACAAACATGTGCTTGAAGGGGGGGAAAAAAAAAAGTAGGGGGAAATCTGGAATGCTAAGTTATGCGGGAAGTCTGCATATGACAATTTTACTATCCAATGAAGCTCTGGCACTGGCCCACGAGAAGGGGGAAGCACTACAACATAATGAGTCATATCAAATGTGGCCAAGAGCTCAGATTTTATCCACAATACTTAAGTGTTTCTTATACAAAGTGTTTCTGTATAAAACAAGCATTTAAAAATCACCACAGGAGTAGCAGCTATCTAGGCTTGGATAGTCATCTTCTCATGACTTAACTTCTGCTGCTCTTGGTAATTCAGAAAGACACAAAACAGCTATTTATGTCCAAACATTCCCTAAAACCAGTTGAGTGCTATGACTTAAAAATGCCTCTCTTCAAAAATACTACTTTATTTTGATATAAAGACATACAAAGCAGTTCAGTACCAAGTGGCCTCTCCGTGCTTCTGGGGGCTCGTCATTAGCAGGTATCTGAACACACCTTCATTTCCTTTTAGAGAGTCTTTCATTCAGGATTCCACAGGAGGAGGAACACCTGGCATCCTGCCCTACCGCTCCTAGGCCTTATGTTTATGCCTGTTAGAGAAAAGAAACCAGTCAAGTCATGCAGGCTACTCTGCTAAAGCGCTTGACGCCAGGGAAAAAAAAATGCCCCCCTTCAGAAGGGTTAAATTCACTTTTCAGGCAACATATATCTTTGGTCATGCTGCAAGTGACAGCCAGGATAGCAAATCAATTGTTTTCCTTCCTTTTCAAATAGGCATTCCTCCTCTCCAAAAGGAACTAGATACACCAGCAGCTTACTTTCCCACTGAAATGGAATTACCCAATGGCTATTTCAATTTGAAAACACCTCGAAGTCAATGAAAGCCAGATTCTGGAGGGAGACAACATGGGTAAAAAAATATCAATACACATGATATTTTAATACAAAATATTAGTTTTTTTGTTTTTGTTTTACACAAGTCAGTTTTTTTAAAATATAGAACCTTAAAAAATGAACAAATTGCTATCCAAACACTATAAACATGTCTTCGTGCTCAGTTTGATCAAGTTATCAGAACAATTTAAACACCAGTCCATCATTTAAACACTGCCTTAAGTTTTATGAAAACTATGCCGCACTGCGCACTACCATTATTCTAGGTACGGTGTGAAGCGCCTTCATTCAGCTCTAATTCGGTAGGTAGCTGGTCAGTTACCAGGTTCTTTGTGCAAGGATTTCACATTCTACTCATGCTCACAACAGATCTGCATTACAGTTCAGTGGCACTGGTATGAGCAACCATGTGTAACTCTGTGAATGTTCACTGTAAGAATGTCCATTACCATTACAGGTTTTGAAAACAGATTCTGAAAGTACAAGTTCTTCAGCTAGATAAAAGAAAACTTGTTATTGTTAGTTTAGGGGAAATACTAGCCTGATTAGCCAGAATTTAACAATTACTAAGCACTGAAATGAATTTTGATTTCTCAAAGTTGAATAAAAGTCATTAACTATCACATTTTTAGAGATGAACTATATAGCATGTACATCTCAGGATGATTTGCAATTGCCCATTTTTTTTTAAACCCATAGAAAGGAAAAAAAATTTCCCTTTGAGTTGGAGGTTTCATAAGGTCTTGTTTTAACAGTAAATCATCCACTAGTTGCTGGCTTTTAGCCAAGTAGAGTCAGGATGATTTACTTGCATTACAGTAATTTACACAATTGAACTTTATGTATACAGTACAAAACTATGAACAAAAAGGTGAAGCAAACTTTTTTATTTATATTCAGGTAAAAACATTAACCTGATGAAGTAAATTATTGCAGATTTGAGAAATCAGCACATAAAACAGTTGGACAGAGCATTTGCTTACAGGTGCTTTATCTGTGTCAAAAGACAAAGGCTGAACTGTTTGTTCCAAGCTAGTGCTGGGAAGAGGAGAAAAAAAAAAAGAGAGGAAAAAAAGGAAGAAAGAAAGAAAAAAAAGCTACAAAAGTAACCGGGAATTCAGATCAAGAACAAGAAAATTGTTTACTTGAACAGGGAATGAAACAATGAATTTGTCTTTTTAAAAAACTTTACATCAATTCGAAATGCTCTGGCCTTACCACAATACAACACTGGCCAGCCCAAGCTGTTGGACTTCAACTACACAAAAGAAATGGATTCTTCCTTGCCTCTAAGAAGAGGCTTCTGCTGCCTGAATCACTGTGTAAACAGCTCTAGAGCATCACCTGGTAAAGACTGTCACCAGTATATCCTACCACTACAGTAAAACTAAGCTATAAGAAAGGTTCTACCTAGTTACAAAGGCTGAATTATATTGACAATATATATTTGATTTCAGTAAAATTTAAATTATCTTAATCAGAGAAAAAAAAAGGCATGGAGCAGTTAAATGTCCATGCTAACCAAAACATAACAATTGCCGAATGTTGCACACAAAAAGAACCAAGTGAATTGCACATCAGACAATACATGAGGATGGGTAAAATTAGAGGCAGGTGAGGGTACACAGAACTAGTCTACTAAACTAGATTTGTCAAATACATGGTGTATTTTAATTTCTGTACTTATGTACAAAAGTTGTCTTTGGAGGAAAAACTTCAGACTTAGCTAGATGGATACACACAGCCCAGTATTAAACTGCACAGCGACATTTATTGTTCCAGCCTGGAAAAACATCCCTTTTTAAATTTCACACAGCAAAGCAAGTTAAAAACTTCACTCATCAAATAAATGATAATTTAAACAAGAACTTGCTAAAGAAACCTTGTCACAACAACTTTTTAGGGCCTGATCACTTTAAGTCCATAGGGGCCTTTAATGAATATCAACCAAGTGTCTTTGTTTATAATCTGCAAGCCGTTTTTCTACAACAAGAAGGCGTAACACGTTTCCTTGACTCAGGTGATACATTTAGAAAAGAATCATGATTTTTGTCTTTTGCTGTAACAGGCAGACATTGCATTTTTCATTGTGATCAGGAAAGATGGAATGACTGCTGCCCTTCTCTTGCAGCTATCAAGAGTTTTTCACGCATTATCTCAATAGTTGAATAGTCCGGCAATTTGAGATAGTTCACACAAGTCATTACTGAGGGCAAGAAATCATCTGGATTTTCCGTAGACTCAAATGTCTTGCGCACAATTGTCAGTGGTGGATTCAAACTTCGAAAGCCTGTTAATGAGAAGAGAGATTCAGAGCAAGAGCATTCTCCCTGAAAAGCCATGCTGTACTAATGCAGCCAGCATATACCCTCACCGAGCGACTCCTCAAAAAACCTCTACCTTGAAACTTTTATCATATGGCTTCACAATGCCAGAGGACAAGCTAAAAAAAATACTGGAAGTTTTCTCTGATTAGTTTATTCACCTCTTACTAATCCTGGGAAAACTAGACAGATCTATTTTTAAATTCTGCATTCTTTATAAGTAAAAAAAATCTTATTCCCAGAATAAGAGTTGTAAAAGTTTTGTTCTCATGCCTTTTTTTTTTTTTTTTTTTTTCTGAAGATACCTGGAATATATCTGACTTTTGTCACCACATTTATACCTTTTTCCCCTGCAGCTAAGGTTTTTGCACTCCTACTCCTCAATCCTGCCTGAACTTTCTCCAGAAGAAAAAAGTTAATCAGCTCATTCTCTAAAATAAGGGATTAATTAAAGAGACTAATAAAATAATATTAAGTAGATAAAGCATATATATAATGAAATATTTGCAAAAACATTCAGCTAAGAACATGGTAAGAATTATTTTTTGGTCACAATTTACAGTACATATTTCTAGCTAAAGAAAACAAGGTGATGGGTTTTTATTTTAAACAATTGAACAAAGAAGTTTGAACTTTTCATGGTTCTGTAATAGGTAACATGAATTAAACCATGAGAGAGAATCCTTTGAATTAAAAGCTTTGAAACTAATCCGTGATTAGTCTTAAGACAGCTGAAATCCACTCTTATAAAACAAGAGCTGTCAAATAAATATGAGGCACCAATACAAACACACACATAAATAACTTCTGCCTTTCCTGAAATAATCCATTTATTCTGAAAGGCATCAGTAGTATTAATTTCATACCAAGCAATATATTATAAACAAAACCTACCTCCTACAGGCAGTCTGGGGCTACCGGTCACAAACTGAAGGAACAGTCTTTGCTGCTCACTATCAAAACTACTGAGAATTTCAAAGAGATATTTCACTGCTCGACTAAAAAGGGAGAGAAAGACAGTTTTTAATATTTTGTTTATGGTTAAAATAATTGCATCAGATTTCTATTCATCTCGACATTTTCAAATAAGCTTCATATAATAATGACATTCAAGCAACAGGATATTAAATATTCAGATGCATGTTTTCCAGTGCTAATATTTAATTTTAATAAGCCTGACACCATGTTACCTGTCATGGGTATAACCATGATCTGGTCTGCAACACTCCATCAATGTCTTGGCATCCCAAGTGTCCGTTTTACTGCCGCACAAGAGCTGCTCCAGCTGTAAAATTTAAAGACAAGGTATTTTTCCCCTCCCTTTAGAATGGACGCAGAATGCAGACTGCCTATTCCATTAGGACTGCAGCAGCACTTTCTGGAACAGTGCACTGCAAGTCTACCTCAGCCAAGCCACGCAACCTCCAAGTTCTTCAGACCTAAACACCTGCATCCCAGCCACAGCCTCACTACCTGAATCTGCCTTTGCCAACAGTCCAGTAGTGTATGTGGGAGCCAGGGATGCTGAATGAATCTGGAGGTTTGCTTCAGATCCCAGAAAGTAATTTACACTTGAGACCAAAAATGCCTTAACTCTTCTGGAACTATTTCATAATTTTAAATAAATCTGTGGAAAGGGGGAGAATGAAGTGTTTACATTTTCGTTTTAGAACTCTGGTTTCTTTTTTCAAATAATAAAGTAGCATAAATCATTAGGCAGAGGGGTATCTGTTACATGGCTGCTTTGTACGTCAGGTTAACCTGCTTTGCCTGTTCTTCCTATGGTATTTGACAAGCAGAGCTAACAGGCTAAAGCCAAAATGTGAAAGATGTCCCTCCAGAATAAGAGAGTTATAAAGCCCAGATCTCAATAGAAATAGAAGTTTGACACACCTAGCTATTCCCTCTATAAACAGTTTTTTTTAAAAAAAAGTATAAATACTGAGAAATGATTTGCATAAAAAGCTCAAATGGCCCGATATATGACTAGCAACAAAGCACTAGATCTCATGCTTATGTCCTAGTGAAGATATCAAATATCTCAGGAGGACTTTACTCCTATTCTGTACTTTAGGTCACCAGAATTTCTTAATTCGCAATGGATTAACATCAACATTTTACCATTTCTAAGCAGAAATAAGCATCAAACCATGCAGGCAACCATACAATAAGAACAAATTACAACATCACTTATATTACAAAAAAATAGAAATCTAGTGAGGACCCTTAAGAGACTGATTATAGACCTAAAGCATTCATACTTTTCACTGGACTTATACTTGTTGCAGAAAAATAGGTGGTGGTGGTACTCTTGAAGGTGGCTGTTTCACTGCATACCTAACATTCCTTCGTGAAGTTAAAGGTGCAAGTTTATGATTGTAAGCAAAACCTAGGAAGCACAGTATTCAAAAAAAGAAAGAAAGAAAAAAAAAACAAAACAACCTCCTCAAAGGCAGGCAGAGTAATAAAGGACCCTCTTTTCTAATCCAAACAGAATATCGATTCAGGTCATCTAAGAGCTAAGGGGAAAAAAAAAAAAAAAAAAAAAAAAAGTGGAAGTATGCTATTCTTTGCTTCTTCCTCTGTTCTTGTTAAAAAGCTTTTCCCTTCCATCCATAGTATGTCCCAAGTAAATTCCACATCTGTCCTGCAACTAGAAGGAGGAATTGCAACACAAGGAATTGCTTCACCTTCCTTCCAATACATAGCCTAAACATAAAACTGAAGCATTCTCCTGGAAAGAGATGGTTATACTAGATTTTACAGGAAACTGAGCTCAGCATCAAAACAAACTGCTGCTGCACAAAATCTTAAAAATATAAGTATGCAGTTTAAAAGACTGAATTGCAGTTAATATGCATCATACAAGAAATAAGTCTATTGTTTTAGGACTACACAGTATCTGGATTGCCTATACATAGAGCCAAAAGGAATGAGAGCATCATGACAGCATCAATTCAGAACACTTTTACCAACCTCCTCAGGATAGAAATACTGAAGATGACTGAGGGGGAAGACAGATTCAAATCCATCTCTGAAGGAGTCGAACTGTCTGGCAACACCTTCATTTAGTGCCCAGAATATAACCAACTGCAGGAGAAAAGAGAAAAAAGTTATTTGAATAAGGGAGAATGGACTATCACTTCTATACAACAGACTATGGAAAGAGAGATCCACAGAAATCTGATCATAGGCTTGCTGTACTGGCAGAATTTGAACTTAGATTCATGCTGCTGCTCTAAGGCATGGCCTTATTCTGCCCTAATTCACAAGCTCACTGCTGCCTGTATGCAAGCGTAGCACTCTTGCAGTGCAACAGTGTTTAAAAAAAATAAAAAAGGATAACAAAAAAAAACTTTATCTGCTTCATCACCACAAATGCAAACAAAACTCATATTTAGAATACAACAAACATGTAACTGAAATGCAATTTAAACAACTGATGGCTTGATTTTTGAGGGAGCAAAGCTAATAGTCAGAAATCTGAGCAGCTGGTTAAGCTGGTTCTATTTAACAGAAGTTAAAGCCTTGCTCAAAAAAATATATCACATTTTAGATGTTATTAAAGCCTAATCTAGGTATTGCGTCTGTATACTAAAGAGTTGAGACATTTTGGTAAATGGTTGATGGCACATAACCAAGTTCAAGATCTGTTTTTTCTTTTATCAGGTAGCGCCACTGATGATTACACTTGCAGTGTCCTCAACTGCAACCGAGAATGAAGGTTGCTTGTAAACCACGAGTTGCAACACAACTACTGGCTTCAACGTGATAATGCTCTGACCTGCAACACTGAGCAAGCTTCCGAAGATGTTTATTTAGACATGTGTCTGAACAGGGTAAGAACTCATGATATTGCTGGACTTCTGAAGCAGATTTTGAACACTGTTCCAATAATTAGAATTACTGAGTCCAGACAGCTCTCAGAATCGACAGCCTACTAGGTTCTGTGGAAAGTTCTTTAGGGAAAATGTAATTCTTGTATTTCAGTTATCCCTACTTTTATGCATCAGATTTCATACTGAAGAGAGCAAGTTCATAAGCACCAGCAGCACAAAAGCCCCTACACTATTTTAGTAGATGGTGTTGACTTGGAACTGTATTTTCTATCAGCCAGGTGTCCACAAATTTGATTGTCCAGAAATCTATAGTAAGAAAATCAGTCTCCTTACCCTGGAAGGAGAAAAATGAATCAAGTCTTTCAGGACACTACTGGCTCATATAGCTCAATTTTCTGACTAAGGTAGTGCATGTAAGGTAGTGCTTTCTGATTAATGTACAACAGGCAGGGGGAGGTGGCATGCAAGTAGTAGTAGGATATCTTAGTTTTATAAACTAGTCTAAATGGTAATTTAACAAGATTTTAATGAAAATAGCAAGGCTGTTGTTCATAGGAAGGTGTAGAGGCTAACTGATCAGCGCACTGCCTCAAAACTGCAATTCATCATACGCATGACATGGAGGTCATTGATAAGTCTCAAGTCGTTCTGTTTCCTTGACATTAAGCCTGGATAGCAGATAATAGGATTTATATTAATCTTCTCTTAATATATAAAGCCAAGAGGGAAAAAAAAAAAAAGAAAAAAAAAAAAGTACAAGTGTCTTCTACAGAAAAAAGTCCTGCAAGTTTCCAAACAAGAAGCAAGCAAACCTTTTGCAACCCTGAAAGCATATTTCAAATATGGGAGAGTCATGAAGGCTATCTAGAGCAAGTAACTGATTGCAAACACTCCAAGTCAGACTTGAAAACAAACTTGCTTGGCAAGTTAAGAATGAAAATTCTGTTTCTAACAAACTACAGTTGCTGGCACTTCTCATCTGCAAGTCTGCAAACAGCTTTATTTCCAAGCAGACTTAAGTGTTCTTGATCAGCAACATTCTCTTTCAACAAGCAGAGTTATGAAAACTGCGTATGTGCACACTGGTTGAATCTGGAACATGAACTAAAATTGCTACTAACATTCAGTTGTGTAGATTAGAGAATAACTTTGCAAATTTCTCAGGTAATATATAGGAGCTTGGGAAGTGCTTGAAAATCTTAACAATCCTCTGAGAATAAAATTAGTAGTAAATGAATTTTCCTAAAAATACGTTATTTAGAAACTAGAATTTGACATTTTCAGCATGCAAAAAACTATTCCCAGCCCCATCCTCCTCCTGACTTTGACTTCATGCTTCATTCTTCCTTTCTTTCCCCATCTCCTTGCCAGGCTGGATTGATTCTACTCCATTTCATACTTCCCTATGCAGAAACTTCATCAGTATTGCCCTTTTCCCTAGGCTTTATGTCCTTTCTGAGACAGAAATGAAGATGCATGCATCTTATTACATTCAGCTTATTACAGCATTGTTTTATTCCCTCTTCCTTACCTAAAGGTTTAAACATTTGCTTTAATTTCTGCTCAGCACTGAGCCGATGCTTTCGTAAGCCTGACTCAAAGAGCTTCAAAACCAGCACCACATTTCAAAGACAACTGAAGTGTGGCAAGAGCTGCTGCATCAGTAGCCTAAACACTCATTAGCATATCAAAATGAGGGATCTTATTAAGAGAATCTGAAAGTTGGCAGCTCTACTCAACTCCATCTATTACAACACTTTATAGTCATAAAAAGCAAACGAGAACCCTACACACCTCTGTAAGTCTGAAGACGTCATTAAGTATAAGCCAGACAATTCTCTATGACAAAATTTCAACTGCCTTGACTAGGTTCAAATTCTTTCTTTGGTAATCAACTAGAACAAACCAGAAGCAATTAGCAGCAGAAGTATTGCTGTGTCCACAAGAATGAAGCGAAATACATTTGGAAACACACTGGGGAGTAAAGTGAGAAAGAATTAATAAACGCAGCCCTAACTTTGCTTTTACGTACTCTGAGATACTCCTCTAGATTGTGGATGGTGACTGGTATATCTTTTCCCCCTTTTTTCAGCTCTATATTAGGAAACCCTGGAAGTGTGAAGTCCAGCCCTAGGTCTTCCACTGAGCAGCCATTCATAGTCAGAGCCTCCAATGCATATTGTAGACTTTCTTTGGTCTTTAAAAAAAAAAAAAAAAAAAAAAAAAAAAAAAGAGTCAAGTAAAAGCCAGTAAGGAACAATTCATTCATCTCAATTTATCCAAAAGTTACAACTTCTAAAACAGTTTTGACTAAAAGAACATTTCTATAATAATTACTTTTAATACAGTTACAGTACTTGTTTTCCTCCATTTTCCCCAGTGTATATATAATAGCAAAAAACACAAGGCAAAAATCTTAAATGGATATACTGGAAAGTTTTTTTTTTTTTTTAAGCTACTCTGGATTGTTTTTCATTCTTGCATATTATAAGTTTGGAAAATACTGTTGCAAGCAAAGGAGGAATATGTGAAACTGAGGTACTCAGCCTCTTACAGAAATTAACAGCATTTGTACTTGGCATGCATGCTGATGTTTCTCAGCTTTTTTCCATCGGGTTTCAGACTTTTCAAACTCTTATTTGGAAACCAGAAGTGGTGATCAAGGGGAGAGTGAGGGGCTGCAATAACTTCACTAGTAACAAAGTGGATATACAGAGAGGAGGAACTATATTACTACCATCTAATCTATTAATATTGGATGCTTTCATGTCACACACGAAAAGAAAGCATATGTGACAACCCTCCTCCTACCAACAAGAGTGGGTATCCTTTAAGAAATCTATTGCTGTAGAAGGATCTGTATGCTTACATAAAGTGAATTTGTATTAGTTTTACATATTTTTTTCAGTGGAAAAAGCAAAAGCGTTTCCAAATAAAGAAAAAAAGAAAATTAAACCAGTAACAAAACTAAATTAGTAACAAAAGCTAAGCCTTATGCATGTTCAAAATTGAGGATAGATTTTTCCCCCTCCCCATACTGAAGCCAGTTACAATCCTTGAACGGACCAGAAGTTACTCAAAGAATTCACCATTTTCACTGTTTCTAGCTTGCTTCTAACCACACAGACTCTGCAATAAACTTCTAATGTTAAGGTACACATTACCCAGAATGGCTTAATGATTAAGTCTACAAACAATTGCTGCTGTTATAATTACTAGCCATGTTAATACTATTCCTTCTATTAAAATGAAGTAGTCACTATTATCACCGATTCTAAGCACCATCACACACTATTCAACACTTCTTAAAGACCAGAAACGTGTAACGATGCATTCTTTCTTTCTTAGGTTACTGTCCTACCTGTGTTTTGTCTTGTTCAAGTCTCTTCTTTTGTCTTACAATATCTTCAAGATGATATATTGATTTGGCTACTACTGGATCAATACTGAACAAATCATGTGATGTCAAGGAAGTCTCTTGTCTTAACATCCATTTATAAAAAGGAAGTCCAAGAGGAAGGTCCACCTAGGAATCAAAACATGTTTTAGTACTGAACTATTAATCTTTTCAGAACTATAATATTTTCCTATTTTCCTTCTTGGTGAGATCTAGAATACTGAGTAATTGTTAGTTTTCTCACATCCCAAAACACTGCGTGTTTTGATTTGAGAAATTTACAGGTCTGAAATATGTATGCATCAGAACAATCAGCAAATTATCAGCTGGCTTAGCAGCAAATAAACCAAAAATAATTTTGGAGCCAGTATGCAGAAACTGGAACACCAGACAGGAATTAGCTTTTCCATTTTTGCAGTGTAGCCTCAAGAATAAGTCTAAAGATCTTCAGCATATATTGTCCTCCCTCCCTAAAGGGAAGGATGCTTCCATGCAACTCTCAAGGCTATTTCTCCCCTCTTCCTCCCCAAACCAGATTTTTCATGTAACCTGTTAGAATCACTCTATGTTTTATTCTTACCAGTCTAAAATCCATGATGGCCTTGGCCATCAGTTTGCCCAGAAAGCGGAACTTCATTTTAACTTTTGCGATGTGAGCTGGCTTGGCTGTTCTTCCAAAGGGAAGCGCGAAAAGGCCTTGAAGGTTATGAATATACTTGGTACCTTCCTGACTTCCTGTTGAAGAAGGAAAAAAGAAGTTCCACACACTCTAGTTGCTGCATTCCAGAGTCAAGTTTAAAAGTAGGTAACTTTTATTCATCTGTTGATAACCATAATCTAAACTTTTTTTTTATTATTATTTTTAAATAATCTCACCCTATCATGAGCCTTAGCATCTGACCGGAATATGAGATACTATGGAAACTCTTCAACTAACAAAAGCCACCTGAGAATCAGTCTTATATCTGATCAACATTGAGGGCTTTAGTAGCAAAATATTTACCTTTTGGATTGGCTAATGTTACTTCTTCTCCCCTCCAGAGGCCTAAGTCTGCTCTCTGCAGTTCCTGAGATACAAGTGCATAGAACTCTAGTGTGGGGCCTAGGCCTGTGCCAACCTTCAGAAGGGAAGGAAGGGTGCAAGGAGAGAACAACAAGAACAAAAATAAAAAACACACAAAACAGTCCATTAGGTCACAGCAAAATCTTTACTTAGTCTAAATTCATGCTACAACAGAGGTTTTTTGCAATAGCCTATAGAGAAACTAACTACCCCAACAGTTATAATAGAATTGAAAAGCTTAAGAAAACCATACATCACAGAGTAGATAAAGGAATGAAAGAATTACCCACTTAAAGATCATACTATAGAAGAAAGGGAAGTGCAGCTGTTTGGTGAGTGTTAGAAGAAACATACGTTTTAGAATAAAGCCAATTATGAAATTCCATGGACACATTCAGAGTTTCTCCTGGCAATTAAAAACTGTAACTAAGCAGATGAGGGATAATTAATAGACAGAATTTCATGGCAGCAGGAAGGAGATTCTGACCAAGTCATTCTAGGGAAATGATAGCTTTTTGCATTAATCTTTATTAAAAAGGAGTTAAGTTAGATGGCATTGACATTACTTACTTCATTCTCATACTGGATTTCCAACATGGCTCTTGAACTGCCTAGATCCTGCATCACAGATTCTGCCTGTTTCAGCAGCTCATCTCTGTTCACAGTGCGCTACACATTATAGAGAAGTTTTAAGTAATGAAATTATGTCTGTAAGTCCCAATTCCCAAGACAGTTAAAACAAGAAGAGATTTTAATTACACAAACTTTTCCACCACGTCAGTAGTTGAACAGTTCAATAATTAGTGAGTTCATATTCCATTTGACTACATTCTTGCCTTATATTAAAACAGATTAGAATACTATTGGAATACTAACATAAAACAAAAATCCTTACAGTTCTACCAGTGTAACTTAGAACAGCTGCTATTCTTGTCCAGGATCCAGCAACAGGGCTACAACATAGCAAAGTGTCACCACATGATGTTATGTTATACACCTCACATGCATGTGAGGAGCCTGTCTGGGACAGCAGAGTCCCAGTGGTCAGTCCATTCCCTTCAGTTTAATGTTTGAGAAGTAAAAGAGCTCTATAAGCACTGGCTTAGAAAAGATGATGTAGCATACAAGCTATTAGCCTACATTCACATAGGTTTTCTGCTCTTGCCATCACCCCAAAGCTAGTAGATTGAGCAGAAAAACAAATCAGAGATGCTGAAGCTCAGCAGCCTAAAGGAAGCTTCCTCTTCCTGCCTTTCCAAGATCTGTAGCAGAGAAAACTGAAGGTTTCAAACACAGCACTGGGATTTCTATCTACCAGAAGTAGTTACATGAGAACCTAACTAGTTACACCTAGAACCTACATGAGAACCTTACTAGTTACATGAGAACCTAACTTCTCTTGTCTTTCTTCCCAAGGTATCCAAGATTATGCTGCATATCTATACTAGAAAGCAAATAACATCCCTCTCCAGACTCAAGATGAGACACCAGAGACACTGCCAATTTAAGACAGTCACAAATTAACTATATTATTGCATAGTGACAGGAGTTTTAAACACTCTCTCAGAATGCTAAGGACAAGGTTTCAGTTTATTCAGGTAATAGTTAAACTCCTTAAATGCTATTACTGCAGTTATTCTGGAATTCTACGTAGAGAGAATCAGAGGTTTAGAAGCCATTTGCCAGTCTATGAAAATAACAAATGAAAATAACTGTTAGGTTCATCTTAGGAATGCCCAGAAAGCCTTCGCCAACTTCAGGCTCAGGAAAAGCAATATAATTGTAAAATAGCCAGTTCTGCCATCTAATGGCAGATGCCTAGAAGACACACATTTTATGTTTTTGGGCTTGTGAAAAGGTGGCTCATTTTTGCTTCCGTAGCTATCCTACGGAAAGTTGAAGTTTAAAAAAATAACCTTGTTCAAAATGTCGTTCTCAAAGACACCAGCAAAGCAAACAGATCATTCATTCTATTTACAGATAGGTCATACTTACTTTTTTCCTGTCCAGTCGTGGTGCCACTCTGCTATCTTGAGAGTCCGACTGATTGATTTCTGGATTAGTATCCAGTAGTCTTTGCATGGCTCGATCACGATCAAAAGCGGTTACATAAAACAGCATTTGTCGAGTATCAAATGGAAAGAAAAATGGGCTGTAAAGAGCGTTGGATCAGTTAGCTGAGATTCAACTAACATCTATTGCTACAGTTCAAGAAAAGAAAGCTTCTACCAGTGTTTAATAAAGCCATAGCTTCAGGCATACTACATTTCTGGTTGTTTTGTTTGTATATTTAAGACTTTTTCTTTTTTTTTTTCCCTTTTTCTTTCTTTAACACTTCTAAAAGCAGTCCCTTAAAGAGGGCCTCCAGAAAACACTATTGTTCCAGTTATGATACTTATGATCAGAGTCTTGAGACTGTACTTCAAAAAGCAAACACAGAGTCCAGAAAATTTTCTTCCAGAGAAAGAATGTATTTGAATAATTTGGCCATATTTACTTATTCATGTCTGCTTTACAATTAGTGTATTAACTCAAATAACTATTTTAAGACAACGACTCAAGGTTGGGTACTTGGGGAAGAAATGAGAATCTATGTACATCAGTCTACCTTCTCCACTTTTAAAAATGCTTAAAAAGAGAGTATCTTGGAAGACTAATAAACAGAGAAATTTTGTATTTTATTAGGTCTACTATTACTGAATATGTGCATGTACTCAGTGCAGTCCTCCACTAATATTTAAGTGAAAGTTTTATGGAGCAAACATGGCTACAGGTGACATATATATAAGAACATACATTAAGTAAACAAGTAGTTTATGGTCTGGAATTGTAATAAAAATTTGTGAGATCCCATGTAGTATCTCTATAGTACATATATGTGGTTGGGAAACTCAATATTACTAACTACCACACCTGGAAAAGTCAAGCATGTCAACTCAATTTCCCGATTTCCCCAGCCCTGCAGGTGCAAGAATTTTACAGCTTCTGCTGTCTCAGGATACTACAAAGCATTACAAATACTTTATTACAAAGTTATACTGTGTTTATGACTTTTTTTTTTTTTTTTTTTTTTTAGAGACTCACTTAACATAAACAGTAACTATTTAAGATTTATAATAAAAAATCTTATTTTCCTTAGAATTGTATTGAACATGCCAAGATAAGCATGGTGGAGCAATAAAAATGCCATTAAGAAGCTAAACAGAAGAACATATGACAGATTCAAGTATTTGTATTTCAACAAGAAAACTTCAAATTTCAACTCAGTAACACCTGTAAGCCTGGTCTAAACTTTGCACCTAGCCCTTTCCATCCACATATGGTTCAAACTATGCAGTACATGTGTAAACATTTATCCAAGAAGCACCAGGGAATTTAAGATTGCTGGGACTGTATTTTACTCTCTCTGATGCTTTCAAAACCATTGCAATATACTGTATTTGGGCCGCTCAGCCAAGAAGCCTACTGAACTCTAGTCTGAAATACCAGAGAGCAAGTCAGTCATACCATGTTTTTCCAAGTTCTGTCAGCCAAGTGGGTATATTTCCTGTCATGATTACCAAAGGGTCCTGGAGCTGCCTGTTTGCTTTTGCTGTCAGTTTGCTGTTGATAAATTCTGAGGTTGGAATTATCTCCTTGCAGATTGCATTCTGTGATGGTAAAGAGTAACAAGTTTCTAACTAAAGAATATCAGAGGTTTTTTTTATTATTATTTTATTTTTTTTAAAACACCTATAATTTGCTTAACAAAGGAAAGAAAGGAATGAGTGGGGGGGAGGTATGAAGCAGGGAACTTTCATTGTCATTTGACACATACAGAGGATGAACTATGAAATACAAAATAGATTTCCAACATTAATTTCCTTTTTATGAAGGATTCCTTTTTATTGAATTTAAATGATAAAGAACTTCGAAAATATGTTTATTTTAACAAAGTAAAGAGCATGCATGCCTCACCATTAGAAAGTTAAGCCTTCAACTCACTATAAATTACAGAAAGAGGTAGGGGGGAAAAAAGATATTAGCATTCTCTTTTGAGGGTAGGGATCAAAGACTGTTTTAAGAGCTACTGAAGACAGATTTTCATGTTAAGTAGGAAAGTAGTTAGAAGTGCTCTACTCACATCATACAAATAATACCAGTATCGACTGATAGCATGTAAAACTCTCAAAAGAAGTATAACATCTAATGATGGATCCTCAAATGTTATGTTTTCAGGTGGAGTAGATATGAGGTAAACTTCTAAAGGATTTAATACCGAAGGGCATACACCATCTAGCAGGAGGGAAAAAAAAGAAAAAAAAGAAAAAACAAACAATCAACAAAAAACTGTCATTTGCTTGGCACTCAAACAAATCATTTTACTTAGATTATATGCAGCTTTTATTTTTATATGTATATGTTTTTATATATTTACTTTTATTATGCATGCTTTTAAAGAAATCTTTATTGTGATGTCTCCATATATGCTTCTCCTCCGCTTTCGGAAACATCTAACACTAACATACTACCTCAGCATGCTACATACTCACCGTGCCACAATTCATCATGCTTTTTAGAATTTCTAGGGGAGGTTTTTGTAGGAGCAGTCTGTGCTCTTCCTCTTTTACCACCAACACAGTCCTTATTACTGTCTTCATCCTCTCGCACAGGTTTGTACCTCAAAAGAAATTTTTATTTTCAATGAACACATATGCAATTAACACACATGGAAACAAAACCATCTGTTAGAATTGTTACTACTTTGATTAATGGAACTTTACTTGATCTTTAAAGGCTGAAAAGAACAGGGCATTTGCGTAAGTTCCAGCCTTTGGAGCTAGCCCCTCAGAAATAAAGAACAGAGGAGGAAAAATGGGTCCCCTCCAGCTCCATTAACTGGAGGAAGCAAAAGGCATGAATGAACATATCACACAGAGCTATTGGTTTGAATGACAAGCATTTAAATATTAGTGAGAGAAAAACAAAGCTGAAACTTAAAAATGCTTGCTACAGTCATAGGCCAAGAGTGCTTCTTACACCCATACAAATCTAAGCTATAACCAGAGAATACATTTATCTACACAATAATTATCTTTAAGAAAACAGCATCAAGTTAATCATTAATTGTAGACTGCAGCCATTTTCTCTATTGGTTGTAGTTACTTGTCCAATGCTAGAGAGTAATTTCACTCTACTGAGTTGCTATCACTTCAGATTGTCATTTTTTGTTCATCAGCTTTACTATATGTTACCCACGTAATGTGAATTTACATTAGCTAGAAGGAAGAGTTTTATCACACAATAAATGCTTACTATGGTTTAAGCATCTCAAGCACATCAGCAAATTCAAAGCTTCACAGTTTTGAAGGAGAAAAAAAAAAAAAAAAAGAAATCTATATTCAAATTTTCTTCAAGAACATACAGCTAGAAATTTCGAGAAGTTAGTCACCAGCTTCTGGTTTCTCTAACCGACTTACCAAATGGTATGTGTTTTTGTCCAAATCCCAGCTCTTCCCAGGGGGTTGCTTTCATCATCTGTAGATTCCCTCTCCTCCTCAGCTTGTAAACTGTACTGCCTGACTGCTTGATACACAGTCATATTATATGGCAGCAAGTGATCCCCAATGTAAAACTGTAGCCTATGTCTCACATTACCTGAATTCAAGAATTGAGCAGCCTGAAGGAAATAAATAAGGTAAATAACTGGTTTGTTTGCTTTTCTTCAAAGCTTTCCCCATGCTGCTGTCTTACCCCAACCATCAAAAGCTTACCAAAGATTCATCTATTTCTTCATCTGACCCGTCATCATCGCTATCTTCATCATCTTCCCTAACTCTACCATAACCTGGGGAAAGAGAAGAAATATTCTTACATGTTTTTAAGTTAAGCACAGTAATACCTTTATAATGTAACTTTTGTGAAGTTTGAGTGATTTCAGTCCCCAAATACATGAAGAATGGAAAGTTCAGACATGTACCAACATGTATGAACATGTGGCATCAAATATGCCGCTTCAGACAACCCGATAGCTAATTTGATTATATTTCTGTTAGAATTTGGGCTAAACATACCACAACATGAAAAAGCATTCTAGAAAATGACAGATTCCCTTTTAGCTCAAGTCTCTTCTCTGTGGATTAAATATATTTTTTAGGTACCATACGTTTGTCTTCAGTATAATCCTGTCAGGTTTTTCAGGCTCTGTACTACTGATAGTGCTAATTATCCTAAGAATCAAAATACCCGCGTTACTACATAAGATATAAATACCTCTAACTACAAGGTATCTTTCAATGGCCTGTACCAAAGCCAGAGGATCAATCTTCACAGGTCCACCCTTCCACTGTTTCACATTAGCGCAGTCTGGATGTCTTTGCAGTTGGCATTTTAATTGATGTGTGTTGAAGAATTTTAAAGCTTGAGATCCTCTGTTAAGAGAAAAACTCAAAATAATTTGTGAAAAAAGTTGCTACACAAAGAAAATCTAATAACCAGCAGTGCATAAACAATGCACTCAAGTAGGCTTATGCATGCATTTGAGAATACACCTGCTCTGTTTTAGTGCCTCCCTTTAAAAAAAGGCTATTAAGATTTGTATAAGCAAATTCAAAAGTTCTCTCTACAAGACAACCAGAGCCTAACTGGACAAATCCCACTTCCAATGGAAGCTGAATGGATTAAGAGAAGATTTAGTCAGAGGTCTGAAAAAGTATGGTCTATACTGACCATCTTTTATGCTTGAAGTTGTTAAGTGGTTAACTGATGACACATTTAACAACTTCAGAGTTGCCTTCACCTACAGTACAGTAAGATGATGAATTGGGAGTGGAAAATATCCATTCATGTTATTTTTAATAAGTACCTGAGAGAAAAAGCTACATACTTACTTATATTTTTTCTTACCAATAAGTATATTTTATATACATGTTCCATCTAAGCAATTATTAATACTTATCTTGGGCTACTTTTATCCCAAGGTATTAGTGAAAGACTATAATGGATGTTGTCACAGTTGATGACAACAAAACACATTGTCTTACTACATGAAATAGACAGAATTTTTTAGCATTTCAAACTTTAAATGTAATCTATATGCATTTCGTCATCTTCTAGAAGCCAAAACATAACCTTGTCAAGGGCAGTCTAAGAAAGTAGCCCTCTTTGCCTTATTTAAGAAGGCTGGGGAGTCCGATACTCAAAATTTGGGCCCAGATACAGTCTTTCTCTTTTAAAGACGAAAAAAAATAGTTTAGTCTACCAGCTTTAAATTTTTTAACTAACTAACTTGAGGAAACAAACAAACAAAAACACACACCTGTAAGTTAAACAAGTGAACAGTAGTTTCTAATATCTGACTTTCACTTCTTCCTAATTTCCCTATAACAACATAGACAGACCTACAATCAAGCTGTCCTTTTAAATAGCACCAAGAAATTTAAGCTTAAACTTATGCGCACCATATACCAAAGTAAACTTACTAGTTGCTATACACTTAATCAACTGTAGTCCTGATGTTTTAAGGAAGAGTACGACTTATTCTTTCCAGTGTTTGTTACACAAGCACAAGGAAAAAAAGGTCAAGTTCTTATCTTAAAAAAGCATTTAATATTACACTTCCCTCTCCAATCTAAAGGAGAGAAACTGCAAGACGGTAAGCAAAGATGCAGTTATATATACAACCTTCTACTGAATAGAAACATAATACAAGAGAAAAATCACACACACACACACAAAAAGCACACTATGCAAATGCTTTTTTTCTTCTACAGGGCTGTTATTTCTTGACACTTTCAGCACTGGAACAAGCTGCATAAAATGACCTTCCAACAAACTGTTACCTGAGCATTAATCCTTACCTGCTCCCTGTTCCATTTCCACTAGGGAAGTCATGCACTTTGACTGGAAACTGTTCCATCTGACTGAGGCAATTGTTCATTTTGTGGACTAATGCCAACAAAGGTGCATTTTCTAATGGCTCTAATCTTCCGAGGGGTTCTTCTCCAGGAAGCTGAAATATGTTCAAGTCTGAGTTATGTGCTTTAATGAACCCATCTTAAAAAATTTACACCATGACTTATTTCAAAAAAAACAAATCAATGAAAAAAGGAATTAAAAACAGCTCTATATAGATATATAGATAGATATATATAACAGATAAACAGCCATTGGGAAAAATTTTTCTACTGTTGTGTCTAATTTTCTGTAATTAGAGACTAATCCAAAGAGTTTAGGATCCGTAAAGACACAAAACCATCTTAGAGATGTGTCTAACAGATATGTCCTAACCATGTCTAATACATTCCTCACATCCTCAAAAGTCAAGATCATCCCTGAATCTCAGGTGGTCGGATGTATACAGTTTGAAACAAAGACCATTCACATGGATTCCAGAGTAAGAAACAGTAAAACTTACTGGAGAAGAAAAAAACACATGAAGAAATCTTTTCAATCTGATATCTCTGCTTACAACATCTTTCTCACTTTTAGATGTTAAATAAAGCAGCAGTTGCTTCACAAATCCACTATGTTGGATTTCAAATGAGGAGACGTCAGACTCCGAGACGATGCTACGGATTTCTACAAGGCACTCTGTTCCACCATCCACCTGAAAAACATACCAGGAATATTTCAATTTTACTACACCCTAGTATTAGAGAAGGTGGTGTTACAGACAATATCTGAGTTTTCCCCCTTTTAGAAATTGAATCCTGTCTCTCTTCTGTCTCATGCAAAGAGAAGCTGAACTCCAAATAGAAAAAGAATCAAACAAACAATCATACTGATACACATTTTACAAGACATCTTTGTAGAAGAGAAGAGGGAAGGTTTCAAGATCTATTAGTATTTCGTTAGTTATGGGGTGTCCTTTGAAATGAAGTAGGTGAACAGTTGAGTAGTTAAGTTTAGATCATGTGTCGAAGATCTAAAATCAGTGCTCTTTTCCATGGAGAGAGTCAAACAATTTTTATAAGTTGAAAGAGATGGATTGCAATAATGCTAGGAAACAAGAATACCATTGCTAATGCTAGTTCTTTATCATAAATAATTAAGATTTTATATACTAATTCTTAAAAAAAAAAGGAAAAAACACAACAAACAAACACAACAAACAAAACAACAACAACAACACCACCACAAAACAAAAAACCAAAACCACACACACAACACCACA
This sequence comes from Tinamus guttatus, assembly GCF_059628265.1. Taxonomy (NCBI): domain Eukaryota; kingdom Metazoa; phylum Chordata; class Aves; order Tinamiformes; family Tinamidae; genus Tinamus; species Tinamus guttatus. The sequence goes on from NW_028288845.1 coordinate 2,755,156, forward strand.
CCCAAACCCCACACTGCCAGTTTAAAAAACACTGCTTAAGCAGCATTTAAGGTAACAAAATCTGCACTTGCTGTATAGACTGTATTGTCTATCCTGTCTAAAAGTCTGCTCTTCTCCAGACAAATAGCCATATTCTTCCGAAATAGTTCTACTGCTTCCTCTGCTTTCCCAACTTGAAACACATTTTCCATTTCTAACCTGGAGGTTGAGTTGTTCAGTTGCAGTGCAAAGTCTCTGTAGTACATTTAGTGCAGGATTGCTTCCATCCATGTTTTCAGAGCTAAAATAGCGTTCTACAAATTTATGGGCTTGCTCCTTAATCCAGCCCTTAATTTTCTCTCTGGAGAAGGAAAAAAAAAAAAATACAAAAAAAATACAAAAGGCATTTAGCCACACTTAAAATATTCACAATGTAAACAGTATGAGTGAACACAGCAAGAGCACCATTCCCCTCTAGTTTAACAGGAACCACAGACAACCACCCTTCCCTCTTATTTAAACTCAGTGAAGATCAATTTCTGCTAATTTCTTCTTGTACCATTTTTCCTATTCTCCATTTCTCCCAGCCCCTTACTATTTACTTTTCATTTCTCCTGGAATTGTTTACTTTGTTAAACAGTATTTACCTCTTACTCATCTTTGATATGTGCTACCTAATCAACTAACTGCTTATAAAGCAAACATACCTTAAAGTCAACCTCATACTGTAAGTGTTTTGAATTGTTTTTTTTGGTACCTGTTATTGGAAATGGTATCCTTGGAAGCAGCCCTTGCAAGACCACTAACTCCTGCTGTTCGTGCTGGTTCAATATTATTACTGTTGGACTGTGTGCTTAATCTTCCCCATGTTTTAGGATTTAAACTTGCCAAGAAGGAAGATTTAGGAGATTGAGTAGTTGTAGGGCTTTTAGCTGGAGGAAGCAAAGAAAAAATTAAAATATTCTCCTAGAATCAGCAGGTTTGTTAAGCATTACTGACAGCTTGGTTAGGTTATTTTGAATTTAAAAGGAGTTAGCAGTTACTTTAAAAATGATTTACCTTGATTGTCTACTTTATCATCATCTCTCGGAGGAGAATATTTTGGCCTCCTTGGCCCTCGTTTTGGCAGCCTTTTTCTCTTTAGAACATCACTCAGTCGTCTGTCCAAATTTAAAAATAAAACAACATGTTTTCATCCGCCATACTCATATACATATCCATACGTGAGAGATGTGCCTGTTGCTATCTGCTCAAGAAGGAAGGAAGGTTCCTTTCCATACCGAGGAGAGAAGGGGCTCTGCTTGCTGGTGTCACCCTTCCATGGGCAGCCAGGTACAGCCAGCAATATCCCTGAGAAAGGCTTCTCATAACTAATCACAGTTACATGTGTAACTGGCTAGCCACTTATATAACTACGCTTCAACAAAAATCACTACTGTATAACCACCAAAGGACACTGAGTAGATGACATGTGTCTCCTACTAAAACACAGCAAGTACTTTCTGAACGGCTAAGTTTCTATTCACCAACTCCTACACTTATCAAGTTGAGACACTTCAATTCTAATTCAAAGTGACTTTCCTTACTGTGCTGATACAGTAAGAAAAGTATTTCCCTCTCAAAAGGAAGGTAACAGTAACAAAATATATTCCTACAAAAGATTTGAATTCTGCAAGAGTTCAAAATGGCCCAAACAAAACAATCTAAGAATAACTTTTTTTCCCCTGGGGAAAAAAAAAAAAAAAAAAAAAAAAAAAACCACCACTATCCTCAGGAAAGTAAAACATGGGACTATAGCTTTTAGTCTTGGCATCCTCCAGTCTCTTCTGAAGTGGCATGGGTTATTTTTAAAATGTTTCATATAAACCTTACTAAAATTACCAATTGACAGATTCAACGGTTACTGTACTTTAGTTCCTTAAAACAAAAACATTCCAACAAAACGCAGATGACTCTGGAGCAACCCAAGCCAGTCAACGCTTTCAATTTCTTTAAAATATTTTGTCTATTGACTGTAATGGCAACTACAGAGAGCAATGTGTCAATGCTTACAAACCTGATCATTTGCTCACAACACATAGGGCACTTACCCCTGCGGGCTCAGATCCAGAGAATCTTCCCTGCTGTGCTGTAGGCTGGGGGAGCCCAGATCTGCAGCTGCATTGCTGGCAGCAGTGGCTGTTCCAGTGCTTATCGTTGTAGTGGTGCTCAGCGTTCCTGATCCATTAGTGCACACTTTGGGGGGGCTTGTCAGCAAAGCCTCAGACTCTGCTAAGTTTTTCACTTGGTGCATCACCCCTTCACAAAAGAAAAGTCTTTATATATAAAAGTCCTTATATATAAAAGCTTCCCCCCGCCCACCTCAGACAATCATCTTAAATTAGAACCTCTTGAGTGTCACAACATTCTTCCCCTGCACCAACACTGACATCGAGTAAATTTTAAAAGCAGTTAAATACTTTCTGGAATAAGTTAATTTATATTATTAACACAGTAGTAAAACAAAAAAGAAATCACATAGGCAGAAAAAAATAAAAATCAGAGTTTCTACTAAGATTTATTAGTTTGGTTCATTAAAGACTCCCACGTAATTTCAGTCAGCATCCTTTGAACTAAGTAAAGTCATTGGCTTCTAGTAAGCTTGTCCAAACTTGTTTGAGATCCAAAAAAAACAAGTTTTCCCCCTCCAGAGTCCTGGCCAGCTCCTCTGCAGTCATATTAGGATAGCTTACATGGATTTAATATTTTATTAATAAGGGGGAGGAAGAAAGTAAGAGCACAACTTACCTTCTCTTCTGAAGTAAACACTAAAAATGTCAGGTAACTTTTGCATTAAGATCTCGGCCATCTGAAGGGCTCCAACTACTATCTTAAGGTCTTGACTCGACAGCATAGAGGCAATATGACTAAAACAGATAAGTTGTTAGAGTTAGGTTTGTGTTTTATTTCTTTGCTTTAAAATCAAGCTAGCTCATCCTGCATATATTGTTCATATCGAAGACCAAAAGACAAATCTTATTGCTTTTGCAAAAGCCCAATAAGAGGATAAAAAAAGTCTTTCCTTGTTTATGTCACTTGTACCAAGTATTTCCGTCAAAACGTGTGAAGGAGTGTCCATTTAAAGTTAACACTAAGTGCACCTACTAGCAACCTTTTTGTTTAAACCGTAAGCTTATATTACATATGTGATGCTTCATGGATAGAACTAAACTTATTATTTGCATACTACGAGATTCTGTCACTGTTTGAATCGTATTATTCTAAGTCACCTTGCCTCCCAGAAGAATTTATGAGCAAGTTTTAGAAATTATGAAAATAGTGTCAGACATTACTGGCTGTATAGACAGTAAATTGATTTTCTACTGTAAGAGTCTAGACTGGTCACACTGCAAAATCTAAGCTGCAAAAAACTACTGAAGAACAGGCAACTTTGGCAACAAAACCAAAAAAAAAAACCAAAAGCACGTTATTTTAAAAAGTGATTAGAGAGAGTCACAAATCTAAAAAAATATGTTGCATTTAATGACTGCTAACATGCTCACCTTGAAACAGCATGATTTTTCAGGACATCCTTCAGAAGCTCTGCATCAGCAAAATAAATTATCCTAAGAATTGCTCTAAGGCACTTGTGTCTAACAGCAGGTCCAGCTGAAGAACTATATACTTCATAAAGAACACCAAATAATGTCTTGATAAAGGATTTAGCCAGCTCTGGGTCCTCTTTCATTAGCTGTGCTCGGGCATCATCCTTCTTCAACTCTGAATGTCCACCTGTGAGAAATTGCGCACCAAATCACTGCATAGTTCTCTGCATCTCTGCTCTCTCTACTGTTTTAAAGATGAACTAGTTTAGATCAAGTCAAAAATATGTTAACTTAAGAACAAGTTTTAGATCAAGTCAAACACATATGTTACTTTAAGGGTCAGAAGTCAAACTGACAATAGAATAGTTACAAACCCTTTTTTAATCCTTATTAGATTCTATTTTTTCAATATTCTTATACATGTCAGTATGTTAGTGATCTACTGGCTTTCTCATAATTCTCATTAAGAGGATTTTCGTATGCAGACAACAGTTTCAGAAAACACCACATCAGAAGCCTCCTCTCCCCTCTTTCCAAAAATATATCTATTTTCAGTTCTCAGGAAGAGTTTGCCTATTAAAAAGAATACATTTCAGCAGTTTAAGTTTTCCTGCAAAGTCTTCTTCATGTGAGCAATCAGAATGGTGATGCTTCATAGAACAAGGAGAAACATATTCCTGTTTTCTAAGGAGATTGCAGAGCATCCTAGCATAAGTAATTACCAGAGAGGCCAGATGTCTTTTCAAAAGCTGTACTTACTAGTGTTTGTATTGGCTAAAGGGTTTGGTTTTCGCTGAATGGCACGTGCTGTTCCAGTATCCTCATTTATTTGCTGCATAGAATTAAAGTCAATAGTATAGACACGCCCAAGCGTTGACAGGCTTATCTCATCCTCACCAACCTGATGAGCTGCCTAAGAACAAAAACAAAACTTAAGTTTTAAGAAAACCCTAACACATAGTAAGCCATAAGAAGGCAAGGAGAGGGTCACCACAGTGGGAAAAGCAAGATTGACAAACACTGTAAAAAGAGGGATTAAACATTCAATAGTTCACCTGTTACTGAATACCAAAATTGTGCAGTATTACAGCAGGAGATTCAACCAAATCTTGCATTTCATATTGAGAAGAATAAGGCAGATTAGCCTGTTGCTACATTTTTTAAAACATCACCACACAAATGTATGGAACTACTACCTCTATTATTCGACTATCAATCCTGTTATAGGGATGCCAGAGACCCCTGTCATCTCGCCACTGCCATATTGCACCATCTGTATTTTGTGCATTTCCTTTCTTCAGCATAGTATCAACAGCAAAGATTCCTTCTTTTGGCAGACAAGGCATCAATTCACTAAAAAAAAAATAAAATAAAAATAAAAAATACAGCATTTTTTTAGAAGCACACATACTCAAGTTGACCTGAAAAATCATTTGCTTTGTTTTAGAGAATTTATGGAGTTAATGTACCAACCAGCCAGATCCAGAATGTAGACCTGCACAACTTACCAAATAAGAGAAGTAAGCTCATAAAGTTCTTGAGGACTCCGTGGAACAAGGTCAATTTGTTCTTGACAACTCCCATTTGAGGCTCCACAGAGGAGGAAGTGAAGCGTTTCTGCGATATCTATAAAAAGTTATTATTATTCATGAGATTGCCTGCACCAGAATATGGGCCCCATTTAGTGCCAGACAGAACACAGAAGACACAGGCACTGCCTTGAGCGAACAGAATAAAGGACAAGAACCATCTCTTTGGAGATTACAAGAAAGGTGTTTTCAGGGCTTTTGCTGTTCTTAAGAACATTAGGGTAGGAAATTTAAATAAATAGGCCAGAGCATGGAAAACTATTGGTGGAACATATTTGGAATAACAAATCAAAATTTAAAAGATAGAAAGAAAGGAGTGAGCATCAAGACTCTTGAACAGCACATTTACTTTCCTTCATGCTTTTTCCTTAGAAGCCTCCCTCAAGCCATGTTTCTCCTACCTGGTAAATATTATGACTATTCAGTTAGCACTGAGGCGAGCACCCCAGTGACTACAGAAGGCAGAAAAGGGGGAAGGGGGGAGAAGGAGGGGAACAGTTCTGAGAAAAATACATTTAACAAGGTTAACAATTTTATATCCCAGCAAAACTGTAATAACAGATGAAAATAAAGCATTAATCATATATAATCAAGTGCACTACGTTTCACACTGACCCTAGGCACACAGACAAACTTAAAAAGATCATCTCAAGAACATGAAAGAACAAGAACTCACTTTGCTTCATAAGTTGCACTGCAAGTGTAGGGCAATTGGAGCACATTAAGGAAAACATGCGCACCACCATGATGAACATTCCTGAGCTCAGGATAGGAGGAGTCACTACCAAGAGTTGCTGGATATTTGTTAACAAGTCCTTGGAAGCAACCTGCTGGAGCAAGTTCTTTAAGACAGAGAAAAGACAAGTTAAAAACGCTGGCTTGATTTTGAAAGAGGAGCACTTGAGAGAAAGGAAAGGAAGGAGGAAAGAAAAAAACCCACTCGCACAAAAACCACAGCCTTACCTCCTCATGCTGGAAGTTGTCCACTAGCCGTGCAAAACAGAGACAAGTGCTTTCAACGGACTTTTTATCCTATGAAGAGAAGTTAAGTTTCAGTTCTAGAAAGCCCATATGTTAGTACACACTCAAGTCCTCAAAAAGTACTCTGGAATGAGTTTATGGTTTACTGGGCAAAACAACGCCAAACTTCAGAAATAACACTGTGCTAAGTCAAGGACTTTGAGAATCTCATGTCTCAGCTGAAAGAATGTTCTTGGAGAAAGGCTCCTCTTCTCTAGCAAGTATATTTGCTGTTACAAGAATTTGGGTAAAGAGAGCTTTCTCCTGAACCACGCAGGAATCCATTTTCTGAAGCATCATGAACACTGGCATTCAATGTTTCTGCAAATGGCCACGGAGAAAATAACCTTCTCCTGCAGAAATCTGAAGCACACAACACCAGAAAAATCTAGTAAGAGATGAGTGAGTGGGTCTACAACATCCATTCCAGATTCTAGAGAGGATGGTACAAAGCTAAAGTGACTCAGATAGCTTCACAGCTATTAGGAAGGTTACTCCTCACCCGAACTTTGACGGAATCTGTGCCACAATCCACAGTTTCCAGCTGAACAGCCTACTTCACATACTGCTCCGAGATTGCTGCTGCTTCAGCAGAAAAAGCCACCCCCCACACCTAGATAGGTGATACCACTTAAAGTCTAGTGGAATCTCCTTCATCATGTCGTAGAAACCTGCTCTGATCTTTAGGGTACTTGGCTTTCATCTTACTGCAAAGAGAACTGAACAATCCAACACCAAATAGATAGGACATTCATTACACTTGGATATTGCTGGAAAGTCCTAAAGCATGAGAAAACAAAACTAGAGACAATGACTACACGAACACCGTTATTTTTTCCCCCACATCCAGTATAGCTGAGACACCAAATCCAGTAACGAATTCAGTAACATCAAGGAAGCAAAGACTGCTCTAAAAATAGTTCAAATTAAAAAGTTAATTGAAGAGCTAACTCAAGATTTTTTGACAGAAGAGTTTCAATTTAAAGTTTTGTTTTGGTGTACTACGGCCTCTTAAGACGGTAGAAGTGAGTACCTGTCCTACTACTGTTCAGAATAGCACTCCCTACTCCCTACCCTTTCGAAAGCATCCTCTAAAGCCAACACTTTTGACTGGTGAAGCTGCTTTAAAGATTTAAGCAGTCTCTCAGCAAGACAACATTAGCAGAATTAAGAATATTAGAAGAACATGCAAAAAGCTTCCCTTGAGAATTTCATTTAATTTTATCTATTACAGAAGAGACAGTCATTTCTCCTTCCTCACTTTATTGATTCTCCTTAAAAGAGATTTGCCAACCAAGCAGCATGTCCAAATCTAGGCTTCTTCTATTGCAAGAGTCTGAGTGCTCACTTATAAACAAAACACACTGCAGATCTCTAGAGCCTCAGAACATAGGATTCGCTATTTCAAACTACTCTGCAAGAGCAGGAGCTTTCTTTCTAAGAAGCAGTAAGCCCTCCGAAAAGGACAGTTGGCAAAAAGTCATGTAAACTTAGCTGATGCTGAAGAAGCTTTACCTACTTTAGAGTAGGGAAGAACCTTATAACTCATTTGTTAGGGGGGGAGGGAAAAAAAAAAAAAAAAAAAAAACACAGTAACACTATTGGATTTCTTCTTAGTTCTAGGTAGCAAGTAAAGATTACAAAACCACTGCTATTCATGTTTCATATTCAAGTACATTAGTTATCTCATTTTACAAAATTATCAAGGTGTCATGAATAAAACACATTTACAAAAATATGGAATCTGCACATACCCCAGAATACCATGGCTTAACAGTATAGAAACTTCAAGATATTTACCAAATGACTCCTTGCAGTAGCAAACACAAGTGATACACAGTAGGATTAAGACACCTAGAAGGAACTTTATATTACTTTTAGGTCAAAGTGAAGACTTACTGTTTTATAAAAGCCTCTTACCTGATGGGTTAACCTTTGCGTAAGCAGTGGCAAAGAATCTGCCACAAAGTGAAACTCATCAGGCGTTATACTCTGACAGCAGTTAGCAGCAATAGCTAGTGCGTTCCTCTGTGCATTTATGCTGAAGAATTCCAGATACAGCAAGCAGTCTGCCAACCCACCCTGTCACAGATAAATAGACAAGCCTTGACACTCTGTAATTTTAGCAGCATTGAGAAATTAAGAACTTTATTTTAATTCAGAGAAATTATGGATCACATAGATCAGCTGAAGAGATACAAATTTCTTCTATACTTACTGCCTGCAGAATAGCTTTACTATGTCGTCGTGATAACATCTCCAGGGCCGTCAGTGCCTGCTCTGCCACATCAATGCACTGAATAACTTGCAGCTAGAATAAAACAGGAACATTCACAGTTCTTTCAAACTGGTTTAGCAAATAAGCTATCTTCATTGACAATGGGAGAGTCAGCACATGCTAAGACATATGCTAATGCAATTGCACTGCTACTTGCAACCTAAGTTGCCAATTTAAAGCTAGACCAGCTGTGTAGCTGCTTCAAGAGTTTGCAGTGCATATACACTACTCTCTGCAACACCAGTCAGTTTTCTGCAAATCAGACAATACCTTTCAGAAAGAACAGGAACAAGGAGAAAACCCATCCTTAAAAGTTTCTCCTGGACAATGTAGTATCTTGTAAGTTATGGAAAAATATGTCTTAAGGGTAAACCTGAAGTTAAAATATATTTAATAATAATAATAAATACTGTTCCAATTAATTCTACCTTTTCCAAGAAGACAGGAATTGCATCTACCACTACAGCAGAAGATCTGGGAAGTGCTTCCATCATGTATGTTAAGGCCCGACAAGCATGGTTCATCTATAAATAACAGAGAGAATTAAATTCAGATGATAGACTTTTCTCCTTCAATAAATTTATTGTGTATTACAAGTCACTTACAATATCAAAGTTGTGCTCCATCTGCAGCAATGTTATCTGTTAAAAAAAACAAAAAACTTAATTTAGCAAAATACCAATTTATCAGCAAAAATAAGGTACAAACATCACTGCAGCTTTTGACTCAATATTAACTTCAGTAAGAGTTTCAAGAGAGCAATTAAGCAAAGCATGACCTCAAAACCAGAGAACACTTTTTAAAACATATGTTTGATAACCATATCGCTCTATTCATGTAACATTACTCAAATTAGAATAGCTTCTTTTACACAGGCATCTAACAATTGTGCGCATGTTGTAGTAACGTGAAGGGATAGTTACACTGTAAGAGAGGTTAATCTGAGAATGCTGTGGAAAAGGCTACAAGTTTTTCTATACATTATTCTACACATCTGCTATTCTATACATCTGGTATAAGTTATTCTACACATCTGCTCCAAGAGCCATTTCCATCCCGACAAACATATCCTTACAGAGTAGGATTATCTTCATTCTCATAAAGTCATTTCTGTTATTCTCACCACAGTACTCAAAGACATACAAAAAAAAAAGTCCAGTCATTACATTGTTTAAATCCACCTAGCAACCTGTATTTCACAAAGGCTACGGATTTCACCATTTTACTGGTCAAACGCAGAGTGAGCTGCAATTTCTACTCATTTATTTTTGGAGGGTGCAATCCTACTTCTGTTCACATTGGACTACTTGCTGCAGTTTTTATTAGAAGTTAAAACTTCAGTTCTCCAAGGGGGACACTACTGACAATAGGCACAGAAAGGAGTTTATTTTTGGTATCCACCAATTCCTACCACAGGAGAAGGACTCAGTGGTCAAAAGGCTCTTTTAAGGTGCAACCTAAGGTTACAGGTTCTAAATAGTAGGCCAGGAAAGAATATACTGCTCTGAGAAAGAAAAGACATAGTATTTGTAGATCTTAGAGCAAGAAAGCTGTAGAAGTAAACTAGAAGCCAAGGAAATTTTTGCTATTAAATATCAGAGAGCACACTCCTTACACTGTGGAAATGACCTCTTCTGTATACTTGCAAGAGCAACAGAAGTCACATTTTCTATACACCGGTTCACATTATTAGCTCTTCTTTAATAGATGAAAGTTTACGACACTTGAAAAATGGCTCACAAATAGCCGTTATATATTGAAAAAGAGAGGGGGGAAAAAACATCCTATATTGCCCCTCCCAACATTACCTCCAGCTATAAGCAACAAATACCTCTTGAAGTTCAGAATATTTGATTCAAGCAAAACACTGATCAGAATATCATGACTTCCATAAAGCTATCTTTACCAAAGCAGGTACAACACTCTTGACTGGAAATCCTCCCAATGTTTCTTCATTTCCCATGACCAACAGCTGGCACATCTCAATCACTGCCTGCAGCTGCTGACTTTCATCAGTGGCTTGGAGACCTTGTAGAAGCTGTTGGGCTTTAGAACCTGGGTATTGCGGAAAGAGATATCAGACAAAGAGATACTGGAGGATTCAAGGCAACTGTTTTATTTCTGCCAGAAGGGAAGACCAGAGATCGCTTGCATTCCTCTGTATGAGGCAGGGAGGCAAAATCTCATTCTTGGCTACCTTTCCAGTGCTGACTGGTCAACATAGGGAGTCCACCACACACCACAGCCATCTTGCCAACCTACAGCAGGTGACAGAACCCACACATCTTCATCTTTTCTGAGCAAAGGCCTTCAACACACACCCCCTGGATAATGCACCACACAGTACTCATTAGACCCAGTCTTCATCTTGGCAGGTAGCAAAACAGTCTGCCTTTGGCTCTCCTGAAAGCTGAAAGGACTTGGACTGGAAAGTAATGCAGCTAGATAAAGTGCATAAGACAGACATGGTGGAACAAGAGTAAGGAGCCACAGCCCCAATGACACACTGTCCAAAAGAACCAATCTCTGCTGGACATACCCAAGACACTGGGAAACTATGACCAATATACCTTAGGAATTCGCACACCCTAACACTGTTAAAGCTAGCTCATGCACTGACTTAAAGCTAGCAAAAAACCCAAGGGGTTGGGGTGGGTCTTTTGTTAAGCAGCCCATCATGCAAAATAAGCCCAAAAAGGAAGAAAAAAGGAAGGAGTGAAAGGGGAAAAACCCTCCCATCCCCACCTAAACAGAAACATTAAGATGTCCAAAAAAAAAAAAAAAAAAAAAGAAAAGAAAAGAAATAGGCAAAAGCAAATTTCTCTTCCTTATAGGAAGAAAAGCAAATTAATAGTACTGACGTTGTCTACCACTATGGTGGCACAGAAGCCTCCAACATATACACCATTTTAGTAAGAAACGTAGCTAACACAGATACTAGGATTAAGCAATGTCTGAATTCTACTAGTCTGGAAGTGGAAAGAATTAAGTCAACAAACTTTGCTTACTAGCTCCACTTCCAATTGTCCTGTGGAAGAGCTGCGACATCCGAGGACCAAGAGGGCCAAACAGGTGAGGAGGAAGACCCCTAGCCTCTAACAGAGCTAAAAGCAAACAGAGGACAACAACCATTGTCAAAGCTTCTACATACTTTTTCAAAAGTTCAAATTCAATAATGCTACAATTTCAGGCTGCAGGACCTTCAAAACTTTACAAAGAATAATTAGAATTAGATTACACCATCTACCTAGATTTCTGAAAGAACAAAAAAGACCACCTTTAGGGAACAAATAACTTGAGTGCACCAGGCTATTAAGGTCCACAGGAATTAAGTCACCCACTGAGTTTCTGGAAGTTACATATTTCACAGAACAAATCTAGGCCTCTAAACTGATACTAGAAGTCTAGATCTAGAATACCAAACGTACTAAGCTGTGAACTCAAACATTAACAAAATAGGTTAAATTTATCTTCACATTTCCAGTGGAGAAAAAAGTTTATTATGGGAATCGAGTTAGTGATGATTAATCTCGGAGGACCTGAACAAGATTCACAGCTCTATTTGCTGTTGAGTACTAGACTACTAAGACTACTATTAAGACTACAGAAAAAAAAAAAAAATTCCTCTACTTCAGTTAGATGGTAAGTGGGTGATTCTGATTCTTATTGTAGTAAGTCTGAACACTGCCCATCAATCCAAAAGAGAATTAATAATAAAAAAACAATCTAGTTCAGAATACATTATGCGCACCTATGCTTAATGATACCCTATAACAAGTGAACTGGAGTGATTTAGCGCTTATTTCCAAGCATTTTCATGTTAAAGATCCAGAACATCTCAAAACTGTTTTTTGAGAAGAATGATCTCAGAGCTCTTTGCACTACATGGGCAAAATCCCTCAAACAATTACATGATATACAGACTGATTTTACATCTATCTGTCTGAATTCTGACTTTCACAGACATCTACATATATCTTTGTGCGACTTTGTCAGACACTGTATCTTTCTATATCCTAAAAGCAGGAAAATAAGTATTTTCGGGATACCCAAATTTTGCTTGGGGAAAGCTTATAGTAACAATAACAAGCACAAAAATATTAAGTAGAAGTAGGCAGAGTAACAACAGGACTAATCAGGCCTAAAAAAAATTAAATCAGAAAACTTTTTCTTGTAAAGACATTTTTGTATGTCTAAGCTAACCGCTAACACACTCACAACAGGGCTGTGTTCTCTCTCCCAACCTAACTGAAAAAAGCAACCAACAATACATTAAGTGTAACACACTACTAAATGAATCCTTACACTGTATCACCCATTCAGACATCATTTCCGAATTCTTGCATCTTTAGTGAATTAGAATTTGTAACTCCAAACTTCAAAAGCAAGGGATCTCATTCACAGATAGACACACAAACTACAGGTTTCCAACTATATATTATACAGAGGGTGTTTGGACCCTGTAAGTAACCATAGTAACACAATAACAAATTTGTAAATTAATATGAGCTTTCATACCTTGTAATCTTCCCATCTCAGAGTCATCTGACTCACTTTCTCCAGAGGTTGTCATACCTACAGCTCCAGCAACTGAACTAGAAGCTAAAAAAAATAAAATAAAATAAAATAATGATTAGCAAGTTGCTGTCAAGCTGCAAAATTCCCATCAACTCTAGCATTAGGACAAGTGGTTCTCAGGATACTCTGCACTTAATACTGCTGCAGTCATACTTCTGTACAATTGCTACTCCAACAGTCTGTCTACTGCTCTAGTGCTTTACAAAAAGGCACAAGGCACTATATCAAACCAAGATGATGAAAAATAGCTAGATCAGCAAATTATATTTCAGCTTTTTTCCATACATTTAGTCTTTTTTCCAGAATTATGCTGTACTTCATTTCAATTAATTTCAATTTACTGCAATGACAGAGTTCATTTTAAGAACAAAACATTGAGGTTTTCTACAAGCCAACAAAACTGTTGAAAAGCTCCTTTGAACTCACTGATGATCAGGACCAGATGATAAATTTAAGTACCATGTAATAACACAACTAAGAAATAAAATATTCCGAGTGCAAATACGGATATATTTTTAACTCATTGATAAATTTCTCCAGTATAGATAGTTCTCTACTGAAGTTATTAGCCTATCAGAATTTTAAAATACTTTCCAGCAGTTACAAAAGAACTTTTGCAAGTAAATGCACGTCTTTTACAGTCTGAACAATTTGGTCTTTCTCTTCAGTTGGCCCTACAGTAATTTATATAGCATTAGCTGAAATTAGTTTAGTTTCCGGAAGCCACCTCCTTTCCAGGAGGAGCTTATTGGAAACAGCTTGGAGACTATGAAAAAGCATAATTCAGATTTGTACCACATGTCCAGAAGAACAGATTCAAATGTAAAGGTTCCTCTCACTCAAACAGCCTCCAAAAGCAGTACAATTTAAATCATACTTTTCCCCCAAAGCTTCAGTATTTTACAATGCTAGGAAGTTTATACCAGAAAATAGGCTACAATGCTGCAGGTGCTCTTTCTCCTCACCTGCAGCCCCTTGGGGAGCCTCATCTGTACGTGCAGCTGAAGAGTTAACACCATCCTGGTTGTTATCCGGATCAGCCATCTTCTCTTGTCGGCGAGCTTCAGCTGCTCCTCTTTTGCCCAGGCCAGAGCCTCGCCGACTAAAGATTAAAAACACACACACACAGGTTTGGGAGCTATAAACCAAGAATTAATAATACAAGATTATTCAAAAATGTATATATATTTATATGGACCATAACCACACATGTGATTACTCCTCACTCCACTCTACTGTCTGCTTAAAAGTATTAATTCAAAACTAATTTTCCCCTGCATCAAATGACATTTCACATATTTAAATACTTTTAATATTGGCTGTTTGGATGCAGCCAGTGACAAGCACAATCAACTCAGATATACACTATCAAACAGACTCTGAGACACCATAAAGTCCTTTTTACTTTGTCAAAATAAGCAATGTTATTATTTGTAATGGTAAGTCATTCAGAATTCTTTAGCTCTTAGTGTTTATACTCTATTAAACATTACCTCACTAAGAAAAGGATGATTTGAATTTGAGATATTAGTTTTGGCTGTGTTTTCTCCCTCACTCACTTCACCCCCTGAACTAGAATACTTGAGTGAGGGAAGTTGATGGTGCCAAGTCCTGTGCACATCCGTATGTCTGTGTACATCACAGCAACTTGGCAGGCCTGCAGAACTGCAGCTACTTCTCCAATAGCACAGTAAAAGGTGGGCATGGCTAACCATGTAAAGAAATACAAATACCAATATGGCACAGTAACCACGAGTTATTGTCACGGGTTTTACCTGGTGCTAGCACAGGAGCCCGTGGTCTTTTGCCGTGTGCTCCGCCGCAAACTGGGGAGCTCAGCAGGTGGTGATTCACTGCGCTTCTTTGTAGATTTTCGTAGACCTAAGTAACATGCAAAAAATTATTTAAAGACTTACTCTTCTAGAAGTTCTACAGAAAACAAAAGGCAACAACTTTTACAGGAAAACTGCAATCAGTTGTCATCAGCTCTTTCAGACATCTTATATTAAACTGCTGCACCATGAAGAGGAAGATTTAGATAGTAGCTCTTTCACTTGCTCATCTCCATGTTGTTACTTGGCCACCTTTTCCTAATCTCTACTCTACAGATTTGAGATCTTTTCTATATCAAGGAGATACTACGGTATAGGACACAAGTCTCCTATTTCCACATGTTGATATACAATACACCTATGGCAGAAAATAGTTTTAATTTTGAGTCAAAGACAGATATACTAGATGCAGAGGTGAAAGTCAGCCACCTCTTCAAGTAAAACCTGTACAGAGTCAACATAATACTTTATCACCTTGACCAGCTGAATGCTTATTCTAGTCAGTCGGTTTGATCCACGTTACTATGGCTTATTCAAGCCTGCCTGAAATTCAAAGCCAGCACCCTTCCCGAGTCAAGCACTGCAACTGTTCAGAGCTCTCTAACAGGTATGTATCATGTTCTTATCTTAACCAGATCCCTTGAGCTCCTATCACTGTTGTAATGTCACTTTGAGCAAGTAACCCAGGATACCCTCATAACTTAGGGAAACAGATTCTGAATTTTTTAATATATTTGCCTCTTTTGAAGGCTGACATAACGGACACTAATCTGGCTCCAGGTTGTGAAGCCATCACCATCATTCCAATAGCATCTCCTACTACTGCAGAACCATATAGGGCAAATACACAAAAAAACACAATACAAGAACAATCCTATTACCAGGCTGAAATACTCCAACACATCAAAACATAGCTTCCAGACCGGAAGGGTGACAATTTGAGCATGGAAGACCAGAGAGAAAAAAAAAAAAAAAAAGAGAGAGAGAGAGAGAGAGATTCCTTCACATTCAATTTTACATTTCAGTTCCCTGCTGCATTTAACACATAAAAGCAGAAGACCAAACTCGGGGTGCATTACAACAGAGGTAGATGAAAAAGTGAAAAGATGAGACAATTATGTCATTCTGCCCTCTCCTGGCAAGCAAGCAGAACAAAGCACACACACACACCCCACAGAACACCACCAAGTTCTTAGTCACAGCAAGATCCCATACCATGGCTAAGTTTCTCAGAAATAAGAAATGCCCAGATATATAGCAAAAATACAAAACTTTTGTATTTTACAATACAAAATGCATGCTTTAACTAGCACTTCAGCACAACGTTACTCCCCTGATAAAAGATGGCTCCCGGTGCTCACAAATTCCAGTGCTGCTTTTCTGCAGAACAGGACAGTAAGATTCCAGAAGTGAGGGGTACTTTGGCTTTATATTTGAAAGAAAGGAGAAGAATGACCCCACTGCAATAGAGCTCACTGGAAAGGGTGCGCACGTGCGAATTCTTTTTGTAAACATACCACTGTTCCCAAGCCAATGGCACTCTGTTCCAAACTCAACGAACCTAAGCCCTACATTAGTTCCTACTAGCTAAGTAATAAGCAGTCAGGGAGACATTTCTATTTTAAGTGAAATAAAATAGGCTTAGCTTAAAAATAAAATCGGATTTAAGCTAAAGGCAAAGGTATCACAGGACAGCAGACCTTAATACCTTACTGCACTTCAGGTGTATGTTCAGTCACTGCTGCTTTACTACCCTCAGCCTGACCCTTTGATGTACAAAATTATTCCTTTTTTTGTTGAACTAACATTCTGCCAGTTTGGAGAGCTGAGCCAGCTCACCAAGGGTCAGACAAGTATAGCCATAGTGAAGCAGCAGGACAAGGAAGCTGTGAAATGGGTTGCCCCTTTTCACTGAAAGCATTCCATTAATCATGCTTTCCCCTTAAACAGAGTTACCTCAGGAAGAGTTAGAGAGCCTAAGGAGTTACTACTTAGTAGATGAGCTGTAGTGTAACTTAAAAGGTGCCTCAGCTTGAGTTGATTTTCTCCTCCTACCTAGTTGAGAACTTGACTCATCGCATCCTTTTGTTTGTTTCTCTTCTCTCAAGACTGCACTTCTCTACCTCTGATGGATCTACCAAGGCACATCTGCGCTTGCATCTCCCTCTATTCATTTCAAAGGCTAAAAAGGAAGTGATGAAAGATTTTTTTTCAGAGTTTCCTGCCTTCCTGCTGTTCAAAGACACTCTCTGTCCTTAAAGTATATTGTTTAAAAAGGTTTAAGTCAATCTCAAGTCTACATCTTTTGGAAAGCTCACCTTAACACATTGCCAACGTGACCTCCTGTGCCTCTGAAAGTTGTGGGAAATAAACGGCCCTGGCCTGAGGTGGTAAATAAGACAGTGCTCACAGATGGGACTGAAGATGCCCTTTAACTGTTTGAGAAAAGAAAGCACGAGTCATACTGCCATGCACAGACAGCAAGGACTTTTTGAAGTCCTTCTCTGGAGTTATCTACCAGCACAGAGCTATCATTAAGAGATCAGTCTCCAAAGACTAGGAGACAGGAGCAGAGTTGGACTTTTGATAAACTGAAAGCAAGTTAGGGTTAAGCAAATCATATTCACCCACTGCAAAACATGTAGATGGAAAATTCAGAATTACAGCTATGAGATTCCTTAGTTATGGCAAGCGGATATATTGCTTACACTCTGACATCATCCCATTTGCATGCCAAACACTCATGCTAATGAAGCTGAAGGAGAAGACCCAAACAGGCTAAACCAGAATCACTGCAGCCTAACAGAAACAAAAATTAAGATGCCCCAAGAACATCTACATATTTCAGTCTGTTTATTGGTCACTGTTTCTTTCATAAAGCAAAAAAGCCTTTTAAAGAAACTAGTTCCCAAAGTGGCTGCACTGCTTCTGCTTACTTTAACAGTATGACTGTTTTCAGCCAACTGAAAAGAAGATTAGTCTGATTAACTACCCATAAAACCAACAGCCCTTTGGTTTACAGTTCAGATAACCCAAAAGAGATTTGTCGGGGCTGGAAGCTCAGACTCTCCCAGACTCCGTGTTGGGTTGCTCTCCTCCTCCTCCTCCGGCAATAAGGCAGGGGGTGAAAAGGGGAAGGGGCAAGACCACCTTCTGTGGCTCCACTACTGCACAGCTCTAAGTCTCTGGCCACCACACACACGTGGCACCTTTGCTATAGCACATCCCAGTCCCTCACAGGCCCAAACCGAGTGCTATGTTCAGACTCTTCTTGCCCTTAACCCTTCCAAGCGTCTTCAAATCAGAGTTATACATCCACTCTATATGTTCAAAGCTTTCCAATATACCCCAACAACTCCAAAAACCTTCCCAAGTATCCAGCCAAGGCTTTTCTATCACCAGCAGCATCCCTAGCAGCCACTTGTTCTCAGCATCATCCCAGTCATCACCAACAGCTTCCATCTGCTTAAAGGCCACAGAAACACAGAGATTTTCATAGGAGCACAGGCATAATTATGCTTGTTTTCATATTGCTGCATAACAGTAAATTGACCTGATTTGCAACATTTAGAAAGGCCCTACAGAAGACAGTTCCAGAAAGGGATATGAAAATGCAGACAGATTAAAAGATAGCAACACAAAACTCCTGCATTCTAATTCTATGCTGCAGTTTCTCAGTTCGTATCTAACTCTGGTATTTGACAAAATTAGGCATGACATGTACAGAATGATTTTCTTCCACTTATTTAAATTTTATTTCTTCCTATTTAGATAAAAAGGGTGGCGGGGGAGAGGAATGATGAGGAATCCTTAGTCTAGCCTGATTTTAACTCTTCCAACAAATTTAGAAGCCTCAACAATGTCACCACTCAGTTAGCCCCAACATTAGATTGTGGGGTAGCTGAAGACTTCAGAGGTCACCATGGCTGTACTTAACGTTCAGTCTTTCTCAGGACACGAGAACCTCTGGGTATTCTCTTTCAATGAGAAACTCTCCTGGCAAGGCTCCTGTTTCTCCTCATTCCTCTCTTCTATGGAATAGGCTACTTTAGCTCTTTCAGATTTTGTTCAAAAATCGTAATTGCCCATTTGTAATCGTTTTCAATGCAAAAACTTACCTGCTTCTACTCCCTTACTCACAAGGGGTGTCACACAGAAAATAAGTTCCTGACCCTTTCTTCCTTAAGAGTCTAACACAACAATTTCTTATTTCTGCCCCAGCAGGCTTTCAATTACTGAAGCTATATGACTGCAAGATAACATCTTTTTTCAAGAAAGGATCAAATATCACTGACACACTAGCTATCAGATTAACTTTGCTGTCATCTACAGCCAAAGAGGTATTAGACCTCTTAGACTTCCAAGAACCAACTGTTAGTACTTCTGCTCTCCAACTGCTATGTCACCTAGAGGAAGCAGCTTTCCTTTACCTCTAACAAGTCTGCGATGCTTATTACTACCTTCAGTGCTCCTTCCCAGTGACATCTCATATATATGTATGCATGGACCTATAGACCCTACTTTCCTGGCTTTGTGTCATACTTGAATGTCTTAGTCCAACCTAGTTCTCTATTTTTGTGCATAAGCTGACTTTCAAGTCACTAAAGCAAGTCAAACTGGCCTCTCAGGATACCCCTTGTGGGGGTAATTTAGGCTTTTCTTCTCAAATTTGGCTTGTTTTTCAAGCTGCTGACACCTAGATTTGTTTACTTTAGGATCCCGCTGTGCTATTTCACCTTTTTGCTGGCAGATGTAAATTGTCACAGAAGCTGCCTCTGTCTTTACCTAACCATTGCTCACTTGCCAGGGGAACTTCTACTCCTCCCTTGTGCTTTTCTCCAAAAGCCACCTGTAACTCAGACTTGGCTAACAACTTGCTGGTCAGCCCTGCTCTTGCCCAGTTCCTGCCCCCTCACCAAGTCAGAGATCCCAAATCCACCACCCACCCAGTTTTGAATCATGAAGCATACAAGACAAAGCCAAGAGCAACCCCTTTCTACTTCTCCCTTTCCACTTCCCCAATCCCTTCCTTCCTGAACCAGCTTAGGTCACCCTAGAACCAATACTCCAGGCATGCAAATCATCCTAAACAAGCCTGTTAGGTCAATTAAAGCTATTTTGATTATACAGGAAGCCATCAAGCTCCTCCTGTTTATTTCACCTATTTCCTGCATTACTATGAGCTCCAAACACACCCCAGAGTTGGGACAGGCTTCTCAAAAACCTGTCTAAGCACAGGAGCAGCAGTAAGCAGATAAGGAATCTAAAGCAAGTTTTAGAGAACACATGCTACAAATAAATCTTGCAGTACACAAAGGCATATGGTGCATTCCTACGAGCTGAGTTAGACAAATATATTCTTCCAGGGAAGAAGGCTACAAGCATATCTATCTACACACTAACGAGCACAGGCTCTACCTGGAAACACCTTTCATGAGAATATCCAAACAGAGTACATCCTAGTTTAACTCGGTGCCAGAGTGAGGACATGTTTTATAATAACAATTAAAAAGATAAAATGACACTAAACCTCCAGGCACCGCAGCACTAGTTTTAAAAGATTACTGATCTTCAATTAACATCAAAGGTCCTAAACACACTAAAGAGGTAGAAAAGCAGGCCTCATACAAGAAACCACATTTTTCTACTTGTGTTTCAGCATTCATAGCTCTTGTTTTGGGATAGAAAATTGCAGAAAGCTATTTATAACAGGAAAAAAATAAAGGCGGGGGGGCAGGATTTAAGGGCTTTTTAAATACATTTCCCAATCACAACAGCATCCAACTATCTTACATATTATGAAAACTCATGTGTAAGATAGAGAAGCAACTTACACCTACAAAGCACAGACTCTGTACTAAGTCACTTGTTTCAGCTGTATTTTCATACATTGCTTTACCTAAGGGCTCAGTAGAACACACACTAGGAATTACCTAAACCCAAAAGTGACACATGTGTTGGTTTAGAGGATTTCATTTTCAGACATCCATGCTTATTCTTCCACAAAAACAAGCAAAATACCTTCAACTTACTTGCTAGTTTTGCCTGCAGTCCTGAAGGTCCAGGTTTTGATGCCTCTGACTTGGAAGAGCCTGGTAGAGACAGTTTTGTTTTAGGCAGGCTAACTTTCGGGCTGAAGCGAGCAGCCCAGTCAAACTTTGAAGAGCCACCTGTTTTACTCTGTTCTTTATCCCTGCTACTCCTTCTCGGACTGGGACTGGATGCAGAACGGGAACGTCTAGCCTTATTCTGGTCCTTTCCCTGTTTTACTCTTGCACCCTGAGGAACAGTGGAGGAAGCAGAGGCAACAGCAGAAGAGGAGGAGGACGTGGAAGCTGAAGAGGAGGAATCAGTGATGGTGCTACACCCAGCTTTGGCTGAGGTCACCGATTTTGAAGCCAGCTTGGAGGGTTTTGCTGACCTCTCTTCAGCGCCAGTTGATTCAGCTGCTGAAGCACTCTTTATACAAGACGGGCTCTCTGTCCTTTTCCTTTTCTGACTTCGGGAGCTACCAGCAGCTCCACCCTTTCTGGTGTGAGCCTTGCTTGTTGATGGCAATTGTGCACACTTGGGTTGTTCTTGGTCTAAGTGTCTCTTCTTAGATTTACTATGTGGCTTGCTAGTTTCCAAGGATGTTTCAGCGTGCTGAAGTGCTTTGGGTTTTTTAGCAGAGCTAGGAGAATTTGTCCTGTTGTAATCTGGACTAGCACTGCGTTTAACTCCTCGAGAATTGTCTTTCTTAGGCACTTGCCCCGTTTTTTGCTTTTCTGAAGTACTGACTCTTTCTGAATCTTCTTGTTGTGGTATTATAACAGCAGATGAGCTACAGCCTCTGCAGAGGTAAGCAGAAACAGCATTAGTGTTAAAATAAAGAAACCTGATACTATTATAACATTTTTGCAAGATACATGTGAGCATTCTCTAATAAGGGAAGCCACAGGTAACAAGCCTTACTCACTATTAAGTTTACACCAAGACAAGAAAAAACATGCTTGAATGAGGACAGCCACATTGCAGCTTTCAGTGCAAAACAACGACAAAAAGATCCAACACTTTGCTATCATGAAAACCCTAATAGCAGCAAAATAAAGGCACATTACTCTCTAGAAAAAGATGATGAGATGACTTGGATCTGTTTTGCTATTTTCCATTTTTCACAAAAAGGTAGAACTTCTTAAAATGACCAAAGAAACAAAAATTCAGGTCATGAAACTTAAGTGATTAGGAATATAGAGCTCCGAAACAGACCGAGGAGTGTTCAGTAATGCATAAGTAGTCTTATCTAGATCCTGGTTCAAGGTGTTTAAAAAAAAATAAAATAAAATAAAAAGTGGCAGTCTTATCAATCTTATATCTTATGTCAAAATAAAGGTAATTAACCATACACAAAAAAGGTAAAATTATCTTTGATATGACAGAAGACTGTTCCAGTGTGTAAGTAGCCAAGGGCAGGAGAGACAAGACCAAGATGACTACCCCAAACACAGGCAAATTTTAGATTACAGGCTGCAATTAATATAGGATATCACTCAGAACTACTTAGGCAGTCCTCCTCCAACATGCAAGGGGCAAGACAGAAACTAAGTTGCCCAGGACTAGTTATGCAGAATTCATTCTCTCACTGCCACACTCCAAGTTGGTGAGCTACAAGCACAAGCACCAACAAAATGCAACACACAAATACATTCACAGAATGCTACAGCTAGTTTAATTAAAAATCTACTGCTCATATGTACATTTTATAAGAACTCTGTATTACTAAACACATTAAATACAGTTGTGAAGTGCAGATAACACTCGTTAACATATGAATAGGAAGCACAGTTACCTTTTAGAAAAGTGTCCCTTGGACTGCTCAGAAGTAGTATTAGACTGCACTTTGGGTGTCTTTGAAATAGATTTTCTACTCTCAGGAGGGCTATGTGCCTTATGTTTTGCCTGCCCTAAGTGTGACCTGTCAGCAGAAAGTCAAAACAGAAAGCTATCAGGATTCTGAGATACAGATACAGACTTGTAGGTGGATTTTTTTGGAATATTTATGAATATTAAACTTCCTTTTTTTCCCCCACAATCCCTTATGTTAAGGAAATATTTGAGAAGAATCATTTGGTTTGGTTATAAATCACTACCAATGCAACTTAATTTTAAAGCACTCTATTATTTACTCATTTTAAGCAAGTCAGACATTTTCTCCCACCTGAAGTGCAGATAAATTCACATACTATTGCACAAACTCGCTAGATAACACTAAGCATATTGCTAGCACAGTAAGACACAGTTCTAGACAACATATATATATATATATACACACACACACACACTCTCATCAACTTCAAGATTGCATGCATTAAGACTTAATGCAGTTAAAAATGTTTAGAAAACTCAGTCTCTTTGCTCTTCAGTTTAAGAAGAATCAAATGGTTAAATAGGATCACAACATTTCCACTCTGTAGGAAGGCTCAGCCTTCGCCAGGTATCTTATTTCTCTAACTCCACCAGTTCCATGTTCAGGAAAAGAAAAGCAGAAATGCATGTTACTGCTCAAGAAGTCAGATGAGACAAGAAACCTGTGATGTCAGAGAAAGGAACCTGTTTCACATAGGTTAAGTTCTTCAAGAAGCTTTTAGCTGCATGCAAAAAGTAGTGTTTTGCTGCACAAGCTTGTGACTGGAGGGCAAAAGAAAACATACTACTACACTATAAATACATTTAGAGTTACATATTCACATATTCCATGTCTATTTTCAAAACCATCTGCAAGACTCGGAAGAGATAGCTCATCAGCATTTAAAACACAGCATAGTATAAATACTTGCTAGGACAAGGGACTGCTCACTTGAGCTCTGGATAAACTTTGAGAACTTCACAGCTCACGTATCCCACTTGTACTGAACATTTGAGTACCAAAAACCTTTACACAGCCTCCTACAAACGTATCCTGGTTCTAATGCTGGAGAAAAGCAAGGTATCAAAGTTAAACAAGCATGATTAGCATCAAAAATCAGTGATTAGTATTGAAGAATTAATAGGCCATTAATTCTGGATATCTATTCCTTTGAGTTGAGCTACACAAACACCTGCTTCATAACCTTGGGAGGTTGGGACAGCAAAATTGAAATGTCTTTTTCCAACCTGTGACCCTGAACATCCAAGAGTTCAGTTCAAAAGAGCAAGTGGAAGGGATTAAAGAGTTCCACAACTTCTCAAATAACTTTTTTTTTCTAGCCACACATCAGTAACCGAGGAGCAAAGGCAGTGCTATTATTCATCAGAAGTCTCCCCAGACTCTTAAGGATTCCAATAGTAACTTAAAAGTAAAGCTTGGTAGGAACAAAAAGGAAGAAAAAAAAAAAAGAGAAAAATAAAAAGAATGTGCAAGCAAGAGCACAATTCTAAATAGCTCCATGATAATCTAGCTATAGAGTAAGAACTGATCAGAATCCAAGTAGCATAACCCTGCAAATGAAACAGCCTAGCAGTTAAACCAAAGGAGGATGATATCCACCCCCTCCTACAAGATTTCTATGATAGCAAACAGCCTGCCAGTTTGGAGAGACTGCAGGGTACAAATAAAGGAATCTTGCTGCAGCTAACAAATATCATTGACCCAGCTTGTACTAAGGCTGTGGGCATCTTGCTTAGGTCTTGTTAAGAGTTAACTTGCACATAAAGTCAACTAAAACAGGTCTGATGAGCTAGAAACAGGAATAAAGTTTGAGAAATAAAGTGCTATGAAAACTACATAGACAGCTGGAAGCTTACTTCAAGACTGCAGTACTGTAAGCTAGCTGCAATATGACAATAATTCAAGGCTTTTAGCTCCAGGTTATCCAGTTACAAGCTCCCTGTTAATATGTTAACATGTCATTTGCTCAGGGGCTGCAATCGAACAAATATTCTGGCAACAAATATTGTGAGAATCACAGATTCTCACTAATGGTGAGGAATGAAGAAATAAGTATTTATTTGAGACCGTGCGTTTCCATTGAGAGGTGCAAGTCCAGGGAGACCAAGGGCTTCCTATGCTTTGGAGGGGCATTTCCACAACTTGAGACACGGGTTTTACAACCCGCACCAGGGCTTCGCTCGCTTGGACAGAGCTATCCACTGATAAGCACTTAATTTCACAGGCAGACACGCAGCTCACAGTAATGTGCTTTGCAAAAAACACCATTTTTCAGTGTTTATATAAGGAGTCCTTTGGAAACAGCAAGCCCTTAGTTTTTCTTAGAAAAACCACGAAGAAATAACTAGAAACTTCCCTGAAAGAATTATTTTGAGCTTACTAAAAATATGTTTTTGAAGTTCATTTTGAACCTTTTGAAGTTAGTTAATTAACAAAAAGAAAAGCGTTTCATCTAAGTCATATCATCAGTGGCTCAAAGTGAGACATTAAACTCTTCCAAGTATTAAGTCTTACAAACAAACAAAACTTTTAGCTGTCAAATGTGGGATAAAGAGCAATTCTGCAGATCACAAGCTAACTTCACTCTTCAGAAATTCTTCCGACCCCTATTTCATACAGTCCAATTAGCAATACTAGGTTAGAGGATTCAGCCTACATAGACAAAATGAATGTGCAGTGTATTGTTTAAAAAAAGTCATTTGGAAAAGTTAAAATGTAACACTTTTAAACATGACTCTACTAAGAAGAATGAACAATCTGATTTACATTTAAGTATTGGATTTAGTTTTGACACATGCTTCATGTAGAAGACAACACGTTATCAGGACTGGTTCTGAAACAAATTCTTTCAGAATGGAAATGGCATACCTGCCAACACATTATTCTTGTTTTAATATTTGAAATAGGTCAGCCTAAGATTTATTCCATATCCTGTTCTTGTATTAGTATCCACCATACACTTTTTCAGGACCCCTGTTTTCTCATGTAGCCTCCAATCCAAAACAAACAGGAATAAGTATTTATTGTATTATGAAAACTTGGAAGTTTAGCAAAATTATCAGCCATTCATACACAACTAATAGCATGATAGTCATTCATGTCAAATTCATATCCAACTTAAATACTTTTTCCATGTTTTGGGGGAGAGAAGACTATAAAAAATAAGTATCACTCACTTCATACAATTGGAAAAAAATACAGTTTTTGCAGTACTAGGACTTAGTTGTGGTGCACATGACCACTTCCATCCCTCTACACCAACAATACACTGAAGCACTGCTTGTAACTGAAGAGACATTATCTGCACCAGTTTCAGAAGAGATCTTGTGTACCTCAATACCACTTTCAAATTCCTCCCATTTGAGGTAAAATACTAATGACTTGGAAATAGTCAGTGGCCTAAGTAGGAATTTAAAGTTGCAAGGTCATAAATCTTCAAAATACATTAAAAAATGCAAAAGTTTGTAAAATTTTAACTCAAACTTCTCTGAAGAATTAAAGTGCTCAGCAAATTTATAAGCTTTGCATCACCTCTTATAACAGATTTCTTGACAAGAATCAGATATTCATTGTTGAAAATCCTATAGACAAAACCCTTCAATAACAGTTCATGTTCCACGCTTTCTGCTGGTCCTAAGCTGGAAAGAATCTAGGATGGAGACTTCTCTCCTCACACCATCCTCAAAAGGTCACTGCTGTCTCAGGACAACTGAGAAATTTTAAATTAAGAAACCTTATCCTTCAAAGTACTTGTAGATTTTAGCTGGAAATCTAATCTTTAGAACTTAAATTGGTGTAAACTCCAATTACTGGCTACTGTTTGTTTTAACTGCTGTTACACATAAAATTATCACATGCTTGTATGCCCCAAAATAAGATGAAGCATTCCCAGGTATGTTTGCTTTATCTCAGAAGGTTAGGGTGCATATACATAATGCTGCACTGCACCACAAATCTTCATGGATTCTGTAGTTATACCACACATCATGCAAGAGCAGGTACAACAAAATGGCTATTACAAAGGGGCCTATATAACCACTTGTTTAAAACAAAATTAACAAACTCCACAGTATTAAATGGGAAGTTTCTGCACAAGCAATATGCCTTACGTAAAAGCTTTTTTCTTCTTGTCACTTTTTAATTTGTATTTTTAAAATCCTTAGCCACGGAAAAGGTTTAAGAAAAAAGCTGTTTTATTTCCAACATTCATACAAATAGAAGTGTAATGAAGTGTACAAGTTTGGACAGTACTGAAACTTGCCCTGCTGGAAGGGTTGATTGCTTATCTATGACGAAAGGGAAGCAATCTTCTCTAACACACTTTAGAAGGTGTGCCCCTTAAATCCCAAACTATACATTTTGTGGCTAATTTTAAATGTGAAACAACAAATCTCTACAGACTCTCATTACCACTTAAATCTCTCTAAGATACTGGCCTAAAAATATATATATACATATATATACAGAGGGGGGGAGAGAGAGAGAGAGAGAGAGAGAGAGAGAGAGAGAGAGAGAGATTTAATGAAGTGGCTGAATTTCATCTCCTGCCACCTATACACCCACAACACAGATCTCTAAAGCAAAGTAACTGGCATTAAGGACCCATATCTACCTTTATGCATTTCAAGGAGTTTTTATACACTTTAGATTAGTAAGAAATACACCTCCTGAGTTTGAATCCTTCATAGAAAAAACTGTGTGTTATTCGCCTACAACATTGTAGTCAATACTTTACTACCAGAAGACCAAGTCCTAAACGCACATAGTCAAACAACTCCACATGTAATACCTTGGAGGAAATAGAAATAATACAGGCAGATACCATTTGTAATAATACCATCATCTTGCTTCGGTAAACTATTATTTTAAATAAACTAGGGAAAAAAACGCATCCACACAGGCTCACACAATTACATGAAGAACCTTATTTCATGAATTGGCATATCAGTGTTTATACAACCAGCATCCATAATAGAAGTTTCAAGATGTACTTTGTTTTGCAGTTCTAATGCAACTGTTTACAGAAAAAAAATAGGGAAAATACAGTTGGATCCACTTGCTCACTAGTATAAATATATTAAGACATGACAAGCATCTTATTCTTGAATTATTCAAAAGCTAAATACACTTAACATGCAGGGCAAGGGAGCAGAGGGAAGCTAGTTATCCAGTCTTCCACAGCAGGATGGAGTGAGGGGGCAGATTTTCCCTGGTATTTCACAGACCACATTTTTCTCCCCTCCTTTTAAATATTGGTTATTGAGTAGGGAAGAAAATTTGTAGTTACCTATAACTTGTGTGATATAGTCACAGTCACAGATCTGTTAGGTCTATTCTAGCTGAATACACATCATAGAGTTAACCAAGTTTTCAGCCCATGAAATAACACTACAGTCAGAATTCACAGGAAAAAAATGGCTTTACCAAAGTTTCAGTGCTAGGATTTCAAGGAAGAAAGTTTTGTTCTCTACCTATATTTTGTCAGCTTTGTCTTTTAGACATTAAATAAACTTGTAGATAACAATCATACCTTCCTCCTACTGCGTCGTCTTGTGGCTGGGCCCCAGCAGTGTTCCTCTGTGAACGTCGCAGTGACCCCCCTGGATTGTTATTAGGCCGGTTGGACATTGGCACCTCTCTCCTGAAGGGACATACCCTTTCTAGACACTATCATTCACTGAAAGAAAAGAAAAACAGAGTCACATGAGACATGATATAACTGTGAGTCTTCATGCCCCAAAGGTAAATGTGAATGCTACAGCTTGGGAAAAAAACAAACAAAAAAACCCCACATCTACAAAACTTCAAATCCTTCTTTACAGAGCAAGATTCCTATGAAGGGTATTTATCTCAGTAGTCTACAGCAATCAGGAGCTTGTAAGTATATAAATTGCATATATTATACTGCTTCTTTCCTGGCAGATTTCTGTAATTATTTTATCTGAAAGACCAGATCAACACAATGTAAGAGAAACTATTTGTCAACACTGATAAGAAACACATTAATTCCTAAAATTCAATGCTTGATATAGAACTAATAGTACTTCAACATTCACTGAGAGAGATTACAATCTATTTCAGGAATTGCCAGTGTACAAAAGATTAGACAAATAACCTAACTATTGTACTTTCAAAGCAGCTTCTTTCGTCAGATTTGCACAACTTTTATCTGTGTAAATAAAAGGGAAAATAAAGGCATAATCATTCAGCACAAGGGATGTAGCTTAGAATAAAAAATTTCTTCACACACATAGGTGTTTAATTAGCAGGGAAAAAGCTCATTAATTCTTCAGTCTAAAACAATAAACTTGCACAATTACTGCAAGAAGTCAATACAATGGCCTTGCACTACTACTTTTGGAATATTTCACAAAATTGATGTGAGAATCCTAGAAGTCTACAGATACTGTTTGGCTAGTCATTTACGGAACAAAACCATAACAACCACACACTTTTCAAATCTGAGCCTCTCAACATCCCAGTGAAGACAGAATCTCTGCATTTTGGGCTAAATTGCTGTTTCTAAACAAAAAACAGAGCAAGAGACCTAACGATAAACAAATCCTTTTTGTTGTTAATTATGTGTGAAATCACTTTTGAAAAGAAGAAAGAAAGGATATTTGCAGGTCAAAGAAGTCACACGGGGGGGGGGGGGGGGGGGGGGGAATTTCTCTTTATTTATTTTAATACAATAGTCTGCCTGCTCACGCTCTATCTGTAATCTCTACAGCACAGTAAGAAATAAGTTTGCCAGGAATTTTTAAACGCTACTTCGGCTGCAGATAAATAACTAAGGCTCAATTCAATTTTCAATGCCACCAATGAAATAACTCTGCAATCCTGGCACTGTCACTACAGCCAGACAACGCTTTGACCGTGGTTGTCTATTCCTCTGACAGGGCTTACTGAAAAGGAGAGAAAAACCAAAGCAACAAAACAACACACATACCGTATCTTAAGCTGTTCTATTTTATTGTAGGCCATAAGAAATCAGACCTATAAGCTGATTTGGTTGTACTACATACCTAGGACAATACACTGTAATGATACCACCAAGTACTAAAAGTTCTTGGCTGCTAGCCTACTAGAAATATTTTAGTGAGCTCCAGGCAGGAATTAAACAAGTTAGGCAGCAAAGTTGCTTCCATTCTCTCAGGATGGGGGCATCTTGCTTCTTCAGAGCACAGCACAGAAAGCCGTTGGCTTCGCGAGGCCTGCAGGCACCACCAGCTTGCCAGCGCGCCACACGAGTCAGCCTGCGCAGGGACAGCACAGATGCGAGACAACCAGCACACCATTAACCACCAAAAGCTGACTGAGGTGCCAGTGCTATCTGCAGCACAGGCACCATCAGGCACTGTTGTACATTTTCCCTTCATCTCTTTAGTACTCTGAGTACTAAAGTCAAAATACCAGTCATGCAATAAAGTGTTTGCATAAATCGATTTGATCACCTCATGCCAAGAAAAAGTTGTTATATCACATCAAGTACATCTGAAGTTACTGCCTCCTTGTAAAACAGAACCTGATGAGTGGCAACAACTGTGAAAAAAAGTTGTTGTCACATAATCTAGAATAGGTAGGAGAACTTTAGCATTGTTATTTGGAGACCCAACTGTGTGTCATCCCAGTACACTCGCCACAAAAAGGACGTGCATTGCGCAAGGATACTACCTGCAAAGAGCAGCACTCACTCTGGCGCTCTACTGCTGTGGGCTTTCCCACGTAGGATTAGTACCATGGGATCCTCACGATGCTGTAAGGAACCAGTCAAGATCATCTCCTATATTCAGATTTCTCAACATACTATGCTAAAACACTCAACGCACACTCAATTTGCCCTTACATGCAATGCTGGATTGGTTCATTGCCCCGTAACACGCAGTCTCTAGATACCAAAACGCAAGGAGCTGCACGGCCCAGTAGGCCAGCCACCTGCACCAATTCAGCCCTGTCACATTTTAGGAATCTGTTTCTTCAACTACATTGCAAGCTTCCTCCAGACCCCTCAACTCCTCCTGCCAAAAAAAAAAAAAAAAAAAAAAAAAAAAAAAAAAAGGTACAGCAGATCTCCTCTGTGCTTCAGTTGAGGGGCTTTGAGATTTGAGAAGTATAAATACAGAACTCCTACTAGTGTTTTTTTTTTTTTCCTCCTCTCGGAAACAAGCCACTTCAACATGTACAACTCCATATTCTTAACAATGCCAATGCAAACACCCACAGATCTCTCCTTGTGAGCAAGAATCAACTCTGTAAACTAGCACTTAAAAAAAAAAAAGTCTACTTTATATTTTTGAAGACATCCTATAGCTCTAGAGATGTAGCAGCCACTTGTCTTGGTTGCCATTACCAAAGAGCTGTCTTTGGTATTGTAAAGAGAAACAACATGAGTTCAGCTCCATCACACTAAGACCTAACGAACACACCTATTTCAACTTTTACAAGTTGCAGAGCTAACCCAGTACTTGGGGAGGTTCCACAAGAACAGGAGATACGATCCCTTCCCCTAGTCTACAGCAGAAGACTTTCATTAACCTCTTCTCTCCTGGAAAAGCTGATGGGAAGCGACTGACACTTTCCTGAAGGCAACAGAAGGAAGTAACAGAACTGTAGAACAAACTTGTATCACCTTTCACGATCATGAAGTGTCCCCTAAAGCATAAGGGACTTGTGTAGGCTATGTAGGGACCTGCAATACTCCACTACCATGACAGTCACCTTACTGGGGCCAAACTAAACTGGATTCATTTTTGTTCTCTTTTGTACCTTGATCCAAAGACGCACCTGGCACTGCAGCCGTGATCCAGCCTCTCAAAAGTGCAAGGCCTTAGTGCCCCTAAGTCAATCTTAAGCAAAGAGAGAGAGAGAAGGAATAGAAGACAGAAGGATGTTCAAATGTCTTGTAGTTTTAAGACCTTTTCTTTCAGTAAGTTAGATATCCTACCACCAGGACTCAGATATGTTTTACCATACTTATAAGAAAGCATTAAATCTAAGATTTTAGATCTGTATTCTGTCACTTCCATTTAGATAACAATTTTCTTGACAAACCACATCTGTAAGGAATCAAATCAATTAAGGTAGAAGAACTATTCTCAATGTAGAAGTGCACAATACACATTTAAGGGCTTGAGACTTTAAACGCAGCTAAACTGAAGAACTTGCTGCTGTGACTCAATAACCGCTGAACTGCTTTGTAGCTGCTTTAGTTTATTTTAAACCAATTTCATAGCTGCAACTCATTTTTGTTCAGAGCTTAAAGTTCTTCTGTTTACCTGGAAGCATTTTCTTGCCCTGGAAGCAAGCACTTGCATGTCCCCACTCTACTTCTACCATTTCACCATTTGATGCAAATTCAGTATTAAGAAACAGACTGTTTGTTTTTTTTTTTTAACATTTTTTTTAAGTAGTCTTGTGTAGCTGATTTTTGCATACATCTTCCTCACTGTACTCTCTCAGCCCAGTAGTTACTCCCTCTATCCCACTCGTTTTCCACTGCAACCTTCACCTTCTAAACTTATTTGAGCTTTTATGTCAGAGCTTCATGCAGGCAAAGCTTGTATTCTCAGTTTAGGAGGTCACTGTCCCTTCTGCTAGTAGAAATAATTCTTAGAATCATTTAGAGACCAGGCTGAGCAAGTTGGAGATTTCCTACAAAGTTTTCTATGACCGCATCTCCTGAATTCTTCTCTTCCCTCCCTTTAATT
Organism: Tinamus guttatus; assembly: GCF_059628265.1. NCBI lineage: Eukaryota > Metazoa > Chordata > Aves > Tinamiformes > Tinamidae > Tinamus > Tinamus guttatus. The sequence continues at coordinate 2,787,629 of NW_028288845.1, forward strand.
CAAGGGAAAGCTTCCATACATGAACAGCAGAGTGTTTTCCATAAGCTAAACAATAAGGTTGCTGGATTGTATTGGCCTTTATGCACAGCCTGTTGCTCAGTTACATGAAGACAATAGCATTAAAGAATAGTAAGTTGGTTTTCTTCTTCCTACAAAAGGATAGCAAGCTCCCTCTTATTTTTCATTTCCATCTTCTCCTCATCAAGAGTCACAAGCTGTCTATGTGACTTCAAGATATGCTAGTACAAGTTTACCTACTACACTGCACAGAGATGGAGAACTCAAAGGTGACTTATTAGATTGATTTTATTTCAATATAGCAATTGCATGACATTCCATCTACTTGCATATTAGGCTTGCTTGGGCTTTTTTGTATTACCAAGAAAGGAAGAAAGGAAAGAAGGAAGGAAAAAGAGAAAAAAACAAAAACCACCCACTATTCAGATTTAGTACAATTATGAAACCCTTCAAAGCAAAAACGATTCTGCAGCCTCCCAGAATAGCAGCGTTACCAAAGTGCAGGGAAGACAAACAAGCAAGAATCAAGAAGTTCCTTAGAAAAAGAGCACGTTAGGTGGTAAGGAAAGTTATTTCTAACACCTGTTCCAACATAAAGTTTCTTCAGACTCAAAAGCAGCATCATTACTAACGACAAGCTATTGAGGGGACAAGTTTAACAGCTTGCTGAGACAAGCTCATCTTCAAACCTAGGACCTTTTTGATGAAGGGTTCAACTGAAAAAGCCTAGGCCAGAAGACACCTCTGGAGACCATCTGATCCAAACCTCTATTGGAAACAGGGCTTTAGGTTAAGCATTAAATTCTCCAAATCTTTCAAGAAATGATAATTTCTGAATCAGGATGACTAGGTCCGAGTAAGAACAGAAAGCCAAAAGGTGAGAGCCCCACAATAGAAGGAAAAGAAGAAATCGCCAAATAAGAAAGAAATCAAGGCATCACATGAGGTACCTGACTACCAGCAAAAGTGTTATTTTCAGCAGACACATTTGATTAAAAGCCATGTTAGAGATCAGTTCAAGTACCCCAAGATGTCGGATTTGTGTAGATATACAGTGGCACAAGGACACATTCTCCCTTCCTGGGCACAAACATGCAGAAGCAGAGAAGATCCAGCTCCAGCCCTGCTCCTTACTGAAGTCACAGTTCACAGAACACTCCCTCCCTTTCAGTTCTGCAATATGACAGTCCGGTTACCTGGGCTAAGATGAGGAAGAAAGTACTGGGGCATTGACTGCAAGTATCAGAAGACTGCAGTCACTGAAAAGGTTAGTCTTTTATGACTGTTCACACCTCCACTCACACCAGCTAACTTTAGACAGTGTCTCATCTGAGAGCCACCATCAGATTTGTTTCTGCCCACACCACATCAGATTGCTGACCCCCCACTTCCAACTCCACCAAAACAAAAAATTCCCAACAACCTTCTGCATGCTTTCTTCCCAGATTTATTTGCAACAGAACAGTACTTGTGCCTATTCTGCCATTACTAGGGTGGAACAATGTCTTAACCACTGCAAGATTAGTGTATGTGCTCTACACTAAGAAGCACGGAGGTATGGATACTGCAGAGATATTATCAAAGTGGGCCATAAATACACTCAAGCTATGGACTCCACAGAAAGCAGTGAACAAGAAAGAGGGAGTTACCCACTTATCCTCTGAACTTACAAGCAGTCATCTGAAGATTATAGCACCCCTTGGGATTTGCCCCACTAGGGAGAAGCCAGCTTCCCCTTACATATTTGAAGGGCTCAGACCCCACCTAGTGTTTTAGCCGAGACAAAGCTGGGGCATTCTAGAAGACCACATTCACAGACGCAATAAAACAGGTTGCTAGGAGTTTGAAAGTTAAGACTTACTAGACTACTGAGGCTATACACATATGCCTATAACCTCCTCTAGAAAGGTATCAGAAAATCTTGGCACAAAGAGGAAGAGAAAAGCTAATAAACTATCTTTACTTCAGAATTAGTGGGGACTGAACCCACTACTTAACAGTTAGAATATTCAGTGTCTCAAACCAAAAATTTACAAGTTCCCAGATGAGAGGGGATCACCTATTTGCCTCTCAAGAGAGATTTGTGGTGCTCACTAGAAAAACGCCCCAGGTTGTTAGGATGATCCAATGTGAATGCAATGACCCCAACGCAGGAAAGCAGCATCCTTAACTACTGGCTTCCATTCAGTGAGAGGACTGGATGATATATGTGCAAAAGAGATAACAACTTGAGGAGACATTCTGGGAATGTCAGATCAAACACAGTTTAAGGTATTATTTAAATACATACTAGTGTTTTTGTCAGGTCTGGAGCACACAATCTGGTGATGGCATGAAAACACTATGAGTTGCAAAAACTCAACAGTCTCCCCTTCTCCCCTTGTTTAAAAAGGTCAGCTGAAATCAAAACTTGAGACTGCAGAGAACTTCTGCTTGGTCTGGCAGGGAAAAGGAAACTAAAGAGGCCGTCAAGACAAAGCTCAGGATCTTGTTCTGAGGCCTTACACCAATGCTTTAAGGAAAAGCATAGTGAATTGGCCTATATCACAGACAGAATCTCAGTCTTCTAGGCCATGGAAAGTCTAAACTGAAATACCAAAGAGGACATTACCCAAAACTACTGGAAACCACAGGTACTGCTGGCAGATGGCTTGGTAACCAAGTCAACAGGACAACTGACTAAGCCTAAACTGGATTGAAGTGTTAAGAGCTGGTTAAGAGGGTGGCTATTAAGACAGTAAAAGCCTCACTCTCCTACTCTTCTCCTCTAAAGCTGCAGAAGCTGCAGGCAGGGGAAGCAAACTAAAGGAATTACCTGAAACAATTATAATGCTGTTTGAAAGCATCCCTTTTTTAACTCTGCCTTCTCACTGCTTTGTCTATCCTACTTTAGAAAGCATACAGGAAGTTGTTTCACTCTTTGGACTATTTTGGTACACACACACACACACACACAGAGCATAGAGCATATAGGTATCCTGCAAGTCTTACATCCTGATTCAAAATAAATCAAGAAAAGTAGAAGACATTTAATCCTCTTGCTTCTTCGTAGTTTAACATTCTCATCAGCACTGAAAAACTTTGTCAAGGGCAACTATTCATCTCTTCTCTGGAAAGATCAGTAACAGCTTATCTTAAAAAACGATCTCTTAGAAATTTTATTTACAAGCACAGATCATAGTGTAATTCAGAGAACTCCATGAGAAAGCAAGCGTGTTACCCTTCCAGACCTATGAAACTTCGTGATCTGTCTGAACTGGTCCAACAGAAGCTTTTATCAGGATATTGCTCACCATGAAGTCATCACTGACAGGGGGAATGCTCCCAGCAGCAGAATGCCACAACTTGGCACTTCAGCTGTTCTAAACATCAAAGCATTTTCAAAGTTTTAATCTCCATCTCTTTTTTTAAAAAAAAAAAAAAAAAAAAAAAAAAAAACAGCTAAATCGCTACAGTTTATTGCTACATTAAGTTCTGTTGTGTAATTCAGTCAGTACTGCAGCAGTTTATTTTTTCTGGTTGCAAATATGGAGATTATCAAAGCCACAGAATTCAGAAACTCTGAATCAATTTGTATTTAATAAAAGAACAGTCTAAACTGGATAGTCAGCCAGCAATAGCTCAACTTAGAAAAGGCCTAGAGATATTTAAGCCATCTCAGTCAGAGGAAAGATTTGTGTTAGTAGAGAGCTTGTGCATATAAACATCAAAATTTAATATTGTAATAGAGCTGCAGAATACCAAATTAATTTTTGTCTCTATTTGTTGACAGATATTTTCCCATTTAATCCAAGAATTGGAAAGAAGGGGAAAAGGAAGAATAATCTTTGCATGCACTCAATCTTCCACACAGTAGTGTAATGTCACAAAATTTCTCTGCCGGGTCAGATCCTATAGCAAAACCTTGCGTTCATCTCTACAGAACTTATTCCTGCTTATGAAAAAGCTGCTACACTTAAGCTTACTCTACAAGAGCCTCAGTATACAGTTCTGGTACACTAGTGCTAATACAAATGCAGTTAGCAACAATGGAAATAAAAATGAAAAAATGTTTAAGAGCATTTTTAGGAGTTCTTCTATCTCTTCTTCAAAGGGAAAGAATACATTTTCCAACCACCAACTTATTTCTACCCAGAGTGAACTGACACAAATTCTTTGTTTCTAACAGATCCCCAATAAAAACTGTAATAGGTAGGTTTTTTTTAAAAAAAAAAAAAAAACAAAAACAAACAAACAAAAAAAAAAAACACACCACACCACACACACACACTCATCTGTTTGCAGCTTCTCCAGAAACTCTGATTTTAAGAGCCAAAACTCACCATCTATGTGGTGGCTTAAACTTTCAGTAACCAAAAACAAAGCAAAACCAATGCAACCCTGAAGGAAAGCATTCTCCTCAGAGGACAAGTACAAATTTGAGCGAGCTTTACCTTCTGCAAGAGACAAAGAGAAAGAAAGCAGATCTCTCCATGAGGTGGAGATCATCAACACCACCAGGACAAAAACAAATTAGGAAATGGTCAAATAAGACCAAGAAAACAGGTTTGGCAAAATTGGGAGGAAGTAAGGGAACAAGTTTACTGTCAACGGAGTAAAACAAAGTTGAGCGATTAGTACAATTTCAACTTTAGAAGCTGAATTTCTATGTTTTCATGCAAATAAACCAAAAAATACCCATGAGCAAGTACTCCAAATCTGCAATAGCCAATGCTTTATAGCCAGCTGCCTTTGATCTGTACAGCTCCTTTTACTACTACCTCAGCAGCTTGAACACAAAACTGACCACTGCAGCATGAAGCCTCTTCCCTACTGTAACCGCACGGAACAGACACTGCCTTGTTTGCAGCTTGCTCTCCATGGGCATCTCGCACGCAGCCTTGCGGTGAAGAGTGGGCAACAGCACTACAAGTCAAAGAGCGGCAGCTATGTGCCCATGTCCTACCTGCACAGCTTGCTACACAATACATGTGCCATGTTTCATGATAGCTACACACTCAGAACCATACATCACCAGCTTCCGAAACACATTTTTGGAAGATTCCAGTCCTTGAGGGGGAAAATAAAGAAGAAGTTAAAAAAAAAAAATTGTCAAAAGCCCAAGTTCCAAAAACTCCATACAAGAATCAAACAACTTGATGGCAAAGTTTTACTGCCTAGATTGTCTATCCACTGCCAGGTTGACACTACTTGGTCCATAACAATCAGTTGGCACAAAGTGTTGCACACAAAATGAAAAAGCTACATGCATACGTATAGGACCTAAACTAAATATGGAGAATTAAGGAATTGAACTCGGAAGTCTAAACGTTACAGACCCCCTTAGCGCACTTTAGCATAATACTTGACCTTGTCTTAATTTTAATATAGGCAAAGGCATAGAAATTTAAGTATAGACGAAGAAGTCTACTGAAAATTTCTCCCCTCCTATCTCTACAAGCACCAATACCCTTCCGCTCTGCTTTACCATACCTACTTACCTCCACTCTGTCCTAGGCTACCCACACACTCTCTTTCCTGCCACAAGCATCACCAATAACCATGTCCATATTTTATAGTTCACTAGATGAGCATGTTGACAAAAATACAGTATTTTTCCTCACTGTCATAAATGGTCAGATTTGCCACAGTCTGAAGAATTCTGTTTGAATTCTCCTGGCAAGAAGAATGCCAGGACATGCTGCCAAAATCCATTAGATACATCTTTATTACCTCCTAGCTGAACTACTCGGATGCAATTGAAGGGATTCACAGAATCCCAGGAGTAGAGAATACAGATCAGAAGAAAATGAAGCTTTTCCACCGCTTCGTGATGCTTACAAAAGAACGAGCAGAGCTGCAGGCTTTCTGTGGCTTAATCTCAGGACACCCAAAATGATTATATAAGCACTAGATATTACAATAGCTGCTTTGATAATTCTTTGCTCATGCAATTTGCTCTGTGACCCAATCAGAATACCCAAGACTTGTCTCCTATACAGGTGACCTTTTGTCCTATGCTGATGTCTAACTGTGCCTTATAAACAGAGTCAAAACCTTTCATCCCACAGACATCATGCACTGATCCTGCCCTGGCTGGAACCAGGAGAGAGCATGGTGGGGAGGAAAGTTTCTGTGTACATCAAGGCTAGAATAGCAACAAAGCTGGACATCCACACTGTCAGGCTCCTAGAAAGACATTTTTGAAATGAAAATATGACAAAATTAGAAGCATTCAAACTTTACTTTACAATTCTGTGCAAGATGTCTTATTCTATTCCTCTCCATGCCCTGCACTCCACCCCCACCAAAAAACAAACAAACAAACAAACATACACACATAAGGCACCCATATAGTTATTTATTAAATGACTTATTTAAAGCCATTTAATAGAATCAATAAAGGAGATTTGAGACAACCAAAAGATATTTAGCTAGAGAAGGCAGCCACATCACAATACACATTAGAGCATCTCCCTTTACAATGTTTAAGTATAAAATGCACAGGAAATAGAGAGACTTAAGGAAAAAGATTGAAGAGCATGAAACAAACAGGCTTGGGAAGAAAGGAAAAAACAGCTGTAGGCCCAGAAGTGAGTACAGTTTCTTCCCTCTCTCCCTGCTGCACAATATCATGTCAAATGTAAAACTGAATTAGTTCATAAAGTTGAAACCTTACATCTGTTTTGCTATGGGAAGATGCTCAGTTAGAAGCATGAGGCCACCCCATCCCACTTAATGATTAACAAGAATGAGAGATTCTAGTAATGATAACATCTTTAAAAACCTCTACTGCCCCACCTCAGATTTTTTGAATACTGCATTTATTCTAACAATCAGTTCCCAGGATCTCAAAGTCCCACTTGGGGCCAAAGATGCTGAATCAATTGAACCAACTTTGGGCCTTTTTCGTCTATGCTTTTCAAATGTATTTGCAGATTTTCTTTGTATTTAAAGGTTCTCCTGGCAGAACAGCCTTGGGACACAAATAACTGCGTACTTAACTTTGAAAACAGTCAAATTCATCTGGCATGAAGCATTTCAACAGACAGTGAAAGTTAAATAGCTTGAAGATATTACTTATCAAAGTCGGGATAACTGTTAATAAGAAGTTTGAACTATTAAATATCTGTTTTGATTAGTTTAAAAATGGCTTGCATAAAGTTTCTAAAACTGACTTTTCATATCAACAATCTGGTGCTGCAGTTTCAAACATCAAGGACGACATATGCTATTAGCATACACTAAGATGGAAACACTTGTTACATGATATAATCTGAAAGGCTTGGGGGTTTTTTATTTATTTTTTCGTCCTCTTAAGGGGAGGAGAGACTGACTTCAGATGCGCTGCAGCACTATAAATGTGATGATGATGAATATTTTTCCAATTTGAATGACTGCATAAACAACCTGTACTCATTCAAGTGGGGCACATTTTCTGAGCCAAAAACACTCCCTTTTCTATACCTCCAAAACTTGACAATAATAATACTAGACCCCACTTCTGCTAATTTTCATGCAAGTTAGCTTATTACTTAAGTTAGACAAAGGAGAGAAAACGCAAAAAAGCCAGTTAAGAGCATCTGAACCAGACTACAGCATGCAGTTACTCAGCAGAAAACACTCTATCTTCCAAAGGATACCACCGCACTGATTGAAGATTAAGACCCAACCAGATTTCTTGTGAGAGACATCATAGCAAATGTAGCCATCTCAATCAATTATGAAGAAGTTAGTTCATCTTATTCAAGAATTTTAAGTGAAAATTTTAGGTGCCCGACAGTAGATACTCTGCTACCACTCCAGGTATTTTTTCCAAGATTCTCACCTTTAAGCATGTCATTATTTCAGGCCCATAGCCTTATACAAATACTTTTGAAAGTGTAGGGACATGGTACAATTGAAGGTTTCACCCTAATGCCTGTGCAGACCATTTTGATGTTACCATTCAGCATATCAAACTTCAGGAGTTGTACGGTCATTTACATTTTGACTAAGTTCTATAGATAATTTAGAACCTGGCACTTGGAGCTATCAGCAACCCTCATCTAAAATAGCTTTCAGATTCTGCTAAAGCAACCTGAAATGGGATCAGTTCTCCTCTGTTCTCCCACTACAAATATTTTTGGGGATAAACTCCTACTCTAACACTCTAACCAGAGCATCACCCATCCTACTGAAGCCAAAAGGAAGGCAGCGATGCTAGGACAAAATCCTGTTCCAGTCTAGGAAGGTATAGAGAAAAAAAAGCAACTCATTTGGTAGCTGGTCACAAATATGTATTTTACAAGTTTTCCTACCTCAAAGCTGGCCAACTAGCCCCTCTCCTGTGCGTGTGTTGGGGAGTGGGAGGGAGGAACACCACACACACATTAAAATCACACAGCAAATATATACTGAGTAAGGTCTGACTAGCAGTTTGCTGGTGTAACCTAGAATATCATTAGGAAACAACAGACTACCTTGATTTTGGATGCATCTTGACTGACTAAATTTAGATGATTAAGATGTTTAAGTAATATTCTACTATATGTTGGGCTTCCGCTTCTAGCTGCCACAGGTTAAAAAAAAAAAGCTAAGTGTAGATACCTACACTTCAACTCCTCACTTTACTGCCAACAGGAAGATCAGATTCTTTTATAGCCTACTTTTTAAGCAAGTCCAACCCCTATTCTTGATTTATTATGTTGTATACCTCTTCAAACTCAGCTATATCTCAGACCAGCTCTCTGAGAAACAGGAGAAATACAGCAGTTCGCATCCATGTCACACTCGGTGATTTTACAGATGAGGATTAATGAGTCAACCTAAACTCGATCCTTGAATTCCCAGGCCTTTGCTGTTCAAAGCTGAAGTGTGCTGGGTTAACAGCTTTAGGACACTTTCCCTTATGGAATTAAACATATGAGACCCCTGTGGGAGGTAGCAGTGTTAATGGTATAGCTATAACATCTATAACAACACAGAGTCAGTGATGCAAAAACTGCCTATATAACAAACGCTTATACATTCTTTTGATTTTTCTCTTCCTCTTAACTATATCTTTGCTGCCAACAAGGTATCTTAATAGCACAACTATTTAAGAAAAAGTCCATTACTGAGAATATTTCCAGAAATAAGCTCTCTCCTGTAGCAAGCAATTCAGATTTAATATTAAACTCTTATGTACACCTTTCACAGGACAGCCTTTCCTCCTTCACTGTGTTAGTAGTGCAATGAAATCATATTCGCTTACTCTCTGAAATGTCTATAGATAGTCATCCATACTTAACTAGAGTTTAACAAAAGACTGTAAATATGCTTTGACAAAGACTATTAAACAACTGCAGACTTGCACCTTGGCAAGTTTCAAAGCAGTCTGTAGTGCAGCAGATAACCTACAGCAACCAACAAGATTGTTGCCTAAAGTAATTTCGTCTTTCAGGTATAGCTGAAATTAATATTCACATGCAGCTACTGAGGTTGGAGGCCCAGCGCAGCAAAAGCCAGTTGAAAATGGCAGTTTCTGAAAGTTATGGGTGCTAAAACATTTGTAATACTTTAAGGCAGACAGTCATCTTAGATTTGCTACAGAATTGAGTTGTTCGAATTCAATATTCACAGGACATCAGCAGATTCTTTCAGTGAAAAGATTTTTTTGAAGGTTGAACTTGGGATGCGTGATGCTGACTATTGCCAGGCTAATGGAAGACAGGTCATCCAATACTTTGTTTTGAATTCAACAGAACAAAAACTATTTAAACAAGCAATTGCCATTAAGTAGCACACAAACAGAACACATCATCACCCAAGTTTAGCTGGAAGTATGTATAAGGATGAACCATTCTATTAGCCATAGAAGGCAACTATGAAGTAAGATGGAAGTTTTACAGTTATGGTCTTATTTCCAAGTAACTACGCAGGTGACAAAGGTCATCTAAAAGTGAGTGCTGTTCCCTTGAAACTCTTATCAGCTTCCCTCCAAAACTATAAGGACTTACAGGCTTCCTCCCTTCCCTCCCCCTCAAATAATTATGGATCATACAAAGAGGGAACAGTAAATCATCCTAATAAAAAACTTGAAATGCACCAAAATACAGTTAAGCAAAACAATTAGAAACCTTAGAACTGGGTATTAAAATCAGTGATACTTGCTCTAAGCCATGACCCTGTCAGTCGAAACAACTGATAGTGACTGTGTGTGCAGCTGCCTTATGGGATGAGGGTGAGAAGTGCTGGATGCAGGGAGTAACCAAGTAGACTGCTCAGACCCTCTCCGGAATATTCAACTGGAATACCATATCCTGTCACAGTTGGCCTTGCTCGAAAGAGATTCATTCCACTGGTAATTCCTCCAGAATGCTATTAAAGGTGGCGACTAACAAAGCCTATCTTATTTAGTGTGGCAACATGAAGGTTAAGGGAATATACATACTTTCTGCAAGCTCCAAGGGTAAAACACCAGAAGATAAAGAAAGTTACTTAAAATAAGAAATTAGCATTGGAAAATAAGCAGGTTATAACAATGTATATATGAAAAACATTCAATATGGAAATTAGATTATCCTAAAATCCAGGAAGTGGCATGCCCAAAGTCCTCCAGGAACAGTGTAGAACAAACAAGGAGGGGGAAGAGGGTAGAGAATTAAAAAGCACAACCACATTTTACTGCTTCTTGGGTGGTTGCAAATAAATTATATATTTAGGTGATGTACCAATAGTATCAGTGGATTGCACTTTCAACCATGAGGTCTCTTATAAAGCTTATTCCTACATAAGAGTACTTTATCACCCACAGATACCTAACTGTATTACATTCTGTTTTACATTACTGTATTACAATGGTATTACATATTGTTGCTCTAATAGCCTAACCAATGGAGAGGAGAGACAGTTTGTTCAGGAGCAAGACACTCAGGCACAAGGAGTACTCCAGGGCCTCCCGTTCCAGAGCCTAGCTTCCTCACTGAGGAAGTGACTAGAACACCACTCATTATCAATTTGCCCATTGTTTCTAAGAGGGGAAAAGAAAGCACAGATGACACTGTAAAGAAGCAAGTGTACAGTGTCTGCAGTTGCAATGAGACCTCCTTATCCTGCCTCATGGTACTACAGCATGGGCTGCTGGCACAAACTAGCAAAGTAGAACTAAGTAAAGAAAATGCATCCCAACCTTCTGCTGGGGGGGCGGTTAAAAAAAAAAAAAAGAAAAGAAAAAAGGAAGGGGGGAGAAAGGAAAGAGAAGGGGAAACATACTCTTCTCATAGCAGATTATTGTAATAAACAGTGACTTCCAAGTGAGAGGAGGGGAGGGGAGAAAAAAAAAAAAAAAAGGAATAGCTTTGGACAGGGTCAACCTCTGCAGAGGTTGTTTATCCAGCTTGATCCTTCTGTTGGTGTGTCACTCAGTGTCCATATGTTCAGGTCTGATATCTCTCAACTAGGGAAGAAGGGGGAGGGGGGCAGAAGAGTGCCAGAAGTCTATACATTCAGAAAACCAAGGCAGCGACTCACTTTTTTGGCAAGAGCTCCATGCAGAACTACCAGAAAATACATACAGCAGCACCATGAAAAATAAGGGTCCTTTTGTAATCATGTTACTCGCAAACACAGAAGACAACCAATATCTAAGAAAGGGTTACAGAACAGAGAAAGATAAAAAGTTAATTCTGTTGTTCAATCAACTAACAATATGATCCATTATCTAGTTCTTGATTTGTCAGCTCCTCGAGCTGACCTTTCCAAGAGCATAAGTTTTTTGTTGAAGGACAATATGTAAAACCAAAAATCTCCAAGGAAGAAACCATTTCTTCATTCAGGAGAAACACCTTCACACTAAAACTACCACAAAAGATACATTAAGTAATTCTGTGATGCACAGCAATCCACTTAGCTTACCTCTGATTTTAGGTTTTTACTCCAATATCACTAAAACAAGATCAAAACTGATTGCACTATCAATACTGGTAGAATTCAATGCGGTTTCTAATAATTTTATGCAGCCGTAGAATACAGCAACAAGCAAATAGATACTGCAAGCAAATAGAAAAAGGAAACTCTAGTTTAGGGCTGACTTAGCTGACAGCTAAGAACAGGCCTAGGGGATTGACAAAGTGGTCCTGGAGACATTACAGGTACCACCAGCAAGCAAGTACATAGATTTTAGATCTCATCTACCTTCAAAGTGACAGATTGCCAGACTTCCCCGAATATGCAAAGTAAATAATTTTGAGAAATAGGCAGTGTAAGTACACTGTTGTAAGTACACTGTTGCACTTACTCCATTGGGTCCATTTACCCAGTAGAAATCAACTTTATTTAAACCCCAAGAATAGTTTCAACAGCTTTTGGCTAGATTTGTCACAGGGGAGAAAAAAACCAAAAACAAACAAAAGAAACAAAAGAAAAAGCACCACCACAAACCTTATGCACACAGACAATACAATTTACTCTGGATAATGTCTGCAAGCAATCAAGAGTAGCAACAAGTGTTCAAATGTTTGTTATTTCAAGAGCAACATTTTGAGATTACTGAACTTGTCACTTTTTAAGCAGAGTCTAACCTCTACTTTAAGAGGGTACCTAGCATTTTGACTTTACACAAATTTTAAATGTTCTTTCAAAAATTAACTGGTTACTAAAACCAGGTACTACTGACCTCAAGTTTCCAAGCGCCCAACTCTCGGGTTCTACCTTACTTGAATTCATCTGCATACGGCACAATGGAGCCAGAATCACAAGCGCCGCTTCTGCATGGGCTCCAGCTCAGCTTCAGTAGCTGATCAAGAACCTCTATGCAACACACAAGATCAATAGCCTGGCTACTTTGACTACACTGTTTGAGTACTGAAACATTAATGAAAGGCAGTGCTGTTCCTTCACACATTTAATTCCACAAAATTCACCTTTCCCAGTTAACCTGTGAAAGCTAAGCTCAATTTCTCAAAAAGTATCAAAATTTATAGATTATGTTCATGCAACTGCAGTTTTCTTAAAAAGTTTCTTCCAATTCAAGAGAAAAACTGGTGATGAGTTCTGAGCTCAAGTCTCCTTGCTAAGAGCATAGAATAAAACACAGCTAACAACCACATCCAATTGCACATCTAGAAATACTTGAGGTAAATGAGAAATTGGGTGCGTGCAGCAATATATTAGCTTAGAAGATGTCATATAAAAAATCTGGAAAAAAGCACACTAGCTATCCTATTTTTGGCAAAGAAATATATTTACTCTTCTGCCAAGCTTCTTGCAACAGAGTCAAGAAAAACAAATCAACTTTTTGAACTCATACACATCATCTTAAATCACAGTTCAAGTCTGCCTTCTTACTGCTGCTGTTTTATCGTAGAAACAAAAACAGGTGGGATATTAGAGTAAGATGCAGCAACATATCCCTATGAAACACACACACACACACAGTATACATAAAGAGCGTAGCTATTTTCAAGTATCATTTTTCCCCCCATTCACTCTGAATCCTGGCTTAATGCTTCCCCGAAATTATGCAGCTTCCATCAAATCCTTTACATGAGATTTGGTTGATTAGGTGCCCCCTCCAGAAGTGTTTTACTTAGCTTCAAATCAACCTGCACTCTAATGTAGACTGCTGGTACTTGTGCCCGTTCCATTACTTGACTGACTGAATTTATTTTGCTTACTGGTATTAAATAACACAAATCTAGCTACCTTGCCATGCCGGCTCTCTTCGGACAATTTTCACTGAAAAGAAAAAAAAAAAAAACAAAAAAAATTCATGGGGATTACAACTGTCCCAATGCTCTCAATCAAGTTGGCTTTTTTTTTTTTTTTTTTTTTTTTAAAATGATGGATGAGTTCATCTAGCTATTATACCCTAAAGTTCTGCAAGGTACAAACGAAGTTTTAATGAGAAAATATAGTTCATATTCAGTAGCTTAATTACAATAGGCATATTATATCCTAAGAATAAATAGGAAGAGAGCATTTACTCTGTAAGGCTGAGTTCTGTATTTGTAGTCAGCATACTAACATGTACCTTAAGTGACTTTTTCCATTAGTTCCTTTGTACATGCATATAGTCACATTTCACCTGTGTTGAGAAGGTGTATTTACATGCACATCATTTCTTAAGACCAGGGAGGGACTCTTTATACTGAATAAAGAAGTGAGATAAAGGGTTTGACATTAAGTAATGGAACATTATCAACATGGATAAGATAACATCTTCTAGCCCAATGTTAACTGTGCCTTACTGCATTATTTTGTCAAAAAATAGGACTTTCACCACAGACTGATGTTCTGTAAAAGTATGATGTAAAAGGAGGTATCCTTACTAAACAGATGTTTTTTATAACTCAATTATTTTTTCCAGCATTAAGAGTATTTAATGCAAGTCCATTAATTGTGTAATTTTTAGTCTGCCAACACAAGAGCTACTATGGTATTATGCTTTAAACAATCCTCGCCTTTTATTTGGTCTCAACACAAGACACATATTCTTCCTAAGAGTCTTTATTTTCAACTTGGAAGATTCTGCATATGCATGCATTTGTTTTCATTCCTACATTTACTCACCTGTGCTCAATCTTTCTTAAACATTCGAACAAACTTAGATTAAGGGATGATACACAGCACTGTCTTCAAACATAAAACCCTATGGCACAGAGATCGCCTCTCTTATCCAGAGAGGATAAAAAAAAGCCGTAACAAGCTTACAGTGAAGCAAGAAGACAGAAGTTCAACACAGAGACAGAAAAGGGAAGCAAGGAAGCACAGATGCCCTTTTAAACTAAATGTAAACCTAGTTGCATTGAGGCATAAGTATGTATTAGATGACCCATGGCGGTCTGTCCCAAGGCCTATTTTTTCCCTAATTTATTTCCTTTTAAAAACTATCCCTACATAAATAAATTCTCCATTACAGTTACTGCTCTGTATTAACAATGATTGATAATAACCATGTTTCAAAAAAGCATTGAATTCACAATAGTCAACAGTCACAAGTCTGAAGGAACTCCATACTGATAGTATTAGGAGCCTAGTGGCTGCCTGATGACTGGACTGGCTCCTGAAAACTTTCTAACACCTCTGCCCCCAAACCATGCATGCACAAGAGAAAATGGAGAGAACATATTTATATCCTTTCATTTCCACCTTTACAAAGGCTACCGAATAGTTACCCTTCTGTACATTATTTTATTGTTTTGCATCTACATAAGTAAGCGTAATTATTATCAGTAACAAGTTAATTTGGAAACAGAATGCACATGAAACATTTTCACTTTTCAGGGGAAGAGAGAGAAAAAAAATTGTACATCTTTCTTGTTCAACACGTATCAGGGACCTCAGTTTCCATTTTGAAACACCGAATTGCTCTCTACAACTCAAGGTTCACATTCCAGCAGATGACTCAGACTCTTTCATTCCTTTTAAGATGATCATTTTTTTGCAGTTCATCATGCACACTGCTTTGCAGTGGACACCTTAAAAAAAAAAAAAAAAAAAAAAAAAAAAAAAAAAAGGGGGGGGGGGCAGTCCAACCCATTCAGAAAACATTAAGAAACGTGTGATTTTTTGCCCGCCCCGTCAAGAGAGTGCTTGTAGTGCCACACATTATAGAATCCTTCTAACTCTCTCCCCACATCCACCTTGGTAAGATTTTTTCTGTTGTTTCTTTTGTTTCTCTTCCCTTTCCTTTTCTATCCTCCAAGTTTTTTTTTGTTTGTTTGTTTTTAAATAAGCTCAATGATCAATGAACAACTATTTAGATTATTCATTCAAAAGGAAGAGTGAGGTGGGGAGCTGGACCATATGACCTCTAGAGGTTCTTTGTACACTAATTTTATGAATCGAGACAGAGGTTTGGGACCAAATGAAAATGACTATGGCTTGAAATATCACTGTTAGTACCCCTCACACTCTTTAAATTCAAGTTTACTACTAATGTAGCATTCAATACTACTAATGTAGTATTAAGTCACTACAATTAATACTTTCCCCTCCCCAGTGTACACACTTCACTTCTCCAATTTTTCCTTGCTAAATCACTTCAAAGCAGGCAATCTATTATTCTTATAAACTGCAGTTTTCAGCCATACTTGTACTGACTATGCTTGTGAGTCAAGTAAGACTAGCAACAGTCAGTACACTGCAAGACAAGCCTTATTATAGACCGTGAGAGCGAACAGATTGGTTATGTGTGCTAGAAGCCTGGCTGCCAGACAGAATTAAAGGAGAATAGAACTGCAGTTTTACATAGTTAGATTCTACCACGTTCATGAGGAAACGCTCATCATATGACAGGATGAGGATAACTGCCCCTCAAAACTAACCTTCATGCTAAAGCAATGGTCATAAGCATCTAAAAAGTAAAGAAGCTAGTTGACTTGATCCTTCATGTTTATTGTGCACATCATATCATGTATAACTAGAAGTTTTCTATTTACAGAAGGCTGCTGAATTTATGTTTTAAATTCAGTCATCTTGCTAAAGAGAGAAAAAAAAAAAAAAGCTATGTACAAGCATTTTATCACAGATGCTTGATCACTAGCCAGAAGTGTGAAGATAGTTTTGCTACTTAAACACCGTATTCCATGTAAATTAGAAAAATTATCAGGAAGAAAAAAAAAAAAGCAAGAAAACTAATATGACTGTTTTCCAATTAGCAGCCACATTTGCTCAATTAAAATCTCACTATGAAAATCCTCAACGAATTGTTCTATAAACGGCAATATTTTAAAGCAAACTTAAGTCCAGAGAAAATATTACAGAAGGAGGGAAAAACAAAACAAAACAAACACAGACCTCCAAAGATAATCAGTTATCCTATTAACAAGAAGTATCACTGTTTTTACTGATTGTACTGAAATGGGACAGTTACAGTTGAAGTCTACCAAGTGCCTTATAAGAAGGGTTGCTAATTTCACAGGTGAGAAACAGTGTATGAGCCTTCCAACAGACTGACGGAAGAGCCCCCAGAAACACCTTGGGTCTAAGTTTTTGATCCCTGGATAGAACACCACATCTGGCAGCTTTGGGATTTGTTTATATATTGTCACAGTAATCCACAGTCTCTGCATGGAAGACGACAGACCAATAAACAGAAATGTTCTAGACAGTGTGTATTAATTATGGAGACAGAAGATGCTGGCATGGCCTATCAATACAGAGGTAACTTACAGATAGTTCTGAGATTCATTTGCACTGCGAATTAAATCATAAAATGCAGGATAGTCAGACAATAACATTTCTAGCCATGCTCCAGTTTCATTGCTTAGAAACAAAAGGAATTTTAGTCAGATTATCTTACTGGATTGTCTCAAAGTAAATAATTGTACTTACAAGTAATATAAGGACTTATGTGAACATATTTGATGGCTTCATTCATGAAACTAAAGTCATTCTTGTCAGGTTTTAAGTGAAATGCTACAGTAGGAAAGAGGGCCTCCAATTCCTCTCCTCTGGCCGATAGCTTTGGGTATCAATTTTAGAATGATTTTATGAAAGCCTTTTCGCTCCAAATTTTTCTTCTAGAATATTAGCATTCAGAATTTGAAGACAAATAGTCCAAATGTAATATGCAAAGAAAAAAAAAAAAGGGGGGGAAAAAAAAATCTTGTGCCTGGTTCCTTATTGAAAATGGCACCCTTCTGTCCATTTACCAGAAGGGTACAGGTTGTTTTCCCAGTGGTCACTTGGGCCAGGAGAACTTTTGCAGAACATCAAAAGGCCCCATTTTCCTAAGCTGTTACTCAACAGGTCAGCACTCTTCCCGAAGTAGACCTGCTCTATTAATAAATAGTAATGCCACATTGAGCATGACCTACAATTTTTTTTCCTTCCTTACTAACAGCCAAAACCAGTTTAGACTCCTGTATATGAGCCATGTGGAGCCTGGAGAACATGCAGTCTTGAGGAATTTGTCAACACAAATTTGCTACTTCCAATTTTTCATACAGACCCTAGGAGTGAAGCAGCAGGCAACCTAAGACTCCTAGCACAACAAAAGGAAACACTGAACAATTTACATGTCAAAAAAAAAAAACCCTTCCATTTTAAGATCATAATTAGCGTATATGCAACTCAGCCACTCACAACCAACTATGTTTTTAGGAATGTGAAGCAGTTACACAAGTAGAAAACATGTAGGCTTCTGAAAGATGTTGACTAACAGTTATTTACAGTATTATCTGCAGATTATTTATTCACTAGAACATTGATTTTAAATTACTTGGTTCAAATGTAACATTAAATGTTAAAATATTAGCTGCAAAAAACTGAAATACTGCTAATGTTTTCATAGATATTTAATCTCTTGTAGTACCTAAAAAGTTATATGGTTATTTAATTAAATGCTTCCAATACTGCTTTCATGTTTCTTATGCTTCTGCATTTTACTCTCAGCTTAAACAAAAACAACACAACAACAACAAAAAGCACACAAAGCAAAAAAAAAAAATCCATAAACCTGTTGGAATAGAATTAAAATATCTGTTCTCCGAGCACATTTAAAAACAACAACAAAAAAACAAAACAAAACAAAACAGAGTGGGAGGAGAAAAACTATAGCTAGAACCCTTAGACTTTTTCTTTTGGGGGAGGGGAAAGGAAGGGCACAAAGAGAACTGGAAAAGGGATATATCAGATTATTAAAAAAAAATCACAGCAGTACTTCCTAGTGTTTGAAGTCTTAAAAAGAAAGCCTATCTACAGTGGCAGTTTCACCATGAATGGTAAAAACAGTTTAAACTACTGTAATTGCAATTACAATTCCTCTTTCTTTGCATTATGAAAGATGAAGGTGTTCATATTTGCCAGATGAACTATTCAACTCCTCTTTTTCTTTCACTCTTTCAAGCACCACGAAGGCCAATACCGATCATATATAATACACAGGCTGTAGAAGACATCCTGTCTGAATAAAGTTGTGCGTTATGGCGTCAGAGCCCTGAATCAACATTACTCCTGGTGAGCAACACCGAGAGAAGGAACACAGACCAGCCCTCTGGAGGAAAGAGGCAAAAAAGGAAAAAAAGCACCGAATCGAAGCAATTACCAGATTGCTCCGCATAATAAAACCACCACGAAAACAAGCTGAGCGCTCTCTAAAAATGTTTCCAAGTCGCACGCCAGACTTACAGAATAAATTTAGGCCGGAGCCCAAGGCCCGTCTGCGGCCGGAGCATAAATGCGACACACGGCGGCCGCGCTCGCAGGCCTCTCCCGGGCGCCCAGGACCTTTGTTCCGCCCGCCGCTGCTCGCCCCCGAAGCCCACACACGGCCCCCGCTCCCCCCTGCTCCCCCGGCCGCCCTCGCCCAAGGCCCGGGCCGCGGCGCCGCCGCTCGCCTCGGCCAGGGGAACAATAAAAAGTTGGGCAGCAGGAAGACGGGCCTAGAGCAGGGCCGGGGCCCCGCCGAGCTCGCGACTCGGCCGGACAGGCAGAGCGGGGCGCCCCGCGGAGGGGGCGGTGGAGGAAGAGAAGGAAGAGCACGGCGAGGGGGAGCGCGGCCTGCGCATTATGCAAGCCAGGAAACTCGTTTCTTGGTCAAAGCGACAAAAAACGGCACCGAAACGCATTATGTGCGGGAACTGCCCCCTCCTGGGCCCGCGGCGCCGGGCCCGACCCCGCGGGCGCCCCCGGCCCTACCCGAAGCCTCCCTCCCCCACGCACCCAGGAGGAAAAGCTTGTAAAACATGGAGGCCGGCCCATTATTTAGCATTTTCACCGAGCTGGGGAAGAGAAGGGAGAAAAGAGAAGCTGCTTTTATTTTTTCCCCTTTGAGATATTTGATAGCTCCCTAAAACAAAACAAACAAAAAAAAAAAAAAGAGAGAAAAGGAAGAAAGGGGAAATAGAGAGGCCGTGAGGAGCAAGGCCGAGGCACGGGGAGGGCGCACGCAGCGCACGGTGGTGTCAACACTGACGCTGCCCTTTTGTATCGACAGCCGCCAGGCCCCGGCGAGGCAGGGAGCAGGGCCGGCTGGGACAGGCCGCGCTCCCCGGGCCTGGTGGAGGGGAGTGGGGAGGGCCGGGGCTGCCCCGCAGCGCGCTCGGTGCCCACCGGGCCATATCGCCCCCTCCGCTGCGCTCCCCACCCCAACAATGCCCAGGATGGCGCTGCCTCCTGCCCAGGCCCAGCTCCGCGCTGGCACCCGGGCCGGGCCCGCGGCCGCCCCCCGCGAGCGGCCGGAGGGCCTTGCTACCTAGTTTGTCCCGGTGCGGCCTCCGCAGACGCTCTGCGCTCCCTCCGCCCGGCACGGCCGCCTCTCTTCCCTTCAATTATCAGCTGAAGCCGCAGCACCGAGCGCGCCGTCCGCCGCCGCCTCCGCCGCCGAGCCCCTGCCAGCGGCGCGGGCGGGGGGGAGGCCGGGGGGACTACTTTCTCCCGGCGGCGGGGGCTCCGAGCGGCGCCCGCGACCCACCCTGGGCCGCGCAGCGCCCGCTGCCCGCCCCGCGCCGCCGCTCCCCTCGCGAGCCCCCGCGGCGGCGGCGCGTTCGCCCCGCTCGCTGCGCTCGGCGGTGCCGGCGCTCGGCGCGCGGTATCCCTCCGCCGGGTCGTCACCCCGGCTCCGCGCGGGCGGGGGCGGCGCAGGCCGCGCGGGGCGGTGAGCGGGCAGGCGGGGGCGCCGGGCGGGGGGCGGCGGCAGCGCAGACCCTGCCCGCGGTGGCGGCGATGGCGGCAGCGGCGGCGTCTCTAATCGGGGCCGCGCTCCTTTAAGAGGGGGCTGGGCTGCCGGTGACCCCCGGTGATCTCCGCCTCTTCCTGGTTGCCATGGCCGCGGCGTCTCAACATGGCGTCTCTGCTGCAGGAGGAGCTGTTCGAGAGGCGCGGGCAGGCGCCGGCCCCCAGCAAGGACTTCTGCCAGCTGCTCGTCACCCGCCGCCAGGTGCGCGCTCACACCGGGACCGGGACCGGCCTCCCGGCGCGTGCGGCGGCCTCAGCCCTGCTGCGGCACTGGGAAGGGGCGGGGGGAGCACCAGGCCCACCAGGCCCAGCTTCTGGGTCGTGCCCAGTCCTTCCAGGGACACCCAAGTTCAGAGTAAGGGGCCTCAAATAAGAAGCCTAAGAGCCAGTTCTAGGGAAATAAGGGTAAATCCTCTCATTGCAAAAAGAGGTTCTGCCTGTTTTCAGTATGTTACTTGAAAAGGTTTTGGTGTTTCTGGTTGTGTACAAGGCTGGTTTTCAGGTGAAGGGAAATGAGTAGGGTTAAAATCCCTGGATGACATTCCTCAGGTTTTGAAGATATGTTCTCTACTTAAACAGCTAAAGAGCTTATTGGAAGATTCATGAGTAACTAATTTAAAATTATTTTCTACTGAGGGATATCTGTTATTAAAAAAATGACCCTTGACAAATCTTAATATGAATTTGTAAGAATGAGAAAGTAAAATCATAACTTTTACTTTTTTTTTTATTTCACTTTGACCTAAGGTTGACTGAAATGATTTGTATGTATAAGAAATGAACGTGGATTTCTTTATATATATATATTTAGGCTAAACATTAATGGCTCAGAAGTTATAAATATCTAAAATTAAGAAAGACTTAAAATGTCTTAGAGGAGCCAGAAAACCTAAAGTATTTGGAAGTTAGGGGAAAAATTGGGATTTCTTTTCTCTAAATAAACCAAAAGGACGCACAGATGATGTGGATCTGCAATTGGGACAATAACAAGAGGATTATCATTATCATGAAGTTAGTGTAATTGAAAAATAATTATTTTGGATGATTTGGAAAAAAAAAGTGCTTTGATTCTATGATCTTAAGACTATTCAATTATGATGCAGTAAACACAAATATTTGGAGAAAATATGATCCTTGTATATTCCGAAGCTTCCTTGTCAGGGTCCAGCAAACTTCCTAATTTAATAATAGTTATTTTCAGAAATAATTAATGCAAGTAAATTCAGATAAATTTTTACAGCCTTAACCGCTGTGGACATAAAACTTGGGATGTTAGTTAGCCTTTCTGTAGGCTTGGGGGTCTCCCGAGAAGAGGTCTGTGACAAAAATAGTAGTTCATAGCATATACATCAGTGAAGTGCCAAGTTATGTATTGTGTAGAACGTATTGAGGAGTCTCACTCATTGGTTTGTGTTCCCAGTGTGTTCTTCTGTAGTCTCCCAATAAATGATAAGTCACTGCCTGAAAGACCTTACAGTCTAAGCTTCCAACCTTACACATAGTTATATGAATTGTAAACTTTGCTACTTTGAATAGTCCCATTCTTCTAAATCAATGTGTTCAAAACAGCCCATTGTGTATTTAAAAAAAGGAGTGTGTAGCTGCATGGTGGATTTGTCTGAAGGCTCCCACATTTCTGTGAGTGTGCCTGCTGTGGATTGCCTCCCTGGGCTCTATATGAGCAGTAAATGCTACTCTTTTAGGGGTGAAAGTATTAATTTAATGGGCATGTGTTATACAGTTACAGAGCGTCTACCTGGGTCAAGGACAGAATGTTCAGCTATCTGTTGGCTAACAGGTCATAGAATTTTAGAACTGGAAAGTGTATGAATATAGAATGTCTTTAGAGTTTGTTAGGACAAATTTTCATTTGGACAAGAAGGCCATATCTGGGAAGAAACAGGTGGTGTGGGACACAGCCGCGGCAGGCTTTGTCTTCCAGCAATCCCTGGGAAATGCCTCCTTCACTGAAGCAAACTGACATTTTTATTTTTATTTTTTTCCATATGTTAGGGATGTCCTACAGAAGGTATTTTTAAAGTCTGGCTACTGCCTCATGATCAGAGCAGGAGAGCCAAGCTGCTAGGTATTGCATAATCAAAAAATAATTATTTGAGATTTCTTTAAGTTCAGAAAAAAAGAACAGCTCTAAGAACAGTTTCAGCAAACGTTTAAGTGCTGACTTAAGCTCAGAGCAACAGTCAAAGCATATACAGGAGACAAGAGTATAATACTGCATGCACACACATTCTCAGCATGTGACTTATGTTGTTCCTGCAAAAATATACCTATGTTTATGAGCCTATGTTTATTTATTACTCTCAATATTATCATTTGCAGTAGTGACAAGGTGTGCTGCATTTTTGTGCAGCAACCCGATAATGCAGAGAAATAGGGATATCCGAAAGAAAGAAAGCAAGGCCGTTGCTCCTGCTGCCTATAAACAAGATATTGGAAACAGAAGTGCAGACTACTCTGAGCTTTTTAACTGATCAAATTAAACAGTAGTTTGAAAGGGAGGGAAACAGCCAGAAATTCACCCACTGATCTGCATGGATGTATTTGTGGCCAAAGTGTTACCTGAAGTTTCTACAGACCCTCTTGGTAACTTTATTTTTATCGAGTAAGGGAGTTCTTCCATCCCAGAAACAAATCTAACTACATTTCAAATATATAGGTGTTAATGAGGGCTTACCAAATAAATGTATTAATTACTCCCGAGCCAGGATACGCTTTTTGTAAGAAGATAGGAAGGGAAAGTTATGAAAGAAATGAGGCAGCTCACTTCTGCAAAAGGTCCATTGGGGGAGGAATAAGGAGGAGTAGGGAGCTTACAATTTATTACAGATGACTTTACTAAAAGTAAACTACTGAGAAACAGAGGGGCCCATGTGAGTATTTACAGCATACACCTCAAGCAGGTAGACTGTAAAGGAGAGAGTTGTTGAACCATTGGCAAAAAGGTGGTGTGCATGTGTTGTTTTTTTGTTTGTTTGCTTATTTTTCAAGTAGTTTGTTTTTAAGGTTGCAATGGTTTTACAAATGCTGGGAAACTATCCCACATATTCCTCCTGTGTGGGCACCCACTGCAGAAATGTAAAACTGAGAGAGACCTATAAAGCTATCAAGTCATAGTCCCTGCTGTTTCATCCAGGCACATAATAGAACTTCCTAGTACAGATGGCACTTGATGAGTTTCAAGGACAGCAAGGCTCTCGTCTCACGAGTCCTCATGGAACAAATGCTCCATATTACTCCTTCTCTGATGGCTAGAAATGCAGTTATACTAACTGATGTACAGCTTGTGTGTATGCATGGCTTTTAGACTGTTCTTCTTTTTAGACTGTTCTTCTACTGTATTTATCTAGTATTTGTCTAGCAACATGCTGCTTTTTTAATAATTATGTCATTTTGTTTTTTTTTTCTTTGCTTTTTTTTTCTTTTATCTGACTAAACCAACAATTATGTTTTGGTTTTCAGGCTCTGCTTGTGAAATGGATTCTATTTCCTGGGCACTCTAGTGTCTTTTCTTTCCATTTCTTCCTGTTATGACTCTTTTTTGTTTTTCTTCTCTCTCAGCAGTAGCAATGAGCTCTTATGAGTACGTTGTGCAAAGCCTGGGTCTTCTGGAAAAAAATCTGTGATCTGAATAGTAAGATTGTATTATTCTTTTTTTTTTTCCTACCAAAATCACGTTAGTGATTCTTGATCATCCTCTGACCAATTATTATGTTAACATCTTTCTCTGCCAACTTCAAGTTTATAAGGTTTTGGGTTTTGGTTAATGACAGAAATTACTCTTGCTAAATGAATGACCTTGCCACTTGTACTTTTCAATTTCATACCACTTCCTTCTCCAATATGCTGCTGCTGTGCTGATATACAGGTGTTCCATACAAGAAGGACATTGAAAAGAGATATCTTCATTTACTGATTCTTTTTTACTTTGTATTGTGGAAGAATGTTGAAGTCTTATTATTATTGCAAAAGTGCTTTGAGTTACTATGAAGGTGTACAGGCCATAATAAACATAGTTTACAAAAAGAAGATGCTTGTCCATAAAATCCTCGTTTATGCTAAGAATGCATAGTATTTGTTTTGAGTGTATAGAAATTTCTGTAGAACAGGAGTATTTCCTGTTGTAAAAGTGCCAACAAGAAGGAGAGTTGTTTAGCATGTGCCTTGCATCTGTCTTTCTTCATGCTTATTCTTCAGTCACTCTTGAAATGTCAAATCAATTTTTGATATGCCAGTTCTAATTTGTCAAGGTTTATTACAAACCACAATGGACTTTATTTGTTGGCATAAAGTGTGCAATAAAATGATAACTTCCAACATTAAATATGAGATGACATTAAAAAAAAAAAAACCCTTCCAAATTAAAATTTCTTGTGAATTGTCGAATTGATTATGAATGCAGGTTTTGAAAATTGCAAGATAGAGGAATCCAGATGGTGGACTAGTGTAGAAAAGACTGGCCATTTATTTCAGTCAAACAAGGAATGGGCAAGAGGGGGGAAAGTCTGGTGCTTAATCTGCTTATAGGACAGGCTGGTAACTGGAAAGATGAGGCTGAAAACAAAAGGAACATAATGGGAAAATGATCTACTAAAAGTGTAATTAATACTAGCATCTGTCACCGTTTAACAAATACTGTACTAAGCAGAGGATTGTGTTGTGTTAGTAAAATGTTTAGCTACTTAACTGTAAAAGAATTGCAATATATGTATACAAAGACTAATGTTCTATGCAATATGCTGTATATGATCTACTTGTGCAACGATTGGAATAAGTGTGTTTTACCAAATATAATGCCAAGTAGACTTGTGCATGTGGTTGGAGATTAGCAGCTACATCATGTATTTCTAACAAATACATACACTATTTGCTCAGCTAGCTGTCCTGTGTATAATAACTAGGCAAACAGTTCTGATGATTCTTCTTGTTCTTTATCCATCGCTGCTCCTATTGTCTATTGTTCACATACCTCTTAAATAGCTTCTTTTTTTTTTAAATCGGTATTCCAAGCATAGCATAATATGATGGAAGAATAAAGATGTTTTCTAGCCTTTTTAGTTGTAAACAAAAATTATGAACCTGCAGCACTTACATCTCAAATCACTTAAGTCATTTTTCAAAAAAAAAATAGTCAGATATTTATGTTTGTTTTTCTTAACTCCTGTAAGTTTCCAAAAGTTAGGACAAAATATTTATTCTTTTTCTTTCTTCTACCAGCTATCTTGACATTGCTAATAAAATTGTATGCAAATTCAGGAAACATAAATGAGTGACTGATTACTGCTTCAGCAGTTTCAGGTTCCACTGAACCTGCAAGATAGTTCTTCCATTTTGGAAAAAAATGGTGCTATAAAATTATTTCAATGTTCCTTCTCTATCATGGGGCTTCTTTTTAAATCTTAATAATGACACTTGATATAGGAGCTATTTGATTAACAGAAGCTTCAATTTGAAGTGATTAAGCCAGAGGCATTGGAAAAAAAAAACACGGATATTATTGTAGTAATGAAGTTGAAATTAATTTCATGTGAAATAGGGTGTGGTGGGGGGTTTTTTTCCCACAAGATGGATCTTAAATTCAGATTTATGGGAGGTCAAAAGAGTTCTACAATGCCAAGAAAGGGGTAGAAAGCATGAAGACTACAAAAGGAGGACCTTTTTCAAAATTGGGTTATTTTATCTGCATTTGAAACCTGAAAGATGCCATGCCAGTTATTGCCTGCTGGACCAATTCTATTCAAGTTGCTTACCTGACATTTTAATCAGAAAGCTTGGGACCTGAAAGAACAAAAAGAGGACACACAATTCACTAGAGGAGTTTCACAACAAAATTATCTTGTTTAACTATTTGTTTGGAGGATTTTCCCTGCATAAAACTAGCGATTTTTTGTTGTCTTCTTAAATTTCAAGTAACTGCTTGGCAAGTGGGACAATTATTTGGGGAAACAATACTCTGTTGGAAATATATGAATTTTACTGGTGGATGGTTTTTGACTGAAACCGAAATATTTTGTTTTGTCAATGTTGTTATGTTTTGCTGAAGTGTGGGTGCCTGGTAGTGTCTCACTTATTTCATGATGTGCCACGTCTGGCTGTACGCGGTTGATAGATACTGTCCACGTGATTTAGGGAAGACTGAGGAAATCTTTGATCCTGGTGCATTACTGAAGAGGTAATTGAGCAGAAGCAGCCAGCAGATACAGGCAAAAACAGGGCATTCAGCAACTGAGATGTAATTACTGTGATGTATTGCAATGGCACTTATATTTCCAGCTGAAATATTTGCAGTTCAGGGCTTTTTTAAATGGTGGATCAAAGCCTTTTGAAGAAGGCAGCATTTTTAAAACTATATAAGGTTCTCTTTTGTTTTTCTTCCCTGAAAACTCAGTTCTCTCTAAATCTTTTCTGCAAATGTTATTAAATATTTGATCATGAGAAACATTAATTGATGAACTCTTTTGAAGTGGAGACATAACTGATAACTGAGTCCTCAGGTGTTTCTTAAAAGGAAAGCCCAGTTGTTTGCAGGCCTGCCATAGGTTGCATAGCCTTATAAAATGCCTTTTTGGAGGTGTTTGAGTCATTGTTTGAATGTGCACTGGAATGCTTTTTCATATAGGTTTCACTTAAGAAGACATTAAAGATAACATAATTTTAGTAAATTGCCATTACCTTTATCTGTTATTGCTTTGGTTTCTTACATCAGTGGAAACCTAGATACGAAATGGAAGCTTTTTTTTTTTTTTTTTTTTCTCTCCCCACTTCTAACTTGTTTTTAGTATATGAACAGTGGTACCACACTAAATTGCAGTGTTTAGTCTGCTATTATATTTCAAGGGTCCTGCTTGGCTTTAACATCTGTGGCTTCTTTGAAAGGTACCACAATTGATCTAGCTCTACATACCAAGAATGAGCTTCAGGTCATGAAGGTTTAATAGTTCAAGGTAAGCATGCAGCACTGTCTTCTGCTAAATTAAGTGAAAGTTTTCTATTGTACACAAGTGCCTGTTGTTTATGTACTTTTCTTGTCAGTGCATGTTCTTTCATGAAAGGATTTAGTTATATTCCTCGCTTGCCTCACTTTGGGTAGTGCTTCACTTATCCCTGCTAATCCTTGTCTTGAGGAAGCTCGAGTAATTTTTTTTCTCCTATCTGCACTCCTGTCTTCTTGTTTCCCTTGTTCTGCTTCAAATGATTAAGATTTTTTTCCTCCATCTTATTCTGTCGGCTTTATTAAATAAGAACATATTTTTTTATTTCCATATTTTTTCTTTTTTTTTCTTTTTCCATGTAAATGGAAACATTTCTCATGAAAATCCTTCAGATACGTTTACTGGACTAGCGGTACTATAATAAAAACAGTAATGTGTTTAAGAAAGGGGAGAAAGAAAAAGCATTAGTAGACAAAACTAGAAGAGGTCTGGATTTTATCAGATATGATGTGCTAGGTGATATAGTCTCAACTAAATAAAATTTAAGAAATTAATTTTTAAAATCCTTTTTAAACAAGCTTGCTGAAATTTCTCTATTTCCTTTCCTGGTGTATGGAAACTTATTGTAGCAATTTACTTTAGGAATGAATTCAAACTAGCTATGTTAAAATGAAACAAGCCTAAGTTAAACCAAAGTAAAAGTGCCTGCAGATTTTGGATTGGCTTCCCTAAGTTAGATTTAAGTTGTAGAGTGTGTGTGCAACCTGGGTAGATGTCTTTTTTGGGGTGAAACCCAAATTGGGAATTATCTGGAGTAGTAAAGTTTAGTAGTTATAGAAGAAAGAGCACTAGGCGAAGTTAGAAAATGGTTGAAGTCATTTGTATTTATTTAAAAATAAATAAAAATAAACTAGAAGTGTTTCACTGGAGTTCAAAGTAACCTAGTGGGTATTAGCGAAGAGTGCAGTGAAGGGAGTGCCAAATAAATGGGCTTGTACCTCCCCAGAGAAGCTGGGGAACATCAAAAGAACAGGAGATGCAGCCGAAAGAAATGGCAATGCAGATTTTTAATACGTGCATATGTCAAATCATTGTAGCAACCGGTAACAAAAGGGTAAACTTCAGCGTGAACGAACTTGGTACCACAGCTGAACTGTGCAGTTGTTGCTTCCGGTGCAGTTTACAGTGGCTCTGATTCTACCGGTAACAAATACGGTAACAGTTTCACAGGAAACAAGAAATTAAATTTGGACAAAACCAAACGAGTGTTTGAAGAAACACACAAAGAAACGAGAGTGAGAGGGGAGAAGAACTTTTCAGAGCATAGTAACTGTGCTGCTTGGCTGATAACTCTTGGAAGAAAAAAGGCCCATCTGTCTGCACGACTTTTCCTGAGTAATTGGAGAGCTGGGTAGGAGTCAGGTATAACAGCAATGTAATGGATCTGTCGGCTTTCTGTCAGTCATCTAGTGGTGTCAGAGATGTACATAAACAGCAAGGGAACTTGGCAGGAAAAAATATATACTGAGAGTATCTGTGCATGGCTAAAATATACAGTCTGATTTTGGCAGCCAAACAGATGCATCTATTGCAACCCAAAGGTGTGATAGATGTCTCAGAGTAAGCTGGCCACATAAGAATACAGCAAAGCAGTTTTCGGCAGACAGCAGACGTTAGACTGCAGATGTATACAGTTTAGGGTGGTAGGAGCTATCCAAGAAGGGACTTGTGGCGGATAGTTGAGCTTTTATACCCAGAGCAGGGGAGTTTGTGATCTCTTACTTGATTTTGGTTTTCTCTCTCTCTCTTTCTCTCTCTCTCTGTCCAAATAATAATAATAATAATAATGGTAATAAAAAAAATAAAGCATAGACCACACCTGAATCTGTGACAAAGACCTTGAAACTGAAGGAAGGAGGAGGAAAGTGCTTTAGATGAAACCTGTTGGTGCCTTATCCATCTAGGCAGGAATGTTATGTCTCACACTTAGCTAGCATCCTTTGTTCTGTTAAATAGTGGAGAAAGCTCTTTGTGGCAGTCTTATCTAGGTCTGCCTGTTTAATCACGTTAATAAATGGCAAGTATCATGCACATAATTGAAGACTCTGATCCTCAAGAGTAATTCTTTATTCCCTGTGATAGGGTTGCTTTCCTCTCAGCTCACACCCCTCCCTCCCACACTGTCTCTTCTTGTCCTGGTCTTGTATTGTTTCCTCTGATCTGTATGCACAGATCTGCAGAAAGGCAGAAGTTTCCCGCCCAAAGCACCTGCACGCTAGCTATCCATGACAAGCATCTTTCACCTTTTTATTTTTTTTCCCCCATTTTTTTTTTCTGCAAGCTCTGGGAAAGCAGGTGAAGCAAGATCCAAATACAGGAATAAAGCATGTATATAACTGAGAGGAAAAGCAGAGATCATGTTAAGGCAAAAGACTTTTGCTGAAACATAATGATTTTTGCATCCCCCAAATGAAAAAACAATTATTTTTTTTCCAGGCTTTTTATTTCCTCTTTCTCCTGTATTTCTTTGAAATACTTTTCAGATACTTTGAGTGGAAGCCTTTGGGAAGCATGGAACAGCTGAATCCCCTCCCCACGAGCTAATCCCTTAGGTGAAGTGACCTTTTTGAATATGGGGGGAGGGAAAGGCTTTGTAGTTCCTAGATATGGTATTTTGGAACAGAGGTATTTCTCTTCTCCAGCGATTTGAAATGCTTGCTGATAGCAACACACACAGTAATTTTTAAATTACTCCAGAAGATTATATTTCTTTCCATCTAGCATTGTCTTTATCATTGCACTCAGCTACAATTATATTTTCTTTTTGTTTGTTAACCAAACTGTTTTCTCTTTTCCTGTCATTAACAGTAGGGGGTTTTTATTATTATTTTTTCCTCCCAGAGCAGAACTAGGGGAAGGAAGTGTGTAGACTTTTACTCCCTTAAACTATTACTTACTTGAAACCTTTATTTATTGTTTATAGTTTACATTAATAAGATTTGCTTGCATCTAACTGTTGTTATTTGGAAAAATACCTGCACTGCTTACCTCTCACTGTAATTTTACTGCTGATGATGCGTTACTGAAATGCTATTAACAGAGAGAGACCTGCACAAATGAAATAAGAGATTTTCACAGGAAATGTGTCTATACATATTTAATGGTGAATCCACTATCAAGGTAAATATTAAATTGGAATTAAGACATGAAATACTTTATTTTTTCTTTTTACAGAATTTTGATAGCATTGTTGCTGATTAAAAATCATACCTTTTTTGTGTGTTAATAGTTGTTGTGATTCTGAGAATAATCTGTGCAAGCTTTCAAGAATGAGCTGTTGCTCAAAATTTCACTCTGATGTTGGCCTGAGGATTTTTTTTTTTTTCCTTGTAAATCATTTTCTTTAGGCCAGCATATTAAGTTTTGCAGTTGAAAAATCTTTGGTATATCTAAACTGTGCAATGTGAAACTATGTGATGGGAAGCCTGAAAACCAAACCATACTTAAATGCCACCAAACATAAGCTTTATCCTTTCCAGGACTTTCTGGGGCTCAGTAGCTGTAGGCTCCTATTTTGAAGTCATATGCTGGTCATATGCTTTTATCCTTCGAATCCGAGGAGTCCCAAGGCCCCAGATTCACGGCGAATTGAGCATACTCTTTTACTAGGGCTCTGCATTTGAGAAGTTAGCCTTGCAGTTTCTCTTCTGTGTCTTATAATAGTTAAATAAATGTTTTACTGAAGTTCCCAAATCAGTTGTTCTGTACTTGAATTTAGTTGCACTGGGAAATACAGAAATCTAAAAAACTGTCAGATAACTACTGAATTTGAGAGTTCGAGCATTAAGAAGGTCTCTTGTATGGTGTTTTGCCATCAAATCCTGAACTTCAGGAAGAAGAGTACAGGACAAGGGCTAAGACTTCCTTGGGCAACCTCAAGATTTGCACCCTCACAGGCAAATGAACTGATATTAATCAAAACATGCAGAAAACAGTGCTGCCTTCTGGGAGGGGAGGAGAAGCCTGGTTTAATGGTGAGGCTGTTGAGAAGTTGGTCATTGAGTAGTTCAGGGGTAGATTTGTGGGCTCTACATAGGCTGAGGATAGCCTCCTCTTGATAGTATCCGTCCATTTTGTGCAACTTGACTGTGAGCTAAGCTGATGGATTTTTGTTTGTTTTGCCCTATTTAAATGTTTATTGTTTAATTCCTGATTTTTTTCCCTTAATCCTAAATCGATGCCTTTCTCCCTCTGCACTCCTGATACAGAGTCCTTTTCCCTCCTTTGCAGTGGGTATGGTGCTTATTGGGCTATTTACTAACCTGCTCCAGCAAACTAAACTAGTAAGAGAACAATTTTGTTTTTCCCAGTTTGGTTCTTGGTGATTTCGTTGACTTGATTTGCCACAGTATATAAAGCACTAGAACTATGCAAGAGCAGTAGTAGAAGAGAATAGTGTGGTAAAAGGTAGTCATAGCACCAGTGTGGTAGAAGGTAGTCGTAGCACCCTTGTTCCATAGTGATGTTTCTGAGAGGAGACATGGAGATGGCTTTCCTGCCTGTCAGCCTTAGTTCAGATATGCCATCATTCATAGTACGTGACTTCAAAGCTCAGCACAAAAGCTTCTGCCCTGAGCATATAATGAAAATTTGAAGGTCCAAAAATGCTGGACATAAAATTTATTTTAGATTAAAATTATTACACTTAGTGCAAGTGATATCTTGAAACACCTGCTGTTTTTTGGGTGTCACAGGATGTGAAAGGGGAACTACTATTGATCCTATGAATGCAGACAACAGAAGAGTAGTGTACATGGCTTCTTGTCCTATTGCAAGTGCAAGCCTAGGCTTGCGTAGCAGTTGTCAAATAAAGCACAGGTGATGTAATCCCTTTTTCATATTTGCAAAAATGTCTGGTAATATTTTGCCAGGTGCAGAGCAAAAAATCATCTGAATTCATGGGCATAACAGGCAGCTCATACCTATTAGATTCCAACTGTTAATGGCTTCAGTGTAAAATGGCATGTTTGCATGGGTTTATTTTCATATTGCTGGGCTCTTGCACTGTGATCTACTTTCTGTTCTTATTCCTAGAAGGGTTTCCTTTGAACATTTCTAGGAATTCTGAATAAATGAAGCTTCATTAACTGCTACCTCTTGACAGACCCTTTGACCTTGGGCAGTTTTGGCCTGCTTGAAGCTGGGAGATGTACAGGCAAGCCTACGCTTTCCCTGGAAATGGTTTAGCCCATTCTGCCAGGGTGCCATTTGCTCACAAACAGCATTCATGATCTTGCACATTAATGAAATCAAGAGTCTCAAAATAATTTCCTCTTTCAGATCATAACAAAGTAGCCATTAGTTGGAAATGCTCAGAATTATTTTTTTTTAAAGAAAAGACTTTTAGAATTAACAAGGTCAAGTCAATCCTAACTATCAACTATTGTTTTATCAAGTACTTCCAGGTATGACAAATACTTTAAATCACAAAACCCTCTTGATTTTTTCTGTCTCCAAGACTGTAGGCGTTCTGCTTTGCATTGTAATAGTTATGGATGAGTTCATGGAATTTGTAATCAAGTCCAAAGGTTGTTTTTTAAAGAGAGTTGGTTTGTTACTTTCTGCAAGCTGTGAAGGCTTGAGAGGCATCATTAGCTGCTAGATCTCTACAGAGGAAGGTATAGGTCTGCAGTGCCTATGTGTGTGTATTCTACTGTAACATCATTATATGACTATTTCCCCCAGATTTACTCTAAAAATAATTATTTAAGAATGGGCCTTAATTTTAAATGAATCCCAATGGTCTGTTTCAACTTGAATTTCACTCGATGCATTTCAATGCACTATTTTTTTATGAATTTCAAGAATAAATAATATATGTAAGGGTGATCACTTAATCCAGATAATTCAGTCTTCTCTTTAAATTACTGCAAATTTCAAGGACAATTTTTCTTTCCAAAGTCCATATTAATGTACACTTGCATTTATGTGTTTATTACCATCTAAAAGAGTGCTTAATTTTTTTTTCTTTTTTTTTTTTAATAAAAACTTGATTGAAATTGTGGGAGGCACAGATATGTACAACTAACAGTACTGTTTCACAGCTGAATGAAGATGGTCAGAAGAACCCGGCTACTTTGTTTTACGAAGTCAGATGGGGACATGTTCTTTCAGTAGCTGCTCAGAAATTAAAAGAATCTGTAGGAGCAACTGTTCTTCAGCAAGAAGAACTTGCCGGCTTCACTCCACCAGAAGGGTTGGAGGTTTACTTTGGTGAAAATACTGAGATTTTCTGCTGATGCTTTATAGTCAGGAGGAAGACTGGTCTTGCAGGCCAGCTTGCTTAATTTATTTGTATTTACAATTTTACATATAGTAAATAGTCTCGATTATCCTTTGTGTAAAGGGCAATGAGGGAATTATTAGAAATAAGCTGATGTGTAAATGTGCAAAGATCATGGTATAGACTTTCATAATACCTGTAAAAGCTGATATTTTATGTAAAAGATGTAACTATTGTTTTCTTTAATTCAGAATGATGTGGGAATAGTTGTTTCTACAAATGATATTTTTTCTTGGCAAGAGTGTGTTTTTTTTTTTTTTTTCTGGTGAAAGGGAGAAAAAGCTTAAGTGAATCCTCAGTTCTACCAGATTTGTGTGGTTGCTTCTAAGACAATCACAAGATGATGTTAGTAGCTATATCTGAAACAATCTCCTGTGTGTTTGTTACTATGTTGCAGCAACCAAAATAGCTTTATCTTTAGCTAGACCTGAGTGGATGCAGAAATGTAGCCTCACTATGGTTCCTAATAGAGTTTTAAGGCAGTCTAAATTCAGAGGTTTGAACGGTCCTATTTATTTCAAGTGGTTCCTAACAACAAAACATTAAAATTACAATTCAGCTTTTAGTGATGTCACTTTTGAACCCTCGAGCAAGTATCTATTTATGTAACTTGCTGTCTAATGAACTGTACTCCTGCCAATGAAGGGAAAATTAAAAGGGAATATTTATAGTTTTTCAAGTTGATGTCCTTACATGTTTTTTAATTTCTACAAACAATTTACTTGCAGGATTGTAATCATATTGTATTTGTACATAAAATATTTCATGTTTTGCTAGATGTGTTATGGGATGTTTATTCCTTCAAAGTTCTTGGTAAGGTGACTGATAATGTAACCACTGCTTGATGCCCTAACCTTATGTTCTTGGGAATGCAGTTATAACTGCATAACCAGAGTGCTAAATCACAGTAATATATTTATCTGGTGGTACTTGATGCTCATTACTTCTTCCTCTTCCTTCCTCCCCATTTGTAGGTCATTTTCAGGTGGTGGAGAATCTCTCTTAGGAATGAATGTCGTGAAGCAAGACCTGGAGAAATTAAAGAATCCCACGAGGATTTTTTGGATAATTCATCTCTTCAAAGTAAGATGATAAAATAATTACATATTTGCTGTGGTATATAATGAAATATTCCAGAAATATTTATCTGTAATTTTCAAAAAAAAAATGAGACTTTTTACTTAACACCTTTTGTACACAAATTTGCTAATATGAATTAATGAATGCATACTGGAAAATCAAAAAGGCATAATGGTAACTGTAAATATGGGATAAATCTCAGCAACCCAGATAGATTTGTTATAAGAAAATGACAGAGTTAGTAGTGACAGAAGAGACCAGAAAACAGTTTTTTCATTGCCAATAACTAAGTAACCCCTTGTAATGCTCTGTGCCGTACCAGTACAATTATCTTTATGGCCATGTCATGAGGCATGTTGGATTCCCATCTGACTTAACATCAGCAACATGAGAAGGGGTGGTGATGCAAAGAGTGTAACATGAGGATAGAAGAATGCAGCCAGAAGAAGAAAGGCAGTCAAAACACAGGTTTATAGGGCTGTCTTTCTAAGCCCAGAAATCTGGGATACAATAAGCTGCTGAAGACTCCTTGTTGATTTGAGGGGGTCGTAGTCAGGCAGCCTGTGTGTCACCATCGCGCTGAGTCAGTAGCTGCAGGAAGCAGCTGAGCTCTGAGCTGTGACCTGCTCTGAAATGGAGACCTGCGCAGCTGCACCTCAGGTGTTGGGCTGACATCTGAGACTACGTAGTGCTCACACACCTTGCTTTGGTGAACTTTTCTTGAAAGATGCATCCATATTCTAGTTATGGGCAGACCTATAAGTCCTTTGATAACAGATATGACTTCATATTTCTTCATGTTTTTATGATGATTTTTAAAGACATGTTACTTCCACATGATACAACATGGTCTTCCTCATAAACTGCTTTGGTAGGCATTATCTTGTTTACATCTAGGCAGAGCAGGAATGCTGTCCCAGTCAGTAAAGGCATCTTGGATGGTAGGACAGAAGGCAATGCTTTTTCCTTAAGGAAAATGTTTACTCTGGTTCCAAGAGTAAATACATCCCTTTCTTATGTAGAGATTGAAATAAACCAATTCAAGCTTGCAACTTGGTAAAATGTAACGCTTGCTTCAGCTAATGAGTAGTCTTCACAGGATTTCTTTTTTTTTTTTTTTTTTTTTTTTTTTTTTTTCCTCCCCTGGTGAGCTAATACATTTGGGATTTTTGTTTAGGGTGCATTTCTCAACCCCACTGTAACTTTTGAAATTGTCTGGATTTCAAGCAAATCTGAGTGAAATAAGCACAGCGTATTAGGCAGCAGGGTTGGGTGTGGAGGCTGCCAATGACTGCCCTGAGCACGGCCAGGGCCAGGAGGGCTTAAAAGAGCAGGCAAGAGAGACTGGAAGGGCCCAGGCTGTGGAAAAAGTCTGTGTGTCTCACACACACACATCCCAAAGCAAATCTTTAATTCCAGCAATTATACTTGTTTTGACTAGAAGCAATAGAAAACTGACTGCCTTGGGATCTTTGGATTTGGTTAGTGTTCAAAGAGTCTTTATATTATAGGTGTGGTGGGGTTTTTTTGTTGTTTTTCTTTGTTTGTTTTTGCAGTGGGTGTTTACAACCACTCTATTTGACAAGCAAAGAAGAGTTGCGCCATCTCCTAGGTTGACAAATGTAATCATCTATTTTTAAAAACTCGGCCTTTCTAGGAAATAGTTTCTGTACTTTCTTTTTTTTTTTTTTTTTTTTTTTGCCAGCAGTTGCACTGAATTTATAGCTGAATTTTTAGCAATAGGTTTTAGTGGTTTTATATCCTAAATCTTAGGATTTTCCTCTCATAAAATAGTATTAAAATAATATTAAAATAGTATTAAAATAGTATTAATATAATATTAATCTAATTTAACAGTGGACCATCTGTATTGGAAAGCTTGGTATAATGGTTCAAAGAGTTAGATTATTGCTTACATACCTGGTTTTCTACCATTATCCTGTGTGTTTCTAGCAAACTGCAAATAAGATCTGCCTTCTTTTTCTTGAGAAATGTAATTTGTGGTTCTGGGGCTTCCTATCTCATTGGAGCTATGGAAAGTCCTTTCCTAATTTTTAGTTGTTTTTTTCCTTCTTCCAAAATTATCTCCAAAATCATGTTCCTTACACTGCACCGAGTTTCAGTTTAAAAAAAAAATACAATTGCTTTAATTCCAGGATAATGTTAAGATAAAGAATCGCATTACAAATATATATTTACTTATTTTTCAAAATTACATTCATGTTACTTCTGACTGTACCTCTAGCTGTTCTACACAAGGAATCAGATGCTTTTAACATCTCCTTTCAGCTCCTGTTACAGAAGCCATGCTACAGTTTCTCTAAGTATTCATAGATCTTATTTTCCCCCAAATTTTCAAAAAATATATAGGCTAGAATAATACCCTTAGTATTCTTATTAAAATTTATGTCAAAGTAGAGTTCAAATACAATAACTCTCACCGGGCCCATGATTTGTTGCTAAAAATTGAGTGCACTCTTACAAGCTAAATGTTTATCTAGTATTAAGTATTAGTATTTCCTTTTCTCATTTCCTGGAATTGATTTTGGGGATTTTTATCATGACATGCTGGAGATTTCTACATAGAAAGTTTTGCAAAAACAGTGTTTAATTTATTTATAATGAGACAAGAAGAAATAGTTCCGCTGCAAATGAAACTTTCTATCAACATTCTCTACAGGCATCCATAGTATTCGGGAGAAAACTAAAGTAGTAAATATTTTTATTATAAACACAATTTACAGCTGTATACAGCCATGTCTGTTTCCATGTACTTGATTCTGCAATGATTTTTTTTTTGTTACTGATGAATGCCAGGTGTCGACCTAGATGTGCTGCATGCTGCTAAACATAAAAGCTTCTAAAATATTACTTCCATACCAATGGACAGAACATATTTGGCCCATTGAATACATTAATATGTGTTTTTAGTTATATACAGTTTTTAATTTTTGTCAACAAAGAGTGTTGCAGAATGCATAGAAAGAAAGTCACCTTTGTAGCATAAAATTTAACAGCAAAATAGTGTGAAATATGTGTCTCCCTTCTCCCCTCTTTCCCCTTTTTTTCTTTTTGGAAGTGAAGTAAGATTTTTTTTTTTTCCTATTGTGATTGAGAGGATAATTTATTGTGTATGTGTGTATAGCTAGATCTTCATTATGTTTTTTCAAAGAATTTTTAAATTCATTAATGAATTAAGCTCATAATTAATTCATGATAGTGTAAGCTAGAGAAGAGATGTCTATTTACATTTCTAGATGATTAAACAAAAAGTACAGGTCATTCCTCACCATGCAGTACCCTTAAGGATAATAATCTTGGAGAGAACTTGGGAGTTCAATATCATGTCACAGATTACTGATGTATCTGCATCTAATGATGAACTAATATAGATACATATGCTTATATATTTATCAAAACACCCAAATCAGGTCACACTGTTGTATATTATTATTCATAGAAATAAATGGTCAACTCTCAAGAAAGCCTCGAGCAGCAGCAGATATTCGCATGGTAGTTTAATAATTCAGTCTGCACGTTATGAACATCGTTGTTATTCCTAGTGTGCCAGAGTTGGATCATTATTATCTACCAGTTTAAATTAGATCAGTCAGCAAATTTTTACTCAAGTATGCAGATCATTTTGGTAGTTATATAAGGAAACTGAGCAAAATAACCAACTATGTAGAGCAGGAATACTTGGAAAGCAACAAAACAAATGATAACCAAAACCAGGCTGTATATGAACTTGTAATATAGCACCAAAAAAAAGTATTGGACCACTTTTGGAAAGACATGAAAGATTAGTAAGGTCTTTTAAATCATTAGGAATATTTGGAACAGAGAAGAGTCATTCAGAAATTAATCTTAACCGTGAAAACCTAGAATTTGGAAGTCTTCCAAACATATTAACATGAGATTGTCTTTTATAACTAATCTGGCAAAATATTTTGGAAGACAAACTGCTGCATAGGAATAGAATGTGATAAGTGACTTGGTTTACTCTCAGTTTACGTGATTGTGTTTATTTCTCTCTTTGTGATGGTAACAGGTACCAAAAAAATACACTGCAGTTGACTTAAAAAAAAAAAAAATCCTTTAGAAACATTTCATTATAAATAAAATAGCAATTCCAATAGCAATTATATACCTAGGTGATTATATTACTTTATTCTTGTTCAATAAGATGAAGTTTCAAAGTTTACCACTGATCCCTGATTAAAAGCATGTTGGATTGAATTAAAAATCCTACTTTGTAACGAATGAGTGTTTTTATTAAAGCATGTTGATAATACAGATGAATGAACTGAAGAAATATTGCTAAATTCAAAAGCACAAGTTCCCAGTTGAACATGGAAGCAGAAATAATCAGTTATATAAACAGAGGATGAGGAATATAGAAAATAATTTGGGGTTGTAATGGATCACAAAGTGGATGGCTCACGAAATGTGGCTGATAACTCTCTTCAGTTAAACCACTGAAGTTAATTTGAATCCACATAAGGCAAGAAGCAGAAGTGGAGGCCGTCCTTGCATTACAGCCGTTATTTTCCCTAAAGCATGCAACTGAATTGCTTTTCTGGTTGTTTATCCAACTTCCTCTTGAATATGTAGCACAACTTTAGGAAAAAAAAATCTGGACAAGTTTTAATTCAGATCTGCTGCTGTTTTTGTTTCTCAAATCAGACAAGTTTGCTCTATACTAGACAATGTAATTTAATTGTAGTCTAGCACTAGTCTGAGCACAAAGAAATATTATATATTATTAATGTTCAATATTAGATACTATATGTCTTCTTCCCCCACCTCCCCCCCTACCCCCCAAGAGATCATCCAAAATGTTTAGGAGTTTGTTTTGTTTGTTTGTTTATTATTATTATTATTATTATTTTGAAAATATGTATGAAAAATATAGGATTATTGGGAAGAAGTTTCAGGCTTTTATAAATCTGTTGTTTGTTTGAATTTTTTTTAATCACAGTTCAAATTGCTATAATATTTGGTGCCAAAGTTCTGGAACATGTTCTCAATCTGTGCCGAGGTAAATTTGACTTCCTGGAACGGCTTCCTGTCCCATTGCTCCTGTACATCATTTCCTTTCTGGAGCTCGAAGATAT
Organism: Tinamus guttatus; assembly: GCF_059628265.1. Classification (NCBI taxonomy): domain Eukaryota; kingdom Metazoa; phylum Chordata; class Aves; order Tinamiformes; family Tinamidae; genus Tinamus; species Tinamus guttatus. The sequence goes on from NW_028288845.1 coordinate 2,827,759, forward strand.
TGCCAGGCTTTCTCAAGTTTCACACAGATTAAAAATGGTAAAGAAAAAAAAACACTAAAAACAAAACTTAAATTATTTTTAAATTTCTAAATTTTGCTGTGTAGCATGCTGTCTTGAATTCATCCCACATTTAACATAATCATTGTCTGCTTTACGAGCTTGTGGCTGTAGAGTAATCATTTCCATACAAACTACTGAATGTGTGTAACAAAAAGTGTATCTTGGGCTGTTGGTCCAAACTACTGAATGTGTGTAACAAAAAGTGTATCTTGGGCTGTTGGTCAGAAAAAAAACTCTGATTCTCCTGCTAACTTTTATTGTGTTATAAATGCAACTATCCAGGTAATCCTAATATAACTGACTGCTGGATGCTACACTTTCTTTTTTTTAATCTTTTTTTTTTACTTTTTTTTTTTTGCTTGTGTGTGTGTGTCATGTTAGCACAAGAGCACCAAAAATTGCCAAGCTTCTGTTTTGTAGGCTTTGCAGCAGAGAGCTTTAAGAAACAAAGGAGAAGAATGAAATGCATTTATGGGTGCCTGCTAGGAAACTTTTTAAGCACCAGGAATGTATAGGAAAGAGTATATGCGCTCAAGTGAAAATTTAACAAGCAGATAATGGAAGTTGGTGCTGCTGTGTGCTCAGAGCTAAGGGTAGCCTCTTGGTGCTGAGTGAGGGCTAAGAAATAGGGAATTGCCTGGAAGTCCTTTAAGGGTGAGGAAGGACCAAGCAGTAGGTGCAAGAAGAGAAAGTGACAGGATAACTGCAGTTGGAAGGGACCTTGGGAGTTGATCCTGCTCTTTGCAGAGTCAGCTCATTGGAAAGACAGGAGAAGATAACACATACTAAGCTATAATGAAGGAAAATTATTTTTGCAGCTGTGTGCTAAATACCTCAGAATTGCATTTTCTATTCCAGTTAGAGCAAGAGGAAAGATGTTGTGGTAACTCAGGTACAAATAAAGGAGTTTAACTTATGAACAGTAAGATGATAAACGTATTAAAGAGAAACCTAGGAACCTAGAATGAAGTCTGTCAAGTTGTGGATTTTACAGATGCTTTTACAGTCACTGAAAAATTTAGTCTTTGGATCTAATGTGACAGCTAGATACTCACTGAATGGCTTCAAAGAGACAGACTAGCCTCTTAGTTTGGAGAACGGGATGTGTCTTTGATAGAGAGTACATCTCTGAATGATATATTGGAATGAGGCTACTCATACTGTTTGTATTACTTTGAGGCTAGGTAGCCCAAGGTTTTAAGCAAGTTCTGCTGAAGATTGACAGTTGAAGAGGGCAAAGTTGTGCTGTCGTTGTTAAGGTTGGCCTACAAGATGTCATAAATACTTTGGTGATAGTTCAACTGAGGATAAGAAATAGAAAACATTCGCAGAGACTGAGAGTATAAGATGAGGTAGTTTGAGGGGTAGAAAACTTAGTTTAAATTAGTTAAAATTAGTTTAACACACTGTCTTGGATATTCTGGTATTTAAGGAAATCCTTGAAAGAATTAAACTGCCTAACAATGAAGATAAAATTTGGCACAATGAAATATTTGGTTAAAGATAGTAACTAGAAATAATCTGTTATAACTAGTTAATGCCACACTTTCTTATACTCCAGCAGTATTTTCTGAGATTAAAGGTGTTGTCCGAGTACTAAGAATTTTCATTGCTAGTCTAATTTATCTGTAGTTTGGAGTGCTATCATATAGGGGACTCTAATATGTTCATATTTTCAAATAGGGGCAAGTAGTATACTGAAGTATATTGAAGTTATATTAATATTCTAACCGATCTTGAACATTCAAAACAATAGAGAGAGCACTGAAGATGGGAAATGGAGGGAGGGAATTCTGGAGGTTTGTTCCCCTGTACACAGTGCCTGGGCAGCAGACGGGGCTGCTGGGCCGCCTCTCGCCTCCTTGCAGTTGGCAGAGTCCTGAGGAGCAGCTCCGGGAGCTGGGCAGCCGCCGCCGAGCCCCAGGGATGGGCAGTGATCTGGTGCAGTCTTAGTGCTCAGGGTTGAAAAGCAGGGTGTCAAAGGCACTGTCCTTCTGTCCTGCACTGTGTGCCCATGTAAACTGAGCACAACAGAAATCTTTATTACACAAAGTGTGGCATTAGTGTTTCTCTCACTGTGCAGTACACATATTGAAGGGATCTGAATACACAGATTTTAAGCTTTTTATATTTTCATGGGATGCTGCTTTTAAATGTTACAAAAGAAGCTGTTTTTCAAAAAGAAACCATTGACAGACACTCTAACTTGGAGCTATGCAAGCATTGCATGTGCTTTTGAAGTACATTTTCAGCAAACTCTTACATTGTGATATCTTCCAATCCAAGTTTGGTACAGGGTTCTCTTAGTTTGTATTGTTCAAGATCTTCAGATGCTCAAAAAAGGCAAAATTATTTTCAAATGACAAAAAAAGAAAAAAAAAAAAAAGAAAAAGAAAAAAAAAATCTTTCTAGGCTCTAGAAGAAGCTGCTCCCGCCAGAGGGAGCCAAGTTCCCAACACAGAAGTGAGAAGGAGCCTTTCTGAGGCGGGCGGATGCCGGTGCCCTGTGCCCTGGCCGGGCCTGGTCCACCAGGCCTGCCCCTCTCTGGAGTTACAGAAACTGAGCTGGTGCTGAGCAGGGGCCATTACTACAGAAATATTTATTTCTGTATTTTATAAATGTGATTTAAATACATTGTATTTGGAAATACAATGATACTAAAAAACAGTTTCCGCTATGTTTGAGTTAATGCTCTCTGTTTTTCATAGGAACAGTAGAACCGCTAGGGAAAGATACCTAGGGAAAGATTTCCAGAAAACTGTGAAAATCCTTCTATTTTTACTTCAGGACTTCTGCAGCATTTTTTCCCCAATAATTGCTGTTTTTTCTTTGTTAAAATACCCTAGATTTTTGTGTGTGCCTATGATGTGATCATTTTTACAATTCAACAAGAGTGTAAATAGGACTGTTCTGATGAAAACTTGCTGCAGTAAATGGAAAGGTTCAAGGCACCCAGTTGTTGAGCAGGGAGGTAGTGTATGGCCCTGATATATCAGTACTTTCCACAGGTGGGAGGACATAAAAATGGAAGCTACAAGATCTCTGGCATTTCTGTGTTTATTACTAACTATAAAGGACAAAGCTGTCACTTGCATTGGAGTAATCTAGCACAACTCCCTTTTAAATGAGTGTATGAGTCCATTAAAAAAAAAAAGGAGCATTTAGGAGAAGAATCAATATTAATAGATCCTGGTATCTCTTATAATAGCCAGATAATATATAATTATGCAATCCATTTTTCTAATCTTCTTTGTAAACAATGTCTTAGCTAATGAATTACATCACTTTATTTCTTACTGTTTCTAGCATAATATTTCTACCTCTTTCTATTTATGAAGTCACTCTTTAATAGGGAAGATGCTGAGAAAGGCTTATCCCTCCAATGCTTTTGAGAGCTTCATGAAATCTCATTTCTGATTTAAAAAAAAAAAAAGTTTTGCTTTTGTATCTGTATGTATTGTAAAAGTGCAAACTTTTGATAAACTCCAAAAGTGCTTATGAACATGAACAAGTCATGAACACGAAACTATTAGAATTTTTAACAGAAGACTGTGGTTGCATTGCCAGCACTGGACAAAGCTTCCACGATGCCATTGCGGGCTTCAGCTGACACCATGACTTTAAAGATAGTAGGTGGACGGTTTAACTTCATTATGTGCTGGTTATGTTGTCTACGCACACTTCATGCAAGCAAAAAATGATCAGTGAGCAATGAATAAACATACTATGATTTTTAAGCCTCTGCTTTCTCTTGTAACTAGATATGTAACAGTAACGCACTATGGGAAGGTATTGTGGAGAACTTGTGTGATACAATTACACCTGAAATGAGAGAACTGGCACAAGAAATGGGCTGGAAACAACTCTTCTTCACAAACAGACTTCAGCTGCAGCTGCAGCTCCGAAGGAGGCGAGAGAAACGTGCTGAAGAGGAAAAACTAACTGAATAAAGATGTGTGTTTTTCATTGAGGGGACTGTTCTAATGTGTGGATTTGTTGCTTATCAGGTTATACTTGCATTTTTTTTTTGATTGGGGAACTAAATTAATTGAAAGATTAAAAGAATAAAAAGTATTACTTAATAGAAGCAACATGGAAAATAATCTTTAATATGTTGGGCCTCTTAAAATTGAATTACATTCAGCATCAAAACAGTTTCTCAGAATAGATAAGATTCTGGCTTCCCTTGTACTTTTTTCTGACTCCTGAATTTTGTATGTGTACTATGTTAGCAAGCTAGGTCTATGTAAATGCTATGGTATTGTTGCCCTTACCTTTAAGGAATAGAGAAGAAAACCATTTGTTCTTACTTCAAGAACTGCTGATGAATGCTGAAAATGTACTGTCCCCACCAAATTTTCATGGTATATAGGCAAGTAACATATGATGCAAATTAAAGTGTTTTTAAATTAATTCAAACAAATTTTCACTTTCTTACTAAGAAGAAACTTTTTTGGTTACTGGGGATATGAATCAGCCTTCCTTGTCTTGAATAATCCATCAAAATCGTATTTAAGGGAGACTTTTGGAATGAGATGCAGGCAAAATTTTCCTTCATGTTGCTGATGAAGGAACTTTAATTAAAGCAGTTGACTCTCATTGTTAGAGTTGTATTATTTGATAATAGATAATTGCTGTTTTGTAAGTCCGTAACAGTGGTTTAAGTGTGTTTTAAACCAAAGGCAGTTCTTGCTAACATTTTTGAGATACTCTAACAATCAAATTAAGTAACTAGAGGTCATTTTTTTGCTGCTCTGCAAGTACGGATTAATTCAGCATTTACTATTGACTAGACTTGAGACCTGAACATGAAAAACAGTGATTGCAATAATATCTGCAGGGTGTATTCACCTTTCACTGAGTTCACTTAGGTTGCCTACATAAGATCTAGATTCTTATTTTAAGAATATTTTGGTTTGTAACTATATACCAACATCCTTGAAATGTTTGGTAATGATAAAGTAGGTTTGCTCTTCAAACTTAAACACATTATTTTCTCCTCTTGAATATTTCTTTTTAGGTCAATGACAAATTCCAGTTTTCTCATGAGCATAAAAAAAATATGTTCATAAAATGTCTGTTCTGTGTAATAAAACACTGCAAACCGTGATGGTTTTTTACATGCTTATGAGCAAAGCTACTAAACAGTGCACCTTCTTTTCTCACTTTCTGTCAATTTGCCACACGTTTGTGTTTTCATAACTAATTTTTGCTTTCCAGGTTAGGGAACTAGAACCATGCCAATCACTGTGGCCTGACTGAATATTAATTGAAGTTTCTGTTATCACTCTGTTTTGTAAATCTACCTTCCCCACCTCCTTCATCAACTATCTTGCTGTCCCTTCTGTAGGAAGAAATGAGAATAATCATTTTGCAGGAGAATCTTTATTTTAAGTTTAAAGAATGAACAGAATGCTCATGGCAAATGAACAGAAAATGAAATTGCAGGTAGTGTAAGTTTATTCCCCGTATACAGCCCAGCAAGGAGATATATTGCAGATATCATAAGAGAACAAATTACTCATTACTGTAATATGTAAATGAAAGTGTTTTTGACAGAAGATGAAGTTCTAAATGCAAAGAGTACATATCTCTTAAAGTAAAAGAAGAAAGTCATTGCAAATCTGTACACTTTGGTGCGTGTATATAAATATCTATATATATGTTTCCCCAGTAAAGGATGCTTCAGTTAAAATCTGGTAGCAGCATTCCCACCAAGAAGACATTAAACCTTTAACTAAAGACCTGATGTAAATGTCATTTACATGACATGAATATTTTCTCCAGCAACAAAACTGATTTTAAGAGATTACTGACTGCTTCTTCATGCTGCTCATTGCAATTCAATACCATCTCAGTTGTTCTAATATTAATTTTGAGAGCCATACATACTATACTATGTCACTGAACTGATGCAGCTTTTGAAGCATTTCAGGGTTTTTGTAATGTTTTCCTTTATAACTTGACTTTTTTCAATGATCTGCTTAAAAGCATGCCCCTTTCCCATAGTTGCAGAAGTGCAGAACCAAGAAGCTGGTGCATTACAATATGGAACCATGTAAGTCTAGGTTCAGAACCTGTTAACCAGCCTTCCAACTATAATCATATTATGCCATGCTGAACTGCCTGCCAATAGCTATTCCATTTATTTTGAAGAGTATCAATTGTTTTTACAGAATTTCAGTATAGTAGTATTAAACTAAAAACCCAGGGTATCATGAAAAGAACTTCAATAAAGAGAACATGACAAAAAGAACTATCAAGTGATTATTATTTGACTTCTGGAAATGAACATCGGCTTAACCTCCCAAAGCTGAGAAAGACTGTGTTGTGCAATGCTACAAAACCAACCTGTGCTGATCATCCGGTGTGTAGTGTTTGGGACAATTCATTTAAATATTTTAAATGTTCTTTAGCTTTTCCTACTTTGAATTATCTAATTCTCAAGCAAGTAAATGTTAAAGTGACTAGTCTTAGCCAGGTCATGCTGTACTTGCATATAGTAACACAACTGATCATAATTTCATATTTTTTATTCTGAAATTAACTTTAGCAAAGCTTAACATGCTATACTGCAATTCTTTTTAAAATGTTTGGTGTCTCTTTCTTTAGTATTGGTGACTAGTCTAGCCAGTTCATGCTGTACTTGCATATAGTGACACAACTGATCATAATTTAACATTTTTATTCTGAAATTAATTTTAGCTAAACTTAGCGTGCTGTACTTGAATGTACTAGCATGCATGTTCTTTTTAAAATATTTGGTGCCTTTTTCTCTAGTATTGATTACTGAGCATAAGCAATTCCTACAGAAGAAAACAAAGAAATGATACAAAATTGAACAGTATGTCTACTTGGGTAAAGCAGCCAGAAATTTAAACTTGTTTCTAGAATCATTTTCCAGTCCGGGAAATCGCTTCCACTGTAAGGCATCGAACTATGAAGACAGGCTTAAGAAACTGGATATACCATATCAAGATACTATCTTCTCTCTTATATTTTAGTTACTGTATTAGAGATTTATCAAAGGAGCAGTTGTGCATTGAAAGTAAATTATTTCTGTATCATAAAGGACTGCAAGCCAGAAAGCTTTCTAAAGCATAACTTTGAAAACACAGAAAGTATTCAGATATACAGAAAGTATTTTTACTGATTTCAGCTGTCTCTGCACCTGCCATGGTCTAGGCCAGTTAAATCAAATACAATAATTTACATTGGATCTGGTCAATCCTTTTATAGCTAAATCTCAGTAAGCAAGAAGACACTCTATGCACAGGTCCAAATTCTGTTCTCCATTATATCAATATAAATCATGAATAACTGCTTGAGTAGTTGAACTGAAATCAGAATTTCAGAAATCACTGTATCTAAACGTGGCAAATAGAGTATGTGGACCTAGTGTAACAGATAATCAGACTTTGCTGCTCTTCATTTCTGTTGACGAATCAAATTAAAGTTCTAGTAATTCCCTAGTTTTGCTTTTATGTTTGTTTTACTTTAGGTGCGTTGAGTGACAGTAATGCAACCTGTATATTAAGGTGGCTACTTTATTACATAGTTAATACTTAAAAACTACGTAGAGAGCCCTTTGAGAAAAGAAAAATATTTCTGTTTCATTTTTTCATCACAGAAATAGTATTATTAATACCTTAAATTAATCAAATTATTGTACTAGTATTTCAGTGGTAAAGACTAGTCAGAAGAAATACTGTCGTCGTCTTCTACTCAGTAAATAATCTTTTATCAACTAGCATACATAATAGGAAGGATTTATGTGCATCATTCATATCCAGATCAGATTCTCTTCTAGGACTTTTGTAAATCCAGCATAACTGCATTGCAGTCAATGGAGTTTCACCAGTGTGTAGTGGTGAAAAGCTAAGAGAATCTTCTACCACTGTTCAGATTTTAAAAGACAGGTAGTGTGTTTCTAATTCTCTATTTGTTCTAAAGTAAAAAAGTTTAACTCACTTTAAAAGTTTATATCTAACAATTTATTAGCGTTTTGAAGCATATTTTGTCTTCACTTTAGTGCAGCTCAGTGTGATTAGTTCCATAAGAACAGCTTTATCCTACCACACAATAGAAACATAAAAACAAAAAATTTTGTAGAAAAAAAATCTGTACCATTGCTCTATACTTGTGCCTCTTCTGTAGATTTTTGTCTTGGTTGTTCCTTTTGAATACAAGGTTGGAAAAGTAAAAATATTATTCCCACCATGTATAGCAAGCCACATATGTAAAAAGAAAAATCATATTTTTGTGTGATGTCATAGATCCAACCTGCAAAATAAGGACAAAATATATGCGTTACAAAGCTTGAGAACGAGAAAAAAATGCATGGAAATATATGAACAATATTGCACATTTCTGTTATGACATTTCAGCCAAATCTTTGCTTTTTTTGTGGCAAAGAACAAAACAAAACAAAAAACACAGGTGGTTTTCTGTAGATGTTACAAATAGAAATGTGTTAACAAAATGTGCTCTTTATTTGCCACCACCTAGAACTAGTAGAGAGCAACTCAGTCATTTAAGTGTTATGGAAATGTTAAAATGGGACTTGCAGCTTTGTGTGCTCTGTGGTCTTAAGAAGTCAAGCAATATTATCTCTAAAGTTCTACATTTTTCAGATATCTGAGAATAATAGATCTGACTTTAAAAGATATTTTGGAATCCCAGACCAATTACTTACTCTACCCCACTGTTGTTTTTGTAAGATGCTTGACACTACTTCTGTGGTATCATTGTGCAAGCAAAATCATTCCCAAGGACTCAGATACAGATAAATGATTTTTCAAAAGATAAAACCTCAGTACCATGATAACTCTCATTTCGACCTCAATTCCTTGGCACATGCAAAACTACCTTAAAATTATTTCAGATAGGTTTGAAAACACAAATTAGAAAAATTTCCTCATGCCATGCTAATTGCATTGCAATGTGATCTTGAGATCAGAAGCTTATTTTCCACCAAATAATTGCATGTTATTTGCTTCATTACTAGAGACCAAATGCCAAGAAATGTTCAACGAGACTGAGGGGTGATATAAAAAGTGGATAAAAAGTAAAACATTGCTGCTTTTCAATGGATAATGAATGAGCTTTCTTCTAAATGATTTTAGCACTTTCATGTCGCAAAGAGAAAGGTAATTGTTGTGCTGTTGGTAGCTTTAGTTCAGCATAATGCCATGCCTTGCTGACCATGACCATAACTGATAAGGCTTCTTAATGCCTTTTTTAAAATATTTATTTACAGATCTGTAAAAGCTAGCCATAGTCTGGCTATAGCACGGATAATCAGTATGTTTTCCTGTCCTGTACCTCTCCACCTCTTTGTAGGGATAAATTTAGAATGAATGTTTGTTTCAACCTAAGTGACTTTAACAATGACATGACACCTTCTTCATTCTGCTGTGGACGGCAGTAAGATATTATGGGCAATGCAGCCCCAAAAATAGATAATGGATGACTGAAGGAAAGCCAAAGCCAGTTCAGCAGAAAATAAGTTGAATCAATCCATCTATTGGCATCTTAAAGTGGTGAAGGTCCAGTCTAATTTACAGTTCTTAGATGGTAATAGTATGGTACAAATACCTGCTTACTCTGAAACAAGAGGTTGACTTGTTCTCATCTTTTAAAAATATATGATAATATTTTAAAGAAACATACTACTGAAAGGATAGCTGTAATACATATAAGTTATCTGCAAGAATAATAATTTATAATGTGTGAATAGCCAGCAAATGTAATCTGTTAGTATATACAGTGCAAAGATGGAGCCTACAGTTGGCACTGCAGCAGGTGTAATTTTGTTAACTACATATTTGTAAAGTAAGAAAGATGAATAATATAGACAGGCAGGTGGTCATGTAATACAAACATCTCTGGTTAGATAATTGAACTTTTTTACCTGCAAAGGGTGGTCCAAGCAATGCAGATATTCCGTTGGCACAAATGATGATGCCATAAGCATTTGCAAGGTGTTTAGTTCCAACTAAATCTTCAGTCACAACAGGCATTAAGGAAAAATAGCCACTAGAAAATCCTATTAGAGCACAAATCACAGCCAGACCAATGTATGTTTGCATTAATGGCAAAATAAGGATACAGGCGACCAGGGTAAAGTTAGCCATGAGGAAGACATTCCAAGTGCTGATGCATGGTAAATCAGAGATGATGCCAAGGATCACTTTACCAAGGATATGAACAATGGCTATAATTGATGTCAAAGGAAATACGTTATTCTGTCTTGATAAATTGTACTGCTTGACTATTTCTGGAAGATGAATAAAGGGAATGACAAAGCTGCTATAGGCAAACAAAGCCCAAATTATGAAGGCCACAAACACTCTATTGGTAAACAGTGATGCAGCTCCAAAGTAGCTGGAGTACCATATTCCAAACCCCTTCCTGACCGTAACTGTCAGCTGGCTCACTCTCTTAAGAATGCACAGTCCGTACATATGCTTTCCACTTCTAGATTCACCTCCACTTTCTCTGCGCTGAACACTGTCAAGCACTTCTTCATTTGTTGCCTCTTCTTTTTTTTCCTGTTCTCCATTTAAGACTCCGTTAGATTTTACAGTGTCTGTGGAATGGGATAGAGCTTTTGCATGATTAACTTCGCTATGATTTCTCCCAATACACTTTTCATTCACAGAAACTTCTTTGGAAGAAAGTGGTCTCATGAGTGCCCCACAGACACAGAGGTTCAGGGCGATGGCTCCCTGGATGAACATTGCGTTTCTCCATCCAAATTCCACACAAAGGTACTTCAGTAAAGCAGTCATTAGGAAAGCGCCAAACCCCGTTCCTGTTGTACTGAGTCCTTGTGCAAGTGCTCTTCTCTTCTGGAAATACTGTCCCACCATGACCACTGCAGGTAGATAAACCATGCCACTTCCAACACCTAATAAAGTAAAAGTTGCAAAAAATCTCAACTTTCTACCAGCAAGATAAATAGCACCAGCAAACGTCACACTAGCAACAAACATAGTGGATTTATTGCTAAATTTTGTGCAAGTAAAAATAATAAAATGAGGAATAGATGATCAATTCTCATGCTAACTTTCATTTAGCATTTTCCAAAATGTTAGATACACGTTCCAGTGAGAAACAGTACTGCTGTTGATCTACTGGAAAAACTGAAGCACACTGAACATAAAATCTTTATCTCAGTTCCGTGGAACATCACCAGAAAGCACCAAAGCTCCCACGATAAGTCAGTGACAGTTAAACATAATGACAGTGATAGACAAACATAAATAAACCGTATTTTGAAATACATCTATTTACAATACTTGCATCTGATTGTATTAGTAGTGATCAGAAATCACTTAGGGTCACATGTTGCTTTTGCTTAAGTTCACCTGCAGAGAAAATCTACAGCTGATTTTGCCCCTTCGCTTTGTAGTTATTGAGGCACAGGGCCACACATTTCACCAGGCAGTAGGTGGTTCAGCGCAATGCTGGGACCTTGAGCAGCATCCGAGCTTCTCTTTGGATTCTCCTGAGCTAAGGAAATGTAAGGGGGGGCCACATCATTGCAAAAGTGATTCAATAATCCCCAATGATAAATAATTATTAATATTTAATAGTATTGATTATTATTAAGCATTAGTTTTAATAGCATAAATTAATAATAAAATAATAAATCCTTGATAATTTGATTCTATAATCCTCAAAAGGCATATTCTTAAAAGGCATATTTTGAATTATATAGGAAGTTTGTAATTTGTAATTAGAAAAGAGGAGGTTGATGATACCCTGTTTCAAGCAGAAAGTTTTGAGAGTCCTGCAAACACATCATTATTTTGTGACTTGCAACAGATGCACATTTTTCCTCTTACAGCAAATCCATTGCATTTATGGATGGTATATGAGCTGTTGCTTTCAAATTCACAATGGTCATAACTTAAAAAACTGTTTTAGGCTTAAAAGTTTTCCTAATAACTAAGCTGCATCATACCTTGCAGGCAGACTTGGCAAAGACCTGGCTGCCATTCTAGCCAGGTCCAAAAAGCACCTCAAAGTCATTCCAATGTCCTGTGATCAGAGCAGGCCTGTTCTACCTCCTGGAGCATTTATGTCTTTGCCATGGAGATACATCATCAGGTTTTATTTGGCAGGAACTTTCCCTCACCAAATCCAGCCAAAACCTCACAGATCACGGCCTCTCTCCTCACAGATCTCTCTGCCACAGACTAAGAAGCAGCTCTGTGGTGTCCTGGTTTCCCACCGCCCTTCCACTTGCTCACAGTAATATTTACTGCACTTCCCGGAAGTCCTGAGAAATATGAAGTTCTATAAATTGTTAAACCTTTTTATTTTTTGTGTTGGGCTACATAGGGAAGTGGGAGCGGGACTTGGTGACCCGTGAACACAGACTACACTCATGTGGGCGCCTCTGCTCGGTTTGCTCTGTGAACTCGACGCTCTTGCGGGCTGTGGGAATGGGCAGCCCTTGGCCACATCACAGGACTGCCATGTTTAGCTTGAACAAGGGGGTCTCCTGGGCAGCAGCACCCAGTTCTCCACAGAGACCCGGCCAGGCCAGGACACAGGACTGGTGGCCCCTCAGCCCCTGCAGGCTGGAGGAGAGGCTGGGCTGGGGCAACGTAAGCGGTCCTGGGCCTGGGAGCCAGGGCAAGAGCCAGCGACAGGAGCCCTGCTGAGGACTCCCGCTTCGGGAGAGGGAGCTCGGGGCGACAACACATCTGCAGCTGGGGGCAGCAGGGCAAGTGTGGGGGGACCGTGAGGGAGAGGATGGTGAGGGGGGAGGAGGGTGAGGGGAAGAGGGTGAAGAAGAGGTTGGTGAAGGAGGGGACAGTGAGGGAAGAAGAGGGTGAGGGAGACCATGGTGAGGGAGGCGAGGGTGGCTGGAAGCCTCTCAGAGATGGAGGCAACACCTCAGGCAGCTCTACACCGCTTTTCTGCCCAGAATTACTCTGGCACCATTATCTCACTTTTCTATCATCTCATGTGGAAATTTACCTCAGATTGCTCCTGAAAACATAGGTTTTTACCTTACTTTTCAAATTCTCTCTATATTCTCTGCCTCTGTGTTCAATTTATTGCAATATTCTTTTTATGAAAGCTGTGACGGTTGAGAAAAGGAGAGCGTGCGGATTCCCGCCTGCTGAGTGTCACATGTGTGTAAACACCATTGCCGAGAGGGCTGCACCTCCCCTGTAATGGCTGTTCTTTGCCCTGGAACTTACAGTATGCTCACTTAGAAAGTAAATGACAGTGATAATTGTGAGTCTTGTTAGACTCAACTCCTGTCTATTCAGAGAGCTAGATAAAAATTATGTACAGAAAATCTTCAGGATTCTGTACAATTCTGCTTAAGATGGGGTTTGAGGAGATTGGAGCGTCTTGAAGCTATTACAAAAATAGCTATTACAAAAGCTATCACAAAAATTACAAACTTTTTTTTTAATATATAACATGGATACCAGGCTTCATTTGCAAGCAGAACTGGCCATATTATCTATTTAAAACTCTTTCAAGCTCAGTGTTTCTCAGGTAATAATTAAAGGCCTAAATTTATTTTTATTATTTGGAGCATTTTAACATTTTTGAATCATATCTATTAATAATTTCTTTTTCCAGAAAAGAAGCGTGAGTAATAAAAGACTACAGCAGGCTGCAAAATTCGGCAAAACAGTTATCTAGAGATTGCGACAGCTATTAAGCAGCAGTGTGGCCTAACCAAATAATCAAGTCCTCCAACAAATCCTTCAGAAGGAAATTATGTTACCCATTTCTCCCACCTCCATCTCACAGCCTGTAGCAAAATTAGTTGTTATTTATTAGTGGTTATTCCTCTAATCTGAATATGCTTTTTTAGAGACTATGTATGGAAAAAGACTGCATGCATGGTCCTGATTCAAGCAGATCTAATCTACCAGCAGGATATAGAAGGGGAGACACACACAGTAACTTATTTGCAAAAATAAGGCACATTTATCTATTTAGTTTTTCATTAAAAACATACAGTTTTAATGAAAAACTAAATAGATGAACACGTCTTTATTTTTGCAAAACACAGGGCTACACCCTTTACAATATTTTTTTATCAGCACATAGTTATCTCATTCTGATATTTCATTAATGTGCAGCAGCTCCTGTAGAAAATATTAGCTGTTTCTTTAAATGACAAAGACAGTTGTTAGCTATATATACAATTCCAAAGTATTTTATCATCTTTAAATTGTAGTTTTAAGAATTTTGGTTACATTAATTTTTCTGTCATCTAATATGTTCACTTGGGAGAGGCTGATAAAAATATCATCTTCACCTGGCAGATTTTCATGACAACAAAAGCCTTTGGGTCTGATCCACTGATCTAGTAAATATAGTTTTCTAGAAAGTTAACAGGCTATAAAAAGTGTACAAGAAAAACTGAAATGATTCCACTGAAATGAAAGGTGTCTATTATGCCTATAATTATAGGGGAATGCCAGATCACCTGAGAGCTGAATAAGCTAAAAACAAAAGTTACGTTCCATAATTAAATCTTTTTTTTTTTCAATTAGGAAAAAAGAAGATTCCAGAACCAGTTTAACTTCTCTCTTTGCTCATTTTGCTCACCAGATGATCTTTTCTGAAAGGCATTAAAATAATTAAAAGATCTTTCAAATGTTAGCACAGCTTACCGGCTGTCACTCCAAACGTAATGAAGAGGCAGTGCACATTTGAAGCATAGGCACTCAGTATCCAACCTAGGGCATTAAGTATCCCTCCAATTATTGCTGTTTTGCGGCACCCACACATGCTAATGAATAAACCAATGAAAGGACCTGTTAAATGACATGAGGAAAAAAAAAAGGCAAGCTATTTATTTAAATATCTAGTTACAGTCTTTAATAATTTTTCACATGAAGATTCTTACCTTATTACGTCCTAAAAATGTCATACCTCAGATTACTTATGCAATTCAATTTATTTTCCCTATTACTGCTCAAAATTGTGGAAAGAAAAAGTCAGTCAACAAAGTTCTTAGCCCATAGAATCTAAATTCAAAATTGCTCTTTAAGGATGGAGTATGCTTAAAAAAAGGAATAAACTGAAACCTTTGTTCCTGATACTAATATTATGTGAGTGCTGAACTTTTTTACATATGACTAGAATGTAAGACTCCTCCATTCACATTCACTGGAGTAGCTCGGGCAGACGTAAGCTCAGCTTATTCAAAATTAATTTTGAGAGATAGACGGGTATGTCTGTGTGTTTATGCATGCACACATATATGCAGCTCTATTGATTTTATTTGGTTTTATTTGTGGTTGATCCAACCACAATTTAAAAAATAAATTTTAGTTCAGCTGATAAACTAAAATACAAATTGGTTCAGTCAAGTTCAACATATGACTCCCTCCCAAATAGAGTACAAAAAGGACTACAAGCTTTTGTTCTTTTTTTTTCCTGAGGCCTTTAAGTCACAAGCATCCTTCCCTACCTGCCCTGACTCCTAGTCTATCTGTTTTTTTACAAAAAGTAGATCTGTTCTACGAAATGTAGATCTAAAGTCTATCTGGTTTTCCTTTCTTTTCCTTCCTGTCTCCCACTAAAATTCATCCCTCTGTTTAAAATTGGTTGTAGTGACTTTAAAAAGGCAACTCAAAAGAAGTTGCTCAGTTTCAATAATAAATATGGAAACATCAAAAATATATTTGAGGGCTCTGAGTGGCATATATTCTAAAAAGTCTATGTAGTTCTGAAATAAATTATGCTGGAACATACCTACAATAAGTGTAATGCCCATGCTGAGGGAGCTAACCCACGCTGTTAGGCCTCGGCTTTGATTAAATTCCTCCAGCCATTCTATGTTGAGCACTCCAAGGGCCATTTGGGACCCCATGATAAGGATGTGCACAAGGAAAGAGGAAAGTACAATCATCCAAGCCCATCCTCCATCGATGTTTGGATTAGGTTGAGTTGTCTTACTTCCATCTTTTGAGTTATCTCCAAAATCATATCCAATATCCTCTCGACTAGTATACATTTTCTCCACAGAATTCTGAAAAAAAAAAATTCAATACCTTCAAAATGCATATGAAACATTCATATTTTGTAGTTTGGTTATAGTTAATAAGATAAATCACAACCGCATTTCACCACTGTTTTAGTGCAATTCTCAGATGATTACGCAATTTTCATTGTTCAAATGTTAAATGTTTAGAAAACTCTAATTTATGCATTTCTTTATGTTTCTTATTATCATGGCTGTCTGTGTAGGAATACTTAGAGGTTTACAGGAGGTTGCATCATTTCCATTATGATATATTTTTACTTACTTGTATATGGCTGAGTGCACTTACTCTTCATGGGTTGTCTGTGGTTACAAAGTAAGGCCCATCTTTATGCATGTATTTATTTTTCTGTATCACATCTGCTGTCCCAGCTGGACCCTGTGCCTTTATGTTCAAGTTGATAAAGCTTGGAATAAACAGGGAGATGATGAACAGGCAGGTAGGTGAAGTTACTGTGTTATTTCAGAGGAAAACGGTTTTGAGATATATTTCTGCTTTGGTAGTGGAAGGATAAGAGTCATGACAGAGAAGGATGCAGACTGTAATATTCTTGATTTTCAGAATGTTATATAAATTACAAAGAAGGGATTGTTACTACCTCTCCGTCAAGCTTTAAACCTCAACCTGTTTAAGACTCAATTTGACAAAGAGTTTGCTATTATGCCTTCAGCTTCCATAGTATCAATCCAAATAATCCTATTAAAATCAATGAATTCTTTCAAATTAATGCCGGTGCATATCAAAATCAAACCAAGTGCAGTTATGTGCATAGGTATGTAGAATCAGGCCATAATACCTTAATTTTACTACTTCAATTTCTTCCCTTGTTACTGAAAATAGCCTCGAAACACTATGCAAGCAATTTTTAATTGAGTAACAGCCAAGGTGTAGAACCAAATTTTCCTTCCATCTGATTTATCCTGCAACATATTGAAATGTTACATGGCTGTGGAGCAGGACAGGGGTTTCCATGGAGACTAGAAATATAATGATACAAATTACCAGAGATGATAATTTTTTCTCTTCTGTTGGTCTCTGGAGAAATAGAAAGAGCTATCAGCTTCACAACAATTAAAAGAGACAATGAAACCAACATAGAAATTAGAAGCAGTGAAACAAAAATTCTATTTAGTCTTCTGCAAAATTCACTTGTTAGTGAATTCATTGTGATTATTAAAGTAGCATTGAAATAAGAGAAAATAAATCCAATCATTAAACACTTATTCTCAATACTGGACAACACATTCAATACACAGCATGTTATTCAAAATTAGTTATTGAAATGCTAGATAGGTAAAATTCAAATAACATAATGAAAGAAATTTCACCTAAGTCAGCAAGCAGTATCTTGGGGTAAAGAATAATTCACACAGGAATACTACTGTTGTTGAGGTTACCATCCACTGAGGGTCTATAATGTGATGAACCATTTTAACAGAAGTCAGGTCTGACACAAGAAAAGGCAAGGCAAAGAAAGACTATTTTTTATTTTAGATTTAGGGGATTTAAGGATTTTAGAGGTCACTTCTGTGCTAACTTGTGAGAAAGTTCAGTGGAATAAATTTTAAGTGTTCATTGAGCACAGTTTTTGATGATGCCTAAGAAGAATTACTGAAAATGCTGTGGATTTCAGGTGACTGCCAGAACAAAAAAGGGATAAAGGACAACTCAGTGCAATCCTTTTCCCTTCCCATCTCTTGCTTAGATCTGAGCTCTGAATTCTGATACTGCATCAATTAAACTAACTGGGTAAAACCTAGGGAAAAAATACTTTCTAAGACATGCCTGTGTGCCCAGGCGAATGTTCATAAAGCTAACCTGAATTGTCCAGGAGAGAGGGTCCTTCTACAGGTACCTGGTAGTGTCTGTCTAAATAATTCCAGATTCCATTAATAGGTGCTGGTGAAAACTCTTCATAAAGCAGCAAAACCTCAAGGTCTGTGACAGCAAACTACTTTGTATGTTTTTACTGCTGTCTTCCTTTTAAACAAAAAGTCTTAAAAATATTCTAATAATCAAATTATCAAAAATTGTTTCAAGACCTTTTATGTATTCTGTGAGCCCTCCAAGTTTTGTCTCATGATAAAGGGCCAATTCGTCAGTATTATAAATTGAAGTTAATGGAATAACTCTGATTGTATTTGTATTCAATTTGTATTAATTGAAATTTGAGCTGTTGACTTCAAATATATAATAATATATAAGAATATTCTACTTCTCAAGTTACCACCTTTCCAAACTATTTTATTTCTTTCTTATTGCTAGATAAACATAAAATGAAAGCCTTGAAGCATTTCATGCCAGGACGAAGATGGAGTCAGAGCTGATTAGCCAAAGGTACTGTTTCTTTCACGAACACTGAAAAATTGTTCATATATGTAACCTGTCCACCTGGGCTGCTAGGTAAGTTACCTTCCAGTTCAGTGCCCCATATCCCTTACTTGCAGTTACAGGCAATTATGTGGGCTTATGGGCAGCTTAAATATCTGTGTTCCCCAAGAACACACTGATCTGCCTCATGCACTGAATTGCAACTATGGTGTGTTGTGCTCCCCGCATTAATATTTCATATGTGGGCATTCATATAGGCTAAACTATCACTAGCCCCAGCTCGACTGTGGCGGAGAGAAGGGAGGACTTGTTGGCACAGCGAGGAAACGCGAGAATGGCGCACACTGAACGCTTGCCCCACAGGCAGGTAATTCGGCATGGATGAGTAGTAACCCCACATGTGCCACTCCGGCCTGCTGAAAGGACCTACTGGCTTCTCCTTTTCAAAGCAAGTGGCAGAGAGAAGGGGGGTGAGGTGCAGGCAGCTTTTTATACCTCTTCCAGGGTGTTTGAGACAGAACTGTACACATGATGGGGAGGATGGGGTGGCAGGAGGATATGTCAGAGTCATGAAGTGGTGCAGATTTATTTTAGTACATAAAGAAAGCATGAGAAGAGCTTAAAGAAAATTATATTTCATTTACCCTTTACAGGACTAATATACCAGGAACCATATTCCCAATTGAGGTGGTTTATATGACTGCTTATGGAGGACCTAGTCCACTCACAGAAGAGAGAAGCACTAGCTGCACAAAGGTAGTGAAGAATCATAATCATGCTAATGAAATATAATGAGGAATAGTGGAATGAAAGAAAATTACATGGTGTTAAACATAGTCTGCATGAGATTAGCAAAAATGTATGATGAATATTACAGTATTTCTTAGATAATGCAATACAAAATTATGTAACAAAAGACTGTTCAGAGTTAGGATTAAATGTGGAGCCTCACATTTTTCCCTCCTGCCTTTCACTGCTTATCTGTTCACCTGAGTATTGATACTGAATACAAAATTGTTCTTCTTTGGACATGGAAAAAGTATATATGTTTTAAATAATTTATGTTTTAAATAATTGACACTGGGATCCAGACACAAAACGCTCATCTTTTTTGTAACAACAGAGAAAGCGCAAACTTAGTAAAAGAATGGACTAAGATTGATTAGATATAAATTAACATCAGACTTGCATAAAGTCCCACAAAGCTTGGGGAAACGTGTGTGTTCTTCCTTTCCACAGAATTCCTACTTATTAGTAATTTTTTATGATTAATTTCCCACTAAGCTCACACATTCGGAGTCTGCAGGGAAGATCATTTCCAATAATTGCACGAACTCTTGGCCACCAGCTATAGCAATGATTAGATGTCTGGATCCTCTCCCCACTATTGACTCATCATCCCAAGCTATCGCGCCAAGAGAAATGCACTTACCTCCGTGCTGCCCCACTCCGCTCCGTTGTCTTCCCACACCACGGCACTGCCCACAACACGGTATCTTGAAGGCAGAGAAGCCCGTGGGGCTCTTCGCAACTATAAAATCCTAGAGACACTGCAATGAAAATGATCAAACATTTGTTTGTGAAGCCACATGTATTTCTCTCACTGTATGTGAAGCCACATACATTTCACTGGTAGTGAAGCCCACCTACAATAACTTGTTTGGATAGAGCCCCTCACGAGGGACTGTACTTTAAAGACAGGAGAGTCTGGTTTCTTGTTTGGGTGTCTATGGGAGGACTAGATTTTTTTTTTTTTTTTTTTTTTTTCGGAAAGCCTTTTGCATTGTGTGAGCAGCCAGTATGCTGAGCTCCTGGAAAACTGGCCCAAATGCTAGTGTCTACACAGACATTGAGCTTTTTTGAAAATCTGACTCATGGGAGGAGATGAGCTATTTTAGGGACAAATGCAAGTGCAGTTGAGTAGATCAAAGTTAGCAGCAAAGTTCCCTGTACCATCAATGGAGTTTAGACATTCTTCTAGCGTGCAATTTTTGTCTGCATGTTTGTGCTCTTCCCCACAAATATCTAAATGGATAAGTTTACTATTTCTGGCCTTTTTTTATCTGTCATCGTCTGTACCTTCCTGAACTGGAAAGCGCAAACAAGAATAGCAAAAGACAGGTTATAAGAGCCACCCTTCCCCTGCGTTCTTCCATATTCTCCTAAATCCAAAACAACTCTGAATCATGAGTGACTCAGTACAGTTTCAGTCTGAAAGGTGCAGCTCCCATCAAATAACTGCTGTGCCACATGGGCTTCTTTTTATTTAAGAGGAGTTTTAATGCAGACCTTTTAGGAGTCTGCCTGCTCAGTGCAGTGGGGTGAGCTGAGCAGTATGAGCTAGCTGAGTGCCACAGATTCCGAGGTGTGTGGAACTGTCTAGTCTGAGCAGCCACATAATCTCAGGTCTTACTCAGAATTTTGGCAATTAGAACAATTTATTGTTGAGCTGGAGCGTCCATCAGAAAAACAAATGATCTAAAAAGTCCATATGATAAAGAACTTGCATATTCTTTTTCTTCTGGCCCGATTGCCTCATTGGTAAATTGTACCTGAATGCCGATGGCTAAATTGCTTTATAAATATTATTGAGTTTTGCTCCCCATTAAAGACACCACATATACTCATTTGTCTTTGAAGACATACATAGAAACAAATGCTAAAAACATAGTTTATTTGGAGTGTCTCACATTCTGGCAGTCTAACATCAGCTTGCTAACACGACAAGCGCCTCTTTCTGCAGTGACTGCCCTAGAGCCCCGCGTGTTTCTCCCCACGGTGCCCGGGACTGGCCCAGCGCTGCACCGTCCCTGCACGAGCCCCAGCCACGGGAGCGGCTGCCTGGCTCCGCGTCCTTCCCGCCCGCGGGCCCGCACCGGCAGACGGGCTCCGCTTCCCGAGCCTCCCCGGCCATTACTTGGAGCTCCTCCGCGCGGAGCAGCGCGCGGGCGCCGCGCCTCGAGCGCGTGCCCGGGGCCGCGGCGGGGCTCCCGGAGCCCCGCGTTGCTGCCGCCGCCGCCTCCGAGCCCGGGCCGGTGCGCGGCGGAGCCTCGGTGCGGCAGTACCGGCATCGGCACCAGCCCCGGCACCGCCGCGCACAAAGAATGACCGCGAGTTACCTCGCTGCGGCGGCGCCGCTCCCGCCCGCCGCCTCCCGCCGCCGCGGGCAGCGCAGCCCCGCGCAGCGCGCCCAGGCCGCGCCCGGGCCGTTGCGCCCCGCGGACTCACCGCTCCCCGCGCTTACTCCCCGCGGCCGCCCTCGGCCGGGCCGCCCGCGCGCGGGGCCGCCTCCCTCGGGCGCGGCGGGGTCTCCGTCCCGCGCCGCTTCCCCGCGCCGCGCTCGCCCATGGCCGCGCAGGGAGGCGCAGCTGCCCCGCGGGCGCTCCCGCGGCTGCGGGAGTTCGTGGCCGCACAGGTTGCCGCTGGAAATGCGCATCCCGGCGCGCCCCGCCGTACGAGCCAATAAAAGCGGCCGCCGGCGGGATTTTCTTAGCCACGGGTTGTGGCGCGTCCTATTAACTTCAGGGAGGCTGGTAGAGTCCGTGTGGCAGAACCGCAGTAAGAAGGAAGCTTGAAAGCTTCGTTGTAGAGGAGTTTATCAGCATGATGTATAAGCTTCAATAAATATTCCTCCCTTAGGGGAGAAAAGCAGATGTAGAAATATGGTCCTAACTTTTCAAAGCAGTACTGTGACCTCAGCTGTACCTTTCTGAGTCAACTGACACTAGGGAGGGATACGTTCTCCAACAGGAATATTGGAACTCTTGGAGTGAATTTATCCAGGCTGCAGTGATTGCATTGCAGAGAAGCAGCATTAGACACAAGCTTCCCATTCCCCAGACACCAAAGAGGAGAAAAGTACTGGCCTGATCTTGTTCCCCCTCTTCTCAGGGGATGGCCAAGCAGTTGTTCTAAAGCTTAAGGCATAACATCCTGCTTTTTACTTGAAGGTAACTTCCTGCTTTCTACTTGAAGCAGGACCACGGTCTGTGTTATTTAAGACCAGCCATGGTTTTGTCTATCCCGATTTTGAAAAACCTCAAGGATAGAGACCCCACAGCCTCTCTGCATAGCATGTTCCCATGAAACACCATCTACACCCAGCTTGTGGCCTCTGCACCTTGTTTTACCATCTGCCACTACCAGTAAGAGTTTGGCTCCATCGTTTTTGTCACTGCCCTTGGGGCAGCAGTAGACTGCAGGCCCAGCTGTTTGTCACTGAAGTCATGGTGGCGGTGGTGAACAACGTTGGTCCCAGTGCTGACCCCAGAGAGCTCTGCTTGCCCCTGGTCAGCAGCTGTACATATAGCCATTAATTATTACCCCTGAAGCCCGGCATCTGTCCGGTTTTTAGCCCATCAAACAGTTCATTCGCCCAGACCAAACCTCCTCAGCTTTTTACTCGCCTGGGGCTTGAACCATTGTTTACTCTTGTTGCTCAAAAGGAGAGCTTGCAGCCCTGCAAATGTGTAGTGATTAAAATGTAAATGCTGATTCAGCTTCATCACTACTGCTGCAGTGCTGATGGCTCTCTTTCCTAAGACTCTGCTCTCGACTCCCCATCCTACTCCCCATGGAATCGTCGTGCTGCAGTTATTGATAAGGAAATAAATATTTGAAATAACAGTGTGGCCACTGCAGCTTCAAGATACAGAAAAGAGAAAGCACTTTCCTCTTGGATTTGTTGAAGATTTGTGCGTATTTTCTTGTCTTTCCTACTGCCTTTCTGAAGAGAATCCTTGGCATCTTTGGAGGATTTCTCACAGGGCAACATCCTCAGAGAATAACCAGCAGGGCACGAACTCGTTCAGCAATCCCCTCCTCCTCCTCCTCCTCATGATAGCTGCAGCGCCTCACTCCAGTGGGGAAGACTACAAACGCTCTTGCTATCTTCAAGTTCACCCGAGACGCAATGTAGAACATGGGAATGGAATCCAAAATGAAAGAAAAAGCAACATTTTATCATTGCTGGCATGCAAATGACTATTCTGACATTAACTAATTGTTTTTTCTCTTTCTTCCCTCCCAAAGAGCTTACGCATTACAGCAGCTACAGATATGGGAGTGAACAGGAGAGTGTCCCATTTAGACAATCCCTTGGTGCATTCTTCAGGGGTATCATGTCCAAAAAATCTTCCCTGCATCTTGAGAAAGATGTGGGAGAAAGCTTCCTGAAATGTGTTAAAATACAAAAGGATGGTCCTCAGCAGATGGGGATGCTGAAAAGAGAAAAAAATCCTGCCCTCAGGACAGGATGGCTTTTGATCAGATGTCATCAGATGCCTGGATCCGCATCAGGGATTCGGCAAAACTAAATATTGCTGTCCCAAATGTGAGAGGCTGGGGCTGGGTTCCTCCTGCTGTGCAAAGCAGGAGTGCGGCAAGAAAGGAAAAAGGAAGCAGTGGGAAAAGGAACTGGACAAGGACACTAGAGGGTTGAGTAGGAGTAGGTGATTTCTGCTGCTGAATCAGACTTCTGTCACCCACAGGTTTTGAAGTCCTTCGGGAACAGCAGGCTGCAGCAAGCCCAGATCCCAGAGTTCTGCTGCAAATAAGGAAGGCAGTGGAAAAATGGCTCTGGGGTTGCTCCTGAAAGTTAAATCTCTGGTTCAGAAGTTCACAGCACAGGGCAAATAAAGGCCGACGTAATAGAACAGGGTCATCTGTGGTTTTCTCCAAGCTCCATCCACTTTTTACCATGTGCCACCGGGCATTAGGTGAGAGATGCAAGCATGTGTCCACACTAGGGCAACAGTTAATGTCTAACTTGAGTGCCAGACTCTTTAAAACTTTTTCTGTGTGTCCAAGAAGACAAGTATCAGAAAGCAATACAGTATGCAATATACTCTCTGCAGAAGTTTTTAGAAATCACTTGATGTGCATATGACCCACAGCCAGTTGCTAGCATGGGCATGCCTTGAAGCCCAGTGCGTGTTTCAAGTTCCTTGTTCCGTGGGCGTTTGTTACTGAACTTGGTCTTACCTTGCTTTCTCTGAGGTGGTGTTTTTAGTTTCAGCTTCATTCATCAGCAGTCAAAGTTGCATTTTGAGTAGGTAAAATAAACAATGATCAAAAAATAATCCTACTAGTTGAGAGTGCTACTGTAACACTAAAATGACTTTGCACATGCTGATATTTCACTCTTCTTGTTTAAAATACGTTAGCACGAGGGTGCAGTTGCAGGAGGTGAAACATCACAGGTCCCGCCACACCAGCAGGACTCCAAAGCCCTCCGCCTCCACCCACCCTCGTGCCACAGTTACTTCCTCTTCTGGGGGTCAGACCTCCGTGTTATGAAGTAACTCAGTATTCACAGTTATAAAATTCATAGTACTCAGTGAGAGCTGTACTCCGAGCTGTACCTGTTGCGAATATGCCTTATTAATTGCAATTTCCAGTAAGGGCTAATCTAGCACTCAACTAGTCAGTGGAAGCTGGTCGATGTCATTGGTGCCAGGGATTAGTCCTTTGCACTGCAGCATTCAAATCACAGCATGAATCGGTGCGCAGCAGCTTTCCAGTTTTTCACTCTTTAAATAGTTTACTCTAGCATGGCAGGCACTTTGCATATCTTTTGTCTATGCCAATAAATTAGTTCTCTCTGTAGATTAAGAAAAGCATTTTAAGGAATTGCTTGCTTTACAACTTTTTTTTGCTTTATTCTTGTCTTGACAGGCTCTTAAGTCAAAAGAATCTCCTGGCACATAAACAATCTGAAAATATATGAAACATTATTTATGCTGGTAAACTTTGAGCTGTTCTGAAATGGATTTTTGTGAGTTTTTTTTTCTCCTTTTATTCCCTGTAGCACTGTCGCCAGAGTATTGCATTTTTTGATAAACAGTTCATGAAATACCACAGCTTTTATGTAATGCTAACATCAAAATTTTAATAACTTCAAGTTTGTAAAATCCCCAAGCAATATCTTTTCACAAAGGTATTCTTTTGCCACAAAAACTGCAATAATGTAATAATTCATGAGAACAGAGGAAGGAAGAATGATTGGAGTGGAGACAAGGAGAAATGTACCTTGTTCTGCACTGGAATGAAGGCTGTAATCACTTCAGCTACACTACAGTAGGCAACTTAGTTTGCAGCTGAATCACGATGCGGTGCTGCTGGCAGGTCAGATCTCCTGGGGTAGGCATCTGGGGTAGATTGATTCCCTCCATCTCAGTAACTGTTAACTGTTACTGCTTCTTCCTTTTTTTTTTTTTTTTAATTTCTAATCATGTAGCACTTATATTTTCAATGGCCATTGTTTTCGAGGAACAGAGATAGAGGAAAATAATCCTTGGGCAGCTGTTTTCAGACTTTATCAAACTGCTTCTAGTTCTGTAGAAAAATTAAATGAATACAAACAAGAGTGCTGAATATTAATATATTGATTTGTTAGCATTTTATATACTTCAGAAGAAAACTCAAACCTTCCTAACAAGGCAGGCCTGATCTACATTTCTGCAGTTTTACATCTTGACCGGGAAACAGAAGGGCTCCGTTGAAACCAATAAAAGCACAGACTAAACAGTTGTTGCCTTGTGCTTAGTGTGTCCATTTCTCACTGCACAGGGAAACGTGCAGCTTTCTGCAGTCGGTCAGGCGCTGTGTGGTCACTGTGGCCAGGTGCAATGAAACCAGCAGCACATTTCTCCCCTCTCCAGCCCCTCTCCAGGACGTGTCTCCGCTGAGCGCTGGGGACAGCCAAAGCTTTGGGGTGCCAAGAGCTTTTGCTTCTGGGCCTGCAGTGGCAGCCCAATGGGCACGGGCCCTCCGGCGCCTGCGTTCGAAGGGACGTTTTGTGCATCAGAAACCTGGTCTTCCCCAGTATCTCTAAAATGCACAGCAGGTTTGCTGCGTTTGTGACCTGCTGCTGTTCCCCTTGCTGGGCACAAATGACTAGCTTGGGTTTTCTCACGATGTGATGCTCAACCAGCAAGCAGTGAGAGATCATTTGTGTGAATGTCATGGTCTGGACCATGTGGCTTTTTATACAGAAAGGAAATAGTTGCAGATTTTTAGCAGCTTTGGGGCGATAAGACTTCTCAAAGCTTTTGAACTAGAGGGTGAGCCTTCAGGGGAAAGGCCTGAATTCAGGCTTTGATTTGATAAGCAAGCAGCGGAAGCCACGTGGCACCAGAAAGAATGATTCCCTGTTCCCATGCCATAAGGAAGTACAATACGGGCTACTTTGTTTCTTTGTCAAATTATTATATATATATTTTTAATTAGTGCATTATCGTTCTTGTTACTTTTACTGTTTTTTTTTAAACTAAGACAATAACTTCCTTATCTGAAGAAATCAGCATTACAAATGGAAGAAAAAGGTATATTAATTGAAGCTAAGTTGTACAGTTAAAGTTAAATAACCTGTGTCTGTTCATTCATAAAAAATGAAGCTAGTAACTTAACAGAGGTGAAACCTTGATTTCAGGCCTTTTAAATTTTATAAATTACTTCATATTTGTTAATATGATGAATTAAATTGTTCTTTTTGTGTGTTTTTGTTCTTTTTTTGTTCTTTTTAATTTTTTTAAACACTCTTACTTTAAAGGAAGTGGTATCTGATCGTTTTCAGAATCTGCCTAGCAACAAAAGATGCTCTCTCTCCCTCTACTGGTGGATAATTAAATAGCTTGCTTTCCCTCTTAGTGGTGTGCAAATGATCAAGGAATATCACAATTTCTAAATAACTTGCATTTAAACATATAATATGTGGTATGTTATATTAAATAGTAAAATAAGAGATATTTTCATAGTAATGTTTCTTCTGCAAGAAGGAAGTGAAGTTTAATGATATGATTTGTAAAATATACATGCACATAAAATATTTACAGATAGGTACAGACATTTTGAAATAACAATAAAGGCTCAGCACTTAGGAACCCTAATGTCAAAGTAAAATACAGCATGCTTAACGCTAAACACAAGAGTAAAGAAGTTAAGCTTGCATGTTGGTGTAGTAGAGAAATTCCTATACTGACATCGGAAACCTGCTTTGTAAATGTTGCATTTGAATAAATCTTGCTATTCATGAACTCAACTCCTTGTTTTGAAGACAGTCAGACCTATAGTCAACAGACAGACTATGTTTGTTGGGCCTGTAGCTCCCACAGTATTTGATATAGCTACTAAGAGACAAGTCTAGCTGCCCCCAGTCTTTCTAACCTCTGAGGATCAGCTGGAAAACAAGCGGATTCATCCCTTCCCAAATATACCCTCTGTCAAACTGCAACAGCACTCAGTAATCTGAAGTTAGGAATGCAAACTGCTTTTGTAAACAATGATTTACCAAACTAAGTAATAAGGTATATTACAAGATGCATAATAAGAGCAGAAGAAACTAGTTTCTGAATATTGGTGATTAAACATCCAATACGTGTCAGTAATTACCAGACTTCTCGTGTCCAACATAAAATAATGAGACCTTTGTTTCTAGCCTACATATATGTTACTATTGTCAGTGGAAGGTTTGTTTTCTTACTATGCTTCTGAGTTTCTATTTAACTTATTTTTCCATTTTGTGATTTTATTGTCTCATTTCTTGTATTAATATTTTTCTTTTTCTTCCTTGTTGCTGTGCAAAATTTTGCACAGGTAGGTAGAGAATCCTCCAGTTGAAGCGAGTTTGGAAGGAAACGCGCACAGTTACCTCCACCGCCTTCAGCTTTTAGGGAGAGGAGCTTTTACCACCTCCATTCACCATTTTGCACTCTGCGTGTCGCTGTAAGCATTTCGACTGATTTGTTTATTTGCTGTTCTTACTCTGTGACTAAAAGCAAACACAAATATTTAAAAAGTGTTGGGCAGCAGTTTGGGGTTGCCACTGTCTCAGTCAAGTACCAGCAGAAAGCAACTCTCTTGCCGTGTGTCAAGCAGGAAAAACTTACTTTCCTGTATGGGGGGAGTGACACCAAGGCCTGCGCGCAGCTCCGTGGTGCAGTCACAGGAGCTCTCATTGTTAGAGGTAGCACAAAAAGTTACAGAGCAGGATGAAGCTGCCTGGCAGGAGCTGGTACCGGTCCCAGGGTAGCATCCTGATGGCATCTGTGACTGAAAGTCAAAGTGCAAAAGGGACAGTTGCCCCTGGTCATCTGTATCATCAGAGGGTGGATGAAAAGAAAGTCTGCTGTGCAGGACCATGGGATCATGTCAGCATGCAGGCAAACACCACATTTGTTAATAATGTTTTTCCCAAGTTCTGTGTTCCTTTTCCTGTTAGTCCAATGCAGATTGTAATGAAGAGGGAATCAGTACAGGCTGCTGGGGAGTCCAAGTTTTTGTTACTTTTCTCAGATTATAAAGTAGAGTCTCCAGCTGCTGCTCCCTGGTAGTTCTACAAGGATGGCAGAAGTTTGGAGATGCCCTCTCTTTTGCCGTAGAGCACTACAGCAGAAGGGTTATCAAACACACAAAAGAAGAAAGAAAAAGAAGAGAAACTATTAAGTATTCTCTAATTTAGATTAGTTGAACATCTTTAGAGTTGCATTAAGAGAGAATGCAAATATCATTTTAGTATCTTTTTTTTTAATGTGTTAAGAAAGGAAATTATTACTTCAGAAGCTTCATTCTGGAAATACTGACATCCTTCCCACCAAGGCAAGATGGGTTTTCCCAAAATTGATGTGTTCTTGGCTCGGAGGTGATGGTTATTTCAGCCCCTTCATATTTTCAGGTGCTCTATCTGTGTTTTCAAGATTAAATATTGCAGATCCACTTCTCAAGGTTTTTCTTTAAAAAGACACATGTTTTATTCAGCTCATTTTGTTACTGACCTCACAGTAACAAGTTATCTGAGTTTGTATTTTAATTAATTTCTTAACAGAAATGTAATGAGAATGTAATGAGAAGCTATAATTGGTATTAATGAGGCTTCCTGGCAGGAACAGTGACCACAAAACTCTGGCAGCTGTTAAGATAATACGGTTCTGCCCCTTTAGCGACTGCTTTTCCCAGGTGCAGATATTTCTCTGCTAAAAGACAGGAGTTCCTCGTTCTCTGTCACCATGCGGAGTGCTGCTCTGCTGCTTGCAGCAAATATATAAGCGCTCCACAAGTAGGTATTTTGTGAGGCAATGTGAAAGCGAGGTTGGAATGGTTTATGGGGGGAGTGGCTTCCTTGTCGCACCAGGGGGCGCTCTTCCACCCCGCGAAGCAGCAGCAGAGCCGGGGGAAACGGCGCTGAGCAAAACCCCGCGGTGCTGCTGTGGGTGCCGCGGAGTGACAGTGCAGCCAGCCCGCCCGGGCGGGCACTGCCGCGTCCAGGCCTCGAAATAGTGAGCAGAGAAACTGGTGCTGCAGAGCCCTGCAATCAAAGAATTTTACCTTTGCCTCTGCTGCTTTCTTTTGTACACAACTGCAAGCCCTCCTTACCAAGGAAGCCACGTCTGGAAGGAGTCCTGCGGCCTAACTTTGCCAGCGCACTCCAGGAGTTTTAGGTAACTGTCCTCACAGTATCACTTGCCAGGCCATGGTTCTGCCTCGCACAAGGCTGCTGGGGAGAAGTCTTGGTTTCAGTGCGAGAGCACAGTGAAAGAGAACAGTTACTAAATCTTTGAAGCATTAAATTATTTTGACTAATTTCACCCTTGGTTTCATTCATCACTTTTTAAAATTAATTTATAAACAGAAAAAAATTGCTGTATGCATTAGTATAAATGATTTTATGGGATACTTTATTTATAGTAAAAAGGGTAAAATGGAAGGAAGCCTGGATTCTGCAAATACACACTCTGACTCTAAAACTTGCCATTAAGTGTTTCATGGACTCTCCTAAAAGAAGAGGACCCATAGTTGCCTATTGATAAAAGATCAAATCCAGAGCGAATTACTGCTTACAATGCTAATCTTGCAACATCTGGGACATAAATTATATTGATTTTTTTTAATGGAAATATTTAATTTGTTTGCTTTCCTTATACTTAGAGACCTACATCTCCATTTTGAGTTGCTAGCTATCTTAACCTTCTTATTTTGAAGGCTTAAAGGTATTTGAATATTTTAGAAGTTTTATGTCTATCTACTTTAGTCCTTTCTAAACTTCCGGTCTCCTTAAGGTGTTCCAAATTTGACACCAAAAATATTGAGATGCTTTGACAGTAGTTCAGTGAGTTCCTGTTGTTAAGTGTATCTGCATAGTTAAGTATAGTTAATAATTCATTTCCTTACAGTTAGCTAGAGCGGCCTGCAGCTGCTCCACTGGAATCTGCGGGTGTTTTTAGCCTTGACACCAGCATGAGCCGGCTGTGCGTTAACCTGGGGCTATGCGCTGTGTGCAGCTGGTTTTTTACCATCCTTCGCTGCCTATGATAACATCGTGTTAGTCAGAACAGTGAGGAGGCAGAAGCAAAGCTAAAACTGAAGTTTAAGGATCTGACTCATGCAGTTTCTGTCACGACAAGGTGCAAGCGGCACTTCCTGAGCTGGCTGCACACGCAGGTAGCCCAGGCAGTCCAAATGGGCCGGGCACCGCGCTGGCAGGGGCCTGCACCGCGGCTGCATGCCGCGCATTGCGCGCCTCTGTCCTTCATCCCCAGCGCTAATTTAAGCCCATAATGGCTGCTTGTATGATCCCAGGAGAGGGTTTCCTTGTGTCGCTGCGGTTCTCCTTCCTGCTTCTGTAGTCTTTGCTCCCTGCCACCCATAGAGGGCAGCTGCTAGTCTCAGTATCCTGATGATCCACTGTAGAACCAGACCCACACCTAGATACCATGTCCTCCCTGCCCTTTTGCTATTGATAGGCAGAATAGTAGTAGTTACAAACTCTACTTTTGGTGGTAATAAGCAGTATATTGTCTATTTTTTTTCTCTCAGAAATAGCAGTTAACCTGCTTCTCAAATGTACTAGTTTCATCAATCAAAATAATTTCATGACCCCAATTCCGTATAGTTATTTGCAATAAAAATACAGAGCTGACAAATGCTGTGGGGTTCTGCTAAAAGCTTACTGCAGTTCTTCTCAGGTCATAAGCCTTTTACACAAACTGTGAAAAAAATGTAATAGGTTGTACTAATTCACATTAAGCTGATAGTGTGTTTGCTCATAGTTGCATAATATGCTCAAGAGGAGGAATCAGCAGAAGGAAAATCTGTCTGGAAATCCATGGTAGCTAGAGCAACAGAGGAGCTTTCAAAGGCAAGTCAGGGAAGACTGTCCATTTACTTTTTCCAGAGCCCTTGTCATCACACAAAGTGCAGATGATACCATACAAGATGCTGCAGATACCGTGTGGGTGAATGCGGTCTCCTATGCAGAGTGCAAGGTTACAGTTAGGGGTGAACTTGAACAAAATAAAGCATGTTCCAGCTAGCTTTTTAAGACATATATAGGTGTCTGCTTTTTGGGAATGGCTGATTTCATTCCAATGCTTGGAACCAGAATTTAGGTCAAAAATATAGAGGTTTTGCAGTTGTTTTGCCTACCTTTTCCAGGCTTCTACACTCACAATTCACTGCATACATTTGAGATTCTGAATAATTATGAACACAGTTCCAGGAAGGAATTTCCATTAAAGCTGGGTTGTTCAGTATTGCTATTGATATTGCTATTGATATGAATTTACCTCCACATCTCTCTGAGGTGCTTTCTTGAGTCATCCTGAGCAAAGGGAAGGCTATGTGGCAGCATATAAACAGCAATGATCCAATTTCAGGTGTGATGCAAAAAGTTGAGTAATAAGCAGTGAAAACTGGTAATGCTGCTGTAGAAAGAGGTGTATTTGCTCAGTCACACCTTGTGTCTTGTTTATCTAAGCTGACCTCACTAAGTGCTATGATCTAAGATGTAGTCTTTTCCATACTCCTTCTCATACTACTTTTGTTTTTCTCTTATTTAAGAGGATTTCTCTAAAATATGCTTAGATGTTTCGTAGAACATTTTAAAACAGTTAGGAAGATTTGTCTATGTACTGGTTAACTTGGAATAAGGGGAGGTCATGTGAACTATATGCAATTACAATGCTTATATTATTAATGCTGTAAAAAACTAATGAGAGTACATATTTCTTTCACTCTAGGATAGATCCAGAAAAAAAAAAATTATAAAACTTTAGAGAGGAATCCTAGAAAACATATTGGGAACCCAAGCAGTACTGAGGGAGCGTGGTAGAATTTCCTTCCCAGATGAGCGATCAAAAATTGGACAAATTAATAACTTCCCTCTTTAGCAAAAAGAGAATTAGAGTGGCTGACTAGTGTATAATATGCCCTAGGCTGGTAACGAAGGTTTTTCTTAACTCAACTAGTTATTTAAAAGTATTGCATTCTAAATAAGAGCATCTTAATTCTATTACTTTTTCTCTATATAAAATTTCAAACAATGACAGTAATCACACAGCAACCACGAGGTTATCATATTCATGCAATTTTACCTCTATTCTGCTACTACCATGTTGTTTGACTTTAAACATGAGGGAGGTGCTAAACATATATAGATTCAGATAGCTAAGTCCTCTGTTCTCTATATCCAGATACTTCTACATATATAAATCTTAGAATGTATATATATGTAGTCAGTATACTGCTGAAATAGACTTTTTTTTTTTTATTTCGTGTTTTGCGAATAAAAGCTTGGATATTGTCTGTAATGAAGTCTTCATGATAAAAAGATGGAATATGACTGCAGGCAGTGTAGCCTAAACTTCAGATCATTGTTTTCAGCAGTAAGAAAAACAATTTAAGGAAAAATTTATGTTATATTTAAACTATGCAGGATATATTTGAAAATTGCTCTTGAAACACTTGATTAAATCAGCTCCCTAAAGTCTTGTGACAGATGTCTTTAAATTTACAAATAGATAGAATCTTTTCAAAATTTCCTACTTTTGAATTATTTTTAGTTCACTATTTTTCAAAATATAGAAAGTTCACTGTTCCTGTGCAGACTTTTTGTATTGTGAAATTTCTCTGCACGATGTTCCTAAATTTCAGGAAAGATCACATATACTTTTGAATATTGAACACCAATATGTTCTATCTTCTTAACTTTTTTCCCTATACTTAGCACATTCTTTCTTACAAAGTAAATCTTTATAAAACTGGGATGCAAAGCTAGAAGACATTCAGTATCAATTCCTACACACCCTTGTCTCAGCCTGTTCAAGCCAGTAGTAGAAGCCCTTTTGCTTCAGTGGAAAAGAAGCGATTACTTCAGCAGGAATTGTAAGTAATTTTTCTGATGCCCTGTTCTTCAGTTTCTGATTTAGTTATTTACATTATAGGGGAGTAAAGAAAAGAGAAATTCTCCCTCTGGGCACCTAGGTTTCCTTTGTTTTTAGTTATAGTGAGGGCCATCATGGTAACAACTGAGAGGAAGATAAAATCAGTTTTCAGACGTTTAGATTGTGAATAAGGTCTTCTTCTGTGAGGGTATATAATAGTCACGAGAGGAAGTATGTCATCAGAATGTAATTAATTAGAACACTTTTGCATCATAAAGAGATGATTGTCTTTTAATAACTTGCTGATGGTATTAGTCTTGTATTGCAACAAGACATTGTTCCTGCTAATGTATTGCTAATATATCTAGGTGGTAGAGAAATCTGGAGACATTGCACATGTGGATGGTTTTCTAGAATAGATTTGGTGAGCATTACGATTTCAAGAAAAATTCAGAAGTTTCTTATTTAAAGGTCAGTGCAACCTTTTCAGAAGCAGTGTCTGCCTAGCGCCTCACATAGTAATTTACATTTTTGTCATTTGAAATTTCTCCTATGTTAAGCTTATGACTAGGAATAAGTTAGAATCGGAACCTCTTATACGTTGACGTTAGGGATGAGATTCAGTTGCCTCAACGCAGACTTCTGGCAGCTTTTGAAACATACTGAACTGCCTAAAACAGCCATATGGGGCTGTCAGGTACGATGCAGTTCCAACAGGAGATCCTTGTTGTTCTGGAGCGGATCGTGTTTGCAAGTGGGGATACTCTATAACTGCCTGTGCTTGCGCAGACGAATCCCCCCACGCAGTCTCCAGCAGCCCATGCAGGGTCAGGGCCGTTGCAGCTTCTACCACAGCTTGTAGGGGAGCTCCGTGTCACATCACGTAGCAGCATCGCTCTGTCCATATGAAGAACCACCTCGTCTCCCTAGGGGTGGATGCCTCATCACGACATGGTGAAGCAAACAGTAAAAACCCTGCTCTGAATATCAGATTGGCCGCTCCCTCTCAAGAGGATGGAGTTTCCTTCTGTGAGGAGCTTATTATTTGTGCTTTCTACTACTAGACCACTCGGAGACTAAATATTTAAGTATTATAGATTTTTTTTTTTCCTCACTGAAAAAACTTCACTGTCAGATTTTCAGTTTATTCAAATTATGCCAAATTTTCAAACATGGCTAAGTAGTATCAAAATAAGAATTAGTACAGACCCTTGAAAATCAATAGATGTTACACAAAATAGGAGTAAGAAAAGATAGTAAAAAGAAATGTTAGAGTGAATGTATCTATTCTATTTCATTTATCCGTGCAATATCAGTGTAATGCCCTTCACAAATGCCAGAAATAATATGACTAACATCTGTCATGGCATTATTCCTTTGCATTTGCCAGAAAGTAGAAAAGCATTACTTCTATGGATAGCCAAATAAAAACCTTCAGATGAAATCTGTGATGCTTTTAAAATTAAGTATAAGCTTCAGCCTCAAACATAGATAATTCTGATGCACAAACAGCTTTCATTTCTTACCAAATTTTTGTGCAAGGAGTATACTTTTATCCTATACCGCATGGACGTAATCAGTCAATAGAACAGATATAGTGACCTATAGTGATGGTAGATCAGGAGAGCTAAACAAATATTTCTCAGAAAACTATCAGTGTGGCACTGACTGACAAGCAATCCAGACTTCATTCACCTAGAATTGGTGTGATGAAAACCATGAAGTTTTAGCTGGGCAAACTGCTAAATTAGGGTAATCTGTCTCCAAATGTCTGCCAGGAGGGTACCACAGCTGCTCTGAGTTGTTTTGGTGGAATAGGCTGCAGAAGGAGAACAGCTCAAAGGTGGCTTAAAAGTTTGGCATCTCAGAAATACTGGTTTCTACAGTCAGACAGGTAGAACTTCTGGGGCTTTATTTTGGTACTTCTTACTCACAGGTAATTGGAGTTAAGCTAATGAAGTCAGAGTACTATAAAACCAGCCCAGCCTCAGGGAGAGGGTGAGGTAGTGATTTTTTTTTTTTCTTCTCTCTCCGTGTGTGTGTGTGTGTGTGTGTGTGTGTGTGTGTGTGTGTGTGTGTGTGTGTGTGTGTGTGTGTGTGTGGATAAAGCAAAGTGTTGGTGCTTGAATTCTCAAGTTTTTAGAGGAAAGCCCTGCTGGAGCTCTGATATGGTATGTCAAAGAAGGCTCTTCCATACTGGATATTATATTTTTTCTTTTTTTCCTCCCCCCCCCCCCCCAAAGTTTTTTTTTTTTTTATTTTCTCAAAGAGTGAAATATATATGCATTTATATAAATGTATATATAAACATATAGTTAGTTAGTTAGTAAAAAGTTTGTGAATTTCTAACCAGAGAAATAGTATGAGGACAGGGAGCCTGTAGAACTTTTGTTGTAATAGGACACTACTGAGTAGCTCTATTGAATCAATTTGAGTTCTTTACAAAGAGATCAACTGGGGCAAGACATATTGGTTTTTTTTTGTTTGTTTGTTTTTTTTATCGCTCCCTGATAAAGATCCTTCTATAGTTGTAGCCTGCCTCTTATTAGCCATCTGGCAGAAGTTCCCACTAAATGCTGACTAAGAACATTACGGATAGTGTGGAATGGCTGCCTGCACTGGGTGTGAAGCTCTGCTTTAACACGCTGTCAAAAAGGCCTGAATGAACAAGCTCTGTGGCTCTGTCACAAGAGCTGTGAAAATGCAAAACTTCAATTTTGCAATTTGCCTGCATACCTTATAGCTAAACCACAGATAAGACCCTTAAGCTACTGTTTCCTCTTGCCCATACATAGGAAATGACCAAGTGATAAACAAATGACTAAGCAAAGCATATACATATAGTTAATAATGCACATATAAGGCTCCCTTCAAGGGCCACTGACAACCACGGAAGCCAGGGGCTTAATTTTACTAGGTCTGTTCTGCATGCTCTAGAAACAGCCAGAATATATATATAATTTTTTTTCGCTCCCTCCCCCCCACCCAATCTGCTATGTATATATGTTTATAGCTGAAGTAAGTAAATGCATTCTGTGCTAAATTATTTTAGCATTAGATTATACTAGACTGGAAGGCTGATTTGTCACAATGCAGTGTATTTTAAAAAATAGCTGCAGAAGACAATTACTGACACCACTGATCTGAAGCTGTATGACTGCGCAGAGCCTCAGTGAAGAGGGAAGCTGGGGTGTGCGGAACAGTTTGAAGGCTCAGAGCCATAACCCGCCTCTAAACTCATGCATTAGTCTTAGCAGAGTGTAAGGAAAAGGTTGCTGTGCCTTCTGTGAGATATACTGCAGGTGGTGGTCACTGCTTTCCCTTAAATAAAAGGAAAAGGTTTTGTTTTTCTCTGAAAGCTCATATGTAATGCCTGTCTTTGATATAATAACTAAATAAGCATCCTATATTCTGTGTTTTTTTTCAAATATTTTATGCAGTTTTTGTAGAGCATTTTAAAGCTGATTCATATTTCCTCTGTGTGCCCAGACAAAGGTGGCATCTATCTAGGGAGATTATGTCACATTCTTGCAGGCTCAGTAGGGAGATACTTACTGTGTCCTGTCCACGTACGGTCTGTAGGCCCATGATGATAACTACAGATCAGTTTTGTAAAATCTAGCTATGCAGCTTTGTCAAGTTAGAAATTATACCTATTATATGTAATAGTGATAGTTGTGATATTTATGCCTTACTATTATCTAACAATGAACAACAGCTGGGTCTTAGATATAATAATAATTAGGTAAAGTGTTCTGCTGCTGTATTCACAGAGGTAGTTGTCATAGCTTGAAAACTTATTTATCTGTGGTTAAGCCTCTGGCTAACAGCTGAAGAACAGCTAGCTATGAGCAAAGTGGAAAGCTTGCATGAAAGCTGTAATGTGACTTTTTAAAACAGGACTAGTGCTCTGAAGTTACTGAGATGATTTGAAAATGCTTAAACGGTAGTGTTTGTGTACCTAAATTCTGTCTTTGCTGTTGGTTATAATGGAAAAGCCAAGTATTTGAGTATCTATACCATTTACAGTATCTTCCTTGCCTCTGAAACTTTTTTCCTTTTTTTTCTTCCTGTTTTTCTCCTGTTCTCAAGAATTAAATTCATTCTTCTCAATCATGTGAACTTTGGATAAAAAGAGGGCATATCTGTGAAAGGTATCTGAAGGTCAAACAAAATAAATCACAAACTTTCTCAAGGAAACTCAGCATACCTGATAAATATCAGAATTGCAGAACTGAGACTGCTAAACTTCAGTGAGCGACAGATACATATCACAGAACAGTTTCAAAGACTTATGCACATACTATCTTAAAAAGAAACGCACAGGAGAAATCTAAATGTTAAGACAATTGCCAGTAACAATTTTCAAATTTAATTTGTCTTTTCTTTTTCTTTAACGGGACTTGAGATCTACTTCTGAAGATCTTGAACATGTTGAATAAATTTATCAGAAGGCAAAGGCCAACAGTAGGTAGTATAATAAAAGCATCACTTTACATGATTAACAAAACTTTGTTTTTATTGCTTTGGTTGGGTTGCTTATGCCAAAGGCACTTTGGGAAGACTCTGGAGTGAAAGAAGTTCAATATGTTTTCTTGTGCCAGTATCTCCCATGTTGTTTCTTCTTTTGCAGTATTGGTGTCATCTACTATATTTCATGTGAGAATGCCGTAATTTGTATTCTGGATATTTTTGGAATACAAATAGTAAATGGAAGCAGTGATGATGTTTGATGTTCAGTGTCTTCTGTGTGTGCTGGCCGTGCAGGATTTACCACTAGTGCACTCGGTGAAAAAACAAGTCATGATTTGTTTGTGAATAATAACAGTGCTTAAAGTGTATAATAGTGCTTAAAGCTATTTTTTCTTACTACAAAAAGGCCTGGGAGAAGGATCTGCAGATATATTCAAAACAGGACCTCCTTGCCTGACTGTGCATGGAGCTGCTTTTGCGAGAACAGCTGGAATTGTTTTAATTGTACTTCTTATAATTGTCACTGTAATTAGTTAGTGTTTCTTAGGCAGAGAAGGAAAACATGCTGGTCATTTCAATAACTCAAATAAAAAGGCCAAGGGGAAAAAACATTGTTATTCATGGATTGCAAATTAGTTTGCATCTTCTGCTACTTTTGATAATAACAGCTGTTGGAAGAAACCCTGATAACACTCTCTTACATTCATCAGCTATTGTTGTTTTGTCCTTTGCACAATACTTTAGCCTTTGGTTTATGGCCTCCAGAACAAAGAACTGCAAAACAAGCTATTCCGCAGGCAATGACTTAGTTCATTTACTGACCCCATGACAAACAGCAGTGACATGGCAGCTGTTTAGCTTACTGAGTTAGAAAACTGATCCTAAGTGTAGAACTCCAGCTCTTCCCGCTTCTCAGAAAATATACCCATGCCAGTGCTACAAAAAAAAAAAAGGAAAGAGAAGAAACAGGAAAGCTTTGGATGCTTCTGCACAAAGTGTTGCTATGGCACTGACTGGAACTTAAAGGAACTCGAAATGCTAGATTTTAACAGTCTTTGAATGCTTGGGCATAGTAATATGAAGCTCTCTATGAAACAACATCAAGCAGAAGACTATGTATGAAATGGCATGTGAAAATGCTATAGGCTTTCCAGTGGAAATCTAAAGCTGGATTTATCTTAAAGGCAATGCTGGTCTGCTTTCCCTGAACTGTAGTAAGAGTCCTGGCTGTAGGAAACACAGTAGGAGGAGCCAGCTGCAGCTAACTATTCTTTAAACAGGAAAATGAGAGCTCTAAAATGAGTTCAGTTTACAGTCTTCCCAATGCAAAGTCAACTTGCAGTAAAATGTTTTTTATATATTTGTAAAAATGTGTGCTATTGGGTCTTCACTCATTGCATTTAGGATAATGAAGTTACAATAAGATTTTGAGTGAACGTCTACCGATTTCTCATGAATTTTCCCTCTTTACTGTTTTCTTCTAAAATATTCCGGAAATAGCTCTTTTTTAGTTTTTGGCTGCTACTGTCATCCCTCATCATTGGTAAAGATTTGCAAAGCACATTTTAGAGAATTCCTGGCCTTAGCTTACAAAGTGAGGAGGACATAGAGGTCATTCATAGTCCGCTTTTGGTCATTTGCTTTTGCACATGATTTATTTTCCCCTACACTTTGCTAGAGCAAAGACCATTTAAAATTTTATAGTCACAAATGTGCACTGATGTAAATGTGGGGCAATCTAAATATGCGTGGCTGTGGTCATGGGAACGGAATTCTTAAAAAGGATGCATCACATATGCAAGGCATTTAAACTCATTCTGAATTTTTTTTGTTTGTTTTCAGACAAAACTAGGCCCAAAAGGCTTCAAGAAGTAATCCAAGTGGTCTCCTGCCATGTGATGAAATATGAGATGATGCAGGCAATATGGGCTATGTCTAGGGCCTGGAGCAGGAGACCCTTTTCTCACCTGTGTTCCAGTAGGTTTTTGAGGAAGATTAGCAGCTTCCCACTGTGTTATACAGTGTTGTGTCAAAGCAAAGTTAATAAAGCAGAGTTTGCCCCGTTCTTTTTGACTTCTGACTCCAAGTTTCCAAACTGTCCAGCTAAGATTTCACAGAACAGGTTAGCATAACTTCCTGGAAACTCGAAAAACTGGCTTTTTTTGTTTTGTTTTATTTCATCATTGTCACCTCTAAGAAACCAGGTCATGAGTGAGTATACCAGATAATGAAATTTCAGCTTCTAAATTATTATTATAAAATTTAAGGACAAAGCATCTGGGGTTCACTGCTTCTTGATGTTTAACTTTTCAGTATACTTGCTTTTAGCTTTTATACAGATCTTTGAGGAGTAAATTATTTTTAATTTTTTTAAAAAAGCTAGTATTCTTCCTAATAATAGCACCTAATTATACTATCCCATGAAGAAAAAACAAAACTCACTGTGCGAAGGATAAAATTTGGGTAATTGCTGAATTATTGTATGACTGACTTTATATGCCTAGCTTGTCACATTTAAATGTGAAAGCAGTGGTCTTGTATATATCATCTTACATTTGCAGATATAACAAGCAGCTGGAAAGAGAAGAAAAAATGCTTATTTAGCAGTGGGTTTAGCGGAACCAATGAGATCCTTGACTGGAACTTAAAAAATGAGGAAGTATGAGACCAGCCACTAGCCTTTTCTTTCTTTATCAAGAGGAAGTTAAGCTCTTTTCAGCTTGGCATTTATTTCATTTTAATATGATAAGTAAGGTACAAGTTGCGTTATAACTCAGAACTGAAGCCTGCTGATAATAAGCTTTGCTTCAGCAGTGAGAGCCCTGCATTGTGGGTATGATGAGGGAAATGCTTTGTGCCTCAGCGTACAGCGTGCGAGGCCAGAGGTTTGTGTCTCTGCAGAGCCCTGCTTGCAGGCCGGGTGCTGCGGGCAGGTGAACCCCGGGCTGCCTGTGCGAGGAGCCGCAGCTCCGCAGGGGCCGCCCACTCTGCCCACCACCTTGTTCAAAGTCACTCCCTAGCGAAGAGCACGGCCTCTGGGGGTTCTTAGGGTGCTAGAAACATCCCATTTACTCCGAAATGTGCAGTATCATCTACTAAATAGCCTTTCCAGAGCTGCACATGTTTCAGTATCGCTCAAAATGCTTATGTAAGAACAAAAAGAAAGCTATATGGCCATACCACAGTTCCATATTAGCGATGGAGTTTGTCAGACATGCTAGAAAATGAATGAAAAACACCAAAAAGTTTTAAACTATTATAATAATTATTTACACTATTTCTAATTAAGTCTTTTAAATTATTATGTTATTTAAATTATGGGTGTCTTATATTATTTTAAAATTATAATTTATATTTAAATCATAAATGTAAAATGTTATAAATGTATTTTTATTTATGCTAAAAATTACTACAGTGGGAAGTGTCAGCAAGTAGACAAAAGCTATTAGGGAAATGTAACTTAGTCTCAACTTTTCCCCTATATCCTATGTCTGAGAGTTCTAAAATTGCTGCTTTTGCTTTGTTGTTTTTATACTTCCACTTCTTTCTCCATGTATTTGTCCAGACATGCATTCCATTTTATATCAGGAGAGCAGCTCAAAGAGCAGAGGCAGCCTACCTGCTATCCCACCATGAGTAACCACAGGCCTCGAAATGGCCAAAAAACACACGCCATGTAGAAAAAGACTTGAGGACTGGTAGTCCTGAACCCTTTCCCTTATGATTGATACTGTTGATTACAATAGTCATACACTGTTAATGAAGAGGATGTCCTCTGGTTAATTTATACAGAGAATTTCAGTGTGATGACATGTGCTGATGGGTTATCATTTCAGAGGATGTTGGTAGAAACACCTCAGTGTCTATTTTTGAGCTTGTCTTCGCTACAGATGTTTTACTGTCCTCCGAAGCTTTTCAACACCGGTTTCAGGAAGCTCTCTGAGAGTGTGGTTTTGCCCATGTATAAAGATAGGCTGAAAGATTTTACACATGTTGACTGAAAACAGACCCTGAGATCAAATAGGGTGGAGGCTAGGCGGCAGTTTGAGACAAGTAAATCTTGTCTCTTCCAGAGGGAAATATACTGGTAATAACTGCATTCACTGGAT
The DNA here is from genome assembly GCF_059628265.1 of Tinamus guttatus. Classification (NCBI taxonomy): domain Eukaryota; kingdom Metazoa; phylum Chordata; class Aves; order Tinamiformes; family Tinamidae; genus Tinamus; species Tinamus guttatus. Next base: position 2,869,927 of record NW_028288845.1, read on the forward strand.
AAGTTTTGTACATTCTAGGCATTTTCAGGAGCAAGAGTGTGAAATATATTTTTACTTTTCAGTGTTCCCACTCTGAAGTAAAGCTGGCCTCATGTATATTGTAATTATTCCCTCTCACTGTTTTCAGGTCAAATGTACATATTTAACAGATCACATGTTTTGTTCCCTGTATTTGCAAGCACAGCAAGTAGTATGGACTCTGACAGTGAAGCTTTTCACTGCTGTTTTCATTCATAACAGAGATTCTCAAAGTCAGGCTATGCTTTCAATAGTATTTGTTCATGTAGATACTTGCTTTCTGGGCCTAGAGCTTCATTACCCGCATGATAAGGTCTTATTGCTTTCATTGAATTTGTAGAGATGTAAGATTGAGATTTAGCTTGGGAAAGAATTTGATAAAGACAGAACTACACAGGAAATAAAGTTATGTTCAGCATAAGCAAGTAAGAAGCCTTTAAGATTTATGAAGACAGAAAAAAATATTAACAAAGAATTAATGCTAGCAAAAGTACATTTTTGTAAATAACTCCTTACTCATTGTTGGATATTCATAATGGAACATTTTTTTTCTTTATTAATGCTGGGGAATCTTTTAAGGAATTAATTAAAATGATTTGTGTTAGGCCTAGCAAGATATATTTGCATCAAGATTGCTTTATTTTAGAAAGCAGTTCTAGAATATGCCAAATAGCATGAACATATTTGGAATCAGAGAAAGGGCAGTCAAAGTGGTAGTAGAGCCAAGCAGGCATGTGAAACCAGCTGCCAATGTAAGTGAGGAGCAAGTGATGAATGGTATCAAAGGCAGTAAAAACAAGGACTACATTGATCTGGAACAGAGTCCCTGTTGATTAGTCAAAAAATTGTAGATCATCTTGTGAGTTGTACTAATTCAGATTGAGATAGTGCCAGATCAAGTATTTTACTGGATATTCAGAAAGGAAAGGAAGTCCAAACAGCTGCTAGATGTCTTTTCAAGAGTTAGAAAGTGATGGAGAAAGGTGACATGTTATCTCCAGAGACATGTTATATGTGGAAACTTAATTATTTTAATTGTGTTTTATCCTTTTGCCTATATCCAGCTTGTTGTTTTAAAGAAAACTGGAGGTAATCATCCTACATTTTTCCTTAAAGTAATAAATAATATGAATAGAGGAGATGACTGATCCAGACCTCGTGGCCATTACTTAAAACATCCTCCACTTTTATCTAAAATAACAATGGTCTCTTACCACAGCACAGATTGGAAATGTTGTGGAAATGTTGGTTGAGCAAACCAACAAAAAACAGTAAGAAACTTCTGGTGCTTGTGAATGGTGCCACAAAGATCCAGTGGGAGTTATGAAATAGATGAATATTTGCTTTGCAGTGCAAACTTCTGGAAAAGGTACTACGAAAATGGAAGATGAGAAAATTGAAGCAACTCCTACTTCTTGATGTTTACTGCATGGATGAGAACAAATGTTAGACACTACCAAGCTGTTTCCATAAGAAAGAGTGTAACACCAACATGCTGACCATTACAGTGCAAGTCTTCCTGTCTACCCTAATGTAACCCTAGACTTTGTGTAGGCAAGTAACATCTGCATTTCCCCCAAATGGAAAATTCTAATTGCAGAATTCCTTAGGCAGCTCCAGATCTCCTTTGGCAGCACTTCATCAGCCCCTGCCCAACTGCAGTTCTGAGATTTCTTTCAACCTTAACACTGTGGTCAGTCTTACTGAAGATATTCTGCACAGTTATTACCCTTTTAAATTCTTTCAAATCTCTCAAGAGAAATAAATTTATCTGCTGTTGGTCTACTGCAAAACTATTTATTTTCCTGGTGAGCACTTCCTTAATTGCAAACCTTTTATTATGTTTGTATCTGACCTTCCACTTCCATTTCCTGACAATTCTTCTTGGTTTGGATTACCCATTTGTACATGTGGTTCTGGGTTCTGTTCCTAAGTGAATCACTTAACCTCTCTATCTTTCTCTCAATCCATAAAATTAGCATAATAATGCTAATTTATTGCAAGCTATAGTTAGGCTCAATTAATGTTTGTAGTGATGTCTGAGATTGTTGGATAAAACATTCTGTAAAAGTGTATTATTATTGTTAATAGAGCTTTTTGTACAACCACACTCTTAACAAATCAGACTACTGTTGCTCACTAGTTTTAGTCCTGAAATATCATTCAGGACTAAACCATTCAGGATTCAATGGGAGTTGGGATACTGTCAAAAGAACAACAGTTTCACTTTTGGAGAATGAGAGCTGCAGAGTTTGTGTGAAGACATTTTCAGTTTAAAAACTGTTAGGCCTTCACCTGCACTGACTTAATTTCTGCTAATTCAGATTTTAGAGAGCTCGGCCTTTGAGAGTGGAATGGCCTGGGCTGTGTTAGGAAGAGCAGCAGCAGGTCCATGGAGATGACCCTTCCACTGACTGTGCTCAGCACTGACACTGACACATCTGCAGGGCTAGGTCAGTAATAGACTCCCCAGTACAAGAGAGATGGGGACCTGCTGGAGCAAGTCCTGCAAAAGGCTGTCATGGGTAAGGGACTGGAGAATCTGTTATCTCAGGAGATGTGAGAGCACTAGGGCTGTTTCGCCTGGAGAAGAGAGGACTTGGGGAGGATTTTAGCCCAGTATCTGCATGATGAGATGGAGTAAAGATGATGGAGCCAGATCCTTCTGAGTAGGATCCAGTGAGTCGGTAAGAGATGATGATCACAAATTAGAATATAAGAAATTCCCTTTAAGCATAAGAAATAGGTGGGTGTTTTTGTGTGTGTTTTGTGTGTGTGAGTGTTTTTACACTGAGGATTTGAAGAGTGCTAGGGAGGCTGTGGAATCTCCATCATTTGAGAGAGTCAAAACTCAACTGGACACAGCCCTGAATAACCTCGTCCAATTGACCCTGCAGAGGGTTGGACTATGTGATCTGCAGAGGTCCCTTCCAAACTCAGCCATTTGGTGATTCTGTGATTCAACAGTCTTAACCATGGCAATGAAGATCAGATCTACTGGCTATATTGAGCAGCCTGCAGTTAGGAACATAATGGATAGCTGAGCCTGAGGAAGTAAGCATGAAATCATTTTTTTTGTTGTTGTTGCTTTCACTCTACATATGCTTTTAGACTGTGTTTGGAACAGTGATACATTCATCTATACACATGGTTTTTAGGAAGTGTGATTTCTGTGACCTATTATGTGACATTTGATTCTATAGCTATCAAATGCTAAACAGCTTTCTTGGAGCTTCTAAAACATTTTTTTCCCTGCTAGCATGCTTTAGCTTCCTACCCCTGCTTGTTCTGGCACTCATGTTGTTCAAAAATAATTTCCTTATGTTTTTAATAATGAGGAATGCTTGTTGTTCTCATACTCTCTGTTTCCCAAAACAGCCAAATAGTTTCTGCTCAAACTTCATGAAGGGAACCCAATCAGTGTTATTGGGTAGACACTGTGGCCCTCTAAAATGATCCTGCCTGAAGTCATGTGTTTCTAAAGTCACTTTAATCAGTTTATAAAAGGAAATTTTATGCTGCTTTACCTTTAGGGAAATGTAAAATGACCTTTTGTTTTGCTTTGTTTTATTTTGCTTTGTTTTGTCTTCAAAGAACAGATTTCATGTATGTATCCAAGCACATTTTTCCTAGTTTTGTTAGTAAGTAAAGCTAAAATGTTAAGTCCCTTGACTGCACTGGGAAATTTCCTTTTATTTTCTACCTAATTCTTATGAACACTAGTCAGGAGGCAAGCAGGTAGCAAGAACGGCTTGGCTAAAATGTCTGTATCTGTCTGGGATTCTATGTGACTAAGCGAAAAAGGAACTGCTTCCACATTGGATCTTTGAGTCTGACACTCTATAAAATGAATGTCTGACTCTTAAACCCAGAGGAGAGGAAATACGTAATGCTTAAGTGGAAATGCTTGTCAACGTGAATGAAGTACAGAAGTGTAGGTGTGCGTGTCAAACTAGTTGTGCCATCAAATCCAGAGAAAAATAAGATTGGTAAAAATAAAAATACAACAGCTAACCTGGTAAATGAGACAGGAGTATTAGGAGAATAGAAATCTGAAATGTTTGGTATCCTGCCTGGCAGCAGCTTACGAAGTAAATAGGGTCTTAGGAGGTATAATTAGAGGCGATACAGTGCTCCTGCAGTAGAGGTCATTAAGGCATTGTCAGAGAGAAAACAAACGAAAAACAAAGCCACTTGTTATTGCGGACTGTTTTGAGCATCAGATTACATGGATAATACAGAATTAGAGTTTGTAAAAGTGCATGAAGGTATCCATAAAGGTATTGCTTCCTTAAGATTCTGTGGGTAGATCTATATATTTTTAGAAAAGAAATTCCCTTTTCTATTTGATTACAATGAATGCCAAGAGTTCTAGTTGTAAAAAAGGCCTTTATGGAGAACTAAGTGATGGTTAAAAATGTTTCACCAAAAAAAAGGCGTATGTAGCAGCTGCCTACCTTAAGTATACCTTAATGCCTTGTCTGTGATTATTCAGTTTAGGTCAGCCAACAGCTTTTGTAGTATATACATTTCATAATGCATCCACGCAATGCAGTACTTTTTACTTTTTCAAAATAACTCTAGTTCTAAACCCAGCATCCACCAACAGTGGGTTTTTTGTTTGTTTGTTTTTGCAGTGACACTAACAGAGTGAGGAGACAAATATAATGAATTCAGCTAAATTCGGAGGCTGGAACAAACAGTCATTGCAAGAGCAGGTTTCTTAAGAGGCCATAGTAAGCTCTGGTATATGCTTTCAAAAACGCCCACCCTGGATTCCCAGCTGTGCATCACATCCCCTTGTCATAGCTTTGCAGGGATGGGATCGCAGGGCAGTTGACTATAGTTTCTTGAGCCTGACTGATTCTGTGATCCGTTGGTCTTCTGTATCTTGCTTATTTACTTGCTCAACAGTTAAAAAATATAAATACTGAGGTGGAAATGAGTCCACATGCATGAATGCTTATCAATTTGTCTATTACAAAGCATAATTTCCATATCTGGTGTACCTTCTATAGCTAGAAGGACTATATATTCTCTTGGTCCTGTTTAGGATCATGTTGAATAAAGACAAGAGTGAGCTGATCAATATAAAACTAAGTGCCTGTTGCTTTTTTTCTCAAGGTCTGCCAGTTGTCTTCTGGATATTTACTGCTACCATTTTGGTCCTCGGCAGAGTTACCAGACCATCAGATTGCCCCCACATACTTCCCCCTTGAATGATGAGGTGTGATAGTACTGTCAGACAAAAATCAGTATAATTTTGGGGACTTTGTGTGAGTCTTCCCACCTCTATCTTCTTGTGCTTCCATTCTTCAAATTACCCACCTGGAAGAGCAGGACTTGTCTTCTGCCAAGTAAATTACCTCAGGATGGAGGCTGCAACATAATGATACTTGGATTCCTCTTTCCTCCCCAACCTTAATAAGTGATCACATGTGAGAAGAGATGAGGTGTTGCCCTAGAGTTGTGATAAACAGGGGGACATGAAGCAGGTTGGCAAGTAGGAAGTTTCAGACTGGAAAACATTCACAACACAAATGGCTTGTGAGACTCCGTGAGGCACTTGAAGTAGCCTGCCTTTAGGATGACTGAATAAAGAGCAGACACAAGCTCATGGTATGGGCTGACATAATCCTGGCCCAGCTGACTCAGGGAGTTTTAAAATCAAATGCCAGGAGAGCTGCTGCCTATGACTGGGACTGTTAACACTTTGCAGTAGAAATCAGGTTAGAACTTAAAGCTAAGTTTCTCAGCCAGTCATCACATGCAGTGAGAATCTCTACTGGGCCAACTTCGTGCAACCTGTAAAAGCAACGTTCTGAGTTTATTTGCAAAGTCAGACACTGTGCAGCTCACAGCCTAGAACATGATTTCTTTACTGAAACTATGTTGAGTGTTTTTGAAACTTTGTTGAATCTAAAGAGAAGTCGTTGCAAAATTATTACTAAGGAAAGGTCAGTTGAAACAGGAGGTGTGCATACAGCTTTTGAAGAAGCTCACTTCCCTGCTCAGTGCCAGCTGTTTATTCCTGCACTGTGTTTGCTGCTGGAACTCTGCTGAAGTCTGTCTTTGCAGAAGATGGTTGCCCTAAAGCAAACACAGCATTTGGTTTGCAAAAGTGTCCTATCACATTTTCTCATTAACCATTCAATAGACAGCTGCATGAGACCCAAATCTTCCCTGCTGGAAACTTATAGGAACTTTACCATGCTTTTAAAATGGGTGTGAGAGGGCCTATCATATACGTATTGCTGAAAGATGAACATTAAAAAGCCTAAAATGAATTCATAGTTAAGTTTAAAGCTGATATGTAGTGTCTAAACAATCTGACAGCTCTTAACTGCAAAAAAAAATCAAAACAAACAAAAAATTAAAATAAATGATTGCTAAAGTCCTAACTTATTTTGTAATCATAAACTGGAATAGCAGTTGGGTTTTTTTTGCTCTGGTCTCCCTTTCTGCTGGCTGTGTTCCATTTCTGTGTGACAGATGTGCTATTTATGGAAGGGGATTCTGAATATTTTAAAGCACTGACTGTTAGGATCATCTCATTCCCAGCCTTTAAAACCAAACAGAACAGAATGCCAAACAATTTTCCAGATAAAAATCTCCAAATTAAATATATATATATTTAGGCATTTAAAAAAAATCAGAGTGTCTAATGTATAGAAGAAGAACCTAATTCAAGTATAATCTATACATATATCTCAGGTCATTGCTGTGCAAAATAGACGCAATATTATTACTTGTTTCCCCTTTTAAAAAACAGGTATTAATTCTGGGAGAGGTTAAAAAAAAAAAAAAAAAAAAAAAAAGAGAGAGAGAGAAATACAGGTTCCTGGGGAAAAAAATGTGTGTGTCAAAATTTGGCTATTTTTCTTTCCAGCTGTGTTGGCAGGTCAGGTGAAAAACAGCTTCTCCATAAAACCCCTGCCTTACAATATCTCTCTCTCTTTCAAAAGCTGGTCAGAAAACATTTAATTTCACTTATGCATAAGGCAGATACTATTTGCTTAAAAAAATCTTCTGGGGAAACAATTTCAAAGCTGACACATTAACATGTACATTCTGACTGTGTTGGGTAGCTGTTTGGGGTATCTGGGATGGAAAGAAAAGGAAAGCACAAGTCATTGGGAGTGCATCAGAAGGATTCCCTATAAAGAGATAAAACAAACCCTTAGGTTTATTTCACCTGATTGTTTAGCATTTTGGGAATGTAATTCAGGTCATAGTAAGCTGTGCTATGCTGCTTTCATTCTCCCTTTGGAAACAGTGATAGTGAAAAAAACAGTTTTGCTTTTAAAAAAGACATTAAAAACAGATATGCAGTTTTTATTGCTTATTTTTCATTATCCATATCAAATATTTTATTGTATTTTTAAGTTTTTCTGGAGAATTAAACTTTTTTTTTTAACGTTTCTATCTACTTATTTAGAGAAATCTAATTCCCGCAGTTACACTCCTGCAATCACTGCAGAGGGTGAAACCAATTTAATGTATGCAGCAGAACAATGTCCATACTATTAATCCCAAAAGGTAAAGGAGAGATGTTAAGCAGGTTATGTGACATTCATTATTATTATTTTTGCAGCTGTGGCTTAATATTCCAAAATGATTTTTTTCTTCCAAAAGACGACAGCACTTTAGTAGCTGCGTGACCTCCATGATGTCAGAATGTCATTGTGCAACCGTAGCTAAGAAAAGCCTCCGAGAAAAAACAAAGGAGCTTTGCATCTCCCACTAACATGAGATGTGCATATACAGTACGTAGCATTTTGGAATTCATACTGTGGTAGCGCGCTGTTGCTTTCAGTTTGATTAGACAATCTTTGTTTCGTTTTTCCTTGCTTTGACAGTGAGTATGCTTGTTTGCTGCTTAAGTCGTCTTAGTGCTATCTAGGTCAGTATACTTAGGTTGGCTTTTATGTTCAGTAAGTCAGACAGATTCGGTGCCTAAAAAAGATCAGCAGCAGTTTTTCTTTGCTTTATTATATCTATGATAGAAAAATATTTTATGATTAATCAGAATTGTATACCACAGAGCACCTACCATTTCTGCATTGCAGATATATTTAGCTCTAACACTGCTTGTGGTTAACAGGGTGTAGCGTAGACACAGACAGCTGATCATGCAGTCAGACCCTCTGCTCGTGTGGTTTGTCAATACTGCTTAGGATTTTGATGGACTGTAAAAGAGAAAAAAAAGCAGAAAGGAAAGAAAAAGGAAATGTTTTACTTGCATGAAAAATAGATCTTTATGATATTTTTTCCTATAATTATCTTTTTCCTTTTCTTCCTTTTTTTTTTTTTTTTTTTGAATTCTGAGGCTTAAAAAATAGGAAAGCGCAGCAAATGCATCTAGGATCTAATGTGCTATGTGAAATCTTTCTCCGTCAAGAGGATGTTGCTGTAGTCAATCCAGCCTTTCTCCAATAAGCAAGAAGATTGTTTTGTTTTCATCGGCAGGCGGACTCAGCTATCGCACAGACAGATTCTGATAAGAGTTTGAAATGCCTACTACTGTATCGTTGTAGAATTTGGAGTTTGCTAACAGTGCTAGTGACTGGAGCTCATCTTGCATCACCAGTTGATGACAATTTTCTTTGTTCCCTCCCACCCAGTTGAACCAAGACTCTGTAGCCGATATGCAATGTCACTTACAACATTAATCAGATACTGCATTTAAGGTGAGCTGTCCCTTGCCTCCTCCCTTACCAGAGCTGTGCTGCAGTATGTATCTTACTCCTGCAAGCCTAAAATGGCAGGCAGGATTAACGTTGCTTGTGCTGTGTGCATGCCGTGTATTGAATTCATTATACCGTGCCTGGTATCTCAAATGTGAGTATGTAAATAGTCTGTGTGCCATAGCATGCAGTAGCGAAGACTGGTTTTTGCTTCATTACAGGCTTAGATATTTGAGCATCACCTTAAGAATTTTTTTTCATTTGCAATGTGGTGAGCTGTTAGCTTGTCATCACATTCGAACTACGTTACTAGCCCGTGGAAAGAAAAAAAAAAAAAAAAAAAAAGGCAAACTGTGCTTCCAGATGGTGTCACCCTTTTTCTTCTTGCATTTACTGTAGTTTAAATAATGTATATTGTATTGTTAATTAATGTGAATATCGAATTAAAGCACTTGAAACTTACATATTTATTATGCAGGTAGGAGGCACGTCGAATCTATTTTTAACTCTTACGCAGTCCACGTTGTGCAATGGGCTTTGGTTGTCGAGTTTATATTTTCAGCTGTGATATCAATAGGCTGATTTTCAGTAAATGTGACAAGTGGCCTTTGCTGTGGTCAGCTTCGAGCTGTGAACCCTCTGAGGAGGAGAGAAAAAAAAAATCTCGTATTGCAGTTTCGGAAAACCTCGGATGAAGATTTTTTTTTTTCTTTTTTTTTTCCTCCCCCACTCCTGCTTTCCCTATTGACAAATTCAGTTCTCCTGATCATGGTCTATTCAAGCTGCTTCCCATCTGATTTTTGACAACGGCTTCTAAAAATTATCAAGAAGACCGAGAATTCAGTTTGTCTCCATCGCTTTACGTAAAAATGGCTGGGTGCATTGCCACGCTAACACTGCACTAAGTGGTACATGCAGGTAGGTTGAGATTTGCATGTTTTACAGATTTCTTCATCAGGGCTGCAAGAACATAAAATGGGCTTTAGAATATAGCTTTCTGTTTAAAAAATACATTAAAGTGTTAATTGAAACCAACATGATATTAAATTGCTTGGCTTCACATGTTGACATGACAATTGTTTTTACCTATTTAAAAAAACCTATTGTGAAAATAGAGCAGTCATGTCTGTTAAAATAACCATAGGTAGCAAGGGCGTGGCGACGCCTCTGCAACAAAAGAATTTTTGAAAACCCGATTGATTCCATTACATTTTAAAGCTGCCTATGAGCCTTATGGAGCTTGCAGTTAAAATGCAAAAATAAAAATTAAGGCAGATAAGAAAAATGAAAAATATTTAAATTCTGCTGTGAGCGTTTTCCCATGCGTTGTGCGAAATCTTAAATAAAGATTGATAAGCTTTAATACTAATATTTTCTGTATCGGATACAAATATAAACCTTCAGTTATTTCTTTTTATTTTAAAGCATAAGGTTTTTAAATGATTGATAGAGATGGCCCTATCAGCTTAAGCAGAGTATCAGTTCACTGACGTGTTTTACTTCAAACAAAAAGATCGTGAAATTAAAACTGGCAGCAATAGGTGCAAAAGGCTGAATTTGAGCATTAAGAATAAAAAGAATTATGATTATTGTGCTACTAACTCCAACTTCTGTAATATATTTGTTTGAGATTAATACTGGGCCAGAACCAGTTTCCGTGGCAACCAAATCCTTTTAAAAGGTGCAGTAGTAGTGGTGTAAAAGAAATTATTCTCTTTAATACCAGTACCACAATGCAAATGGAAATTTTGCAGTTAAGTTTCTTTTCAGTTCTAAATGAGAATCTGATCTCATTTTATGTTTTCATGTGACTATCATTTCTTACACGATGCTATGTTTATAAAGCTGTGCACAGCATAAAACTGTTTTTTTCCTGTTTTGCATTGATTGCTTTCAGAAATGCACCCAAGTGGTGATTCTTTTTTTCCCTTTTCTTCCGTTTTTTTTCTTTTTTTCTTTCTTTTTTTTTTTTTAATTAGACTAGTCTTGTATGTAGGTCAAGGTTTGTACTGTCGGTACATAAAGTGATAGTTTCATTATCACCAAGATAGAAGTATCACTAAAACAGCAGCTGAGAAATGTAGAGAATCAGAAGGGTGTTTAAGCCCCTTTTCACCTTTGCTGAATTCTGCCACAGTAATGCTAATAACCCATTTTTAAATAGTGGTTGCATTCTGGAGTTCAGCTAAAGAACTGTGTTGAACCATGCTGGAAAAGAGCTTGTATCAGACCTTATAAACAAGCCTTTATATAAGCTCACTTGCGGTCTGCGGTAATTTGCAGACCTCCTACATTTTGCAAAATTCAAGTACTTTAATTCCTTATTTCCATTTTTATGTAACATTTAAAAAATATAAGACAAATCTTGTGCGTATACCAGAGGTAACAGCTAATACAGTACCAAATTTGCTAAATGTCTCCACTTGACTTCTAATGCAATGTATTTCCTTCTGAGTCTCCTTTGTACGTGACTTGAGAAATTCTCACTACTGCACTGAGACTTTTGCAGCAGGGTAGCCATTTTCCTTTCACGTCCTTGACTTTAAAATGACCAAGTATATTTTACGTGGATGATGATCTAGCATGGAAAATCAATACAAAAGGTGTATTAGAAGCACAGTCCATTATATTAATGATAGTCTTGACAGTTTCAGTGAGATTGAACTAATTCTTATTTATTTTTAAATACATCAGTTCAGTGTATTCCAAATAAAGAGTGTATAACTGTTCAGGAAGATGACTGTTGTCATCTGTCTTGATAGGCCAATGCTTAATAATGATAATAAATCCATTGGGTTGGTAATTACTAGATGAGTTAGACAGTGCAATCATATTTCCCCATTCCACATAAGGAAGCAGAACTAAAAACATAATAAACAGCATCTCTCAAGTGACGTATGAAAGTTGTATTTTTAATATGATTTTATTTTTCCCCAGTAGCTTATCTCCAATATTTTATCTTTCAGTCTGAAGTGTAATGGAAAGAATACCTGTACATGTTCTTATGAAAACTGTATTTCGTTGTTTATTTCTTATGTGGTTATTTTTAAAGGAAGTTGCTGAGCTAATGCTCTGCAGTAGCAATCTTTTTATTGCTGTTGATATTTATCTTTAGAAAAGAAGTGGCACTTTTAGTTAAACTGTTTTTATTACTTCTTTGTGTTTAAATATATGCACTCAGGGAAGCGCAGCTCCATGACACGAGCATGCTTCACTATGGTCGTTTTAAATCCATTTGCAAATTCGCTCTTTTGTTAGAGGGTGCAAGTCCTCTTGTAATTAATATGACTGAACTCAAGTGCTTTCATGGCTCTGGAAAAACTCGCTGGCAGCCTGTGAGCGGTAATTTCTTCTAGCTGAAGAAACGGATTCATTTATTAAGGAGGATTCGAGTAATTAGCAAGCTGTTTGCAGTTCCAGTATCATTCGCCGGGTGCTGTACAGATTTTAATGGTAGTTAAATCTAGCTGAGGCAGGACGTCTAATATCAACGCCGGAGTGCTCTACAAAATCCTGTAGAAACTTCCTGCATTTTGTTCTCTTTGGCTAAGGGGGTAATGGATGCCCCTAGGAACAGGTGCAGTTTTTCATGCCTCAGCACAACCTGTCAAATGTTAGTGCTGGAGTGGGGGCAGACTTGGCTTTTTGTCTAGTGTTATCCTAGATGCCAAATTGCTGATATTCAATTCCCTTTTTTATACCTGAAATCTATTATTTTATGGATGGAAATTCTACTTATGCCAAACAGAAAATCTACATAAAGCTTGACTAGGCACAAAACCTAGCAAAAAATAATTCCAGTGGGCACTATCCTGCTTACTTTTAAATTACCTTTTCAGTTTAGGATACTTCTGGCTCTAAATTTCAGTTTGATTTGCAGATCCGACAGTGTGAAACTGTTTATCTTTATCTAATATCTGTTGGACTGTTACCCTCAGGGGGTGTTAGTAATGAACAGATACCAACTAACCCTTTCAGGGCATCTAGGGTGGCTGTTTTCCTTCATGATGTTCAAGTTTGTCAGGTATAGGTTTTTAGCATGTGTTAAAATTGATTTATTATGTATAGCAGTACATTATCAAAGTAGCATTACCAAATTTGGGGATTCTTTTAGCTTTGATAAAATCTTTTTTTTGTTTTGTTTTTGTTGTTGGATTCCTCTAAATCCCTAAATTAAAAAGTTTAAGCTTCCTACTCACCATAATCTTTGTCAGTGACTTGAAACAATAGATGGGCTCATGACTTTACTGCTATTTGAGATGATAATAATAATAATGGCTTAATTAGTTTCTTTTTTCATACTGGCCTTTATTATGAGGAGACATGCATAGACTGCAGCTAAAACCTAACAAGTGATGGATGCTGTAGTTCAGTTTTCTATGAAATTATAGCAGTATGTTTGCAAATGGAAGATGTATCTATTTATTTTTAATTGCCACTCCGTAAAAGCCTGTTGGCTGAGTCATGAGCCTCATCCGCAAGATTCTGCAGTTTGTTCTATGGAACAATTTGATTTTTGTCTAGTATCTTCAGGATGAAACCTTGTGCTAATATTTTTTACAGTATTATATAATAAAGGATGTTTGAATCCTATATATTATTAGGATGTTTGATGTATAGTAGCATAAAATGTGGATGTTTGAAAACAATGAAGAATCATTTAAGCAGCAAGATACAGAAAGACTATATATTGCTTAAAAAGTCTTATCTGTGGTAAAAGCGGTTAGAACAGAAGTGGCAGAATGGAAAGAAGGGAAAGAAAAGGCCCTTTGAGAGATGTCAAAAATACATGGCAGCTTTAAAAATAAAAGATAATTTATAATTGGTTTCTGAAGTTTATGTGGAGTCAAGGGAGTTGCCTAGTAATGAAGATTGTTTCCCACAGTACCATAATTTGTTTTCTGAACTGACTAGATGTGATAGCTAATCTTAAAAACACAATTATTTTTCACTGACTTTACTTTGTGAAACTGAGGAACAGATTGACCGAGAAAAGCAGGAAGCCTCCATTATTGGATATCTTATTAAGTAAATATGACAGGAATGGCTTGGATGTAGTTGGATGGCTGCTGGTAAAGAAATATAGCTGAGGCCTGCTCTTAGCCTAATTATCCCCAAAATCCTGGTGAAGAAATGGTTTCAAACTTTATTTAGAAAATGTCCTTAGATTCCAGTCTAGGATACATTGTGAAACATGATGTCCTGTTTGCACTACACAGGTTAAACCATAAAGAAGCAATGCTTCCCAAAGCAGTCCTTAGAACAGTTTCATTAACAGAGCTGTTGCATTGCCAGCCCGTGGCAAGGCTCATACGTCTGGAACGAGAGCATTCCAAAGAAAGTGACAATGGGTTACGCGATGTATCTGGAAATGGGTACTTGTCTAATCTTGAGTTATTAAAATCGCCTTTTCCCTTTGCAGACTGGCACAGAGGAGCCACAGAGGTCCCACGATTGCTGAGATGATTTTGCCGGGCATATCTGTTGACACCAGTTTAAAAAGACAGTAACAGACAAACAACCTGAATCTAGGTAAGTTTATGGGGTGATTGATAGTAAGCTGCAATCTCTGATTTTTTTTTCAATTAAACAGCTACCTCGTTTTTGAATATGCATTTAAGAGTGTTTTTTTCTCACTATTTTACTGCTTTACTATATTCAGGTCTTAATATTGATGTTTTTTGTTTCCATCTCTAGTTTGATTTTTATTGCCATAGAGGTTAGAGAAATAAAATCTTGCAGAACAGACCTTTGAAACAGGTTGTTATGGCTTCCATGAAATTCCCATGATCTGTGCAAACCAGACATTTTGGCAGGCAAGAAGCAAACCTCTTAAGCCTGCCAGAATGTTAACTCTGGATGCCAGTACTAGCAACCATTATAAACCTATGGCATGCAGTAAAGGTAGAGGAAGTCTGTTAGCACCCATGTCCAATTTTAATCTTGCTATTTTGATTGAGTTTTATATAGTTCGTCTCCTAAAAGGCTAATCTCTATACAGGACTCTAATCGGAGGCAGTAAAAAAAAAGAAAACACTTGAATTGTGAGCTTCAGTAAGCAGTAAGCAGAAATCAAGTAAAGTATTGTGATAAATAATCAGGATTTTTCAAAATACAGTTGTGCATTTTGCATGATTTTTTCAAATATTATCAGTTTCTGTCATCTTATTGTGAATTCAAAATTCATCTCAGTTAAAATTAACATATCTGGTATATGTGCTTTCACTTTGAGATGCGTATGTATAGAATGAAAGAATCTGAAATGCTTTAATTCTTTAATTTTGAACCTGGCCTTTTACATCGTATAGTATAATGTGCATTGTAGCAAGGGAGTAGTTTCATTGATTGCAGTGGCACTATTCACACATTTCTGTAGGAAAAGATTTGTGTGCTCATAGTCATAGCTGAAATATCTTAAGATACAAATAGATAAATAGGCTGCTGCTCAAAATGTAAGAAAAGGAGCTATTTAAAACACATACACAAAACATTAAAAACACCACATTCTTTTTGTTTTAGAATATCTCAAAATAATATCTGTAGTCTAACTTTACTTTTAATATACAGTGCTCTATGATTTAAAGACAGGAGATGATAACATTTTTCAGAGAAAAATATGGCATTGTTAGTTTAAACTAATCAATGAAATGTCAAAATTAGATAAATTGAAGACATTTGGACATACAGAGCAATGGCTGCAAAATTCTACCTATTCTAAATTCTACCTATTCTAAGTAAAATGATCACGGAGCAGTTGCTCAGTATTTTTTAGATAGAATACTGGGCCATAACCTGTTTCCTTGGCAACTACATACGAATAAAAGGTACATTAGCAAAGCTGCAGATGTGTGTCAGTGAATGCTTTTTAACCAGCCCAATGCATTTACATAGCATGTGCTCATAATAATGCATGCATCTTGAAAATCACCATGTAAAAAGATTTCTGGCATAGCCTAAAATGAATTTTTCATATTCAAAGATTTTAACCTAAATTCTATTGTTGTCAATGGAAATCTCTCCATGATTTTTCACTGAGCTTTAATTTCGACTTTTAATAACTGGACGATATTAGTGTGGCTAGTTCAGTGTGCAAATTTTTCACCAAGATTCTGACTATATACAACAAAATATGGAAAATTAAGATATCTGATGTCTTTCAGAAATGCTCAGCCATTCTAAATTTGAATCTTGCACAAGAATTCAGAAGCAAATATGATCATTGCTTGACACACTGACAAACTGAAGCCACTAAATAAAAATGAAACTTCTGCTGCTTCTGGCACCCTCGTTCTATCCAAAATATCCAGGTTCAGAGACGCAACAATAAAGTGCTGTCCTTAACAGCCGGCAACAGAGGGAGCGGGGGGGAGCAATAGGAAGCTGTAGAAGAGATCAAAATGGCAAATGTTCATGGACTAAACTTGGAGTAAAATTTTGCATTTAGGCAGTAGTTTCTGTACACTTTCTGGGTTTGTGTAGTATTGTCTTGCTGTATATCCTTGTCTTTAAAAGAAACTTAGATATCGATCAGATCCATTTTGATAGATTTCTTTAGAGATTTGAGGTAAGTTATGTACATTTTGGGCCTGTCTTCTCAAAGTATTCATTTTCCATAAAATGGAAGACTGTATACCTCTTTTCCAGTTAATTGTATTACCCAAATTGATGTATCTTTAATAGTTAATAAGTAAGTCTAAAATGCTCAACTTTGGAAGGACAGAAAGGAAAAATGGGAGACTGCAAGTCTTGATCTTAAATTTATTTGGTGTGATTTGAGTAGTTGTGCATGTGACCGTGATTCAGAGTAAAAGTTATCATTTGTGCTAGCGTTTAGGACTTTTAGCATGCTGAAACTCACAAAAAAAAAAAAAAGAGCAAAAATATAAAAATATTTTGCAGTTTTAAATAAAGTCAGAGATCCGTGGTGGTCAGCTAGCAGCTTGATGTTTGTAGCTTTTTGGAATGGCTGTGCCTCATCATCTAGAAGACAAACTAAATCAGGTTATTGCTATGCATGTGTTGCCAGGGGAAGGGAGGCAGCTCTATTCTGAGTCCAGCAAGATTTTTACCTCAGCTGCAGTACAGGTCAAGAGTGGCTGTACTGGCCAGGTCCTCAGCGCACCTGGCTGGGAATCACAGTGGCCCCCAAGCACGCAATTTGGCATCCTCCTCTTGAGGATGTTGGTTCAGATATTCAAAGGATGTTTCCTGTGAAACTGGAGAATGAAAGGCTGGATTAGACTACTTTTATTTTATCTGATAACCGAATGGGCAACAGAATACAACACAGTGTTTGTCCAAAATGAGCAAAAATTAAATATTTAATTTGCCCTTTTTGTTTAAAGCTATGGAGATATACCAATTACTACACTTAATAGTCAATAGAAAAAGGGAAAATACTCAGACTGTAAACACAGCTTCACAACTGTGTCTGATCTAAGCTAGCTAGGACTGCCATGAGTCCCAGAGGTGCAAGAGGCTAGAAAGTAACTTGTCAGCAGCACATAAAGCAAATGAAAATATATTATGATGGTTCTTACAGAATTAGTAAGATGTAAAGGGAGCTGATTTTTAGTAGCAGTACAACATAAGGTTCTAAATTGTGTGCAAAAGAGAAAAATCTGGATTTATGTCAGTTATTGTTCTTGCCTGTTTTTCATCTTTAGGTTGGTGGAGAGACAAAGGTAATTATACCTTTAAAAAAGGTCATGCCTAAAATGATTCATATGAAACCAATATAACTTGGGAAAAGAGTCTTGCTTTTGTGTACTTGTGCAGCTTACAGAGCTTTAAAGGCAGGTAAGTCCTACCCAGCACTCTTTCCCATGCAGCCCAGGGTGAATGGGCAGCTGCAGAGGTGACTGCATCTCTGGTCCTTCTGCTTTCTTCTCCCTCTGCTGAAGGGTCTAGAAGAGGAGGAGGCCTCGCCAGGGGAACGATTTCCCTTGCCTCCATTGCAGAAAAGTAAGTGGAGGCCCTTGGGGCTCCTCCACACTTCACACTGAAGTGCTGGTCTGCTTGAGGAGAAAGCATGAGCTGTGTTTTCTCTCTCAGTGGCCTGATAGGTTGCTTCTGACCCCAGCAGAGAGAGCAATAGGGAAGCCAATCTGTCCAAGTATTATTATTTTTTTTTTCTCATGGATATGCAGGCCTTCATTACGCACTGAGAAGCCCTGACCAAATTCTGTTGCTCTCAAAGAATTTGCACAAGTTGGTAAGGCGCTATATATATGTACTGTTTCCTGCTATTCTTTGAGAACTGAAACTGCTTGACTACAGAGGAATATTGGAATATTATTTTCCTCAGCAGTCTGAAATACTCTTAGGGAAAGAATACCACATGCCATGATTGGCAGAAGTGAGATTGTCAGACTTCAGCAAAGCATCTAAATACCACCATTTCAACAGCCATTTCTATGCCTTTTTCCTTTTAAAAAGGAGTAAAAGTTTGATGATATATATATATGCACACACATATATATATAAAACCTTGCTGTTATACCATAAAAGAAATAATCACTTTTAAACCACTCTGGAGTTATATTTAAAAAACAGAATATTTGTGTAATGTTATGCACAATAATTTATATGTTAAATGGGAATTGGTACACTAGGAAGATTGCTATTTCTCCTAGTATATAATGCATATTAAAAAGTCTGAAATGAGGACTGCAGATGTAGACAGATCTCCTTGTGCAACTTCTCATTGAGATTAACAGATATTAATGTAGTCAGCAACTGCAGGTCTGATTGCAGCATCAGTTACTCCATTTTCTTTGCATGTAAATGGTACTATATGAAACATTATAGTGAGAACGTAAAATCTTAGGTGCAGCCAAGCCAGTCTTATAAAGAATTTTTTACTACGAAGTATATTTTCAATATATAAATGGTCAGCGATATTATGAATTCCAGAAAGCTCAAGTTCATGTATGTGAATTAGTACCATCAAGTACTATCAGTCAGAAAATGTGACTGAGCTAAAGTTTCCATAGGAAGATAATGGGATAATAGGGATTAATTAAAAAAAAAAAATCTGTTTTGTGCAACTCTCCTATGTGATTATGGAAACAGCCAGGACATGAAACAAATAGATTAATATCTCTATACTGGGGGTATAAGAATAATGTGTTATACAAATGACAGTTATCCCTCTGCTTCCAAAACAGCTAAAGAAAAACAAGCTAAGGTTTAATGAGAATTCATAGCCTAACTGTACTTAACAATGATTCACATAATCTAAAACAATACTTGTATTTGTTCCTGTTCAGTAATGCATAGTAATTTCTTTCTTTTTAAGGATTATAATGGTTTGAATTTAATCCATATTGTTGTGTTCCTAATAACACCACGTTCTTCACAAATACATCTGGGAGCACTTTTGTCAGAAGTCTTCATTATACATACTAATATGCACCCCTAAAACAATACAGAAACAACAGTAAATAAGCAAAGTCCATGATAAAAAGCAACCTACCCATGATTATGAAACTCTGTTTCTCAGTTATGTAATTTGGAATAAAAAAGAAGGTTGTGACAACCTTGCTTTTGTTCTTCAAATATTTATTCTACATTCCATTACCAATAGCTACTGATAAGAACACCTCAGTTTGTGGTGAGATTAAAAAAAAAAAAAAAAAGAACTCTTTTGGGGAGTAGAGCGTTCTAAATTAAGATACACATTGTTTCAACAGGAGAACTTTTAGATGGGAATTTCAGTAATGCTAAAGTGATAATGAAGTTCTCTACAGACAACTTCATTATTTGTCAGCTGGACTTTTAATGTGAATTGTGTAAAATAGTGGGAGAAGTTCAGATTAGTCACTGAAATTCTGACAATCTCTTGAAAAAATAAAACCATATCATTCAAACAACCAGGAAATCATCTAAGAATTCCAAAATAATATGCTAAAAAGAAAAGGTTATCACTTCTTAAGATGAATCTGTTTATCTAATGTTGATATTAATTTTTTTTTAGATGATAAAGCAGCATTTATGAAGGAAGTGAGTTTTAGCAACACTGTAGGTTCCAAGCTCCCAATGGTGATGATGACAAAATAGCTCACGCTTCTGGAACTTTTGTGTCTAAAATGAAGCAGTTCCTATTATTCAGTGCTTTCAAATCATAGGTTTGGATTTGAAAACAAAATATCATTCCAGCCACAGCACATAGATGTAAAAATTAATACGAATTAGTGTTGACTGAAATTATTCCAAACTTTAAGGCAAAAGGAAAACATCCTTTTGCTTAAATGGATGCTTTTCACCTTACTTAAAGCCCAGTTTTTCACTAGGTTTCACGATTAAAAGTACCTGGAGACACAGCTTTTGCAATCTATTTAAAATTGGAGCGAATATATAGACGAAAAAATGCCAAGTATGTTGGAGCAAATAAAATGCTTCTGGCCAAATAAAATTACACTACTTTCTTCTTTGTTTGGGCAAACAATTGTTAGCACTTCCTAAGCACCAATAGTAATGTTGCACTTGTTTCCTGAGGCAGTAAATATTTTGATGAAATTAGAGGCTAAGACTACTGCTTAAAATAAATATCCTCCTGCTACCTTGCAGATTTTTATGTATATGTAGAAACAAGAGAGCTAGTATAATCAGGTAAGGGAAAGAAAATAAATATGAATATTCTTCAAGATCTGAAGCAAATTCATCTCAAACATGATTATTTAGGGGAAATATTCTCCTTTTCACTGGGAAGTTGCAGAACTTATGTTCTGAGCTACATACCTTCATTGAAGTTATCCTTCAAAGCAGAAGAGCTTTGAAAAAGAATAAAGTAATGAAAGGGTCATTTGCTAGTGTAAAATGAATATTAATAATGTAAGTCAAACTGTTAATGACATAGGGCAAGGGGTTGGACGTAGGGAACACTGTCTTTCCCTGTCTGTCTGAGCTTGAAACATTTACATATAAATAACCAGGCTAGTATGCTAACTGTCACAGAAGAGCACGTTAATTTAGCACAAAGCATTTGATGCAAAATAAGTACATAAAAACGCCGTAGCAGTTAGTGTGAGGAGAAGCGGGGCACCGAGCGCAGCCTGTGCAGCACCAGCCTCATTAGCAGGGATTATCAAAGCAAAATGGCGGCTGCAGCCCCGGCGCCTGCCGGCCCTGCAGGCACCAAACATGGCGCCCCAAGCGGCCCCCGCGCTCCACGGAGCTGCCGCCTTTGTCTCCTTCCTCCCTGCTAAGGAGGACCACAGGAAATGAATTTTGATTGGCACACAGCTCAAAAACAGCGGCTTATTCGACACTTGAGCATAAATCATGTAAGCATTTCTGAGGGTGCTAGGAAAATCATATCCAAACGCAGCTTTCCCAGCTACAGTTCAGTTTTGCCTGGGGCACAGCTATTACCCATAAACAGGAAGCGTCTTCAAGTTATCTAGACAGTTGAAGAGTTGCCAAATGTTTGATGTCTCAAGAGGCTCTATTTCAAGACAGAGAAATATACTCAAATTCACTGCTGTATCAGCAGCTTATATTTTATGTAATTCATAGGGGATTAAACAACAATTATGTTTGAACTCTGCAATAGCGGTTCCCATTACCGCAGCTGAGCGAGCCTCACTATCGCACCTTGCTTTGCCAGGAAAGGGGACGGGGCTTCTCTTGCATGTATCCAGCTCCACCTCGCGGGCAAGGGACGAGCCTGAGCTTGTGCTGAATCCGCAGATGCACCACTTCCTGCCCCAGCTTTCCTGGTTAGGAATTTCCATGTTTCAGTTAGTTAAAAGATTCAGAAGAGACATGGAAAAAAGCTGAAACCTTCTGAAATCAGAAAGAACTAGACATACTATGGCACATGTACGTTATGAAAAGATTATTTTTTAGAGACAGGTAAGTTAAAGTGCCAAATCTCTCCACTCTTACAGGAGGTTCAGTGATGGGACAGTAGTTTTCATAGTAAGACATGTAACTTCAAACAAAAGTGTAAGTCTTCTCTGACTACACTGATAAGGTTTAAAGGCTGTTTTCCTTATGATGAGAAATGATGATAGAAAATCTAAACCAGGAAATGAAAGACTGAATTAAGGATGCCAATAATGAGAAAGAATTACAAGTCTTTCAGACTGGTTCATCTGATGGCTGCAGAGATCTGCCAGTATTAGTATAATCTTCTTTAAGTTTCTCATCTCCTGCAACAGTCTGAATTAAAAATTAGAGGAAATAATGTGAGGCTGAAAATAAATATTTAAAGTCTATAATGCTTCTGAGGGTGTAATAAATACAAAAGGGAAGTGTTGTTCTTAGTTAACAAGGAAGGATGGCAAGAAGCAAGAGTATAAAAGAAAAGAAATATAAATATACTTACAGAAAATGATGTGTAGCTATGTATAATATAACAGTAAACTACAGACTGGGCCTACTATTGTTTTTCCAAAACAAACAAACAAAAATATGCACAAAGCAATGCTCAACTAAAGTTTTGCCCTTCAGAAGCTAGATGTCTAAGGTTGCAAGATACCCAAGGTAGATGCCACGCTGATTATAAAGAAGTTACTTTCCTTTGGAAGCAGTGGAAAAAAGTATCAAAGTAATACACTGAAACTTGTAAAGGAAGTATGATTTAGTAGCCTGAAGAATTTACCTGACCTTTTAATAGCCCTTTGGGTTGAATAGCCCCAAAATGTCACTTAAATAGGTTTGGGGCAACATTTTAAATACTAAAATTTCTCCTATAATTTTACAACAATAATCAGGCAGAAAAAAAAAATGTAATATTTCAAATGGACTTTCCAGTGTTATAATAGAAAATATATAGTAAAGATTCATCAGATTTCTGTGCACCTTAATCTCAGCAGGGCACCCTTGGGAACTAAAGAGATATTTTCCTTTTACAGTACTTTCCTCAGATGCAAACAGAATGTAAAATGTTCCTAAAATGTGTGCTAGATAGGGCACTCTGATCTTACAGTATCTCTCACACACACACACACACACACACACAGAAAAATGCAAGAGGCAAGACAGGTAAAATAAAAGGCAGTAGAGAATTATTACACAGATGAAGAAGTAGACTGTTTAGGGAACAGACCAGCTGGGACAGATAAGTGAAAGTGATGGCTCTGAAAATTAATTTGCTCCAGAGATATATTTTTTTTTGTATAATCTTGTAATGAAATGCAAATAGTTTAGCACATTGGGAGAAAATAAGTGTCCAAATAGCAATTGACAGTTTCTACTATCTTTACATAAGGAATCTAGACTGAGCATACCGCAATATCCATGATTCAAAGACTGCAAAAACTACCAGTCTACTGACATGCAAGTAGAAATTGAAAACACTTTTCCCTGAGAAGGGATAAATTTCAAAATAACTAGCTGAATAATAAGACTCTTACTAAAAATGCTCAGGTAACGAATTGTAGGCTCTATGTGTATAAGTGCCACTTAGAATAGAAGTTGCCACTTAGAATAGAAGTTGGTATATTTAGTAACAGTATGTCGGGTGGTATGTCTTTGAACTAAAACTAGCTGTCTGCTACAAAGAAGCAGAAAAAGTACAGGCAAGTGTCTATGGGGGAGTTCATTGGGAGATAGTTGACAGCATTTATATTCTATACTCAGGAAATAACTGTATCAATAGCTTCCTTTGTGAAATGTTTTTGATGTCTGACAGTTGGTTTTTAATACCACATCACATGAGCAAGTCAGACATAATCTTAGGCACTGTCAGTGTGGAAAAGAATCAATTAAGGGATTGTGGCTACTTGCTGGAAGAAAAGTGTTCTTGTCAGAGTTCTTCATGTAGAAGACTTGATATGCTAGAAGCTGTCTACAATTACGTAGGGGTTTCCAGATACTGAACCAAAGGAGACAAATATCCTTAACTACTGTGAACTTCAGGTCATTACAACATATTATAAATATGGTTTTAAGATTTAAAAACAGAAAACAGTGCATCTAGACTTATAGCTAGTGCAAGTGACTAGATAATCAGTATGCATGTCTACATTTCTGTCATAGTAGTACTGATGAATTCCTTTCTTGATATGCATGGCATATTTACACATTAGATATGTGTAGACATACATATCTACGCATTGGATATGTGTTAGTTGGCATGGGTCACAGCTTGTGAGCTCTGTGTGTTCACAACTCTCAGCCATTATCTGCAATAGCAGTTTTGACCCTTTGCATTGATAATATCTGCCGTAGAGAAACAACAGTCCTGTTGTAAGGTATAAATTTTACCTCTAAACTTCATCTATAATGTACTAAATTATGATATCTCACACAGGGCACTGGCTTGGTCTTCAGAGTAGCATTGTCATAGAGTCATAGAATCCTTAAGGTTGGAAGGGACCTCTAGGGATCATCTAGTCCAACCCCCCTGCACACGCAGGGTCACCCAGAGCACGTGGCACAGGACTGCGTCCAAGCGGCCCTTGGAGATCTCCAGAGACGTCATTCTTTTTTGTATAATTTAAATGGCAGTGAAACAGTCAGTGGATTTTTGCTAAACTGTGTGAAGTGTGAACTAGACTAGCTTCAACAGGGCTATGTGTCCTATTGCTTACTTTGTGATAAAGGCCCCAAGCTCAGCGAAGAGTTACTTGCTAATAGTTTGGATGAGAGAGCCAGTGTGTTCTAGATGACTGTTGTTTGCTTAGCGAATCTTACTATGTAACAGAAATTAAGAACAAACACACACTATCATATTGCAAACTGTGAGCATAAATAAACTATACCTGAAGCAAAAACAAAACAAAACACTTTTATTGATCTTAACTTGCAATTTTACTCATTGAATTGGAAAAAATAATAAAAATCTGTCATTTTAAAGTAAATGCCATATATCTAATAAACCCTAATCACTATTTTAAAAACAGTAAAGGAATTACATAAGTACTGTTGCACATGCTCCACTGCTGTTTACAAAATTGCTCATAAAGCCTTGTCCTGTAGCTGAAACTGCATTTCACAGGATCTCTGATTCTGTGATAAATGTTATGTTAATAAGGAGATGAAATGCAGTTATGTTGTTACGTGATTGACAACCGGCTCCAGAAAATGAAGTCCTCAGTATCCACAGAACTAAAACAATTCAGCCTTCCCATAAAGGCCACCAAGTCACTCGGATGTGTGCTGGGCAAATCACCTCGAGGCTTCAGCGCGTCCTTCCATGTGGGCTGCATCCAAGCCACCACTGGCAAGTCAGAATGAGGCAGCTTTAGGTCCCAGGGCTGAGTGACAGTCACTTTATCCAAAAAGGCCCAGGTTTGGCTACAGACCCACTCAGGGATAGGTGAAGTCTCTGGCTCCTACTGAGGAGCTACAGGAACTCCTGCATCCTTGACCTGTTTGTAACTATTTGTTGAGAAATTAGCACAGCCCAGTGAAATGAGACAGAACTTGTAACCGATAGCCATGATGATGCATCACATGGCTGTATTGGTCAGCTAGGAGCAAATAATTGGTACTTAGTGATTATCTTGTGCATAAATCAATATTGTTCACGTGAGTCCATTTCAAGTTATATAGCAAAACTGTATTCATTCTTAAAACTTAAATATACGGCTATAAACTCAATCTGTCATTTAAATAAATGAATAATGCCTTTAAAGATGCTTCCATTAATTCTTCTGTTTTCCCTTGTAGATGACAGTCATGTCGCATTCCAAGGATCTCAAGGATGACTTCCACAGTGACACTGTACTTTCCATTTTAAATGAACAGCGCATTCGGGGTATTTTATGTGATGTCACCATAATTGTGGAAGATACCAAGTTTAAAGCCCATAGTAATGTGCTGGCAGCTTCAAGCCTCTATTTTAAAAACATTTTCTGGAGTCGTACTATCTGCATTTCAGGTCATGTACTGGAGTTAGACGATCTCAAAGCTGAAGTGTTTACAGAAATTCTTAATTACATCTACAGTTCCACAGTAGTTGTTAAAAGACAGGAGACTGTAACAGACCTTGCAGCTGCAGGGAAAAAACTGGGAATATCATTTCTAGAAGATCTTACAGACGTTAATTTTTCAAGTTCCCCCTGCCCCTATGCATACTGTATCAATGAAAAGGGAACTGTCAAAGAGGAAAAACATGAAAAGAGACACGAAGACTCAGCTGTCACAAATGGACCACGAATTACAAATGCATTCTCAATTTTTGAAACCGAGAATAGTGTGTTTTCTCCACTCGATTTGAGAGCAAGCTTCAAAAAGGTATCTGAGGCAATGCAAACACCCACCACCAGCCTTGACAGAAGTGAGGCTTGCAAAGATGCTGAATCAGCCAGTACATTAGCTGAACACTCATATGCAGTTTCTTCAGGGGGAGATATTTTTCAAGGTACATCTTTTTCTGAACAGGACAACAGCCCTTCATATAAGATGGGTGAAGAGCATTATGAAAATGTCAAAGCTACACCACTCATACAGCCAGGAAAACAGACCTGTGGTACTCCTAAGACTGCCTTTAAGGCCCAGAGCGCTGGCCTGGCTGTAGCAAAAGCGTCAGCCTCTACAGTATCCAATACAGAAGTCCAACATGAAGCTGTTGCTGATCAAACAATTATTTCTTTTCCAAAACCTCAAAATAAAGCTGGGGATTTCCAGTTACCCAGAGAAGAAGAAAATAAATCTGCTAACATCCCTGTATCTGTGGCAACTGTAGTTCCACCTGTTTTCAACTGTAACTGCTGTACAAAATCATTCAATGACAGAGCTTTGCTCAGTACTCATCTTCAGCTCCATTCAGAGCACCAGGAAACTTTCATATGCAAATACTGCAGCAAACAATTTGCAAATCTAAATATACTGGAAAGTCATGAACAAGTCTGTATGAGATCAAGTAGTTTATCTGTTCACAATGGAAGTGAACAAAATTTTTCAGATAATTATACTGCTACAGATGGAAGGAATGGCAATTCATATGCAAACACAGAGCCTCTATTGTCTGAAAACAGCATAACTGATTATTCTAATGCAAACTGCACTTTACCAGAAACAGATCATTTAGTTAAAGTTGTTGATGGGCAGATATTATATACTTGCATAGTTTGCAAGCGTAGTTATGTAACACTGTCTAGTCTTCGGAGACATGCAAATGTACATTCATGGAGAAGAACATATCCTTGCCACTACTGCAACAAAGTTTTTGCATTAGCTGAGTATCGCACCAGACATGAGATCTGGCACACAGGAGAAAGACGATACCAGTGCATTTTCTGTCTGGAGACTTTTATGACTTACTATATACTAAAAAATCATCAAAAGTCTTTCCATGCAATTGACCACCGTCTCTCAGTAAATAAAAAAACAGCCAATGGAGGCTTAAAACCAAGTATGTATCCATATAAGCTTTATCGACTTTTACCCATGAAATGCCGGCGACTACCTTATAAGTCCTATCGAAATTCTTCATATGAAAGTGTTCAAGCAAGCAGCCAGGTTAATGAATCTACTTCTAGTAACTGTTTCATTCCAAATTCTCTTACTTCTGACTTACCGTCACTGAATTTTCAAAGCAACATACTGACAAACAACAGAACTCTTGCCTTGGACACCTCTTCACGTAATGATACAGCAGCTTCTACAAATACTCAGAATTCTTCCTCCTGGGGAGTGGGTATATTAAATTCTGACCTGCAAAGTAACTTTTTCACCCGTGAAAAAACAGTTTCCACTGCTGCAAATGCTTCCAGTTCTCAGGAACATGATTCCTCAATTGTGTCTTTCACTAATATGAAAGAGAATTCAACCTCTGTCATCAGTTACAGCAGTTCTGCACCTTCTGTTATAATGCACAGTAGCAGAGTTTCATCAGTAATAATGCATAGTAAAACAGTCACTTCCATAGAAAACAATAAAGCAGAATCTTCAAATAACCTACCTAGTCAATCTATAAGTGATGATTGTAAATATGGGTCAGATAATTATGGCAAATGCATTACTAAATCAAAAACTATTAAGGAGAAAAAGAAAACACTGCTATACAACAGAGCAGAAACGAGTGAGGATACGCAGTACATCACAGGAGCTGGAGGTACATCTAGCAAAACAACAAATACTGTTCAAGAGTCAAGTAAAACTGAAACATACATTGCAAAGCCCGCCTTACCTGGAACGTCTACTGACAGTAATGTTGCTCCTCTTTGTCAAATAACAGTAAAAATTGGTAATGAGGCTATTGTGAAAAGGCACATTTTAGGATCTAAGTTGTTTTGTAAAAGGGGTCGAAAATCTAGATATGAGTCTAGACAGGACAACCTAGTCGAGGAGTCGGAAGTGGAGGCAAAAGAAAGAAGCCCATCTCAGCTCTACAGTGCGGAATGCATGGAGCTGCCAGAAATGTGTGATGATGTGAGTGATCAGGATTCCAACGATAAGCCCTGGAGACCTTATTACAATTACAAACCAAAAAAGAAATCTAAACAGCTAAGAAAAATGAAAAAGACTAAATGGAGGAAAAAGCATGGATACAAGAACTCCATTAAGGAAAGTCACAACACATGCAGCCGAGAGTATGCACTGAGGAATGCACCTGAGGAAAAGGGCATCAGTCAAGAGGAAAACCCCAAAATGCCCAATCTTCACTGTGAGCTCTGTGAAACAGACAAATCTACCACCGCAGAAAGTCAAGAACACATACACTGGCATGTAGCTACTTCGAAGCCTTACATTTGTGAATTATGCCAAAAACAATTCCAAAGTCCATCCACCCTAAAAATGCATATGAGATGTCACACTGGGGAAAAGCCCTACACCTGCAAAACCTGTGGTAAGTGTTTTTCCATTCCTGGGAATCTACAGAAGCATGAACGTATTCATTTGGGGGTCAAAGACTTTGTCTGCCAGTACTGTAATAAGGCATTCACTTTAAATGAAACGCTCAAAATACATGAAAGAATTCATACTGGAGAAAAGCGGTACCACTGTCAGTTCTGCTTACAGAGTTTCTTGTATCTTTCTACCAAAAGGAATCACGAGCAAAGGCACATACGTGAGCATAATGGAAAAGGATATGCTTGCTTTCAATGCCCCAAAATTTGCAAGACAGCAGCTGCTCTGGGAATGCACCAAAAGAAACATCTATTCAAAAACCCAGGCTCACAAGATAGGAAAGAACATTTTTGCAATACAAGTGCTAAACTCTTGGAAAATCAACATTTTCTTGGCTCAGAAGGGAATGAAGTGAAAAATATACAAAATATAACTCCAGAAGTTATACTCTGAGTGACAGTTGTACAAAAGAGGAGAAAAATCCAAATATGTATATTGGAAAAAATATAAAGGCATTGAATGGGGAAACTTTTCCACTCAAATCAGTATCATTTACAAAAATAAAGATCAAAGTTCTTCATCTAAATGTATGTCAATATATGCAAAAGAGGAAGGGGAAAAATCATTGAAAAGAAAAACTAGTATTTTGCAATAATACAAACCTAATGTGAAAGAGAATGAGGGTCTGACCCAAACTACTTTTGCCACAATAGACTTCTAATATACATATATATAGAGAGAAGAAAACAAATTTAAAAAGGACCCATCAAGCCCCTACTACTTAGTGTCACTATTAACTAACCACTGAACTATTTTACAGTGCTGTTGTTGAGTCAGATCATTCTGGACATAGTAAATACATAGATTCAAAGTGTACTCTGTAGAAGGAAATTTTGTTGCAGAAACCATATATTGCATTTTTTTAAACAAAAAGTAATGTGTTTATAAACAAAATAATTGTGGTATAGTGTATTCTAAAGTGAAGGTGGGAAATGTTTCATGAATTTGAGTATGCTGAAGTACAGTTGAGTTCTGGAATGCATTCAGCATTTATAAAACAGATGCAAGAATATAAATTTATTTACATGTCCATATTTAGTTTTGCAGTTACCCTGTTAAGCATCAAGTCTCTAAGTGATAGTATGGAAAGTAATCCAGATTTATCGTATCTCTGAGACATGTATTGAAGATTCAGTGCAACTTGTAACAGTCAGTCTTCCAAATTGCATAAATCCCAAAAGATTCAACTGTCAATGGCCTGGTAGGACTATTCAGTTGCATCTGTTTGAAGAAAATCTTCATGCTCTGTTCCCATAGATAGAAAGTTAGGAATCTGACCAGCTTAAAAACATCATGTGTATAAGCTCCCACCCCCTGGTAGGTCTGCGAGTCCTGCCTTTTAGAAAAATTGTTCTTCTCTTCTGAAGAGGGGGAGATTTAGACAGTCTCCCTTTCCCTCCTGGACTAATCCCCAAACAACAAATGACTGAGCTACTCCCAATAAACTTGCCTTTTTTTTTCTCCTTTTTTGAGGAGTAGGTAAATGCACAGATTCTTGCTTCCATATATATCACTGAGGCAGCCCTTAAACAACTGGGGATAGGGCCGGTTTGTGGGGTTCCTCATCATTCCCAGGCCTTAAATACAGCATCTAGCCTTTCCCAGGTCCTTTCCCAGTGATCCCTCTGAATATGCCTGACCTGTCGCCCCACTCGAGCTTCTGCAGGGAGTCCCTGGTCCCAGCACAGTGGACGCGTTTATGGTGAGCCTTATGGTTTGGCATTCTTCTAAGAACTGGGAGAACAAGCTTCTGAAAGACATCACTAAAATAAACCTTACAATTAATCTTTTTTTGTAAAAATATGATTCATTTTAAATGAGGTGAAAAAAAATCAAGGATAGATGCCTGCAAGTTGCATTTTATATAATAAGGCTCTGTTGTACTGTATCTGCATTTCCAAGTAGTCATGTACTTTCATCTCATGAAGTGTTTTAAAAAAAAAAAGCCAGGAAAAAGGTAGTGAACCTTGATTTAATTCTATG
The DNA here is from genome assembly GCF_059628265.1 of Tinamus guttatus. Classification (NCBI taxonomy): domain Eukaryota; kingdom Metazoa; phylum Chordata; class Aves; order Tinamiformes; family Tinamidae; genus Tinamus; species Tinamus guttatus. The sequence goes on from NW_028288845.1 coordinate 2,900,424, forward strand.
TGCAAATACGATACGTTTTGTTTACTTAGTTTTCTTGAATATTAGAAAAAAAAATGTATAGCTTGAGTATGATAAAACTAAAAGTGAAATGGTAATACAGTATTGATTTAAGTAATAATATAGTCCACTTATTTATTCTATCACTGGTGAATGCTATGAACCCAGGAGAAATTTTTTGGTTTCATGGCAGCTTTGGTTCCGTTGAAATAAGAATATAGGAGAATAAAGATGGAAAGTATGGTGATGTTTCAAAGAAAGTACATGGGAGATATTTTCCAAGTGGACTTGTATGATGTTAATTATAGACCAAAGCAAATAAGGTAGAATATTTATACATATAAAGATAATTTTACAGATATTTTGTATAACTGTATAGTTCATAAGAAAAAAAATATGGATAGCTTGTGTTAGGTTTGGGGGGGTTTGTATATTTTGATAAAAACACAATGACTTTGTAACTCTGTATATTCTCTACAATTTATAACAAAGCAGTTTTAAGATGACAATGTCATGTTTATTGTGGCACTTTTACTACAAGTAACACACTGCAGTAATGAGTCAAGTATTAATGACCAAATTAGAATTGAAGTGTAAGAGCTGGTAAATACTATACGTTGTCAAAGACTGTAATTTGCTACATAATGGCATCTGTATTTTTTTGTTTAGAAGAAAATATTAAATGCAGATGTTAAGGATTGATGAAGAGTCTAATTTTATTTTTAGAAAGAGTGCTTATAACCCTCTTTTTGCTTGATTAAAAAAACCTCTTCCTATTTTTCTGTAAGTCTCTCCATTTTTTAAAGTACATTAGTACTTTAACAATCTATATAATCTAGAGATATGTATCTTCTAATATGTATTTCATTATGCAATTAAGCAACACAGTTACAAACATTCCCTTCATTAAGGTCAGCACAATGAATCAAGAACACTCCACACGTCAAGGGAAGAGATGGTATCTCCTGGCATCCTACCCTTAAGGATGAAGGCACAGTGCTGAAGTGAACAGAACGTACCTGCTCAGTGTCTCAGAGGACCTGCAAGACAGGTGAACTCATTTTAGTGCTTCTAAACCGTTTAAACATGTTTTTATGATGACCTGAATGACTACAAATCTCAAAAATTCTTATTTTTCATTTAAAGTCTAATGGTAACTTTGCAGTATAGTTTGTGCTATTTGAAGCACACCGTGCTTCAAATCTTTTGGGACAAATTTAAAGACATTGTTCAGAATGCAAGTACCTAATCTGCATAAAATTATGACATATATACAAAATAGAAAACTAGGCATATTCAAGAGTACTCCCCTCTTCAGCTAGGTGTCACTAGTCATACTTTAAAAATTGTTAGGGCTACACTATATAGGTCATTAGGGATTAGTCCTCAGGAGAGATGTCTAATTAAACAGGAAAACTTGCAATTTTGCTACACATACTTTCTCTATTTTAATTACTAGTAGAACGGACAAATAGATCATCACAAAGTATGTGCATCTCAATAGTCAACCTTCATTTATGACGTATGCAAAACTGAAACAAATAGATTGAACAGCACTGCTGTTATCTGTGAAATGAGATAATCTGATATTGATAAAATGCAGGCAGAGAAAGTATTTGAAGTAAGATAGTGAATATTATTATCTCTCCTTTCTGTTCTAAGTTTCCTCAGTAGAGAAATTACCACTTACAATTCAACACCTCCAGTAACGTCAAAGGCATCAGATGAAAACGCCCCTATTTACATCCTCATTTTAAAATAAATCTTTGATCTTAGATTGAAATTTAGCACACCAGTCTTAACTCCGTCCTTAGCTGTGCAGATTTATCTGTCAGGGACACACTCCTAAAATGTAACATCAGAGTGCCAAAAATTAACATTATGCAATCAAAGTATTCTGAATATGGTGTGTTAGATTAAGTGAAGGCCTTTTGAAATAAAATGGATTTCCCAGCAATGAGACAACACCAAAACGAAAACCTTTCTTTGTTAATGGTGGAAAGCCTGTGTTTTCTATGGAAACCGATGCAAGATTAAACACTGAATTCTAGCCATAATCATTTGAGATAACTTTTGACAGAGTATGTAAGAATTGGAGGCAGATTTACATAATCTAGATTTAGAAATTTTGCAACATACAGTTTAACCATAAATCTTAATTTTCAGAATGCTACTCCGTTACGTTTTCCAGATGCCTCAGCTCTCCTAGGGCTTGTGTGAGTTCGCCAATTACACCTCAGTTAGGAGTGCCAACCCAGTGGAAACCAGATAATCAAAATCTCATGCTGTAGTGTAGGCAAAGCTTTCGTTTCTAATGGGGAAAAAATCAGCTCATGCAAATGGTTTCCTTTGTGCAGATCTGGGTTTTGCATGTGCACAAATGCTCCAGGTACTGGTGTGATGAAGCTTATTCCCCACCCATCCCATGCCCTTCATGTAGATGTCTCTGCCTGGAAACATGGCCCAGGCCCAGCCAGGACGGGCACAGGGATGTGTGTGCAAAGCATTGGGGGATGCAGGAGCAAAGCCGGATGCAGGAAAAGGCCCCAGACAAGATGCAGCAGTTATCCGTGCTGCTGGATTTTATCACAGATGCGGGACTTACAGGACAGAAGTACCCAGTGGTCAGGGAACTACAACAGAGGACATGTTAGAAGCTGTAACGAACCCCCCGCCGCCGACTCTGGGCGCGGGGCTGACCCAGGCACAGGCTGCACCTTGGGGAACTTCAAACCAGGGCCTTGTGTCTGCAGGAAAGATCAGTGCAAAGGGCGGCACAGAGGCCTGAGCCGTGGGCGAGGGCAGGCGCGTTGCCTGCAGCACGGGCACGCTCGGCGCAGTGCGACTCGAGCCAGCACCTCGCGCACACCAGGATGCTGCAGCCTCCCCGCCAGGGAAGCGCCAAAAGCCCCGCCGCTTCCCACTCGCTTAGCTGGTGTGAGGTTGGAAACGCGGATGAGCGACAGCGGGCGCGAACACGGGGCTCGCAAGGAGGAGGGCGGGGGCACCGCGCGGCTCCCGGCGGCAGCGCCCGCACCGGCCGCCTCGCGCCGGGGCCCACGCGCCGACGGGCGGCCCCGCCCCGCGGGCGGTGGTAACGGCGGGGGCGGTGCCTCCGCGCAAGGGCCTGCTGGGAGGGGGCCAGCGCGCATGCGCCCCGCCGCCCTCCCGGTGCTGCCGCGTCCCCCAGGCGCGGCGGGCGGGGCGGGCGCTGCGTCGCGGGGCGGGGCGGGGCGGGGCGGCGTGTGGCGGCGGCGCTGCCTTCCCTCCCCTCCCCCCGCGGCGCAGTGCGCAGGCGGCGGTGCGGGCGCGATGGCGGCCGGGGACGGCGGGGACGAGGTGCGGGTGCTGCAGAACCTTCGCGGGAAGATCTGTAAGTGCCGCGCGGGGGACCTGGTGCCCGCGGCGGCTGATGGGGCCGCGCGTGCGGGCGGGGCTGAGGGGCGGCCCGGGCCGGCGCCCCGCGGGGGGCCGCGCGGCGGGACACGTGCGGCGGGCGGCGGCGGCGTCGGGGCGGGCGGCGGCCCTGCCCGCGCGGAGGGCGCGGGGGTCTCTGAGCGCTCGCCAAGGGACGGGCCCCCTCCCTTCCCGAGCTCGGGCATGGGAGTCTGTTTGTCAAGCGGCCGTTGCGAAATTACTGATGTTCAGGAAGTCGGTGGTAGAGGGCCCTGCTGGAAACGGTCATTAATGGCTCTGTGTGGAGAGTGTGTGAGGGAGGACGAGGGGCTCGTGGGTCTCCTCTGGAGATGGCGGTTAGGAAGCGCTCACCAAGAATACCTCTAGGCTCCGCGGCTCGGCAAACCAAAGCATGATCTCTGCGATGCACTTGGGCAGGAGGGGGAGAGGAGGAAAGCAGATAATGTGATGTGACTTGCAAAGGCTTCAAAGCAAGGAGGAGAAACAGGATGTGAGCGGCTTCCTGAAGGGGTATCAAAATACATTCATACTATTCGGATGTAACCCATTTATTTCCTTTCTCACGCGTTTGATCAACTTTTTTGAGAATTAGTTGAATCAAGCTGGGTTGGACACTGTGCTGGGACCGGTGATCAGTTACAAACACCTTCTGAATGATCAGACTTAGTTGTGAAAGATTTAGTTGAGAAATGAGGTCGTTTTTACTCGGTCAGTTATGCCATGTCCTGTAGACTTGAGTTTGTCTTTAGTTGGTAGAAAATGTTCACGACAATAAGAGATGTTGAGTCTGAGCATAGCTGAAGGTGTAATTATTTTTCATTGAGGGGACAGACTGAACACACGCGCTCTGAAATTCCATGTTGTAAGTTATTCACTGACTCCCTTCTGTCCTAATTTTATCCTAAGATTTGTATTGCCGCTGCAAATCAGAGTCTTAAACTGCGTGATACTTGAATGAATTTTTCTGTTAAGTATTAGAAGACAAGGAATGGATTTCTTAACACTGTTGTTGAAACGAGCTTTATTGCATCCCATTCATGTGTTATGCCTAGACTCTGCAATTGCTACTTTGAAATTTTAGCTTTGGCTATTACCACAGCCAATTACTTGGCAAAAGTGATGGCAAGCAGGGGTTGTGACCTGCTTCCTAGAGAACACACAGAGAATTGGCTGCTAAAAGCATGGAAGAGCTGTAGGAGCACATTTGAAAAATGAGTGAAAGTAATAGTTATGATAGATTTTCACATATTGTTTCAAGAAATGTATTTTTTTTTGTAAAACTACTGATTTCTGCTAACAAAACAGAAACATCAATAAGAAAAGATACGAGTTAAATATGCTGAAGAAGCTTTTGATCTGACCTCTTTACACACTATATAGTGCTATATTTTCACTTCTTTATAATGTTTTGGCTCATGTGTCTTTTTTTTTTTTTTTTTTTTGGGCAGGAGGAACCCCCCCCCAAATTAAGTTAATCCATAGCAAACTTTATATCTGTAAAAAATTTCCTGAAACGTGCTTTTCACAAGTAGAAAGTGAAGTTCAAGTCTTGTTGGCATGTGAACTACTACAGGACTTAATCCTACTCATTTTGTATATGTTGCATGAATGCTCATGCATATTTTAATGAGGAATGCCAGTTCTGCTTAATTCTACATATGTACAAAACATATAATCTGTGGTAAATTGTTATTTATCTTTTTTTTTTTTTTTTTTTTTGAACAGTACATAGATAGATGATAAATCTTACACAAATCATCACAAGAGACTTGAGGCCTATAATTAAGTTGACCTGAGTAGCTGTTGTACATAGCAATGAAAAAAACAAGTAGGAATACCTCTGCAATCCATAGTGCTATATATACTGTGTTCAATTCTAGTGTTTGTACAGTCTCATGCCTCTGACTTTGGAATATAAGAGGAAGACATGGTGAAGATGTGATCCTCTTTTATTGGTCCAAACCCCCATATTTTTTCTTTGAAAATGTGATATTTCTTTTGGCAGGTTTTCACCAGAAATCTATTTTTTTTTTAAATGACAATTATGTATCAATGACTCTATTTTGACACAGCCAGGAGTCAAAAGCGCCTTAACTACTTATTCTAAGTATAAGGATATCTTCTTGTAGCCTTTTTTGTGTGTATTTCTTAAATTTAGTGTTCTAAATTATATAACTAGCTTCTGTTTTCTTTTTATAAGATGTCCTGCATTTATTTAATGTGGTAAGTGATTTTGAATAATTTTTTTGTTATGTTGTTGCTTTTGCTGAAAGCCTGTCCTAATGGAGCACTGTGGAAATATCTCTCGTTTGTCATCTTCCGGGGCTTTTCATGGGATAGTATTAAGAGTACAATCTATTTCGGACTTTTTGGGCCGAGCAGTTTACACCATGTGGTTGTCTCAGATTATCCCACACCTCTACAACGGATGTAGCTGTTGCTGTACAGCATGGTTAGTCCCTGAATAGAAAACTTTGTACTTTGTGGGCATAAAGTTATTTTACATTTCTCAGTTTCCTTTTCCTGTCAAAGGATGAGTAGTGATTGTACACTTGTATGCCATTCACAATATCCTCTGACTGAACCTGTCCTAGTTGCTGCTTTTGTTTAGGTTCTGATGCACTTTTGAGTCAAAACAAGAATTAACTTGATATTTTTGTGCTATATGTACATTTAACAAATTATGTACAAAATGGTGGCAAGGGACAGGACTGTTGTGTTTAGTAGGCTGCCACAGTGCTGTATCTAGTAACTTCTGTAACATTAAGGTAACACAGAATTTAATTTATTAGATGTTAATCACTTGAATTCTTCTTGCTCTAACACTTATGTGTTTATTAGCAACACATGTTTTTCCCTTTTGCTTAGATTTTGTCTAATATTTGTTATTTTGAAGTGAGTTTTTTTGTTTGTTTGTTTAACAAGGATTTGTATAGGGAAAATAACAGTATTTTCTAGAAATATTTAAAAAAAACCAAACTAATATACCTAATTAGCCAGAGTATTTTATTTCTCGTTGCTTTCCCAAAGTAAGCACTTGACTGGCGCTGAAGTTAGTTTAAAAGTCATATAAATAGAAGTAATTATGAATGTCTCTTCAAAATATTGTCAGAAGGTTGACGTTTATTTCATGCTTTTTCTCTTGAATTAGGCTGCTGAAAGTGTCATGTGAGAATTTCTTTTTTAGGTCAATTCAGTGACTGAAGTGGGAGAACTGATATGGTTAAAACAAAAATCTCTATTATTGCTGTTGTCTGAATCCTGTATTTTGCTGTTTGAACTGCAAGGTTTTTGAAGCAAGTATCACAACATATGTTTTTAAATGATAGTCGCTTGAAAAGGTTTGAAGTACAGTTCTACAGTTGGAACCAAATTTGGTTTCATTGCTCTCTTGTCCCCAGAACAACTTTATTTGGTGTTTCTGGTGTTCCTTCATACTATCTCTGCTTTCTAAACAAACTCTTGGAAAACACTGGTATACATTTTTTCAATATACTTCTTTCACTTCTCCTAATTCTTTTCTATCTTTTGAACAGTGGACCTTTATACTGCCTTCATTTGCCATCATTGTCATTCAGAATTGCGTACTTGATAAGCAGACTGAAAATCAGAAAATTCAGGCAGATTACATGTGTATTGTTCATACTTGATTTTTATGCAGCTGCGATACACTTGGGTTTTTTTGTGGAAAAACTAAGATTTATCTGCAGTGTAATCAATTAAAAGCTTGTGCTTTTTATTAACAATGTAGGACCTCTTAAAAGATTTGGATCATTATATGGCTGAAAAGTCTCCCAGAAGTGAACACGTTAGAGGAATTTGGAAAAATGTGAAATCTTATGCTCTGAGAATAACAAGGATATGAATAGAGAATTGCAAAAGTTATTTTAAAATTGCTAAGAGAAGAAGAGTCCGTGTGTGCTTTAAAGCTTAACATCTGGTCTACAACATTCATTAGAAAATCAGAACTTCTATTTCTCCTATTCCCTTGCATAATAAAGTTCCTTTTAAATACCAAAAGACTACAAAATAGGCATGAAGAAACTAGTATTTTTAATGCTCTTTCAAAGTTCACCTTACTCTGGCTTTAGAGTGGCATAAAAGTAATACTCGAGCTTAAATATTTTATGTAACAATAGAATGATTAAGTTACAGAGTATTGATGAAAAATTAGAAGGTCCTTATATGGAATAACTGGCATATGCAGGTCATGCACATTAATTGCAAACTACAGCATCAAAAGCCCTCTGAGGGGGAAACTATTTCGTATGCTATATTAAAACAGCATATTTTAAAGTGATGTTTAATCTCTGTTGCTTTTCTCAGTTCTTCCTACAATATATCACTTGGACTATAATTTTGAGCTTAGTCTCTTTTTTGGGGTCTCATGGTATTGAATACTGGTTCTGTTGATGTCTCTTAATCTGTCGACATTAAGCATGACATTTAAAAATGTTTACTTCCTTCTCTCCCACACCCAAGCTGATGAAAAGCTCATTGATGCTTCTGAGAACAGATTTTTTAACAGTTGCAGTTACCTAAGTGTCTGTTCATACTTTCCATCAGGGTACACAACCTGATGGTAAAAAGGCTGTGTGGAAGTTCAGGCTCTGTTGTTGTTAAACCACCACGTTCTCTGTTGGGATACGGTTATGGTAGCCTTTGAAATGTCATGTATTATTTGGTTAAATTATTGACAGTCTTGAATATTATGTAATTAAGAATTTTGATTTAAAATTTTAACAACCTAGGCAATAGATCTTATTTCCCACAGTGCTTCACATCTGTAGTTTTCTAGAAAAAACATTTCAAATATAGTTTTAAGCTATAGATCTTTGAAAGGGTAAATGATTACCATTTGGAAATGACATTAATGAGATAGTAATTTTACCCATGTACTTTATGTATTTTTAGCTCTGTTGCCCTTTAATATGTTATAGCAGAGATTTAGATAACTTTGCTTCTGTATTTTATTAGGAGAGAATTTTCTAGTAGAAATGTAAGTACAAATGCAATGTAAAAGCTCCTGGATAAGACCCAACAGCCTGGAATACTCTGTACAGTTCTGGTTGCCAGTCTTTAAACTAGTAATTGAAATGGGACAGGTACAGAGAGGGAAGCATTTCATACAAGAGAGGACCAGAAAAGCTTGCCTCATTTCTCATAGCAGAATAAAAGCTAAAAAGGGTCTAGAAAGTCTTTCAGAGGGGAAGGAAACACCATAGGGGACATAGCTCTTTAAGCTAAAGCATAGTACTGCCATAAATAAATGTGGATGTCTGCAGCACTAAGATTTTCAAAGAGCTTTCCAATTTGTCTATTGGGAGATGTTTTTAGCAGCAACTGCGTAGAAATAACTGCTTCCAGAAAGGACTGTATGACATCCAGTGTGTGTGTTTTGCAATGGGATAGACTCAGTACCCAGCAAATCTTTGTGATTTGTGTTTGACAGTTACCCTGGCTCTCTACAGCCTCACTATCCAGCTTGTCTTTATCAATATTGTATTTAGACAGTAGTTGATTTTTCATCGATCATTTCATCATTTTCATGCCCAGACTGTTGGGGTCGGGAGAAAACTGCTTGCGACTGAACCTTTGAGAACATGCTATTTAAGGTGTTTTTTTTTTTTTTTTTTTTTTTTTTTTTTGTGGAAAATGAATAAGAATCTTACAATGAGTAAGATTGTATTAAACAGTTTCCTTCAACTTAAATATTTCTGGAGAAAATACTGAGGGAACAATAGCTCAGTCAGATCCTTGCTTGATCTTACAAGCCAATACCATATCACCTCAGGCTGCTTGGATTTAGCAAGCTGGCCAGGGTCAAGGCCGAGATGAGACCTCTCAAGGGAAAGTACAGGTGCTGCAGGAAGTGGTGGTGGTGAGTCAGAGCGCTCTTGTCTTCCTGTCGATTTCTCATTCCCACATGAAGGTGGGTGTAACAATTCCTGTGTACACATTGAATCCTGTGAACATTATGAATGAGTGATCTTAATAGGTGTATGGAATGAATAGGGGAAGGAATGCAGAAGTTTTTTTTAGTTTGAACAAATGTCCAAAATTATTTCTGCCCTCGATATTTATAGTCATTGTTTGTATTTACAGGTGAAGCCAAACATTTAGTACCCAACAAAATGAGAGATGTTTTCTGTACTATAAACTTGGACCAGGAGGAAGTCTTTCGTACGCAAGTAGTTGAAAAATCTTTAAGGTAAGCTTAATTTTTAAGTGGAAACAGTGAGCAAGACCTCCTTGGTGCAGAATGAAAACAGCATGTGCATTTATGTGTACGTGTGGTTTTGCTGTGTCTCCTTAATATGAGAGCTGACTTGTGAAGATTATTCAGTAACAGTAGAGCAATGTGTAAATCTTGAGAGTAAGTGGAAGAAGGCAGAATTGAGGCTCATGAATAGTAGTGTATACATTTAAAATGAAACATACTAAAATGTCTTTCACCGTTATTTTATTCTGTTCCTTGGGCACAATAACATACTTTTTCTTGCCAGGTTGTTTTCAAGGGAAAGGAATCTGCTTGATATTTGCTCTCCTTGTCATTTCCTGTACCTGACATAATATTTTGTAGTTGTTCTGTATTGGTGGAATTCTGCTTTTGGTGTCTGTCTTGTAAAACCTGTTTTTAGAATGAAGGAACTGGAACTCTTCCATTTAGCAGAGTTTCTTTTGGTGTGGGATACCTCCCTGAATAGGCCTCATTCTCTCTTGAAGATCTTGTTTTGGGCTCTGTAAGCTGAACTTGCACAGAATGGCTTGCTTTGCCTCTCTGAGTGGTTAGCTGTTCGTTCTGCTACTGCCCTACAGCTTCAAAGCAACAAGAAAAAACTCATGGTAACATGGCTGAAGTGGTGTATAGGCACTTTTACAGCTTGAAATTCTAGGTTCTTTGTTGACTCACAGTGAAGCACTAATACAGCTACATTCTCTGGGATATCCGAGTTTTATTATTATTATGAAATGTGAATTTTTTCCTTGCTGTTATGGTTTCCTGGAGTATTGTATTTAAGATTTGCTCTTTGAGCCATCTCTCTTTGTTTTCTGTCCTGGAAAAAATATTGCTGATCCTATAGCCAACTTAAATGGGAAATGTCTACTTCTTCAGAGTATCATTTCAAAGCTTCCTTATGTCTAGGCATAAACAGCAAGCACCACATACATGGAACCAGTTATATTTTGAAATTAATTGAATTGGACTACAGCACTTCCAATTTAAAAATGACATATAGTTGTCCTTGATTGTTTTGATGATTTTTTGAACTTCAAATTAAATTTGAAAGAGCAGTCTTAAAAAAGAAAAAAAAAAAAAAAAGGTTGAAGACACCATATTATTGATGCAGAAACGCAACATTTCTCATTCAAATAGAGAAGTTCCCCTTTACCCATCAAACTAAATACACACACACACAAAGATCATCAGATGCCTCATTTTTTTTTCCTTTTTAATTTTTTTTTTCTCCTCTCCATGGTTCTTGCATGCAATGAAAATGATTTACTAGCATGCAGTTTCAAAGCATACTGAATATATTTAACTTTCATATTTGGAAGAAAGATGCACAAATGTTCTTTTTTCAGTGTGCTGGTGTGGCCAGGTTTCTGACAGGCTTAATGATTGGCACTGTAAAGCATCTTGTGCTTAGAAACAATCCCTTTGTGTTTAATTTTTATACAAGCATTTTTTTTGTATTCCTTTAAAAAGTGTTTAAAATGCACTTTGACTACAAAAGAGCTACTAATTGTCTAGTAAGACACTGATAGAATAAATAATCTTTGATTAATCAGGATTTTTTTTAATATTGCTAAAATAGAAATGAATTAAATGAAATTATCAGCATTTGTGTGTTACAAATCAAGGAAGAAAAATCTCACAGTACCAAGATGACAGTTCTGAAGGCCTTAAGTGCACACTGAGAAAGTTTTCAGACAATATGAAAGTTCTGTTGCTAAATGGAGAATGTTTTGTTAGCAGTTAAGAGTCAGTGTTCTGAGTTATACTTGCCCAGTAGGCTCTCTTCTCTTTCTACTGACTATGTAGATAACTCTTTGTTTCTCTAAATTGCATTTGTATGAGTAGGATTCTATATATTGAAAAGTAAGATGCTCTTCAAATAGTTCTTACTATTTGTTAGTACAGACGTGAAATAGAGTGAACTATAACTACAGTCTTGGACTTATTTAGCTGGAAATTCATTGACTAGTTAAGTTTTCAGGAGGAAATAAATATTTAAGTAACTTTTCTTTCTCACTGTTCAACGTTCTGACTGCAGCAAAATGCTGCTTTTTAGTAATTGTTCTGTATGAGTTACAATAAGTGTTTTGCTGTTTTAACTTTCAATCTTTCTTTTCAGCCCATATTTCGGGGAAGAGTTTTACTTCGAGATTCCAAGAACATTCCAATGGTTGTCCTTCTATATTTATGATAAGAGTGTTTTGCAAAAAGACCTGCGTATAGGTATGTTCTGGGATATTCCCTACATACTGCATAATTCAAAAAAAAAAAAGTGACCATTTTCAGGATCATGCTCTGTAGTTTAATGAATACAATTATTAAACTGATGCCTATTTCAAAAAGCTGCCTAGTGCACTTTAAATAATCATTTAATGCTTTGGAAACAACATTTTCTTATCTTTCCTTTAATATATGTAATCCACTATATTGAACATATATATTTCTTTAGAATAATAGAACACATTAAGGCCTTATTCAATGTATTTATTATCTCTTTTCCTCCCCTTTTGTTTCTATTGAATATTTGAATAATTGTGGCTACTGGTATATCTGTATAGAAAGCGCAAAATTATTTATACTGTTTTTATCTCTGCAAGTGTAACCTGTAAATCCAGTGACTAATAAGATGCTGCAAAATGCTTGATGTAGCTTATCTGAAAAATTAGAGATAGAATTTCTTTCAATGCATAATTGCCCTATTGCAGCTGCAATTTGGTTATAGTAGCTTAAAAAAAAAGCTCTGGCTAACAGTCTACTGTGGAAGTAGGCCTCACATTATTTGAATGGAGGAAAGAAATAATATGCACCAGGATGCCAGATAATTTCGTATAATAACAGCTTTCCAACTAACAATCAGAAGTGCAAAAGGCATTTACTTTCAATTTCCTATTTAAATGTTCTTCAAAACCGTTACTGTTCTCTCAAAGCTTTATTATGCTACCTTCTTTACAAGCATAAGTACATTCTTTATTTTGCCTAGTCTGAATTTATTAGATAGCCTAGGTAATGGATTACGTTTAGATTAATTTGCCTTTATATAGGCCCTTCTGATCTTTTACTTCTTCTGCGTTTTTAGTTTCCTGTTGTTGTGAGCTTTTCATATAACATCACTACATCACCAACTTTAACAAGATTAAGAAACTATGAAGACCTCAGATCTCTTAAGCTATACGACCTATTCACATGAAAGTGATATTTATGCCTCTACCTTTTCTTTCTCCCTCTCCCTGACCTCAGGAAAGGTTTCGATCAAAAAAGATGATTTATGCAACTACACAGGCAAAGAGAGCTGGTTTTTGCTTCAACCTATTGATTCTAATTCAGAGGTTCAGGTAAGTATTAAATTGCACATTTATATTTTAAAATTAAATATATGTAAATATATGTAATGGTAGAATTTATATTGAGCTGTGGCAGATAGAGGTGAGCCTTTTTTTATTCTTGAGGCAGTTATCTTTCAGCTTGAAGAATAATGCGTGTTTGGCATTTCAAAACCAGTTGTATTACTCCTTATGATAACTTGAAAACTGATAGAATATTTGAGGCCACTGTCTGGGACATGTCTAACGAAAGATATTGTGTTATCAGTGTATGTATTCTAGAATATATATCAGTATATAAGCCTATATATATTCTTAAAATGTATAACAGGAATTTGTGCTTGAAGTGGGTGAAAGGTTTAAGAAAAGACTTTTTTTTTTTAATCAGTTTTGGTTTTACCATTTGAAACTCAATTATGTCATATGAAATAGTATAGTCTTCAAAACGGGAGTTGTTTGGTGCGTAGTCTCAGACTCGGTGGTGTTTGTGTTCTTCTTTGGAGTTTTCTGAGTGGGGGAATCATGCCTACCTTTGTAAAAGGTGAATGTGTGGACAGAATTAATGTGCAAGTGTGTTCTCTAACCTTAGAATGTAACTCTTGTGGGTATCTTGGGGGTAAAACTATCTGAGCTAGTATCACTTTCTATTATCTGTTGAAAATAAGGCATGGTTGTCTCATTCTTCTTCCAGTTTCACCATCTAATTGTACTGAATATTAGAGAAAATCCTTTCAAAGTAGAAGCTGAAACGACATTTCAGCTTTCACCTAAAGGGTTATTCTTCGTGCTTTATTTTTCTTCATTCATTTAAAAAAGACAAGTTCTTGCTTTTTGTCATGTTACTATAAATGTTCCTGTGAGTAAGACTTCAGCTTATGGATATGCAATGGCATGTCATATAATTGAACAATTTTCTATGTTTTGGATTTTTTTCCATGAATTTGTAGTTCACAGTTGAATATAAGCTCTTACTTGGTATTTTCCTATGGCTGAGGCATGTCGAACACTCCTGTGTGACTTTTCCAATAGACAATGACATTTTGTCGCTGACATGCGAGTTCCTCATGATAATCTTGCCTTGGAGTGTCTGTTTGTGGTTTTGTTTGTTGGCTGGATAGATATTTAAAACCTAAGTGACAGTTTGAAAAAGAAAAATAATTTTCAAATCTGCTGTGCTCCTTGCAGGGCTAAACAATATTTAACTTTTTTTTTTTTTTTTTTTTTTTTCTCGTTTCCTCCATATGAGTCGTCTTTGTGATGAATGCAAGGATGGCTTTAAGTGTTTTATATTCCCTGGCTATGGCCAGGGTTCATTGCAGTTTTTTTAAAGAAAGAATATTTTTTTCAAGAACCCTGCGCTTTGTGTGTGCCAGGAATCTATTTTTCCTACAAGCTAAGTTTGCTGTAAGGCAAAACTTGTATATCAGATACATTAATGGTAGAGATGCATATTCATTTTGCAATGAATAAAGTTGAATGTTGTTGTGTACAGCATGCAGATGTACACAATCCAGGCTGAGTCATAAAATGCTTTGGCACTGGCTGATGTATTTTTCAAATAAGCTTATCTTGTACTTTTCTTGGCTCTTTTTTTTTTTTTCTCCTATTTTTTCTTTACACTTCCAGCAATTCTCATAGTCTGTTTGGGAAATTATAGACTCTACCTGTAAATGGACAAATGGACGTGAGCATCATAAGAGACTTAAATTCATTAATGACCAAATTTAGGCAGTTTCTAGAAAGACTTAAAAGTGTATTGAATGCCGTGTCGTGTTGTGGGTGATTTTTTTTTTTTTTTTTTCTGGCATTATTTGCTAATTCCTGTAGAATTGAGGAGAAAAAAAAAAAAAAAAAGAGCGGGGAGAGAGACAAACAGCAGTCACTTCCTAAAACCATGTTATCAATTTTAAGTTAAAGGCTTCTCTAGGATAAAAAGCATAAGGTACTAATGCAAAAGCTGTGTATACCTGCCATCTTATGTTCTGGGTCCACGGCTTTATTATAGTACTGGTAATCTGAAGGTGAAGTTCAGGAAATGAAAGGCACCATGTGTTTGAGTTAGAAAGGTTTTGGGTTAGTCTAACATAAAATTATTATTTTTGATAGATTCATCTGCTGTTCAAGTCAAATGCCTAAGTTTCTTTGGAAAGAGAGATTGCACCTCAGGCCACTTTGTGGATTCAAACAGCTCAGTCTTCTAATCCAAGCAAAAAGAGATCTGATTTAGAGTAAATCTTCTCAGTAGGGTCCAGATTGAACGTACTCTATTCATAACAGTACAGAACTATAGGCTGCTCCTTTGGGCTAGGAGCTACGTAGCAGAGATAGTAAAACTGTAGTATGTTTCTGAAATGTTGTCTGTGTTTGTTGTAATTTAGAAGAGGAAGCTGGAAAAAAAAATAATGAAAGATAAGAAAACCTGCCTCTGGTATTTAAAGAGTTTTAGCAGTAAATAATCAGAGATAACTGCTGTGTGCACACTAGTTGTAGAACTATTATATAGTTTTTGGCATGTTCTACAGTTTTTCTTCTATTTAGGTGCTAGCAGGCTGTAATATATATTAAGAGTATGTTATTAAAAATCCAATAATTTGATTGTGATGTTTTTTTCCTTTGATTTGGGAGAAGTAGAAAAAGGACACACGATCTAGCAGAAACACGCTATAATGTAGCGTTTTGGTTGCTGAGGGAGAAATCAGAGAATAACTGCTAGCATACACGTGCATTCCTACATCCTGCCTCAAAAATAGCCCTCCCAAACACCCACCCTCTTTCTAGCAAGAGGTTGTATATTTCCTCTTAAATATAAAGGAGAGAAGTTTTTAAGGAAAAAATTAATACTGTCAAAAGTTACTTTGTTGTATACTTGCATCAGTAGTGTAATTCATAACATTGGTACAATATGTGAGTGCCTGCGGGGTAAATGTTTAAAATACAGTTGCGAGCCTCGTGTCTATTGAAGAGCTTTAGAAGCCTTGTACTTAGTACAGGTAGTTGCAACATTTCAGTGAAGAAATGATCCAAACATTGAAAGTATGGGGAGGAAAAAGCACCTCTTAAAATACTGTGTTTTGAATGCAACAGCAATTATAAAACAAAAATGTGAAATAAAATAGTTTTTGTGATTCTGACATGTAGGCTGGTGATTTGAGCCCTCTTTTGGCTTTTTTGGTAATGTGCGTATGAATCTTAGCCCCAGAATGAGTAGCTTTGTCTCCTTTGTGCTTGTATCAGGCAAGGTAACTGTAAATCTCTTTATAAAATGAAAATGGTACCTGCGTGGCTTTATGAGCTGCTTGGAGACCAATGGATCTTCAAAAGTGCATTCACCTATTCATCTTATTCATCTTATAAGAATGATTGATTTCTCTTGATATTTTGGTCTAAAACCAAACTATGCAACTGCATTTAAAACCCAGATGTATATTTGTTCAAAGCTGCAATATAGATCTGCATATGAGCTGCTTTAAGAAACCATAACACTGCTCTCAACAAACAAAACAATAACAATCTGCCTAAAACTGGCTATGGTTGTCATGGAGATATTCACTTACATGCAGCTATTTTATCACCATCATGACAATGAGTTTTGGACAAAATAGAGGTAACACTCTCAAGGTCAGTAAACTTTTTAATCATACTGACCACTGCAGAAGAACACATCGCTTTGGAGTTTGGGATTTTGTTTTTCTTTTGCTTAAGAGCAGAGAAAGGTGTGTCTGGGCCACTCACTAGGTCTGTTTACTTAAAGTAGTTAAGTCAGCTATTACAATAAGTAATACTGTCTCTTCGTTTGTCATTCAAGAACTTTACCTTGTAAGGCTATGGGCTTCCTGCTCAATATCCTGTTTTCAGCCTGTAAATCTATTTTTGTAATAGAGTTTCTCTGTTTGACAAATATTTTCTTAATGTACCTGTGTTCTACCACATGTAGTAACAGTTTGCAAAACACTTGGCAGGCATCCCAAAGTAGTTACATTTAAAACTTCCTTTAAGAAAAAAAAAAAAAAAAAAACACTTTAGGTTTCCTCCCATGTGACGTACGGAGAGAAAAATACAACCCTTGCCCCAGGGGATTTACAATAAAACCTTTTCGATTTTATGTCAAAACATTAATGTTGTAGAAATGTGCAGAGGGTCAGTTACAGGTTTTATTTCCATTTTAGGGTTGTAGCAGCAAAACTATAATTCAGATTGTTACTCCTTTTGCAACAATTACCTTCCAGACCTAACTTGTCCTGTTTCTTCTTCAGCTGAAGAAGAATTCTAATCATGAACAAAGCAGTGTCATCTAATGTTCTGTTTATTGACTACACCGATCTAAAACGAATAGCAGTGTGTAGGTTCTGAAGTACTACTGAACGTCTGTCTTGCCTGGTGTTCTGTCTCTGGATAGTAGCTTATAAACAATCTCTAGAGAAGAGTTTAAGGGTTAGGGAATCATACAGCAATCACTGCTTGGAGTACCCACCCTCCATTGGTTTGTGGATGATGCACTTTGTGTACACAGGTGATGCAGTGGTAAAATTCTTAACTCTGAATTATTTCATTTGAACAGCAGGATCCTTTGAGGCTGTTCTCTCTCTTTGTATAGTTGTGCAAACACAGGGAGATGTGCGGATACGCTAACACATCTGTCTAGCCATCTCTTTAGTCTTTATTTGTATCAGTATCTCTTACACTTCATGTATTCATATTTCGTGTATTTCTTAAACCAGTGCGAATAGTGAGGAGTAGAAAGGCGATTCTGGATTCTTTTGGATTCTTGTTTCTGATATATCTTAGAAAATGCTGAACACCGTTCTACTATAGCAGAAAAAGGGGGGGCGGCCGAGTTTAGCTATTTTTGTCGTCTTTTTGTCTCATTTGATTGTATTTATTGTTCTGCCAAAGCACCAACAGATTTCAGGAGATGGTTAAAAGCTGCACAAGGATAAGATTTCTGAAGGATGTTCAGTCTAGTGGAATGGACCAAACTTTGCAGCTGTATATTAGAGGTTATTTGTTATAGCTACCCTATGCTATTGTACTATTTTTATTTATGTAATTACCTTGAGCTTTCAAGTTCGTATTAGGACTCCCTTTTGAAACTTTCCTGAACTCACTCTCTATTTATTCATGGAGTCCTCTAATGCTTAGGACGACAGGATTGAGGAGCTTTTACTCTTTATACTTCTCTTTTATTCTCTATACTTCCTCATGCTGGAAAGAAATACTTTTTTTTTTTTTAAGTTAGATCTGTAGAAGCTTGAACAATTCATGTGCTGTGTGCAGTTCATGGTGGTGATGCATCTCTTAATCATTGTCTCCCCTAGCTGAAAACGTTTCACGTACAGTACTTGCAGGATACATATCTTAGACAAAATGCCTACTTTTGAAGTGGATGTATTGAAATTAATGTAAAAGTATTTTTAATTATAAATTATATTGTCTTAACTAGTAATTTTAAAATAAAGGTGTTTAAAAAATATTTTTCTTTTTTTTTTCCTCCAGGGAAAAGTTCACCTTGAATTAAAACTGAATGAACTGATAACAGATAATGGATCTGTGTGTCAGCAGCTAGTAGTACAGTAAGAACATCATATATATATATACACATATATATAACCATCAGTAAATTTTGAGTTTGTTGTTACAATGTGATATAATTATTCCCTTTTAATTTTGAATGTCTGCACATCCTAGTACCAATAACATTTTTCCTTCTATATGGCATGAGAGGATTATTTTGGGAAGGGTGAAAGACTGTTGCCTTGTGGGAAGGAATAAGTATTTGCTTAGAGAACTTTCTGCAGAAGGTTTTAGCAGCTGCTTATCTCTCCAGTTCCCAAAGCAGTCACTTCCATTAGGACTCCTCATGGCTGTTTTTTACTAATACCTTTTGAGGCCAGGCAAAATGAGTCAAGCAAAAAAATCCAGGGACGCTGACTGCAGCTAGAAATTGCAGTGCTGTTCCTGACACAGATGAGCCGTGGCTGCTGTTGGTGGGAAAAGGTTCAGCAACCTTTTCAGTAGTAATATTTTCTTTTGAAATATGAAGGTCTGTCTTTGCTTCAGAGTGACTTTCTAATGGTTAACTATGGCAAGGAGTGCCTATGAAAAATTAAAATACAGGTGGTCCTTTTTTTGGGAAAGCATAACATTACCATGTTTCAATAAAATTTCTTAGCAACATCTCAAGGACCTCCCATTACCAGACTTAATTTTGACTCTAAGCTTTGAAGACAATAGACCATTCTCCACCAAAAGGTGACTGGAATTTTATGTCTTTGTGCTACATTCCCAATTTAGCATCTTTTTATTGCAAATGTTAGATTTTTTTTTATTTGATTTTTATATGTTGATGGGATTTACGCAGTTGCACAGTTAATATTTTTTTGTGTGTGTGTTTAAAATGTTTTGATTTTGATATGGCGAAGAAAAATTGCTTTAGAAAGTTGCTGTTGCAGATTGCAATATCGAGTAGGAAGTGGTTTACTCAGTGTGCCCCCTTTTAGGATCTCTTTGTGACGGAGATATATGATCAAAAGGAAGCTAGGGTTCTCGTGGTCGCTGTGTGCGCCCACTGAGTGACATGTGGAAGAAGAGCGTGCGTTAAACGCTGCAGTATTACATCAGCACTGTTGTCCTCATCCGAGATTATGAAAGAGCAAGAGTTCCTTAAACTAAAGCTACACGTTTATTATACGTTAGCAGGCTTGCTGGTAGTCTTGAAATATTTGCCTGTAAAAGGTACTTCATACATAAGCATTCTCACATGTTCATTCAGAATATGAGAAGTAAAGTTTTTTTGTCTATTTTGTATACTTGCACAAAGTAAGTAGTAGTTACCTTAGAGCAGTGTTCAAATAAATGATCTCTTAATGTAATGAGACAGGGATTTATTTTAAGCCTTCAAGAGGTGTATTTTCGTAGGATAAGAGAATTTGAGATGCTTCTACTGGCTTTCTTGTCTGTATAAGTTTCTAATGGATTTTCAGGGTGCATTCCTTGAGAGTACCTAAGTTCTACAAAGATGTAAAAAAGTAGCCACAACTTTTGCAGCTCAAGGTGCACACAGACAATAGCAAGTAGTTCTGTGGCATCATCCTGAGTCTGTCAGTTAACTTTTATTTGTGACTGAACCAACTTGGTAAGATTAGACCTGACTAGAAGCTTGTTTGTTGTTACTATGGTTAAGTAGTCCTGCATGTGGAAGCTCTTTTTCTTTGCCTTCTGGATGGGTTTTATGAGGATTGAGTTGAGAAATATAGGTGGTTACGGTAGGAAGTAGGTCTTAAGTGTTTGTAATTTAGCTTCTCAAGGCTAATACTGAAGGGAGGAAGGTATGTGGCTGTAGTTACTTTCCAAATAAGAAATGATCAGAAAAGGAACATGTGACTTTTGCAAGACATGGGCAGTTGTCGTATAAAAAGACCATGAGTGAGATTCTACGCTGCTTTTATTTATTTATTTTTGTTTCCCCCTTAGTGTTTAACTTGGAGTCTTGTTTGAACTGCCTTATATGCCTTTGTATAAGGGAAATAAGTTTTGGGAAGGACAAGTATTAGTATCTCTGACTATGTTTATACCAGAGAAGCTGGGAATTGCAGCTAAGAAAAATCCAAAACTCTCAAAAACTGGAAGTGTCCTTCTTTTATCCAAGCTGACAAAAAAAAAAAAGAGTCTTGGACAAGATGTACTTCAGGTTAATGATTTGGTCTTGATGAAGCCAGAGGAGGGAAGAGGAATAGGTGTGAGGGTGCATGCCAGTTCCCTAAGGTGGCACCTTC
Source organism: Tinamus guttatus (assembly GCF_059628265.1). Taxonomy (NCBI): domain Eukaryota; kingdom Metazoa; phylum Chordata; class Aves; order Tinamiformes; family Tinamidae; genus Tinamus; species Tinamus guttatus. Next base: position 2,921,171 of record NW_028288845.1, read on the forward strand.
AGAAGCCAATTAAAAATTTGAAGTTGGACAAAGAATTGAAAAATGAATATTTCAAGTGTGTTTAGAAACCTAAAACCAACACATTTGAGTCCTTTCTGAAAATTGAGTGAACCTAAACATGGTGTATTGTTTATCAGAGCAAGTTTTTGAAATGCATCGAACTAACGCTTGAAATTTCTTGCTATTAATGTTTGTATATGTTTATATAAATAGCAGCATAAGCTTCCTCTGCTGAAAAGCTGTCTTGGGGAGGAAAATTAGTTGGCTAAGCCTTGATTTGATGCACAATTTTCTGTTAATGGCGAATTTAGGGTTAAGCTTCATGCAGATACACCCACAGACCTCTTCTGAATTAAAATTTTGTTTTGTTTGTTACACTACTTGCTTCCTTTTCAAATGTGTGAATGAGGAGGAGAAAAAAAGATACTGCAACAGATTAACTGCTGACTCAATGCAGGCTCTTTTTGCAAAACCACAGTGGCATGTATAGTAGCACATTTTAAAAATACATGATTGCTGCTCTCCTTTCTGGGAGTATGTAAAAAAACAAGTTTGCGTGACTGTTTTTTGCATATTTGCTACTGGTGAAACTGATGATACTTTTTTTGCCAAATTAGGCTATTAGATGGTAGTATTTGCCTTCTCTGTGTCACAGAGCTTTAAGTCCAAGATAAACCATTGTATGTATTTACAGTATTGTTGAAAGGCCAGAAATAGCTTATTACAGCTGTTTTGCCTTTTTTGCATTTGCTTGATCTAAATTTATACTCCCTTAAAGAGAATTGTCATTTTGTTACTGTATCTTACTGGAATCAGACATGTAAATCCCGCTCAACATATTTTATCTGTCTTCATTGTAAGGAGTAGAAAAAACTTTGAGATCAGAATCATAGAATCACAGAATGCCTGAGGTTGGAAGGGACCTCTAGAGATCATCTAGTCCAAGCCCCCTGCACACAGAGGGTCACCTAGAGCACGTGGCACAGGGCTGCATCCAAGCGGGTTTTGAAGATCGCGAAGCCTAATGGTTATAGCTGCTTTGTTTCTATGCTTGGAAGGCTTCAGTTGATGTGAATGATGGGGTTACAGAGCCCAACAGTCCTCACTGGGTGGGATGAAGTGGGTTACAGAGGGCTGTATCTTTTTAAAGACTTGTTTCCAAATCACAAACTTAATATATGCCAGTTCATATATGGAAGACTTACATTTCCTGTATGAAACTTCCTTTACAAACCAAACCACAGAAATATGAAGCAAGAATGAATGTAGTATGAAAGACCTCTCTTTAAACCATGAGCTGCAAGTCATTGGTAGTTTGAGAAGAACAAAAGTCCTTGTTACCTGTTACTTAGACTTTACATAAAGTTGTAGTAAACTTAAAGCTAAAATTAAAGTCTTTTTTCACTCCTGACTACTTCTACTAACTCCAGGAGTTTCTGCCTTTTAAATAAAAATTGCTTATGAGAGTCTGGATAGGCAAAAGAGTGTCTCAAAGCTGTGATGCTTACCATGTGCATTTACTGTGTGCAAATGTATTTCATACAGTTGTCAGACTAGGAATGCATATTTACTGTTACTTTTGATTAGTCAAAGCCATATATATATATATATACACATATTTCCTAGAAATTTGCAATCTGGCATATTTCTGTATTCCTTTGAGATTTGGTACTTTATAAGCTTCATGAGGTTCTATCTGTTAAATGTACTCCAATTGAGCCACCCCATATATCTTCAAAATTTTTAATGCGTACTTAACCAAAGGCTGTTTGTTAGCAGCTCAAACATATGTTCCAACATTTCAGTCTTCTGTAGGCAGTCCCTGAGGAGTAAGAATGCAGTTCAATTAGATTGACTTAGCTGTACAGCAGAGTAATGTGTTTAAGCAGACTCTAGGCAGTAGTAGTTGGCAAATAGAGATGGTTGCAACTGGCTAGCTTAGAGAATTGGAAAGAAAGGGGGTTGGATGAATTGGAATCAAATTCTTGTGCTTACTGTATCTCACAAGGAAAACTTTGGCAATACCAGAAATTGATGGTCAGCTGAGCTGGGTATTGCTTATTTTTTGGGATGTTGGAGTAGAGTAGGCTGCCTAGGCTAGCTAGAACTTACTGCTGGCATCAGAACTAGGGCTTGGGCAGGAGATGAAAAGAGAATGCTGGGGCTGCCTACACAACGAGACTGACTGTAGTATGAAATTAGCTTGAGGTGACAGGTCTGTATGATGTATCTGGAGATTCTAGTTCTACTGCAGGGTTGTGTGGTTGTTGCTGAAGTGTTTTTCAGCTTACAGGAAGTCACAAACAAGTTTTTATTTAATTTGTCTGTGTTGCAGTCAGGCTATTGGAAGACAGGAGAGGCCTGAACAAGCTGTTTGTGTAATCTAGAGTAATGCATTGTGATCATTTTTTAGTGGCTTGATCGGGTACATGCCTTTCTAAGGGATCCTTATCTGCAAGGATGTGGGTCATACAGAGATCAGAGAACAAATTTAAAACTTTCTGTATAGTGGATGTTTCTGTAGGGTCTGCATCTGTTTGGTAGAGAGATCTAGAAGCGTGGTAAACCCGAGACAGGAGACAGTAGGAAGAGATATTATGTTCTCCTGGTTAACATACCAGGTAGATTTGACTTAGTCCATCTGCTGTTAATTTCCTGTTGAGATTCAAGCTGAGACTAACTTATGCCTGAAACTGAAAATTTTGGTGAGCTCTGGATACTTGGTATGTTTAGTGCTCCCTAAGGCCTGATAGTCTGAAGAAAATCAAGTGCTAGCTGTCCCAAATCAGATACCCCAACTGACTGTTTGACGGTCATTTGTCTAGACAGTTTAATTTTGGCACCACTCTGTCACAGGTGTGTTGGAGGAGGACTCAGTCCTGATGAAATAGCTGGATGATTCAAGAACCCGTTAAAGTCTGTCGGTTTATAGTCATTGTAAGATTCTTTGCGATTCCAAAGCTATTAAAATGCTTAAGTCCGCATGCTTAACCACTGTAAGGAAAAATACAAAATGACTCTGCAGTGTGGCTAAACGCAAAGACAAGGGAATGTTTTCCCCAAAAAACATCATCTGGAACATAAAAATGCACAGTCAGAAGTGGGTAAAGTTGAGGCAGCACAGGAGTGTTATGTCTGTTGTTTTGCAGCTTGTCGGTGTTTGAGTTTAGAGCCTTTTGTTGTTCTTCTAATGTTGCTTTTCTACAGTATAGAAGGTATTTACGTAACAGCTTAGTGTTGTCTTGCTGCTTTGTAACTTCTTAAACTTGCTTTGCTTTCAGTAATGTCATAAACTAGTGCACATCTCATTTTTCCAAAATACAGCAATTAGAAAATGCAGTTGATTACGAATTTAGCAGAGAAATCTATTCTCTCCTTAAGTTATACAGACTTAGTTTTATTCAAACTTGCTAATTATGGCAACCAGAGCTTATTTACATCAACTTAATTTTGTGCCATAGATTATTTGAGAAAACAAAATCTTGTCTATGTGTGTGTGAAAATTCACAATCTGATAAATATTTCTGGATGTAAATACTGATGTGTGCATATTAGAACAGCAGTTTGCTAGAAAGTCTGGATTCTGCCTAAAGTTTGCCGATTGTTCCAGCTATTTTAATTCTCATGTTTGAGTATTACTTGAGGACTATTCAGAAAAGAGATTGCAGGCCTTCAGAGAAGACCTCCCAAGAACATTTTATAACCATCCTGTCTCTTGCATCAGGAGTAGTGAAAAGTGAGCGTGTTCATCCTCAGCTTACAACTTGCTGTATATGTTATGGATTTTTTTTAAAAAGGTCAATTTTGCTGTTTTCATATACTCACGTGCTATTGAGAAGAGAGTTTGGAAATGAAGCTTAAGTACTGTTTCCCAGATAAACTGATATTTGTCTTGTGGACAAATAGTATGAAGAGGATCAAGAACAAGATTCTAGGTTTCTAGGTGCTAGGGCTATACACTAGCAGTTTTGGATATCCAATTTGAAATAAGTTTTCGGGATAAGCCTTTGCATTCCTCAGCTTACTCAGTTTAGCACCTCAATTAGCTGAATGTTTTCTCAATCCTTTTCAGTGTGCTGAGATTTCAGTTGTTGTCATTGCAGGGGAAGCCCAACAGCATTTTAAGTCTCCGAGATATCAAATTTAAAAATGAATGTCTATAGTTTCTTGAGACTTGCAGGATCATTTACTGCATTTGTGATTACAGTACTGCAGTATTTTTCATCTAAGTGATTACAAGAATTTTGTTTTCACTGAGCTGCCCAAGTCCGACTATATACTTGAATATTACCTCGTGTTATCATCCAGGAGTCTCTAGTCATGATCCGTATTCTGGGCATTCATTATGTGAGGTCAGAATGTGTCAGTGTGTAGTGTGGTAGGACATGCCTAAAAAATGGATAGAATTGTTTGGCATTCTTCTGGTTTTGTCTTTCTTCCCCCTGTCCAAAGCATACTGATTCACTGATTCCCTTTCATTTTAGCATTAAGGAATGCCACGGGTTGCCTCTTATAAACGGACAGAACTGTGACCCTTATGCAACAGTCTCTCTTGTGGGTCCCTCCAGGTAATGTTTTTAGCATTTAAAAAAAAAAAAAAAAAAAAAAAGTAGTGAATCTAAAATACTGTAATCTTATCCTGGAAATGAGTGATAGCTTTTAGTAAAAACCTTTGAAATACAGAAGTGCTAGAGAATGTAGAGGTGTTATGTTTTGTGTCAGAGAAACAAGTCTTAAAATGCCTTCTGTATACATCATGTATTCGGTTGCCACTGTTCACTCCTCTTCCCTACCAGACTCTCAAAGTGTTTGTTCTGCTTGAACAGCCTACACTAGTCAGATTTTGTGCTGACTTTATTTTTTTTCCCTAAATGGGGATATTTTTGATATCTTCCAATGTCCAATACAATAGGGCAGTGGGGTTAATTGCCAGTTTACCACTTCCTTTTTCCTTTTCCCCGTTTTTTCTAATGCATCAAGTTATAAAGTTTTTTTTTTTTTTTTTTTTTTTTTTTTTTTTTTTTTTTAGGAGGTGTTTAGGGATTGGGGAAAAAGCAAGAGAGGAGAGGTTCTGATGAGACTGTTCTAATGTTGGGGCTTCAGGATGGCACCTTCAGAGTTCCCTTTTCTTAAATGTTACCTCCATTTTTGAATCAGTAATGTTGAATAACTTTTTTTTTTTTTTCCCCTGTTCCTTTGAGGAAAATCCCATGTCAAATAGCATGTGAAGTAAGTTGGGTTTAAATTGTTTCTTTTTTGCAGCCTCAAACAAAAATGCATGAACACTGTTTCTGGTGTACCTGAAGAACAGTGTCTTTGAGCCGTTCCAGAACCTCTCTAGTAAACTTATGTACTTAAAGACTTTGGCAGAACTGTCCCTGAAAAAGCTTTAGGTGGAAGAGGCTTTTTTTCCTAACCGGTAGTGGACAATCAAATTAGTTTGCTGAGATTTTTTTTTTTGTTGGCTTGCTTGCTTTTCAGAGGATTCTGTCATTATTTGTAGGAAGCATGGTGTTGATGGCCAAAGAATGCAAGTTGACATATATTTGAGTCCTGTTATGCAAAAGGAACTGGGTGTCATGCTCTCATACAGCCGTTTGGTACCTTGTATGAGATTTCATGCGCAAATCTGAGAGAAGCTTCCCGTTCAAATTTTCCAGTATCGTTCACCTGTGACTCATGCACCATGAATGGAATATTTCTATGGTTAATGGCACCTGGGAAGAGTTAGGGGATGTCTAGGATACATTTCCCCCCTCCCCCCCCCCCAACCCTTTTCCCTCATCTTGTTTTTTTTAGCATTTTATACTTGTTTTTTATATAAAACATTTTAATACTATGAAAGCCCTTCAAGACCTACAAATTTATTCTTTCAATATGTTAAATTTTGAACATGTTTTACCTGTGTAAAATATAAGGGAGTGGGGAGTGTTCATTTTTTTGTCTGTATGCTCTTTGGCACCTAGTGTTAGCTGCAGTTTCTTCCAAAGAAAACATTTGCTGTCCTGGTTTTAAGCCTTTGTCTGTAAAGAACTAGTTGGATATTCTCACACCAAAACAGGATGAGAAATGGAATTTGACATTTGAACGAGACCATGAAAATTTTGCTCAAACCCTGCAAGCAGCTCTTAAGAAAATGTTTGCAGGCTTCAATTTGAAACTTTTCAGAAATTGCTATATTTTACTTTTATTTGTGAACTGAAATATAAACTTATCAATAAGTTGTTAGTAAAAAATTTAAGTGAATTATAAAGGCTGGACGGCTGCACACTTAAATAGATGCATTGCTCGAAATTTTAGCTTTTCAAACTATATTGTGAAGAAGAACTAGTTTTGTATTAATATTTCCCCTCATCGATTGAAGTGACCTGTAAAGTAACAAATTATTTTAACTGCCCCATTGACAATAGAATGTCTTTATAATTGTGTGTTTAAGTTGTCTATGGTAAAAATTTTACCACATTGGAACAGGAATGACCAAAAGAAGACCAAAGTAAAGAAGAAAACAAGCAATCCGCAGTTTAACGAAACATTTTATTTTGAGGTAACTTTTTGTCAATGTATAGTCCTAGCCTTATATTATGTTCTGCCTGTTTATCTGTTTTCTGCAATCTTTCAACTGTTTATAAGAAAGCTGCATAGCAGTACTTAATGTTGAAGGCCTAATCTTGAAGCACTTTTTATTTAGTGTCTGTGGTCATCAGGAAACATTCTGAGGGAATTTCCTATGCTGTGGAACTCAGCAGTTTGGCAGTTATGTCTAATAAGGGCATAAAGACATTTTACTGGACTAAGAATTTTAGTTCAGAGTGTAGAAAAATTGCCAGAGATCTAAACATTCTTTTCTGCTGCTTTGTTGCACTACAAAAGGTGTCAGGATTCCAGTTAAAATCAGCTATGCTAACAGTGATACAAAGGAACACAAAAAAAACCCATGAAAACTGGCATTTACAGAAATAAATGGCAGCATACTCTGCTGCTTAGCAAAGAGTTAAAGTAGTAAAAGTATTACATGTACCTCAAATGTACTTTGTTACCATATTTGTATAAATCCAGATCCTGCTGTGTGACTTCAGTAAGAAATTGTCCCATACGTGTGTGTTTAGTATTGACTGCAAAGTGTGTTTCAGTTGCCATGTTTTAAGATATTGGAAGTGATTTGGTGGGAAGTAAGATACTAAGCTGAAAATGTGATTAAAAACATTCAAACCACGTTCACTTGTGATCTATAGGGTATAAATTGACAGTGCAGTCAGTCAAGAAGTGAGAAAGAATGAAAAGTAAGGTAGTGCAACTGTGGTGTAACTGGGACAAGAGCAGTGGACTTGTTTTTTTCTTAAACATCTCAAGACTAATTTTAATACTTTCTTGGGGCTCATTCTGAAACCGGACAAAGTCTTGCCAGTTTCATATCACTTTTTTCTTCTATGTCTAAAATATTAACAGATCTAAACTAGCCTTTTCAGTTTCTAACATCAGACATTCTTTTCCCCCTTTTCATCTGCTTTGTGTCAGAAGGCTGTTCACTTGGTGAACTAGACTTTGAAAAGAAACGCTAAAATCTGGGGTTTGTTTTTGTCGTGTTGAATTATTAAATAAGGCAATAAAAAGTATATTAATAGGAAGATTTTACTTCCAGGTAACCAGGTCCAGCAGTTATACCAAAAAGTCCCAATTTCAGGTGGAAGAAGAAGATATTGAGAAATTGGAAGTCAGGTAGGTTATGCAGATTAGAAAGTGATTTATTTTATCATTAATAAAAGTTTCAAGATAGTGAATGTTTTATTGTAATCAGCTCTAGAGAATTAATGATCAAACCTGTAGAAAAGATGACTCTATCTTAGAAAATCATCCAAATTTTGTAGTGTCTTGCTGAATGAGAATGGAAGTTGCTGTTATTTTTTAAAATTTTATGTATTTTTTTTGCCACCTACTGGCAGTATGACCAGCAGCCTAAACTTTTCTTTCTGTGCCTCTAAGATGTCACAAGGCCTTCAATCTATCTGTGGTAGTTTGGGCAGATTATTGATAATAGGGCTTGTATTGAAGGATGGCACCTGATGCTAGTCAAATACAGTTGACTGTTTGCAAAAAAAAAAAAAAAAAAAAAAAAGAGAGAGAGAGAGAAAAACCTCTTTATGGTTTGACATCGCTTTTTGGAAGACATGCATCTTGCATCTTCCTTCCAGATGCAAAGAGTATTTCATCGTGTAGTCTTTTTCCTCTCCATTGCCCTTAGAAGAGATTTGGCTGTGCCGGGTAATTAAGACTGGAGAGCCCCTAATCTCTGCTCCTCTGATACGTACACACAGACACGCACACAGAACCTGGAGAATGACAACTTCAAGGCTAGCATTTCTTTTCCAACAGAAGACGAATTTAGTCTTTAGTTTTACTAGCAGTTACAGAAGAGTATGTATGTGATACTTTAATTAGCTTCATAAACATCTTAATATTGTGTATTTCATTATAGATATAAATAGATTTAGGAAAAAGTCATGCCCCAACATCTAGTATTAATTTTCTTTGTTCTTCTTAACATCTGCTGTCTGTCAGAAATGTCAGAGAGGTAAGAAGTGATAGATTAAAAAAACAAGGTGCATGTCTTTGGAGTCTGTGATTCCTTCTAAAGTTGTAAATATGAACTGCTGTTTGGGAGAACAAGCGCATGTATTGCTGTGGCATTGCGGTGTGCCCAATTTCAACAGCAAGATAGAGATGTAAATATATTTGTTTAAAAATACACTTAAATGACCTGTGAAGAAATGTTTACAGTTTAGGGAATGGCAACTATTCAAAAGACATTTATATTGCCAATATCACTTTTCCACTGATGCAAGAGCTGTGATTCTAACTTTCACTGTTTGTTGCTTCATATGGTCTTTAATAAGACATTTGTTTGATTTCTCTTGATTTAATTAGAATGGAGTGAGATTTCTAACGTTTCCTGCCTCTGTGCATGTGGACTGGTGGTGTAAGACAGTTGTTAACTTGAAAATTTTTCTTTGTTTCTGGAGGTAGTGCTCTTAGTTATAGTTATGTTTTTATTTTCAGGGTTGACCTCTGGAACAATGGAAACTTGGTACAAGATATCTTTCTAGGAGAAATTAAAGTTCCTGTAAAGGTGTTAAGAAACGATTCCTTTCAAGCATGGTAAGACATGGTGCAGAAGTGAATTAGAATCTACCTCGCTTATCTTTCCATGTAAAGACTATGTTTCATTATTCTTTAAAAATGTCTTTCTATATGAGATGTTCTAGTCTCATTCATCTGAGTAAGGTTAGAATTCTGTATGTGCAAGGCACAAAGCATAATGTGCCTTTCTAGTGTGTTTTTTTTTTTTTTTAAAATGCTCAATGAGTTAACCTTGCCAGCCTGTGTGTAGTTCTTCCCTTCCCACACTCTAGCCATGCACAGAGTAGTTAATGTGTTTGTGGGTGAAGTATGGATACCAAAGGAAAGGGAAAGTAGAATGAAAAAGCTATTTCCATTAGAGAGAATAACAAGCTGTCACACTGAGCTAACTCTTGGTTGGCTTGCTCAGTTTTAGTGAATCTGGGGATGCCTTTCAGCTTTAGCCACCAAACAAAGACAATGATGAGTTGATTGATATATTTTGTATTAAGAGTAGAAGAAAAAACACATTAAAGCATTAAACTTCTGCTGATTTGAATTTTATTTCTTTCTCAGGAATGCAACCTACTAATATAATATTCTACAAGTTTAAGTCAAGACCATTTATATTGTTGATTTCTGTATTGTTTCATCTGTAATGTCTGACACATCTAATGGCTGATACCTAATTATAACCTAGATATAATAGGAGAGGATTCAACATAATTTCTGATTATTGCTGTTTTCCCTGTTGAGCTACTGCTACTTTCCCTGCTGGGAAAGATATGAGAAAATCAATATATGTTCCAATATGTGCTGAAGGTGCACCAAATATTGCTGCTTTGTAAGGAACAAACAAATACAGCCTTTTTTTTTTTTTTATAGTGTCAGTTTTATTGTTAGGTGTCAGACTGAGGTAATGTACACTGAAATAGTTAAATGTGATGCTTTGCTTTATGGTAGAGTTGGACGAAATAATGCTGTGTTTTAAAACTGTCCCTTTGCTTTTCAGGTACTTACTTCAACCAAGAGAGAATGGAAACAAGTCCTCTAAAACTGATGATCTGGGATCACTTAGATTAAATATTTGCTATACTGAAGATTATGTACTTCCGTCTGAATACTATGCTTCTTTAAGAAACTTGCTGCTAAAATCATCAGATGTTCAGGTATTTCCATTGAAAATTTCTTCTAAAGATTTAAAAATTAGTTTAGGTTGTGCCCTCTTGTGAGAGAAAGTGTGCGGAAATAAGTATGACTATAGTATTTTTTTGTTCCTGTGTATTAACTATTCCTGTCACAAAAAGGTGCGCACCTTCTAGAGCATTTACTTCTGCTCTCAAATACTTAACTTTGGTTCTTATTTTAAATGAACAATCAGAAACAATGAAGGAACTTGTTCTGTGTGAATGGCAACTTTCTTCTTGTTGGTTGCTCTTTTCAATAGATCTGTAGTTTTGATAGTTTTGATTCAGAGTCTTGGTTTGCCAAATATATGTAAAACATTCATTTATTTCATTTGTGATTTTTTTTTCTTTTGCTTTCTCGCAGCCAATTTCTGCATCAGCTGCCTACATTTTGAGTGAAGTGTGTCGCGACAAATATGATGCTGTTCTGCCTCTTGTAAGATTGTTGCTACACCACAATAAGCTAGTTCCATTTGTCACTGCAGTGGCAGAGCTAGATCTGAAGGACACTCAGTATGTATTTCATGCTTAGTGATTTCATGCTATTTTTATTGTTCTTAGAGTTTCAAAGGATTTCATGATACAACACTGATAAGTAAACTATCAGCTCTTCTTCCCTCAATATCTTAGTCTGACAAAATGCACTCATTTTGATTTATAAAAACATTTATTAAAACTGCGTTGAAGCTGGGGTCAGAGTTACAAATTAAGTATGCCATTTGGGATGGAATCATTTGTCTAAAAAACTTTATTGGAGCTAATGTACAGCTAAACATAGCAAACTAGAGTTGTATCCAAGAACACAATTAAAAAAAAAAGAAATGACCACTCTACAATTCTACTGGCCGCTAGATTGATACTTAACATTTTTAAATTGCTAAGAATCTTATCCTGTTTCCTTGAGTATGTGACTTTTCTCTTCAAAGACACCCTGTAAGCAAGTCTGTGCTCCCTTGTATGCCTTGAAACTAGCACCTTAGATGTTTTTCCACATTGTTACCTCTGTAACAATTTGTGGTGCATGGATTTGCAACTTGCAGTTAGTGAAATGAAATAGGCCAAAGTAGCGCTCACTGAGATGCTGAGTAATGTCCAGTGGAGCAGTGGAAGGGATTTTGTCACCACAGGATGGTTCTTTGCAAAGTTGACTTACTGCAGATATAAATTAGATGAGACAGCTGACTATGTAAAAAGTGACTTGTATAGAAAGTAACTTTTTGCACTGTGTTTTGGTACACACAAACCTTTCCTTTATGTTTGCGCTGTAATAAAGATTACAGTAAATGCAGCAGAGTAGAAAGACTTGTTTTGCCATTGAATGTCTGTAGCTGTCTGGCTACATAGGACTAGAAAGAACAAACCTAGATTAAATGTGTTTTGGTCAAAAAGTGCCTGATTTTGTCAGTATGGGGCAGCAGTATGCTATTTATTGTAGTGGTAATAGTCTTCTCACCAAGAGTGCTGGAGTAATAATATTGCATTGGTCAGCTACTTTGGAATTACTCCAGTTGTTCTCACATTCAACATTTATGGCAACGGATGTAGCAACCAATTTAAAAATGGTTTTATGTTACAGGTTTAGAAATAGCTGTAATAAAATTGTGAAGTATTTATTTTGTTTTCTCATTCTTTGCTCATGGGTGCCATTGCAACCTGGATATTAAATTCTGAAATTCCTGGTACACCAGGAATAAAAGTTTAAAACAAATTTGTTTAATAGTGAGATAAAATATTATTTGGACTTAGTGACTGAGCTCCTTAGTTTTTTTTTTTTTTCCTCACATTGAGATAATATTTTCTTACAGAGAAGCAAACACAGTTTTCAGAGGGAACACGTTAGCAACTCGATGTGTAGATGAAATGATGAAAATTGTTGGGAGGCACTATCTAAAAGTTACTTTGAAACCAGTTCTTGATGAGGTAAGTTATCATGCTGGAGCTATTCACAGGACAGTTAGTTTCCTGTCTCTTTCATAGGCAGTCATCTTGTATTTCTTTTTATCGTAGTAATCTTCCAGGCAGAGGAATTCTAGAGGAAAGTTAAGCTAACCTAAATTTGCCAGTTTTGGGAGGGGTTGCTTTTTGTAGTGTCTTGTATTCTTAAAAATAAATAGTCAATGGCATTTGCTGCAGCCTCTAACACCACTGCCAAATCTTCCCACATGATCCTTGTGTAATTGATCTACGTGCAAAGACACACAGAAAAGTGAGGATGATTACTGCATGTTATGGATTTTTCAGACCCTATTTAGAGCTTTCTGCCTAGATCTAGGACAGAATTCAATATTTAATAGATGTATTTCTGGACCTTCCGTAAAAAATAAATAAAAATGAAGTAATAAACTCTTAATTTTGGTTTTCAGATATGTGAGTCTCCAAAACCCTGTGAAATAGATCCCATCAAACTAAAAGAAGGTGATAACGTAGAAATTCATATGGTGAGTTTCCTGATCTATTTTCCATAATTTAAATTTCCAAAAAATATGATACAATGACACTTTTAAAAGCAGCTCTGTGTAACAGAAAATGAGTAATTTGATCCATTTATGTTAGCAGTATCATTCGCTAATGACTGTGCAAACAAACAACAAAGATGAATTTTCATATCCCTGTATACAAAGACAGCAATGGAAAATTAACTTGCTAATAGTACGTCGAGGAGGAACTGAGCAGAGGATCAGTCTTCCTACCAGTTTGTTGTGATGCTGGGACTTCCATGCTCCACATCCAAGTAATAAAATAGCTAATTAGCATTGCTTCAGTACTTTTTATTGAAATTTTGCTTGTCACTTGTGTTTTACTGAAGATGAAAAGCAGTAGTAGTTGTCGCAAATTGAATAACATTCATTGGGGATGCGTGGGAAGTTCTATTTCCTTGTAGCATATTGTCAAATTACAAAAATGTATTTTAATAAAACTAATAGAATCTATTTTAATAGAATACAGGAACTGCCTGTAAACTTTAAAGATGCTTTCTATTTAAACTTAATCAAATATTGTCAGATTACTTTTTAACACCACCAAACCCATCCATATAGCTTATATGAGGCTTTTAAATATACACTATGCCAGAATACGTATTTGGATAGTCAAGGAATGTTTTATAAAAGGGTATCGTAGCGTTACAATTGTGTTCAGAAAAAAAGGCATAGAAATGCAAATTAACACTCTGAAAAATATCTTTTCCTATAATTACAGGAAAATCTACGCTATTATGTAGACAAAGTATTCCGTGAAATTGTGAGGTCAAGTATAAGTTGTCCTACCCTAATGTGTGATGTATTTTATTCTCTGAGGCATCTGGCTGCCAAAAGATTTCCAAGTAAGTGTGCTTTTACTTTTGAAAATGATGTGGATAATGAACTACTTAACACCTATAGTTACCTTAAAGAAATTTTTTTTTCTTTTTTTTTTTTTTTAATCTAAGACTGCCTTGAACTTTTTAACCTGACGATCAGGCACTTGAGTTTTCTATCTGTCTATATGCTACACTAGCCATTATGATTGGTCATGAAGAATTCTTTTCAGATACAAAGAAGCAGCAGGTCAGAACTGCTGCAAGACGCTAGCACAATTAGAAACCAACAGCAAAAAGATGAAATACCAGAAGAAAAGTAGAGACAATGGGGAATTAATGATGCCCTGAATTTGGAAGAGCTAGAAGCTGTTTAGTGCTCTTTCTGTATTAAAATAATTCCGGAAACAGAGTTGTAATACTGCCTATGTGTCAAATAATGGCCTGCGTCCGAAATGCCAAGATGCTTAAAGGTCAGCAAAAACCTAAGATGTTAGATAAGGGGCTAATGGATGAATTTTTGCAGTCTTCCTGGCTCTTATTTGTCACTGGAACTGAGGCCATATTTATTTTTTCCAGTGTAGGCATTCCTTTCGGTATAGCTAGCTTCTCAGAATAGATCAAAATGATGATTAGAGTAAGAATGTGATCCAACTCTAGTGCCATGTATAAAGGTGTATGTATAATACCCCAAATGAATGTTAGATGAGGAAATGTTCATTTACAGCATCATAATTGTGTAACGCCATTTTATGATGCAGCTCAGGTTTAGAATTAAAGTTGTTCACATCTGTTGACTGCATTTGTTGTATAGCTCTGTGTGTGTGTGTGTTGATCAATACCTAATCTTAAGGTTGAATAACCTTATAGTGCCAATCTTTGAACCCAGCTACTACTGTATTTTTATTTCAGCTCAAAATACTTAGAGCCCCATGTGATACACACTGCATATAAGTGCTTGTGACTATCACATTATTACTAGCAGGGGAGCTGATGAGCCAGTTCTATGAAAGCAGAGCTTCTTTTTAAAGAGAAATTAATCCCTCTATTATAAGTAGAACATTTGTTACCATGGTCACCTTTTTCATTTCACGCACTTCATTGATTTGTATAAGTATTTTCTCTGATGTTATCTTAAGTATTTTTGTGTTGACTGTCTTCACTGTTTCTCTATTAAGTTTAGTGCATGTTACATTTCACCATTTTTCTCTGCAGATGACCCTCATGTACAGTATTCTGCTGTGAGCAGCTTTGTGTTTCTTCGTTTCTTTGCTGTAGCCGTAGTCTCACCTCATACTTTTCATTTACGACCTCACCATCCAGTAAGTTTTGTAAAGTATTGTTCTGCTTTATTCCTATTTTTCAGACCTGTGTTATCTGAGAAGACATAAGTTACCTTTACTGGCTCTGCAACTGAGAAATAAAATAAGATTAATCAATGTCTGTAGATTGACTTTTCTGTGTTCCTTCCCCACTGAAGGAACTAAGACTTCTGCAGCTCAAATTATTTAGGAGAGCTATTGCTATTAAGAAGGATGTCCTTGCAGGGAGCTGTTTTTATGCTAGGAGGGCAACATGATGGAAGGCTCTTCTGTACTGCATAGATTCCTTCCACCATGGGAGTTAAATACCCTGATGTCATTTTTACCTTTAAGCATGGTCTGTACATTTATTCTGGACATCATGAGCTGTACCTGTCTTGACAAAATTTCAATATATAGTACTAAAGTTAGTAATGTAATAATCCTGTTATAGTTGTAATAATGGGCACAGGTCAGTCAGTTATGTGTATACAAAATCAGATAGACATACTTAAATAAAAAAACTTAAAAGACAAAAAATAAGAATATAAGAAAGATATACTCTTTCACATGAAATAGAGAACATGTATGAAACCGTCCCATCTTGAAGTGATTTTTATTCTCTTATTTAATCTATTTATGTGTAGCATTTTCCAAAGAAAACCAGAATTGTTTAAAATCTTTCAGACACTTGATATTTCACAGTTTATTATAGTAAAAGATTAGTGGCATTCATCACTTGAGTATTGAAAATGTTAAAGGGATCTTCAAGGCCTCTCTAGCTGTTTATAATTCTGTATTAAAACAGAAAGGAATTAGTAAGCAATTTGTAAACTTCTAGGTGTGATTTATATAATGAAAACTTCCTCCATTTATCAACAACAGTTTGTGATCATTATGCAGTTTTGAATATTTTGGAAGCATAAGATATGTAGTAGGAGGGAGCTGATCAGAGGCTTCATAGGGAAAAATATTTTTCTGATCACTAATATTGAATTATAGTGATAATGAATAAAATTAAAGAAAAAAAACCTGTGTAATAATCTTTAATACATAAATGTGCTTATAAAGCATAGGAAGTGCCAAAGGACAGTGCTGCACATGCACTTTTTTTCGGTGTGGAGAAGAGTAATGAATGTGTGTGTCATACTCTACTGCATTTTGTAATATAATCATTTTTGTGAAATTTTCATTTTAAAATCAAAGTATTATTTGACGTTATCTAAAAATGTAACATAACTTACTATTTTCTTTATTCTAGGATGCACAGACTTCTAGAACGTTAACTCTTATATCAAAAGCCATACAGACTTTGGGGAGTTGGGGAAGTTTGACCAAAAGCAAACTTGTAAGGCTGCTAGTGTTCTGTTGTTCTGTCTTATTTCATGGAGACTACATTCTTGAGAAGCCTAATTATATCTGTATACCTTTCCTTTCAGTCGAGTTTCAAGGAGACATTTATGTATGAGTTTTTCAAAACATTTCAAGAGGAAAAGTTTACTGAATCTGTTAAAAAGGTACCTTTCTACTTTTTTTTTTTTTTTTTTTTAGTATGGTGTATCTGAATACAGGGCAATCTCAATTAAAGACCTGTAGTGTTATTGTTCCGTTTCTACTAGAAATGAAAAAACACTACGCAATAGAATGCACAAATGACATATATTGTAGACTTCATTTAGAAAACCATTTGTGTATTAAATATAGATCACTTGGAACAGGTGTTCTTAGATCTGCCGTTTTGGAGCTAGTTGCAGAAATCTTCTATAGTTTATGGACTTAATCTTGTTTCAAGTCTCTCAATATATATATTCATTTCATCTGTTACCCAAAATAGTTATTATGTATTGAGAGAAACTCTGCATATGGGTTCGCAGATTAGATTTAGTTTGTTTTGTTTTTTCCAAATACTACATATTCTCTTTGTATTTTTCTTTCAAGTTCCTAGATGATGTTTCCTCTACTGAAAGTAAAGAGCCCAGTGGTCTGAGTGAGCCAGTGCATCTAAAGGAAGGGTAAATACATCTTAATTCTGTACCATGAGGAACAGAATTGTCTGTTTCCTTAATGTCAACATTAAACTGTCATACACTAAAGTATAAGTGTTTGATTTCTACTATAATAATTATGACATTTCATATTTGTGATAGTTTTAATAGTGTTTTGCGGGATGTTTAAGCCTATCTGGGCAAAATGTCCTGCTTTTATCATAGGGGAAAAATATCCTATAATTGGAATATTTAACAGAAAGTGATAATGTTTTTATAAAAAATATGGCAAAAATGGATGCTTCTAAAAATGAACCAACTATCTACTTTGGTGCTGTTAAATTAAAACATTTGTGTGAGGAGAAAAGGTTTTTAACTCACCCAGGAAGAGATTATTATTAGCAATTGAAGATCCTCTGTGAAAAAAACGTCTGAACTTAAAACAAAAAAGATGTGCCTATTGATGAAATACTAACTAGAAATGAAGCAGGAGATGGTGACAGTATATCAACACTTGAATATATCAGTTTGGAAGCTAATCTGTGTCAGAAACTGATGGCACTTGATCCAAGCAGTAGTTTCCAGTGAGTAAGCTTTAAACAGTACTGAACACAATTTGTGTCTACTCTTGCTATTGAGTTTTGTTCAGGATCATTTCATTTGTTTTCAGTTCCTAATCAAGAACAAAACAGCTACCCTTACATGTGCAAAGTGGCAGGAAAGAGAGAATATTCTAAGTGAATACACCTTACTCCCTTCTGGGACAGTTTGTTGTTCAGGATCTGAATAAGTCAGAACCCATCTCAAATTCACTGCTACTAACAGAACCTGGATTTCATGTTGTTAAACTCCTTACTATGTAATGCAGCCAGGGACATGGATCACCATGTTAGAAGTAATTATGGGGATGTGTTTTGAACAAGTGATAAATAGAATTTTTGGGTCACTGCAGTATAAACAATAATGTGTTATCTTAAGTGGTTTTGAAAGCTCTCTCAAGGAATAATGGAAGCATTTTTGTCTATTTCTGTATTTACAGAGAAATGTACAAAAGAGCTCAGGGAAGAACTCGGATTGGTAAGAAGAATTTCAAGAAACGGTGGTTCTGTCTAACAAGCAGAGAATTTACCTACCACAAACAACAAGGTAAATTATTTTACATGACAGTGTTTTTACTTAAAGTATACAATATTAGTTGCCTTTGTTCTCTGAGTGCTTCTGATCTATCATAGTCCTACTTGTCTTGCATAAGGCTTCTACAGCACAGTTGTTGGAATTTAGTGTATGCAGCTGTTAAATACAGACTCAGAGAGATCCAAGATCTCAGTCTTCAAAGGTCCAAACTGTGGGAATTAGTTCCTTAGATTCCTAACAGCTTCTGAGAGCTTCCAGATTGGGAATACTGATAGCTCTGAGAGCCTTGGTTGAAGCCAGGGTTCTTGAATCTGCAAGTTCAGTAAAGGAAACTGGAGAACACTTTTTTTTTTTTTTTTTTCTCCTCCTGTAGCAAAGAGTTTATTCTAGAGTTTCTATAGATTCTTTTATTTGTTTGTTTTGAAAACAGCTTGTCTAGTGAGCTAGCAGGTAAATGCATGGTTTTCTCAGGAAAACTGTTATCTGCACTTTGGAAGTTTGTTGAAAGTTATTTCACAAAATGTTTGATTTTGATTGAGTCACCGTTTGACTGAATGGGTGCTTTCAGCAAAATTGTATTTTATCAGATGTTCTCTATTCATTTCTGCTTTATAGACTTTACTTTGTGTGGGTGTGCTTACAGTTTTCCTTGAAAATAAATGAGACTTTCGTGGATTAGTATAAAATTGCTCATGCATCTGAAATAGAGAATTATGTAAAGAACAGTCAGCTCTTCATCTCTTTGGCTGATGCTTACTTTACTGTGCAGTAAAGATGCTGATACAGTAAACCCAGAAGGCAATTCATGTCCTGTTCATGTATGAAAAGAAATCCAAGTTATTGTTTTTGAAAATGGAAAAATAAATTTCCTTTTGACTAATTCTAGAACTGCCAAAGGTTCTTCGTATTTTTTTAATACCAAGCACAACAGACAGACCTGTGGACTGTCATATAAATGATGGTTTTCAGTACTGGATAATAATGTGATGCAGCTATCAAAAACAATGCTTAACAGGTGTTTCACTCCAGTTTTCTGCAATAATCTGGTGTATTTTCCACGTGGTTCGTTTGGGTGCTATATCTTGACCACAGAAAAGTGTTTTGGCATTGGATGTACAGTTCTGATTCTCCAGGATTGAATTTTCACAGCCACTCTTCTTGTATGGTAATGATGAACTGTGAGATTATGCATGAGTTTGGCATTTCAGTCTTGCTTTTCCTTCTGTTTTTTAAATTAATGGTAGTTTGAAATTTAGGGGAAAATAGGGAAGAGAACATGCTAAGCTTAAATTCTTTTTTTATCAGAGTTTTAATTGAAAAACTAAACCAAATAAATAGTACCCTGTTCTGTCATATGTGACAGATTCTGTGGCACATCTCACTGTCCAGTTCTCTTTATTGCTGTAGGGTTGCATATTAATCAAGTCAGTGAGAAATGGCAGATGATTTCCTAATCTCTGCTTTGCTTAGTAAATCTTTTTATTCTCTGGCCATTAGAGTATAGTCTTGATTGATGTACCTTTTCTCAACAATTAAAATGCACGTTTTGAGAAATTTCCATATAAATGCACTGAGTTTATTTTTTTAAAAATCCTGTTATCTTGCTCTCATTATCCATTTATAACTTTTTGCAGATAAAGAACCAATTTTCACTATTCCAATCAAAAACATTCTTGCAGTAGAGAAGCTTGATGAGAGTTCCTTCAACAAGAAAAATGTGAGTCAAGCTATTTGAAATTTTGTACATGCTCTTTAATTAGAAAATCTTAATTAGCTTAAGTAACCCTATAGTAAGGTGACTTAAACCCTCTTACTAAACATATCAGCAAAAAAAAATCTCTTAGATGGATCCAGAGGGGGCGGGGAGAGGAAAAATCAAACAGCTGTATGCAGTATTAACTGGCACTGAACGTGGCACTTAAAATCTAGATTTTTTTTTTGTCCTGTTTTATCTCTGACTTTGACTTTTGTCTCATTTTCCAAATTTATAAAAAGAGGGTTAAAACTATAATGACCTTATTATGAATGGCTATTGTGCAAGCTGTTACTAGTATGTATTATACCATGTTCCATTAGAAATGCAATACTAGCAGACTTGCACTTATTCCTTTTGAGGAGAGCTTCCTCTACCTTTCATCAGTTTAGAGAAAATTCTTTTTCAAAGTCCCATTCTGGACCTTTAAAATGTGAGTATTTTTGCCATTATTTCAATCAAAAATTCTTAGGCATTGATTAAAGTACAGCTGTTAGGCTGAGGATGGCTAAAGGAGAAGCTTTGTGAATCTTCTTTTACTCAGTATGTGAGGCACAATGGCAGTTGATTCCTCATATTTAGGTGTGTGTATGAAGGTGACAAAAAATGCATCCTGTTCACATTCATTTTTGGATAAAAGAAATCGTGTGGGCAGCTGTATATATATATTTTTATTCTCCTTGAATAGGACTGCATAGTGTAATTGGAGAGGTGTTGGCAGGAAAAAAAACAATGTGTGAATCCCTTTTCTTAGATTTAGTCTTAATTTGGCTCTAATGAATTGCCAAAGGTCTCAATTGTAACATATTCAAAATTGCTCAATAACTGGACTCTTCACTGAGCAGAATAATGTTGCTTTTCCATCTACAGATGTTTCAAGTACTACATGGAGAAAAGCCACTCTATATTCAGGCAAATAACTGTGTAGAAGCTAGTGAGTGGATAGAAGCTCTTTGCCGAGTAACCAGATGCAACCAGAAGAGACTTAATTTTTACCATCCTTCTGCTTTTCTGAATGGGAACTGGCTTTGCTGCAAGGCTACCATAGAGAACACAGAGGGCTGTGCTCGTTGCACTGCGTAAGTTGCTTCTGAAATAAAACGTGTGCTTTTTAGGACAAAATCTATTGATTCACTATAGAGCTTGAGAATCAGAAGACAAGGATTTTCCTATCTATTCTAACAAGCTTTGCTACTAAAAACTTATTAAACAAGACTTGGAATGTTGTTTTTTTAATATATCTAGTACTTCATTAATCATCATATGAAATATTAAAGGTGGTAAATTCAATGTTTCATACCACATTGTGGTATTTCTTCTTTGAGTGGGAACTTAATAAAAGAAAAGGGTTTGGGTGCCAATGCCTCTCTTGTCATCTATCTTCTGATCTATCAGTAATTGACTCTTTCAAGCTGTATCCTGGCTGTGAGTCTGTATTGTACCTGTAGCAGCCCAAAGCAGCCTTGAATGAACATCTACCTTGCCTGTCCTCTTGGTTCCTAATGTGCATAATGATTACAGAGCATATTGAGAGACATCTGATATGCGGTAGCTACTCTGTGGCAAATGTTGACTGGTGATGATTCCTCCTTGAGGACTGTTGCTTCTAGTGCACTTAAGAGAAAAGATATCTTAAGTTTGTTCAGGTGTCAAGTTTCATGCAGAAATATGATACACCTAGATCATTTATATAAAATTATTGAAATAGTTTACAGCATAGGGCTTAGCCTGAAAGTCTGTCACTTTCACTAATTACTTTGTCTTATTTTACACAAACTCTTTTTTCATTGAAATCTCACTATTTTTAAACATAATGTGCTAAGAAAACAAGCCAGTCTTGGATGTAGATTTTTAGACTGATCATTTATGGGAGGTTATTTTGTTTGGCTTTTTGTTTCTTTTGGGGATTGACAGGGGGTAGGTATGCTACAAAAAAAGCAAAACATTCTGTAATGGATTTAATGTCTGTCCTTAAGCTGCTGATTTATTAAAAACAAACATGAGATATATATCTTCTATAAACTTCTCCTTAATTCAGTGGTTTGCATAAACTACAGATTAAATGTGGTGTTCAATTCTTGTAGAATATAGTTCAGAATAGATGCTCTAAGTAAACTTTCTGCAAAAAGTGTCATAATTTTTCAAGGTTACTTAGTTCAGTCATATATTAGGTTTTCCATTAGTTCAAAAGATTTTCAGTTCTAAGTAACTTTTTATTGTTTTCATCTGATGTTGCTTTAGGGGTTCTAATAGGAATGTAGCTTGTGCTTCTCTTCTGGTCATTTCCAAGTACAGCAGCTTTTAAAACCATCATTTAATTGTCAGTTTATGTTAAACTTACTTTAGTATTTTGAAATACTATTTCTTTTGAAGTACTGAATAATAAATTCTATTGTAAGGGTCTTTTAGTACTGCTCTGGACTTTTTCCTCCTCAACTTTATATTTTTGATTCTGTAATCTTCACAATAAATGCTAAATTTTGTCTAGTAATTGTGAAATTTTCTGTGAGTAATAGACATAATAAAAGGCTAAGCATATTGAAACTGAATCAGTTTTTATTTGCTTTTAACCTTTTAGAGAATGAATTGCATTGACTACCCATATCTTTCTATCTTTGTCTTTTTTTTTTTTCTTTTTTTTCTTTCAATTAGAGATGTCCCTGCTGATACACAAATTGAGATTGATGGAGACAGAGAAACAGAGAGAATTTACTCACTTTTCACCATCAACATATCCAAACTGCAGAAGCTGGAAGGTATTTAACTAATAATTCAGAAGAACTATAGTGGTGTTAATCACCTCTTCTCCTTAGCTCCATGATATCAATTTGATGTCTTGACATTATCTGAATAATAGAAGCTGTATAGAATTATCTTTGTGTCCTTAGTTCTCTGGTATCAAACAGTCTTCTGGAAGCGCTGGCTATGTACCTTATTCTAAATGATTTTGCATATAGAAAATCTTAGCAGTAGTATAAACAAGAGAATGCCTGCAGATATAGTCAGTTGTTCCTCTGTCTTTGCTCTACTTTCTCCTTTTCCTGCACATGCAAAGAATTATGTACAGATTGGTTGAGTTCTGAGAAAATGTTGGCCTTCTGGTAATGTGAGCATGAGAGATCTAAATGCTAAAGATAAATATACAACCATAAGCCAAAAAAAAAAGTACATCTAATTAATGCTCTTTCTTGTTTTTGTATAAGCTACTTATGCATAAGCTAGAATAACTTAATATATCAGAATTGCCGTTTACATTATAAGAGGTATACTTATTAAAGGTTCAGGATTCTAATGTGATACTTGTGATAATTTTTGTAGAGGCTTGTGGAAGTATAGCAGTCTATCAAGGTCCCCAGAAAGAACCAGATGACTATTCTAGCTTCACCATTGAAGACTCTGTAGCAACCTTTCATACGCTTAAACAAATAATAGACATAGTAGAGAAGCTGAATGACTCCCATGAAAAATATCGAAAGAAGAGATCATCTAGTGCTAAATATGGCAGTGAGTAAGTATCTTAAATAATTTGAGCATATGTAAACATGCGCAAAAAAATCACTGAATGAGGTTAGGCTTCTTGAGGTAATGATGATTTAAGCTAAAGTTAGATTTTGACAAGACAGAAACATCAATTTGCTGTATTTTTAGTGGAACTTTTTACGAGTCATTAGATAAATCCATGCTAGAGGAACTTTTTGTATTATCTGTTTGTGTTGATATTTCCACCAACAGGTGCAAGGACTCTGTTTCCTTGCGACTTGAATTTTGTGTGAGCTTCAGATATTACCCCTAACTGCCTACCTTCTAATGTTTTTATAATATTAAATGTTTTTATAATATTAGATATTTTAATAAAACTTCAGTTAGGAAAGAATTAAAATACCAAGTTATGTAGAAGTATAAAAAATCATATGTGTACATATCTCTTCTGCTGCATTTGTATTGGTTTTAAATCACTTTCTACATTAAATGGTAAGATATATTTGTTGGTGATGTTCAGAGAGTCTGTTCTTTGGAGTACCCAGCTGTTCCAGAGAACAGATTCTTTCATTTCTCTTTGATCCTAGCTAATATCTATAGAACAACACTAGTCAAGCTTCTGTTTTCTTGGCATCAGGCAAGCTTGAAGCAGAAGGAATGTCTGTTTGGTTTGCTTAGTTTTAATATTTGATCTGAGAGATTTAGAAAAATGGACATGCATTTATAAGTTTGACATAAAAGCACAGATTTTCAGCAAACAATAACATTTGACAAATAGTATTAGAAATTGTTCAAATAATGTTTGCCATTTAAATTATATGATGAGAATTGGAAAGCAAGTATTGCCTTGAACATATCTACATGTGATACTTATTTTTTTTCCAGAGAAAATCCAATTGTTGGAAAAGTTTCCTAACCAAAACAAACTGTGGCTTATGCGGATGAAGAAGAAACTGGAAAACTTCATGGGTTGTCTTTGGTGTTTTTTTTCTTTTTTATTCATTACCTACACTTTTAGAAAGTATTTAAGAATGAACATAAATGCTAGTTGTGTTGACAATCTATTTAATATTTAATAGAAAATTTTCTGGTTAGAAATCTGGTCTTAAATTTATTCCCCTTTTGCTGAAGAACTTAAAATTTCGAGTTTTTGAAGCAACAGATGTGAATAAATATCATTTTTTTCTGCCATTTCTGTCCGACTGAGAAGAACTCTCTAAACAAATAAGCTTTTTAATGGAAGAAAATCAATACAGCCATTATTGATTGGATTACATCTCTGGGTATATGTATACTGCAAACTTGTATCAGTTTACCATGAGTGCCTGCCCTGCTGATATGTATCTTGGAATCCTGAAATACTTTGACATGGAAAAAAAAATCTAAAGTTTCATACTGAACTCATTTGACTTTTCTTTTTCTCGTGTTAGGTTTTGTCAGGACTTGATTTGACTTGATGCTGAAGTCGTAAAATCATGCAGTATGTTGCATATAATCTGGGCCGCACATACCAGTGTTAGTTATTTTAAGTACTAACAAAAAAGAAATCAGGGAAGGTATATTGTGCCTCATGTTTACATTTATGGTGAGTAACATATGGAGTGACATTAGACCACTATCTCTTTCTTTTAGGACCTTTTTTAAGGTCCAGTTTTTTTTCTTTATTAAGAAATGCAGGGTAGCAACATCTCCCCTCAGCCCCTGAGAGTTTATCTAAAGGCAGAAAAATGCAAGCATGAGCGGATTGTGGTTAAGACAGTACTGATCAATTTACATGATCCCACATACGATTTTCTTTTTAATAAAAAGTAGTAATTATGTCCAGTTTATCTTTTGACTACAAGTCTAATAAATAATTCATCTGTAGTATAATCACTCAAAGCACTTTAGATATCTGGACTATCCCAGATTATTTTTAGATACTTTGTAGTATCTGCTTGTTATGATCAGTTAAATGATCAACATTGTTTTGGTAATGCTAAAGTAATATTTTCGTGTCTTTAGTTGTATGGATTCTTATTTGCCAGTTAACACAGTTTTAATCTGGCATTCTTGACTTTAGAAAGATTAATTTTTTTGCTCACTTCATCTGAGAATTTAGGTTTTGTTCAAAGAGTATATATGTATAGAACCAGGAAGAAGCAAAGGTATTACTCTGGCAACTTTGCTTCAGCAGTATTAAATACAATGGTACTCCTTGGATTATTATTTTTTTAATAATAACTTTCTATGTGTGGTACTCTTTTTGGAGCATTTACTGTGGGGTCTTTTTGTTTGTTTTTACAATCGTAGTTTGCCCAAAATAATTAGGAATGTAACTTAACATTAGAAAGAATGGAAATTCACAATGCTTGAAAACTCTAATGTACTATACATTTGCAATACTGTAAGGAGGCTTTCTACAGAAATACAATCCAATTGACAAGACAAGATGGAAATATTTTTTGAAATGAATGTAAACTATTGTAAAAATTATTGTTTTAAATCTAGAAGAACTATCTGCATTGTCACAATCATTTAATCACCTGCAATTAGATTTGTCTTTTTATATGTATATTTGTATTCTGAGGGACTTTTATTTGGCATCACTTGAAATTGGGGGGGGGGGGGGAATACTCATGCCAAGAAATGTGTTTTGCCAAAGTCAGGAAGATCTGATGAATTACCATTAAAAAGCTGCCATTAAAGTTGAAAATTATTGAATGTCAGAGTTAAATTTCATGGTGTATTGGCCAATCCTGCTGTGAAGTCTTGGTTCCTTGGAGCCATCTTCTGTTTTTTTTTTTTTTTCAATGACAAATTAAATTCTATGCTATTGCAACATTTTGTAAAAATTTATGCACTTTTGTTTTGGTACTGAAATATCTAGGGGAAAAAAAGGCCATTTAATATTTGTGATCATTAAGATTTAATATCTCATTTAATATTTTTAAAGGCAGTAGATGTTCTAGAACTGAATTAGGTACAAATAGGATGATCAATAATAACAGTTGCCTTCATTTGATTAGTCTAGAAAGATATTCAGTAATTAGGTCTATTTGGATTGTAAATTACCATTAGTTTTAATTTGTATTATGATGATGTATTGTTGAATGTATTTTTATTTAAATTTTATTTTCTTATCAAAATGTTTTGTAACATGGCTTGAGAATAACTCACAAATAAATTTACAACAAACTTGATCTGTTGCCTATTGGTTGTATGACCTTATGTTTTAGGTTATCATTGTTCAAAGACTGAATTAAATAGGGATTTACATACTGTGGTTCAATATAACAAGTTATATCTGTTTGACAGAAAAAATGATAACATTAAGTTGAGGTATCTTTTTGGGTGTTTTTCTTTCACATCTCACTCCTGCGTCTATGGGATTTTTATGGGAAAATGTTGTATAGAAGCAGGTTACAATGTCTTAAGATGTTTTCTTTCCTTGTACAGAAAACTAAGCATGGGAGCTCTTTAGCAGGAGTTACAATGCAAGTTGGAGTTAATTTTGATTGATTCTGAGGTAAGCTGTATTAAGGGCCAGTCTGGTCATTCATAGGCAAGATTCAAAAAGAGGAAGTTAAAGATGAAATTGCAAGAACAGGAGTTTCTCTGTATAGATCTTATTAAGGATTCTGTGATCATTGTAGCAGAATGGTCTAATCTTTTCACAAGTATGCCTCCTTCTCTAACCATTTAGTTATTCTGAGTTTTTCTAAATTGCAACATGAAAGAGCATTACCATAAAAAGTCTGTAGCTTCTCTGCAGATGGTATTTTGGGCTAGCCATAGGTAAGTACTGCCTCTGTAACTGGCAAGTTCTGAGAATTCTCAATTTTTTGAAAGTTAATATGTGAATTTCTCATGCATACATCTCTATTATTGGGCTTTTCAAAAAAAAAAAAAAAAAAGTCTCCTAAAGTCCCCTCTATACTACATGCAGGTAACTACATAGTGGTGGTGGGGAAATAATATATATGTATGTGTGTCCATGTAGTCCATCAATAGGCTATATATAGTAGATGCAGTAACAGAAGAAGCAATAACATATGGAAATACTTACAAGCAATTGTCTTTCACTTCTGTCTGTGTATTTTAAAGTTTTAAATATGCAACACATTCACACATGGTAAGGACTGATTCAATATGTTTTGAAAGGAGCGTGTGTACAGAGTAAAAAATCAGGCCAATAAGCATCAACAAACATTGCCTACATTTTTAGATGACTCTTACATTCTTTGGCAAATTTATTAATTTGACACAGTACTTGAATGTTCTGATATATGTTATCTATTGACAGAGCAAACAATAAGTGTAATAATAAAACTCAGTATGTGCATTAGTTGGCCAAGATATACACTTACATAACTGTTCTTTGCATTACCATAAAATCAACATTTCCCTAACAATTTTATTATTAGTAAAAATAATGTTGGTTTCTGTGTTGCAGAGAAAGCAAGCTGTGGAAAAAACAACAAAAAAATGAAAATTTTACAAGGAAAAAGGAAAGAAAGTAGAGAGAGGGGAGGGAAAAAAAAAAAAAAAGGTCATATCTAGAATTCTCCATTCTTGCAAGGTTCATGAAAAAATCTGTGGAAAGCATTGTACGTTCTCCCAAACCGCCATCAATGCCATAATCAGAGTTTGAAAAGATGTGTAGAAAATGAAAATGTTCGTTAAAAAGGTAAAGATGTATCTCTCTATTCCTTTGTACTGGGCTTAGAAGTATGAAAAGAAAGCAGCTATTAGGTAATTGTGCATATTTTCTTTTTTGAAGATGGCAGTCCCACACTTAGTGTTGGATGAGTGTTCTTTGGCACAGAGTATAAAATCAGAAATTCTAAATATGGATATCTGCTGTTACATACATCATCATCTACAGTTGCCAAACACTTTTTTTTCCCTATTCTATAGCATGCACTGAGCAGCTATGCTAGCTGAGCCATCACTTGAGTAACTGAAAAACTTAATGCAAATTCCTACATTTAGATATTCAAATTTGAACATTTTCAGTAGAGCCCAAACGAAATGAGATGTAATCGTCTTCTTGGTTTGAAATAATGAATTTCTATGCATATATAAAGTGGGGGGGGGAAAATGTATGAATGTAGAGAAAAGTTTCTAAAAGAGCTCTATTGCTCTGTATCCTGCCTTCCCAATGTCATGTGTGCAAAGGGAATCTATAGGGAACAAATCAGAGCTCCAGGACAAAAAAAAATCCAAATTTTCTTGGCTCTTTTTTAAAGCACTTTAGGTGATAAAATAGCCAAGAAAATAGTGATTTTTTTCAGCTAATAATTATTCCTCTAATACAAAATATCCCCCAAGTCTTATACTGATCATGTAAATTCTGGCACCGCATGTTGGTTTATTTGTATGAGTAGAGAAGGTGAGAGCAGGCTCGTCAGGACATAAGTAATTAGAAGCTACCCCATTTATAATTTGGAAAAAAAATAAGTTTTATAAATGCTGCTGTCATCCTCATTACTGAAAGCAGTGTCTCCCTCTCTACCCCCCTTTCTTCCTCTTCCCACCATTTGCAGCCTTCTAGAACATTTCCTCCTAGAGCTGTTTCGTTCCTTTATGCAAGGAATCCACATTCCTCTTATTTTTTAAAGTATGTATGTGTTTTACTCGTTCAGTTTTTCTCTGCACTCTTAAGTGGTCATGAAGACTCCTATCTGGGTGTGTAAGTAGTTTTATGTGCAGAAATGGCAATGCTGTTCCTCTCAAAGGGTAGCAGCTGTGTTAACATTCCCTCGTGGCCTTTTAGCTGTAGTGCTTCACCGCTCTTATCAGTTGCATTATGCTGAATATTTTTTAATTTATTTTCTGCTTTAACGTTGTCACATTAGTAAGTTTTCATTCGTGCCTGCCCGCCCTTGAGCAGCAGTGCCGCGCCGGGCCGCGCGCCTCTCGTCCCGCGGTGCCGGCGGTGGCCGCGGGGCGGCGCCGCGTCCCCGCGCGGCGGCGGGAGGTGCCGCCCCTGCGCCATGGCCGATGTGGAGGACGGGGACGAGCTCGGCGCCCCCCACGCGCACGCGGCCTCGGCGGGCTCCAAGGCGGGCGGCGCTGACAAGATGTTCTCGCTGAAGAAGTGGAACGCGGTGGCCATGTGGAGCTGGGACGTGGAGTGCGACACCTGCGCCATTTGCCGCGTGCAGGTTATGGGTAAGCGCCGGCACCAGGCCTGGCCCGCCATGGCCGCCGCCCCCGCCGCGGGGCCGCTTCCCCGGAGGCGGGGAGAGAGCGCCGGCCGCCCCTGCGGGGCCTCCTGGGCGCGCAGGCCCCGCCGCGGCGCCCGGCCCGCTGCGTCGCGGGAGGAGCGAGGCCGCGCTGCGGCGGGGCGGGCGCGTGCGGGACATCCGCGGGCTCGAGGCAGCGCCAGCGGGGACGCTCCTTGCTGGGGTTTGTCCCGAGGCTGCAGTGCTAGTGCGCGATGGGAGGCGCCGAGAAGCGCGGGTCGCTCTTCGCATAACGGCGGTGCTCATCTTATGAGGCGACCAGGAGAGCCTGAGCAGCTCGCCTCGCTGACCGGCGCTAGCGCTGCCCGGCAGCCCCTTCTCCCTTGGGGTCTTCAGAAATTCCACAGGCCTCCATGGCGGGTGTCTCCCCTTTCCCTCCGCGCTGCTGAGTCACTCCCGGCTCGCTGCGCACAGGGCCGCGCTGGGGCAGGACTCGCCTGGCCCGGCCCCGCGGTGCCGCCAGCGCGGCCTGGCGAGGGGGGCAGCGGGACAGCAGGTACCTGCGGCCGCTTCTCCCCTGACGGTTTTACTGAAAACGTTCACTGCAACGGGAGCAAAACAGGAGCGCTGCAGGGAAAGACCCAGCCCAGACTGAAGTGGCCAGAGCGGCCTTCTGTTTTGGCGAGGTTATCTGCCTCCTTTCAGTTGGGAGGCAGAACCCGTCTATGGCAGTGAAACTAGCTTCATCTGCTAAAAGGAAACTGTAATTTTAAGAATGAATTTCCCTCTTCTAGCTGTTGTTATGCTGCAATTTATGAGAAAAAAACTACTGATGAGGCAGCTTCTGGTGATGACTTGTTACAAAAACAATTGTTCCTGTTACAGGGAACTGTAAAAAGCTTTCAAAAAAAGTCAATCAGACATTTCAAGAAAAGTTTTAAAGTTGTTCATTTTTTTCATAAATCAGGCAAAAGGAGTATTTTTCCATCTAAAATCAACAGAAAACATTTTTTTTTTTAATATAGAGAAACCCAGCTTTTTCAGTGGTAAACTTCAGTACCAGTTTCAGTGATAAACTTCGACTTTGGCAATTTAATATTGACCCCTGCCAGACATGGCCCGACTCTCTGTAGAGCCACTGCATCTGCAGTAACCATGGGTTGGAGCCTGGGCTGGCTCCAGGTGTTCACGACTGGTTTTTTGTTTGTTTGTTTGTTTTTGTTTTGTTTGTTTGTTTTGTTTTGCTTTTTGTTCCCCCCCCCCTTCCCCCCGCAGGGGAAGTAAGTGTGAGGTGGCTTAATTTTCTTTACTCGTTTAATTCCTTAAAACAACTTCAAGGATAAGAGAAGCACAGGGGAAAGAAGCAGTAGTGCTGACGTGTTGCCTGGAAAGGGAAGGATTGTGGCAGTACAAACTTAATTTGTTTAACCTTTCATAGACTGATACCTTTGGGGTTGTGATGCAAGAGTGGGGGCAGCAGCTGGTGCCAGTCTGAGAGTACTGATTTGTGTCCTCAGCTGTCTGTGTTGCCTCTCCAGCTGAAACCCTAAATTTAGACCTGGGATAGGTAAGCTGCTTTTACAGCAGCTTCTAACTGGCCACAGCTTGTTACCCAGCACATTGATACCCCTTTGGAGCAGTTTGTTTTGATGTGCCATACTGTAAATTGTAAATTGAAGCACTTTGGCTGAATCTTCCCTGCAGTTTGATCTCTAGATACTGTAGAATTATTATAGACAAGAGGAAATTTTACTTGCTACTTTAATCTTAATGAGGAAAGGACAAGTTTTGAAGCTCTTCCTCTTCCTTCTGCATTTCCTGGAAAACAAGGACTATTTGGGCAGGTCAATCTGAAATAGAAGCACGCTGCAGTATCT
Source organism: Tinamus guttatus (assembly GCF_059628265.1). Classification (NCBI taxonomy): domain Eukaryota; kingdom Metazoa; phylum Chordata; class Aves; order Tinamiformes; family Tinamidae; genus Tinamus; species Tinamus guttatus. The sequence continues at coordinate 2,952,467 of NW_028288845.1, forward strand.
GGTAGGGAAAGCAAACTGAATTTCAAACTGAGAGTGCTATATCTATCTTCTAGATAGAAAAATACATCTATCTTCTGGAAAAATATATTCCAATTGGTGACCTGTTGGGCAAATTCACCTCTTGGGATGCTTTAGTCTAAATGGTTACCTCATCTTTGGAGGAGATGAGGACATGTTTGCACTGTGTAGGCTGCTGTAACAGTTGGGTGCTTTCTGTTGTGCATGGCCTGTGTGCGTTCGGCTGTGGCAGTCCATACTGGAGCAAAGGAGAAATGAAGCTGTTGCTCTCTCTGGATTTGTGTGGCCCAGTACGAAGCCTGGAAGTCGTCACTACTGTATCTGTAATCCTGAATCTGTCACCATGACCTGTAGCTGCAGAGACCAGAATGTACAAAGAAGATAAACATTTTTAATGAGGTTTTTTCCCCGTTTATCTGTTAGTGGTCAGCATTTAAAAATAGTTGGTGTGCATATGTCAATATTGTAAAAATTACATGCAGATATTTGTTGAGGAAAATAACCATATAAAAATATGGTAGCAGTAGGTATGGGGTGTGAGAGATGTAGAGGCTTAAGAAACCAAAATTTTGAGTGATTTCCTTAAAAGGAGATGCTGTCATTGTAAAACAAAGTCCTGTAATTAGGGTTTGGCTGTGTGCTTGCTCTGGTCTTAATATTCCTAAGTGCCTTGGCATGAATCTGGTTGTCATATCTGCAAAATGAACGCTTTTTACTGCAAAAGTTATGAAAGTAGTGAAGCAGTGGAAAATAAAACTTTCTGAACAGTTAGTAATCCTTTTGATTTATTGCAGATGCACATTTCATTGTGTTATGTGCATGATTTTAAATTTGGGGGAGTGGGGGAATAGTTTTGTGTTAAAGGGCTGAATCAGACAGCAATATGTAACATTTTTACTTAGGTAAATCAGTTCTGACAAACTATTAGTAAGACAATATTCTGAGCATCAAATTGAGTTTTGTTCTTGTTTACTTTTAGATGCCTGTCTTAGATGTCAAGCTGAAAACAAACAAGAAGATTGTGTTGGTATGTAGTGATTTCATTTGCTTGTCTTTCAACTGAAGCTTTTTTCTCAATGGGGTGCATTTTAGAGTTTTTGAAGGGAATGTTAATTTTGTTAAAGCTAAAAAGTAAGCTGTGTTTTAATTCTGCAGTTTGTCGTTGTTTTACATTAGTAAAAATAGTTTTGGCTTTATTGTTTTGAGTGCTAAACATTAATATTCACTGCAAATGTGATATAGAACAAAACACCTTCAAATTTGCTACTTGCTTGTTAGCATGCATGCTGTTTTCTCATGATCTTTGCTCACAACCTTGTTAACTTCTAAATGTAGTAATAAGTCTCTCCACAACTCTCTTATTTATGTATTAAGATACTATATTGTCTCAGCCCACTATTTTTTGATGACTGTTTTATTAACCAGAACAGGAATTATCTGTTCTAGAACCTGTGGTTGGCTTGATAATGTCTTATTTAAGACAATAGGAGAGAAATAAAACCAATCTACAGCACTTCTTTGATTGTGAATGTGTTTAGTTATGTTAATTGTACATATGTTCGATTACTGTTAACTGTTAATAGGCGAATAAAGCAAAGTGACTAATACTGTTTAAGAATAGATGGAAAAGAGTTGGCATATAGAAGTAACTGTATCCTGTGAACAACTGCTCTGAGATCCCATTTTGAGGCTATATATTATGTCAAATGTGCCCTCTTATTGCATATTTTAATTTAAACACTATATTTCAGATAAGAATTAGGTAATATGCTCTTTAGTAGTAGCGAGTAGTGCCTTGGCTGCATTTTGCTACTGGGGCAGTTAAAGTGAACAGAACTCGGCCGAATGCTCTTGTTCTTATCACAAAGATAAATGTGTTTATACCAAATCACAGGACTGTACAAGAAGATGAGAATGTATGTTTTTCTTTTCATTTGGAAATAAATGCAAAGATTGGTGAGAGCAAACTGAGAAGTGTCATAAGAACGGCAGTAATAATACAATCTCAGTGGATAAAGCACTGATGACATTTTTTTAAATCTAAATATCATATCAGCTTGCAATATCTACAAACATTTGAGAATGGTAGTTTGGACCTTGGTATGAATGCTAACTTTTCATCTGCTCAGGAATTTAACTGAAACATTTTTTCATTTTTTTCAGTGGTCTGGGGAGAATGCAATCATTCCTTCCACAATTGCTGCATGTCCTTGTGGGTGAAACAGAATAATCGCTGTCCCCTGTGCCAGCAGGACTGGGTAGTCCAGAGAATAGGCAAATAAAAACACTGGAATATTTTTTTTTCTGTTGAACTTGTTTAAATAGTGTATGTCTTATGCCATATGCTCATACAAAAGAATGAAACAGGCCAGTCACGGCACGGTTTATTTGGTTCATCGGCTACAATAATGGAGTGGTTTTGTTGTGTGCTCTTTGCTGTGTTACGAGGCAATGGTCAGTCTTATTGCACATCTTTCCACAACTGAAAAGAGACACTGTGTTAAAAATGTATCTATTACAATTTGAATAATAACTGTGTCTGTATCAGAATATAGAAATACGTTTATATAAATTTTATCTCGATACAGTCTAATGTATTTGGTTAGAGAAGTGAATGAATTCAAAAGGGTGACCATGTTTGAAAGTTTGATACACTGTATTGCTCATCATCAGAAAAAAATGTTGTCTAAATGATATGGCCTACAGAATGACAGGCAGTGAGGTTTGTTAGAAAGTATTTTGTTTTTTAATCTAAAATGAATGGTGTGTGAAGCATTTATTACTTGCTTTTTTCATCAGACTATACTATACATTTCTCATTTAGATTTTCTTTATGACTTAAGAAAATTTGTTTTGCTGTATTTCAAAATCTCTTGCTGTATAATATTCTATACATAATTTTTACAAGCATAATGTTAAACCACATTAACATTTTCTTATTTATATTTCTGTTAAAGGTCATGGAAACATGCTCCTTTAATCCAGAGACTGCTGGTGCAGTGATACATGGTTGATATCAGTTACACCACTAATTAGTGATGTAAACAATTTAGATGGTCAGTTGACTAATCCAGAAAGCAAGCAAAACTGTTAACTTAGATATCTGAAGGAAAGCAGGTACTTACTAAATTTAACAAAAATATGTTATAATAAATTGTTATATCATCAAAAGTCTGTTACACAAGTTTCTTTATCATCATTTTATTTGATACAACACTTGTTTTGGGGAATAGGAGAAGTCGCTGTTTTCATTGTTATGGAATAACATCAAAATACCCTTTTTTATTTTATCAGTCTTGTGGTTTTTGTTTCATTTATTTAATTGCTTACCTCTCACTTTCTGTTTATCTTTTCCCTAAACGTCCAAAGCGATTACAGTTAATGTCAACATATGCTGAGGGGATTGAATTTTTAAATTAATCTGAACATATGGGGTGGGTATTTTATAAATAATAGACAGATTGACATTGTCTGAAATGAATTCAGGCTTAATAAAATGCTAAATAAACCTGGGCAGATTTGAAACAATAATTATATGCATATCATTGTTAACTATAAAATGATGAACTTAAATATTCAAGGTTTATATGTTTCTCAATAGAGGTATTTCTAGCTAGTTCTGTTTTTTTTAAATGTATTTTAGAGGTATCACTTCATTGTCTAAAATAAGTCCAATGGAAATCTTGGATTACTTCATCAAGTGTGCATGTAGAGTGTAATGTGCTTTTGTTTCCTACTTACTTTTCTCACTTTTAAAAAGTTTTGAATGTTTTAAATCTAGCTTGTGCAACAAATCTCACTGTACACTAAGAGAAATCACAGAAATTCTCTATTGTATCACATCAGTTGTTAATATCGTAGATGATGTCTTTCTGAAAATTTAAACCAAATACAAGAAAGGTTAATAATAATGAATGAAATGCCTGTAATTTCTGTGTTGCTATGGCCTCTTTCATCTTCCCATCTCAGTTTGTGTAAGAAGATTTCTTCCTAACAGAATAAGAAAAGAAATTTTTGTTAGATGTGGAAGTATTTTTTTAGCTGTAGCATTTAAACTATGTTTAGCACATATTTTCTCTGCCAAAATTTGGTGCCTAGTGCTATCCTCTAACCTCTTTTAGTTCTATCTAGTCGCATCAGAGGATTTCTTTGTTCATTTTGCTTGGGTTCATGGAAGGTACCAAAGTAATTTGCACTCTGCGTGCAGTTCACGTGTCATATGCATAGCAGCTAAAAATAACAATTGCAGAGAAGTCTTCTTAAATGCCACCTACAACAGGTCCTAATGCAAATGAAACATTCGGGAAGTTAGATGCTGACATAGAAGCCTCTTTAAATTGCCTCTCTTTTTTTCTACCTGTGTTGAATTTGAAGAAATTTTCACAGGATAGAGGCCATATACTCAGTTCACATTGAAAGAGATAAATCTTTGAAATATATTAAAAATTATAACAAAGTCAAACCTGGAAGGGATCCCAGGAGACCATCCAGTTCAGCTTTTGCTGAAAGCAAAGCTTTGCATGGGTCAAGCTAAGTCCTGCCCAGTCTGTCACTCTCTGGGCCAACTAATCCAATGTGAAATTGGTCTCACAGTGAAAAAAATCTTACAACCAGAAGGAATATCCTCTGAATCAAGAAGGAATTTCCTCTGAATCAACTTTTGCTCATTGCCTCCTGTCCTCTCATCATGCATCTTTTTAAAGGGGGTACATCTTGAGGAGAGAAAATTTGCATCTTAAAAGCCATCTGCTTTTTAAGTATTGTAAGACTGAGATTAGCTTTTCCTCCTCTCTCTGCAAACCCACTCTTATCTAGGCTAAACAATTTCTTTCAACCTCACTTCATAGGTCAAGTTAGCTAGCTCTTAGATCATTTTGATGGCCCTTTGCTCGACTCTGTATTTTTTAAGGTCTCTTGAATTTGAGGGACAAAAACCAGACGCAATATTCGAGATGGCGCTTAACAAATGCTGAGTAGAAGTTCTGCATCCTTATTCAATGCAGGAGTTTAGTAAGTAAAGTTGTTGAGAGAAAAGGATCCTGTAAACTTTTAACCCAAGAAAAAATATACTACTTTTTTTTAACTCTATTTGACTTAGTTATTTTTGATGGGAATTATCAGCTATTCAATATGGAAATTTTCTTTACAAATGACTAAAATTTTAGATGGTTACATGAAAACAGAAGTAGGATAGAGTCAAACATTGAAAGCAGAACACTCTAAAAGATCTCTCTGCAGTAGTGTATTGTAGAGTTGTTGAGATACTTATGTAAAATTTTGCCTTTGAGATAGATGCAAGCAACTGCAAACTATTACTTGAACAAGGAAGATGCTGTTTGGAGGAATAGTTTAATGATTATGTGAAGTATTGCTTTTCAATTTAATGATTGCAAACTGCCTTATTTTTAAGATAGTTTAATGTGGGTTACTGATAAATTAATGTGGCTTTAGTAAGTTTGTCATCATACAGGTCAAGTGTAGTTGTTCCATTTCCTGCTCATTTCATTGGAATGCTTGCAAACAATTCACAAGGTCTTCATTTCACTAGCTGTAAAGAAAAAAAATATGAGTACTTAAATTCACTAGGTCACATTACTACTAACATGGAAGAATGTGGGAGGACAACTTTATTTTCTTTGTGACTGTTGGTAGCTAAGGTTCTTCAAATGTGTGTGATGAATGCATTGGTGTATAAATATATATATAGTTTTGTTATAATGCTAATCTTTACGTTTTGTAAAAGATCTGCAGAACTAATGCCAAAATATAGAATGACCTGTTAGTTTGCACAAGTTTCTCTAAAAAGTCATAGTTTTACTTTGCCTTATTTTTACTCAAGTCCACCACTTTTGCACATTGCACTTTGCAATGGATCATCCTCCCAAACTCTGCTAAAAAAATGAACCTATAATGTAATTTTGTGGAGTATAAGCATGAATTCAGAGGAGTAAGCCTGTGAAAACAAAATATTGTGTAGTGGTAGGATACTAGAGTTAACAAAAAGCAGCTAAGAGGGATAGAGCATTTAAAGAGTCTGTGTTGCCTGTTGTTGCTCCTGATGTTTAACGTTTCTGTCCCATGAGTCAACTCTTCACCTTGCTCTGAAATAGAACGGTGAAAAAGGAGGTGTAGCGTCTTGAGTAATATGACCCTGTTGCTACTGGAGAAAACATGGAACTGCTTTTCCTGCTCCTGTGACATCTTACTTATTTCAAAGTTTTTAGCCACATTATGGCCTCACAGCACAAGGGTTCAATGTGGTAAGTCCCGTACTTGATGTTTAGTACTTGCAAAAAAAGTGGGGTGCAGATGTCCTTTTAGACAGTCTATGAGTAAAGTTAGGTGGATTTTGGCTTCACTTGGTGGTAATCAGCTTTGTCCCTTTGTGGATGTCACCTCAGGCTTAGGCTATTGCCACCTTCTTGTCTTGCCACTCATTGTCCTAATACAAATTTAGTAGAGAAGACAAATTGAGACTACTGTATCTTTTGGAACTGTGATGGCAATATTTGACCAGTCATTTGAAGAGTATTCTTTTCCTGTGTGTGGGAGAGGAGATCAGAATTTTATGCTGTTTTGTATGTAGGGATCATTATTTTTAGAGTCGCTGCTGTTCTTAGCCCCTCCTTCATATAATCCGCCTTCTGTTCCTTCAGAGGGAGCAGCATAAGGTATCAAGCCTTGCACGAGATGTCTGTAGCCCAGAGCCATTGATGTTGAACATAACTTGCGTTTTGGAAGCATGGGTGCTCAGTGACTGGATGAGTGGTAACCAAAAACTCAACAACTCATGTTAGTCTACGTCAGCTTCTGTTTCAGCTGTGGAAGGTTGTGATAACAGCTTTTTATAAAAACAAATTCCAACTTAATTCCTGTTAAAGAATTGTGTGTATGTGGTGTTCACTTTCGTGAGCGAGGGAGCCAAGATGCTGCTGTCTTAAGTGGCCAGCATGCCACTGAGTTTGGAGTGGACATATGTTGCAAACAGAAGTCCTAGCCCATTCCCAGCAGCCAGGGACAGTGTAGGTAGAGGCTATTGGGGCCTGCTCTGAGAAACACCAGCCAGACTGCATTTCTTTAGTGCTGCTAGTGAGATGGTTCGCCTAGGATGTCATTCCTCTACTATATATAGCAAACTCAAAAGCTCCTTACAGAGAAACCTCTTACCAGTCACTTTCCACAAATGGTACGTATACCTAAAGGTACTTAGTGAAAATCCTTGAGAGGTATTTAATGCAAAAGCAGTTAGTGTCTCTGGTGTGTTTCAAAAGCCCACACACACCACCGGCAGGGAGAAGGGCAGGGCAGCTGCAGCACAGCTCTCGGCCCCTTCCTCATTTTGTCTCAGCTGGACTCTGCCACCTCAAGAGTTTGCCAAGATGTGTGACATGGGAGGCCTCGACAACTTGATTGCCAACACAGCCTACCTGCAGGCCAGGAAGAGTGGAGATGGAGACACCAAGGAGATGCAAAAGAGACGCAAGAGCCTCTCACTGCCGAAGGTTGACCAGTGTAAAGACGCCAGACAGTCCATTGTGGTTGATTATGAGAGCATCTGTGAGCAGCAGCCCATTGGCAAGAGGTTCTTCAGAGACTTCTTAGAGACAATGCCTGAATATTTGGTAGCTAGGGAATTCCTGGATGAAGTATCAAACTGGGAGTTGGCAGAGGACAATATCAAGAGCAGTACCATGGAGAATATGATGACCAACTTCCTTAAGACAGGCGCCAAAAACTATCTGAGTTTCATGAGCTCTGATTTGGCCAGCAAGTGCCAGGCAGCCACTGAGAAGGACTATGAGAATGTTGTGCAGCTGGCCAAGGAGGAAACCAAACTCTTCCTCCAAGGCAAGCCCTTTCAGGACTTCCAGGCCAGCTCCTTCTATGACAAATTCCTCCAATGGAAAGTTTTTGAGAAGCAGCCAGTGACTGACAAATACTTCTATGAGTTTCGAGTTCTGGGCAAAGGTGGCTTTGGAGAGGTAAGAGCTGTCCCTTTGAGGATGCTGGTCACCCCTCCCCTTCTAAGACCAGCAGGCGGGTTTGCAAAGAAGGATTTGACACTAAATTAAGAAATCATTTCAGGTTTTGCAAAACTTGCTCCATTTCACAGAAATTAGGCTGTTTGTGATCTGTATGGTTGGGTAGAATTCAGATACCAATTAGTGAAGGGCCTCTCCATACATTTTATGTTTTGTCTGTGCTAGTAAAGAAATAGGACGCAGGCTTACTTGATTATTCATGTAATTAATTATTAGCCTGCTTCTTGCCACTGTTTTGGCCTGTGCTAGCTCATACCATTCCAAATAATTCCTAGATTCAGTTAAGGGAATAGCACAGATCAGGATCTGTGAACAAGAACATGATAATGCCTTGTTTTGAGAGAGAAGAACATGCAGCTGTACTGATGCAAGCTGTATATGCTACCTACTCTCATGGCCCGAGAATGGGTTCCATATTATTTACTAGTGCAAATGGACTAATGTAATCCTCAAGTATCTTGCACTAGGCCCATCATATACTAGTCCTGAACAAAACAGATCATATTTCTTTTTTCCTTATCTACTCTGCTACCATCAGCAGCTGCTAAGATCTGTATGAACTGTGTTTCCCCAGTTCATACCTATTACTGCTCTTGATTTTACAGTCTATATCTGTAAAATTATTTCTTTACCTTTTCTTGTGCATCTTCCTTCTCTAGGTTTGTGCCATCCAAGTGAAAAATACTGGCAAGATGTATGCCTGCAAGAAACTGGATAAGAAAAGGTTGAAAAAGAAAGGTGGAGAGAAGATGGCACTGCTGGAGAAAGAGATTCTGGAGAAGGTGAACAGTCCTTTCATAGTCACCCTAGCTTATGCCTATGAGAGCAAAAGCCATCTATGTCTTGTCATGAGCCTCATGAATGGAGGGGATCTTAAATATCACATCTACAATGTGGGAGAGAGAGGTTTGGAAATGAACAGGATCATCTTTTACTCAGCTCAGATCACCTGTGGGATTCTGCATCTGCATTCTATCAAGATCGTGTACCGGGACATGAAGCCAGAAAATGTCCTTCTGGATGATAACGGTAACTGCAGACTGTCTGATCTTGGCTTGGCAGTGCAAGTCAAAGAGGGAAAAAACATCACTCAGAGGGTGAGTACAAGTGGTTTGAACACGGGCGGTGGGGAGGGAAGCTGTTCTATTTCTAATGCAGTATGAGTTCAAGACTTAATTCCTCAGGATTTGTTCTTTGCTAAAGACCTTACGTGGTCATTTCATTCTGAGAGACAGGTGGTAAGAAGATTTGCTTAATTAACTCTTTGGATGCTATATGTAGTAAAACAACTCATCTTACAGAGAAATACAACAATCAATTTGACCTGATTTCACTTAAGATAAAACACATGTAATGATTGTAAGCAGTGTAGATGCTAACACGAGAGTCCTTGGGATTTGAGCTATAGTGCGTAGTCAGGGATTTAAGCAATAAATTTTTTGTATATCAGGTGGCAGTCAAAGGTATGACTCCTCTTTTTTTTGGTTCTAGAATTTCTTCCAGATTTCTTTAAGTAGTGGTATTATTTGTATCGTTCATGGTGCTGCCTGATAAATGACTACGAACCTTCTTCCCTTGCAAATGAATTTCTGAAAAAGTTTGCAGATAGTGACAGTTGGAAAACGTGCATGCCTGTGTATATGCATAGGAGGAAAGAGCAGGATGGCCTATGACCTCTTGACATGTGAATTGGTGTGCAGTGCCTTAGCCCTATCTGTGGTCTTCCCAGGTTGAGCCTCATTTATGATAGTGTCATAGGGTTTGCACAAAAAGATGTGTCGTATCCCTTAAATACAAAACAGTTATTTATCCCAAAGTGTATGGAGTTTAAGGATGTATGTAAGAAGTGAATGTTTCTGAGGCAGATGCAACATTTTGAAGAAATGGAACCAGAATTATAAATATTATAAAATTTCCCAAGTGTTTTAACTTCCCACTTGTTTCTCAAGTTTATTCTATACAAACTAAGGATAAGAGAGAAGACCTGCCATTAGCCTTTTGCATCCTGCTTGAAATAAGCATATCTTTTAATGTTGCTGTTTAAGTAGCAAAATACAATAATTTGTATTTTACAGATACATTTTCTTCTGATAGTTCAAAAATTGTGCAATTGTTTTTAGGTCTCAGTGAAAGAAAATATAGAGAATAATGCTATAGAAATAGGATATTATTATAAAATGAGAATGTGTTGTATTTTAGAGGAATATCATGAGAATGTTGTTTCTGTGACAGTTAAGGCAGGTTTTTGAATAAAAGATATTTCAGATGGGATTATCGATTTGTTCATGAAGATGGCATTTGAGCACATATATATCAGTTATAAACTTTACTGTATTTTGCAAATTATAGATACGTGTATTTTTAATGGTCTAATCTGCTTTAATTATGGGCAGGGAACAAACTGTGTATATGAACTATAAGTGTCGTAGGTATGAGCAAGTTAAGTGAACGACTATTCCCAGCAAAACTTTGCATTTGTATGAACTGACCCTGTTTGAGTAATTTGAAGCCTACTGCTAGAAACTACTGTATAAGGACTAGATATTACTACTATTTGTAATGTCATGCATAGGAGAATCTGAAAGCATCTTTACAAAATTCATTGCATTAAACCTCGTAAGATTCCCTGTGTAATAAATTAAAAATGGTGGTGTTAAATCAATTTTTGTTTACTGATCAGATACATTGTGTCTGTTAAAGTTGCCGGAAAGGTTATATCGTAGCATGTCTTTTGAGTATGATTATCAAATTGTCAATATTCTAAAGTGTTGAGGAAAAATATTTGTATAGGTATAATTTTAGTCACCCAGGGAGATATGTGGTCCCAGGAGAGATATATTAAATTCAGTGTCACTATTTATAATTGGAGTTCTACAAACAGAAGAAGAAATAATATTATTCCAGGCCAAACCTGGTTTTACTGTATGCATGCCTTACATGCCTAATATCAAAGAGCCGTTTGCAGATTTCGAAAGTTCAGAAGTCTGAACTTGTTCTTCAATATCATGCTTGTAGTGTTCCAGCACACTAAGTAAATATGAAACTTATGTTTCAGTCGTATTCACAAATTATTCACTTGCCCAAAGGAATTAGCTAATTTCATTGTTAGAAAATCATGATTTAGCTCTCTGGTACATGGCTACAATTATGAATATCTTTTTTATTTGTTTGGGTAAATCTTACTTAGCAAGTCTCACATGGCTTATGAAGAAAAAGTAAGGTAGTCTATTAGTCAAAAGTAGGTAGAAGTACATATATTGCAGTCTTTCTGGAAGTAATGTATTAAAAAAAATGGCTGATGGCTGATACTTTTTCTTTCTGCTGCATAAGGATAGCTTTTGAGCTCGATTTGTTCAAGCATTTCATTTCATTTCATTTTTTCATATTTCCTGGTAGATATGTCAGTAACATCAACTATTGAATACCTTGTTTTTGCTAAAGCAGTATTTCAGAGGGAAAAAAATACATTCTAAGTGATTTTGACGCTGCACATAGTGTTTCTTATTATAACAGATGAACTGAGTGCTACATTAACTGCAGCATTTTGCTTTAGTAAGCAACTCATGCAAGTTTTATTTTTTTTCCAAGTTATAGAGAAGCAAAGTATTATTTTAGTCACTGTATACTTTTATATATTCTCTTCTGTACAGCCTTCTTTTATAACATTAACTTGGGGAAAAATAACGAAATCTTTTAGATATTTGCCTAGTCCTAATCCCAATCCTGAAAAAAATGCAAGAGATTTTTTCTTTTTTTTTTGTACTTAAGAAAGTTGATCGGGATTTTATAAAAAAAATCCAAGTATCTAATTGCTGCTGAGTGTACAGCAGTGTACCCAGAGATTTTTTAGAAATCTTAAATACATATCTTTAACATAATCCTGTTCATTATTTTGTTCTAGATGTCTCAGGGAATGAATATGCAGCTGATTCTGTGAAATCAGGTTCAGCCAATCAAGGTACATATTATGACAGCAGCACACTGTAGTTCTTTTCTCCTTGTTTTTTGTTTTGTTTTATAAACAAGTACAAAGTTAATTATTTGATGCAAGATAAATTCATATGGATTTGCTTGCAGTTTACACAGATTTTTGGGTAGTCTTAATATTTACAGAACCTCCTAAAATGCCTTAATGATTATATTCTTTAAAATCAGATGATTTCTTTAGCTACCTAAATATGGAGTAGACATTTGGAGTAGGCACCTGCTTAGAAAATGTTCATATCCCTGTGTTTCGGCTGTAACTGTGCTGCTGTGAAAATGCCTCTTAATATATCACAGATGGTGAAAATCAGTAACAATTTTTTTTTGGCTGTGAGATAGCAAGATATTCACTGTCTTTTTTTTTTTTCCTAGATATTATGAAGTAGAAACATCATTCGTTATTCAATGTTGAGTTGTATATAGCATATGGAATTATTTTCCTAATTTATTTATTTCACTAGAGATTACCAAAAAAAACATGATGTTTCCATGCCTTCTGAAAATTTTGTACACTTCACATGAGTGTGTAAGCCCTTAAAGGTAATTTGTTGCAATTTCAAAGCATCAAAAAGCTGCTAGCATCTCATATATAAATACATACCACCCATACATCAGCAGGAGACTCTATAAATCCCTTTGCAAATCTTGTTATGTGACTAGATTGTCACATGGCACTAGTGGCAGACTAGTTAACAAGTTCCTGTTTTAGACATTTGCAAGTTTTCGGTGAAATTTCTGTGAACCTATAGTCTTTAGGCACTGCTGACTAGCCAAAGATTATTTTCTGTGTAGGAGGAAAGGTTTCTTGAAACTTATATGGGTGATTTTAGTATGATTTTAGGGAGTAATGTGTATTTATGTTACAGAAGAAGTATTATACAGTTGATGATATAATACTGATATAATGGAAGGGATAGTTTTGGTGTCCTTTAGGTACTGTCACTACAGGTACTGTTTTTGAGAAATACTTGTCTGTTCTACATCAGTTGCCTGTAATTACTATAAATCTCAGTTTATTTTGGGAAAAAAAAACTTTCAGAAGAGAAAAAAAAAGAATGTTCCTCAGCAAAGTCTAGAAAGTGTTCTTGTTAGACAACTGAAAGTTTACCTGATGTATGTGAGTCTAATGCTGCTGCTCGTATCCCAGTGAGTAACGATACTTAATTTCCTGAGAATGCTTATGAGAAAAGTGAGACAGATCTTCACAGTTCGGTTAGGACTCTTGTATCTTTTGTATATCCAAGTGTAGGGAGGTCTATTCTCTTTTACAGAAATCATTGCAGATTTGCTGTTTATTCCAAGAAGAGCTCTCTGCCCTTATGGGGCAGAAGGGAGCACAGATGATTTGGTACCATCTCTCTGCCTCTCACCATTTTTGCACTAAGCAGCTGTGGTATGTAAGTTATGGAGTAATTTTGCACAGACACATGTGAACCAGAGGGCTTAAGTACTGTAATAATAATTGTGTAAATATATTTTGGTAACATTCATAAAAGTACATTCATATGTTTAGAGGTTTCAGGCTTCCTCACAGTTTTCCTGTGTTGTGTTTTATATGTTTGAAGGACATCATAATATTTTTATAGGAAAAACATGTTTTGGTTAAAATCTTATTCAAAATGTCCTTTTGCCCTCCTGTATGTTTGTTTATTATAAGATAGTATTTCTTAGGCAAACATAAGAAAATCTATTTAGATGTTCCTGAAACTTGCAGCTTAATTTCAAGACAGTTGAGAAGCGGAGAGAAGGGTTCTTACTTGTGACATAAAAAATAACTGAGAAATTTGTACAGTTGACCTATGGTCATCACTTCATTGCTTTTCTATTGGTTGACATTCTGCAAGAAGCTGTTCTTCCTTTTATAATGACAACCCTTCATTGGTTCAGAACTAGAGCACAGTGACTGTTGTTGCTACTTTACAAGTTCAAAACCAGCATTCGGTTTTTGCATTTTTAAGTGTGGCATTCAAAATTCATTCGTTTTGACCAGTGTGACTTCGGATCTTAAAAATTTTGATAATGATAACTGGTATAAAGTAAAGGTACTTTGTGTTTTTTATCCCTAAGTTATGTATGTTTAAAAATGAAAACCTTATCTACTATGAATGCCATTATCACCAGAAGTGAAGGTAACAGAGATTTTGGTGCTGCTTTTCTGCCTCCTGCAGTTTGGGAATGGCAGAAAGGATGTAGGAGGAGTCGGTGTGCCCCAACCAGACAGTTTGCTGCGTGGGACAGGCCACCAAGCAGACATGATATTTTTCTGCCTGGAATAAGCCATCGTCTCTCTTTACGATATAGCATCAAGGGTCATTGCATCTGTTTTTGGCCAGTGTAGACAGTAAAAGGGACTAGGTGGCCCTTTGATCTGATGCAAGACTCTACTTGCATGTAAAACAGTTGCACTTTCAACTTGAGTCCTAATCCCAAAAGACAACTTGGATGAGATCCTGTGGATTTCAGTAGTAGTTACTATCCAGGCCTCAACACCATTTCTGCTGCTTTCCCAACAGAGCCTGTTGCTACACTGGGAGCCATGGCCCTTCTCAGCGCACCCTGCAGTCCCCGCTCCCTCGGTCACCCCTGCACTGGACACCAGCTTTCTCTTTGTCCTCTCTCTGAGCAAGCCCCTCATGCTCTGTGCTCTGGTACCAGGCTGGCATTTATTATGAATGGCTTCATAATGTTCTCTCTGAATATTGCTAGTGGAATATTCAACAGTCATTAAATAATAAAGCCATAAGCATCTCTGAAGTGAAGCATTATTATTCCCACATTATAGATGAGAAATACTCGAAAGAAGTTAAAGGAGGGAAAAAACTTTTCACAATTTAAAAGGAAGATTTTGTTACAGGAAGGCTAAAGAAATCCTGATAATTCTTGAATTGTAATTTGGTGTTTGTGATTCTATACCAAGCATTCTGTATGTCCTGTGTAGCCCCATCCCCTAATGTCTGATTTTTTCACTGTCCTTTAAATGCGTTTTTTTCTGATGAGACCTCCCTGAGGTAGGGAAGTTAGCCAGTTCTGCACTGGATATCTAAAACAGGAAGAGTGATTTATGCATGATCTGGCAGAAAATAAGCAGGTGAATGATGTAGTCTCCAAGATTATAATGAGTGCCCAGTCACTGGACTATTCTTTCTCAAGTCATTTATCCCTTTAATTTCCATATAGTATGAATCTGAACTGAAAAATATACTATAGCATGTCTATTTTTCTTCCAAAGAGTAAGCACAGAGGCAGCCTCCACTTGCAAATGTCGCTTTCTCTTGCCTAAGTGTGACTTCTAATGGCAGCCTCAATGATTAATGATGTTCAAGCTTGAAATTGTTTTTTATATATATACACATACATATATATAGGCTGCTTCAGTTTACTGACTTTGATTCCCAGAGGCAATTTTTATTTCCTCTTTTTTGATTTTGTCTATCTATCTATATATATATATACATATATATATATATATATATATATATTTAAAAGCAGACACCTTTTGGTGTTAAAATTACATCTCTATGAAAATGAAAAGAACTTCTGGTCTTGAGTTTCATGTAAGCGTATGTATTTGGGAACTCCTACACTCCTGTACCAACGTTGGCATTACCTTTTCCTGCGACTCCGCACAAGCCGCTTGCTCCATTCTCCTCTGCGCGAGAGCCCGGCAGTGCATCGCAGAGGTGACACGTCGCTTTTGCTGAGCGTTGGCGACACGCTGTCATCTCTGTTGCGTGAGACTTTTCACAGGTGCAACAGAGGACATTCCTTTGTGCTTGTTAAGTTTGATGTTATCTTCTCTATAGAGTAGTTGCTTGTTCACTCGATAAGCTGTTTTCTGTCTGATCATTTTGTAAAGAGCTGTAATTCTCTGTCACCAATTTAAATTTTGCTGCTTTCCTCTTCATAGTGCCCCTTGGGAGAAAAATGAGGATTGATAAGTGAAATGATGGAGGAGGATCATTTGTTCTTCCTACATCTAGGGCCTGTTAAATTGTGTATAGAGAAAACTTTTCCATGCTCTGTTTCTGCATTCCTCCAGGGTCTATTAAGGCCATTTCTGAAGGAGCAGAGGAGCAGCTGGGAAAGAGAACAAAGCAGTCGGTGGCACCCCTTGGAGGAAGGAAGAACTGAGCCCCAGGAAACAGCTGATGGAGCTAAACTCAGCTTGTTTTCTTCTCTGTTCAACAGTTCTTGTGCCATGGCAAACAAAAGATAGACATTCTAGTTTGCTTTACTGTTTAGTTTGTGATATCAGTGAGTATGTTTTGCAGAGATCTGTGGGAAAAGGTAGAGAGATCTAAATCCCATTTCTCCCTGTTCATCAGATCTATGCTGATAAAAACTACAGACAGTTCTACTTCTTTCTCCACTGTATTTATTAACACTGAGATACTGTGCTGTTCAAAGTACTTTTCCCTTGTCAGGACAGTAATCCGAATAGGATGTGTGAATGTGGTTAAAATTATAGGCCTCATTCTGCTGAAAGTATTAGTAGTGTGCCAAATACCTTTGACTGCACAGAGAACTGAGTGCACTTAATGCTTCTCTGGATCACTTATTGTTTTATTAAAAGATTATAATTATGTGGCCTTTTAAAAAATTTATACAGAATCCCATTTCAGAGAAGCAGCATTCAGATGAATCATTTCTACTGTGCCCTGTCAAACCACATTCAAAGCAATTCCACTTAACAGCAGTTCTTCACTAATGTATCCAAAGACAACATTTGGTCATTGTATTTTAGATGTTTATGGAAAAATTATGTTTTGTGTTCCTCTTAAAATATGAAAGTAAGAGGAGAAATAGATCCTTTAATTCTTTAACAAAACAAAACAAAAAGTCAAGTAAAATTTAATTAACTAGAGTTTATATTTTTATATTTTGAACAGCATATGCAAATAAGGCACCTTGTTCACCATCATGAAAGATACGATATCAGATGAGCAATGAAAAAGTGGCACTATGTTGCACTAACTGCATACCAGAAAGCTGGGTGCCTCTGCAGGAACATGGTTTCTGCCTTCTTGGAGACACTGGGGTAATGCAACATCCTGCAGCTCCCTCGTGATAGCAGTTTTATTGTGTCACTTTGCACACCGCCATGTCGGGGTCAGTGAAGGGGTAATTACACCTATTTAGGTGTCTCTAAGATCACTGGAGCAGTCAATGGCACACATACAAACGGTCCTGAATCCTATCAAGAATCTTACAGGAAAGAAGAAATAAATCTCCCTAGCCTTAGTCTCAGGCAAAACTAAGGCACATTCGAATTGTGCCGATTTGCCAGCCAGGGTATTGAACTTTCTTGATATGTTTTTATTTTGCCCATATCCGTAAAGTAAGATCTAGTGTAAAAGGTGCTATTTATTTAATATACAACTTCCATTTTTCTTTCATAAACTGTGTTGTGTAAAAACAATTCTACTACGAATTAATAATTTAAGAATATTTCAGGTGAGAAAAATGGCAGCCATCCATACTCAGAGTTTCCACACTGAGAGATGTCAGATAAGTCTCACAGAATTAAATGTTCAATAACAGTCCATGGCAAATATACTTCTCAAAAACTATGCATTTATCTCTTTTGTGTATGTATGTGTGATAACTTTTAATCCTCTGCTTTTTTTCCCTTTTTTATATTTTAATGTAATTTTCAGTACCCTTATTTACTCTTTGACCTGCTAAGAATAGCTGAACTGTTTTTTTTTTCTGACTTTCCTTTGGAAATTGGTGGCTATGTTCTCGACCTAGTACACTGTTTTTTAGCCACTTAAATTCTGTTACCTCTAGTGAGAACTGTCTGCTTCAAAAACTCATTTCAGTAGTCTGGGAACATGCATCTGTTTTATCTGCTTAAGTAAAGCTCTCCTTAGTCATGGAGGGTTGTCTTTCGTGTTGCAGCAGGATCTCTTTTCTCTTTTGAAAGTTGATCTCATTTTTGATGTATTGTTCTCCGTAATGACTAGTGTAGGGATGACAAATTTTAGCTTCTCTCCAATGTTATCTACTCCCCAAAGCTATAATTCAGTCTTTGCTTGAAAGATGTATGTTCTACATGTTCCTGGCACTGAGCAGCTCTTTTGCTTATAATCCTGGATAGACCTTTGCATCTTAGTATTGCTTTCTGGTTTTTGACTTTGCTGCTGCTTAAATTTGAAGTGCTTCAATGGCTTTATCATCTTTCTTTCCAAATAAAATATTTTGCCAATTACCAAATAGTTAGAAATAGAGAAGGTCTAAAATTTAAGTTTTCCTATCTTCAAATTTCTGTTTTGACAAAAATGGCAGAGACATTTATGTATTTCTTCCTCCCACTTATCATATTAAGCACTGCTGTTGACCATTTGGGAAGACCCTTTTTTTTCCAATAGAAAATGGCAGCCTTTAATTGTTGAGTGTCAAGGATTGCAAGATTAAATTTAGATTCCTGTTTCTCAACCTGCGCCTTAATTCCAAATTGTAAGAAATTACCAGAATCGAGAGGGATTTCTTTAGAGTTTATATGTCGGAAATTTCATGAGAAAACCATCTGTTCTTCTAAAACCTTGAACTGGAGTAGTTTCACATATCAAAGAACAATAAATCTTTTAAGACTTCTGTCACACTGAGTTGAATCAGTTCAAAAACAGCTCAAAAGATTTCCATGCTGCTGGTTTAGAATTTTAAAATTAAAGTTGGGTTCAAACTCCACCACAGTCTTTCACCTAAATCTGAAGGGAAGCGTTTGTTCATCCAGCTCTGCTTCCTACAAAAGTGCTGTTAGGCAGCTCTTCTCGGTCTGCGTTTGTGACCTTGCTTTCTCCGGCCCTGGGAAGTGAAGGAATCACCCCAGTGCCGAGTTGTCTGCATGGGGGGACTTGGGGGTGCTTGTGTGGGAAATGCACATGAAATAGATGGCGGTTATTTGCAACAGCTTTTTATTTATTTATTTGTTTTTATGGTTTCTTTACAAAGCCATTTGTTCTATGGAAGAAAGAAGGCAAGTGGAAGAGGAGAGGCACTGCTGACAGGAACTGCCCTGAGACAGCCATGACCACACGCTGCTGTTCTGTCTTTCTTGTCTCGGATTTATCCAGCCTGATTCACTGTCTGATGAGGCTAAATTGCAGCAAAGTAGGGTCTTATCAGGAGGTGCAGTCTGGGCTGTCGGGATACATTTTGATATGACTCATCACTTTTTCAAGCTATTAGTGCCCCAGTTAGCTTCATCTTCTGCCTCAGTGACACTAAGAGTGTTTATTGCTTCCCAGAGAGAGAAAAATATATATATATATATATTCCAGAAGCCTTTTTAGTGTTCATGATCACTAATCCAGAGGAGCTCTATATGCATTCTTGTGTGCCAGACTCTCTATACTGCTTTCAACCCTTCCTCTCTCTTTCCAGTTTCAAGATCTTTTGCAGCCAGACGGATCTGAGTTCAGGGGTCCACATTTGAATGCTCCTCTCCCTACCTGAGTAGACAAGTAATCATAATAAAAATTTAGTACCATCTGGTTACCCCTCAACAATAACTTCTCAGATCAACTCTGTGCAAACAGTACAAGTTGCCTGAGGAATTGTCAGCTGCTGCCCTGCCCCTGTGGTTTCCCTGCACTGAGCAGCTTCGGTGGGCATGGCGAGCGGGGGAGAGTTAGCTTCAAACCCTTCCTTTACTGTCTATCTGGCTGGTATTTTTGTTTTGCTCATTTATTTTTCAGCCAAATGGATATATTGGCTTTATATCCCTAAAAGTAAAAAATTACAAAATGGAAAAACAAAGTGGATTTAATTTTCTGCCTCTTTTTATTTACTATCTATTTACCTATTTATTTTTGCAAATGGTATTTAGACTTATGTTGTAGTTGATGTTAACATGTTGCCTTGTGCATTGTTCTTCAGCATGAGCTGAAGTTTATAAGACCTGACTCTGAAATACTCTGCTTAAAGTTGCAAAAGTTGTATGAGTACTCAACTCATAAACTAAAAACCATCCGTTGCGCTTTGCTTTGTACAAATGTAATTTCCTCATATAAACTCTTTTCTTTGTTCCCTCTTTCTACCTCTTCTTTTTCTTAAAAGCAAATCTCTTAGCGATTATTTGTGTTCTCGTAATGATAGCCATGACTATCTCGAATATATCTGAGGATTTTGCATCCTGTTTTCCTTCAAAATAGTAATACTAGTAATTTGACAGTTCCAATTTTGGGGAAGATATTAAAAAAAAGGTTCAAGTAACTTCTGATATAGTTATTTGGTAGATATATAAGATAGGATAAAATACAGTGTCAGATATGGCAGGTTGTGTTGACTAAAATCTCACACCATCAGTAATATGACAGTGCAACAAAAAATGTACAGACACATTGAAATCCTCTCTTTTCTCACAGATAAAACAATCTAGTAGAGAGGCAACAGAAGCTACCTTGGATATTGTCTGTTCTCCAGCTGGGAATAGTCCAGGCCTGGACTTGGAAAGAAACAGACAAATTTCTCTCCCTGAAAATGGTCTGTTCTCCTTCTAGAGAGGGTTAATTTGTGCTATATTTATTATTATTTGTTATTCGAGGAGCTTTGTTTTAGGTAGGAAGTGTTAACTCCCTAGTTTTTTCACCTATTTGCATGTTCAAGATGGTACCATGAAGTTTTCTTGCTGCTGTAATGGCTTACGGGAGTTACAAGGTGACAAAGAGGGCAAATATCTGTACTCTTTCAAAAGATTTATTTTTGAATTGAAAAAAGATCTGAAGTATAATTTCTTGTTTTATGAGCACTAAATCGTAGGGCCATTTTTAAAGTTTTGTTTAGAAGACCGGGAGCAGTAGGTAAAGAGCTTGCTTTGCTTTTAACTATTGTTGTGAAGAAATAAGCCATTTACTAACAATGATTTTCACTGGTTTACTTCCTTACAATGGTTTTAAAGAGTTTTCCTTGGCCCTTGATGGTAATAGCTTCTTCCAGAAACCAGCAGGGAGTGCGGGTGAGAATTTCCTAATGTGGCTCAGCTACCAGCATGATGAGAACTTTCTCTGTTGGCAGCAAAACCCGTTGTTGGACCCAAGTTCCAACACGATGGAGGGGGAAGGAATGGATGCCTGATTTTTGTCTTTTTTTTTAACCGTTATTTTTCAAAATGATTACCAGTTGTGTTTAGAAGACAAAACTAACAATGCTATCTTTGACACAAAGGAAAAACTATAATGTGAAAGATTCTGTGATTCTATGATGTTCTGAAGAAAAGAAAGGTGAAGATAAATTTGAAAAAAATATATTTTTAGGCAGAAATCATCCAGACATTTCACCTTTGGAGAACATTTGAAGTTTTTACACATGCTGTTTAAAGGCAGAAATAATCTATGTGTGAAAACATATTGCACAAACACACCCGTATGTTACAGAGAATTTGTAGATATAAAATATATCAATTGTATTACTAATAATGGATGAACTGAAAACTAGTCTGTTTAATTGCATGCAATGTTAACTTTGCATAATAAATCTGCTTGTATGCTTTCAACAGGCTGGAACAAATGGCTATATGGCTCCTGAAATCCTGAAGGAAGAAAACTACGGCTATCCGGTGGACTGGTTTGCGATGGGATGTAGTATTTATGAGATGGTTGCTGGGCGAACACCGTTTAAGGATTTCAAAGAAAAGGTTGGTAAGGATGAGGTTAAAAGAAGAACTCTGGAAGATGAGGTGATTTTTCAACATGCCAACTTCACAGAGGAAGCAAAAGATATTTGCCGGCTGTTTTTGGCTAAGAAAGCAGAGGACCGTTTAGGAAGCAGGTATGCCTTACTTCCCAAACTCAGTAAAAACCAGATAAATGCTGCAATTGTTGTTTTAAAAAGGAGGAGTTTAAATATTGACTGTATACATACTACTGAGTCTTCTTTCACTTCCAGGAAGAGAGAAGCAGGGGTTTTTTTTTGTGATCATAAAGAAATAAGTGTTGCAGTAACGCAGTTGTCCACCTTCACTCCCCATAACGTGGTGTTCTGGGGGGTTAGGCTCCTTGCCTTCTGGGAGAGGGGAGCAAACCATTATCTCTTGGATTTCCTTTCCTAAAAATGAAGGATATTCAAGTAAATAATTGCATCTTGGCTAATGCTGACTGACTGCAGAATGTGTGGTCTTTGGCTGGATCACTAACTAGCTAGAATGGTACTGGCAGAAATTCAGATCTGCATTATGGATTTTCTACCCTGCAGATATCTAACGCCAGGGATGCGTCACTGGCTGCTTACTGAAGAGACCTTAACCATTCCTGTTTGATAAAGTGCTTTGAAATAATCTCGTAGAGGTCCCTGTTTTTCTTGACTCATCCCAGAGAGCAAAGAGAGGAAACAAAGAATATTGGACACATTATTTTGAAGGAAAACCCTTTTTTGGGACATCAGCTTTGGGTTAGTGAAGACAGTTGGATATGTCCCTTACTTAGCAGTTTCAGAAGAAAAGAATAAGAAATTTAGAAGGCTATAAATACTGTAAGAAGTCTTATAATATTTAATTGTAAAAACTCTCATCCTCTTAACGTATGTGCATCATTTAGCGCATTTGTAATCAGAAAAATTGAAGGTCTACTTTGCAATGTGGACAAAATATAGAAAATATAATCAAAATATAATAAATGAATAGGAAATTGGTAGTGATTGACTTGAGAATGCTTCATCATTTTATTCATATATAAATTTCAGATAGTTCTCCAGTCTGAAGGTGAAATAACCACAGGGAACTTAGCAGACTTGTACAGATAATCTTCTAAATTTTTATTGCATGACAACTTGGAACAGTCCTGCAAAATGTTGGTCATACACTTGCCCGATTAAGCAATTAGAGATATTACACTACTAATAGATATAGATATATTCTCATTATCTTAGTGCTTAATGCAGACAGCTAGTTTCGAGGTCTCATTAATTTTCCCCCAAATTCTGCAAGATTTCAACTCTTTTTTATATTGCAGTTAGATTGTTTGATACTAAGTATGTATTATTTTAATACATTTCTAAAGCGTATTTGAAAGTAAATTTAATCCAAACACATTTAGCACATTCTACCTTACGAGTGAACATGCTTTTCAAACATTTCATCTTACAGCATTTGGTTAAAAAAATGGACCTTAGAGTTAGGGAAATTGAAATTTGGGGGCTTAAGTGACTTGCACAGATATTTTCAATTCTCTTCTGCATCTAAAATGTCATTTCTCTGTACTTGTTGATGTTCATGCCTGGTGACATTCTGGGAGAAACTTGAGTAAGGGTCTCATTTCTTTTCACTAAAGATCTCCCTCATCTCACAAGCAGAACTACAGCTAGAACAGCTAGAGTGTCATCAGTCTGACACAGACATGGGGGGAAACAGGGCACGTGCTATTATGTTATTGATAGGCTGTAGTGCAAGGAATATAGAGCTGCCCTTTTATGCACACTATTTTTGTGGTGAGATCATAGTGGAATTCATAATGAGCAAGTCCTGTTTCTTGCCTTTATGTGTGATACTTAGTAAAGGAAAAAGGATGTGTACCATGCCTGGACATATGTACCTCTTAAACAGGGAGATACTATTCCGGACAGCTCATCCTTTTGTAAAGATTAGCGCTGTAATTCTACTAAGGACAGCAAGACCTTGCGTTATCTACATAAGTGCCTGTTGCATAAGTTAAAGCTGATCAAGGACAGCTTTAATTTGTTCACCTGACCTTTTAAAAGACTACACATCTCATATTCAAGACTTAATGAAATTAGCTAATTCAGGAAAGATTTAACCCTATTTTCTCCACGCTAGGTTTTTTTTTTAGGATTTCACATACCTGTCCGACACCTCTCTAGTGTACTTCGAAATTGCTATGGAGGAATATAAGCCTGACAGAATTTAGACAAGTTTATTTGCTCTGATAAAGTTATTTAAGTATAAAACTCGCAGAGGAAGAGCCCATGTGGGTGCGTGTGCGGGTAGTTGGAAGATGGCTCGGTTGGTTCCAGCAGATGGCGTCCCTGTAGCTCCGTGGGTTTGAACTCTTCCTATTCCTGGTGGTGTCAGACTGTATCAGGAGGAGAAGCACTGCAGCCGTCCATTCTGGATGTAGGTCCTTAAGACTACTTCTGTATAGTGGTTCTAGGCGTTTGCAAAGATGAGTGGCCTTGAAAAGTTTTGCATTCTTTTTGGTCCTAGAATATGCCATGATGTTCTAAAAATATGAAGGCTTACTCTTCACTGGGTGTGTGAGTTTGTAAGGAAACTGGAAAAGCAAATAAGAACAGGTTAACAGCTACCATTTGCAGAGGTCAAAAAAGCAGATATATCTCTTTCCCATGTGCCCACTCTCAAGACCAAGTCCGCTCATAAATGCATGAAAACGGAGGTACGGGTGCCAAAATGGAGTAGTCCTCCCTGGTGTGCCTCCTTCCACTAGAATTCTAAACTCAAACCTCATGCCTTCGTGCTGCAGGTGCATTACAGGGCAAGACCCAGTTCAAAAGTTAGGATTGTTGGTCTGTATACTTTGATGAGTATACATTTGAGGCTTAGATTGTTCTTACCACAATATCCTGCAGGTCTTAACTGTGGGTCTACAATGAAACAATTCACTGTTTTTATTTCAACAAAAGAGGACCGTATTTTTTTCTCTGTATGGACGCAGTTATTCTTGTCAAAATGTAGTTAAAATATGTATTTACAATGCTTTTAGTCTTTTCTGGATTTTATTTTTGGGTTTCAACCATGTTAATAAAGGATTATCTTTGTGTCTGTCTCTAAGGAATATGACATTTTTCTAATGTCATAATTTGTGCGTATCTTGCTTAAAGCTTCTGTGCACTTACAAAAGTAGTCCTTTGGCTATGAACTGACTTAGTCAGCCTAGGTGTGTATTAAAACTCCATCCTGGGTTTTGCAAAATACTTTTATGATGTAAATGCATTGAATTAAGAAAAAACCCACAGATGTAAATTGTCACCAGTTTCCTGTTTAAGCTGTTTTTCTTCAGAGCCAGTCCCAAGATTATACCCCCTTGTACCTCACTTTACTAGATATTCGTATTCTAGCTAAAATAGAACCAAACAATTGGACGTTCCTGATTGACAGTAAATCCCATATCCCTACACACACCTAACTAATCATCCTGCTATATCTTCAGTTCTAGTTAAAACACTTTTAAGCACGAGTATCTCAACATGGTGCTGTGCCAGTAGCAGTACTGCAATTCTGGCATGGCACCTTGCCCAGACTAATTTATCCTGAGAAGCAGTGTAATGAATAATGGGATCAGGATGTTTTCTGCTTCACAGCTACGCTTATATTGTACAATGCAGCATTCTTTGGATACACAGGAGATCTCTGGAATTACATTACACAGTATATACATAGCCTTAATTTTAAATACTCTAATGCATACAACACCGAGACCCTTGTATCTATCTGAGAGTATAATATCATACTTATTAACACTCATTTGCTTTATTGCAGAAATGAAGATGATGACCCAAGAAAACATAGTTTCTTCAAGACAATAAATTTCCATAGGCTAGAGGCAAACCTCATCGACCCTCCATTTGTGCCAGATCCATCTGTTGTCTATGCCAAAGATCTTGCAGACATTGCTGACTTCTCTGAAGTGCGAGGAATTGAGTTTGATGATAAAGATAAGAAGTTCTTCAAAAAGTTTGCAACAGGAGCTGTCTCTATACCCTGGCAGGAAGAAATTATTGAAACGGGACTTTTTGAAGAACTGAATGATCCCAACAGAGTAGATTCCGGGGGATACGCAAATGGAGGTGAAGCTAAGTCAGGAGTTTGTTTGTTGTTGTAAATATCACGTCTTTAGCAAAAAAAGTAGAAACTATCCCAGAACTTTCCATATTTTTACACTGTCTCAGAAGGTCAGTTTGTCTGTTTAAGAAGAAAAAATCAAAGTAATATGACCTTCACAGGGTAGGTAGGACCACAAGCTGTATAGACTGTATTATTTTCCTTTCTCCTAGCAAAGGATATGATATTCTATTGGTGTTTTATTGGAAACTGATCAAAATGAAGAATCATGTGTCTCTCAAAAACTTAGAATGATAAAAATTCAGAAATATAAACACAGTGGTGAAGAGGCAACCCCTTTTGAAAGACTGACTCTACTATTTTGAATACAATCATTTCTTGATTTTCTTTCTATTTTCTTGTTATTTCTACTAATGTTTCGTCTTTGTTGTACAGTATTCAGAAATATATATATATTTTAATTTTAAGTAATATTCTCAGTCAGACAATGGACTTCATATTTTACATCAAATTTGGAATCTCGTTAGTTAGCCAGTCTGATTTTTTTCTTAATTTCTGTTAGTTTTTGGAGGGTTAGATCATAATATATTGAAATTGTTTTAAAATGTAAAAGGCTTTACAGAACAATGGGAAATAGGACTGACAGGATCTGTTTTTTTTCAAAATTGACTTTGAAAATGTGAGTGAAGATAAAAATGCACCAATTACATTGAATAAAGTATTTATTCTTATTAACTGTATTTTTAAGTCATAACACCATACGCATAGAATATGTTTCTGTATGAATACAAATTCTTTTTAACAATGGATTTCAACCTTTTATCACATTTCCTGATAATGTTTCTATATTTTGTGATTAGTGTAGTTTAAGTTAAACTAGAAATAGACTAAAAAGCTTGAAACCGTCTTTTTACAAAAAATACATTTCATTGTATTTAAAATGTTAACTCGGTAGTCACAAATATTAAATACTTTGTACTATTCAGTGATGTAATGGTTGAAAGGCTATGTATGTAAATTAACACCTTAATCCTCAGATAATTAATTGAGTCCTGCACAGTATTTGATATTTTTGTTTGAGTTTTCAAATGTTTGGTAACCTAAATGGAATTAATCAGAAACATTTCTGCCTTGCTGATGCTGCAGTGTTTACTCCTCAGAGGTATCCTACTGATTATCTGTCAAGAAGAGAATACATGTTAGTAGTTTGCAAGAACTGTTAAAACTAATTCTGGATGCTTAATACTCTCATGTACATAATTCCCTTTGGCTGAAGTGGAAGTCGAAAGTGCTCTTTGTAGCCTGTTTTTCATAGAGCAGAACTCTGACTGAACTCGAATGGTTTAAACAGACATCAGGGTTCAAGTCCTACACTTGTTTCGAAAGAGGAACAACAGAAAATAACAGTCATCTACAGTCACATCTCTCATGAACAGCGTATAACTTTAGTGATTATTGGTAATCTCACAGCACATTTCAAATGTTGTAGTAGTTAACGGTCTGTAGTTTTAAATATTTTAGATGATTTAATCACAACTAAATAACATGTTGTATTGTTCTTTATTTTTGTATAAAGATGATTAAGCAGAAAAAGAACTGTTCCTTTTTTTTTCCTTTTAAATTTGCTTCTCCAGTTGTTTATATACTCAGCTTTCAAGTGAAAGTCATAAAAGAGAGTGTTACTTAGGATTAGTGGGTAGTTCGGTTAATGAGTTGTTATGAGCATATAATTGTGCACATTTTGAGGGGAGACTTTTTATGAAATAGTTCTAAACAACATAGACTAAACGTTATGGCTTGGGCTTTTAATATGTTGAGAAGGATTATTGTGAAAAGCAAAGGAGGTTGAGAGGAAAGGCAGTCATGTCATTCCATCTAAGAATTAGGAAAGAGGTTCCACTGTCGACATCCAGCGGTTTTGTTTCTCTTTGCTTCTGTCTGTCAGAGAGTGGTGTTAGACTAATATATTTAATAATTTCAGCATCCTAGATATAAAATTTTATTATGTATCCATGTCAGCAAAAAAAATTTAAGTGGAAGCCCACTAGAGCTAGCAGCATTGAATTTATGTTTTAAATTGGTGTATTTTTCAAATCCACGGAAGTGCCATTTCACAAAACCTCCAGAGCCATAAAGTAGGACTGTGAAATGGCTCTGTGTTTTCTAGCACATAACTAATTTTCTGGTATACATATAATCCCATGTGGAAAAAAAAGTTATGTATAGAAAGAACCAGCAATTTATGCCATGTTAAAATCATATATTCCCTATAATGCCAGATGTTGCAAGTCTGGGTTTTTCAGAATGTATTGCAGTACTGAGATGTGAGCTTAGCAAGATACAATATGTGCAATAAAATTAGCTTATTTGCTTTTAGAAACATTACTGTGTTAAAAAAACCCCAGTGAGATATATACAAGTGATCTAATATGAACTTTCAAGTGTTCCATGAATCATTCAAAGCAGCACACCAGTAGGCTGATTCTCATAATGCACAGTCTGGCACAGTGTGTTACAGAGGAAAAATGTATTAGTTTGACACTATTGATTTTAACTTTCTGAAATTCTCTATTTCAGAGATATGGACAACTTGTATTTCCACTATGAAGAGACAGATAGAGCAGAGCAAAGGTTATAGATGTACTTCTGGTAACATTTTTAACACTTTTGTAA
The DNA here is from genome assembly GCF_059628265.1 of Tinamus guttatus. Taxonomy (NCBI): domain Eukaryota; kingdom Metazoa; phylum Chordata; class Aves; order Tinamiformes; family Tinamidae; genus Tinamus; species Tinamus guttatus. The sequence goes on from NW_028288845.1 coordinate 2,980,937, forward strand.
AAACAAACAAACAAACAAACAAAAAAACTTCAACTTCTTTTAAGGAATCTGTGAAATTCTTGGATATTTTCCTGTCAAGTTCCTTCTTACATTTTTGTTTTAAACATCTCGCTTCACTTTAAAGAAATGGAGCCAGGAATCCTAAAAGGTTTATGCCTATGTCGAATTGTCCTGTTGAATCTACTGCTTTTAACTACTCACGTGAGTAAAATTAAATGCATGTGTAAGTATGCAAGATCAGGGCTTTACTCAAAAGTTTTGGTGAAGTTGATGGATGTTTATAATAGAAAATGAGGGTTGAAGTTGTGGGAGGAGAATAATCCTGTGGTTGTAGGATACTTAAGTTCTTGTGGCAAAACAAACAAAAAATATGTAACTTGAAACAGTTCTTTCTTCCTTTAAGCTGTTTTGCTAGTTTCCCCTTTGCCAGCTTTATGGCGCCTCACTTGCCTACCTCTTTTTAAGACAGATAAGATCCATTCAAGTGTTAATCTAATCTAAAAAAATAAATTGTGATCTCCATTGCATTAAATGCCATCTGCGAAAGGCTCCAGAGTACCCTGCCACCCTGCAGTGATTGTCCTTACAGTGCTTTGTAGGGGAAATGGTGCTGTCTTTCCTGCCCTGTTTTACTTAGTATTGATATTAGAAGTACTTGATTATTTTAACCAACTGAAGTAGGCTGAAACTGAAATGAGAGATTCTTAATGACTTGAAATCTTTTCTTGTAAGAGCATCATTTAAAATACCTTAGGCAACCTTGAAGGATGGCTGCTGGCCCAGAGAGAAAGGCTTTCCTTTCAAGTCTAAATTTTCGTTGCTGCTCTCCCCATTATCTTTACCTTTAGGCCACTGATCTTACTGAGCCCAAAGAAGTGAAATGAGTATTATTTTTAACATAACAAATTCATTGCCCATAAGGATTGTTTATCAGAGGCAGTAAAGCCTTAGTTGTGCACCGAATTGTATCATTGCAAAGGCTCAATTAGTCTATAAACTCATTGTTTGCAAGTAGTTCACCTTTCTATTTCTGTCTATTTCTATCTGTTAGCACCAGGTATTGGCTTCATATAAAGTCAAGAGCCTCTTAGCAAATCTCATTCTTGAGGTTTAGAGTTTTAGAGATTCTGGAGATTTAGTAATTTTGTTAATCATAAAAAAAGTCAATGCAGAATGCAAAATGGAACTTAGATATCCAATTAGAGCAGGAACATGTAATTATGCAATACAGCTGTAAATGTTGCACGGTTTTATATAGTTTTCCTGTCAACACCAGTTTTTAAAAATAAATTCATAGTATTATATTGAGATTATTGCTACTTTCACTGGTTTTAATGAAATATATAGAATATTCCTGATCTTAAATTATGCACAGGGGCTTGTCTTTTCCCTAAAAGAGGATTTAAATTAAGTATTAAGTTATCATATCACCACAGAATTGCTGAAGATCCTACAATGTTGTTGGATTTTGCTGGAAGAAAAACATACTTTTTTTTTTTCAAATGACAAAGCATCAATTTTCAAATCTATGGATATCGCAAATTACCAGCTTTTTATATTAGAAATATACCTACAACTTAAAATGTTAGAAGTAGTGACCACCTGTGATTTTTCTGTTTAGGGAGTCTATTTGAAACATCGCATATGACAACCATAGGGAGCTTCCTAGACACATTAAAAATGCATGGATATGAACCAAAAAAAATTCAATTAAACATACTTTAAAAAATACAATTATGCTTTGCATTATTACAGCAAATAATTCTAGACATAGTATCTCATTTAAAAAGTAGTAAGACAAAAGATGAATGTTTCTTGGGAAGTCACTGTTTTGTATTTCTCTGACTTTCATTTATAGACCTTCCTGAAGCTGAGCAGAGCTAATAAAAAGTTCTTCCTGGTTAGCCCTTGGCACTTGCAGAAGTGCAAATAAACCCACTCCATGCGCATGGGAGCAGGAGTCTGTTAGGCATCTCTGGCCTGGAAGGGGTGAAGAGCAAGAACACAGAGGGTGTCACTGTCTCTTGCAATGCAAATCCCAGAATCCATGGCAAAAGTGTAAACAGCTGGTGACTGGGTGTGTAGAGCCGTTCTCCTCATTCTCTTCCTTTATATGCAATGGTTTATTGTTCTTGCATTTATCTCCACATCTGTGTCCTCTCCTTGCACTGTCAGGGGTGACAACATTCAAATGAAGCTACCATGAAGTTCCCATTTAGGGGAACTTAATTCTATAGTTTGGGCAGACAAGTGGTGTCAAAGAGAATAGCTGTCAGCACCAGTTACCTTACTGCAAAGAGCGAAAGGCTTTGAGGGGGGTTGAGCAGGGGAGGCGGGGAGGAAGGTGTGAGAAAAAAACATGAACCTCTTTGAAAAGGCTTCTGGGCATGTTAGTTCTATTCCTTTTCCTCTTGACAACTTTGGGGCAACTGCAGTAGTTAATTCCTCCCTTTTTCCCCGACCAAGCGTAAGCACAAACAATTTAACACAATCAGTTATTTTGTCCCATTTTGGCTCTTTATCTATGATGATACGGATATGATGATCTGAGCATTGTTAGTAGGCCAATTTTTTAGGTCTTTTGTTTCCTGATTACACCAACATAGTGCTATTACAGTGTTTAGTAGAAGGGCTTATGGAGAATTATGGTTTTCATTTTTCTTCAGTACACAAGCATTGCTTCATACTAAACATAACTAATTAATCTTAATGTGTATTTTATCAGATTTCTTTCCTAGCAAACTTGCATGTTGTCCTATATGATTCAATCAAGTTGCGTGTCACAGAATGGGAAGATACAACAAGGCCGAATCACACGCTGAATGCACATCCTTATGATGGGAGTTCCCCTTGATGAATGTTTCTGTGATTCATGTTTTTATAAAGAATGTCAAAGGGATGACCACAGATATATCAGATGTCATAACTTGTAGCTCATTTAACAATAGTAGAGTAACAGTTAAAAAAAACAGCTATTGAAAATGAATGTTCAGTTATGTTTGCTTTGCAGGACTGCATGCAAACATGACAGAGGATGTGCTAGACATGTCTCGTGACTCTTGAATCACTGCAGTAAAAGGTCTGCAGCAAGTAACAACACATTCGTTGTTAAACAATCTTGCCAGCAAACACTCCTACAGAAGTATGTAATAACGAGACCAAACACCTTTGGAACAATAATGAAAACTTTCTTTTAAATACATTGGCAGCCTGCAGCATTTAGTTACGTGACAGCCTATGGAGCTGCACAGCTGGAACTACAGAGATAAGTTGTTCCCATTCCTGAGCCTCTAAGGAAGAGGAGAGCAGAGTGTATGGCCATAGCGGTATATGGGGTGCTCACGTCTGCTTCTGATGTTGTCAGGGTGCAAGTCGGTAGTGGCTTCAGCGATAGCGAAGTGAAGAAAAAGAAGATGGAGAAAAAGCCCTGCAGCTTTATGGATTGAGTTGGTTCAGTCAAACTGTTAGGGAACTACTTGGCTGAATCAGACATCAGCAGAGCTTTACCTTGATAGGGAAAGAAATGGTCAGGGTGCAAGCAATGAGATAATGTCTGCAACAAACCAAACAGGGAGGCCACTAAAGCATTCCTGCTTGTGCACTTCCTCCTGTGAAAGAATTCAGCTCAGAAGTAATAGTGGTAACATCATGATTATCAGGAAGCACCGATCATAGATTTAACTTTTTTTTTTTTTTTTGTAGTAAACTGGAGATGCTTGAATTACAAACAAGTCAGAAAGAATTGTGCTTCTCTTCACAAAACATACTGGCAACAGGATATTACGAACAACAGGAGGAAATAGTCTGCTGAGCTGATAAAGGCATTTCACAGAATAGTAAATTCAAATACAGTGCTTTGTAAGTCTGCTTTATTATATCCTGATTATACAAGAATCATATATGAAGCAGTATTGAAAACTCTCATTAGGGGAAGAAAGTTATTCTGATTAATACTAGAAATTTTTGTTCTTTTCAAATATTTATTTCTTCCTTCCATACTGATTTGTATACTATTTTCCTTAGGACTGATATATTGATGCATTCCTAGGAACAGATGAGGGACCATTTTTGACCACAAAACCACGGCTGAGCTGTTAAGAACAGCTGCCATGAAGAATGTAATGAGAGATCACAATTAAGTTTTAGGCCAACAAGGTAGAAAATATAAAAAGGGATATATTGAGATTTATCAATTAGGTCAATAGTATCAGGAGTATTTTTTATTAGCAACAGAAAAAAAGAGAGTTGGTTTTAGTTCAGGTCAGTTCTTTTTTTCACTTTAATGCCCAGGTCTGCAAATTATATCAGTGGTGCAGACCATTGCAGAGCATACATGTAGATAGTCAGATCTGTTTTTTTTTTTTTTTTTTTTTTTTTTTTTTTTTTTTAATAGGAAAAGCAACAATCCTATCACTGCTTTTAGGAATTTTGTATGCCTAAGAAGTCTCAACATTTATAACTGATAAAATGTAAAATGTGAACTGTTCTGAATTATTTTAGTTGCACAACTACAGCTGTACAACTGTGCATCTATAGCAATTGTGCATCTATAAATTATCAAGAAATAGAAAACCTGCTCTGTAGTAAGTGGCAAAGCAAAGGCACAATACATGCTTCTCAAAATAATCTCTAAATTGTCTAATTGCACCTGAGAACCAGCAGTTCATCCTCTGCGTAAGAGAGGAATCAAAACATTATATTCTTTGTATGTGTTTGGAAATGTGGTGGCAGCAAGATGTTAGGTGAAAGGCCACTAACTCCTCAATTTGAGCTGATCTAGGGCCTGCTGACTGCAAGAACTATAATTGCATATGGACTCATAGAAATTCAGTCTTACTGCAGACTCCTTTTTCACCAGTTCTAGGCAGGGGAAGGCATAAAGAAACGGATAACGTGTTCAGAATTTTCCAAGTGCTTTTTACAGAGAATAGTGGATCAAGTGTTTTAAACAAAAAAAGGAAGGAAACTTCGATTTCTTGCCAACAGATTGAAACCTCCCGATCTTTTACCAAGCTAGCTTATTTTGCTGCCAACAAACAATTTCCTCACCTTAAACAGCTCCTTTCCATCTGGTAAGCCAACAGCAGTGGGGAAAACAGGCTGTACAGAATGGCTGCACTAAGACTTTGCTCAATTTAATGTATGGACTGATGCACTTCGAGCTTTAAATATAGACCAGAAAATGTGCACAGCTCCAGGCCTGGAGTGCTTCCAGATGGCTCATAACAAAACTCTAGCTTTTTTACTCTTCAATAGGTGAAAGTTGTTGTTTTTATGGATGTTGATCTCTTAGTACACTCAGGGCATTTTAACTGCCTTTGCCATTGAATAGGATCTGACCCTGATTTTCAGGATTGTTCTATTCCTTTGGAAAACGTTAAGAGGTTTACTGAGTGTAAGATATTGAAGTCCTCTGAAGTGACTGTTTGAAAAAGGAAAGTTAGCTGCATTGAATGTATCGGTGATGAAAACTGGCCTTCTCCAGTAATTGACACTTTAGTTATGATACAGTTTATACCATATCTGCAGTATTTATGTAACTGATTTCAAAGCGATCTCGAAGTAGATGCGGACTATAAATCAAATATATATAAAATTTGTTGATTTTTTGTTTTTTTTTTTTTAGTGAGAAGATGACAGTTAATTGACAGAGTCTGAACTCAAAGGAAGACTTGCCATAGATTACAGTAGCATGAAGTCTTCAGGCTGTATTAGCTAATAAGCAGGAGAGCAAACATATGTGATGAACTTCTCTCTGTATAGCAGAAGAGCATAAATCTAATGCATGCCTTGAGCCCTTTGACTCCAATCATATACGTGTAGACTAACTGAGGCATTAATCAGCTACAGGTATGTAGTCCTTAGTTTAGAACTAAGTAGGGAGATATTTAATATAAGCATTATAAATTAAAACAACATGGAAATCATTGCATTTTAGAGAAAAAATTGTGGTTTGTTATCTGTATTGGTAAACAGCCCCCAGTTTCTGTCTACTCCATCCATGACGTTCAGGCAGCTCTTCTGTGACCGTTGTTTTTTTGGACAGACAGAGATAACTGATTTTTATGGGTTCTATGGAAAGTCACAGCTCTGGATTCTAAACCATTGTTCTGAAATGACCCTGATCTTGACATTATCTGAGAAATAAACATTTTAAAATTAGTTTAAGGCAGGACATACAGGGCTGTAAATCTTCATTTTATTCAGGAATGACAGCAAATGCATTAATAGTGTTTTATACCTGTAATCTTCTGATAAGAGAAAAAAAAAAAAAGATTCTGTCAAAGCTGTTACTTTAAATGAACAATGATATATGTGTATATATATAAATATATGTATATATATTTATAATAGCAAGCAAGGAGATAGTATTTGAGGTTTTTTTTATAGAGCTAAAAATACATTCTAATTTATATTAACCATATGAAGAGTTATTTTCTGATCTTCGTTTACAACTATCTGTATCCTCTGTAGCTATCAGATTGCACTTAATGCTTCTACTGGGAGGCCTGAGAAATAAGACAATGAAGACACAATGCTTCAGACTTTGGACCATGCAGATGGTATGAAATTAGTAGGACTATTTAGAACAAATTAATTTATTTTCCAACAATAAGTAATATTTACATAGCCTACAAGCATAAAGCTAAAGCTAGAGTGCCCGACTTAATCTTGCACTCTTGTGTAGTACGTTAGCTGCAGTTGTTTTTTGTATTGCTATCTAGTGGGATAGTTTAGATATCAATTTCTTAGCTGCTCAGCATAGTTTAAAGATCCATCTGTAACACTTTGTATAGTTTCCCCATTTCTAATGAAAATACAAATCTTTTTGTCAACTTTTATTTCATATAAAGAAGCAAAGCAATACGGAGAGAGACTTTAGCACAGCTTGAGAGCGCACGTACTCAGTAGAGCTCAGTAAAAATCCTTTTATTACAAGAGCCTCTGTGATCGCAGATTCATATCTGTATAATTCTAGGTGATACCCTAAGGATTTTTGAAGGCTATTTTGCTGCTGCAAGTCCAGACAGCAGCAGTTTTATTTACTTTGTGATTAATAGCAGCTGTTTTTCAGAGCAGAGAACAGTTTTAGGACAGAGAAAGTTAGAAAAACTATTTTTAACTGTACAATAAGAAATGTCTTTAGGATTGCACATACACTTATACAAAAGCATAGTCCATGTTTTCTTATTTGAGCAAAAGCCACAAGCTGTGAATGAAGTAATTAACATTTTCAGATGCCAAAGGGATTTATACTGAGATGAATATTTCTCTCTCCACTGTGCCCTACTGGGTGAATCCTTATACTTAATTTTGCCTTCTTTTTGAGTAACTTTCAGCTCCCACCTAATCTGCGCGTGCTTTACACAACTCCCTCTGTGGTTCCTAGGAAAACATCCTTATTTCTGCATTTAGGTCTGAGTCTTTTCTGTGCCGCAAGCAAACACTTTTGTTCATTCCAGCCTTGCTGCCTGCAGCAGGCTCCCTGCTGGCCCTGTCTCTGCCTGCCCTCCCCACCCTCTGCGCCAGCAAGGTTCCTGCAGAAACATTCCCCTCTTCTAAGGAGGCTGCAGTTGGGATAAGGGAAAAGGTAGTTAACCACACTGCTGCCAATGCTGCGTAGAATAAAGTATGCAGAATCTACACACAAAGCAGAAATGTAAAGGAACACAAGAAATACAATCCTTGCCCCATTGTAATCATCATTAACTTCAGTAGTATTTTTCCACATACCTTTTAGCTGCAGTTTAAGAAATCTGTCCAAAACATGATTAAAATGGAAAGATAATGATAAAAGTAATAAAAGTTTACTCACAGCTTTGTAAATAAATGTCATGCAGGAAAAGTGAAATTAATGATTTTTGCACCAAGATTCAAACTTCTCCCAGGTTTATAACTGATGTTTATAAATGGGGTTTTGTGTCTTTCCATTACCAAAATGACACTAATGGTAAAAACTGAACCCAGACTGAGTTTTTTTAAATCCAGAAGTTTAGATCTGTGTTTGAGAACACAATTTAAGAATAATTATTGACTGCTCCTTATACAGGGTAACAATTCACATACCTAAATACTGAATTTCCAAATACTTTTCTTCCAGTTCATTTCAGGGCGTTTATGTGTAAATATAAATGTGTGTGTGTATATATATTCTTATATATGTGCATATGTAGATAAGATGGATTTGATTTACATCTTCCTTGTAATTTTAATTCATAATGATTAAGTGAATTGGCACAATTTAATATAAAAATTCAAAACCAAGCTTCATTCTAAGCATGTTTTAAAATAGAGATTACTTCATTTGCAGCCCTGTACTACAGCTGCCCTACTTAGACTTCACTGTGGGCAGTGATATAATTATATATTTAGGATGCTAACAAAAATCTGCTCTCTTTACAATACATCCTAACCTCTTGAAATTTGCCAAAGGAGAGGGAAACAGGCGTAACTGCACTTCATGGCCAGACTTAAGGCAGATACTTAGCGTTTCCTGGTGTTGTGTTTATTTGATCATTGTTTTGGGGAAAAGATAATAGTTTTAAGAAATATACTGCATAGCATGCATTGTGTTAAGAACATGAATTCTCTGACTGTTTTCCTCCAAAACAACCTGTGAAATACCATTTCCTCTTGTGGGGCTACAGTGTTTTAAAAGTGATTAACTCAGGCTACAAACTTGTTTGTTTTTGTTTGTTTGTTTTTTGTTGGTTTGTTTTCGTATGTTGCACAGGGCAACAGCAATTGTTCTTCTTTGGTATTAATAACTTTTTTTGTGTGTATCAAATTTGAGTAATCCAACTTGACATGAAGTGCAAAGTTAGTTGCTTTCCTACAGCCTTGAAACTATAACTGTGTTCTATGTAATGAACAACTATGCTCAGCGCGTGGTTAAACACTAGGAATACAGTACGAGGCTTTAGAGCATATAGGACATGCAGTTTCTTCATCAGCTTCATAGATCATTCTCCATGCAGTGAAACTGCACTATGATTTCTGCCAGAAACCATAACCAGATTTCCTCCTGAGGATGACTGTAAGTACTTTGCTTGTATTATAGAATTATTAAAAAAAATCAATTTATATGGCCTCAATTTGTGAACAAATAGATCTCCTAGATAAAATCAATATATTTCAGGCTGAATATTATTATGTGCAATTATGTTTGCACACATCTACACAAATGGGTTTTTATTGTAAATGATCTCCGTGTTCTGCTAGCAAATAATTTAGCAAATAAATAAAAAATGAAGATTGATGGTATCCCTCTAACAAAATGTACAATTACAATTGCAGCAGGGGAAAACTGCAATAAACACAGTATGTAGAACATTTAAGTCTATTTTTTGCTACTCCTTTTTTTGGAGTTTAAGATTTTATTTTCTCGTGGGCTCTGTGACTATAACAGACCACAATTTGACAGGGTTTTCTTTCCCTTTTCCAGAAGACTGAACCCTGCTCCTTCTCTCCAAGTACTTCTCCTGTGTGTGTGGTATCCCCAAAGGCAGTGCAAGGGAACAGCGTGGGGAGAAGACACAGCAGTTTTACTTACTCTGTGAGCACTTGAGTGTGGGTTTTTGTTATTTTTATCTGAAGTATGAATCTCAAAATCTATTCCCAAGACTCTTTGTGATTAAAACTTTGTATTCTGCTGTCATTTGGTAGGCACCACTGTTGCCCTGAAAATACATAGAGATTGCTAAATCTCTTGTTTAAGTGTATGTTTCTTTCAAATAATGGTGTCTGGAACTGGGATGCAGAGTGAACATTTTTAGATTGTGTTATGATTAGGAAACACTGTTAAGGATTGCATGTTATAGATGCTTGTTCTAACATGAAAAAGGTTAGAAAATGCAATTTTAAAATTATGTAGAATCTTTCTTTATGGCACTTTGGGAAAATCCAGCAGTATATACTGCGAATTAAACTTGCAGGAATCTTCACGATCAGAGGAAATAGGAATATGAATCTTATGTAACTTTGTGAATTTATATTATTCCCCCCATAGTATTTGTTTATCAAACTATTTTACAAACTACAAAGCATATACTATTTTTTCAAAATCGTAGATAGCTTTAAAAAAATCAGTTGCAGAGAAGTTACAATTTGGTTTAAAGTTATTTAATAATTTGCTGTAAGAGTACTGTGCTTTCCTACAAAAGATGCTGTTAGAGCTTAGACCAAAAATAGAGCAATCTTAGAATTCCCACCCCTTTAGAATGGAAAAAAAAAGACAAAAACAAACAAAAACCTGATTGTAATTTTCCATTTTCAAAAGTTCTCCTTTTCTTAAACTTCCTCTTGCATAATCGCATAAATAAACAGACTGACTGCTTAACATAGAAGTTAACATTATCTTAGTTTGTGAGCTTTGTGAATTTGTGCGAGCATTGCACTGTTTTGCTTACTGTAGGAGTCATCCATATCAATGGGTCAATGGAGAACGGATGCATGTTGGACACGCCGCCGCTGAAAGGGGGTGAACATCATCATTCATCAAAGATAAAGGTGCTTAGCCTTAAACAAATGTAACTCTCATGGAGTGGCAGAAGTATTTGCAAAGAATTCGTAAATAACTCAGACAAGGACTACATTATTCAAGTGCTGTTTCTCTCTATGAGCTGGTTAAATACTTTAAAGATTTTAGTTTGAGGCAGCCATTAGCAAGGTGAATGTACGTAATGTGCGCTATTTAGTTTGGGAAGTAAAAAACACACTCGAAACAAGCAGGTTATAATATAATCCGTAACAATTAAAGGAATAGTACATGAGTGGTCTATATAATACAGTGAACTTCCTGCTAAGCAGTAAATGAAAGCTAGCTTGTTCTTTTTTTTTTAGCTGATATATGTTCAGAAGGACTAATAATAGGTTTTATGAATCACAAGCATTCATTAAGTAAGCCACCAGATGTTTTAAAAATGTAACAGCTGAGATCTAGATTGTTTGAACTGAATGTGGAAATTAGCATGTTTGAAATAGTAGTAAATCTTTTAAGATACTATGATAATTTGCTTCTAAATATTTAAGAACTTTTATTCTATGCAAATGCAGCCTGTCAATTACTGTATTAGAGAAAACATCTATGAAGATCAAACTGGAACCTATCTCTTGGATTCTGAAATACATTTGGAATGCTTGACTCCCTCATCATAGTCCCAAGGGGAAAATGGGATAGTCTCGCCTGTGTTTGTTTACTCAGAAAGGCACAATTTAGGCACAGCATTTGGTTTTCAATGAAGAGCAGCTTTTTACTCAGTTTTCCAGCTGGCTTGATATGGGTACAATTAAATCAAATGATTTCTTCAAGATTACTAAGTGAATTACTGACTTGACCGAGAGAAGAAAGTTGGATTGGGAAAACTGAAAATACTGGTTCCCATCACAAAACAATTTCTCAGTAGCACTTAAGTAAATTAGAGGGATAACCTATTATATTTCACAGAGATATGCACAAAGTACCCGCACTGTATGGACTAAGTTTACATCAGTAGGGAATTGTAGGTGCAGAAGGAAAACTGAATAAAAATTAACACTTTCAGTTACTAGACATCTAGTTATGCATACCAGCTAAAAACAGAAAAAGTTATTTTTGTATATATGTCACTCTTAAATTTGGGAAAGTTTGGTAATATAATGAGTCTTTCTCGCTTTTATTTAACCATTTAGTAACTAATCTACTTGAGCTATAATTCTAGGATTTTTCAATTTACGGGTGTCTGAAGTTGGTTTGTGTGTGCTTTTTTTTTTATTTTTTCTTAATTGGCTTTTTATAATGCATTTTTAACACTGTAGAGACATGTCAGTGTTATCATGAGGCTATCATTCGTGTTGGTATGATACCGTGATGTTTCTCAGTAAGATTAGCTTCATGCAAATGGCTTTTGTCTGTTACATTCATAGATTAGCGATAAAAGTAATAACTTTCGTCTTCTGTGATGACAGAAGGGAATCAGACTGGCTTATGAACAACTTTACAAAATTTGCTGATATGCACTTATTGGTAGTAAAGGAACAGTGACATTCGCCACTTTCCAATTTAGTTTCTGGTGTTGGACATGTCCATGCGTCGGTGAGGAGATTTTTGCTGTTGTTCTCTACCCCTTCCTTTTTCCAACCTCCCCTCTTCCAGCCCTTTCATTCTCTCCAGCCTCGGTTTTTCACCAGTTTTTCATCTTTCCAGACTCTTCCTTTCAGCCTCAGTCTCCTGGCCTGGCCAGTGCTGGTTTTTCCTTGGCTTTCTGCCCGAGTCCTCTGTTGATCTCAGGATGTAGTTCTGCCAACCTAATTGTGGGCTGCTAAGGAAAGGGGTTGTCCTACCCCTCCTACTGTCTCCCTTGGTCTCCGCTGCGAGCCAGACCTGTGTGCTTAGTTTTCTTCCAGTTCTGCTGTGAATTGGGTCATCGTGGTGAAAAAGGAACACCACTGCAAAAAATCACAAACAGGTTTGGAGAGGAGAGTGGAATAGCAAAGGAGATAGTCTGTCTTTTAGCAGAAGCTCACAATTACATTAATTTCAACATCAAACTATATCTTCAGCCCCCATCTTTTGACTCAGCCTTTCATTTTCTCATGTTAACTCATCAGACGCCCTCCTTGCTGGCTCCCCATCTGCCCCTGCCCTCCCTGCTCCTGCCACCCGCTGTGGTCTCACCCAGCCACAGGCTGTGCACTTTGCTGGCCCACCACAGAGTGAGGCTGTCAGCAGTGGTGCCTGGGTCCATCATTCAGTTGCTGTGGACAAAATATTAGCTAAAAAAGGGAGAATGTTCTGTAAATTAAGACATACTTTGCACTTATAAACCTCCTCAGACCAGTTTTAGTTGTTTAAGAAGCATTTTTACATCCATGTATTCTGTGTGTTAGCTCTGACTGCATATGTTACAAGATGGATAAAAAATCCAATAAATCTGGAGTGAAATTTCCACAAATTTAGCCGCCTTCTTTTTAAGCCCTTTGTATTTTAAAATAAGCAGTGAAATAGTTTTCAACAATAGTTAGGGTCTCTTTTTTTCAAGCTGTAAACAAATACTGAATATCTGGGCAAAAGTCTCCTCTGCGTAATGTGAGTCAACTCCCATTGACTTAACAGGAGCTGTCGTGCTATATATGAGAGCAGAATCTTGTCTCTATGAATAAAGGAGTTTTTTCAAGAGTGAGGGGACTCTACACAATGAATGCATTTTTAGCGGCCATTTCTGATTCATTGGCAGGCTACCAGACACAAGAACTGTTTCTGTAGTCTTTTTACTTTCACAAAGACAGACATTTTCTTTTTCATTTTTAGTGGGAAGTCTTTTGTGTGTGTTTTTTTTTTTTTTAACTCATGAAAATGTATTTCTTATGTTTCTTGGTATTTTGTACAATTAAGTAGAAAGTATTTCTCAGTCATAAAGTTTATGAAGTTTGGTCTTTCCTGAGTTTATCATGAATCTCTGAGTTCCAGTTTTAAACTGAGCTAAGAATGAAGCAGCAGCCTGGAGTCTCGATCAGGCATATGTCTCTTGCCATTCCAAAGCTGCCTTGGAGCTGGGCTGGACAGACCCTGTGGAGGCCACAGCAGCCACAGGGAGCCATTTCAGTGAGGCTAGAAATGTGTCTTGCTGTGATCTACCCCAGACTGGCACCCAGAAAAGGGGGGGACTTTCTCATCATTGTGATCCTCTGCTGGACCAATGTGACATTTCTCTTAGCAACACACAGGAAATTTATATCAGGTAAAAAGCTGTCCTCTGTAGAGCCTTCTATGCTGTTACCCATAGCAATCTTGCTTCCTGTCATTTTTTATATTCTTCCCAGAATTGTGCATTCAAAACAAACAAAGAAAAATCTTAGGAAGTATTTTATATATAACTAATATAATAAATGGGAGGGATTTTGTTTTGCATGGTTTACATTTTTAATATCATCATACATTGTTCTTTTGATGGTCAAGGTGATTTTCTTCCCCATTGTGCTTTTGGAAATATATTACCAGTTACACTGTTACAAAGATAGCAATGTTGATTAAAAACTGCCTTCCCAGAGAAATAGGAAATGCGTAAACTGAAGAACATTCCTAGTGCCAAAAGGCCTGTGAGGTGATGAGCCCAAATTGTAGCTGGGATGACATAAAGTGTACATAAACCTGACAATCACTAGCCATCCATATTCAGAACGACCAGTGTTGCTTGTTCATTTCTTTTTGTGGAGCCCAACCAAGTATTTCAGTAACTGTCTGACTGATCATGGGCAAAATCCCTGTGGTCAGTGGAGAAAATTGGTCTTACTTTGTGACGGTGCCTGCAAGCAGACAGTGCTGCTTACTGACATGGCACGTTGCACTGCGAGGTTGTCTGAGGATAAGTAAAATCTTGCTGCCTGTCCATGCACAACTGGATTTCTTCAAAAGCTGAATTAAAACCTATATTTAAAAAGGCTATCTAATCTCATTTTTAAACCTCAAGCAAAGGCCTACCCACTATCTCTCCTGGTATAAACTTTGTAAATATTTAATTGCCCTCACAGTCAGGAAATGTCAACATTAGGTTTGTTTAGCTACAGTTTTCAATTAATGGATATCATTCTGTCTTTATCTGCAAGGTTTAAAAGGTCATACTATCAAGATCTCTTTTCTATATGTACATATTCAGAACAGCCATCCTCTTGACAGGTTTTTCTTTCAGAAGCTCCGTAGGTTGAAATATGTAAGCTTGGCATTGTAACGCTTGTTTTCTACTGCCTGGACCATTTTTCATTACTCTCTGAACTTTCACTAATATCTCCACTTTCCTTCTAGTCTAAATATCAGAAGTGGATGCAGGATTTTTTTTTGTGGTGTTTAGAGATCTATTTTTAGTGCAAAGCTATCTATTTTTACTTGATGTGTATGTTTTTATACACGCTAGATTGCATAAATTCTTTTTGCTACAGCACTGCCTGTGCTTTGCCAAAGCAGTGATTTTTCCAAGTCTTTTTTTGAGCCACTGCTTTTGTAGCAATGGTCTACATATTCCTTACACCTCTGTGTGCTTGCTTCCATTTGCATACATGTATTGGGTTTAACAATATGATTAAGATGAGTCTGTAAGAAGAGTATTTCTTCCTTGTTTACTAGTACACTGTTTTTTTCTGTCCTCTCTAATCGTTTTCAAAGACTTTCTATAACCATCCAGACCACTAAAACAAAATGCCTTTGGATGAAGAATCAGCATCCTGAAGGATGCTGCTAGAAACAGATCAGCTCATTGATATCTTGCCACAGACAATTACATTTTGAAATGTCAGTGAGCCAGGTTTTGGTTCAGTTATTTCCATATAAATCATAATGTCTTGTGGCACTAAACCAATGGCTTAGAGAAATCCAAATTCACATCAAAAGTGCAACTACTTTTATCATTTTGATGTTTAATTATTAAAAAAAAAATTAATAAATGGGTGTTTCTACCTGTCAGAGTCCTGAGTACACTAATAGGCCTTAATTGCCCTGCCCAGCCTTAGCTGGCCATCGATCCCTTCCCTGCCCAGGCCCCGGCGCCGTCCCACCCAGCAGTCCCTATCCGTGGCACTGCCGCAGGGCCGGGCTCCAGACCCACCTCGGCTGTGATGTGCCCGACCTGACCCCGAGGCAGTATCTGATGCTGAGGGGGAGGGTGTAAATATGAATTAGTCATTTGTAAATACAAATATACTTTATTTTTCAAGTTGTGTGCATACTGTAAGAAACGTTCATTCCTTACAGGCAACCTGATTATTCTATCTATATTAACTTCCCCAGTTTTCACATTTAGTAAACTTCACAGTCATTGATTCAACATGGTGTTTCTTCCAAAAGGATGTCTGTGGCATATTTTGCTGAAGTAAAGTCCCTTAAGTGTGTGATATAGGTATTTGAATAAACTGCGAGAAATAATTCAGCAAAGCAGTTGTTGGAATGGAATGGCATTCAATCTTCTGCTGCGTGACATTTAGAAGAAAAAGGAAAAATGAGAATGACTTATTTTTGGCCTGAAATGGAATGCATTAGCTGATCAGTAGGACACAGGATAAGTAGTGAGGGATCTGTTTTTCTTTGCTATTGTTTTAGAGCAAATAAGAGCGATTTGGATGATTGGCTGTAACAGAAGAAAGGACAGAATGGGGGAATCTGATGTGCAGGAGGCAAATGGGATTATTCTATTTTATGCTTTGTGTTTCCTGCTTTTTGGCATGCATGATGTTACAGGCATCAGAAACAAAGATTTAAACTAACCGTGCTGATAAATACTTAATTCCTCTTGTTTAAGACATCTCCTATTTGTTTCTCTTACATTTTTAAGATGTAGTCTTTTCACTCAGGCTTGATCTCTGCCTTATTGACTGAATACTTTAAGAGATCCTTTGATGCAGGAGCACTCCTGTTTTGACTGAGTTTTGCAACACCCCTAATTAGTGTTGTTTTTGTTTTTTTAACAGTGACTGAGACGCTATGTTAGAGGTGACCTGCAGGATCTTGACCGCGGGGCTGGCCACGCACAGTATCTGGCAGTAAGGGGACTCTCAGGTCAGTAACAGAGGGGAAAAGTGAATGGGAAAGTGTTGGCCCACAGTAGAGAGGAAGCATTCTGTCCCTCTCCTTTTAGATGAGAAATGGAAATCACAGAATCACAGAATGGTCGAAGTTGGAAGGGACCTCTAGAGATCGTCTCGTCCAGCCTCCCTGCTCAAGCAGGGACACCTAGAGCATGTGGTGCAGGGTGGTGTCCAGGCGGGTTTTGAAGATCTCCAGAGAAGGAGACTCCACAACCTCTCTGGGCAGCCTGTTCGCTCTGCCACTCTCATATCTTCTTTTTTTTGCCACTGTTTGTTCTTTGACCTTTAGGAATGTGAGGCCAAACGAGCTTTGGAGGTCCTGGACTGTCCATACCTCCTTTAATCGTGTACAGAAACATGCTCTGTCACCAGACGTTTTGGTTTCTAAGACAGCCGTGCCTAAGAATCGCTGCCTGCAGCCAGGCACCTCTCACCCCCAGTGGCCCTCTGCTTTCAGTGACGCCTGCAGCACCCGCTCAGCCGTGGGGCGGCCAAGGGGCCGAGCGTCCTCCCGCTATAGGCGGCGGCAGAGCCGAGCCGAGCCGCGGGCCTGGCCCGCGCGGCGCCGGGCCGGCGCGATGAGGGGCGGCCTCGCCGGCCCGCGCCCCAGCGGCCGCCGCCGCTGTCCGCCAGGGGGCGGGCGGGCGCGCGCGCGGCGGGCGCCCATTGGCTGCGGGCGGCGGAGTGACGCGCGGTGGGCCCGCCCCGCGGCGGCGGAGGGCGGGCGCTCGCTGCGTGCCTGCTCGCGGAGCGCTCTGCCGCCGCGCGCCGCGGGCAGTTACTGAGCGCTTGGGAGCGGGCGCGCGCCGCGGCTCTCTCTGCCTGCGAGCCTCCGCCGCCGTAGGGACCGGCACCGCCACCCTGCCCTCGCCATGACCAAGGAGGAGAAGAAGCCCTTCCGCGAGAGCATGGCCGAGTGGCGGCAGTTCGTGTACAACCCCCGCAGCGGCGAGTTCCTGGGGCGCACGGCCAAGAGCTGGGGTAAGGGGCTGCCGCGGCGGCGGCGGGAGGCGGTGCGGGGTGCAGCGATCTCCCCGCGGGCGTTGCGGCGGGCAGGTGAGGCGGCGCGGGAGGCCGCAGCACGCGGCGCCGCTGCCGTTACAACCGCCGCCCGCGCATCTAAAAATAGCCCGCGCCGTGACAGCGGGCGGGGCCGGGGGGGGGGGGGGGAGCGCGGGCGGCCCCCGAGGCTCTGCCCGCCGCGGGGAGGGGGCCGGGGGCGCGGGGGGGGGGCGCTGGGAGCGCGTCCCGAGCTGACTCAGCCGCCGCCTCAGCGCGCAAATGCCGCAGCCGCGCGCGCAGGCTCCGCCCCGCCGGGGGCCGCGGGGGGCTGCGCCCGCCGCCGTGACGGCTTCCGGGCCGCCCCCCCCACCGCCCCGCGGCGGCGCGCGCTGCCTTTGTGCCCCCGGCCCGGAGCGGCCCCTCGTGTCACGCCGTCCCCTCGGGGCCCCTGCGCTTTAAAATGGAGCTTTTAAACGAAGAGCTTCTCTAATAAAGCCACAAAGGCAGTTGTCAGCTTTCCTGCTTTCAGGGGGCCTTTGCTTCTCTCTGAGCTTGAAAGGTTGTTATCGTGGTCTTTTTTAATTCCAATAAAAATATTTGGATTTCCTGGGTATGTGTCCTCCTCTTAAACGGTTATATAAACGCTTAATATTAGAATGCTTCTCCAGTGCTCATGGGACGTATTTACTGACTTCAGAAAATGCCGTGTCTCCTCCCAGAACTTGGATGCAGTTGGGATATTTAATAAATGTGCTTACAAAACCAGCAAGAATCTCAGTGTGGTGTAAAAGAACAAGCCAATACATCTTTGGCCTTGACACAATCTCAATGAATGTTGAAATAGCGAGGAGGAGCCTCCAGCAGCCTGTGCACGGTCTGTGCTTTCCTTGCTGTGCCAATGTCTCCTCTGAAAGAGAGGGCCCTTGCTCTGACTTGAGCTCCCCTCCATTCAGATGGAAATAAGAGTTTGCAAGCTACTCTGCCAGTTGAATAGCAAGCAGAGGAAATTTCCACTATGCTGGTTGTCTAGTGGTTTTTCTGTATGGGCAGGTTTCCTCAAGTACGTGGGTTGCATGAATGGGTGCGTGGATCACAGAAATCCTTTTGTGTCATGAATGCACAGATACAGTGGGCATATTAGAAATATTTTGTAACTTTGAAGAAAATTATGTTAAACCAGCTATCTCTGCTTAAAGCTATCTGGTAGGGTGAATCACTCAAAATGTTACTAGATGTTGCTACGCATTAGATAACTTTTAAAATTGGTACAACTTAGCTGGTAATTGATTTGCTATGTTGTTTTACAAGATACTTGTACCATGTCACACTATGAATAGAATTAGATAACAATTTGAACAATTTTATTTCCATGATTAGTTTTCTTCAGTGATTTACGTGATTGTGCGGGGTTAATTTTTTATTTTCCCTTATCCTTGATGTTAAAAGATGACTACTCAACACTGTAAACTCTCAGTGTATTTTTAGCAGATTAAGGTTATTGCTTTTAGCTTTTCATGCTTAATGCACTGTGCTTTTTAGATTTATTTACTTGCATATATAAAGTAAGTCACACTCCTCAACTCTTTTGGGAAGGCGCTTTCAGTATTAGCCTACTCTTTTTTCAAAAGCATATGCTTTGCTTACAAGCTTATAACTGCATTAACTGGAAACTGTGCAGCGTCTGGTCTTGTTTCTGCCTTTGCAGTGATGATGTGAGTTTATAGCAGTCTCAATAATTATTCCTTTTCTGTTGCCTGTCACTGTTTTGAAAGTAGAAGGGAGCTCTGATTGCCAATGTGCTGCGCTGAGGCATCTCCAGGGACAGCATGATGAGAAGTCAGTTGGCTCTGGTTCTTCACTGTGTGTTTTTCTTGTCTTGGGCAGCTTCCTCACAGAAAGAAGATGGAAGAAGTGGAGAAACAGATAAATAACTACTTGCAATTCCTATACACTTTGCCTGGAACTTGAGGTTGTAATAGAGACTTACCTAAATTCCAACAGCAAGGCAGTGGTTCTCTATGAATCTGAGCTGCTAACAATTGGAGTGCTTTCCGTGCTGCTACTAAACCAAATTTATACTAAGATGAAACACCAGCAGCTCCTGTGCTCGTTTACCATGAAACAGAGGCTTGTGGCCGTATGGAAGCAGTTTGTAAAACACTGTTACATCTTCCCTTGCTTTAAGAAATGACTAGAGATTTTTGCTTTAGCTTTCACAGACTGACAAGGGATGTTTCAGTTTGAAACTCTCACAAACTGGTATCCAGATCTGGTAGTTTTCAAACTGTATTAGTGGTATAATTAATAGTATCATACTTTGAATCATCTGACATAATCAAATGTATTACTCGTGTAGGAAGTATTGGGGAAAAAAAAAAAAAAACTCTGAATGAGTTGAGCTTGTGATGATCTCAGGAACAAGGCATAAGTGGCGCTAAAAACCCCCATAGAAGGAAAGAGAAGCAGGAGCAGTCCCCGGGTTTCACACGGCGTAATCAGGTAGGGCAAAGTAAATAGAGCTTGGGAGTACTAACATGTAGGTTTTCCCTATGGGTTGAGGGCAAGAGGAAGGTTAGCGTATTGCTTTACTGGTGGTTGCAAGATGCTGAGCTGCGCTAGAATAACAGCAAGAACACAGGTCATTCTGAAAGTATTGTGATGTGGTGCTCGCTATGCACTCAGACGTGTTTTGAATTTTCTTGTATAATCTGTATAATATAGACAGTAATGTTTTTTTAACAAAAAATGTAAAACCGTGCAAAAAAGAAATAAATATAGACAATATATAGAGTCCAGCAACAATTGATTCATGTTCACACTAGATGCTGGAAGGCTTGTTTGAGTGTTTTTATAATGCCAATCATGGCTTCAAGGTAGAGATGATTTTATCTTGGCCTGCATATAAATCTAGAGCTACTGAGCATACTCCTGAATGCTTAGTTATGTGCTTCAGTGCACAAACTTGTGCTTAATAAGAATAGAAAAAAACAGGGCTTTTTTTTTTTTTTTTTTTTTTAGGAAAACTTTCTACCTGTATATATATATGTCATATGTGCAGCTAGGAATATGACTACAGTCAAAATGTTATTAAACTTTACCATGATGCTGCCTATCATAAGAAGTGAATATTTGAAATATAGGCTTGAGTTACTGCTTTTTGATTTTTCCTGTTGTAAGTGCTGGTAAACTGATGGAGTAGTGAAGGTGGATGTTCTTTGGGTTGTTGCTTGTTTGTTTTTAAATAATGCTTAGTCGTGACACTAATGACACTAAGGACTGGCTCTTGCGATCCTTTCCAAGTATTGCACGTAATGTTTTTGGCCCCTGAAGTGTTCAGCCATGCTATATGTAGATCCCAGGTTTAATTAAATAAACTGCCACATAGGACACGAGTTTTCTTTCTTCCTGGAGTCTTTTCTCCTAGTCTATTCTTCTTAGCTTTTCAACCCCCAAACTGGAAACATTTCACAAGTGTCAAGAGAGTAAAGTTGCAGTACGATAAGGGCTCATCTAATAGGTATCGCTATGTTAGTTCAAGGAGGTCAGGCTGCAGGTGGACCAAAAGGCTTTCTGGATGTCGCAGGTGGTGGTGGTAGTCCCAAGTAACACTATTCACATATTTGGATTGCTCTAGTTTGAGGTACTGAAGAAGAATGATCGTGCAGGTGATACAGTTGAAGCAGCCTGTAATCTAACATACTGTAAAGACAGTGTTTCGTTGCTGCAGGTATGTTGAACAGCCACCTTCATGTGTGCTGTGAGAATGTTGATGTATCTCATCTTTGCATATTTATGTGTAAATACATCTTTACACAATGTGCACATACCAGATTCACCTGCTTTTTATCACTTTTGCCTTGTAAGTCTGAAAAATTCATATTCCTCATGGAAAATATAGACAGATATTGAATACTTCACATTAAATTTATAAGTTATATAATATTTAGTATATAATAAATAGTATAATTTATAATAAGTTTTTACTTTTGTCAGAAATTCTAATTTTCATAGTAGAGAAGTGCATGTTTTGATTTCTGCAGTTGTGTTGTTTTAAAAACATCAGTTTCCCAAATTTGATTGTTACTGTTTGTTGTCAGGCTATGCAGGGTATGTGGTTACTGCGAACCTTGCCAAAGGGAGAAGGGCGAAAAAATGGAATAAGAGGTACATTGTAATGCAGAATTTCTGTTTGACAGATTCCTTTGTGTGATAGTTTATGTTACAGTGAGAGACTTTGAGGGTTTATTGCAGCAAAAAGTTGTGCATTATAATCCTTCAAACAAGTGAATGAATTATATATGGTAGCTGAACTTTCCTTGGAGCAAATGTGCAGGATAGTTTTCCACTGTTACTTAGGTGGATTTTGTTTCCTGACAAGAAGTCCAGCATTATTTGAAATTGTTCTAGCAGAGATTCTTGACAGGTTATGGCTTGTTCCCTGCTATTAGCTTAGGATAATTAGTACTAATAGCCTCACAAAGAGCAACTTACTCAGTTTGGGGCCACAGAAATTTGCGGAGTGATTCAGAGTGATTTCCCTTCCTCTCTTCTTGTCCCTATTTCTCCCGTCCCCCCTTTTTTTTAATGTGTCACAGTAGTGTTAAATGAGACATTTTGGTCTAGTGAGCAGTGTTAATGTGCACTGCACAAAAAAAGAAAATCATATCTGGTGCTTTCTTGGGAGGGAGAAAGTTAGTACTGTTTTCAGGACTGTGAATAGAAACAGGATCTTTCTGGTCTTTTTACTGCAGTTTCCCTAGTAGATACGTTGTGGATGGGAGGAAGAATTGTTCACACTCTGGTTTCCATCATGGAGTCAGTCACAATGTTCAGACCTTAATTGGGATCCTTCTGTTTTCTTTATAGGTTTGGTGTTCCCGCTCAGGCCCTGGGAGCACCTGCTTATTTATTTATTGAAATAAGGCAGCATATTTCTGGAGTTCAGTGAAGAAAGTTTCCCTGACATTTTTGCTTTTAGGCTCCCACAAAAGGAGCTTGTCTTGAATGTCTTTTTCCTGTTCTATTGGAGCTAAGATGCTGATGAATGTCGTAGTCGCTTAACAGGAAGCAAGTTTTTCCCTTGGCTTGATAAAGGTGTATTGAAGAATTGATTAACTTCTAAGGATCAAAATGAGAGTCAAGGAAATATTTTGTTATTAAAAAAATGCCTTGTTTATTAATTGGAGGATCACTGTTGAAGCAATTGTAATATTATAAGTAAAATATAGGTGAAATTTATATAGATCTTAAATAGTTTGCCATTTCCAGACTTCTTATGGATAGCTAAACAGCCTTCTTAACGTGTGGAACTGACAACCAAAACCAACCCAACATCCAGATGCTGCAGACAACTTATAAAGCAATATGTTTAACAGCAGTTAGGTAACTATGTGGTTGTAGTACACTAGAAAATACTTCAGTGCGATATGGAAGCGCATTTTCTGGGAGAGAAGCCAGAACTTGGGCTTCCTCTGGTCCTCTTGCAGCAGACAGTACTTGTCCTTGGGTTACTGAGTCGCGTTTGCTTTCGGCAAAGAATACTGCACTTGAGTCTCATATACTCAAGCATCAGTGGTGGGACGTTGGACTGTGATTTCGATACACTTCTCTTCATCTTCAGATTTCTGTAAACAAGCTGACAAATTCATGTAAAATGTAAGTGAATTTGCATCCTGCAGTTTCGAATTAAACAGCTTTTGAGAGTTGTTTTCTGTAGTTTAAGTGTCTGTAAGCATCTAAATTGCTAAATACATCTGTAGCTTCCATTATTTTTGAAAAGATGAATGTGTTCATAAGTCTCAAGTAATCAGTCTTGCCTTACCAAAATTGTGGGCTCTTTTTTGGGGCATAGTATTTCATATACTGAATCAATAAAACAATTTCTGTAGAATCTTAAGTGTCTTTTATGAAGTCTTCATCCAAATAATGTAAATGTTTCATCTAAAATTGGAAGCTATCTCCAAATAAACTGAAATTTAAAAGGTCATAGTAATAGCAATAATAATAATAATAGTAATTATTACTGTATATTCTCAGAAAGTCTGAAAAGAAAGTTGAGTAAATGTAGCAAAACGAGTGCTATTAGCTTTTTAATGTTTAAAGAGATAAGCTAATATGAGTCCATCACTGTCAAAAAGCAAATGGTGCAATAATACAAAAACTTGGTTGAAAGCTTGGCTTCTAAAATAAGCTATTTCTCCCAAATTTTAATTTGTTTTAAAATGAGTCTTATGCATAATTTTTCTGAGAATTGGGGCAGAAAGCTCACTGCAAATCACTTCAGCGGATCTGAGTCTGTATGATACAAAATTTTAACTTTGGTATTATCTTTCACTAAACAACTTGTATGTGACACTGCATGCATGTATAATGAAAAAAAAAGGGGGTTGGAACAGGGAAATAAATAGAAACACATCATCATGGTGAGTTTTCAGTGGACGGAATTTGTGGCAGCTTCCTGTCAGGGAGCTACAGCATTGGCAGCCTTATGGTTACAGGCTGTCTTCTTGAGGCTGTTTCCTGAAGTCCTCAGGAGCTCTTCCTTAAGCCGTTGTCAAGTAGAAGCCAGCAACAGATATCTAACTGGGGAATTCCAGGCATGTTGCTGGATCCCTGAGGTACATCTGCAAAGCAAGTGGATGTTTAGGCAAAGGCTTTTATTATGGCTGAATAGAAGACTTGGTTTGTGTTCAGAAATGCTCAGCAGAAAGCATTTCCACCTTGAGAAGTCACTTGTAACAGGAAGCATGTGTGAATGAGGGCTGTGTGTGGAGTTGTCTCAGATATCAGCTACATTATTAAGGCATTAGTCTCTACTACTTGTTCTTGATCCAAGGCAACAATTTAACCTGTTCACCCAGTTACTCTTCCCCATCACTTCTTCCTTTCTTCATACAAATATGCGATTTCCTTAAACACGTGAAACTTTTCCCTAATGGGCTCCTTAGTTGTCTTGACGCAGGGAACATACTAAGGAAAACAAATAAAACACTCTATTGCTTGTTTTCACTTTTGATTTTGAAATTGCATACCAGGATCTGCCAAAACTAAAATAATAACTTTAGTTTTTCTTTACAGGTTTGATCTTACTATTCTATCTGGTATTTTATGGCTTCCTAGCAGCACTCTTCACATTCACAATGTGGGTTATGCTTCAGACACTGAGCAGTGATATTCCAAAATACCGTGACCGAATTGCTAGTCCAGGTAATTGTATTTATTTCTTCATAAATCTGGTTCTGGTTTAACAGCTAATGCTTATTTGAAAACCTGTTTGAAGTATAAACTAATTATAGGAAACCATGGGTTCTAACTCAATTACTTAAATGTTTCAAAGGAACAATTGGTTGCAAGGTATGAGGATTTATAACATAAAATCAGTTAGTAGCTTTTTGTGAGGGGTTGAAAAATCCCCCAGATTCAACACCATGTCTTTCTCTTCCTTTCCCAGGAAGAATGCTTCTTCCCCTTCATGTAGGTCCCACATATCAGTGTCTACCTTTCTTACCCTCCATCACAAAGCTGCATTCAGTATTCAGTAATTCAAGTGTCCTCATTACTCTTGCTAGTCCTGGCTCTTTCTCTGTAGGTTGCTCCTGTTCCAGTGTCCCTCAGCCAGAAGCTGAATGGGTCCAGCAGTAGGCACTGAGTACAGTAGACTGGGGAGCAAGTAGCACTACTGTATGTCACCCTGCTTGGTTTATTGTTTGGTGCTAGCTGCTTGTTTTCTTAAGGCTTGTTATGGCCTATGTTCCCCAAGACATACCCAGCCCTTCAAGGTGGTATGTGTGCAGTGGTTTAATAAACTTGATTGTATTTTCCATGAAACAGATGCAATCTAAACTTTTTGTGTATGGAGAAGGAGGAAAGGAACAACAGACTTTGTTTTGATTGGGAAATATTTCCAGGCATCTTTAATCTTTACACATTATAAAATTAAAAAAAAACTTTGTTGTTTGTGCGTTCCTCTAAGATTAAAGTGGTGATAGCCTTAGTGAGTATTGCCTTAAGGTCTCAAGTGTAACTTTAGGGTTGTTTTTTGTGTGTTTGTTCCTTTTCATTTAATCTGTTGAATGTGGAAAATGCAACGTGAATCAGTACAATACTTTAATTGAAAGTGAATAAGCTGCTGATTTTGCTGTTCCTAATCAATTGTTCTGATTTGTGAATTGCAATTATATGTTGAATTGAGTTTAAGTCTTTATTCAATTTGTGTAGGTTAGAGTAGAGTAGAGAAGAGTTCAGTCTTTTATGTGTACTTTTTCTTTTTAAGGACTTATGATTTCACCAAAACCAGACACTGCACTGGAATTTTACTTTAACAAGAGTGACTCCCAATCATATGCAGAATATGTTTCTACACTTAGACAATTTCTTGAAAGTAAGTAAGTTATTTCAAACTGCCCAGATAGTTCAGGAGTCTTATTGTTGAGTACATTCATTTCTTTTTATGCATGGAGTGACTAATTGCTAAATGACATATTTGTAAGTTTAGGCTTGTTCTATAGATGTCTATTTTTGTAATTACTTTATAGCACTTTTCAACACTGGATCTCGAAGTCTCATTTTACAAAAAAAGTGAGTATTTTACAGACAGGAAACGGAGCACAAGGAACAGCAGAGTGCATAAAATAGAGTTTTGAGTCCTAGTCAAGAGTTCTGGTAATATGTTGATATAGACGCTACAAGAAGTAGGAATTATGTAAGAGAATTCAACATAAAATTACAGAGGTCATGTGTTTGGAATCAGCATTTATCAAAATTTGTAATATATAATACTTTGACCTTATGAATTTGAGTATTTGAATCCTTTTTCATGAGGCACATAAAGCATAAATTAAGAGCATTTTAATCATTATCACCGTAATACACAGTCCTTATAAACAGAAAGTTGAAAGAGAGAAGGTAGCAAAGAGCGTGTGGAAGAATGGCAAATGACTTATCAAATTTTATGTACTTGCCCACACATATACTTAATCTATAAATGTAGAAATTGAGAAAAATATTGGCAAGTGTAGATTGTAATTAAAGCGGTTCTGTAGCATCTCATCTTTGTTTGTGAGTTGCTTTGCTAGCTGTGGAAGCTCTGCTGGAATGCGCCTCGTTTGAGTGCCTCTAGTTTTGGTGCCTCCTGAAAGGCTCTGTGAGTAGATGCATCTTTCAGAGCTCTGAGGAAACTTCCCCAAAGGAGTGCTGTACTTAGTGATTACCTGCCGCTCCTGCAGTTAAACAGGTTTTGGACCCACACACTGACAACAAGCCTTTTATCACCTGTTTGTTTGTTTGTTTATTTGTTTATTTACCCACCCACCCCGCACAGCTAAACAAACATAGAGTGTGTTAAATGTGAATGCTTTTGTAACAATGTAAACTGTGTACTTTCTTCCGTGTTAGCAGTTTCTAGAGCTAGAGATGTGTGAAATTTAAAGACATGAGAAAATAATTTGGAATGTCAGTATAACATCTGTTGTGCTACCTGATATAGATGAGATACAAGTTAATACTCTCTGTGAATACTTAAGTTTTCCTGTTTTTTTTTTAAAAAATGTACAAAGGGAAAACATGCTTGTACCTTAGTCTTGAGGTAAAAATTCTTTTTATACTTTAACACATTATTTATTTACAGAAACTAATAAAGCTGTGATTATTGGTAAGATAGGACTGTATTATTTCTCTTGTAATAATTTGTTTTCTTTTATTCAGATATAGTAGAACTGTTAGACTATTGTTAGATTTTGGAAAAGTAACAGTGTTTAAGAGCGAAATAAGATCCCTAATGCTCTGAAAAAAAGTTCTTTTAAAAACAAATCTAGCAAGTGACAACTGTAGACTAGATGTTTACGTAGGCTTCTCTATTTTTTGCCTCCATGTATGCCCTATACCATTGATTTTTACACTTTTCTAATGTTTCATAGCATATGATGATTCAAAACAAGCCCAAAACATAGACTGCACTCCAGGAAAGGTTTTTGATCAGAATGAGGAGGCTGTTAAAAAGGCATGTCGATTTAATATCTCTGAGCTTGGACAATGCTCTGGAAAGGAAGATAAGACCTTTGGCTATTCTAGAGGAACTCCGTGTGTGCTTGTGAAAATGAATAGAGTAAGTTCATAGTTATCTTCTTTTTTTTTCGGTTTTAGAATGATTTCTAAAAATGAAGTACATTTTATTTCATATCTACATTATATAAATGCAATTAGAATTTAATGTGTTTGGTAACATTCGAACTATGCAATGTGATGAAAACTACATTGCATGAATAAATATATCACTTTTCATGGATGTTACACATCACTTGATCTGCTAGCTGAATTGAGCCATTAATGTTGCATGCCTAATTTAAAATAAGGTACTTAGTATAGCCATTGTAACTATTTGAGCTTTAAATTAAAAATGCTTTAAATTTTCATTCTAGTCTAAAATTGTGCACCATAAAAATGGTTCTTCACCAGATTTGCTGCCTTTATGTACTCTGTTATTTTAAGCAAGAAGAGTTACTAAATTTAGTATGTAAAACTGGAAGGGGGAAGAACATTATAAATATTTTTTCTTTCTTTCCTTTAGATAATTGGATTAAAGCCTGAAGGAGAACCATATATACAGTGTTCACCTAAGGTCAGTTCTAAATACAATAAATATGTGTATAGTTATTTTCCTTATGGCTAGGATGAAAACCAAATGTAAATACTGGATCTAAGCACTTACTGTACTTTCTCCCTTTTCCTAAAACTTTTAAAACTGTTGTTTTCTTCCCTTTTTTATTTCTTGTTTTCATCTCACTGTATTTCTTAGTTTTAGTGTACTTAACCTCTTTAGTGTAATTTTTAAAATACTGTCCTTTTTTTGTTCTTCCATCTTTAATAGCTTTAAGATGTATTTGAGCTATTTGACCTGCTACAGAGTTGAGGAAAGAACATACATGTAACCTGTGCTCATGTTATTTTTTTTTAATTTTGTGTAAGTTATGTTTTGTTTTCTCATTTCATAACCTATATTTTTATTTTTCTCTCCATGCTGCAAGTGCACCTTAGACAATTTTGTAAATGATGGGTAAGAGAAAGTGTGAAAACTAACGTTGTTAACTGTTCCAAGTAAATATTGTCCTCGAATCAATTATAAACGATTTATATGTAATAACAGCAAATCTATACCTATTTTTTTGTGTACCAGTTAATTTAAAAAGAATGTTTTATTGACAGTTATAACTACTGCACATTTTTCCTAGTCTACTTGGGGAGCAGTGAAGGACTTGGTAAGTTGCTATCTTGAGCAGAGGACAGAGCCATGGCTTTTAGCTTAAGGTGGCTTTCAAAAAAATGGTAGGTAGGCTGGGGAATTTTAGGAGATTACCTAGGCAAACATCTAGGATGAAGGTAGAACACCTAGGACCACCTGCCTCTGTTAAGCATTAATTTTAATACTAGATTTTTGTGGCTTGTTCGACAGATTTAATCTTTCTGTAGCAGCTTGCTGCAAGCTAAAGTGATTACTTCTCTCAGTTGTTGAGGCTGATATTTTGTGTCTGATTGTATAAAATGTTCTGTTGAAGGAATGATTTATTTTTCTAGAATAAAGCAATTAAGTTCTCTCTACTTTTACTATCCCTTTTTCTCCCCCACTGTCTTCTCCAGTCTATCATTTACTGTAACACAATATTCAGAGCAGGAATCCCAGTTCATGATGTTCATATCGCTTCAGTTTTCTTATACGGATGTCCTGTGAGACAGTGTTAAAAGATATGCTAACCATTGCAGACGTTCCTCTTCCTTATCCTCTAAGTTGAGCTCCTTAGCAAAATTTGGTAACAACTTTGAGTTTTTTTTTTTTTTTAACCCTTTTAAAATCTCTGCTCTGTAAGGTTATTGCTAAGGAATCAAAGGTAGTGACTCAAGGGGAAATTTTGTCAGGCTTTGCTACTTTGAATGCATCTGTTTTATGTTAAGCTTATGCTTACTCTAGTCTGTCCTAATTTACTTGCATATGAAAGCCTAAATATGGGTTAGAATTCAATCTTCTCTGTAGAGACCAAAGTGAAGAATCAGCATTAGCAGTTACCATTTTCTTCTTCCTGTCTATGCGTTGTTTTTAGAGAATTTCTCTTTACCTACACCTGTTATTGACTGAAAATTTATTTTGGCCATACTTTTTTTTTTTTTTAACTTAAAATCTTAAAGGACTATGGTCTTCCTTTGCATCAGCTCATGTGTCCTTGTTTCCCCAATTGCATCAGTATCTGATTCTTTAGGATACTAGCACTCTGTAGTGGTCTCAAGATGTCATCATGTAGTCTCTATAGAGAAGGAAGGGGATTGTTCTAATCACAGCTGGTTCTTGCTCCACTAGAGGAACTGGCCTGCTCTTGATTTAAGGATCTTGCCAGAAGAAACAAGCTTAAATGAATTGTGCTTCCAAGAAGTTTGACAACTTCAGCATTCTAGAGCTGCAATTCTGAGATGGAAATATCTAGTTTCATGTTCATTGGAACTTCTTGCAGCATCATTTTTACATGTTAAAACTGCATTTACTGAAAGATGAAAAGATTTGGTGCAAGGAAAAACACTGTATATGTGTGTGGGTTTTGTTGTTGTTGGTTTTTGTTAATATATAAAAAGGACAAATAATTCCAAACTATGTATTTCTACTTTCTGGAGACCAAACACCTTACAGGTCCTGTTAGCTCGTATTGGTCTTTAACATATTTCTTTTTTTTTTTTCTCTTTACACTGAGCAGTGAGCCTAAACAGATGCATGCAACTGATTATATTTCTTCTCAAATGATTAAAAAACAGTCTTACAAGCCTTTAACCCAAGTTTTTCCATTGTTCTTTGTACTTGATCTTAAATCTCAAAGTTGTTCTTGATGAGGTGAAGTAGAAGCACATCTTTATCTGCACAGCTAAGCGATCCGATTTATAGATTTGCTGACTGCCTGCAGCTCTTTGAGGAAGTTGTCAATGGTAGGCAGAAAAAAATGGCACAAATGGATTTCATCTTAAAGCTCTTCAGCAAATGCAGCTTGCTTAGCTTTTTAAAAATTGTGTAGGGATATTAGTGAGGATAGCTCAAAAATCACAGCATTTGCATGACAGGCAGTTGCATGTCTGAATACTTCTAGTATTTTATTGATGGCCTAATGTATATGCTTGTGACTGCATGCATGCATTGTATGTAACTACTCTGGAAATACTCCTGTATTATCCTGTATTTTGATCTTTTTTTTACCATAGTTTCAGAATTATATTTGAATAATGACTGTTTTGAGCTGCATGAGGTATAATTAAAATAGAGGATAATGCTGCAGTGCATCAGAATTCTGCTTAATTAAATTTGCTAACTCAAGGTCCAAAGTATTTTATAAACATACTGGAGAACTGCAGCAATTGAGGCTTCAAGGAGTGAGAATATGGCCTTATCCTAAACATCATATAGTGTGTCCTTAGAGAGGGAGGAGGACATTCTTGGTTTGTGGCTTACTTCTCTGCTGCTGTGGGCCTCTTAACTGAGATCTATTTCTGCAGTATTTTTCTGATTTTTTTTTTTTTAATTCCTGATATTGTATAAGGTAATATTAGAAAAAATGCATTTTTAATTTGTGAAATACACAGAACAAGCAGGGATGTTTGGAAGATCCTACATAGTGTTTGGCAGGGGTTGTAGTATTTTGCTTACATAATCCTGGTAAATGTTTACCTATTTGTAGAAAGTCACTTTTAGATGCAGCCATTTTCTAATGGCTTGAATTTGTGGTAGCCTACTGTCCTGGCAGCATCCACAATCCTGGAAAATAATGTACATAGGTGATGTGTCCATATACTATCATAGTGACAAGCCAGGTCTGAGGCAGTTCAATCTTATTTGTAGTGTCCTGTTGGCCAACTCCTCAGTCAGGAATTATGTGTCAGCTCTTCAGGTGATCGAACTCTAATGAAAAGACATGGATATGTACATTGTACCTTCTGTGTGTTCATAGTGCACAGAAATTGTAGCACCATCATAATTTCCTTCTTGATAGCATTAGTCCAAGAACTTTCTGAACAAATTGAAAATGGGGCAGCATTGCAGGGAGTTGGCTAGAATTCCTTGTGAAAGGCTAGGGTTGTATTATTGCAAAAGCTGAGAATATTGAATATTTGGCTTTAACTTAAATACAGATTTGCTGTTGCTTCACCAAAACATACAGGTTTACTTGTGGTTTGGGGGGATTTTAGTTTCTTTATGCTTTCATGTTAAAATGAATTATTCTTTGCAATGAGTATGTTTTCCCACTGCCCTGTTTCCTTTGATAAGGGAAATTTAAATGCAAGCTGTCTTGACTGGTTTACTAATTTACATATTACTGTAGTAGATGTGTGCAGCATGTAACTGTTTCCCAAAAATTAATCTGTTCTGGAAACTATTCTAATACTTCAGAGCTCAATTACTTTTTTTTTTTTTTTTGATCTTGCACTTTATCATTGAGTTACAATCTACTTTATTACTATTTATGCAAATAGATGTTAACTTTAAATTTCGTTATTTCCAATCATAGGAAGAAGGCGCAGTGCAGATAAATTATTTTCCTCATGGAGGTTTGATTGACTTAATGTACTTCCCATACTATGGGAAAAGCTTGCATGTAAGTATGTCTTTATGATCTGACAGTCTTCATTTTCTAAGTGTTTAATTTCTTTTGCATTTACTACTACCATTTTCAGAATCATAGTCAAGTCTGAAGTTTGCAATGAGGTGTTTATGAGGAATATTATGAATGCAGAAGCTTCCTAGTGCTTGGTGAGATTAGAGAGATGCTTTTGCAGCCAGAAGATAATTTTGGCATTACTATTCTTAGGAGGAAGAGGCTTCATACTAGCGGACTAGCAATTTTAGAGGTGTGCTGTTTTGTGGTCGCTTATATATATAGGTAGATAGATATAGATAGATACAGATAGAGAGATATATTTCTGCACAGATAAATTTCAGTGCAGAACAACACAGAAACTAAGCTGTTTTTTCTGATTACAATACAGTTTCTGGTAGTTAGTCCTTAGGATTTATATTCAGGATATGAAATTTAAAATTATTTTTTTTCCACTGTTAGTTATGCATCCTTGTAGTTCTGCAGACTTGTTTTCTATTCACTCTGTTTTGTGAAGAAGCTCTTTGAGCTAGCTGATTTGTTATTTAGAAGCTTTATATACATATCTATGTATATATTTTTTTCTGTCCTCACCACCTCAAGTATTCTGACCATAAATTTTGTTTATATGTATGAAGAACAGTTAGGTTGAAAAACAAAAAAGCATTGCTTTGTGAATCCAGAACAAGTAGGGTTAAGACTACAATTTCCTTTTGTATTTAAATATATTTTTAATCAAGCTGTGATAACTGCCTAAAAAAAAGTCCTTACTTTCTATCAACTCTAAATTCTATGACCTCTTTACAGGGTACTGAGTTCATTCTTAGATAGTAAACAACTTCATCACTCACCACTAAGATAAAAATATTTTTTTTTACATAAATGTGAGGTCCATAGCAGAGTATTTAGTTATTATTCCCCCAAATGATTTTCTATTACACTGCCAAATTGTTTAATGATCCGTTGTCTTTCTACTGTATTCTATGGTTGCAGCAGCTCATATCTTTACATAACTTACCCATAATCAGGAAGGTGTTTGTTATTCTTTAGCATCTAGTTTTATGTTGTTCTGTCTCTTCCATTTTGTTATAGTTGACATGATCTGCACAACTATGCCAGTGAAAACTCAAACCACAGAGGCCTCTATCATTTTTAGGCTGAGTGCTGTGTTTCAAAAAAGGGAATCCTTGGGACAGTAAACTATTGCTTATAATTTGAAAAATGTAGAGGATTTACTGTACTTTGTAAATAATTGTGTTCAGATGAGGTTGGTCTTTGGCAATTTTAATATGAAAGTCCAGTGTTCGGCTTCACACATCAAAAGCAATTCAGTACAACTTCAGGAGTTGATTTGTGTAATAAAAAAGGGCCTAGAGACATGTCTGGGATCTGCCAATCTGCACTTCCAAAAGGCAGAGTCAGTACACATGCTATCCTTTCTTGGGGAAAAAGTAGAGAAAGAAACACAGTGCTATTCCTTACCTTTAGATGATTTATTTATTTATTTATTTATTAATGAACTGATACTCTTTTTTGGATGTTTTATTCTTCGCATTCACTTTGCTGTGTGAGCTAGGCACTGAGCCTTGCTTGAGGAATTCTTTATGTGAAGCTCAGTTCTCATAACACTGCTATATTTTGAAAAAAAAAAAAAGACAACAGGAAGAGTTCTGAGAGGTTAAGGTATTCCATTAGGTCTTGTATTCCATTAGGTCTCAAGAGACTGGGTTGATTTCTTCTGCAATACAACTTTGTAGACTTGTTGAATTACTTTGTTGTGTGAAAGAGTTAGTTTTATTCTCCTAACTAATTAAACACCTGCTCTGAAGGTGTAAAAGTGGGAACCGTGAAAATACTAAGGTATGTTACTTTGTCTCTCCAGAAAGGCTGCTTGCCTTTTGCCATTCTTAGTGCACTGAACCCAACTGCCTGACCTTAGTGATTTTTTCTGTTATTGGAAAGATCTGTACTGCTTAATAAAAATGCTGAATATTTTTATCTGTTTTATATTGAGTAAAAGGCCATTTTGCTCTGATCTGTCTACAAAATACCACAGAGATTTGTGCACCTATTTAAAGGATTAGAAATGATTTTCCTGAGTGTCCACTTTTATTTTTTCATCAGTAGAAAATTGGTTACTGTCTCAAATGTGGTATTGCTGTTGACTTGAAAATTTTGAGGACAACCTTGCCTAACAGTTATGTTGACTGCATCAGTTAGGAAATGATGTAAAGAATGTAAACCTGGTTATTTAATGCTGGAGTGGAAGAAGTTTTACCTGAGTCAGACTGGACTTTGAAAGCTAGGATCTTAATTAGTTTTTTCTGGGCAGGATTTTGATGGATTAAATTGTTCATGTCAATTGTGCAGATCACTTACTCTGGTATCTCAAATATTTTCCCCATCTTTCTGTTTACTAGGCTCACTATTTACAGCCTCTAGTGGCTGTTCAACTAGCAATTAACTCCAACAGTACCAAAGAAGAAATAACAATTGAGTGTAAGATCCTGGGCTCACCTAATTTAAAAAATGAAGATGACCGTGACAAGTTTCTGGGACGAATTGCCTTCAAAGTTCAGATGACTGAATAGCAGGAGAGAAAAAAAAATCTGCACAAATGAAAATGTTATGTTGTTTGTTTTGTATCAGCTGGACATGCCATTCTAGGATACGAGACCACCTTGGAGGATGTTCAGGTGGTATATGGCGTTGAGGGTAGCATAAATAATATGCTTCCAAATCATGTTTAAAATCCCTCAAAAAAATGCCTATTATGCTTCTGCCTGCCCCATTGGAACAGTGTACAGACTATAGTTATGTCATTTTAGGGATCTGTAAATAGCTGTTTTCAAACACATAATAATGGTGATCTTTGTCCTGTTCTAAAATGTGGTTTTATTCCCCGAAGTGTCTCAAGCTTAATGTGCTGTGCTATGTAAATATTGTATTGATTTAACACTGGTTTAACTGTCATATCTCAATGCTGACACAGTTTTAGGGATAAATAATAAATGGTACCTGACTGACATAGTGGATATTTTGAAAGAGTAAACACCTCCACGTAAATTGTGTGCATGAGAGTGGGTGGGTTGGTGGCTGGATGTGTGGAGATGCCTTAAATCCTAGATTGGGTGGGGTGGGAGAATTAAAATGTATTTTAAGATTTGGTATGGATTTCAGAAAGTAAGTGCTCAACTAGTACTTTCTTGTGCTTGTCACTGTGCAAGTATTGTGTACATGTAATACTTGGTATAGAGTTTGGTATTCTAGTTGAGGAATTGAATCTTTTATTGTGTTGTTAATTGCTTGCGATATGTGGAGCACAAATAAAATTATACAATATTTTAAAACTTTCTAGTTCAGAAATATCAGTATAAGGCAATTAAAATGGTTTAGAGTCCTGGTAACAGTTGTACAACAAAGCTACTTTAAAGAAGTGGCCTTGCTATTGTGGGAATAGGCTTTTGTTTTCCATTTAAAACAAGTTCCTGAAGAAACTCTGTTGAAAATAAGAATTGTCTTGATTAAACATTCGTATGTTTAATTTATATGCTCTGTTTCCTTGCATCATTTTAAATATTTGATATTCCATTCTTTTGGCTTAATTTTCTGTTTGTTTCCTCATCTGTCATTAGAAAACTGGTCTTACCATCTACCTTATAGTAAACTGAGGCTATTGAGTTGGAGTATATACTCTGTTACAAGTACTGGGGGCTAGATTTGTTAGGTAACAAGCTTTTATGCCTAATTCTTATAGTGGTTTTCAAAATTATGATTAAGTTCAATATCAGTTCTGAAATCTTAATGCCCTTCCTGGAAATTGTCTGAGGCCAAAGCAAGCCACATTTGCACAAAGCTTTTTTAAACGCCTGTGCAGGCGTACATCTGTGCAAGGCTGGAGGAAGCTGCTCATAATGGAACTTACGCTCATTAAAAATAGAACACTTCTGCTATAATTTAGCACACTTTTTGGTTGTTGTTTACAATGGAAAAATGGTTGTGTGTTCCTCACAAATATGCAATGGGTACTTTTATAATGATAGCGTACATAATACTGCATAGGAATGCGTAGTCTAAGTCTTGCAGTTTTAGAGCTGGGGCATGTGAATTTTTGAAGATATGACTATTATTGCAGCCTGAAAGTATTTTAATAGTTGTGAGAGAACTTAAGAGGTTGTATCTGAAAATGAACTGCATGTGGAAAAAAAAATCTCATTTCGGATTTGAATTCACTTAGGCATGGTAAGTTCTAGAGAGTTGTTCAGTTTTTGAAAGAGATGGTTCTCTTTTCCTTCTCGTCTATTTAGAAAAAGTGTGAAATGGCAGTTTTTCACTAGCATTTTCTGGATTGGGTGAATTCAACAAACTGCTCTCCCTAGTCTGTCAAAATTATTATGTAAAATATATGCGGATGCTGAGATAGTTTCTCTTAAAACTTATCTGGGCTTTTCCTTTTTTTATTATTTCTGCCCTCTCCATCCCTCCCACCACCCCCCTAATTTGAGCAAGTGATCTATCAATATTTATAATCAGGTGTATCAACTATTAGGGCATGACATGATTATTCATTTTCTTCATATGAAAATTTCAGTACGCATTCTTTGGGTTTAATTATAAATCATTATTAAAGGTGTCTTAATTGTGTAATTTAAGACCTAACTGAAAAAATATAGATTTAAGTACTAAGGATGTACATGCCTGTATTCAGTATACATGAAAACTAGTGTTCTTTCTGAGTGGAGTTTTATAGAAGAAAAAAAATCTCATACTACCGTGTAACCCAAAACTTCTTAATTGGGAACATTGTATTCATTCATGTGCAAGTCATAAATGTGTTTGGAAACAAATCTTTGGCTTTCTGCATGGGTAAATCTTTTAGCTGCTACGACTGTAGTATAAAAACCTGTAATCTTGTCTTAGTAGCCAGATGAGTTTTCAATCAACCATAGTGTCGAGAGCAGGAAATTTTACCTAGGGCATGGAGGACTCTGGTTCCGCATTGCTACAACAATGTCTGTCGTATGTGGGCTTCCCCCTTTCCAGTCCCCAGTTTACTTTTGAGGAACATCCCTTTTGTACTAGAACCTGTATTTGTATTAGCCATTCTTGGGGGATAACTTTTAACCTCCACTACTTGACATCATGCATCTTGGGGCTCATGTTTCTTTGGCTGCAGGTGTTATGCTGCACATCAAAAATGTGCCTTTTTTAAAACCTCAGATGTTACTTGACTATAAATCAGTGCTGCTGTAAACACACATTCTGTCATGAGCCTTGATCTTTTTACAGTGGTCTTAGTTGCCACCCAATTAAATTATATAGAGTACCTGTCACTGTCTTGTTAGAAAAAGCATTTTTAATACAAATGACAAGAGGGAATCCCTATATCACCTTCTTTATACAGCTCTTCTCTCTTTTTCTGTCGAAATGAGAAATAAAAAAAAATTGGAAAAGCAGTGCAGAAAATCCAGGTCATTCTAATTTTACTTTTGTTAATTTGATAACTGATTCTTGCACATAAAATCAGTATAATGTGAGAATTTTTGAAAAGCCTGTATATTACTGAGTAGTTTGTTTGGATTAAATAGGTCTGCTAATCCATGACTACAAGTAAGACTTCTTTGTCTCTTTAAATCTCAGGCAAGCTCCTAAAGAAGCTACTAAAGGAAAATTCAAGGTTATGTTCACTAGCACGTACTTAAATTTTTATGTGGTGCAGCTCTGAACAGTGAGTATTGCATGTAGCTGTGGAAGTAGTGCCTCCTCTTGATTTTGCATTAAAATGGTAGGAATTGCTAGCAGTTTAAGTTGGATTTGACAACAGTTCCTTTAAAGGGCTGATGAATTTCATATATATTTAAGTCTTAGCACTTTTAATCGTATATTTTATTTTAGAAAGCATGTGTAGCTGTATGTATGATTTGGTAGAGAGCATTATAATCTTTTGGATTTGCTTTACAGTTATCTGAAATAAAAGTATTTGTGTTTTCTTTCTGTATCCAAATATTTTGTTACTTGTGAGCCTGTTAGTGCCATTTCTATTTGTCTGATAAAGGGGAGTCCTTACAGTGATTTTTTTTTGTTTTGATATTTTTATTGTTTTGATTTTTTTATTGTCCCTTACAAGTTCCCTCTTAAAACCATGACTGTAGATTCTAATTTAAGAAACTAGTTACAAAGGGGACAGATGACTTAATTTAATATTTTAAATATCTTAATGGCTGAAACCTTGTACTGAGTTGTGTGCACACTGTAAGCCTTCTTGTGAACAGGAAAAAAGCATAACACATGGGAGCTTGGATGAATTTCAGTGCAAGGGATGGTGTTTGCTAAAGTCTTCACTTTGCTGTTTTTGCCTTTTAAGTTTAGGGAGAGGTTAGCGGGGATTAGCTGGGATAGCACACTGTAGTAAACTCTGTAAATTCCTCTCTAACCTTGTTTGGTTTGGGGACTTGCTTAATCTAAATACCACTTACAAGTGGTAGTAAATTTCAACGTCATTGGTTTAAATATTAATTTAGAACAAATCCGTAGACAAGATTTAACTGGTACCAAATCTTAATGCACTCTGAAGAAAAGCTGCACGAGTGGCTTTGCCCTCCACTGAGGTGTTAGGCACAGTAGCAGCTCATAAGTTTGTCCTCCTGTTCCCTTAGTAAATTCCTAATCATCCCAATAGCATGAGCTATTCTGTAAGTGAGGAGGGTTTTGAAACTTCTCCCCTCATTGCCCATCCCCAGATTTCAAGTGGCTAAAACCCAGCATTACTGGGTGAGCCATTACTGAGAAATTTAGCTGCAGAAGGAAAGTGGAGTGGGATTTTTGATCTGAAAAGTCAAGCTGAGTTGACATAAACTTCTTCAGATGGTTGGGAGCTTCTTGGTTACTTCATTTGGTATTTTATGTGTATGTCCTCACAGGAGATGCTACTTGGGTGTAGAAACCCAGTACCATCTCCTCAGGCCATGCTGTTTCAACTGGAAGAGTTTGTGGTTGTGCTGACTAGACTTGCAGGCTTGTTACAGTGCAATCTCATCCTCAGGCTTACAACCCTTGTGCTTAATATGGATAAGAAAGGAAGTTGTGTAGCAAAAGGGCATCAATTTTGAAAGATGGGAAATGTTCCTGTAGGTAGTTTTCTCAGAGCAGATTGATAACTATGTGCTTGTGGATTGAGGCATCTTTTTCCCAAAGGTAAGACCGTAGCTGGCAAGAAAATGAAGTTGCAAAGTGTGACTATTTGGGACAGGGGACAATGAAGGATTCCAGTGCCTGTGTGGATTGATGGTAACTTGTACCCAACAACTTGAATTTTCCTGTTTCAGAAACAATAAACTGTTTAAGATTCCCTGACCGGCTTTCTGTAACAGTTGTAATTTTATGTGTCAATCAGTTTAGGGGGATTGGGGCTGTCCCTTAATATCAGATGTGTTTTATAGTTGGCCTTTGTTGTCATCATCTTGCTATGCTTTATCAGTAACCACTGGTGCCAGAATGAGAACATAGGTCATCATACAGGAGTTTCTTACGTAAGATTCATACCGAAGTCTGTATAGATTTTTTCTTTTTTGATGGAAGAGCATCCTTCCATTAACATAGGATCTAGAGAGCTGAAATCATTGGATCAGAATAGGGTGCTGCTGGTGAATTTATATGGCAAATTGAAATTAGTCTTTTTTTTCCCCTTCCTGAAGTCCCTGTATTTTAGTGAGATGATGCATTTGTTTAATGCAGTGGTGTAACATAGCGTTAAGCAGAAAACTGCTGCAGTGGATTGCGTGTTTCCAAGAGCCTCAGTATGTTAAACTAGGTCAAAAATTGCATAAGATGCCATTACTGGAAACCGCTGTAGGCTGACTCGTGTATAAAATCCTCAGTGGTGCAACTGGCAAATGCACTTTGACAAACAGAAATGCAGTCATGACTAAAACATGACAAGAAAGCTCTTTGAAATCTCCCTAGGACATGAATGGTTGTTGGAATTGTGGGATGTCTTTGCCCTTTGAGGTCATGTTCCTGCTATCTAGTGAGCCAGAAATATTTGCCTGGCTTATCAGAGATTTCACGTTGTTCTTGTCTGCAAGGAACTCGGACACAAGACTCCTTAACTCATTCTGTATGGCAAAAGATATATTCTGTATATGCCAGTTTACCGAGATGGTTTTAAGTACAAGTATGTATAGCACACTGAAAAAAACATGTGAAGTTAAGCCTCAATAATAGTTTCTCACAGACTGTACAGTTACCAGTGATTAATGATGAAAAGTGGGAGTTTGCAGGGACAGCGCAAAAAAAACCGAGTTTCTACATGCAGGAGCAGCCAGTGCTGTTTAGCTTAATGCTGATGTGCCCTGGGGGACATTCAGCATGGCGTGTAGCACACCCATTTTTCCTCTTTCTGAGCGCTCTGTTTTACAGGTTCAACATGCGGGGGAATAGATGTTCATGTATCATCTTTACATAATACTTTGCCCTCTTTATCGAGTTAGAAAAAGCTGTGCAAGTGGGAAAGGAAAAACAAGTAATTCCGGCAGTACATAGCACCACCTTCAAATGCTCTTCAGTGTGTGTTCTGCTCTTTGCGTGCATGCATCTAGCAGCTGTGAAACGGGAATCATTCAGTTAGCAACATCTGGTGGCCCCGTCTGTTTCTGTGCCCTTGTGCCTCTTCACCATGTCCTGAAGCGTGAAGAACAGAGCCTGGCCCACTCATCTTCAGTTTTCCTATCTCACTTTAGAGAGTCTGACCACTGTGAGAGCACTGCCTGCATTCTCTCTCTTTCTCTCTTATCAGTCTGTCTGTCTGTCTATCTACCTATCTATCTATTGCTGATATTTTTATATTATTCTTTTTTTCCTAACACAAATTTAGCTAGTTATGCTGAACAAAAACAACAAAATTATCCCAGTTGAAGGGCTTACATCCATTAGCAATTTTAGCAGTCATAGAGGGATATGTTTTTCTGTAATTAGCGCTGTATATTTAACTATGAATGGTTTATCATTGATAAAATGTATCATTTCATATATGCTTTTTTTTTCCAGAGATTTAAAAAAGGAATATTCCTCTTTCAAATGAATTAATGAGTCTCAGAGTCTGTTGAGAATTCCTTGGACTCTGCAGATATTTATGAAGTCTCTTCAACAGCCAGTATGGCTGTACCTAGTTCCTGGGTGTCATGCTCATCTCATGATTTACTCACCCATTATCTTGCAAGTCACACACTTCTCATGTTTGAATAGACAGTGCAGCACTAGTCCCTCGGGGACACACACAGAACTGTTTGTTGGTGTGAGCTGGATGGGTTCTCAGTTCTGCCCCTCAGTTGTTGCACAACAGCCAAGAAATATTGGTCTAGTACATGTTCTGATGTTATAGTTCAGTCATTTGGCTGCAGACCCAAGACAGAGTAGAATTATCGTTTAATCTTAATAGTCTTAAGGTGTTGTCTGATGTAAGAAAAATGTAGGTAGCAGCTTGGCAGAACATGAATAAGGTTTATAGGCCTAGAATGTTTCCAGCTTGGCTTTAGACATGCTAATAAGATGAGGAAAAATGTCAAAGTTGAGATGGTTCAGAAGTTAGAATAAAAATGCAGGGCTTTCCTTGGCCTGTGTCAGATTGCTTATTTGCAAACTGCAATAGCTGTATTTATTTACATCTTAAACAAAGTTATCAGAAATAGGGATAGCTGTTCCTTACATAGTTTGGATATAACATTTAATTATTATTATTATTATTTTAAATAAGAGTGTTAAGATGATAATAGTTCAAAAAAGAAAAGAAAAGAAAGATCTACCCCCCAAACATACTTGCTGACACTGGATTTTTTTTTCCACTTCGAAGTTTGCATCTGCAGATTTGCAGACTGATGTTTATCTCCCTCATGCAGCAAATTAGCCACACGAATTCTAGTGATAGGACTGAGGCTCTTCTGGAAAGAAATGAGTTCTAGCCTTCCCTGGTCAATATAATTTAAATTCTTTTTCCATACTTACGACAAACCATTCGGGAACTGAGTCCTTTTTCAGAGGCAGACATGAATGAGTGATTGAGATATATAAGCAAAATTTTTGTTTTGGGACGCTGAGGTCTCATTTCTATAGTTGTTCTAGCTTTGCTAATTCTAAATCATTAAAAATCAGGAGTTTATGAAGGTTTATAAAAAGGTTATTTTGTTTGCCTTCTGGTTCTGAGTCTGTTCAAATGATGCCTCGGGTCTGTTCTATGCAAATAAATGATTTTTCTTTTGCAGTAGTATGGTGCTTTTAAAAACATTTCTTACACTGCAGAATTAAAAAATAATATTGTGAATAGCACTTTGTAACACTGGTGTTTGCCTAGCACAAAATGTGAGTTACAGAGAAAGCCATCTGCACTGGAGCTTGGCTTAGCCCCTTATTTTCTTTGTGTTGTTTTGTTTTTTTGCTTTGTTTTTGAATGGAAATGAAACTGCCCTTTAGGAAAATTGAAACCATCATAAGTCACAAG
This sequence comes from Tinamus guttatus, assembly GCF_059628265.1. Lineage (NCBI taxonomy): Eukaryota > Metazoa > Chordata > Aves > Tinamiformes > Tinamidae > Tinamus > Tinamus guttatus. The sequence continues at coordinate 3,023,597 of NW_028288845.1, forward strand.
AGGAGCCGCGCGGCCGCCTCGCAGCCTCTCCGCGTCCTCGCGGCAGCCGCGGGCCCGGGCGGGCACGTGCGCGCGGAGGGGCGGGGCGGGGCGGCGCGCGCCGCGGCCGTTGGCGGTTGGCCGTTGGCCGTTGAGCGTTAAGCTGCGCGCCGCTGAGGGCCGCCTGAAGCGCGGGCTCGGGGCGCCGCGCCGCCCCGCCGGGCAGGCCGACAATTGGGAGGGATTCGCGCAGCGTCGCGGCCAGAGCCTCGCACCACCCCGGCATGAGCCGCCGCCGACCCAGCGAGCAGGTAACGGGGCGGCCGGGGCAGGAGTGCGGGTGGGCGCCGCTCGTCTCGCAGCGGGGGCAGGATACCCCTAACAGCGTTAAGTGGCACCTCTGCCGCCGTGGCCGTTAAGGGGCGGCTCTTGGCCTTGGCGAACATGTGGAGGCACGTGTGGGCCTGCAGGAGGGCCTCTTCACAGCTGCTGCACGTGAGCTCCAACCTGAGTAGCAGCAGCTGTGGAAGGTGTGAAAAATCAGTATGTCTAGGGGAAGATGCTGCTGCAGGCAGTAAAGACACCTCTCTGGAGTAGTGAGCTGGAGAAGGGTAGCACAGATTTCTTGAACTAGCAAAAGGGAAATAGCCAGTGTGTTGCCATCTTTCTAGAAAAAGAGTGAGAAACAGATTTTGTGAGGCTTACAGTAGTATAGGGTAGATTGCACTGCATGTCCAAGTGTGATGTGCATCTCCTGCCCTTCTGCCATTTTTCTTTGGCCAGCAGCCTTCTCTCACTGCGTTTCTCTGTTGTACTAGTAAGACTGCTTGGGCTTTCCTCCACCCGTGGCTCTCCAGGAGCAGATGGCTGGGCTGCTTGCCCTGGAGGGAGGGCTCTGTGCGGTGGCTGGTGTTCCCAGGTGCCAAGAGCAGAGTGAGCACCTGGCTCTTTAAGAGCAAACCGAGCTGGTGAGCAGATAATGTGTATCACAAAGACAGGAACTAAACAAACTAAAACAAATAAGGAAGACTCACAAATACAGGATACATCCTGAACAGAAAGACATGGCTTTTGTAAAGGATAACAAGAATATCGTGGCCGTTCTGGTCATAGGTTGCCCTTCTGCAACAGTGGCATAATGTCTGTCTCATATAAAATATTTTAATATGCAGAGGCTTTTTTTTTCCTGATGCTTAGCTAGGGTGTGGACCAGGAAAGCATGCCAGCAACTGCAGAAGCTTTTTTTTTTTTTTAAAAAAAACTTTAAATTTATCATAGAAAAGCTTTCTGTGGGATGCAGAATTATATAATTACAGTGTACAGTGAGTTCACACCCCACCTTACCATGCAGGAACTTGCTCTTGTCCATTCCTTCAACCTGGGCCTGTTTCTGAGCATCCTGAGTGCTGTTTCATTTCACTGTGGAAAGCCAAAAGCCAGGGTGCAACTCAATGCTAGGACTCTTTCCTCTCTGTTAGTGTGATTGCACACTTGAAACACTCTTAACTCCTAAATGTGCCATGTGTCTTTATAGTTATGATTTTGAATAAATAGCTGCTATCTTGTTTATGCTAGCTGCTGTTGTAAAAATGTTCTAGCCTGCTGCTACATGTGCCTGCCTTTCCCCCCCCCCGCCCCGTTCTTTTTTTTTTTCCTTTTTATTCTTCACATATTATGGAAAATTAACTATTTTATATTTGGGGAGTAATGTTCAGTTAACTGTGTTCATTAAATGTAATATCTGTGTGTTATCATAGATCTGTAACATGGACTTTGACATCGAGATGTTGAGAATTTAGATTAGCCCTGGGAAATGGCCCTTTGAAACAGAGGAGACCAATGGTTAGTGGGCAGTTCTGACTTCATGTTTTGAAAATCAGTGGTACATAGATAACCTTGCTATTTAAAAAAAAAAAAAAAACTCCATTTGCCATTTCCTGACAGAGGGCCTGTTGCTCTGTTTGCTTGTTCTTTTTCCTTTTGATGTAACTTCATTGTTGCAGGGTTTTATATCCCTGCTCAGCATGGCTGGGTCAGTGGTTTTCAGTTATGCTTCATGGATCTGTTAAGTTCTCTGAGTGACTGGTGAGGGATTCATGAAACAACAAATAAAATAAAGCTTATTATCAGCTATCTCCAAATCACTGTACAAGGGAAGGTACCAGTATTGGAAATGGCAGAATAATGCTAATAATGCTCATCCAGGTGGAAGCTGTAAGAGCCAAGCCAATAGGCCTCAGTGCAAATCATTTTAAGAATTTGTGTTTTCTCAGGGTCACTTGCCTAAGCCTATATGATGGGTGACAGGTATTGCTTATACTGTGAAATAGATAAGAGCAGTTTACTTTGTTGACCCTCAACAGTAGTTTCAGTGAAGAGTCAATTAGTCCCAGCGACTTCAGATTTTTGGGCTTTTTAAATGATACATGGTAAGAACAATTGAATAGGAAATTAACACCACCAACAAAGATGTGTAAATTTTTTTTAGCCAGAGGGAAGACAGGCTTGATGCAGGAAAGCCAAGCCATGTTCGGGAACAAGCTACACAAATCACAAGCAGTCAGGGACCTTACTCGTGACAGTGGGCTTCCACAATGAAGTATTGTTCAAATCTATCTTCTATCCTACACTTAGGCTTGAGACAAAGTGTAACGAATAATAAACCTACACAAGCCTGTTTTTTTTTTTTTTTTTTTTCCCCCCCCCCCGAGATCTTTCTGTTTCCAGAAACGTGTTTATTTCTGCAAAATGGAGCCTGTACTGCCTCCCTACACAAGCAATTGTTAATCGCGGTGCGAACTCTTAATGCTACAACAGTTAGGAGACAATTCTATAAACAATAAGATAGAACAATTGTCTTGTTGGAGAATTAGTTGAAGAAATTACCAAAAGCATTTGTAACTTCAGAGAGGGCTTTTTTCACAGACCTGTCCATTCTTACAGAGAACCATGCACGGCACTTCATTCTTGGAGGGAAAGAGTAAAAGAGGTCTCTCTTTGCTTTCATGTTTTTTCAGTCTCCATGTTGATGTTTTGGGGGGAGATACTGAGGTGAAAATTCAGCACAAAGAAATAAAGTAGCTTACAATAAAAAAATCAACCTTTTTGGGACTCTTTCGAGGATTATCCCAACAATCTTTACTGTTAATGTTCCATATAGATTACGTTTATAGCATAGTGTACGATGAGAGAAAGAATGTACGATGTTCCCCTTCTGCTTTTTTCCTCTCATTTCTTCAATTGTAATTTCGGCCCAGATAAGCCATGTGACAATAGTTTTCAGCTAGTTATTTGGAGCTAACTGAAGTCTAATAATTCTCTTCGTGAGAATATCTTTCTTAATAGACCATTGTATATTAAATGAATGTTTACTAGGAGAGGTCTGTGTTGGGGATTGTTTTCATTACACAAAAACTAACTTTGTGCAATTCTTTTTTTCCTATTGTCTTTTTTCCATCTGATTAAAGATTGAAAATATAAGTATGTATGTTTGCTTGTTTGTTTGTTTATTGTCATGTGAGAAAACAAGCACTGTGATATTACTTTGGATATTTTTTATTTAAAGGAGTTGAGTGAAAGCCAACAGATGATAAAGGGAGACTGTACTCAGATCTCCCTAAATTTTTATTATTTAGGTTCTTGATAACAAAATATGGAAATAGAAATATATTTAGAGTGTGTAGATGCTTGAAAGGGGTCAACCATATAGAAACATTACTTGCATGAAACATGAGGGTTGCAAAGGAGCTAAGGAATATAAGTGGCATCCTAGGAAGGGCACTGTGTGTGCCTTCCCCACAAACTTGGCTGCTGAACAGGAAGACTTCATGCTTTTACTACAGAAACCTGAAGGAAAAAAGCCTGTATACAACAAACATTGTATTTGGCATGAAAATTAATCAGATGGTTCTGAGGCTTTCTTTTTACCTACCAGCTAGGTGCATTTCTTAATGAGATAGAAACTGAAATATTTCTAAATGTTTTGTGAGTTACTTTGTCAATAGGTAATGGTTTCAGGCATCCAACACGACATGCAAAGTTGTTATGAACGGCAGACTAACCAAAGCAATTGCTGCAGTTGCTAGATTTTTGTATTTATCTGCAAAGCATCAAACCTTACATAGTTTCTTCTGGACATTAAGCCATAAAGTATTTCTCTCTCTCTCTCTTTTTTTTTTTTTTTTATATAATGAACACATGCTGTAAGCATTAACCTTGAGCAACTTCTTTCCACGTTTTTCTTAAGAACAAGCCCAACCCCATTGCCTTGAAAGTCTTTTATTCTGTTCTTCTACAGTAAAGCTTTACTTTCCTGTTCACAAACAGCTGGATATTGTTTTTGTCCAGTGTGTACATACTTTTTATGTCAGTCAGCTGTCTGCTCCCTAATCCCCTCCTGCCCCCCCCCCACAGTTTGCAATGTACAATTCCCACTTGCAGCATTTTCAGTAAACATGAGATCAAATGAGTATACAGAAATAGCTTTTTCTATAAAATTTCCATTAAAAAAATAAGTATTTATTTACAAAGTGTGTGCTACTACAAAGTAATATTTCCTATTGATTCATATATACTATGTGGTAATCCCAGTGTTCCTATTAGGAAAGTAAAACTTTGTGTATGTATTTTTCTTTGTATTTCTGTCTGTCAATATATAAAGCATATCAAATAGTATCCACAATCTCTTTATGCTACTCCTAGCCTTGTACAATGTGTTAGTAGGAACTAACACTATTTGATCAAGGAAAAAAAAAATCAAGATTAGCAGTCTTAATAGCAGTCTTTTTGTAAGAAGAAAACTTTATAATTTAAATATATTTAGAAAGAAAGAAATCCATGGAGAATTCAAATATCTGCAGCAAATTGTGTAAGATGAGTGGGCAACATGGACTTTCCACTTTCCCAAGATGCACAATTTTAGAATTGGAAATAGGAGGGAAATGCTTTAAACTTAATTCTTGTTGTCTGTCAACATGTTGGTGTGATACCGTACTCCAGTAGATATTTTGGAGGGGAAGAATAGTGAATTAAAATACTAACTTTGAAAACTGATGTAGTTTTGCACTGCCATGAATTAGATTTCTTAGTGCTTCTTTTATTCTAAGTTCAACATTGAAAGTTGGTATAAAAGATCTATGTCCAGCTGCCATCCTTCTTAAAGAAGAAGGATGACTTCTTTGCCTATTTCATTTAAAACAATTAATGGACTTTAAAGTGGTTTCTTCATTTTAAACATAAAAAGGAGGTGTTTCTAGAAGTTATTTCCATGTGGAATATAGCTGATGTTAAAAAGTGGGGATGGTCACCTTTTTTAAACATAATACATATTGCAGTGGCTCTCTAACATTGGTTTATATGCAAGTCAGCATTATTTTATTTTTAAGGGATTCATCTATTTTATAAGTGCCAACAGACGTGTAATGGGTATAAAAACTGTGCCTATGCTTGCTGGCTAGTCATTCCTCATGCTATGCAAATACAAAGGTTGGTGCCTGATTTGTAGTCAGGTCCCGAGGGAAGATGAAGTAAATTCTAGTTCTTACAGGCTTGTTCACAGTAAGATTTTTTTTTTTTCCAGAGTAGATGTTTGAGCTAGAAGCATAAAAACCTCTCTATAGAAAGTATTTTTCATATATACCTCCTGGCTTTAGACAAGGGAATGTGCAAGGAACATGTGATGCATTTTGATTCAGTTGGCGTTTTCCTTGGGGAATTTTGGGAGATCCACTTAATCCCTGCATCACTTGCAAGCAAGTCTACTAATTGTTAAAGCTGCATTACAGATAAGCCCCCCCCATTCTGAAAAAGGCGACTGATGTTTGTGTGAGTTAATGTTTTCTGGTCAATATTTCAAGTTATGTGTCTGTTCCAGAGTTGTATGTGACCAAAAAGATAATGAAAACAATATGTTGCCAAAAGGTTGACATAGAAATCAAATTGAATTCTCGCCAAAAAAAAAAAAAAAAAGGCAATATAAACAGAAGTGTTTCTACTGAATTATCTTTACGTTTCAGTGGAAAGGGTTATGTGTATGTGGTGGACGTTTCTTCTTTTATTGCTTACATCTCACAGATGAACCATTGCTGCTACATGGAAGGCATAAGAACCAGCTAGTGCTAGGAATCCATTTGTGTTTCGCTCAGCCTTGCTAACCATAAAAGCATTAAAACAAGTCTCTGGGAGAGATTTGTTTTGTCTTCCAAAAATTTCTGAAATACTGTATAAAGTGTTTGATTTAAATCTATAGCAGGATTTAAATTTTAGATAGTTATTTCCTGTTGTCAGCTGGTGTAACTCATTTGCTTATTGTTACTCATTGTTCCTAAGTGTGAGACTTCCCCTGCAGCCCAGTAGGATTTGGATTGTGAGATCAACTGTCTTCCTCTCCCAGTGCTAAGGAGGGATTTTCAGTCTTGTGCCTCTTTAAATGTCTGAACTGTTGGATTGTTTGGTACTGTAGGAAAGAAGTATGCAGGAGGGAAACATTTTGGTTTTGGCTGATCTTTGAGGTAGGCCAGACAAAGTGGGAATATTAAAGGTGTTGAATGAACAAGCACTTTGTAAGCAGCTGTGACAAATAACCACTTTGATTTCTTGAGCCTGTGTGTTTTTGTTAGTGGTCCCCCCATGTGACTGCCAGCACCAGCTGGGCTAGGTATCCCTGAGTACTAACTCGCAGAGCAGAGGGAATGGGCAACTGGGAATAAGGTGCTTTTTGTTTTGGCAATACAGCTGGATTCAGAGGAGAACATTTGTTCATAGACACCTAAAAAAGCACTTGCCAAACTAATTCCAAAGCATTAATAGCACAGATACACAGCCTGATCTGAGAACTCATTAATCTATGGCATGAGAGTCTCGGTGTCAGGACTTGGTTGGGTGTATACCTGCCAACAGCAAATAACATGTTTAGAACAGCTGACGTGGAAGGGTGAGTGAGTGACAAATCCTGAATGCTTTTCTGTCATGGTTGTAGTGGACATAGGGCAAGATTCATTATGTAAGTGGCCTGTTTTTTTTTTTTTTTTTTTTTTTTAAATCTTAGCTTCTCAAGGGTTCATCAATAATGCTGCAATAGGCACAATTTTCCAATGCTGAGGGGTTGATGGTTTCAGCCATGAAATATCCCAGGATACAGGGAGCGCTCAACTGCAGCATCTCTTTAAAATAAATTAAGCTTATAGTAGAGAAGAGTGCTTCGTCAAAGTATGACTGTTATTAAAATTTATTGTTCAAAACTTTACAAGTGCCCATGGTCATTTTCCTGCTTCATTGTTTAATGGATAAACTTGAAGGTGCTGCCTTTTGTATTTGGCGGGGGGGAGAGAAAAGGAGAGGAAAATAAAATTTGGCTGTGTTAGGTCTCTGGCTATTGTGCTACTATCAGATGGTACAGATACCTGAGGATCTGTATACTCAGCAATTTGCAGCTGCTCAAACAGATTAGGAATATTTTCAAACTATATTTTGAAAGAACAGTCCATGTTCCCCACCACCACACCAAACCCCTTGACCAAAATGGAAATATCTTCAGTGTGGCTTGTACTAGTTTATTGAAGTTAGTTAAAATCATACCTTGAGGTAAACTAATGCTATGTGCTTTAGCATTTACTTAAATATACCTGCTTTCTTAGGTGGATTTTTGACATTAATTCCAGTTTTGAACTCACAAGACTGGCATAACTTTAATGTAACTTTAAAAACCAAAGTCTACAACTGATGTATCTGATTTCCACATAGTAGAAAAATGGTGTATCCCACACATAATTTTTCATCCAGTTTGCAGTGGTGACAAGTTTTTCTAAGTCAAATTTAGATTATTTTCAAGCACCATAAAGTAAGTCCAGAAAAACTGTTTACTTGCAATATATATATATAAAACCATTACCTATAGAGCATTATATTGCCTTCAGCCAACTGCTATCTGAATGTGTAACCAATAAATAGTGTTCAAGAGACAGACTTCAGATATTAATGGAAACTAAAGTGTTAACTCTGCCTTACAGAAGATAAAATCTAGTATCGGTTGCTAGTTGTTCCATCTGAATGTATATTAAGGCTATTGCACAAGAGAGTAGCGTGGCAGCTGACTAGAAAAGGGGAGAACCCTATTACTTTGGAAAACATGGCTAGTGCCATTAACTTAGTGGGAGCGGTGCAGTTAATATTCTTGTAACTCGCAATTGCCTCAGAGCTCAATTCAGATGCAACATCTAAGGTTCTACTACATTTTTTTTTTTAATGTGTCAGCTAATGAGCAAGAATGGTTGAAAGACTTGCCTGAAATCATATAGGGAGTCACTATGGCTGGATGAGGACCAGAATTCTCCTAGTTCCCAGACTTTAGTGTAACCACAAGACCACAGTGCTCTAGTAGAACTTCATTCTCAACTGCAACTTGGCACAAAGAATCCCAAGGGGAGAATTTCCCTTTGAAGCCTTTTCTAAGTGTTTAAACTTGTTTTGTCCTTTGTATTCAACTAGTTCAGAAAAAAAAAAATTGGAAATCACGGTTCAACCATCTACATCAATGTTATATGCTCCTAGATTTCAAACAAGCAACCACAACACTAATAATAATAATAATGAAACTGTACTGGCTGATAGCTTTAGGTTTGCCAGAAAGCAAGTAGCTGTGCAGTCTGCTGCTCTGAAGGAAATGGGTATCAGTGGGAGCAAGATATCACAAATCCTCCTCCTTAAAAGCAGCACAACAAAGCAAGGAAAATGCCGTACACTTCTGGACGTACCTTTTTTTTTAACCAGCTTCTTGTAATTCAAACTGTTGTTTTTTTACTGTTTAGATTAGTGTTTTGGTTTTACTTTTTTTTTTTAATGCAAATTTTGAAATGGAAATATAAGGAAGGTGTAAAGTCAGGTACATCCCCTAGTGTATGACGCCTGAGGGAATAGTAAAGTATTTAGAAAATGTTCTGTCCTTAAGCTTGCATTAGGATGCCCTGAATGTAGCAGTCTCTTTGTTCTGCCATCTCTGCTAACAGAGTAGTTTGCTAAAACATAGTAATACTAAGAATAAAAAAAAAATCTGTTTGTATGAAATGTCATTCATAAAACTGGTAATTCCATAGCAGTATGCATGGAATAGCTCGTCCTCTTACTACAAAAGTGAGCCACTTCAATCAAGTGCCCTGAATCCTTCTGTGATAATATATATATATATTTGTACTTGTAAAGCTTTATTTCTTTATATAGAGGTAGTCTGACAGATTTGGTTGAAGTGAGGTTACTATACATGCCTTGGTCAGCTGTTGTCTATGAGGCGTGTGTATAGGATAGTCTAACAGTCTTGCCCAGAGGGTAAATAACATGATAAGAAAACAGGATTTTTTTTCTCTGTGAATTTGTGAGTCATTTGGGTAACCTCAATAGCTCTATTTACACAAATGAGAGCTATGCCTAAATAATGGTACCAGCCTATCTGTACATCAAATGTAGGAGTTTAAACTATTTGTTTAAAGTTTCTACCTGGATGTTTTAATTTTTAATGCGAGGCTGCAGGTCTGCTTGCATGTTCCTTGCAGTATCTTTCTAGTTTAAGCCTCAGTTTGTCTTGCTAGTTTGGGCACAGTGCTTTTGGACCATGTTGGCTGAAATATAGATTTGGCTGGAAAAGATGGTGCGGACAGACTGTGTTAGAATAACAGCTACAAGAATCAAGGGATCTGGCTTGCCACCATGTTTGAGTAAGGTATCAAAAGTTGCCTAATCTGTAACTAAGTAACAGAACCAAAGTCATTGTATTCTGCAGCTAATACATTGGTACTTAGAGATAGTTCACTATTTACAGGTAGTATAAAAAATAAAAAGAAATAACCTATTTTTAAGTGGATTCACGTAATTAAAAGGTTAACTTCAAGACCTGTTAAAATACTGAATGTTAGAACACCATCAGAAGAGAACCAGTTGTACTATATTTTGCTTTGCTATTTAAATTTTTTTTTAAGTCTTTCAGATTGGATTTGATTTTAAATATAACATACGGAGCCTCCTGTTACAAGCCTAATTCAAATGTTCAAATGGGATTCACATTGTATAACGCCAGCCACAAATTATTTTAAGAAGTTGCTTGGTATTAATATTTTCCAGAGACGCATCAAAGTGCATGCAACAGAAGTTAACTATGAACAAGTTAAATTAGTATATTATTATATTCCTAATGCCACTGTGCATTGTCAAAATTATTTTTTTTCTTAAATCTTAACCTATGACTTCAAAAGTTTCACTTGCCTGCCTTGAATTTTAAAATCTTGCCTTGAAAAGATGTTGCCCAAATTCTTAACATAAAGGCTCTTTTACAAATATACATGCTGTAAAATCAAATGGTTTACAAAATTAGAACAGTAAAGGAGAAGTTACACTGGATACACTATAATCTATAAATACATTTTTTCACTTATTTTTTTTTCTCCTTGGAAAAAAGCTGGTGAAGAGAATATGCTCCTGACTGATTAATAATGGGAGAGTAATCACTTATTATAAATAAATAGGACCTGCAGTATGAACGAACATATGAACCTTTCAAAAGAGACATACTAATATTATTTTAGAGTATCTAAAATGGATTTAATCTATTTCAAGATTCATTGCGATAAATCACTTGCGATTTATATTACTTTAAGAATCTTCTATACAGGAAGTTGAACAGAAAAAAGCAAACATTTTAACAGCCCCTCTCCCTATAATAATTTTCATACAAGATATTTTTAAATAGCTATTTAGCACATGACTGTGCACACACTTTTTTTCTTTTCTTTTTTTTTTTTTTTTTTGAAGGTAGCACAGCCAAAAGGCAATGTGAGAATCAGCATTTGTTGACTGACCCTGTTTTCTTCTCTATCTGGTTATGGTAAGGGGAAAACAGAGACTTAAGACATAATGTCCCAAAATGGAAGTGTTAACTTGATGTTTACTTTGCCAAATCTCCAGGGACTTTGTTCTTTTCCGTGGTTGTAGTTGATAAAAAACACTTTGCTCTGCATCTGGGTATCACTCTGTGTTCAACTGCAAAAAATTTTCAATTTCAGCTTTGGATGTGTTTGTTCTGAATCTCTGCTGAACACAGTGCAAACAAAAGCAAGACACTTAAATAAAATCCAAAACAGGAGCTCTCATTAAGAATGTGTATGAGAAGTATTTCTATACTCAGTTTTCTATTGTCTTTATTCTGGGGAGGAAGAATCTTCATCTTCATCCTCTTCATCTTCATCATTGAAAGAGCATGGCGTTTCTCCCCGTGATTCTGAGTAGCGGGATGTTGCACTGCTGGACTGCTGACTGCTAGGGGCAAGGAGCTGCCCAGTTGCTAAGGCCACTTCAGCATCCAAACATAACCCTGGATTCTCGCTAGCAAAACAACAGAAATGTTGAGATTTAGAGGACTTCTCAGGAAGGTTTAAGGTTTCTTTTTGGCCTTGGCTATTCCCATAAGAAAAGAAATGCTACCAACAAGGAACTATCCCAAAGGGTTTACACAAAATACAGCTAATAGTTAAAAACAAAACAAACAAACAAACAAAAAAAACCCTGCTGAAAACACAGGAAAGCAGCAGAGAAAAGGTGATTGGGAGGCTGCTTTGTGTGTGTGTGTGTGTGTGTGTATTAAGCTATTAAATGCCATAAAGAATACTCTGACCCAGAATAATTCCTCCCCCCGTCCTTTTTTTAAAGGTAGAGGTAACCTCCAATGAAATTGTGGGGGGAGAGGGAGGAGCGGGAGGTGGGGTGTGGATGTGTGTTTGGAGGAGGGCAGTGTCTTTTTTTTTTTTTTTTCCTTTTAGTTTGTTTTTAATTATGACTCAACTGTGGACAAACTTCCAAGACATGTCAAGCAATAGTGCACTGAGAGACAAGATATTAATTTATATCCTTCGTAAGTATTATCAGGCTTTCTTCCACATATAATTACCTCTTTGTAGTCTATGCCCAGACAGGCATTTTAAGGTTAGGCGGAAAGATCTGTTCCGTTAATAACTGCTTGGAGGTGATTCTCCTTTGAAAATCAGATTCAAAACAGTATGTTCAAAAATTCAAACACGTTGGTTTGGCCTTTTAAACTTAATTATTTTATCAAGGAAGACTACAAAAGATTTTTTCACAATCAAAAATCAATTGTAGTAGGAAAGATCTCCCTTTCTGCTTGTAAATAGTATGAAATAGTGAGGTCCTGCAAGTTCCATAACCATGCAGCAATAGCCTCAAATAAAAACAAACTTCAGTTACCTTGATTTAGAAACAGAAGTGCCTCCTGCTACTTCTATATGTGAAGCTGCTTGTGCTGAACTGGAAAATAATCCTTGGTTCATCCAAGAAAGTCCTGCAGACATATCTAGAAAAAGCATATTTGCACGTTATTAGGGCTATACATGTTAGATTTTGCATGCTTTTTGGATTTGGGATTCCTTGTTTTATTTTAGGGAAGAGAAAGTACCACTAGCTGCTTTTTATGCTGTAGATGACTTAATCAAGATTACTATTCTTTTAAAACATCTGTTCCCAGGGTTTGTGGATGACAGATACCTGTCTCAATTGTGGAATCACAGCATAGCTAGGATGAGTCTGAGTGGAAAAGTCTGAGTCTGAGAAGGAAAAATGAATGTACATGTGACCTTTGCATCTAGAATTGTGGCTATTCATATGAAACTTTAGTCATATGAAGTTGTCTGAAGTAAATTCACACTGCAGGTGATGTCAGCAGCAGCCTTATGCAACCACAGGTACCTGACACTGAGGTTTGGAGTCTTTCATGGAAACTTCCTACTACAATAGCTCCAAATGCTGCATTGGGTGAAGGTTCCACTGATGGCCGCAGCTGCGGACAGGGTTGGCGACACTGCAGTGACAGGGGTGGGGTGTGTGCTGATGGCTGAAGGCAGTTTCACCGTGGTGGTCTCACAGCTGGCTGTAACAGGGCTGACTAATCCTTTTGGCATACTTGAAAGTAGAAATGGCTACCAGCTGTGGATCAAAAGGACCATGTAAAAGATTTTGTCTTTAGAATATAAAAGAGATGTTTTTGTATACTACATGTGTCCTTGAGAAAATGTTAGAAAACAAATAGAGGATAAAAAGTAGTTTCGGGTGAAGATGGAAGTCAGAAAGCTATTCTGAGATGGAATTTGGACAGGTTGATTAAAAACACCTTATCTAAAAAAATCAAGGAGAGGAGAAGGAGACATTAACAGAAAAAAAAAATTGTAAGTAGAATTATGAACAAGCCAAGGAACTTGTTCTTCCAATTCTATTGTCAGAAATGTTTGATTGAAAACAACTAACAGTTAGCACTTGTTAGGGAATTTATAAAAAAAAAAAAAAAAAAAAAAAAAAAAAGAAAAAAAAAAAAGAAAAAGAAACAAAGAAACAAACAAAAACTATAAGGGTCTTAAGTAACTCATTCATGTCTGTTGGAGAGCTATTCACATATTTACTGAAGGAATTCAGGATTATTGCCAAGACCCTCAAAGCTCCTTTTATCAAAGCAGAGAGAAAGTGGTATGTAGGCCCCAATTAAGTTGTGCAAGGGACCAGGCTACTCCCCCCCGCCCCCCAAACCATGGCGGGCGCCTTTGTTTGGCATCTACTTATCTTGGAATTAAAATACTTGGGTGGTTATGTTTTCACTGTGGTTAAGACTAGGCCTAGCTCTCATGCCTTTTGCTGACTAGCATTAGCACTAAGTAATCATAAACATAAAACATTTTCATAGAGCTGTTCTTGATAATGATCCAGCTATGACTTTCATATTAAATAGCTTTGAAAAGAACTGAGTGGGTTCTAACTGCTAGTACTTCAAGTTGCAGCTAGTAACCATTTAGGCGGAGGAAGATAATTGTGGATTTTTCTTCCTTACTTCATACCACACTAGCCAGAGCTGCTCCCACTTAGTTTAGTGTTGTTCTGAGACACGCATAGTCACAAACAGAAGCACTGTTCATTACACCCAACATTTTAAATCAAAATAAAGTGATTGAGACCATCAAGGTCTTTTTGACAGTGCTTGAATGAAGCTTCAGCAGGATGCATTACACCTTGACTTACTGTCCTTCCCAGGCTTGCCAACAGCCTCTGTTTGGTGTAGCCTCATGGCAGTGGGATGGGATTGCACACTACTCATAGTTCATCTAGAACTGCTTCATAAGAGCAGCTGTGAAGAATAGCTAAATGCACTTGTTACATTTTCTCATTTGTCTCTGTGTGTTCTTACCATGTTTTAGTGTTCTGGAGTTGCTGGAGCAAACTGCCTAAGGCAGAGATTGTTTTAAGTAGGTTGTCACAAGTTCTCCCCCAGCCACATAAATTGGCTCACAGTCCATGGGATGCCATCAACTACCTCCTTTTGTGCCAGGGAGAATTATGTGCTGGGGAGAATTTTATTTTTATATATATATATATATATATATATATAAAATATACACACACACACACACACACACACACACATATATATATATGATACCTTCTGCAGGCCTGTCAGCCTTGCTGATTGGGACAGTACAGAAACTGGTAACAAAGCAGGAGCAAGTAGATGAAAATATTTGAGTATGGACACAGTTGGTTGCCTTTCATTAAGACTGTCTTAAATGCTGTTTTGGATTTACAGAGAACATGTTTTGACAGGTTCCTCCTGTGTTTGCACACTGCTCTGAACCATTTGGAATGACAGCATTGTATTTAGGTTAATAAAAAGGATTAGAGATGTATCCCAGTGTTGCCTCCTAGCCTTCAGAAAGGGCATACCTGTGCGCACATGCTTTGCATGCCAGAAAAATAAGTCACTTTGAGTTAGCTTGAGTTTTTTTTAAGAGATGGGCTAATGCTTAGTTTTTCTTTTTGAAAAGCAGGATGGAGAAAAGTATGAATTTTATTTATGAAGCAGCAGGAAGTTTTGTGGATACCTATCAATGCTTTGTACTTTGATGGCGGGTACTCGTAAATTCAGTTTACCAGTTGGGCTGTGAGAAGCCAAGGAAAAGAGGGAGTTTGTAAAAAATGGGAATTTAAGAAGCCATTCCCTGTCTGGAAGGCACTGTCAAAATAGAAGTCTTCCACAGGGACAGTATGTTAGATACAATTCTAAAAAGGTTCATGCTTAGCTAAATCAGTGCTGTATGAGCAGAAATAGGGCAGTCTCACTTCCTCCTTTCTACTTGTATTGTGCTGGCTTGATCCCTTGAATAGCTAATTCTGCAGGCTAAATTATCAGAAACTACCCAGAAACTACCGCCAAATAAAAATCCTGCAGATATTTATCATCAGATTTTTATCATTTTTATGCAGATGAACCAGCTCATGAAGGGTTCAGATAAAAGTAATGATATTAAAGGTAAAAGAATGGGCACGAATGTGTATAATTAGGACCGGGACCTCAGGATGCCAAATTAAACTGGTGACACGGTAGCCTTAGAAACCACATTGCTCTTTTCCCATTAAGAACCTGGCAAGTACTGTGGCTGGTATTGCTTTGTCACTTTCTCTGGTTTGCTTAGCTGAAGCAAGACTTTAATGTTAATTTTTGCTGTAAATTATGCTGTATGCTCTACTCTTGCACCCAGAAGCCTCTTTTGCACAGTTAAAGCAAAATATTCCGCATATCTTAATGTCATTAGGGTGCCTCAATTTCTGCTGATTTCATGGGAATCAGACACCTGAGGATCATGTTGGAGGAGCATATCAATGTTGTACCTAACATTACTTAACTAAATAAAGTGGTTTAAGAAAATATACAGTAAAACCCCCATTGAGTAGAATGTCATGTAAAAAAATCTAATAAGACAGTATTAATAACACTATAATAAGACAGGAAATGACTTAAAAGTATTCTCTGCCAGTGGTAAGTTTAGCAATTAGTTCATTTCAAGTACTTTACCTGCTTCGACACACGTATTAGAATGGGGATGCTTTACACAACAGTTAAGTTCTTAGTCAGCTAGTGTGGGAAAACTCTAATCTTTACTGTCTGTAATAGATTTAACCAGTGAATAAATGAGACAAAGATTTGCTTTTTTTGTAGTTAACAGAAGCCTCCTTAGTTTAAGTGCCATCCCGAAAGCTACAGAAACAAGCCATGAGGTATGGAAGCAGTGACTAGCAGTACACTTCATTGGTCTTGCAGGTAAGAAACAAAGCTTAAATGCTGCCAAGGTCAAAATAGGATGTTACACTTAACTGAGGACATGTCATCAAATAAATGTTACATTTTCAAGTATTGTGCAAAATATTTCAGTCCTCTTCTCTTACTTGTCAGTTACTGCCATTAAAAGGCTTTGCTGTGCAACTCAGATGCTCAACTGTAAATTTGTGCTTTGTTAATTGTTACAAGCAACAGATAAAAGAAACCTTTGAACTGCTTGTACATACACTAGTAACATTACTTTCAGACTAGTATTTTTCAGAGATTGAAACTGCTACTGAGTATATTCATATATAGTCATATATATTCATGTAAGAGTATATTACTGCCTCAAAGCATTTCAAATGAAAAGGCAAATCAATTCATTTCTGCTGATTAGAATTCTACATAGGATTCAGGTTGCTGATCTGCTATTAGGAGAATTGCCCTAATCACAGCATTCTTTAAGAGTGTTTAAACTTGGAAACCGTTTTTTCCATTAAATTTCTTTGAAAGAGAGTACTGCTTGTTCCTCACTTCCACAGGAACATCTTAATTGTTTGCTCTTAATGCTTTCAATAAAACATATTCCAGAAGTACACTGGTATGATAGAGTTTATTAAAACAAACTCAACGAACTGAGTTTAGACATGAAGAGTTTTGTTTAATTACAGAGTATTTTCTTTAAGTTTAAAGGGACTCTATTCTCTGAAGATAACTTATTCCAGCACTAAAATTAAATTAAAAAAAAAATTGATTTTCAGTATGATAGGGCAATTAAGTTATTCTAAGACTACGGCATAACCAACGGGAGTTCTGCTCCTACTGCCTTTTCTGCATTGATGGTGAATCATGCCATAAGTAGTTTTCAGTTGGGTAGACTTGCAAGAAACAAAGAAAAATGATAAAACTCCCCTTCGACACCAGTGCAGCCACATACAGGCTTCGTCTGGAATTTCAAAATTGACTGAAATGAAAAGACAAAATCTTATTTTTAAAGCTTAAAGGATAAAGAGACCCAGAAAACATAAACACGTTTTGATTAAAGGAAATGATGCAATATTTAGGCAGCTCTACTCTAATGATGCAACACTGAAACATACTTAGGTTTGAGTCTATTGAAGTGTGACCTGAGAGCAGTTAGTTCAAACAGTGCAACTAGGGGAGATGAAAACCTCTGCGTGTGACACCTTCCCTGGAACTCTGGATCCTCCTGCCAAATTTACAGAAGCTCAGCTCTCAAACAGCACCTGCTGTTCATGCTTCCTATCCGGATAGGCCCGTTTCACAGCGCAGCAGAAGGTACAACCTGTGCATTTTGAGAATTCTCTGGCAGGGCTGCATGGGCTGTTCGTGCAGCTGTGCTCTTAGCAGTGCTCCCCTCGCTCAAGCCCGATGCTCATGCAGCTGCGCCATGCATGCACTGTACCCACAGCTCAAGCTGCTCTTTTTTTTCCCCTTCCCTCCTTAACACAAAGAAGAGGTTAAGAGCTCTTTTCTTCCAGTTTGTTCACACAAAGTTGTTCAAAAAATAATACCTGAAGAAAAATTGTGTTATCTTTTTACTTAAATAAGTTCTTCATAATGTAGCTCTTAAAATCATTTAGTAACAGGCTTCTAACTTTAGATGAAAGCTATGATAAGCCTTCCAAAACAATCTGTAAAACAATTGCTCTATGCATAGGCTTTCATTAAAAACTTCTTCAAATACCATCTATCTATGAAGGTGAGCATCATTAAATTTGCTTCTTTTAGTTAATGTTATGAATTTCCTCAGGAACAATATTTAAGTAAGTGTCTGCTAGCTTACCTGTAATGTAGCCTTCTAAAGCTTTTGGCACCAATGATTTTGCAGTTCTTAGGTCCTCAGCAGAACATGTGCCTGCCTCAAGCCCAAAGGACATTCCCATTCTCTTCAGCACCTCACTGTCATCGTGAATCTCAAAAGTGTTATCGAAATTAAAGAGGTACTCAAATCTGTGTATAAAAAGTAAAAATGAGTTTGTTTTGAAAAAAACAGAGCTTTCCTTTTTTTTTTTTTTTTTTTTTTTTAAATAGACAGTAAGGTAGGTGTCTGGTCTTAAAAAGTTGTTCAGCATTTTTTTTCCTAGCACTTCTCCAGGGTCTAAAGTAATACTTTCTCAACTAAATCAACTTTTCCATTTCAGGAAAATAGTCTGAACTTTTCTCCCTCATTAAACAGATTCAAAGGGAAAGAAAAAAGTCTTACTGAAACATTAACCTTCACTTGTACCAAATCCCATCTAAAGGTCACCTGCAGCCCTGTCACCAAAATAAGAGTTTTGTTTTTGCTTCTTTTACATTTCACTTCTTGTTCTAATCTGCAACATTCCTCCTGTGAACTGACCTATTTACCTTGGTATAACTTTGCTTTGTGAACATATTTCTTTTTTTTCCAAATAAGCAAACAGCTAATAAAGATATGCGTTCCAAGGCCTGTTATGTTCAAAACCTACATTTCTGCTGCAGGCCTCTCAAAATGTTTTTCACTGCATGTAGCAATAGAAATAGTAATAAAAACTTAAGGGTACTTTAGCATCAGATGGGGCATCTTGACATGCCTTATACTATAATCACAGGCTGTTAAATTCCCTTACTACCAGTCCAAGGATTAAAATAGACTTATTTCTGAATTATTTCCCAATCGCTTATTTTTTCTGCTGACAAATCCCTAACTGTGAAAAAGCAATCCTATCTTTGGAAGATAACTTACTGGTGTGATTTCCATGGCCTCCCCAAGCTACTATGTTGTATTATTATTATTTTTAATAACATTTTTGACATCTGATGCAACTAAATTTGGCAAAGTTACATATTGCTCTATGTCTGTGAACAAAAATTCCATCTACTGTGCACTACGCATAGCATGTACTACCCCTAGTACATGTTTTGTACTAGGTATAACTGTCAGTTACAGGCATTGCTTGTTTTGCAGCTGTTCTGTGATACTTCTATAGCCTACATTGCTCATAGAAGCTATATTTAATTAAGCTTAGCCACATGAAAAGGGAAGTAAGTGTCACTATCACAGGATCATTATGGTTGGAATAGACCTTTAAGGTCATCGAGTCCAACCGTAAGCCCTTCAACACCCTACCTGCTAAACCATGTCCCTAAGCGCCTCATCTACATTTTTTTTTGAACACTTCCCGTGACGGAGACTCCACCACTTCCCTGGGCAGCCTGTTCCAATGCTTGACTGCTCTTTCCGTGTAGCATTTCTTCCTGATGTCTGACCTGAGCCTCCACAGTGCAACTTGAGGCCATTTCCTCAAAGCATAGTTTGGAGTTCCTCTCTCTAGCTGTGACCAAATATTATTAAGCAGGTGGTGTAAGAACATGAGAAACTTAGGGTAATATCTCTCCCATATAGTTTTTAGCAACTTGCAACCTCTGACCTGGGAAGTCTCTATACTACTTCTACCTTTGTCGTTTAAAGCTATTTAAGGATATTCTTTTAGTGAGTTTACATGACCACCTTTTGAACCTCTGTAATTTTGGGGAATAACATTAAAGGCTATGATTTGTATAGTTAAACTGTCACAAAAAAAGAATTTACATTCTTTTTCTATGAAATCTGCCACCTGATAATGTCTCCTACTTTTATGTAGCAACTTTGAATGCTGTTCTATGTATAGATTGCTTGGACCTCCATGAATCCACTGTCCTCTCTGTCCAGGCCAGAGAGTCCATCTGTTCCTTCTATGGAAGCTTTTCCATAGTTCAGTCATTTTTTTGCTGCCCTCCTGTGTCTTTCTCTCTCCCAATTCTGCTATACCTTTTTCCCAGTCAGGACCACATATAGTATAATATATATAGTATATAGCTTCTTATAAGCTTCCTGTTTCTGTACTTTTTGTTTAAGTAAGTGCTTCATCTGCTTAAATTATGTTACTGCTTG
Organism: Tinamus guttatus; assembly: GCF_059628265.1. Lineage (NCBI taxonomy): Eukaryota > Metazoa > Chordata > Aves > Tinamiformes > Tinamidae > Tinamus > Tinamus guttatus. The sequence goes on from NW_028288845.1 coordinate 3,043,624, forward strand.
CTACTTGCAATTTGTTTCCCTATTTGGATATACCTTAACTTTTGGAAAGTTGTCAGCTGCCTTTTAAGGTCCTGCTCTGCACTTTTTTTTTTTTTAATTCAGAGTCCCCCGATGCATATGTTTTTACCACCCTTTACGTTTATGTTTTTTCCTTTCTGATCTTACCTACTTCAAAACCAAGTATTCTCGCTTCCCTCTTTTCAGCCTGACTTCTCAATTTTATCCTTTTTAGCTGAAGTCTGTCTATTATTGTTTACTCCCACTTCAGAAATGTCACTCCCAGTGTGATATCTGGCACCTGTCTGCCTTTTCAAATGCTAAGTAAAAATTGTCCAATAAACTCTTCATCTCACATGCCAGAAACATAATTCTGGTTTGGCTAGACTTAGGTCTAAGTTTCCGTATGTATAACATCTTCCCAAGCAGTGATTTTTGCTGGGAGATCCTCTGTAAGTATAATTTTGACTGACTGATGTTGGGATTTTACTGGGCCATCTGTTTGCTACTGGTGCTTCCTCAATACAGAACAACCAATATTTATATAAATGTTGTATGGGAGAAGGAAAGGAAAACAACTGATTTTTGCCAGTAGTGCTATTGGGTGGAACAGAAGAGTTTGGCATATTCTCTAAGAAATAGGAGCACTAAAATTCTCCAAGCTGGTAATGACTTTGACAACCACCTTCAGCAAATTAATATAATAGTTGTTTAAATATTAGCGGTTTCTGGCACCGTTCATCTACACACTGCTGGTGCCGCTGATCAGCTGCACAAACACAGTTTCACACTAGAAAGCATTTTTAATTCGGCTTGCACACTTCATGATCTTAGGATGATGTTAATACTGAAACCCAGTTATTAATAATGAAACTGAAATATCAAAAAATTAAATTATTTCAGTGTGTTCATTTTTAGTAGTAGTGTTTTCTTACAGATTGTGACTGTAGATACATGTGCTGTACCTCTCTACATAGCCAAAGTTTTAGCTGCATCGCTGACACATTCAAAGTGGCTGTTCTGAAGCTTCATTATGTTGTTATCTTGTTGACTCAGAATACCTATATATAGACCAGCATTTTAAACAAGCACAGTGAGACCTGTGTAACGTATCTATAGAGTAAGTATATAGTTAAGGTAAATCAATACTGCTATTTAAATTCCTAACCTGTTGAGTTAGAGTGCTGGTGGGATTATTCCAGAAGTTTGGTCCCAGAATATACTTCAATTACTTCAATTGAAGTATATAGAATATACTTCAATTATGTATTCTGCAACAATTCTGCTTCTACTGGGTATTGCTTTTTGCATGTTGGTGTTTAGGTAATTAAGGACTGTCTGTCTATTTTTGCTATCTAGATTTATTTTGGAGTTCAGTAGAGGATTTGCATAGTACAGAAGAAAATCTGTAGCTTTTAATACCCGAAACAAAGTTATTTTCACTTAATAAGCTGGTCAGAAACTGATCAAACAGTTAACACAAGTTAACAGTTAACATAATAACACCCCATACTTTCAGTCCTCCTTTCACAGAATAGAGCATATAGGCACCCAGAAATACCTAAGTGGAAAATTTTCAGATTAACAGAAAGGAATGAACTACAGCAACAACATATACGCTTACACTGGAAATGTTTCAAACTTCTGCATCATTTTTTTTTTTCCCTTCAAACAGCGAGGTATAAACCTTTTGCTATTGAAAGATGTCAACCATTTCTGTCAAAATTGCTATTATTACCTCTACAAAGCTTTTTTTTTTTTTTTTTTTTTTGTTACACCATATATTTCTGACTAAATAGATTTATGCTATTATAGAAGTAAGAATTCAGAAGCACCGGTGTGTGACTTTATGAAAAGCTAGTGCTGTCCCTGTGTGTATACAGACATATAGTGTATATATATGACTTTATGCTATTTGCTGCCTTCAGTGCCGTGAAGGCTCCTTGAAATGTCATTCTGAGATGCCTTTTGCAGGAATAAAATGCAACCTGTCTTGACTAGTCGTTATATAGTTGCATTTGTATATAAAAACACACACCAGTTTTTACATATATTAAAAAATGGAAAGAAGTGACATTAAAGGCCAAAAAAAAAGGAAAAACTTAAAATGCACAATTAATTTTAGTAAACTAATAAATTTGCTTGTTCAAAATAATATTTAAAAGATTGATTACACAACACACTCACTTATCACTTGATATGCTGCAGTCTATAACAGTTCTTTTGCTAGTGTTGACTATTAAGAAAGGCAGCTGTATTGTCGAGTTCAAAGCTGGAGGGCCTTGATTTTGCTGTTCATTTTGCTGATTTCTTTGTACCAAGTTTTTGAATGCTATTTGCTGTAAGAAAGAAAGAAAAGGCATTCACTGACATTAAAATGGAGACATCAACATTTCCAGGAATTGGAAATAGCTCTTGTTTGATCAAAAGTAAGTGTGGCCTGTCTTCCTGTTTGCAATGTAGGTGAAGCTGGCCTGCAGCAACACAAGTTTGACTGTATTTTTTCATGCATATCCTAATGCATATGCCCCCTTGCAATCCCTAAGGATTAAACAAAAATGGTGCAATAGAGTTTGGCAGGAATGCCTCCCTGCTCCTTTTGAAAAGGGAGTCAGGCATCTTCTCTATTAGTTTCTATGCCTAATTACTTCAGACTAGGAGCTAGTTACACTTAAAAAAAGTTAACGGGAATTATGGCATTCCTGATCAGCACCCTCTTCCCCTTTCCATCTACTCCCTCTTTTCTTTTGTCTAACTAGTTAGTTTTGAAATTCTCTCCTTTACGTTTTAAACAGGTGCCATTTATGACACCACCTCTTCTCTATTGGATTCCTAGGTCCATACATCTGTGTGTGTGTATATATGAAAGCAAGTCTGTGTGCTTGCCTACATTGAGGTATTATTTATTCCATGCAAGGGGACAGACAAACCATTTGACAGTGAACATAAGGATATAATGCCAGTTGTGAACAGTGCAAATTGGTCATTTTCACATCATGTACTTGAGGGCCTGATTTCATACAAAACATTTGACTGTATATAAAATTACTGGAAGTGCACAGGTGAGCTGCATCTGAAATATGTTTCTGCAATTTAAGCTAAAATTCAGATAGTCTCAAAGATTTTCTAGGTCCATATCAGAATGTGCGAGACCTGGATCTGTCCTCGCTCACTCCTGGGAGCCAGAAATGTCTGTCCTACAAAAACTGCTGAGTACATGTTTGACAAAATTCAGCTCCAGAATTCTTGGCCTCAAATAGAAGAGAGAATTTCTACCAGGAACTAGTCAGAGAAGTGCACTAGAGCACTTTGCAGTGCTCCCAGTCTCCCTCCTGTATGTATGTAATGATAAAGCCTCTGCGAAAAGGGGTTCTAGTTAAGTCAATATAATCAGCTGTTTTACAATGGGTAAAAATAAACCAAGAAGTGAAATGCTTCACTTTGGGTAAGATGTCCCCATGCCAGCTGCCAGAAAGGTCACCTCTAAAACTTTCTCTCCCCAGTACATCATAGTTGTTTCTTAATTAAGTCGAGAAGGAACTTTGGAAGTTCTAACATACTGGATTCTTACTTGATAATTTAATTTTATATATATATATATGTGTGTGTGTGTGTGTGTGTGTGTGTGTGTGTGTGTGTATGTATCCATTTATATAGAGAGAAATATGCAAAATACAATTAAACATACCTGCAACAGCAGTTCTTGTAGCTGGGCTCTCTTCTGTTTTATCCGTTCAATCCGCCTCTGTTTCTCTATCTTAAAACAGAAATGTAAATGCACCAGTGTAATTACCAAATTCACCTTGCCTACTTCATTGTGCCAAAGTCAGTGGGCTTTAAAGCTACCAGCGTGGCAGCACTGTTACTGAAATCTATTCTTCCCTTTGTAAACGGTGGTGAACTCCATGGCATGGTGAGTAAACTGCAAAAGCTTTTCAGACATAACCATTTGTCACATTTACTTTCCAAATGGACTAATTACAGGATCCTGTTTTCCATACAGGACAACTAACAAACCAGATTTCTCCTGCAGCTTTCTAATGCTGGACTGTGAAGTTACAGGTGACTTCCACTTTTTTTGACTACTCAATCTGTGATTTGATCAAATTGAAAAGACTTCAGCAACAAAGAATGAATGAGGAATAACATCTGCTTCATCTACACCAGCATGGTGTCACTTCCTTGCAGCACTGGCAGTAACACCAGTGTACTGGGCAAAGCTGCCTTGAATGTTTGCGACGGTAACGGTGCTGCACCCCGACACGGCCAGTACCACGGGCTGGTTTCAAACATGCCCTGCGGAAACGCTGAAGAACTGAGCACGCTGACAACAGCAGTGCCAGCCCTTTTGCTTCACAAATGTTTTATCTTCATGTCATTGTTGCTACCAACACTGTATCACTGTTCCTAGAATATTAAAACTCAGCTTAAATTACATTTTCCTTGAACTACTGAAACTAAACAATGTAATATTTTAAGTCTTAGCTGGCTTTAAAAAAATAGTATTTTTTGTTGTTGTTTACAATGCTTTTATTTACATTTAATGATTAAAATGCTTTCTTCAGAGCACGGTGTATAACCTTCTCCACTGGGACACACACGTAACTCTTAAAAGCAATTAAAGATTTTTTTAAAGATATGTTTTCTGTATAACAACCTATTCTGCATTGATTTTTTTTTTTAGATAGCCTTATTACAGAATTACATTTGGAGAAGAGTTGGCACCTTCTTACACTGATTTTTAAGGAAATCTTCTGATTTACACACCATGAAAATGCAACTTTATTTCCCAATATGTCACAGAAAGTAAAATTTTAAGAAAATGTGCCCCACTTCCATTTTCTGTATACGTAGTTAAATCTTGAAACAACAAATGGCCCATGATCACTGCAGGTAACACAAAGGCATTTAAGTTTATTATTAATAACAGTAACCTATACTAGGGATAATGCATTCCCATGAATGCAGGTGAAGTGCAAATTTATCAATCGGAAACAAGCAAAAACCCATGCCTGGCATGCAGCCATCAGCCACACCTCCTCCTTGGGTGTGCATACCGACTATGCTGCTGGAACAGACAAGATAATAAAAGCATTTTTCTTAGTGCATGTAGGACAATAGGTACCTTCTGAGGTACCTAATGCAATCAGTATCCCCAGTCTAATACATGAGGGATATAATACAATAATACATATTTCAGGACATTCACTACAGCACTCTGCAGTAACTTATTCTTTGTATGCATGGAGCATTTGCCCTGAAGAACAAGCAACATTTCTGCATATAAAGTCTGTCAGCCTTGCAAAAGAGGTAACTTTTACTCTGCTGGGAAAAAAAAGAAAAGACACAGTGGAAAACTTTACATTTTTCCTGCTAGTCTGTAAATTAGTTGACATCCTAACTTTTATTTTTAAATTCAATTTCTTGAATAATGGTGTCTTCAAACACATGCATTAATTGCAAAACAAGCTTCCTTTAAATATACATGACTTTGTCAGCATAACTGTACCATAAATTTTCTTTCTTTTATGCTTAATTCGGGCTACTATGACCTTTAGGTTTAATGTTATCCCTGGCTTAAGTAGTGCCCACTTTTTATAAAAAGAGTTTAAAACTTACTTATGTACTGTATGCTAAGTAAAACTGAACTAGGAATATATAAGCATATTTCAAATCACTGAAATATTAAAAGCAATTCTGGGAGGTATTACAAATATATCATACATTATGAACATACCATATTGTTACCACAACCCATCAACTGTATAGAATTTCCCATCTACCTCACTTTACCTCTAGATTCTGACATTCCTGAGCTGAGTTTGTAGGAAGGCCAATCCATCGGATTTCCTTTTTCTCCTTTGAAATTATGTTCATTGCCATCAGTACGTTAAGAGCATCATAAACTCTCCGTCTAATATTTTTCTGATCATAAGCCTGCTAAGAAAACATTGGGTATTAATTACAGCAAGTACTCAGAAAAGTTATAAAGACTGAACCCTTCTTTCATAGATGAGTAAAACAGGAAGAGACAAAATGTCAACTGGAGTCAGAGTGGTACTAAAACATATAGCTCCATTTATAATGTATTCTGGAACCCACATATGCATGTTTGCAAATGAAAGCCTGAGTCCTGCATGAAGCCACTGTGCAACAATTGCCATTTTGGTGTTTTGTTATGCTTGAAAAGACTGTCAAGACTTTATAGGGTAGGTATGATGAGTTCAATTTTTTTTTTTTTAAGTGAATCTCTGGGCAAACTTCTCTATGAACTTATAGAGAGTTCAATTATGTTAATTCTACTTATAGAATATATATATTTTTACACACACACACACACACACACAATATCTGGGATACAGCTAAGAGAAGAAAGCTATGGAGTGTAGCAGGACAATGCAGAAACAAAAAAAGGACAGAATTCCATGATAAATAGGGCACTTTTGCACGGATATGAAACAAATTTCACCATGCATTTGCTTACCGAATCTGCAGCTAGTTGGCTGTTAGAATTTATGAATTCTGATACCAGCTCATCAGCCACTTCGTTGTATGAAGTTGTTCCTTTACGCTGGACTTTTTCACATACTTTCATTGAAAAATGCCTCAGACCTTTCCCATTTTTATCTCCTTTTTTGCTTCTCTTACTGTAAAGAGAAAAGTAATTACTTAAATATATTGAATTTTAGTAAGCATATTTGATACCCACGTCTTTTCTCTGTTGGCTGTAGTTTCTACAGTATCGGGTTTTTTTGATACATTCTGCTAGGTAGATGCTAAAAAAAGTGTATGTAAATCATCTCCAGGTAGTGATACAAAAGATGTGAAAATCTCACAGCGGGTCTTAATGTGCCTGGAAACCAGACCTAGAGACAATTGTCATGTTGGTGCTCAAATCAAAAGGGCTCAGATGATAGATATCACTATTTATGGTACAGCAGAAACAACCTTAATTCTCCTCATGACTTATGTTTAATATCTGTGCTCTCAGTTCAGATTGACAGACAAGACTGCTTTTAGAAAGCAAGTACATACTCATGAGCGCTCTGCTGCTAAATTCATTACTGTCAATTGTCAAGGTTATTTTCTGCTCCTTCTTCTCCCTCCAAAAAAGGAAGAGCAAAAAAAGGAATAAAAATTATATGATCAACAGTTCATCACACCAACTGGCGTATGAAGTGGGCTCATAATTGAGGAATAGTTACACCATGCAGTACTATCATCAGGTAGCAGAGATTCTTAAAATTATTTTAAACCCAGCATACACTTTCCCCCTATTCCTAACAGGATATTTTCCAACTGAACCATGTGCTGCACTCAACTCTGTTTTAACAGCAGAAATATTTAGAAATTAATTTTCTTTTCACAACGTATTTTCTTTTAACCTGAGAAGGTTATACTTTATAAAGTCAATTTAATTTTCAGCTGACTAATTTGAGGGTGATGTTTCCATTGTAGATGAATTTTCTGTTAGTTTTTACATTCTAAATGCAGCGTTTCATAAAATGGAAAAAAAAAATCTACAAAGAGTAGCTATAAAGAGCTATGTAATCAGATGTTTTAGATTCTACAAGTAAACATAGTCAAGAATTATCAATATTAATTAAGGAAAATGTTAAAGCGCTGTGAAAGAATTGCTTGAAAAGGGGGGACTTAGTGGAAAACTAGGGCCTAACGGAGCTTGCTTGGGGTGAGACACCGCTGCAGTTCCAGGCTGGTTGGTTCGCACGGACTCTGCTCCTCCACGGTTCCCTCGGCAGGACAATCTGCCCTCCTCGCAGCTGCCGCCCTTGAAGGGCAGAGCGGAGGGAAGACGCCGCGGCCAAGCTCTGTTGCACTCCCTGTGCTGGGCTGCTGCTAAGCTGCACAGTAGCTGTCTAATGGGAGATACACGGTAAGATGTCTGGTGCTGAGCCAGCAAGGGTGGCAAATCACCCCTTTCGGGTGATCTTTGCTCATTATAATGCCAACACACACCTGCACCCCAAAAGTTACCCACTTCTGAAGTACGACCGCTCCTCACTGAGCACATGCTCTAGATTTTCCTTTGACTGTGCCTTTAAATGAAAGCGAGAGACTTTCTCAACAATCAATAACAAAAGTTAGTGTGACTACAGTCACTTAAGCTCCACCAAAATGTGAAAAAAATATATAAAAGGTAAACTAAGGAGGAAAGAAATGGGAGGGAAGACCCCATCGTAACTTCTGGGATTGGTCGACAGGCTGAACCCCTTTCTTCCCCTCGGGTCGGGACACCACCTGAGGAGATCCCTCTCCCATCTCCTTGGGTGAGCGATGATTGCACATTTGTACATCAGAGCCAGATAAAAACCCCATGCTGTAGTAGAGAATTTCCTGTACTGACATCCGAAACCTGCTTTGTAACTTGCATTTGAATCAATCCTGCTATTCATGAACTCCACTCCTTGGTTTGAAGGTGATTGGACCTACCGTCAACAGACAGTTTGTGAATCCAGTGCTGCTGGAGTCAGGCCTGTATATCCCACAGTATTTGATATCCCTATTAAGAGATGAGTCCAGCTACTCTCAGTCCCTCTAACCTCTCAGGATCGGCTGGACTGCAAGGGGAGTCATCTCTGACCAAATATAACCCCTTTCAAACTGCAAGAAGCGCCTAGAGAAAAATCCTCTTAGGAGTATGTTCACAAAGGCTGAACAAAAAAGCAGGATCATTTGGTCCTAGTAAAACAACGCTGTCTTCCGGTTCCAGCAGAAGTACATCTGAAGGTGTGAATAAGTTTTAAATTACCAAAATGTTGAAATGACAGTTAATACTACATCAATTTTTAAAAGAACTCAAGGCCTGACATTTATTTGAAATGACACTGAGTGTCATCTGTCCTATTGCTTCAAATTTACTGCAGAGTACACAGATGGGAACATCTGCTTTTATGGTCTTCCAATAGACAAAGAGGCCCAACAGGTAAAACTAAATGAACAGAGTTAGAAAGCTGTGTGTCTTCTTCAAGTGAGTTACCTCTAGAAAAGAACAGTTTTCACTGGAGAATGATTTTTTTACTATATTATTTAAAAACCTTATTAAAATTTAAAGTTGAATCTGAAATCTTCATGTTTTCTTTTTAATTACACATTGTTCTGAGGTATTATATTAACAAAATGTGAGACTGTCTGAAAAGTTTCAGTCTTCACAATGACAGTAATATGAAAAGCTGGAAGCAAAATACCATAAGCCTAATGCATGAGTTACACTACATAACAAAGCACCATTCTCCTTAGCATTTCTGAACAAATAAAAATTGGCCAGTATGTTTCAGCAGAGGCATTTAAAATGCTCAGTTGATTTTTTTTTAATTACAGAAGTGGTTTGATGTTATGCTTCAAAGGGACATATAATTTTAGAGAAATGGAAAATATCAAGTTCTCCCTTGTTTCTGCAAGTCTGAGTTCAGAGCAGTGCTAGAGGGAGTTCAGAAGTGCATCAAAAGGCAAGAGTGAAGCTTGGTACTGTCACCCGTAACAGACTAAAAATATTAAAATGTAAGAATGCTTTTGAAAATTTCAAATTTATCTCAGAAAAAAAGAACACTGAAAAAAAAAGAAGAATGGTAAAAAATAGCAGATTTTTTTTTTACAAAGTCTAACACCTATGCAATTAATTAGTTTGAATGATTTCTGGTCAGTAAACAAATTATAACATCCTGAATAGATTCAGAGTAGCTCTGGAAACAAAGGAAAAAGATTATTTGCCTACCAGTACTCGTCACATTGAAAAACTAGAACAAAACATTTATGAAAATGTGTTCTGGCTGTTTTTGCAGGATTCCAATTTGGTCTGTAAATGTCAATGTATTTGTTGCAAAGCACTAAAGCCAATAAGTAATGAATAGTGTATATTACACGGGGTAACATACAACACAGCTTTCACTGCAGGGAGTGAAAACTGGACACCTTTCTTTCTGAAGGGCAGCTCTGCAGAAGTAAACCAGGTATGACTGACCGAATACCCTCCACACCCCCAGTAACACTCACCTTTCTGAAAAATCTGATTCTATAAATTCTCGAGTCCGTTTTCTGTCCCTAGAAGATAATTAAATTATCAGAGACAGGTGCATACATTTATACTAATAAAATCTACACATTTGGTGATTAGCTAGGTATTAATATTTCCTCTTAAATGTTTACTGAAAGAGAAAAATAGGGGAACAATTTGACAGAATTTGAGAAGAAAAAGTTATTAGAACCGGTCTCAATTTGAGGAATCCTGCCAGTGGATCTCTTCCTCTGCAGCAAAACTGCCACTTTTCCTCCCTGGCAAGCTCTGTCCGTGGTACTCAGTGTCACACTGCGGAAGCGTGGGGTACGAGCGGAGCAGGGCTGGGGCCTGCAACATTCGCTCTGCTCCCTGGGGAACCGGAGAGCCACTGGCAGGACAGCTGTGAGCCAGGCTGCTGCTGTTCCTAACGGAGCCCTCACCATCAACGTGACCTCATCTCCCTTCACTTCCCCTCACTCCCTTCACAGGAACCTAGTGAACAACAGGGCGTGGAGGAGTCTGGGCCTGTACTTCCTCTGGCACTTTCTTCATCAAGGGCTCAGAGCTGGTCAGAGGTCAGACACTTTCACAGGGCCTTCTCTCCTTGGTTGTTCAAATGAAAATATGATCTGTATTATGGAATTCTACGGGGAATGACAATGATCAGCCAATGTGTCTGGAGAACATCTTGCTTGTTTCCTACGGAAAAGCAGCAGACAGACTCACTGCAAGTACTGAGCTCAGCCTGACAGCAGCTGAATAAAAGGGATTTCTCCTTGCTGGTGGTGGGGGACACACTGCAGAGACCGGCTCACCACGTCCGGGTTGGGTGAAGCTCAGGAGAGCTAGTGGAAGCGGATTCTCTGGTTTTGGAAGCTGTGGACTGACACTACAGCTTTCTCCTCATCAAGGTACTCACAAAACAAAGCCGTCTTTGACTTCTTTGTCACATAAAAATCAAAACAAAGCAGATTCAAAAACTGTTTGCAGAAATACACACATTCACATAAGCCTTTTTCCAGGGAAAACCACACTTAAAAATAGCGCTTAACTGGAAATGCTGTTTACAGACTCTATTGTCTGTGGTGGGAATAGCAACTTTGAAGTAAGTAACAGACACTGCGTAAGCACAGGGTGAAGAGAGTCAGAGTACAAACATCATGTTCACATTTCTACCATGTCCTAGATGCTACATTTTCCTACCTGCAAAGCTGGAAAGGCATTACTGACATTCATCACCAATTAGAAAATGACCCAAATGCAGAATTTACTTTTTAATTTTCAGAAGCACAACATTACATCTGAGATAGGTAAGTTCAGTAGTACTGGAAGTCAAAAAAATGTGAATATTGTAAAGACCAGATTTCCTTAGAAGAGTTAAATATATTACATTACTCTAAAGTGTTTCAGAACACTATGAAAACTTTGTGACTCTGTACAATAGTAACAGAAAGACACCACTGATTACATTCAAAAATTGCCATTAAAGTGTTATTCTTAAATGCCTCCTGAAGCACGTTTGACAGCTGTCCTCTTGTTGGCACCTACTGACTTGCTCTATAACAAAGCCACTTGCATATGTCATTAATTTGTGAAAAAAGTAAAGGCTCATCAACTGGTGCCTCTCCACGACCCCACAAAAGCAGACACTGCCATAAAACAGAATTAAAACAGACAGTGACGTGACTGGTGCCTGTAACCCTGTGTTCACACATTCCAGACATCTAAAGTGCAGAACGTGCTAAGACTCTACTCCTTGCGCGAGAACTACAAGCCATAAACCAACATAAGAGTGCAAACAAAGGGGAAAAAAATGGAACAGATCTGCAAACACCTTTAAATAAAACAAACTCCTTACCCTGGAACCCAGCCAGTAGCTTCTGTTATGTGTGTCTGTGTGACCATTGTTGGAGCTGGATTATAGGGACTCCCAATCAGAACACTCCCTGAATTGGTCAGTCTTTGTGATGTGCTTATGATCTATGAATTTTTTGGGGAAAAAAGAATCTTTTAAGAAAATAGAGGCTAACACAACCAAAATTCATACTAATCATTGGTTCTAAGAAAGAAAAGAAAAAAATACATTTCTGCATCACATGCAAATTGCAGTTAAATATACTGAAGAAGTGTCATTAGAAGATCTTCATATATGACAATAATTACATTGTTGTCAGGTTAAAGATTTTTCCTAACTGTATCTTATTACTATATATTATTAATATGAACCAGGTCTAGACAAATTTAAATACCTACTAGGCACGAGGGGCAGGATTTGCACCTACCTATATCTAATTGTTTATTGGAGAAAACATGTAGGTGATTTATTATTTACTGGAATAAATAAAGCCTTATTTCCAAAGGATGCGTGTCTTACAATTGTCTTCCTTTGGTACCCAAGAAAATCTGAGCTCCAAATAAAACATTCCCTGCAGTTTCTACCATTTACAAGACTTCAAGGCATTTCTGCAAACTAATAAAATGACTTGTTTCAAATATGTTGAATAAAGCATAAACCTGGCAGATATGTTGTTTCATATCCACAGACATTTGTTTAAACAAGTAGAAAACATGGTATCCACCTGAAGGACTAAGCCCACTAAACATGCCTTTACACCCTCCCAATGCTACACTGTGGTTACATTCTTCTTTCTTCTTTTCTGAAGAAACTAACTTATCTGATTTTGCAAATAGCTTAACAGAGAGACACAAATAAAACCATAAAATAACAAGAAACACAAAACACAGGTACAGGTTAGATATTTGCTGTTTGATATTAGAGAACAGCAGATCCCCCAGGTGGTTGCGTTTTCACACTGTATGGAAGTACAGGAAGGGCATTAACTCCTTTCAACCTACAGCTACATTGGTTTAAAAAAACAGGTATTTTGTGGTAGGATGGTTAATATTGAAATGCTTCTGAAATTCAGCACTGCTATCACACCACAATGTGAGCAAGAAATGGTAATGCAATATTTCAGGTAAACAATAATCCAATCCAGTATCTTGTTATATTAATTTCTTGCAATACTATGAGCAAGGTTTATTTTCAGTAAACATATGGCTTTGCCAGCATGTGGCTGAGACATGCCAGAGAGAAAAGATTTTAAGCATATTGCTACCAAAATGCATTTCAGCACATTCCCTAGGGCCTCACATTCCCCTACTGGGTAAAGCAAGTGCAATTTTCATTTAAACCTCGAGGCAGATGCACCCCGAGAGCCTTCTGCCTGCGCCGCGCAGGTTTCTCGTGCCGCGCAGCCGCGGTAGCGGCGCTCGCCGCGTGGTTGCTCCCCGCGCGCTGCAGCGCCACCCAGCGGCAGCGGCGGGAGCGCCGCCCGCAGGCGCCGCCGCGGCGCTGCCCCCTGCTGGCCCCGCCGCGGCTCCCGCTCCTGCCTCGAGGACACGGGCCGGGCGGGCGGCAGGGCACGGCTTTACTGCACTGCTACCTTCTCAACTACAGCCAACGCAGCCTTTATTTCCATTTAAAATGGCACACATCGGGTACTTTCAGAGGACTCATTCCATTTCTGACAGCCAGAAATTTTCCAATACACCTAAAGTAATCACATAAATTTACAACATAAGACAAACAGAAAAAAATCTCATATCCTAATTCTGCCAAGTGTAAGAACCTCTGCAGGAAGTAGTATCTTTTTCATCAATAATGCTGTGCTGTTGCATTCACTCATAGAGATTAATGGCTATTACTGCGGTGCCCTGCCTCAGCTCCCAGGCTGGGTCTAGCACAGGGGAGAGGCAGGGAGGAGATGCACCTGCAGTGCACCAAGAGCTCACTGCCAGACAGGGGCTCCTTGCCGACCATGGCCAGCACTGGAAAGCGATGGCAAATTGTAGCATGCACGGGCACATGGTCAGGGCAACCTCTGACACTAACACGAACTCAAACTAAGAACTTCAGTCCTCACCAAGATGTAGTGTGTTAACTGAATCTAACGCGACTGCAAGAAGCACCAGTTAAGGACACCTCTTAGAAAGCACGTTGAGCACCATGTGTTAGCGAGCACGTGCCAGGCTCTTCGAATGGACTTGCCTGAGTTTTTCACATGACAAAAAGCCACTGGAATGAACTGATGGTAACTAGCTTTTTTGTAGCATTTTTCAAAATAAAGTTAGTGTCACTATATAGACTATTCAAGGCAAGATAACACAGGACAGTTTTATACAAGTTGAACAAAAACTATATATTTAATACAATTAAAATATATTTATATTAGTGGCATGTTAAATGGCACTATTTTGAAAAAAAAATGTGGCAAAAAAGCAAAAGAAACGTCATCAGCAAAGGAAGCAAAATTTGATATAAAGTATGTTGGCAAGCAAAACCTAACTGGCACATCTTAATATGGTGGAGAACCAGGCATTTTTGAAACAGAAATAGTAAGTGACATTTATATAGGAAAAGTAAGTTTCATGGGCGCAAAGAAAGTTATTATAAGTCAACTAGTGTAAAATTCCAATGAATTTTGTGAATTTGTGATCATTCCATTGTTCATGTTTTGTCTGCTGATAGGAGATATATGAAGTTACTAATAAGACACAGTTTTAAATTAGTTACAAACTGCTACTGAAGTTACAAAACAAACAAACAAACTGCAGAGCTAAATTATCTGTTCTCAAGATCTGATCTGAGAAGCAAGCTAAAGTTTCCAGACATGCTGGACATCTCCAGGAACATGCCAATTTAAAGACAACAAATTTTGTTGAATACTTTTTGTAAGAACACTTTGATAGCAAACCAGGCAAACCTGGTTTAGGGACATCACATTTTCCGTAACAAACAGTATCTACCTGTGACAAAGTCCTGAAATAGATTCCTCTATGAATGAGGGAAAAAACATTATCCCAAATCCAATTAGGATAAAAGCCATTGCAGAACAGTAACAATTTGCATTGTAAAGAAGACGCACAACAAGTATTTCAAAACCATGCCCAATGGTTCTTTTATACAGACTAAGTGCTTTGTAGCCAGGCATCAGATTACCAAAAGCAGGTCACTGTTATTGCCTGTTTTGTCCTCTGGCCACCAGAAAAACTAAAATGTTTCTCAAAACCAGCTCTTTAGTGGCTATACTGTCATAAAGTTACCTCTGCAGGAAAAAGTTCTGGAGGAGGGGGTTCCAACAAGCTAAATCTCTAGGCACATATCAGAAGCATTTAGTCTTCAGCAATTCTGGAGATTTAAGTGAGGAGATGGCTCAAAATATTGAAAGGGCATCAGTGATGTTCTTCATGAGATTTTTTTGTTTCATATTGAGTCAAAATCAATTTTGAATAATAGGAAAAATGTGAATTGGTGAAACTGCATGTGTTTGCATGATTAATTTCCTCTCAAAGCCAGAAAGTTAGATATGCTCCACGTTGTACACAAAATGCTTACAGGGACTGGCAGTTCCAGCATGTTGAGCTTGCACCTGTGCAGTGTTAGATCTCCACTGAGGGGGGAGCTTTAAACCACTGGGCAGCTTCTGCAGCTAGAGCAGAAAGCTGTGAGTTCCTAGCACAGCTCACATCTTCATTTTTCATGTTTCCACAATACATAAACAGGAAGTCATGCACCTAATTACACAAGTTTAGAATTACCGGAGTTGCAAAACTTACCATTTGGGGTCCAACATTCACATTTATTGGTCCTAAGGTTTTTGGCAAAATCTTAGTTGGAGAGTTGGTGCTGGAAACTGGTAATGTAATTATTGAAATATTGCCTAAGAAAAAAAAAAGTGATTAAAGAAATGAGTTCTAAATTACTTCCTTGGACAGTAATATATGAATAAAATTTTGGTGAATTCTCAAATACTTGTACCAATTTGGAAACAGGTTAACTTCTTTGTCCTGTACACTCACAGAACAGCCACCAGACCTTTTAGCAGATGCTACAAAGATGCCTCACAAAATCATAAAACTTCCATTATTTTCTCTTAAAAAATTACAAGTTACCATTGTATTCCCATAAACTACTTCCTCTTGCTTAAGAGGCAGTGCAAATAACTTACCATGCCTCAGTATTCCAACTGAGTATTCAGGAGTTTACAAGCAAGCTCATGTACTTATTTATAATCATATGCCGGGATAAAATCTGCAGCCATAACCACTGCCCATCTGACCATTCTAAAGTTTGACAACCATGAGCCGAGCTGAGCCAAGCCAGCCTAGGGCACCACTGTAGAGATGGAGTAGCCGAGGCCTTTACAACTTGCCTGAAATAACAGAGCAGACAGCTGGGTGTCAGGATCTAGCCAGTTGTCTAGCCCATCTCCAACCCAGCCTGCATCCATCAGGAGTTTATCATCTTTGTGATCTCGGACTGCTTAAGGATCTAACTCATCCTCCCTTCACACAAGGGAACAACGTTCAACCTGTGAAAGTCTCAAATGCTGGTATACAAAACTGTCATGCAGCACCACCATGCTCCAAGTCCACAATTTCTCAAGCTGTTTTCCCAAACTACTTGAAGCAGTGAATACGCTTATTTACCTAAGGACATTATGGCAGCAGCAGCTCCTACCTCTATGACAGTTTCAAACCAAGAGCGCTGTGAATACTGCCCAGTCAAATACCTCCTCCCACTCTTAGGCAAAACCTGTTTCAAAATTGGAAATTACCGATACGTCTGGAAACAGAACCAAGGAAAAGAAAGAGTTGCTACCACCTCCTAACCCAGAGAGTCGGTGTGGGTTGAGCTGGCGCCGTGAGCCACGCGGACGAGCTCCTGCAGAGCTCCTGAGCTCTGTGGCAGGCACAGACCGGGGGCACCTGAGGGAAGGGGTTTGTTTGGAACAGTGCAGCCACAGATGGGTCCCTCCTTCCTGCTCTCCTCATTCAGCTTCACCCTGGTGGACCCAAATCAGCTCAGGGTTTGCAGACGTCTCTGCACTTCAGTCTTTTCTGATAACAGTTGTTCTTTTTCACTGCCTGCTTTTCTCCTTTCACTTGGTCCTGAACCACGGTCATTTTTTCACTTAGCATAGCTATGTTCTGCCACATCTCTAAGCCCATTAAGACAGCAATACAATCTATCTGTTTCTATCAAGCAAAAGCAACACAACTGGGACAAAAAGAATGTTTAACAACAACAACAACAAATCTTCATTGTTTACAGCACAAAAATAGAGTTAAATGAGAACCACAATGTCTTACCTTAAGAAAAAAACCCAGATACTAGAAATATTAAAAATGTGAGACACTCATGTCAATATTTAAATGATCTGTACAAATTCCGTTGATGTCTGGAGCAACACTAACACTAAATATTAATTTAATTTTCCAAAAGGCAGATCTGCATCTGAAAATGTCTTTAAAAGCTCCCTGAATGTACTGAATAATTCTCTATTTCCCAATTCATTCAGTCACCTAATTGAGGTAGAAAAAAAGCTTATAAAACACACACACACAAAACCAACCCCACAGCAAATCCTTATTCCAGTATGAAATATCTTTTCTGAGGTAGTAGCGACACAGAAAGCAAGATCCCAGTAGTTTACAGACACTGACATTTCTTTACAGATTTTCATACACTGCATTCACATTGTTGGCTCAAAACAGTTCTCTAAACTGACTTGCCGGTGTTTTCCTTTTTCTACTTCTTCAGGAAGTTCAGCTCAGCATTTCCCAAGTTCTGCTTGCATATCCTCACCAAAACCTAGTATCCCTCACTGCAGACTGTGGCAACTGATGTTGTCCATCACTTTCCAGGTACCACTGTAGCAATTTTCCTCTTTGCTGCTACAGGAATTTTCCTCTTAGCTCATTTGACTCTTTTTCCTCCGAGATCATCTCAGACTACTACTCCTTGACGTATTTTTGACAAGGGAAAAGAAAGGCATGACTTTATCTGGTACCTACGATGTCTATAAGGTGGCATGGAATGGGCAGTGACATTTTGAAATTTTAGCATTTAGCTTAAAGTTCCCTTATTCACTAAGTTGCACTACACCATAATCTTCAGCAACACTTCCTAGCTTGCAAGAAGTCACAGTGTAAGATCAGATCATGTCAGACCTACTATACCGTGTAACTATCACTGCTAGTGGGCAGTTAAACACATGCAGGGGTATCTAGCACCCCAGAAAAATCACTCTGCACACAGCTGCTTTCTTTTTCAACATGTGGTATATACAGCATAATCAGAGTGTAATCAATTATCAATCAAGCATTCCTTCCCCCTTGTTTTTATTTTTTTCCAGAGATAATGTTGTGGTCCAGATATTCACATGAACTCAACTGTTCCAAATAATTAACAAGAGAACCACCATGTTTCCATCTCCCTTCACAACAAACATGGTAACTGGTTCAATTAGTTGCCACAAAAAAATAATGCATTTCCAGATAGATCACAGAGGTGCCCCAACCTTAAAAAAAAATAACATTTTGCAGACCATAATCAGGGTCACTGCTACTTCCCCTGTAAACAGAGCTAAGCCAAACTTCCAAGGACACTGTCTGTGCCACCCATGAGCCCGCACTGCTGCGGGTGTCTGCTGGTCAATGCCAACGTGAGGCCGTGCCTGGAGCATCCAGCACCATGCCCACTGGGATAAGAGCTCCAGGCCATTGGCCGTCAACTGGAAACCGTCGCTTCAACTGGCAGTGGCACAGAGAGCAGGCTCTGACTCGCTAGGATGACTAGCTGTATTTTACACAAAATTTTGGAGTTTAGTTCACATCTTTTTGCTGAAGAGTTGGTAATTCCTGAAGTTTTGGAAGCAAAGTAGTATTGCAGAACAGTAAGCACCAGCAGAAACAACCTCTTCAGGTCTTATTTAAAGACCTGTATAGAGAAAGGAAACCAATGTCACACACACTAGATAATCTAAAAAGATATTTGATTTGTGTACTCATCTTAAAATAGTGAAATATGACCATGTTGGATATATAAAATCACATAGTAGTTCTGAAGGCTTTAAGCAATGCTTTTAATCAGATGGTGCACAAACATCAAGTCTTGAAAATGTCCATCACATGGGCACTGAATCTATATATTTTCATGTTTCACGGAAAAACAGCACTACATACAGGGAGAAGCTGAGCACAATGGGACCCACCAGCTTCCTAGTCAACAGTAATTTCATCACATAGGTGGAAAAGGTCAGGATAGACAAATCCAACTAGGATAATTTGTACATTAACATTCATTTCTTTCCCAGTAGTTATTACCACTTTACCCATGGAAAACTGAGCACATGGGAAAGACACTCAGACTTTCTGACAGAGGTTATATGCATAATATGTAGGAAAACACCACAAATTGAGCATGCTCATCACTTACACACACGGAAATCAGGACCTGCCAGTGGATGTATGCACACTTCTCTTAAAACAAATGCACTTCCCTTGCAGACACATTATTTTACCATCATTCAGAGCAATTGATGTTGCTGTGCTTTCCTATATAGAAAAACATAATCACTAGATAACTATAATGCTTTGTGGCATTTGAGAAAGATTGTTATATGTCCACACAGAAATAATTCCACTTACATCAATCTTTACTTCAAGCAGTCAGTTAAGGAACAAAGTTAATCATCTTTATATGCATGTTCCCTCACATACACATACCAACAAGACATCCCACAAGACATTTTAAGTCTGTGCACTGCATCCTAAATACCTTGGTTTCACGCAAGGAACTCATGTAAGAGTAGGGAGCTAGAGGAACTTTAGTAACTTGTTTTCTTTTTTTTTTTTCTTTTTTTCTTTTTTTTTTTTTTTTGCAGGTGCAGGTCTGCAGCTTAGTTGTGAAGATAATCAGAGGCAACATCCATCTGAGAATCTACAGCATCTGTCAGAGCTGGTTTGAAGAAAATGATAACTGATGGGAAGCACAGATCAACCAGCTGGGTACCACACAAAAAGTATGCCAACAAAAAGTATTTGAATTTTTAGACAATATGTCAGAGAAGTTTAGATGATTTCTGTTTAGTATTCAAAACTCAAAACAAACATCCATGTATTAATTACAGCCTGGAAGACCTCCTAGGTAAGAATAATAAACAGTCATTTCAAATTTAAACAGCATGCCCTACTCTTAATAAAAAAGAAAATGGTTCCTAGTTATGAAATAAGTGAAGTTCATTAGGGTATTCTGCAGTAATATATATATATGATATTTTCTCATATTCCTCTATTAAGCTAAAACAGTAGTAACTGAGCTTAGAAATCAAGACACAGTATTATAAAGCATACAAAAAAGCTAGATATTAACATGTAAGTATATTTTCCAATACATTTCCTCATTTGATTTTTGCACAAACTTAGTAGGCTACAAACATAATTTTAAATATTCCATAGATGGTAGGAGTGAGCATGCACACACATACACACACATACATATATATAAATAAAAATAAATATATGAAATTAAAAATACCTGTAGGAAAGAAAAAAAAAAAGGAGCAGATGGTATTTCAATGTATTTCAGGCCTACACTAAGTTTTCAGTCTTTTGTGGTTCAATGTGGAACAAACTTACAGGTGGTATTAGTTCATGACTCTCAGAATACCAAATCTGGGCATACTGATAATCAATGCAGCTGTCTTAGCCATTTTAGCAGAACTTTTCAAATACAAAATGAACTCCCAGGGCTTTCTGGACTCAGGCTGAAATCCCCAAGCTCCTGGTCAGATATTCAGCAGCACTAAAACTTATCCTAGCCAACCTCATCACCAGTGCTTGGTCTGGCCTCCAAACCAGCATACGAGCTCTACAGCTCAGCAGAGAACAAGCAAAGAAAGCAATCTTCGCCTTCTGCGAGCGAATGACAGGTGTATTTTCCAGCTCAGTCTGCTGCCTGATCCTGTGAACCACCCCCACGCTAGTGCTAGCCACACATGCTGCTACTCTGGCACAAAGCAAAGGACAATGTAAGAACATCTGTGAAGAGGCCAGAACGAACTTAAACTGGCACTACAGTAAGAAAAATAAGTGCCTATCAAACCGTATACCACACAAAAACTACTTAAAACTACTATCAAAACTACCTCAAAACTGTATCAAAAGGCAGAAAATGGTAAATATATATATGTATGTGCACACATACAAAGACAGGCATGTCTTCCTGGTTCTATTACAGTAGTACAGGCATAAGGCAGCCTTTGTCTTGAGATATTTGTCTAGCAACTCCAGTCATCTGAAGTGACTCTTGTACAAATTTGTACCCATACACACAGTACTATCCACAAGCACAACCCAATGGACTCTCTTCATGTCACAGCTAGTTTGAAGGAAATCACACCTGATGGGAAGCACCAGTCAACCAGTTAGGGTTTACACTGGATTAAATTACATGATCAGGACTTAATAAAAATGATCTATAGCAATAAAGAAAAGTCTTATTTTACTGAAACCAAGTTCACAATGAACTTGTACTATGAGATAGAATTCCCACTCAAAAATTTCAGTTGGATCCGATTTAACGATTTTTCCTCACTTCCTCTCTTGGGAGGCTGGATAGTCTAGAGTTGGCCTCCTTTTTCTCTTCACAGCAATTAAAGGGAAATGCCTTGTAAATTAATGGAATATAAGAATGTAATAACAAAAAATTAAAAATTAAGATTTACTGCAACTATTGTTAGACAGTATTTTTTGTTTTAACATGAGATTCAAACATGTCACTCCCATAGCAGTCAAGTCGACCAGTTGAAACCAATTGCTCCTTTCTCCACATGCCATTAGCCTGTAACCATAAACTTGCTTTTCTTGCACAAAAGTGTCTCAATTGACTTTACACAGATACATTTTAAGTCAGCCAGTAGGTTTTGGCCAGGGTGAAAACAGAATTATTAACCTGTGAAATAACTTTTATCTTTCATGTACAAGAATATTCTATAGAAGGTTCATACATTTTGAGAGGCATTCACAAATATGATCTTTAACTTTGCAGGTCATTTATTAAAAAATTGCCTAGTGCCTGTCCCAAGATGCTTTTCTGTATATTTTATTTAATTTATCTAATTTTGTAAGTACTCCCTTCCTTCCACGTCATGCATTTAAGTTAAATAAATAAAATCGAGATTTTTGAAGACGTATAATTACAAACACAAGTTATCAAACTCAAGTTAATCCTTACTAGACTTTTTTCCCCCCTCCATTTAGAAATAAGATGGTTACATCAAATACATACACCTCCTCACTTCCCCCACGAGCTGTGAGGCTGAAACAATCTTGTTACAGAACAGACATTACCCTTTTCTTTTCCCTGAACCAAACCCTCACTAAGAGCGTGATTTTTTTTACTGCCTGTGTTGCGGCCGCTGCAGTAGTTCTGAGCAGCCCCAACGCCGCCGTTTCCAGCCGCGCCAGGAAGCGGGAGCGCAGGCGCCGCCGCCCGCACCGGGGCCCACGCTACGTCCCGCGGGCGCTGGCAGAGCGCACGCTGCCGCCAACGGCCGCGCCGCCCCTCCCCCCGCGGCGGCCGTTACGCCCCAACGGCCGCCGCGCGCGCGCCGCACAAAGCCCGGCGCTTTGCAGGGCGGCTCCGGGGCGCCGGGAAACGGCAGCGCCGCCCCGGGCGGGCCTCTCACCTAGCGGCTGGCCAAGTTCAGCGCCTTGGTCCTCGCAGCGGGCGCCGAGCCCCGAGCGCGCCCTCCCGCTGCCGGGGCCGCGGCCCTGGCGCCGCGGAGGGCAGGAGGGGGCATCTCCCCGCCCGCCGCCCGGCCCGCGCCGCGCCTGCGGGGCTCCCGCTCGGCCGCGCGCCGGCTGCTCCCCACCGCGCCGCCGGGGAAGGGGCAGCCGCCGTCCCCGCCTTTGTGCCGCCGCGGAGAGGGCGGCCAGGCACGAGCAATCGCACCCGAGCGCAGGAGCTCGCGGCAGCGGCGCCCGCGGACGGGCCCCGGCTCCCGTGCGCGCCCCGGGCTGGGGGCTTGGGCAAAGGGAGGGACGGGGGGCGCCGCTCGCGGCCTGAGCGACAGGTGGCCCCTCTGCCCCTCCCCCTCCTTCCTCTTTTTGTTTTTCCCCTCTTTTTTTAATTCCTGCAGCTGCTCTTCCCAGCACCGCTTCCACTGCAGGCTGTGAGCGCAGGCCAGGCTGGGGGCGCTGCAGGCACCCACCACGGCCCCGCGGGGCAGGGGCGCTGCGCGGCACCGCGCTTTGGGACTTCGCGTGGACTTCGTGCCTGCTCCATGCCGCTCTGCAGAGCGAGCGCCCGGGCTGGGCCACACGCACCCGGCTGCAGCTACTCCTGCAGTGCCAGGTCTCAGCAGAGCCTGGTTCATTGAAGATATATATATTTGATATATCTCCCTTTTTGTGTCACTAGGTGACTGCAGAAGATGACAGAAATTAGATCATTTTACTCAGCACGTTGCATTAGAGGGCTCACATGATGGCAGCACAGCTTAGTAAAGGCAGCACTAAATCACAGCTGAGGTAGGAACTCCTTTGCCTACTAAAACGTTTTGCAAGTAACATCCAATTACACAAATCAAAAAAGGTAAAGCAGAGGATACTTCAGATTGAAAGCACCCAGCTAGTGGGTCCAGCCTTGGTGGCATATTCAAAATCAAAATCAATGTCGTACAGTGCAAACAAGCTGTCATATCTCAACAGGGATGCTAGTATTTGTTAATTGCACCTTAACATAAAAAAGGAAAACATATTAGAAAACACAGAAGAATGGAGATAAAGAAATATATCCATCATCTTAGAAGCAAAATCTAATGTAGACTGGGATGAGAATGACTGAGATATTACTGTGGCACTATGGTGTCCTCAACTCTGTCATGGAGGAAATGGTTAAAGTGCTGAATGAACTGTCAGTATTTTTATCTTCCTTTAGAGGTCACTCATGAAATGTCACGTGTTTTCTTAGTTTGTGAAATTTCACAGGATTATAGCAGTGTGGCTACATGAATGATCAACAGTATGTGACCTACGCATACTGAGCAAACAGCTCTAAAAGCGTAAGATGTTATCAATCAGATGTTTGTACTTACCTTCTGCCAAAGGTTACCAACCCTAGTGAATATTTAGCTTGGTGAATGGGGAAAATGAAGTCTGGTAATGGAGGCTATGGTTTCATTTTGGCACAAACTTACCTCCAAAGCAGGAAACTGCAACTAGGAGTTAAATCACAGAAGCAGATACATCAACCCAATTGTTTAGCACCAGCAGCAGAAGATCCTGCTCCCTATTCTTCTACCTTGATCTTAAGAGTTGCTGCTTCCCCTTCCTTATGCTAATTCCTCTGTTCACTGGACGCTTCCCTGAGCCAACTCAACTTGCTAACCCAACAGTTCTTCACACACCCCTCACCCTGGCTGGATTAGCCTCACCCACTAGCCTCACCCAGGCTAGTGAGTTCAGTGGTCTAACGTGCACCTGGGCCATGACAAAGCAAGTGAGTGCCTAGGAGGGACTGAGGGAAATCAGATCTTGCTGATTAATACAGACAGGCCACTGGACTGTATCACCTGTAGATCTCACCCAGAAATTACAACTCAGGCTTAGAGAAAAAATCAGATAACTTGCCTAACACCACACACACACACACACACACACACACACACACACACACACAATAAGTGAAGTCAAAGCATTTTCAACCCCATCCACAAAATCTTCCACTTTGGTAGTAAAAGTGAACCATGGAGGTGGTCATGCTTAACCTTCCCTCCCTTTTTGGAGAATCACTAAAACAGCCTGGAAATTTTAGCGGGGGGCTGGGGAGGAACCCAGGAACTCAGCACATTATTCACTAGAAGAAAGAGAAAAGCTTATTTAATGCTTTAGTTGCTTTCACCACAATCCCTAATAATTCTCTTTTTAAAACCTGAAGATCAGAGACACTTGCACATCACTAATATCACATGTGTCACTGTAGATTTATGCAATACAGAATCACAGAATGGTTAAGGTTGGAAGGGACCTCTAGAGATCATCTAGTCCAACCCCCCTGCTCAAGCAGGGACACCTAGAGCACGTGGCACAGGGTGGTGTCCAGGTGGGTTTGGAAGATCTCCAGAGAAGGGGACTCCACAACCTCTCCGGGCAGCCTGTTCCAGTGCTCCGTCACCTGCACAGTAGAGAAGTTCTTCCTCATATGGAGGTGGAACTCCCTGTGTTTCAACTTGTACCCATGACCTCTTGTCCTATCACTGGCCACCACCGAGAAGAGTTTGGCCCCATCCTCCCTAGCTTCACCCCTAAAGTACTTGTACATGTTGATCAGATCTCCTCTCAATCTTCTCTAGGTCAGCAATAACACTCATTTACTAAATGCAAGAATGTATTATTAATGTATGCTTCTTCACTATGTGTACAAACAGAATTCTCTTACCTTTTGTTGGACTCTGGTTCTGATCTATAAATCCTTTCAAGTCGCCATTTGGGGGATTCACACCAACCTGAACAAAACATTTTAGGAGTCTTAAAATATGCTAATTCTTTGCATGTTTTCTAGTATGTAAATGACAGTATTTATGGAAACACATAAACACGTAACACATGGAAATTTTGTGTATTCAATGGTGAGACATTTTTCAAAAAATATACCAAGTATACTTGTCTATTCTGCTCCCAAAAGTTAAATTTCTACTTTAAATGAATGTCCAGGTTAAACTGATTTCTACAACATAACTCGAAAAAAGCAAAGAAATGGAACACCTGCTCTAAATTCTCCAAACCCTATAATGCTATAGTTAGTACAGTTTAAAGAGAGTCTGAAAACCAAAGCAATTAAGTTATAATTAAGTTTTTAATTAAATTATTTAATTTAGAAAAACTCTTGGTATCCTAATACTGTACTACACATAACCCATGTCATTGTCACTTCTGTCACAGGGAGCAGCCGCCACCTGTAGCACAGCAGGAAACTGCCCCCTCTCCAGTATCCTCAGCACTCAGCCATAAGACCTATGGGGCTGAGGAGATGTGACTGTTGGTGCATTTTAAACATTCCCCAGTCTCCAGAAATAACTGTGTTACCTTAAGGGTAAATTCCTGGACACAGAGGATTTAGGTCAGGACAGAACGGTGCATCCTAGATTTTGGTATATATGCAAAGCATGCTATAGAAACAAACAAAGACAACAAAACAAGCAGAGCTCATCATTCCTGACTGAGGGAGGAGAGAGACCGAGACACCGCAAAGTCCCTCGGATGCCAGGTAAGGAGGGGCGGGCCCGGCAGCAGCAGGCAAGGAGGCGGCATTCTGCAGCTGCAGAGTGGTGGGACTGCACCACCTTTGCAAACCCGGCTCACCAAGGCATTTTGTTTTGCTTCCCAGATGGAACCTGTGGTCAGTTTGGAGGGATTGAGCTCCTTTAGAATCTGCTCAGAAATCAGAGCATGATTCCTCCAGTAGGCAGTTGAGCCAAATCCTAAAAGATCTTAAAGTAAGAATGCCGTACTTTTGTAAATATTTGGCACAAAGGGCTGGGTATCTAAGGTAAGGAAAAAAAAAAAAACAGTAAGAAGCAAATATTTGCTTTAATTTACAAAAGCACATTGTAATAATGGAACACACTGCTATGGCCACTTAGTACAGCTTTAATCATAATAAATGAGAATCATTTGACTGTGAACAAATTAAACAGTCGTATCATAACACTAAAATAAACCATCCAGAACAAAGAAAACCCTACGACTAGCATTCAGATGCTAGGTTCAGCCAGATAACTTACTTATCAAGTGATTTCTTTTTAGGGTTAAAAGCAGCAGCCAGCATAGTGACAAGCTCTTCTCTAATAATTTTAGAGACTTCTTTTTTTCCACCATCAGGAGCAACGTATTAACTTCAGCAGTTGCTGCACTGTTTTTTGTGGATAAAGTCCTAGCCCTGAGTGCAAAGTAATATCCTCCATTTCACCACTAGGGGAGTAACATCTGGATGAAATACATCATGTCTCAAATTACAGAATCAAAATTTCTTCAAGTCCCTGTATAATATCCTGCACAATAGCTAGTAACGATTCCAAATAGCTTTGACATATCTGCCTAGCAAATACAAGTAGACAGATTTTTTTTTTTTTTCCAATAAACAGATTGCATATTTTCCAATTCGGGACAGATCACCTGTTGATCTGTGATAATCACCTGAATGATCTGTGAAAATATGACACTTACCAGGAATAAAATTAGCATTTCTCTGGTCTGTGAAAAATGCTTTGATTTTTAAGGAGCAAGAGTGATCTCATGCATAATTCTACAAGCACAGTTGCTCCCTGATCTAAATGTTTTGCAGCTACTGATGACAATCCCAACTCTGTATCACAACACACTTGCACCTCTGGCTGTTTGTTTTTGGACTCTTATGGAAATCTTTTCTCTCACACACAACAAAATTTTAAAAAATAAAAATAGAAAGAAGCTTTTTTGTGTGTATGCCTTTTTTTTCCCCCTCCTTTCCACTAGGTGGCAATGGTACATAGGTAGTAAAGGTGGTGTGCTGCAGGGGAAATTATTGTGAATATCTGCATTTGAGTATGGGAAAAGAGGAAGATGTGAAATCTTTCTCCATTTGTTTTCCTGTTTTTGTAGTAGGTCTATATGGAAAACAAAAGTATTCTAGTGTTATTCCACCTGAGGGCTTGTGCTGCAATCAAGGTGGAAAAGTTTAGTAAGGGTAGAAAAGTTTAAGGTTGCACTGCAATCCTTTCATTGCATTGAAAGAATTAAAAAAGATTGCAAGGTCCAGATGAAGAGCCAGAACTGTCAGGTCATACCACTTCTGCCTATGCACTATATAACAATATCAGTTTCTCCTCAGGATCCCCGTCTCTCCCAGAAATAAAAAGAGGATTTTAAATTGGAGCTTCACAAAAAGATCAGGAAACCACAGGGATGAAGATCCAGTGTGCCTAAAAGGCCCACTTTTTTCTTTTTTGGTTTTGTTCGTTTGTTTAATGGGATTAAGCATATGCCAAATTTGAATGTTGATCAAACTGAAACGGTGTTTTGAATGTTGATCAAACTGAAACGGTGTTTTGGCAAGTTTCTGTCTTTAGCTGTTAGGTACTTGCTGTGTAACTCAGGTACCAACATTGATCATGCAAGTGGCCCACATCTATTCCCATGCAAAGCAGGCACCTACTTAACCATCAGTTAAAGCAGTTTTCCATATTGGCATGAGAAAGGAGAACTCTTACAGCCACCCAACTAATCTCATCCATGATAAACCATCTACCACTTGAGAAATCACAGCAAATACCCCTAAGAGTACATGTACATAAATTAAGACCAGACAATCAAAATTAAGTTTTATTCAAATAATTTGCTTGAGGCATGCCATTTATTTTGTGCTAAAAATAACTTTAATGTGTGTTTGCTTTTATTTTTTCTCTTCCCTCATTTCTCAGCACTTCTGCGAGACTTTCCTACCTGAACAAAAGGTAAGAATGGAAGTAAGAGACAGGTAAGGAAAAGGCATTGCATAATGTAAGCAAAGAACAAAATAACCCATTATTAGAGGGCAACTGAAGTTACATCTGTGTAGATTCTATAGGGTGAGCATGTAAACATCTCATCTCAAAAAGAATCTATAACTTCTATTCAACATTTTGTTATTCATAACTGTTTTGGTCAGAACTCTTTCCAAGGAAGGTCAAATTATCCTTAAGGAGCATTCCAGAAAACAGATACTAGAAAGTGTTCTTCCTCTATCCTTCTGCAAAGGAATAGCAAGCTGCATTTGGCAAGCAAGCAAGCCAGCCAACAGGTGTTCCACATATATATACTCATTTAATATATATTATACATATTTTGGCTTGGTCAGCTTGAATCAAATAAACATAAGAACACCAAAATCCTCACCTGGAGCTGCACACCAAATGAAATTATTTAACAATAAAAATTTCCAAGTCTGGAGATCTAAATTAACCAAATTATGCCTCTATCATTAAGCTAACCCAATATGTACAGAAACTTTTGCAATTACTGAATGACTAAACAGAGAACCATGCCAGGGTCAGGATGTACTTTTATTCGGCACTTTATTCTGAGGTTCTTGCTTCTTTAATCATGTTGATGTTGGTTCCCAAACCTCTTCAGATTTAATTTGACAGGATAGCCTCCCAAAGACAGCCAATGGGTAAATTGCTCAATGCCCAAAGTAATACTCCACTCACTGACTGTCAAGCTTAATCAAAACTGTTCGCTACATAAATTGTGTACATCAAGACGCACAGCTATTCAGGCAGAACATTAAGGTCAAGATGTTTTCAATTCATAAGCCTCTCCAGAACTATGGATAGAGGAGCAAAGATACAACCTCTGAACTCCACAATACAGTTCAGCCTCATACAGCCCTCAGCAGCCTAGGAACCAGGAGCGCAGAGACATTAGAAAAGAAATACGCTCTCTTCCTGTTCTTCCTAGAGCTTTGAGACCAGAAGGATTTACTGTGGTGCAAAGCTGAGCTGCTCCAGCAAAATAAGCAGTTCACTGATAGGCTGGGAGCAAGAGTTAGAATAAAGAATCCCCACTGTCAACTTGCCCAGTAGCTTACTTAACCTCATATTCCTAAAGAACTTCTGGCTAGTTTAAATGTATCAAAATACTGCAGGAGATGAGTGTGTGTGTAGGATACAAAAAACCTGTCCATATAAGAAACTAAAACACAAACCCCTTCAAATTCTGAAGGTCAGAAGTAACTGGCAGCATGCCAATATAAAGAAGTAATACGTCACAGTCATAAACTTACATTTTTTGCCGTCATGGCAGACAATTTGCTTTATATTCCGTAAAACCATAAGATATCCCTTTTCATCTTCAAAGAATCTTTAAATTGAACATCCTGCAAGAAAATTAATTAAAAACATCTTAGTTAAAACACATCTTTACTTAGTTGTCTATCTGAAACCCTGCATCTCCAGAGGGTACTAGATGGCTTCTTCTGTAGTTGGGGTATTTTTGTTTGTTTGATTTTAATAACATCAAATCACCAGAATATTATGATTCTGCAAAGATTAGTATCATTTACATTGCTTAGAAAAGTCGTAGATGCAAAGCATGCTGCATAAAGGCCCAACTATAATATGTCATATAATTGCTAAAGAATTGTAATTAAATCTATGTAATCATTTATATCTATTGCAGACTGAGCCTAAAAACTGGATATGAATTCATGCCATCATTTCTTTAACCTCATGCAGCAGAGAGAGTTCACAATTCCATCTCTACAGAGACCAAAAGATCTCTCTAAGATGTAGAAACTAATATAAGATATATGTAAACAGCAAATATTTAATATTTTGGGAAATTTCTAACTATATATTACAGACTTAATATTATAATGAGAATTATATTAAAATTCCATGAAAAACAAACATTTTGCTATACTGAAGAATACTTATGACTTGATTTTTTTTTAAATCAGAAAGGAGCCTCACAGAAACATTTACAAAATACACAAAATGAAAACAAGGTACAGATCAACATGAAAACTATTTTAAAGAAAAACTTAATTTGACAAAAACTTTAAGTACTTTGAAAGGACTACTTGTTAATAAATGTACTACAAAACACAACTGAATTGCAACTGATTGCATAAGAGGGAGAGATCTCCACACTCTTTGAAGTGTGGAATCAATTCCACAAAATCTTTTGGAAGGAGCATGTGCTAGTTACCAACTGTGGGTCATTACCATTAACAGCAGACAGCACTAGATCCAAAGGCACTGTTTCCCCTGCATCTTAACCTATGTCAGCTCTGAGAATGGCCACTATCTTCATCCTCCTTTTAATATTGTAGAGATTCTAAACTGTTTAATATTACTCTGCACCTCAAAACGGGGATTTTATGAACAGCCTCAATACAATCAACAGTACATTTCTGAGCAAACAGCATAAGGAGGTATTGGACTTTCTAAATCAAGCACAATTGCTATCGTATATTTGGTGTTCATTAAAAAAAACTTTTAAATAATGAAAGTTTCCATTTTAAGTAGAAAAAAAAGTTTAAGTGTCAAGTGCTGAATCAGTATCCTTTATAACACATTTTTGTATTAGCCAAGTTTTAAGCAGTAACATGATGGAGAAATCATGCTGACATGTGCGGGGACTGCTATGCTGGAAAGCTCTAATACTTTTAAATAGATGGTGAAAGAAGGGATCTTCCCTGATTTCAAACAGGACACTACCTGTATAAGACAGATATCTATTTACACCCTTGGAGAAAGTGACAGCAATCCTGAAACCTGCAGAACCAGCACAGAAATGCCATAAAACAGTTGTTGCGGAAAAGAGCAAATTCCTGAACTGCTCTTCAGTGAAGTGCAGGGCCGCAAATCCCTACAGTGTTTGAAAGTCAGGATCTTTGGGTCTTTTCCCACCCCCTTTCCCCTTCCACACACTCTCCAAATACATAATCCGAAGCTCTGGGCAAAGCATACCATGTAGTTTGCTTTTACTGTCTTGCTTTAAGAGCCTTTACAAGTAATTTCCTCAAATAAAACAGGTAAGAACACATTTGTTTACAGAGATGCAAACTAGTTTCATCTTTGACAAGTTATTTGCCATCAAGCTTAGTGATCCAGAAAGTATTGTCCATGAACTGCTACGTCTTTTGCCACAATGCTCTTCAGCCAGTGCAAACAGTTGGTATTCTTCCAGCTTTATGAACACATTTTGTCAAGCTCGAGAAGCCAGACTTTGTGACCCCACCATCTGCCATGACCTCTTGTCAGGTTCAGACAAAAGAACCGACACAGATGGTCTCAAAACGGAGATTCCCTTCATTCCCAATTGCTATCTGACAGCTTGTTCCATACAGATAGAGAGACATAAAACTCTACTTTTGTCTTTTTAAACTGGTCTCTACTGAAGTGAAGCTGCATAAATCAGGTTTAGAGCCCCAGGCATATAACACAGAGATTGCTTTATTTTAACTTAAAGGTAAAACTTAAGTCCCTTTAACTTAAGGGGAGCCTTCATAATCCAAGCCTTGGTTTATAATCCACCTTACAATTTTTGCCTTTTGGGCAAATATTGTACAGTAGCGGGAGCAAACTGATCTGCGCTAACTGCGCACTCCTATCAAGTTCCAGGTACAAAAAATAGTACAAGGATAGGTATCTATACTTACTCTTCTTTATAAATTTAAACTATCTAGATATATAGAAATCTATACTTACAGATATAGATATCTACACTTACAAAATCTCTACTTACAAAATACAGATATCTATACTTACTCTCCTTTATAAGTTAAAAGTCAGATCTATATTGAAATTTCAGTAGTATGTAATCTGAATCCAGGTAATGGACACACAACAAAATAGAGAACAGTTATCTGAAGAAAAAAAAATACATAATTCCTTTGTAGATTTAAGTTACTGTGGTCCAAAGACTTAAAGTTATTCTTTTAAGAGATACATACTGGCTGAAGTCTAAGAGCAGAAAAAAAATAAAGCCTCACCCTAGAACAGTCCATTTCTGTCCTTGTCCATTACTGAGCTTTAGCTAACTTGTCTCGCTTAATTATTCTCTTTCAAATTCTTCCCAATACTTGATATATCATACCTTTACACAGACAAGCACCACACACAGGTCTTCCTCTAGCTCACCACATACCTCCATTTCACAACTGAACAAAATAAACCTATATGATGCCAGCGCCTGCACTGAAAATTAGCCTGTGTTCTACATACTCCTCTCTGCTCTACTATCACCTTTCAAGCTAGGGTATTACAAGGCTGATTTCTGAAGGGAGAAGTAACAAAAATATTCATTGCTTAGTTAATACAAGCTCAGATATTTAGCCAGTAATTTATGCACAGTGTCTACATGGAATAGACCACCTGTTACACATATGTTGTCTCATTGTATCTCAGTTTTCAGACTGGTAAAATTTCAGATTACCAAATATTTATCAGAATTCCACCTGCTCCCATCTTGTTCCGAAAAAGATTTCATTATCCAAGATTTCATTGTTATTTTATAAGCAACTGATATTTAGAAAGGACTAATTTTAGTGGAAATATCTGCATATAGTCCAAGAAGAGCTCTCTTCAGATGACTTGGACAGACCTGGTTTTATCTTTTATTTTTATATACACAAGGAAAAGACTTGGCGTACAAACCAACAGAGACAGGAACTCTCATATAACATCTAGCTTGTTATTTAGCAAAGAACTTCAAAAAGCCACTAAGGGATGTATTCAATTAGTCACATACAGAGTCGGAAATAAGTCATCATCTTCAGCTACCACACAGTAATTTTTATTTTGAAAATATTAAAAAAGATAGGACTCAGGAAACACCTGAAGAATTCCCATCATGATGAATGTCTTGCAGGTATTACAACTTTTTTTTTCCACCTCTCAGCTTTTACTGTGGGCAACCATACAGATTCAAGACCTCCTAGTAGTTAACACACAAGGCAATTAGAGACTGAACAAAGCAAATCCCAGTAACTTGACTGCTACATCACACCAGGAGTTTTTAACAAAATTAAAAAACTACATCTCATATAGAGCTCTTTAGACTGGAAGATACTCTAACAAAGCACAAATAGTGCTTCAACTTGTTTCAGACAAGAAGGGCTATGAATAAAACCATGTGTGAAATATTGATAGAATAACCATTTAGGACTAGCTGATTCTCAAGTGCTTGAACTTGTATAGTTTTCATATAACTGAAAGACTGCAACCTATAAAACCATAGTACAATAGGTTATTACATTTCACAAAATGAAAAGACAATGACTTTTTTAAACTACAGTTCAAAAGAAAGATAGAGCTACCTGAACCCAATTTGAAAGTGAAGCACTCATCTTGTGGTTCTGAGGAATCACCTGAATCCTTGAGGGAAATCAGAAGGAAGGAAAACAAATAAATACCTAAGGCTGATCAGCTTCCCCCAAGTTCCTGCATTTGAGCAAAATTCCAGTGAATTGTCATAGCAAAGAGACTGACACCTCTTGACAGCAAAAGTAATAAAGACTCAAGGCTACACAGTACGAAACAGCTGAAAAAAATAATTGAAGTCTGCATGCAAGTTTAATTAGAATAAAGTGTATGACTTAAATAATGAATAAGCACCACTTCGTCTGCTTTGCTAAAAAGCTGTCAGGAAAACTGTATTCTTAATAACTTCATGCAACATATCAAGACAAGAAGCCAACAAGATCAATTTCGGTACTCTTAAACTTTGTCTCCAAAACTGCATTTCTGCTACTACCACTAATCAGTACACTCATTATTGAGCATATTACATTACTGTTTACTATCGACAACAGCAGTGATGACAGAAACTACTGAATATCTTGAATAACATGGTGACTAGGAATTAAAATAGGTCTGAGCAGATATGCAATGGAATGAAAACACAATCCCAAAGTAAACACGAATGTAAAATTATCTTCAACTCGTTGAATGTTAAGATCCTTCCAGCTACAAGGTATTGAAATAAACATAACTCAACAAGATAATTTGACCGTATCTCATATATATTGTGATAATTCTAAAAATTCTAAAATCTCTGTATTCAGCTTGCATTCAGCATCTACATAGCTGAAGGAACTCAAAGTCTCCATGGCTTTAACCAGTACACGTCAAAGTCATTGCTGCACCTAGAGTTCTGCTGCTTGCCCAGTGCCAACAGCGCTGAGTAGCTCGATGCTATGTCTGCCCTAGACCCAAACTCCACCAATCTAGAACCCAGCTCTACTACTTAGACATACCCAAAGCAAACGCTGACCCTAAATGATATACCTAGGAATAGGGGCAGCACTTATCAGGTACTTCAAATTTAATGAGGAAATGAGGAATGTCCCTTATCACTCAAGTAAGGAAAAAGATAAATTAAACATGTAGCATTATTTCGGAGTGCTTGAGCCACAGCTGAAGGCTGTTTCAGTTCCCCAAAACAGCTTACTGTCATTTTAGATAAAATACTTGAAGCTTGACATTCATGCAACACTTAAGAGAGATGATACTAAAGTTTCTTCACGAGTTTTATAGATGTTACTTCTGTCCACACTGATGCTTAGAAATATTAGCTGCAGTTTCTTTCAAAGTCACTACTCCAGACAGCTAAAAATATATCATATTTCCACCATTTTTGTGTTAAGACATTTTGTTTTAGCAACTGAAAATGACTTAGTGTTCTACATAAATGCCTGCATAATATCTTGTTAACAGTTTTTGTCCATTGACAACCAAAAATATTAGCTCCTCTTTCAACTAAGAAGCTCAGCAGAATAGAGCATCTTATTCTTTTTCCTATTAAAATTTAAAACAAATTCCTTCCTACCATGAATTTATATACTGTATGGCATGTCACAGAATGCTTCTCCAAGTGTTAATTTTTCCTTGCAATAATTTTTCTTTTTGAGATTTTAGAATTTCTAGAATTATAACTACATCAACAGATATGCGATAAGGTCAAATTATCATGTTGAGATGCGCTTATTTCAATATCCTGTAGCTGGAAGGATCTTAACATTCAATGAGCTGAAGATAATTTTACATTTGTGTTTAATTAAAGCTCACCAAGTTTTATAAGGATAAAGAAGTTGATGATGCAGAAAGATTTGTAATGACTATTTCCTACATTTTGCTTATAATTTGCTAGAAACTTTGTTCTAGTTTAAAGCTATTACTAACTCTGCTCTTGTATGGGCTGAAGATTATGACAGTATTCACTGAAGGGTAAAAGTTAAAGAATTTCATAGTTCTTTAGTAATAATTTAGTACAATAGAATAAAAAGAAAAGGGGGATATTTCTAGTGCTACCTAAACTCTGAAATACTGATTACACCATGAAATATTACCTACTGGGTGCAATTTCACAGAGCAAATTGTACCAATCTAAGATCCTGTCACTGCAGTCACTACTAAAATGGATCTTCCACTTTTCCTGGCCTCAGTACCTTCCTGTTCCTCCCCCATGCTGCCTGCTCTAACCAACTCTCATCCTCACCTGCCTCGTCTTCAGGGAGACAACTGAGCTCCCTGTACTGTAAGGACAGCAATCAGGGGGCAAAAAGTGAGAAGAAGAAAGTCCTTTTCTGCCTGCTGCAATTCACTGATTTCCCCAACGATCATCCAAGCCTGTGTGTGTGGATAACTGTGTGGATAACTATGTGTCATCTTATTTAATTTCACATTTAGTAAGCTGTTTGATCAATTTAGCCTGTTCTGTGAAACCACATTCTGTCTCTGAAAATCATACATAAACTCCTGAAAAGTTACTTAAGGATTGAAAAATTACTTAAGGCTGGATGTGGTTTGTTTTCTACAAAGACTTCTCCATGCTCCTGGAGAGATCACAGATGTGTGCGCATGCTGCAAGAACTATTAGGAAGTTCTAGGGTGTTTGTCTTCAGATCTTAGCTTTCTCAATTTCTTATAGAGAAGGAAGTAGACAAAATATTTGCTTTTTACAGATGACCTGAGCCTACTATACATAATACATAGCTTCATATTAAGTGTCTCAATTGTATACATGAAGATTTACTGTTTTAAATGTATTTAAAGTCATAATATGTTGTATAATTACACTAAAGGTTACCATAACTGGACTTCACATTCGAGGAGAAAATAGAAACATACTTCTGTTTGAGTCTATAATTAAGGGAAAAATTGCCTAACTCTTTCCATAAAATATATGGAGAGCTCATGCACAAAAGGTTTTCAATTTCACTTTTGCACCTAAATTCCTAATCTTCATAATAATTGGGTCTACCATAGCTTCTGTTATAGGTCAATTACAGTTATTCCTGTAATTCCAACTATTGCTCCCATGGGAAAGGTTTAATATCTGAATGACCATTCTTTAGTAAGTTAGGAATTTAAATAAACATAAATTTAATAAACATTAAATTTAATGCTGCTAGCAAACACTCATAGACTTGCTTTCAGTTAAGGCCTTGATTCCCCCAGATATCTATGCACTGTAATAGCTGTTAGTGAGTTGAAGAATTCATCTATCAACTTCACTAGAAGTTCATAGCTATAAACTAAAATGTATACCTGTAGCAAGCTGCGAACTTAATTTTGAACATATGACTAATTTTTTCCTCATTTTGCCACTTCCATCCTGGGGTGAAACCCCTGATAGCAAAACAGCAAATGAAAATAGTCACCTATTATGCAAAACGCACTTCCTAACCCATACTCATGGAACCTGGATTATGATTTCCTATCAAAGCTACCTTCCCAAAGACTCTGCCAGGCACTTCATGGATGCTAACACAGGAATCACCTGAACAAAAGAACTAAAGAGGTTACAAGAACTGAAACATTTGTTCTTCTGAAAGAATCAAACCTGCCAACAACAGGAACTCCATGAAACAAGAGAAATGTGACTTTCTGAACAAAGAAACATGCCCTGCCTTCTGGAAGAAAAAAAATAGTAAGCTGCAAGAACAGAATTACACAAATGGATGTTGGGCTAAAGAACATAAAAAAACTTCATGCAATGAGTGCGAATATCTCCTTCAATGCAGGGAAAGGATCAGCTATCCAAGAATAGGAGAAGCATAACCTCAATTACCATCACTGCTTCCTCCTCTTACCAATTCCTCTTACCAATGTTTGTAAAAAGCTTGATGTTCGCGACATTCCCGGCCGGTTGAAATAACGTATAACATGCAAAAAGGATCATCATTTTTATTAAAACGTTTAATTTTAGAAGCTATACCAATCAGTGGTCCGCTCAGGAGTTCCAAGAAAAGCCTGGCGGTTCACATCCTATCAAATATCCTAAAGACTGTGCACCAGGAAGATGGCTGTTCTGTGGTAGTTCTGCACAGTGTTTTCAAAGATACCTCTAAAGGGGCTCTGCAATTCATGTTGAAACGATTTAAGAAGTTCTCAGGATCAGGCTGTCCTCTGCCTCTCTAGTAAATGTTACCACTAAATCAGAAAGAAAGAAACCAAGCCAGCACATGAACTGCTGTAGTTCACAACCAAGCACATTTACATACAGCAACATTCATCTTCCAGTAGAAACTGAAAACAAACTGGAAGAGCCAATATTATATGAGTCGGCCAAAGCATTACATTACCACCAAGTTAAGGTTGAAAAGCTTTAAAATGGTCTAAATATTTCTATAGATTTCAATAAAGAAAATTCTCAAAAGTGGTTTCAGTAGTCCTGACTTTCTCAGCAGCTGATTTTTCTTCCGCAATCAAATATCTACATGGTGCACTAACAGATTTAGACTGACATTGTATTGCGATTGTATGTGGCTGGAATCCTAGTTTTAGGTCATTCAGATACACTAAGATGCTATTGCATGAATAGTTGTCTATTATGAAAAGCAAATAATTTAGAAGCCTCAAAGAGTTTCTATAATTTTCAAAAATAGAGATAACACTGGGCACCACATTCATAAACCGTGTTCTAAGAAGCCAAAAGTTTCTGCAGCAGTACTAAATGAACAGCTAGATCCAAGAGAAATTATTTTCCATTATCAGCACTTTTCATTTAATAACTACTTAAGTTTCACTAGAAATACGTTATTCTAGAAAGCGCAGCTTTCTGGAGTTTGGTAAAAATTCTACCATTGCCTCCAAAGGTCATTTGATACCTATTCCTCTTACAAATTACAATTATACATCTTACGTCTTACAAACTAAACTACTATAAGCATGCAGTTTCATTTGCTTAGACTGATTTTTATGCAATTAATATTACATTAAATATATTTTAAAAGTCTCAAACAGTCTGCAGAGGCGTTTATTGGAAATCATAATTTCATATGAGAAATCAGACAAGATAGCAAAAAGTTCCATTAATAAAACTGTGAGTGAAAGATCACTTACTACTACCTCACCATCTTGCAAGACAGTTACAGTCTAAAGTCAAGTAACAGAAAAAAGAGGCTGAATTTAATTTTAATAATGGATGTTAAAAAAGGGAGGAAAAAAAAAAAGAAGAGTCAAAACAGGAAGTTCAGTATCAGAGCTGCCACTCC
Organism: Tinamus guttatus; assembly: GCF_059628265.1. Classification (NCBI taxonomy): domain Eukaryota; kingdom Metazoa; phylum Chordata; class Aves; order Tinamiformes; family Tinamidae; genus Tinamus; species Tinamus guttatus. The sequence continues at coordinate 3,082,509 of NW_028288845.1, forward strand.
CTCCCACACCTCCACCTTCCTACAGTGTTACCTGGCATAGGCAGCATATCCCTAGTTCTCAAGATCCCTCAGCACACATTCTACACAATGAACTTTGACCTAATACGAGGTATTATTATTCCACCAAGGATTGTTTTCCACTGAATGCTTTAATTTTATAATAATCCTGTCTGACTGATTCACACCAGCTTTCTACATGGAAACTCCCTAAGTGTATTCCTTGCACTAGACCAGAAAAAGGACAGTTTATTTTCCCTATCTAAAATTCACTGTTGTTTCATCGGCAGTCATGTCCTAGGGATACAGCTAGAAAGGTGGCTGAGCAATCCTTAACCATTATATCAAGAAAGTATGGAGAAGAGGCAATTTAAGAAAATGCAGCAGATTAAAGACAGGGCCAAGATTGCTATTTCAAGGTAGCAAATCAAAGAAATCTAATTCCAAGAAGCAAGTTATACTAGCTCTAACTGAGGAACCCATTCTGATCCATGCTGGGACCACAAGCGTAAGTGTCAGTAATTACACAGCATGGGCTACAGCTGCTCTCCTCTACCCATCTCAGGTCACTAATCGCCCTTCACCTTCAGAAAACTGCGGCAAACTCTTCTAGGTGCCATGAAGCTGGCAGCTCAATCAAACCAATTAACATGATACACTCCTGAAGGGGATGGAGAGTTGGAATTTTGGCTCCTCTTTTGGCTAATCCTGTAATGACACTTTTAACCAAACCCACAGAAAGATGCTTGAAAGGCTAGGCCTTAACTTCGTTCTGTAGTAGCTCACAACTGTCCTGTAAGCTTGTCCTGATGCACAAGAGGCCCCTACAACAGTGTCCAACACACACAAAAGCAGAAGCCAAAGACATTTCATGTAGCATTAGATCTCTTGCAAAACAGCACTTTGCCTTTGCCCAACTAAGCTGTTCAGCCTCCCCCTTCTATATCAGACAGCTGGGTTCAAGATGCATTGAAAACTATACCTTATCACTTTGTAAAGCAAAAACACCAATCAGAACCTGTTGCAGTAATAAAGAGGCCTCCTATCAGTAATGTATATTTTCTATAAAGTTATCTATATCAGTAAATAAATAGTTAAATTACTTTTGTTCTTTGTGCAACAATAGTGATTTCTGTACAAACAGGAAGTGGTTGAAAGAAAGCCTAATGAATTTGACAGTAAAATAAGATCACTCTTAAATTCAACCCACATGAAATAACCTTGCTAACATTTAATAATTTCCCATTTTCCCTTGCCATAGAACTACATTATTTGATCTACTATTCTGACTTCTAGCACGGACACTTGACTCTGTGACAAGAAAGCTGTCAAAGAAAAGAGATTTGCACTTTTTTTCCTGTCCTTTGACTACTTCTGTTAAGACTTTTCTATAGGATGAAGTTCTCCTTAGTCTTTTGTGCTCCTTCAAAGTGCTATATTTAACATTCTAGCTGCTAATTTGAACAGAAGCTTCTTAAACTCAGGACTTGACTATGCACAATATTTTTGTGTATATATATATATATATATATATATATATATATATATAAAACACTGGCACAAATATTATCTTCAAAATACAGTTCTGCATTGGTATTACAACACAAACTTTCCATCAATCATGAGACTTTACCCCATACATAAAATGACATCTTTCTGTAGAAAAGAAGATACATCCTGGTCAAATGACTCAGATTTCACCAGAGAAGTAAAGAAACGTGAGAATAATTCATTCATTTCTCCTTCAGTAGCGTAAGTTCACAGTACTATACTGGTATTTTTTAAATTAAAGATAACATCAAGCTACAACTAGTTAAAAGTAACACCACATAACATACAGTTGTTGACTTTTTTTTTTCCTATCAGCATAGCTTAAAATATGTCAGGGAAAGCACTGAAAATAGATTCATCAACTATAAGAAGTATTAATGGAGTTTCATTAAAACAACTGAACTGGTTCCAGAACGATACAGATTGGCTAAATGATAACTTTGCCTTTGTACACAGCCTGCCTGCTAAATCCCACCAGCCAACCCCAATGGAAAAAGCTGACAGAGGAAAGGAACCGTCAAGCCCTAGCTACAGGAGGAGGCAGCGCACGAGAGAAGCTCGCGGGCACAGCCAGGGCTCTCCCTGCTCCAGGAGGCAGCCACTTCCCAGACGAATTCCCGCTGCCATCGCAGGGAAGTTCCGCGCTTCCCTGTCCGTGTCGCGCCGTCGCGCTCGGCGCTCCCAGAGCGTTATTTACACGGCGGCTCCATCTTTGCGCGCGCCGCGGCCGCGTTTATTCCCCATTCTTACTCCGTTTTAACGGGCTACCCGCCGGTGCCCCCCTCAAAGCGCGTCCCGCGGAGCGGCCGCGCGGCGGCCGAGCAGGGCCGCGAGCCGCCCCGAGCTCGGCCCGGGCAGCGGCGCTCCGCCCGCCCCGGCGCGGGGCCCGGCGGCGCAGGGCGCTGTCACCCGCCGCAGGTGCCAGGCACCAGCTCGGCGAGGGGGAGGGGGCGGCGCGGCCGTTGGGCGCCGCGGCCGCGAGCGGCGCAGCCGTTAGACCGCGAGCGGGAGGGGGCGGGGGGGGGGGCGCAGCCGTTGGACGCCGCGGGGCGCGGGAGGGCGGAGGGGAGGCGCTGCCCCGGCCCCGCGGGGGCGGAGGGGGGAAGGGGAGGGAGGAGCGCGGCGGCGCAGGCCGGGCCTAGGCGGCGGCGGCGCCACGGCGACGGTCCCTTACCAGACGGCGAGGCGAGGAGCGAGCCGCGCCGCTCCGCCCGGCCCCGCGCAGAGCAGACACCTCTCGGCCGCGCCGGCGCCAGCGAAGAGGTAGGGAGCGGGGCCCCAAGACCGGGAGCCGCCCGGGCCACTCCGCAAGCTCCGGCGCGTGGCGGCGCCTCCAGCACGGCTGCCGCCGCCGCCGCCGCCGCCGACCTCCCCCCGCGCGGCCCCTCTCGCGCCGCCGCCGCGCCGCGCTCTGCCCGGCTCCTTCTCCCCCGCACAAGCTTGGCGGCGTCTGGCGACCGGGCGCTCCCATTGGCCGGCGCGCCGCGTGAGCTCGCGCGCCCGCCGCGCGCCATTGGCTCGGCCCCGTGTGTGTACACACGGCGCGCGCCAATCCGCGCCGCGGGGGCGGGGCGGAAGGGCGGGGCAGCCCGCGGGGCCTCCGTGTCCCCTCGCGGCCCCGCGCGCCGCTCCGCCCCGGCCGCCGCCTCGTGCGGGCGCCGCGGCGCAGGGCCGGGCCGAGACGGGCCGGGCCGCGCGGCCTCCCCGCCCCGCCGCGAGACAAAGGCGCTGCGGGCGGGCGGGCAGCCGCCCCGGCACCCCGCGCTGCCCCCGCGAGCGGCGCCTGCAGCCCAGGGAAACGGAGGCCCCGGCGACACCTGGGCATCACGTGAACGTGACCTGCACTTAGTGCTTCCCTCCTCTTATGAGATAGGGCCCCCTGAAAGGCAGGATTAAATAGAGATGCACAGAATATAGTCTTAGGAGTTATATGTGTATATGTATGTACACACACACATCTGTGTGTATATATAAATAAAACAGTGAGGCTGTTGACCTCCCTTCAAAGTAAGGATACATCATTATGTAAAGGGCAGGTGTATTACAGAGCCAGGTAGGCTGTCCAGGACATGGTGGCTTAGAAATTCTGCAAGACAAAGTCACTCTAATGCCACACTAAAAAAGCAGGAGGTAAGCAAGAACTATGTATTTACCTACTGGGGGTGCTCACAACAAAAGATTAAGCACAGACCCAGTAATTTGCAGGCACGGTGGTTTTAGTTTCCCATCGTCATCTAACTCTGTTCACGTGCAAGAAGACCTTTATTGATATTTGTACTGTTACACAAGACACCTTCATGAAAGCATTAAAAAAGTGCAACCTGTGGTGCATTCTCTTAAAAGACCTCTGTAACAGTCACAATCACAGCCACAGTGGTGCAGAGGGCATGTGCTGCCTTAGAAAAGTAGGAAGCAAATCGCAAGTAAACCAGGTTAGCTGGTTCACTGCACTATTCAGCAGGTTACCTATGCTAAACACATACTTGACCTTAAATAGCCTCAGCAAAAACTTTATGCTTCAACTATTTTCTATTCTCTTGTCTTGCTGTAAGAAACAATTCTAAGCTGAAGTTAGATACTGTGATTATGAACATAATAAACTACACATTTTAAGCATTACAGAGGGGGAAGAAACAGAAGAAAAGACACCCATCTCATTCTCAGTTTTATAGAAATACTGTTTTAAACCTCGCCCCAGCAGAACCAAGTAACCTTAAAGCTCCTTTGAAAAGATCAGCAGGTGACTGCAACAATGTCCTTCTACATCTTCAATTTCCAGTGAAGTTAGGAAATCTGGTTAAATTTCCTTGTTGAGAAGTAAACCTTCCCAGCTGTAAGGAGTTACCGGGAGTAGGTCCATCTGAATAACACTGCACAAAGAGGAATATTGAAGGGCTTGAGTCTCTTGCACCTTGCTACTGTGCTAGGGCCAAGCCAAAGCTTTGGCTCAAGCCAGAAGGTGCAGCAGCAAGGTGTGGGCTAGCTCTTCAGCTGCTGCCTCAGAATTACTTGCTTCCCATTATATCTTCAGCTGGGAGCACACTGAGGGAACCATAATCCAGCCTTGCAAAAACACATTTATGAAATGAAGATAAGTGAAGAAGCCTTTGTTGAGCAGATAGTAGAGCGGCTTGATGAAACTAAACTCCTCCAGCTGGAACAGCGGCAACCAGAAGGCACAGGCTCCTGCTCAAAATGCCACACTGAACCCCTGGTCCTTAGCTATTAAGTTATTAGTTAGCCAAGGAATGTTCCTGCCAATAACAAGGATTTTCTTTAGCAGCAAGGCTGAGATGACAAAGCAGATCATATGCTGGACCTGGGGCAGAAGAACGTTCCATATGTTCTTACATCAGAACAAGGAGAGGAGCGAATGTCATCAACAGACTTAGGACTCTGGGGGAATGGATGACCACATTTTCATAGCCCAAAAATAAAAGTTTGAAAATTTTAGAGATACCAGTCTGCCATGGGGCTAGGGATTAAGGAGATCCATTTCTGAACTTCAGGTCAGGATTCCTGTTAAAGTATAAAGAAAGTCTTCATAAAAGAAAGATGATCTCAAAGAAGATGAGCTTTAGCCAGAACTTTATTTGGCTGAATGTAAAGATGTAGAGAGATCTGCTCTACATTAAATAACAAATTATGAGATGACATAAGATATCCAGAGCAGCTGTAATAACTGCAGGAACAGCCATGTCACCTCACTTAAGATTTGCTTAGTGGGGAGGGCTCCCTGCAAAGGCCTGGAAGAGTTACAAGGGTAGGCCAAGAACATGGAGCTGACAGCAAGAATTAGTTTAGTGATGCTGTGGCTACTATCTTGGGTGAAAAAGTACTTGTGAGAACAATTTTCTTTCCTCCCATGACGAGGGCCTGTGTACACTCCATGCTTGGTGAAAGTCTGATTCTTTTCAAGGGGAAGTACAGACTGCATCAGGGGTTACCATGTTGACCCATGCTTGCTATCAACTTGAAAGGTACCATGATGGCAAGGAAAAAAAAAGAAGTGCCAGTACAGAGCACACATAGGAGGTCCTGCAGTTTTAGGACTCTGAAATGAGTGACTCTGATTTCATAACACTTTACATGAGTAAAGCTACGAATAACAGATGAAATCCAGTTTGAAAAAGAGTGCACTTAAGAGTAAATACTGCAACTCATAGTAAGTGTCTGAAAGAAGCCAAGGGAATGGGACATGATTTGACCATCCCTGTTTCAGCACTATAAGAGTTAGTGGATGACAATTTTTCAGCCTCTTTGACATAATATCAAATATATACACGTTTGTCTCCAGTACCTGTGGAACACCATCACCTATGACGTGCATTGCTGTCATGCTGAAATGAAAATGTTTAATAATTTTACATTTTTGAAACTGTTTTGCACACATTCCTGGTGAAATTATACTAGTATAAGATTAGTGATAAACAAATGCATAAGAATATTCAACTGCACATTTATTTAACTATAATTTATTTTAAATATATAAAAGAAATCAGTAACTTCAAAAATAAAATTAACTCTGTTTTAGCCAATAATAATAGAACTTAATAATGGGCTAGAAAATATTCTTACAGATTTATAGGAATTAGAGTACCTGAAATTACTTGTAGCATATTTGTATTAACAGTACAAAACAATATAACTTTTTATAAAATTAAAAAATTGAGGTACATCCTGCATAGGTACTGTCAATTAAAAATATCCTGGAACAAAGATTTTTTTTTTTTTTAAACAAAGTACAAAAAGGCATTGTTTTTATATATTTAGTGTTTACCCCTAGGCACCACTAGAAGGTCATCACACAGCTTGCTCAAATGTTCCCTCATAAAAATCAACAAAAACGTTAACAACAGCCTATCAGAAAAGTAACACAGTGACATCTTAGAAACACTTAGAAAAGTATATGTGCTTCTGACAGTCCTTGATGATTAACATATCAAAGCTTTTAAAGATCAGAAGGAAGGTGAGTTCCTCAGTAGAAAACCCATCATAGGAAAAACCTCTCCACCTCTACAGTCCATGATTATAAGATTCAAGCAGCTGGGCCACCCAAAGGAGGTCACTGAAGGGACACAAATGCTGCAGCTGGACCACAGCTGTCATAAGGACCATAGTGGGGTTCCTTATAGAGTAGTAAGTAATCTAGCAGTAGGGGGGTTTCTCAAGTACCGTATAACTTTATGTATACATGCCATCGCAAATTTCATTTTTTATTGGCCTGTTGATTTCAAGGTTTAATAAAGACTAATTTGAACGCTTGAATTTTTCCACCATTAAAATGCCTATCTCTACCAGTGTTGCAGAGCATGTTGCATCGCTCGTGTCCAGGCATCCATAGCCGGTTTGTATTCTTCTGAGTCCTTCTGGGGCTCAAAAACTGCTTCTATTCGCCTCAAGTTCTTTAGCTGTTCTTTGTCAGTCCACAATCCTATAAATGGAAAGTTCATTCTCAAGCTCAATTGCAAATATGTTATTTTTGAGTTGTTTTAATTTATTGCCAAGAGATCCAAAGCAGAAACACAGTAAGAAATCATAATCTACTTTTTTATTGAACCAACAAATTTCCCAACAAAGGGAAGCATATTTTTTATATTGTGAAACTCCATTCCAATAGCATCCACTTGTTTGGAATCCTGACAACAGCACATCTGCCTATCTGGGAGATGTTCCAAGGAACAACCCCGGTACACTGAAGTTTATTAAGGTTTCATCAACAGTGTGCTTTCAGCTACAGGTCCCTCTCAAGTAAGAGGAGCCACAGAAACCAGAATTTAGCACTAATTACCCTCCTCCTGCCCTAATAAAAACGGGCATATGGCAGAAAACAGATGATGTTACCTGTTCAGATTAGTTTACACTACTGAAGCATTCTTGTCTATCCAGGGCTGCAGTGGACATCTCAGCCTCTTTACAGTTTTAATTATTCAGCAATTCCTACTCAGGTCTGAGATTTTTATCTTGAAATTGTGTTATGTACATATCAAAGCAATACGCTAAAGCATATATCCATCTACAAAATATTAAGCAAACCACTGAGTAATGATTTAAGTAAACCATTAAGTATAACCATGGAATAATTGAGGTATTTTTTAGCTTTAAGTCTGGTTAACTATATTAATCAATTTTATGTGAGTGAAGATGGACTTTTTCAGATAATAATTCATTCTGCAAGTCTATTGTGCTCATTTCTGTGAGAACACAGCTGACAGGACACAGCTTCCGTGTGACTGACACAGCTGCACACAAGCATGGCAGCTTCCCTGACACATCCTCCATCCACACCACGTACTGCTTTGAGCGTGCTAATATGGAAACGGATACAGAACACGGGGCTTCAGGAAAAGGCAGGGTGCTGACACTTCTTTCTCTGGCGGGATAGCCTTCTGAACGTAAACTAACCGCTACAAACCTATACAGAGGCACTTTTCACACTAAGCTCACTGTCACTATTCACCTACTTAAAACTAACAAGCATATGCTTGTTATGAATATGAGTATGTTCCTTTAATCGTTCTTTTTTACCGTAGGCTCCGTTTCTTTGGTCAATCAAATACTAGCATATGGGTAAAAAGCACCACACAACAGTCAACACCACTTACCTTGATTTTCCTGAGAAATAACAAAACTAATCTTTGAGGATGATTTTATGATTATTTGAAATTATTCACTTTTTTTTCTTCATTTCTGTTATCTACATATCTGCATTAAAAAAAATCACCTGTTGTATACAATATACACATACCTGATGCAAGACCTGCCAGAAACGCTGCTCCAAGGCTAGACATATCTGCGTTTACAGGTTTTTCTATTTTCTTATTAATCAAATCAGAAGTTATCTGCAGGATAAAGCTATTGTTACTGACACCGCCATCGGCTCTATGTGAGGAGAGGGGAAGAAAACATAAAAGTAGGTTCAGTTTAAATGCTTATTGCCGAAGTTTTAGAAAACAGCTTTTTGGTTTTTCACACCTATGCACAAGTCTTATTACTCATGCACAAATATGTTTCCATTTTATGAGCAATTTAGAGGCCAGTACAAGGAGAAAACAAACAAACAAATTAAAAGAACACCTTTTAGGGAAGGGGTAGGAGAGGAGGGGGAAGAAGATTTGAGATACATTACCATGATTGAAATATTTGGCTTTACAACAGAATTTCTATATGGTTACCACCAGGATATGACAAAATTATTACATTAAACAAACCTATTAGCTATTAAGCTGAAATGCCTTCACAGTTGCTTCCCCTTTCAATCAAAAGGATGAGAATGAGGATTTCATCTGTCTTCTCTCTGTTTACCTCCTCCTTAACTGCATCATGTCTGACATCCTCTTAATAGAGAAAACTAGTATTTAATATTTATGTTTAATTAGCGAAGACCTGTTCCTAATGATGCAGTATTATGTTTTCAAGTCCTGTAGTTGAAAAATAGCTGTAACACAAAAATGACCTTTACATTGTCATATATTGGTTGTCTATACCACTAGACTCCAATGCTACTCAATTATGTAAATGTTTTCTACTACATGTGGTACACACATCTGTAGCTGATGACTACATAAAGTGGTGTGTAATAAGACTTTTCTGTTAGAAAACTTCATCAATTTAAATATGCCAGCCAAAATCCTCTATACTATGTGTAGCCTCTGAAAATCTGTATATAACTGGTTTGTCTGTTTCCAAAGTGAAACCAGGAGACATCTGCCTAATCAGAGATATTATGGGGTTTTATTTGTTTGCATGCACAGTCAATAAATGTTATCTCCTCTACACTTGGAATAGAGACATGATCTGGCGAAGTCACTTCCTTAATGTCAGTCACATGCCCCTCCCTTCTTCTGTAGAAATAAAACATCTACTTGATTCAAGCTACATGGGACAAACCCAAGATTTGCAATTACTCCTACAAAAGTATTCGGCTAAATTTTGCTGCTACTTATTTTGGAGATTCAGTCTGCAGAGCACGCACTCTAGCTCAAAGTTCCGACATGCTGTTAGGCTGGGAATGGGCAACTAAATACTGACAATCACTGAGCAACTAAATACTGACAATCCAGGAGTCCAGTAAGTACAAGAACTATCCTTTAATGGCTGCAGCAGAGCTCTATAGGACATGGGGACTAAAAATAAGAAGGTTCTTTCTCTGTGCTTTCCTTGCTATTGCTGAGTCAAGCCAGGAGAAGTAATACAGATGGAGAGGACTAATGAAAACAAGACAGGAGCTTCTAGAAACCAAAGGATACAGGACAAAAGCTACAGAGGGAAGGGACATATTCAACAGAAAACACATTAAGAGAAGATAAGAATAAAAATCAAAGGCTATGGGCAGATAAGAAAGGTGTGGGGACAAAAAAAAAAAAAAAAAAAAAAAAAAAAAAAGCAACTTAAAGAACTACTGAAAAGCCTGTCAAGAGTATCTCATTTTTCTCTAATACTTAATCAACATGCTGAAATGCTACTGATCTTAGTTACCTCAATTACAGTCACTGCACAAAGCAGTGATTTTGTATAGAGTAAAACCAAGTTTTAAGAAATCATACAATTTAAGAAATGTATTACAACGTAGAAGAGATCAGGATTCTAAGGTTCACTAAGCTGTCTTATTTCTGGTACTGGCACAGTTTGCATTTTGTAATCTTTATTTGATTTCTAAACTTTTACAAGCATTTTTTCTAAGTACAATAAGCATCCTATGGAATCAGAAATCCTCAATATGCTGGATCTCTAGCATTGCTACGACCCCACACTTGACTGCTGCTTCATCTTGGCCTACTGTGTCCAATAATGTCATGGAATATAGTAACTTTTACCTCCTCCCACCTTTGTACTTTCACCTTTCCTCCACCACTTCAAATTCCCATTTCTTAGCTGCCTAGATGCCCCCCAGTCTATTTCTTTAATTGCATGGCTTTCAGAATAAAGAACACTATGCTCTTGTCTTAGTTCTTGTCTGTGAAATCACGATGACCCCTGGCTGTCAGAAGAGCAATTTCAGAAAGCTTTTCTCAGCATCGGAGGCTTGAGCTAAATTGGGTCTGTCTGGTACAGACATTCTCCAAAATGACTGCTGTTACCAAACCAAGTTTCCATTTGTTGCCACTTTACATATGCAAGCTAGTTTCTCAGCAACATATAATTTGACCAGATTTTTAAAATTTTCCAAGAGGCAGTGAAAAACATACACTAGAGATCCAGGACACCTCACCAAGTTTAGTCTTCTCCAAAACCTTAAGTATAGCATATTCTTAACAACAGAATATTCTTCTGCTTACTCTCACAAATAGATCCATTTTTAATCAAAGACTTCAGAAAAAAATGAACCTGTGACAGATCCAACACAAAATAATCCAGTAAAAAATCCCCCCTTTGTAAGAAAGAGGGAAGTGACCTTCATAACAGGCATTGCTTTATGTACCCCAATGCTAGATAAAAACATAAATTTTCCTTTTTTTTCCTAAAGTCAGTGCAAGTTTAACTACCTGCTGACAGTCATCAACGCCAATAATTTAACTAGTAATTGACCCACTTGCAGATATCCCCCCCTGCCACTTTTAAAATTACATCAACATTTGACCTGGTAATCAATTATCTATTTCTTAGTGGTTACAATAAGACAAAGTCAAGTTCACATCTATCTAAAAAAAACCTCTCATTAAGTTAAATGGAACTTACCGAATAGTTCGAAGAGGAATGTCTATCCTTTTCACAATGAGATCATAGAGTTGTTTGTTTCTTCAAAAGAAATTTTAGCTCAATTAAACATTACCATATATACCACACAAAGTGTTCCTTCACAGACAGGACAATATGGTTGATATAACGAGTGATTTCAAGTAAGGAAAGCAAATGACAGAAATGTAGAGTTTCTCCAGCTGTCTCAAAGGAACTCTCAAGGCTGTAAGTTTGATTTCTTCTGAAGACATTCCACTTAATGGGGGCAAATCTAAAGCCAAATGGTTTCTGGCCTTTTTCGGTGCAGGTTTTTGGATGAGATGAGATACTCAACATATCTGTTTTTAAGACATTCAGTGTTTAATTCCACACTCAATTAGCAACTAATGTTTCTCTTACAGTAAAGAAAAAAAAATGCTTTAGAAACATTTGCAGTAAGTTAGAATTTTACCTTCTCCAAATCATTTTTTCCCCTCTTTGCTGGAAGTTACTATGCCCAAAGCCAAGCTGGTGGCTAGACAGAAGGGGTATGAGTTTCCCTAATTAACCACACTGCAATGTGTCAGGCTATATGTACATTCATCCTCAGTTCCAGGCATGCTGGCGGAGTTTGCAAGGCAGAATGAATCTGTTTCACAGCTAGGTATTGATGTGATAACATCATTAACTAGCAGAATTTGTTTCACCTTGACTGATCTGTAAGGTTTTTTTTCCATCCATATCTTCAAAGATGTTTATTACTACACTCAAGTATACAAACTTTAGCCAAATATCTAACTTTCAGCTCCAGGGATACTGTAACACAGCTAGAGAGGCCTACAAAGGCTTTCTTTCTTCTACCAAAACATTGCAGAACAAGGACTAACTCTAAACAGTGTTCTTTGATTAGAATATGCCAAAAGCAAAATAATTTAGGGATCTTTATGCGATTGCTTAATAACAATAACTCCAATTTAATATACAAGAAAATAACGGAAGAAGCTAAAAGTCGCTGTCGATATTACGACAATGCACTGTTACATTTTGTATTTTCAAGTTGCTGATGCCATGTGTCCATTTGACACAGTTGATCCATACAAATAATGAATATAAAAAATTATGAACAAAAGCTTTACCTGAAAGCTACAGATTCCAATATAGCACGCACAAGATGGTTTCTGGTAGTAGAAGGTTTCAGCCCCATGAAAGAGGCACATGAATATGGGTCATTCACAGAAACCTGCAGAAAAGATTTCACAATGAGTTCAGTGAATTGTATTTGATGGCTTTTGAGAAGAGTGTCAAATAGTAAGGAAAAAAATAACTTACGACAATTATAGGCAGCATAGTGAAAGAAGAAAATTGAAAACAATATGTAAGCAGTATATAGTGTTATTTTAGCTACTCAGTGAACAGTTTAAATAGTTTCTTTCAACAGCAAAAGGTTTACTGTAAGAGACTTCTGGGGTCTTTATATTAAATAGAACATATCTTAAAAAAAAAAAACAGCATACAATTAAAGTGTCTGGGACAGGGCACACTGACACTGTTGTTTGCTAGCAAAACTACACTTTTTCTGTGGGTTTTTTTTTTTTTTTTACAGCTTCTGGAATGCTCAAAAAGACTGTTTTTTAAACAGCACTGAGAAGGCTAGTAATTACTTTTATAAATTTATACTACAGTCCCTTTTCAATGACTATAACATAACATATTCTCATTAAAATTTTAATGATTATCCAGTTATCTTTTTTTTTTTTTTTTTTGCAGAAGAACTGCAAGACAGATTTATGAATCTCCTCTCTATTCCTCCTCCATTTCTTTGGTGAACTTCCTGACAAAATACCGGTTTGCTAGTTCATAGCTGGTTTGTGACAACATTAAATCCCCCGTAAACACCGTAGGCAGTTGTTTTTTTAAACTGTAATGGGTTCTTCTAATTGTATTATGTTGTATTCTGCATCTTGAAAGAAGCACAGCCCTCAAAAAAATAAACAAAAAAGAATGCCGGTGTGTAATCTTGTGCATATATATTCATGCCACCTAAAAAAAGGCTGTTAAGTTTTTGTTGCTACTATCAATCACAGCAAATTAAGTCTGGGAAACTTATTTCTAGATGAATAAGTAAATTATTAATGCACACATTCATTTTCATACAAACTTCCATTACGATGTTCCTCACAATGTAATGCATCACAGCAGTATAAATTCAGTAAGAAACACATTTTTACTACCTTAATACGGATTAGCAGAGAACATTTTACTGTCTGTAGGAAATGAACACATGGACTTCATAAAAATTCTAACTGTTGTCATTTGAGGTCTAAGGAATATGCAATATAATCAAACTTGCATTAGGATCTAGTTAGTGAAACAGAAAAGATATTTTACAGTTATACAAGTATTCGACACTGTTCATGTCCCTTTTCATACCATTTAAATCACATCTAAAGTGATCCAGGTACAGCGAGTCAATTTTGCTGTGCAAATCCCACCAGATAAGGAAGGCTTTTAAAAGCCAAAAAAAAAAAACAAAAAACAAAAAACCCACACCACGTATTATAGTTCACCAGGTATCCAAATTAAAGAGAAATCCTTTCACAGAGTTTCTCCTAAGTACAGCTCTTAAATTTGTATTGAGCTTACTAGAATCCAGTAAAGAAAGACTCAGCAGATGTTACCAAGAACTTAGTTGTTGGTAAACCTATCTGCAGAAAGGTTATCAAGAAAGCAGGAGGAAAAAAAAAGAAAAAAAAGGGAAAGAAAAAATACAAACTGAAAAAGGGAGGCGTTACCAATATCTCTGGAGCAAACATTAACTGAACCAGAGGTTAAGAGAAGATTCAGATCAGTATTTGTCAACCTCAGGATTCCTGTCTACAAATACAAGAGTTTGACATGGCTCAACACTTGCTTTCTTAAAGCACAATTAATCACTGTATAAACAGCACATGGTAGAATCCTAACCAAGTGCTATATATCTAAAAATAAAATTAATGACTAAGGCAGCTGTTTGAGACAAGGTAGCTGGACTCTCTGTAAAGGAAATTAAACTTTCCTGTGCCTTTTTCCATCAATATCAGGTAATGTTAGGTCTCTCTACTTCTCGAGCTCTACATAATACTTAGGCTAGCAACAGTTGTATTACAAAAAACTTTTTATTTCCATTCTGTAAAGAAGTATGTGACTTGCAATTCTTTCATATTTTGTGGTGACAAATCACTAATTATTACAACTATTAGCAAAGCACCTGCTCTCTGGCTGAAGAGGCAGTATGTCAACTCCTCAGCTATCACGATTTTTGTTTGTTATTTAGCATATTAACTGAAATTCCCATCAATTCCATTCTAAACCAATACTGAACTGCAGCATCAATACCACCCTTTGTCATCTCCACACAAGGACAGTGACCCAGCTCTGTAACCAAAGCTGAGAGGGATCATGAATCAGAGATGGAAAGGACAAGCATAAGGATATGGTCTCCAGCATAAACAGAAAATAAGAAATAAGCTTGTGACCTGAAGGGAACAAAGGAATTGCAGGAAGTGCCTCAAATAAAGAGGAAGTTACAAGGAAGCTACTGGGAAAACAAGGGGAAAAAATGGAGAACAAAATCCAGGAGCTCCTTATCACTGTGGTCAGTAAAAACAGCAGCAAAGTATTAATCCTGGAGTAAAATAGAGGAATACATAGTCCAGATTAAAATCAGATATTCCAGAAAAACAAATTTACTCATATTTAGGCACTCTGCTGAATTGCAATTTATCTTGAAAAGGTACAGAATAAAATTAACTATTTTATCACAGTGCTTTGAAGGTATCATCTCAATGAAGGCTCTGCATGAGACAAAGCTACGTGTTTTCTCTATCTACAGATGCTGCCCGTGTTATTGTGCGGATGTCACACTTGGTTTATCTGTGCCTCATTTCTCCATTTGCAAAATAGAACTAGTTTTCCTACTTCATATGCTTTTTTCTTGTGGTTTTAAGTATTCTGATATCACAATGATCTGCAGTTGTGGTGAGGGACACAGTCTAAGATCCTGGGTAGAACACAGTTGATAGAATGCATGGTGGTAAGATTCAAATTACTAAACGTAAAAACAATAGGTTATACTTTTAATGGTGTTAGGAATATATTCTCAGTTATAGTAATAATAACTATTTTACCTGACAACTTGGAAGAAAACAAACGCCTTCAGAATCAGTAACACTCTGTGCCATTTTTGCTGTTTCATCCACACTGGTGAAAAGATCTGTAGAAGATGCACAGCTCATATGCTTTTAATGTTTATTTTGTTCTTTTTATAAACTTCTTAAAATCCAGAGTTACCTATTTCCTTTTGCAGTATTTTTCAATCCAACACATTCTAACAGAAAACAATATTCCCTCATAGTTCATTTACATCAGTCACATAAAAAAATTCTAGTTAGATATAGGCTAAACTCAAAAAGACTCCTTCCTATCTTTTATGCTACAGCCTTTTAATTTTCACATCCATTAAGAAGGCCGTTAGTTTTCTAGAAATATGGATATAAATGGATGGGTAACAGCAGCACCCTATAAATCTATTAAAAACCTAAGTGTTGCAAAAAAACATAAAACATCTTTTCTTCCAGGATGCAGTTGTCAGCCTAAGCACTGATGACTAATAAGTTCTGATTACTGACCATGCTTTATCAGGAGACTTGCATTTATTTATTATTTTTACAAAAATGCCTAGCATCGAAGTACAAACAAGGTAGGTCTCAAATACCAAGTCTTCGATACACATTATGTTTAGTCATCTTCCAGCTTGATTCCTCTCCCTTCAAAACAGACATTCCCTTTTTAGCTTGTTCTTCACGCAGAGGCAATTCTCATATGTAGAATCCATCTTCTATACTTAATAATTACACTTAATAATTTCCTTCTGAGGCCACAAAGAACGTTGCACTGAAGTCTATTGCTTTTTCTTGTCTAACAAGTAAATTGTCTATCAAAGACAGGTTAATCTAGCTCAATTTGCACCCCCCCGGCAAAAATACCTAGGTAATTTACTCCTCTATCATTAATAAATTTGATCAAACACTTCGCAATCTACAGAGGTAGGGCTAATAAGACTAAACTACCACTTCTCTTTTTTGTTATAGTTGCTACTGTTGAAGTATATAGTACCACTATGGCAGAAGAGAAAGCGATAAATACAAACAAATAAGATAAACCTCACCATTAAAATTTCACATATGACTTTTTTGAAACCCTGAGATGGAAGATCCACTAAAAAGGCCCATTAAACTAAGTTTACTCTGCTACAGAAATTCTTATTTCAAAACTGTTGCTCCTATTGCATATCTTATCTTCATCCACGTGCAGCCTCATCCTCTTTAATGAAAATGAAATTCTGAGGCTATCAGCTTGCCTTAGCTTCCAGCCAATGATTTCTGCAGAGCAAAAGTTTTACCCTTCTTTTTAGCTGCAAAGCTAACAAAAAATTCAGTACTTTGCATCTTTTGTTTAATTAGAACACTTACAATTCAACTCCGCTGCAATCACAACCCCTAAGAATAAGGATCTTGCTTACTAGCTTACAGCAATGTGCCCGATTTTTTTTTTCCTCCCTCTGCAACTTCCGAAACTTTTGCCCATGGTCTTAACAGTAGGTCACTTCTATTTTTAATGCTGGCTGGCTAAAAATCCTTTCATTCTGTTTGCCTTATATAAAGCATATTTTACTCTGCTATAAAATTATAGAACTACTTACTTATTTCCTGTGCCCATTTTATGGCAGTGCCAACATTTGATAAAGAGCCTTCAGTTAAATAAACAACTTCATCCCCAATCTTCCAGCCAATCAGTGGATAGAGGTCTTTATTATTTTCCATGAAACAAAACAAAACACCTAAGTTAAACGCTTCCAGGAAAACACATGCAAACACCTCCCGCAATAAACCAAATAAAAATGTAGTTCTTGTTCACTTCCTTTGTAATGTTCAAGCTAGAACATTGCTGATACAGATTAAGTTTTCTGTTTAGAATTTAAATGGCATAAGTGAAAATGATTTGAACATTAATTTCAAAATTAAAGGTGAGCTAAAAATCCCTGTCCAATTATAAAGAATGGTTTTTAAACAGCTGCTGGCACTTACATTTGCAAATGTCAACTTTAAAAAAAGAAGAAACTGCAAATACTCAAGAAAAAAATCTTTTTTTTTTTTTTTAATCCATCTAGTATCCCCCCAGTGGTTTCCAAGTCTGAATTTACTTCCTCAAAACATAGAACATGAGGGTTGGGCTTCCAGATATATACTAAAATAGACTTATCAACAAAGAAAAAGCCACACACACTTATAACATAGACCCTACTCATAGAAGAGAATGAAATGGTGATATACTTTCTGAATTCATTTTTATTACACAGTGCTTCCTCCTACCGAAAGAAAAAATAATAAAGTGCCACGATTTGTCCACCACTGTGACCACAAAGCTTATTGTCACTAAGTATAGCATTTTACCAGTATGTTTCCTAATATAAAAAACCTAACAAACAAACCTCCAAACTCATTTAAAAAAAAATGGTAGCTGCAGATCAAGCTTGTCACACAAGACTAACACATCCATGGTTTACAGGAAGGGATCTGCAGGATGTTATGATTTCCAATAAAAACTTTCGTCTTCACAGTGTTTCATGAAAAGCAGAATATTTCCTCCTTTTCTTTAAGGAAAGTAGAAATACAGAGACTAAACTGTTAGTTTAAGGAAAAATTTCTTAACAGTGAGGGTAACAGAGCACTGGAACAGGCTGCCCAGAGAGGTTGTGGAGTCTCCTTCTCCGGAGATCTTCCAAACCCGCTTGGACGCAGTCCTGTGCCACGTGCTCTAGGTGACCCTGCGTGTGCAGGGGGGTTGGACCAGATGACCTCTAGAGGTCCCTTCCAACCTTAATGATTCTATGACTATATAATGGCATCTTCCAAAGAGTTGCCTGCTAGAAAGTACTATCACATTTAGAAATAAACAGTCAATAATGAGAATAAACACAGTAATTTAATTTTTGTCCCTGTCTAGGGAAGTGTTGAAACCTTATAAATAAATAAATAGAGACTTATTACTTCAATGTGAACACAAATAACTTGACATGTTTGTAGGAACACAGAACACAAGTCTCTGGGGAGTGTCTCAGCTTTAACTCTGCATTAACTTCAAAAATTCGAAGTCCTTGGGCACCTGCCAACCTGAAAAGAATATCTTTGTCAAATCACGCTTTCACCGTATGTTATCAGTATGGTTAGGCAGGACATAAAATGACTGCCTAACACTAAAGCAAAAGGATTTAGCATCTAGCTGAGCAGTGGACATTTTCCCAGGTTTGCAGCTTGACAAATTGTTTCTTCAGGTGGGCACTGCAGTAAAACCCTCGCAAGGCCCCAGCAACACAAATATCTTTCAAGCTGATCGATACGCTCTCATGCTGCTATGACTGAATTGTGGAAAACATTGTTCGAGGAACTTTTAATTTTTTAAACTATTGCATATACGATTTACATGTAGTTCAGAAATTAGGGCAGTAGCTAACAAAAAGCTTGCTGACAAATTCTGTAGGGATTCATTTTGCAATCTCAAATACACATGTCAACTTTAACGATGGAACACAGATTACATTTTACACTCAGGGAACTGAAAAAATCTACCTTGTCCTATTAACCTTTTTCATGTGCCCTATGACCACCACATAACAGTAAAGGGAGGAAATAACTTTAGTACAAATAATACAGCCTAAAGCTATAAGAAAGGATTTCATAGCTTTGATCTGAGAGAGAACAAAACAAAACAAAAAAACCCACCAACTTCTAGTAGATCACAATAGCCAAAGGTTTTCTTGAGACAAATTGGAAAAATCTTACCATATGTTTTTCTATTGCATTTCTATGTAATGCATACAGTAGAATTCAGAAGTAGAAATAGCATAATTATAAGCATTAATTAACCTAAACAGCACTTGGATTCCCAACAAAATAAAAGTCAGTGCCAGTCAGTTTTGATAAGTCTCAACTATTTGCCAGGTCCCTTCCAACTCTAGCTGGTAAAAAGTCTTCTGAGCACCAGTCTCCACCCTACCTTAAACTGTTGGCTTCTAGAAATCAGTAGCTATTTAAAAATATGACAGACAGCGAGAGACAGTGTGCAGGCAAATATAATTCAGTATCAGCTGTGGCTCTCTTGATAAATGATCATCTACAACAAATGAACGAGCTTGGCAGACCACAAATGTTCGTAACTACAGAATTTTAACACACCAGGAAAGCAGTAGGGAGCTCATTTCTAGCATTTTAAAGAACAATAATTGCTCATCCTGTGAATCTCATGGCAAATATTCCAAACCTAAGGGGTCAAGAAGCAGAATTTACAGCCATACATACACTGGAAGATTGTGATGTAAGACAACAGAGGACCAATCCCCTTTATCTCTATTCCCGTATTGTATAATACTGCTATCAAGAAATGGGGAAGGAAAATAATAAAGTAGAAGTATACTGAGAAGCATATTTCAGGATAGCCAAAATTTACACTTTAGTTAAAATTTTCCACACACTTTTCTTCTGAGAATGTTTTCAAGCTATCTTCCTACAGCAAAAAGCATAAGGAAGAAAATAACTGCATTTTAGCCCTTTTTGTAACCGTGTCATTAAGAGCTGTACAATAACATAAAATACCCAAAGCCCAAAATTTCACCAGCCTACCTCTCCATGATGAAAAGAGATTTTCCCCAGTATTGACATTCCAGAAAGCACCTGTTCCCAGAGTCAGTTTAATATCTCCAGGGTAAAAGCAGCATTCTCCAAACATGGCTGCCTGCTGATCAGCTACCTGCCAAACAAACAAGAATACCATCAAGTCAATGACAAACCTACAGAGCTGCTGGATTTGAAACAACTACATGATAGTTTAAAAGTTCTGGTTATAAATAGCCATTCAGAAACTAACTGAGCATTAAGAAAGAAGGGCCAGCAGATATCTAAGAAGTTGGATGGAAGTTCTAACAGTCACATTCATCACTTGAATGAATTTTATGAGATTTGGACTCTGTGAATTTTACCATTTTATCATTTTAAAAATATGTTATGGAAACAAAACCAAACAATTGATGTTTGGCATTTGACATGAAGGGTAAATGAGGATTTTGCAATCTTGGGGAGCAGACAACATCTACTTATCTTGAATTTCTCTCCCCCCAAATACAAGGCTGAAGTTGTGAAGTCTCAAATTTCTCTGTCCCTGCTGCTACTCTTGCACTAAACTATTCCATGCTCCTGTTTCCAACAAAGACAATGTCTGTTAAATGTATTTGTTGCTCTTTGCTTCTTAGTGAAGCAAAGAGAAACGGTGAAATTCAGAGATAAATTGATTTTATAACTCCCCTAAAATACCAGGAGGAATTAATATTAGATGTGGTAGATGACATTTTTTTCCCGTTTAACTCAGTTTGAACAGATTTTCCTCCAAGCTATTATAATAAAATAATATCATAAGCTATCATAATAAAAACAATAAGCTTTCCTCATCCAAATCATAACTATTGAGACAAGAAAATCTTATTCTCCTTATATTTCAGAGAAGGCAACAAAAAAAAACAGAAGTACATGAGGATCTATTAGCAACCTGTGTTGTGTCCTAATGAAGTCAAGCCAGACTTCAGCAAAACCGTTCCAGGAACAACTGATTTAAAGATGAAGAGAAAGCTAGTGTCAGAGCTTGATTAGAATGCAGCTCTGTTAAGTCCTAGCTTTAGTGTTTAACCATATTAAGGTCATCTTACCTTTATGGACCTTAAAACCTAAAGACATCTTTTCATTCTCTGTTCCTTTCTCTACTCCTTTCCCAGGTTGTAAACTGAGTTTTTGGAGCAAAGTTCAACAAACAATTCTACTGCAGTTAAGTCATACAGAAAAAAAAAAAGGGAAGAAGGAAAAAAAACAACTTACTAAATACTTATTAAATCAGAGCTACATTAAAAGAGTATAGGTACAGAAATCTAGATTTAAATAAAATTTTTTTTCACTCACCAAGGCCAGTATTGGAATAGGTACCCCAAATATTTCAGAGTCAGATGACCCAAAGTTGAAGCTTAAAATAAACGTAATGGAGATCCATCACAACATTAAATTGACTCTTTTGTGAAATCAAATCCCTAAAGATACAAGGGCTGAGTCTGCATCATATGTGGAAGGTAATGCTACTGATTTACTTTTAAAGAGAACATTAATATTATCACTTTAAAAAGATGGTTCATAAAAATGAAGTTTTGGATGTAACATCAAAAAAGCTGCACATTATTATTATTATTTTGGTCTATTTATATATTACTTTGTTGGTGTATATTATGTAGTATTTTTCTAAAATGCCTCCATAGTTACCTTGTGTCCTTCACTGGAGGATAAACAGACATTGGTATGGAGAGTAAACTAGACAAAGTGGGGTTCCAACATTTCTGCAATTATATAGGAGAAGTAAAATTGTCAGTGATTCTCTCAGATGCAAAACAAATAGCAAGAACATCTTTTTCTGAACAACATACCATAAAAGGTTCGAAAATCCCTGTGGAACTGGCATTTGAGTAATCTGTAGCATACACAGAACCTACAATAAAAAAAGAAGAAAGCAAGATGTTTATATGCCTAAATATCTAAGAATCATTTAAACAGCTCATTGAAGGCATTCATCCTCACACAGTTACCTATTCTGGGACAACACCCTATAATTCTTTCATATTTGTGACAGGATTCTACATTACCCTGAATATCTACTGCCCATGTACTGCAGATGCAGCCAATTTCAGACACGTGCAGCTTTCTGATCTGGATATTTGTGACAAAAGGGACCTAATAATTTAAAAGTTATCTTTCAAATGGCACCTTCTCTGGATGTAAGAAAACGAATTTCACCAGGTGTGTTGTAAGCACTTGAACAGCTAGCCAGGGAGGTTATGGAATTTCCATCCCTGGATGTAATCAAAGGTCTGGACAGCAAGACTCCGAGCAACCTGACCTAACATTGAAGCTAGCTCTGTTTTGAGCAGGAGATTGGACTTGATGACCTCTAGAAGTCCTTCCTAACTTTTTCCATGACTCACACATTTCTGCCACCTAAAACCTAACATATGGTGGTAAATGACAAAGGCCTAACTCCTTCAGACTCCACTATTAGTATCTCGCCTCTTTAGTTTCTGAAAATTGCGTCCCACTTGAATAAATGATTACAAATATTTTTTCATTTGTCTGCATTCACAGAATCAAAGAATCAAAACCAAGTTCTCCTCTAAATCTTAAATGTTTAAGTGGTGATCATACTGAATAATTCTTTCCCTTTCTTATTGCACTTCCAGACAGACCCAAAGAATAATTAATTTGGAAATATTTGTATACAGTAATTCCACAACATTCACTGACTATAACAAAAGCAAAACTGCCAAAATATATTTGAATTCTAGGAAATAACAATGACATGCAATAAACATAATTGCTTAGATTCTATTATGTTTTATTCATGTTTACAAGTGACTCGAACATTCACCTTTCGTCAGCCTATATAGCAACCATGTGTCAATCGTTCCAAAGCAGCAGTTATTTTCTTTGGCAGCTTCTTTAGCCTGGGAACAAATAAACATGCAGAAAAACATTTACAAGTGGATATGATAACAGGGACACCTCCCCACACCTTATCTCATTTTTTTCTTCATGAGTAATAACATTAATGGCCTTAGAGAATAAGCTTCCAATTGCCAATATTTCTTCTAACAAGGATGATTCAGCTGTATTTCTCTCCACTCTACTTAGGTTTCTTACAAATGAAGATTTCCCACTACTACATGTTTTCAGCCTCAGGGCAGAAGTTGAATAAATGGAGATAGATTTTATAGATAGATATGCTTGGAATGTTACACAGATACATACAGTCTTTCATTTCAGTTGCACGGAGAAAAAGAACAAGCAAATCAAAACTGAACAGGTTTACAAGTAAGCCAAATCATTAGCCATTATTATGACTGAAAAAGGTTATTTCTTCTTTCACAGCCTACCTCATGCAGGTTTTTGAAAACCCATGACAACTTCAATGAAGCTTGTTTTGTTGAAAAAGTAAAAGAACTTGGAGCCAAGTATCGATCATTCTTAGTCAAGAAATGAAGCACTGTAAAAATAACATGGATTACCTGTTTCAAAAAAAAGAGAGCTATTAAATTTTGTAGTCTCTTCCTTTAAAGATCTATATCAGTTAATGGTTAAGGATGAAGTAACTGACAGGATATCAAATCAGAATACTAAAATTCTGTTAGAAAATACTTACACATGTAGTTTTTAAGAACTAGTTCATGATTCTAATAGCTAGAACAATACACAGAGAAAAGGAGCTGCACTAATCAAGTCTGGTTTTCTGACTTATGGCATATAGATGCATTACAAGAGGTAGTTCACCTTCATGACTACAGAATGCAATGTGGTTGACAGAGTTGTATACCATTACTCCAATTAAAGTGTCCCTACAGTAGGCAGACTCAAATATTTTTTAATAGAGATGTTATAAACATTTTCATTCACCAAAACAAATATTAACCTTATTTTTTCCCCCATTTAGAGTTAACCATTCTCTTTTAAAATGAAGCAGAAACTATGGGAAGCCTAAGACATACCTCTCCAGATAATCAGAGAATGTCAGAAAACCCTACCCAAAATACTGTCAAACAAGAGCTAGCCACATCCAAAAATATATGCCTGAACAGCATTAACACACAACGTTTTATTACACGATAGAGACTAACAAGTAACAAAATGTGTGACAGATCTACAGAAATATTTTCCCATAGTGAACCATCCCTAGGCTATCAGCACCACATTTTTCTTTTCCGGTACCATTTTCCATGATAATCTTGTCTAGATATTTTTAATTGTTTTTAGGCCACAGCATGTTATTGGTAAGATTTTGCATATTGTTCTCGATCTTCATAAGATGAAATGGCTTATATGAATTCAAAGCAACATCTTAGTACAACTTTACCTTCAGCAGAAAGGATCTATTCCAAGAATTCACAAGTTCAGCGCATCTCAAGTCTTGCCAGCTTATAAAATTATGAAAAGGTTTCCCTGTCCCCCTGAAAAGCAGTGTTTGAACATTTCCATTAGAAACTACGTGAATACTCTGCCCAAAAATCAACATCAGAGGCTACTTCTAACACAGACATTTAATTCCTACGTAAGCGTATGGACTCCTGCTGGGTTTGAGTTAGTAACAGACAAGCTTTAGTTACAGACCTTACACAGCAATAATTTTTGGTGCAAGGTTTCTCACCAAAATTAAACTGAAGAAAAACAGAAAATAACTTTTTGTTGTTTTTTTTTTTCAAAGCTCTAAGAACAAATCAAAAAGGACATAAACTCATAAACTGTTTCGAACTGCTTTAGACTGACCATCTACAAACACAGAAGAAAATGACAGATTGCTGTTTGCTGTTCCAGGTTGCAGTTTGACTTGAGGAATCCCACAAGCATTTACATCCAATCTATGGCATAAATATGAATTTGGCAACACACTATATACATACTTGTGCCATGTAATGAAAGTTGATCTCTGCGTTGAGATGCCAAGACCAGCAATTTGCCTCATGTGAACTCCTGCAACTAAAATAAGCCAAAAAATGCAATAGATCAAAGGAGCAGAAGAAAAATACCATACTTCTATAATAAACGTACAAAATGTTTAGGAAATAAATAATATAATATAGACGTTTAAGACTTGGGCAAATTTGTCCCCAACAATTCCCAAAACAGATGTGGCCAGCTTCCATAACTCTTCCATGCCTACTTGCAGAACCAAAATTATGTGAAAGTAATATATACTAAGAAACTCCACTTAAATAACACACACAATATAGTTAATTCAAACTGTTCGGAAGATCTCCCAACCTATTTATCTGAGCAAATCTGTGATTAACAACATCCTGTTCACACACGTTCATATGATGAATTTCACATACAGTTATTTCTTTGCATAAGTACTTACTGCAGACCCTATAAGTGACAACTGAAGACATGAAAGGGGTCATCCTGCTCCACCCACCTCTACGTGCATTTCTGCCCCTTCCCTTATAGGAAAGTCCCTTCCCTTATAGGAAAGTCTTTGCACTCATGCAGTCAAATGGTATCATTACCCCCCTTAGCAGCTGCAAATCAAATCAGTGTTTCCCTGCTGCCACTGTCCACACACGTGTCGCGTGTGACAGCATACAGAAGCAGACCTGGAGAAGGGCAACGTTTCCTTTCCCTTGCCAGCTGGGTCTAAACTGAAAGCAAAATCACATCAGTATTGCTGCAGCTCACTGCTGACTAAAGTGGCATTTCTTACTCCTCCTCCTCTCCACAAGCTGTGTGCTCTTCATTTCCCCTGTGCCACCTACAACTCCCTAGCTTCCTCTTTAAGCAAAGCCAGCTTCCATCAAGGAGAAAAACAAAACAAACTAGCTGGGGAATCTTGCTTCCCGATTTGACCTAGTCATTAGGAAAGCCTCGTCCTTAGAAGTGAGGGTAGCATGGCTTTTCCTGCCACAGAAGTGCCATAGCTGTTGAGAAGGAAGACGCAGAGACTCAAATACTCAGCTGCAGCTCATGCTGTGCAGTGGTTACCCTGCCTGTCTCCCAGGCTACCTTCCAGTCTGGGACACTGTGAGAAAGAGAGAGCTGATGGGTTCTGGGCATCAAGGTGGCACTGCCAGTAACCTGTTCTGGATCCTGGCATGCCAGAGCACGCACGGTGAGAAGGCAGCAGGAGTTAGGGAGCAAAGAGGACCTGGTGACAGCAGGGAGAGTGTCAGGTTGTAACAGAGGAAAAGGGAGCACAGGTAGGGACAATGCACCCCTCCTCACTCTCGCATACCCTCACGTTCACACACACAAAGCAGCAGCAGAATAACAGGGAATTAGAGCAGGATGAAAAGTCCATATCCCTTGTCCATCAAGATACAGGGGAATGAAAGCAATTTACGGAAAGAAAGCAAGAAGGCACTGAGATAAGAGGTATGAAGAATAAGCTGGAGCAACAGGGCTCTGTCACCCACACATAAATCCAATATGCACAACTGCTGCTTGCCCAGCTTCAGTCCTAACCTGGATCCACTTAAATAAACAAACAAGTAACTAAAGTGCCCTGTTTCACATAATGATTGAATAAGGCCTTATTCTGTAGCCCTACACTCAATAATGAATCCTCAATACATGACATTTTTTTAATGCATAAAAATAACCAAGAGCTTAACTATTTTTAACAAATTGAGGCACTTTCCTTCTCAGAAGCTTTATAAGCATTACCTTGAACAGCCTCTTTCACCGCTTCAGTAAATTGAGTCCAAAGCACTTCGGGATCCAATTCAACCCAGCCGGGACGAGGATAGAGCGACTCGAGCTGCTCACAAAGGTAAAGCACACAGTTTCGAGGCCCTGCTCACAGACACACTGGGGGTCCTAACCAAAATCTGTACAATGCACTTACAAAAGTCAAGAAAAGAGCAAAAAAATACAAAAACAAAAATAAAGAGAGAAGAAATTTGGTTTCCTTCTCCATGATACCAAGGGAAAGCAGAGGTGGACACGAGTTCCAGACCTCCGTAAGTCCTGTCAGCCCTGGAGCAAAGCTGCCTAAAACGCCAGGAACTGGGGCCCCGTAGCCGATTCCCGGCGCTGCCCCGCACTGAGGGCAGGAGCAGCACAGCAGACCCCCGGGTGGGACGAGAGGACGAGGACAAAACCGTCCCCTTCCACCCCAAACTCCCCCCTGCACCGCCAGTGGGGCCTGCGCGGCTTTAAGCAGCAGCGCGGGCGGCCCCCGCTGGCCCCAGGCCGCGCAGCGGAGCCGCCCGCGCTCACCTTGCGGCAGCTGGAGCCCCTCGGGGCTGCCGCGCGGTCGTAGACGTGGCACTTGAGCACCGTGCTGCCCACGTCCAACCCCACGACGAACGAGGCGGCGCCGCCGCTCTCCCGCTCGCCGCTCCCCATCGCGGCTGGCGCGGAAGAGCGGCAAGGGCGACGTGCGTCCGCCCTCCCGCCGCAGCACCGCCTCACGCCGGCTGGGCCCCGCGGCGGGGCGGGCGCCCGCCCGGCCTATGGGCGCGCGGAGGGCGGCGCGGCGGCCACGAGTCCCGCCGGGCGGCAGGTGCCGCCGCGGGGCCGGGCTCGGCGCGGCCTGGCGGGCCCGGGCGCCCTCGCCGCCTTCCGGCCCGCGGCCCGGGCCTGGCGCCGCGGCAGTGCCAACCCGCGGCAGCCTCCAGAA